>NC_136067.1:1245827561-1247253750 GCF_964261635.1 Lissotriton helveticus
GCTACGGACTGTTTGGAATGTTTACAGACGCCGAAAAACCAATCAGCTTCGCAAACCTCCGTAACGCGAAAAGTACGCGAAGCGGAGCGCTGTTACAGATATATATCTTTTTTTGAACGTTAATTTCTCAAAATCCACTGGAGCACATATATTGAGACCTAGCAAAGGCACATCGGGCTACCAGTCCCTACAATTTTGCCAAGTTTCGTGCAAATCCATTCAGCCGTTCGATTATTATTATTATTTTTTTTTTTGCCCCGCGGGGCCCTTTTAAAACCTCCACATCAAACCTAGGGGGTCAGCGAGGATCTACTATTCCCCCTCATGGTCATTTGCCCCTTCGCTTTCGCCTCCTCTTGTCTCTCGATCCTACCGAGAGACAAGATGGCGGCCGCTACGGACTGTTTGGAATGTTGACAGACGCCGGAGAACCAATCAGCTTCGCTTCACAAAGCTCCGTTGCGCGAAAAGTCCGCGAACCAGACCGCTGCCTGGTCCGCGCTTACAGATATATATCTTTTTTTAAACGTTAATTTCTCAAAATCCACTGGAGCACATATATTGAGACCTACAAAAGGCACATCGGGCTACCAGTCCCTACAATTTTGCCAAGTTTCGTGCAAATCCATTCAGCCGTTCGGGCTAAAAGTGAGGCCAACCGCCCTATGGAAATTAACATGGGAAAAACGCGTTTTGGGACCCCCCTTTTTTCTCGGCCCCCCCTTGACGAACCCCCCCCAAATTTTCAAAGGCTGCTCAGAAACAAAATGTGCCATTTTCCTGAAAATTTCAGCCAATTCCGTCCACAAACGGCAAAGTTATTAGACATAGAATTTTCAAAAAACCCATAGAGAAAAAATCCTAACTATATATACCTACTGGCGACCGCCAGTAGGTAATATATATATATATATATATATATATATATATATATATACATATATATATATATATATATATATATATATATATATATATATATATATGTGTGTGTGTAATTTTTGGTGATATAATTTTTTTAATTATATAAATTATTTATTAAAATTATATTTTTTTAATAATTATTTCTAAGTTTATATTAAATATATTTATTACTATATTAGTTTTAACTTAATTTTAAGACATTTTAAAAAATCGATATTTTGACAGTCTATATTTTTGTAAGTCGATATTTTGGAGTCGATATTTTGGTACTTACCTGTTTGAAGATAGGGAGTCGATATTTTGTCAATCGATATTTTTGACTCGATATTTGTGTATCTCGATATTTGTGTCGTCGATATTATGTCAGTGATCCATAGGGAGAGATGCAATGGTGCGATTGTTCAAGCAAACATGGTTCAACCCGAGATTCCATGTGATTGCTGATGCAGTGCGCCATTGAAGTGTCACTTGTCAATACATGAATGCTAGAAAGAAAACTATAGTTGCCTTGAGTCACATTGGAAGGTCAGGAGGTCTTTTCAACCGAATACGGTTTGACTTTGTCAAGATACTTGTGTGTAATGGTTTGAGGTACATTCTGGTTGTTGTGTGCATTTTTTCACTGTGGGCAGAAGCTTATCCGACTAGAAGATGCAATAGCCTCACAGTAGGAAAGTTATTTTTGAGGGAGCTTATGCCGCGCTTCGGGTTTCCAACTACATTGCAGTCAGGTAGAGGAACTTACTTCCATATTGAGATCATGAAGCTGTTGTGCACTGCCTTGAACGTTGATCAGAGACTACACTGTAGCTACAGGACAGAGGTGTCAGTAACAGTGGAACAAATGAATGGGACTTTAAAGATGCGAATAGCAAACATGTGTGCTTCGACATCTCTGAAATGGCCTGATGCATTGCCTCTGGTTCTTGATTACAGCAAAGCAAAGGATGGGCTGATGTGGTTTGTTCTGTGTCTCAACAGGTCAATGCTGCAACAGCACCAACCTTAAAGGACCTCTGCCATGACTTGGGCCTAGGAGATTGGGTCCTTATCCGAAAGCATGGAAGGACTGTCTTGATTCATGGTGGCATGGCCATACCAGGTGATTTTAGTGACAAACACTGCTGTGAAGTGTGGAGGTCTGCCAAACTGGAAAGATGCCTCACACACCAGCAGAGTTTCAGGACCCTCAGAAGAAACAGCTCCTCTCCCAGAAGTGACTCCAGCCATGATTGCTAGACCTCCAGAGAGGACAGGCCAAGCTGTGAGGGTTCCTGAAGAGGCTGGGTGCCCTTCCAAGTTGAGCTGAGGGGGGTAAAGCTACACAAGGCCCAGGTTTAGACTGTGAGGGAGACAGTAACATTGCGAGCGGCATAAAGTCTGACTCAGCTGACGAGACTGGTGTGGAAAGTCGTGATGTGGTGCAAGGGAAGACAGAGATTGCAAGAGAATTGTGGCCAGTGAGACAGAGAAGGCAAAACCAGAGACTTGCATCTGAAAGAGATTATGCTCCTCTAACTGAATCGTCTGAATCTTATCAAAGTGAGACAGAACAAGCACAGGGGAGCATTAGGAGATTGAGGAGAGAAGAGTGCCGTGCCAGAGATAAACCTCTCCAGAGTGGATCTACCTTGCTACAAATGTCGGGGAGAGTAAGATCAGGTTTGCCGCTATTGTTAATTGAAACTGAGTGGAGAGTTCCTGGAGTAGAGGCAAATGGTGTTTTGACATTAACTTTACCATATCCACCATGACTGAGTGGTTTATGGAGTTTGATTTTGGAAGATCTCACATTTCCAGCCTTCAGAAATCAACCATCACCTCAGGAGATTTCAGCATTTCGAATTGAACTTTTACAGCGAGTCATCGAAGAAGTTGGCTCTGATCTCATAAGGGATCTAAATTGAACTTTGAACTGAAAAAGAAGTCCCTTTGTATAAAGAAGATAACCTAGGCCAGAGTCAAAGAACAATAAAATAGGGACATTTCCGTAGAAGAAGAAAGAGAGCTAGGGAAGTCTTTAAGCTGTGTAAAAATTGTGCCAGAGACTGTTAGAGGTTTCCATGACTTCAAGAAACTGTTCAAAGACTTTGTTGCACAGAAATTAGAGGCAAGAGAAAGAGACATTGTGTTAAACCTCTTACAGCAAAATCTGCACTCATTTGAAAATGGAGTCTAGAAATCGAACCGTAGTAGGCACAAATGTATAATAGGTACACTTATTGTCGGAGTAATGATAGTAATAGGGTTAGTCATTATGATATCCACTATAAGGTCACACAAAGCAGAGTTCAAGGGAGTGAGAGTACATGGGACATCCACAACTATCTCCTCTAGCACAAAAGAGGGTACATTAGGATCTGATAATGCTTTAGTAGAGCAAACTAGTCACTTGCTACAGGTAGACTTGCCTAAAGGTGATTATAGGCTGAATGCTAATGCTAAATTGATATACAAGTATGTAGATACCATGGATGTGAGAGACTGTTGTGTGAATGCAATTGCCTGCTTCTGTTGAGGAGGGTTTCAGGTGCCATCACCTGCCCTTGACTTATGGCATTAGTTGCAGTTTGCTTCTTAGTATGTTTTATGGAAATGGTCATTACGAGTACTATTTCTTGAATTATGATTTGGTGCTTACAGATGTTCCAGTCTATAAACATCTGAACAAATACGAGTATTATAAGCAAGAAGAAATAATGGGAAAGTATATTGTACCTACTATTATGCTTGACACAGCTTATGCACATAGACACAACTGAACCTGCACATTAGCAGAGAGATAGGGGAACAGTTTTTAGTTCAAGTAGAAGATAGACATAGGGATTTGACCGTCAAACTTGATAGTAGGGAAGACATTTTCAAATGGACCAAGCAAGAATTAACTCACAAGTCTAAGGGAAGTTATGGTCCAATTGCTCTATGTGGGAACAAGAGGGCAAGCTTTACATTCGATGGTACAGACACGCTATGACACTACCTTTGTAGGACAGAGTGCATGTGAACACACATTTCTGATTGATGCTTCTTCGAAAACCTTCTTGCAAGAAGCGGAACAAGTGGTGCCACATGCATACTTTGTATGTGGGAGAAATGCATATGTCCGACTGCCGAACATTTGGTATGGTATTTGTTCCGTGGCTGTTGTATTTCCTAAGATATACCATGTAGAAGATTTGAAGAGTTTGGAAGGGAAGTCATCACATAGAGAAAAATGTGGAACGAGTGCAGGAGAGATTGTGGGAGACGTGTTTGGAGCAATGATACCTAGTTTGAGAGTTATCTTAAATGATGCAAGATTAAAAGATTGTCAACTATAGTTGATAAGTTGTCAGTCAATACAACTCAGCCATTGTTGCTTGTAGATGGAGAGGTGGTATCGATAAGAGATATGATGATGCAAAACTGTCTTGCTTTAAATGTGTTATTAGCAAAAGAGGGTGGAGTATGTACAATGTTGAAGGTCCAACAGTGCTGTAATTATATCGTAGACCATAGTAAGGATCTGAGGAAGTACATAAGTAACATCACTCAGGTACATCATGAGATACGTGACTTAGCAACTAAGGGAATCTGGAATAAGGTTGGGAAGGGTTTTGGAAAGATTGGAAGTTGGTTTGCAAATATTGGTAAAGGAATCATTGTTTATATCTTGAAACCAATAGTGATAGTCATAGTCTCTGTCATTTTGTTGTTAGGAACACTGAGGGCCTACAAGTGGCATTGGTCTAGCCAAGAAGGAAATTCCATTATAGAGAGCGAAAGGAGAATGGAGGTTCTGCATTACAATCACTATGAGAATCTTAAGTGCTTCAAGAAGTTTCGACAGGAGAGACTGGCTACGACATATGTTTAGGTCGGTCGTCTCTACAGGGAGTAGTGATGAGTGTGATGACACTTCTCATCAGAGGGGGGACAGATGTAGCGCAAAATTTATTTTTCATTTTGTAGGGGTGCTTCATAATCACGAATAGTACGCACTCACATATATTTCGTGTTAAATTAACATGAGACAGTAGTACGTGAACTGTAATTATGTGAAAAGAGCTGAAAACATTGGAGAGCAGCCATTACAACGCGGGGATTACCCCGCACTACCATTACAACGCGGGGATTACAACGAAAGTCGTTACAACGACTTTCGCTGGAGGGCGCTGTTGGATAGGGAATAGTTTAATTTTCTATCCAACACCTTCCCTACTGTCAAAGTGGACTGGAGTTGGAATAGAAAATTAAACTATTCCATTATCCAGCACCCTCCAGCGAAATTCGTTGTAACGACTTTCGTTGTAATCCTCACGTTGTAATGGCATGCGGGGTAAATGCAAGCATTGTAATGACATACAACCAAAACATTAATGTGTTAAATTTGTGTATGCTGCTGACCAATTAATCACCAATTCACCAATTATTCACCCATTTGGTGTGCCTTTGTAATGTGTCAATTTAGAAGTGCTCATTAAAGAATATTCATTTTGTATGCAATTTCATTATGTGTGTGTGCCATTTTCTTATGTTGACAGAATTCTGTAGGCCTAAATTACAAATTCCCTGGAAGCTCTCACATTAGGTTTAACAGTTGGATTTTATGTGCACCTTGGATTTGTCCTTTCTCGGATTTCTGTTGCAGGTGGAAGAATCATCCTTGTTAGCTGGTAGATTGTCTTTGTTTTAGGAGTTTTAGGAGTTAGGCTTGGGGAGAAGAGGATCCATTGAGCGTTGATCCTGATAGTGGAGAACTGTTGTATTTTCTCACCGGAGTGAGCCTGGGAATCAAGGTAATCTCACCGAAGCTTGGGAGCATTGCTGCGTGCTGGAAAGTTACCTATGAGGAGGTGGTCTGATTGGATGGCATGATTTGCAAAGGACCCAGGACACTAAGTGTGGTAGTGATGTATCGTAACTTAGGAGAGTGTCTGGGGACAACTGCCTTGCCTCGTAATAGAGAACATTTTAAAACGAGTTCTGCATTAGTAGCTTTATGCTACTTGACCCAACTGTTGTGGAGAGGCTTCTTAGGAAGGCTTCACACCTTGACACCTTAACTGATCTTGCCCTGGGAAATGCTAGGTAGGGATATCATGTTAGTGCAAGTGTAGGGACAAATTAATGTTTTACACCCACAAACTTTTTATTAATGGGAATCTGGATGTCTGCTCTGTAACCTTTTGTATCCTGATCCTCGAGCTAATCATTTTGTGCGTGTTGCACCCCTATTAACTTCATCCGTCGAATTGGCTTAGTATTAGTTCCAATGTAGTTCTACACCCTCAACTTGAGTGCTTGTATGTCCAGTTATTTTTTGGGTTTGTAATAAATCAACAAACCTTACTCAGTGGCAGTGGTGGCTCCTCCACAATGGCAGAGGAGTGTCACCCCACTGCCTGGCTCAGAGCCAGTAAATTAAAATTAAAATAATGCTTTTGCATCATTTTAATTTACATTTGCCAGCTATTAACCAGCACTGTTGGGAGGGGCATTGAGCAGACGGGATGGAGAAACCCCACAGACTCCCTGGTCTGAACAGGGCGTCTTTTCTGTCTCCTCAGACCAATCCACACTCTGCTTTGCAGCACGGGGATTGGACAGTCTGTCTCAGGAGCAGTTGGCGGCAAAAGGTATGTTTTATAATTTTTTTAATATATCCAATTATCCTCCCTGTGTGATGCCTCCTGTGTGACCGTGCCACCTCACCACCCTTCCTTTATGGCGGCCACCACTGATCAGTAATCTGTGATCCTTGAGAGTCATAGTCAGTTGGAACTGAAATGATTAATCCGCTAACGATTTCTCTCTCCCCCCACGCTTTCATGCTGAGAAGGAGTACTATCGACTCGAAGTTCCAGATCGGATCTAGAACATGGAACCCGGCTCCTTCAGTGTCATCAGGAAATTTCTAGGGGTTCAATAAATTAAAGGCAATACCGGCTTCCAAGAATTCTTCACATTTGCAGACTAACCATTTGCAGACATTAACATGCACCCTGGAAAGAAGGCTTGTTTCTTCTCTAGCAGTCTTCCCCTTCTTCGGTCTCACAGCACAAGAGACTCCCTCCCTTACACTTCAGCTGAAGCATTTCAGCTTTCAGAATTGACCGCCCTGGGACAGTTGTCTTTTCACAAAAAGTAGGGGAACGGTTTCTCTTAAGTTAAAAAAGTAGGGGCACGCCGTGCACTTCAGTCAACCATCTACTTTGACCACTTTTAACAATAAAAAAAAACTTTTCATGCATTTATTATTCAGTCAAATGCTTCTAATCAGTGTGACATCCTTTGAAAATAAACTATAAAACAATGTTTCAGATGGCTTCAAAACGTAATATACAATTTAAACAAATATCCGCACAGCATCAAGAAATAAATACTTTCAAGTTCTATAAATATTTCTTTCAGTGCCCACCAGATGTCACTACAACACTTAACATGTGCTTAGAATCGGACAATCATTCTGGTTCTTAACTGTGAATATCAAAGACACATTAATTTTAAAAAACATTGTAAATTTCGGAGTGCTAATTTGGTTTTCATTTGCCACATCCTTTTCTAACATAAAGAAAAACTCGTTCCCACCCTTTACAAAAATTATCTATTTCTCACAGATTAACAGATCAGCGAAAAACAATATACAACTTTTATTTACTATTTATATACATTCAATCTAGTTTTCAAAATATACAAACAATTCATGAAAAATGCACCACATCGGATGAGTTCCACTGCAATATACGTGTTTGTAAAAAATGCATCATTTAGCACACAGAACAGAAAATACCCCTATCTATTAAAAAAAAAAAAGAAACTTGCATAATCACACTAATCAAAACAAAGCCCTGATGGAAAAAACTGATTCTATGTAGTACTTAGTATATATGTTGAGAATGTACACATTTTCTTAACCAGTAAATCCAAATAAAATATCAAAGTGAATAGATTCCAAAATATATTTTGCTTACATGACTTTTGCAAAGAATCTTTTAGAATAACATGGGGCCCCATTACGATGGTGAGCGAACTTTGTCTGCCCGCCAACTCAAGGGTAAACGGGACCGACCGCCAGAGGTGTGGCGGTCCTGCCAGGCCCATTAGGATGCGACCCCCACCCTGGCGGTCGCATCCCGCATATTTAACAGTGCGGCGGGCGGTGCTGTAAGCAGCACCCGCCGCAATGTGAAATATGCAGGTTGTGCATTGGCATGCAGGCACCACGTGGTGCCTGCCACCTTGTGTATGCCAATGAAGGGGGGTACCATAGGTAACCCCCAAGTGCTGCCTCCCACCCCCGACCCCCACGGTCCCCCAAAGCGTTTTCCGCCGACCTTTCAAAATGCACATGATAATATGGATGGCGGTGCCTGCAAGGCATCGCCACCATATTGGCTGACTTTTCCGTCCGACCGGCAATTTGACCGGCGGAAAAATGACGGACAGTCTTTCCGTCTGCCGCGGTGGACCTCGCCATACTAATATGGTGGGGTTGACACAGGGACATTTGGCAGGCGGATCGCCACCCTCGGCCCGGCGGTGGCCACCAAAGGTCCAGCGGTGGCCACATGACCGTGATCATAATAGGCCCCATAGTTCTTTTGTGGTAGATAAATATTTCGACCAAACAACGTTTTATAGCACACATACACACGCACACACGCACACCCACACACACGTACGTTTTGTTTGTGCAAATATTTTAAAGTCATACACCACAAAATGGGTTTCATCTTAATGGCAGTTGCCACTCTGCAGAGCTTTACAATTGCCAAGTAGCGAGGTATTCATTTAGTTTGTAAAGAGTAAAGATCATGAAAGGTGTGCGGCTTGGCTTCCTTAAGTATAGCAGCAACTTGGCTTATATAGAAAGTGCTGGGACGTTCTTGAGCATATGAAAGGAATCTTACAACTGTTACAATGAAGAACAATGCAAAAGGGACCACTTTCTCTGGAGCCATGGTATTTTGTAACATCGGGACGTTGGAGGAAATCTCTGATATAATTGTTTAGTTTTTTTGAACTGGCTCTCACAGCTGTATAGGGAAAGGCAGATTTAATGTATGACTTACATTTATTGGTATTGATTCCTGCAGACCGTATTCAAATCGGTTCACGCACATACAAATATAACATGTTTTTTGTCCTTACAATGAAAGTGAAATGCTTGGTCCTATACGTTTTTCATTTATAATGAAGGTCACATTGCCGCCCCAAAACGCCTGTTCTTTTGCATTAAATGCTCACGAGCCCTTATCTCATTTTACATTGCATAATTGTTTTCTTGCATCTTATTTAATCTTTTGCGGTTTCAAGTTAACTCAAGCGGATCATTCGTATCTGCATCACCGCTGGTTGCCACATGAGGGCTGTCCGCACCCATCGAACATTAACGCAAGGCCGTCCGTCCCCGGAGATCTCATTAAAGGGAGAACTTTAACCAGTTCTTTGATAATGCATGACTCACGATTTAAATAGTAAGGTCTGTAATAAAAAACTTACCATGGTTAATGTCAGTCTAACATGAGCTTTGCCTCAGTTCCATTAATTGCATTATGAAGAAGGCATTCCAAGGCAGGAGAGTTAGAGGAAGATCTGTTTTCGTTCGCTTCTCACACATTCATTCAGTTGAAGGGGTTGGGGGGGAGCTCAGCCACAGTCAAGGCTTAGGGGCAGATTTATAAGGCCCTTGCGCCACGTTTACGCCGCTCTTGCGTCACGCAAGGCGGCGTAAACGTGGCGCATCCCTACGACCGATTTACAACGTGACGCATCTAGGCAGATGCGTCACGTTGTAAAGCCCTGCGCCGCTTGTGGGCGTTCCGGCGCAGGGTGGGCGTTCCGGGGCAGGTGCGCCTCGCAAAGTGGCTTTCAGGCCAATGCTGCGTCAAAACCCTGCGCCTGCTTGAAGCAGGCGTAGGTCTTGATGCAGCATTGCAAAGATGGGGCACCCCTGAGCCTTGCTGGAGCTGCGTCGCGCTTGCGACGCAACTCCAGCAATGCACCACCTTAACGGCACAGATGCGTCACGCATCTGTGCCGTTTTTGCCCCATGGTGCGCCGCATTGTAAATGCGGCGCACCATGGGTGGCGGAGCTGTGGCGCACTGTGGCGCACATTAACTGGCGCATCCCTGGGGATGCGCCAGTTAACATAAATCTGCCCCCTAGTGCTGCGACAGTTATCCTGGGGCGCCCGATGCATACATAAGATAACTACACGGTAATTAAAATAATAGCATGCTATGCTACCTATTTAAACAATTCAAATAACCCTCTATAATTTAGGAGGGTGGCTTAAAGATAAGGTTATTGAATTCATGTTTTTTTCATATTGGGCTGATTTACAGCCCAAATGTATTTTCTAGATCTGCCGCTAGCCAAAATCTTTGGACTTTTCTACAAAAATATTCATGCACATATTTACTATGGGGAACTTTTACCCTTCTCTCTTAATAGGTTCGCAAGTGAGCTGTAGTGGTTCCTTTCTGTGTGAGGGGATTCTGCTAAAGCACAGTAATGCCAACCACACAGTAAGTGGTAGGACAACGTGTGTTTTTTCTAAATGGTATCTCCGTATTTTAATTTTATTTTTAAATAAAGGGTTACAAAAGCATTATCAAAAAAATTGGCAACGCCAAATGAGTGGCAGTCAAAGCCAGACCTGTTGGCTTTACTAGTGTTTGTTGTTTTGTTGTTTTCCCCAATTTCAATAACATAAGCTCAATATTGAGACAACAAAATAGCTACAGACAGAAGGCAAAATGTGTGATTGACATAGAAGCATTCTGTTGATAGAGTTGGTTGTAGTCAGCAGACAATACTCTTTAGGGGCAGATTTAGGGGCTTATATGTGACACTTTTGCGCCACTGTGCGTCACTTTTCATGACACAGTGGCGGCATAAATAATGCACCACGTTGTGCCTTATTTTGAAAGTGACAGATCTAGGCAGATGCATCACTTTGTAAACCCTGCTACACATTATACCTGCGTTGGTTACAATGTATGCAGCATGGGCTCTCCCCGCAATAAAGCCTCATAGTAGTGGTGGAGTGAAATCTATCAGATTTCACTGGGCCACTTCTAGGACGCCACTGCATCGAAAACCTTACACCTGCCTCATAGCAGTCATAAGGGTGACATAGTACAATATGTACATGCCTCCCTATCCACTGCTGGAATAGAGTTATGCTTATGACACAATTCCAGCAATGTGTGAGTTTTGTGCTGACAGATACGTCAGGATTCCTGAAGCATCTGTCATTCTTTGCGACATTGAGGGCCGTACAGTAAATACGTGGCATCCATGGTGTCGCAAGGAGGGCGCAGTGAAAAGTGTGGTATCGCTGTTTCACCACAACACTTGTCATAAATGAGGCACTGAGATTTTGCCAACCAAGGTACTCTTGGTCTCATTTATGAGGTTTTGCTGTAGGGCAGTGTAGGAAACTGATTCTATATATGCTACACCACAATGAGGTATAGTGTGTATAGAGTCCCGGTGACCCAGAGGTAGTCAGAGGTTAAAATTAAATAGAACCTTACTCTCTATTTGTGATAGAGTGGTCAAGCAGTAAGGCAGTATCAGAGGACAATGTTAACCATTTGATGTACACACTCAGTCAGCAAATTAATTCACACACTCATGACTGAACTCTAGACCAATTGTTTTTGTATAAAAAATATACTGTTGTTTTATTTTTAGAACCAAGCAAGCCTGGCACAGGTAAGCATTAAATACTTTACACTAATACGTTCCTGAATGTAGAAGAGTTTGAAAATGCAATAGGAATTGCACTTTGTTTAATTTACAGTGGATGCAGTAGGTTGCAATACTTAACAAATACAGTACTTTAAAATGAATAGGATTTTTCAGTAAATTACAGGTAAATTACTTTTTACGTTACTTTTCTAACTCAGTGCTGGATGCCTAGATCCAGCACTGGATTTATTAAGGACAACAAGGGAACCCAAAGAAGTCAGCAAGGGACCTTGGGAATCAATATTATTAAAGCAACAATGGTCCCTTACAAGCATCAATACACACACAATGAATATAGACAAAGTCGTTTCTATATTGTAAATGACATACCCAGCCGGGCAGCGGTCTAGTATTTACTTTTCAAGCAATGTTCAGCAAAATTCACAAACAATATACAAGGCAGGGCACCAGCCTGTGCCCAACTTATCACACAAATAGACAAGAGGGACAAGTGAAGGAGAACAACACAGAAGGGCTTATAGGCAAAAGCTTAGTGTTCTGTTAACTTGTTAATTGCACAGTTAAGATTATTGAACAGAACAATACTGACACCATTACACTTCTCAAAGGGTATATAGATTTTTCATGTGTATAAGGTGTTCATAATTGTCGACCGCGTTTCGATCAGTTTACCACATTACAGGGATCATCATCAGGACATGTAATAGATGCCTAATAGTAAAAAGCCTCATTTCCCTAATGGGAGGAAAAGGAAGGAAAATACCAAAAGACAAAAATAAGGAAAGTACCGCATGTAAGAAAATATATAGCCTTAGACTTAGTGGGCATGCACTCTGTGAAGTAACCTACGGATACAGTTGGGCTGATCCACAGTCCTTAGTTTGAGAAGCCTAAAAAGGAGGATCGCGGACGGTGCATATGAGGGTCGTGAGAGAGACATTCGGCGCAAGTGGAAGACGAATATAACCTGGAATACAATGAGAGAGACATTCGGCGCAAGTGACATTCGGCGCAAGTGGGGGAAGGTATTAAAAGTGGGGGAAGGAATTAAAAACGGGGATGCAAGGTGGATACGCGTGTCAAGGCCTAATGCTACAGATCCAGTGGTTTCCCTGCAGTAGTCCAATTTCGGGTGTCCGGTAGAGAGAGTGGAAAACCAGGCAGTCTAAAGGTAAAGGAGGAGAGGTGAAATCTCCTTCACCACTGGGAGACCACTGGATCTGTAGCATTAGGCCTTGGCACGCGTATCCACCTTGCCTCCCCGTTTTCTAAGGACTGTGGATCAGTCCAACTGTATCCGTAGGTTACTTCACAGAGTGCATGCCCACTAAGTCTAAGGCTATGTATTTTCTTACATGCGGTACTTTCCTAAATTTTGTCTTTTGGTATTTTCCTTCCATTTCCTTCCATTAGGCAAATGAGGCTTTTTACTATTAGGCATCTATCACATGTCCTGATGATGATCCGTGTAATGTGGTAAACTGATCGAAATGCCGTCGACAATTATGGACACCTTATACACATGAAAAATCTATATACCCTTTGAGAAGTGTAATGGTGTCAGTATTGTTCTGTTCAATAGTCTTACCTGTGCAATTAACAAGTTAACAGAACCCTAAGCTTTTGCCTATAAGCCCTTTTGTGTTGTTCTCCTTCACTTGTCCCTCTTGTCTATTTGTGTGATAAGTTGGGCACAGGCTTGTGCCCTCCCTTGTATATATGTTTGTGAATTTTGCTGAACATTGCTTGAAAAGTAAATACTAGACCGCTGCCCGGCTGGGTATGTCATTTACAATATAGAAACGACTTTGTCTATATTTATTGTGTGTGTATTGATGCTTGTAAGGGACCATTGTTGCTTTAATAATATAGATCCAGCACTGGGACATTTCCTACAGGTAAGTAAATACGTTTTAGTTATTCGTGCGATTTTTAAAGAATATATTTAGATTTGAAAACTCCATGCTTAGAAACTTTTTGGAAGAAAATTATCAATGTTATCCTATGGAGGAAAAACAGGTTATCGGTTCAAAGGTAAGTTATCGACTGTGGGAGTTAAGGTTCCGGGGTTAGACTCAGGGGTCCCCCAGGGTCAGTGATTCACTCTTGCTACACCCTCAACGGCATTAGGGCGGCCGAGTGCAGAGTGTTGAGGCCCAATGTTATCCGACGGGGGATAGGTGGCCTCCGGTCGGTGGCTGCTGGCAAGCAGGCCACTGGGTAGTGGGAGCAAAGCTCCTAGGGTTTAGGTCAGGATAAATGGGGAAACAAAGTAGCACAAATGGTGCACCCTCAGAGGCACTGAGATGGCCGGGTGCAGAGTTCTGTTTCGACGTCGGGGGCCCTGTTGTTTCTAATGGAGTACCTCCGGTTTGCAAAAACACTGCAGGCAGGGAGACAAAGGACTTCTGGGTGCGACCACCACTTTGAGAGGTAAGTTGGGAAGCTAAGAGTTGGTTAGGCACTATTGGTTTGGGCACAAAAGGCAGTGGGGCGTAGGGTGCAGGGGTGCCTTTTGGGGTCGGATCTTCTTACCAGCTCCTGGTCGCGGATGTATGACGTTACATCGCGAACTTTTACAACGCACACCGTTACAACGCAATTTTTACAACGCAGATACATTTACAACGAATACTTTTACAACGCATGCCATTACATAGCAGATGCTATTACAACGCATGCCATTACAACGTAAGTATATGTAAGTATATTATTTTTTTTTTAAATGTAATTTATTAAAATGTATTTAATTTAATAAATTAAATTATTTTTTAATAATTAATTTGTAAATATATATACTTTAAAAAATAGTTTATTTAAAAAAACAATTATTATTAAAGAACTAATATTAAAAAATAATAAAAATATTACAATTAATTATTTAAATTATTTAAAATTATTTATTTAAAAAATGAACCCTAAAAATACCCGTTACCCTGAACCCTTAAAATACCCATGTACCCCATAACCCATACCTATCCTTGAAACCTAAAAATACCCCTGTACCCCAAAACCCATACTTAGCCCTGAAACCTAAAAATACCCCTGTACCCCAAAACCCAAACCTAACCCTGAAACCTAAAAATACCCCTGTACCCCAAAACCCAAACCTAACCCTGAAACCTAAAAATACCCCTGTACCCCAAAACCCAAACCTAGCCCTGAAACCTAAAAATACCCCTGTACCCCAAAACCCAAACCTAACCCTGAAACCTAAAAATACCCCTGTACCCCAAAACCCAAACCTAGCCCTGAAACCTAAAAATACCCCTGTACCCCAAAACCCAAACCTAGCCCTGAAACCTAAAAATACCCCTGTACCCCAAAACCCAAACCTAACCCTGAAACCTAAAAATACCCCTGTACCCCAAAACCCAAACCTAGCCCTGAAACCTAAAAATACCCCTGTACCCCAAAACCCAAACCTAACCCTGAAACCTAAAAATACCCCTGTACCCCAAAACCCAAACCTAGCCCTGAAACCTAAAAATACCCCTGTACCCCAAAACCCAAACCTAGCCCTGAAACCTAAAAATACCCCTGTACCCCAAAACCCAAACCTAACCCTGAAACCTAAAAATACCCCTGTACCCCAAAACCCAAACCTAGCCCTGAAACCTAAAAATACCCCTGTACCCCAAAACCCAAACCTAACCCTGAAACCTAAAAATACCCCTGTACCCCAAAACCCAAACCTAGCCCTGAAACCTAAAAATACCCCTGTACCCCAAAACCCAAACCTAATCCTGAAACCTAAAAATACCCCTGTACCCCAAAACCCAAACCTAACCCTGAAACCTAAAAATACCCCTTTACCCCATAACCCATACCTAGCCCTGAAACTTAAAAATACCCCTGTACCCCATAACCCAAAACTAAATATATACTATTAATTAAATTAATTAATTTAATTTACATTTAAAAAAAATGATTTTAAAAAATAACATACTTACCAATACTTACGTTGTAATGGCATGCGTTGTAATAGCATCTGCTATGTAATGTCATGCGTTGTAAAGGCATGCGTTGTAACGGATCCTGCGTTGTAATGGTGTGCGTTGTAACGGTGTGCGTTGTAATAGTTGCGTTGTAAGTGTTGTTTCCCCCTGGTCGCAGTTAGGGGGGCCTTCTGGATTTAGACAGAAGGCGTCAGCTGGAGGCATGTCAGGGGTTGCTGGATCTCAGTTCAGGATCACCAGGGTGACCTCCTCGTGGTGTTTTTCATCTCGAGCTCGGGCCGATTCGGTGGGTGCAGAGTGGGCTGGATTCGTGGTTTCCTGCTGCTGCCAGTGTTGTAGTTGAACAAATCCGGTGTTCACGGGAGAAGCAGCCTTTGGAAGTGAAGCCAGGCTGGTCTTCTGGGGTTTTTGGGATTGCTGGCTGCAGGACACACCAGAGTTTTGCAGGAGCAAGTTCGGAGATAGACAGGCATGTAGGGCTGGGGCCAAGTCAGTGGGCGTAGTCCTCTTGTTATGTTAGGTTAGCGAGTTTATAAAGGGCAACAGCTGCCTCAGCTCAACTTTTCTGAATTTGAGGTAATTGTTAAGCCCCCGAATGTGGATCGGCAGCGTGTTCCAAAAGATGGCTGCTCTGTTCCAAAAGGAACGACCTCTGGCACGAACCCTCCTGACTTGGGGGACCACCACCAGGTGTTGTCCCATGGAGCGAAGCTGGCAGGAAGGGACATAGGGTATAAGTAAGTCTGTCAAGATGTTTGGCGATGCAAGTTTCAGGACTTTAAGGGCTATACAGAGGGCCTTAAAATCGATTTGCCTAGTCACTGGAAACCAGTGGAGACGGTGTATGGCGCTCGTCACTGAGCAGGCGCTACGCAGACCGAGGGGAGATCTTGCGGCCGCATTCTGGACTCTCTGTAGCCTCTTGTTTTCTGACTTGTTCACACCCAGATAAAGTGAGCTGGCATAGTCAAGTCTTGACATAATCAGGGCCTGGATGATGATCTGCCTGGTGGGGGCATCAAAGAAGCCCAAGATTGGTTTGAGTCCTTGCAACGAAGCAAAGCAGGTTCCCACCACCTTTTTAGTTTGAATCTGGAAGTTAAGCGAAGCATCCATCCAGACCCCTAAGTTCTTCACTGCCAGCCAGGGGGCTGGGGCGGTACCTAGGCTCTTGGGTCACCAGAGCTCATTCCATAGACCATGGTCCTTTCCCACCAACAACACCTCCGACTTGTTGGCATTCAGTTGGAGACAGTTGGCGGTTAGCTGTACACGGCTCTTCAGTCCTTCTTCTTATCTTCTTTATTGTAATTTCTTGATCTGAGGAAGCAATGTTCAGGGTGCTCCCTAAATACTAGATTTAGGGGCTTTACAGGTATGTAGAGGACGGGGACAAATGGGTCCCTTCCCTGGGGTGGATACACCCCCTATTGTGCCACCCTCCAGTGTCAGGGGGGCAGAAGCCTGTCCCTGGTTGGTTGGGCTCATGCATCTGTACCCTCACCACTGGTAGAGTGCACCCAGCTGGAGTGGTGACCGATCTACGCCAGGGCAGTGGTTTGTAGGCATGGCACACAAAGGTGTGTGCCATGTTGACACTTCACTTCTGTACCAAGACACGCAGCCTGCAAAGGCAGTGTGCGAGTGTCAGGTTACAGGACCTCTAAGGATGGCACAATAAGTGCTGAAGACCTTAGAGGCCTTCTCTGATCAAACTGCCATGGGTACCTGTGGTACCATTTACCAGGGGCTGAGCTGTGGCCAGAGATGCCAGTTGGGTTTAGGCTTCAGTGCAATTTCAGGGAAGGAACATAGGCCCTGGGTACCTGATTAGCAGAAGCCCAGGCCACACTCAGTGAAAGAAATCATCAATTCAGCAAAAAGTGGAGGCATACCATGCAGAAAGAGGGCACTTTCTTACAGGCAGCGACCCAGTCCTTCCTGCTGCGCTGCCTCACGGCAAAAGAAAAGGGCAGGAATGTGCCATATCTATCAGATACTGCACATTCCTGTCCTTTTCCCTTGTGCCAGCGCACAATGGTCTGCCGTACGCCAACACAGGCACCTTTGCACCATGATGCAAGTGTGCCTGTGTTGCAGGGATGATTAGTTTTGTGCAGGAAGGAAAACGTTCCTCCCCTGGGGAGGCGTACATTCTTTGGCCTGCCTCAGAGTTACTATTTGTTGTAAATCTGGGGCAGTGTCAAAAAGCCATGGCTGTTGCTGGGAATGCGCCCAGCAAAAGTTTTTTTTATTTTTTTTTATTTTTTGGGGAATAAACAACTCCAATACATACAGAAATATATGCAAAATACAAAGCAAGAGACACAGACATAGAAATGCTATACAATGGCAAAAGAAGAAAGACATAAAACATATTTCCTATCTTTTTTTTGTTTTCGCTTGGCTTTATTGCTATACTCCATGCTATGATGGGGGACCAAATCTTATCGCCTAGTCTTTTTACCTTTATGCCCCTAGTGCCGTATATAGCTACCTCGTGATTATAAACAGCTAAGAACCGGGCTAGCCACATTTGAAAGCTGGGTGGGTCGGGGTCTTTCCAGCGTGCGGCAAGTATAATTCTATATACCGCCGTTCCAATAAAGAGGATAGCTTCCTCACTTGGGTCTAGTGTAAGCGAACTATCATGCCCCAACATGCAGATTGTGGGTGACTCAGGTATCTTTCGCCCAAAAACCTCCCCCCAGAATTCCCAGACTATTCTTTTAAATAATGCAAGCTTTTCACAATCATAAAACATATGCGGAAGCGGAGCTGGACCAGTGTTGCACCTAGGACACTGGTCATTTGGAACTTTACCCCAGGTGAATAGTTTTGCTGGTGTATAGTACAGATTGTATATTGTTTTATATGTGTGAGCTTTTAAATTAGTGGAGAGTAACAGATGTGAGGTGAGTGCTAGGGTCTTATCGATGTCAACATCTGGGTTACCAAGTTTATCTGTCCATGTCGCTTCGATGTGTTCAGTATCATCAGGTGCTTTGTCGAGGAGGGAGGCATATATTGCGCCAATTCTGGTAGAGGGCCTAATGATCTTTTCAATAAGCGGTAATGTATCCCAGCTAATGTTAGGTGCTTTAGAGTTAACTATAGATTTTATTTGATGAAATTTAAAGTAATCAGTTGCGGGTATTTTGAACTGATTTTGTAGGATTGTGAAGCTTGCATTCATATCTTTGCCTAAGAAATCAAATAGGGTAGTAATTCCCTGTCTTTCCCATCTAACAGAGATTGTATCATTAGCACTTTGAGGAAGCAGTGATGAGTGCCAGAGTGGTGTATAGCGGGAAAATGTAGGGAATTGCATGTACTTAGTCGTTTTTGCCCAGACTTTCCATGCACTTAGAATAATTTTAAATGTAACTTTTTTAAAGTAACTGGGTTCCAGTTTTCTCAGGAGGAGTCCTTTGGCTTTCTTATCAAGGGCTAATTCATATATGTAGGGTAAGCCTGACTCCAGTGTGGTCCGTGGGGGAATTGATCATTGGTAAAAGTTGTTGCAAAAAGGCTGCCCAAAAGTACAACAGTATGTTTGGGACTGCCAGCCCTCCCCTGTTCTGTGGTAAAGATAGACATTTAAGAGATCTTCTTATCTTGCCATACTGCCAAACAAATTTGGAGATCTGAGAGTCAAGGGCTTTAAAAAGACTATCTTCGACTAGCAAAGGGATGGCAAGGAATAAATAAAGTACCTTGGGAAGAACGTTCATTTTAACATAATTCCCCCTTCCTATGATAGAGAGATGCAAGCTATTTACTCTCTTTAGATCCTGTTTAATTGTATTTATTAGGGGTACATAGTTGATTTTTGTAATATTTTGGACCTCAGATGATATAGAGACCCCTAAATAAGTGGCTTTTTTGGTTCTCCTGGTGTCAAGGCAGTTTATGTTATCAGTGCATATTATAACCGTTTTGCTTTTATTGAGAGAATAGCCTGAGTAAGAGCCAAACAGGTGTGCGACAGCCTCGATCTCTGTAATAGCTTCATCAGGGTTGGGTGTTAAGATTGCGACGTCATCAGCATATGCTAACACTTTAGTTTCATGCAGCCCAGTCACAACTGGCTTGATTCTTGAATTGTCTAAGATCTTTAATATCAGGGGGTTGATATATAGGGCGAACAAGATTGGGGAGCACGGGCAGCCCTGCCGGTTCCTCATGTTATGTTTATGGTGCTTGATTCACATCCCATAATTTGGAGTTTAGCCTTTGGATCAGTGTACATTGCTTTTATTGATTTGATGAATTTAGGTCCAAAGTTATAATGTTCTAGGATGGCCCACATGAAATCCCACGCTACCCTGTCAAATGCCTTCTCGGCGTGCAGAAGGATCATTGACATCTGGCCACCGGTCACGGACATGATATCGAATAACGTGATGGCTCTACGAGTGTGTTCAGTAGTTCCTTTCCCCGGAATAAAGCCATGTTGCCACGGGCTGACCAGATGTGCAATGACCCCCCGGAGCCTATTGGCCATGATTTTTGCGTGTAATTTAGAGTCTGAATTTATTAGTGAAATTGGGTGGTATGAAGATGTGGAATCTGTAGGTTTATCTTTCTAGGGAAAAATGATGATGTTTGTGTTTTTCCAGGACTCAGGTGGGTTGCCGTTCCATTGTATCCCAAGGAATAGATCCAATAAGATTGAAAGTATAATTTTGTTAAGGATTTTATATATTTCAAGCGGGATTTTGTCTGGACATGCTGCTTTCCCTGCAGCTAATTCTGCTAGAGCAAGCTCAATCTCAGCCAGTGTGATTTCTTTCTCTAGATCGTTCTTAGTAGTATTATTAAGACTCTTATCTTTACCTGGTACAAAGTCATTTAAAAATGTCTTTGTCTCTTGATATTTGGCAGATATATTGTTTTGGTATACATCTTGATAATATTGTTGAAACACCTCCACAATATCCTCTGTTTGTGTGTGTACCTGGTCATGCATTTTGATAGAGTAAATTGTGTTATAGGAGGCTTTCTGTCTTGTTCGTCGGGCCAGTTGTTTGCCCACCTTTTCTCAGTTTTTATATAGTTTTCTTTGATGGGCTCTGAAGGTTTCAGCGGATTTCTGAGTCAGCCCTTTATTCAAATCGGTTTTAAGTATTAGTATTCTCCGCAGCAAATTGGTCCCGTCTGCCCTCTGTGTCATTGTTGCTGTGTGTTCTGCTTCTAAGCTAGCTAGTTCCTCCATTTTCTTAGCATGCTCCGAGGCAAGCTGTTTTTTATTTCTCGCTACATAGCTGATTGTTTCCCCCCTAAGCGCCGCTTTAAAACAGTCCCATACCACATTTCTAGGGGTGCTATACCGATTGGTGTCAAAAAAATCCTGTGCCCAATTCCTGATATAATTAATATAGTTCCTGTTACACAAAAGTTTCCTATCAAATGTCAACCAGAACTGCCTTCCAGCCGGGCAGTTTATGTCAATAGTAATGGCAAGGGCATTGTGGTCCGAAATTAGCTTAGGGTGTTTAAAATGGTTGTTTGACCTGAGATATCACGTGTTGTAAATATGTAATCTATTCTAGTGTATTTGTTGTGGAGATGTGAGAAGAATGTATAGCCTGGATCCCAATGATGTTTCAGGGCCCAAATATCGACTAGATTATGGCTAAGCTTGAGTGACCTAATTGCCCTAAAACTTTTGGTTTTCTCCCTCTATATTTATGTTTAGTTGCATCATTAAAAGTAGAGCTAAGTTCAATATTAAAGTCTCCGGTAAATATGAGCGGTCCTGACCATTGGGCCAGCTCCAGTTCTAGGGACTCAAATACCGAGGGATCGTCCAAATTTGACCCATAAATTGAGCATATAGTTAGTCCTAGAGCAATCCAACTATAGCCCATCTGCCCTGCTGATCCGAGGGTTGACGTATGGGTTTCCCTATATAGCTTTTGGCAAGTATGGCTACACCGCGGGTATTCGTTGTTTGTGTTGTGATTGCTATCGTATTATATCCTTGAACTTTTAGCAGATTTCTCTTTTCCCAGGGTAAATGGGTTTCTTGAAGACATATGATCGCTTAATTATCTCGCTCAATCGCCCCCGCTTGTCCCTTTCATGTAGCCCTGCAACATTCCAGCTACAAATGCTTATCCTCCCCATAGCATTTGATACTTTACCCCCATCTTACCGCCTGATCATGTGTTGGTTTCAGTGTATTGACATAATGTGCTCATAGATACTGTGTAAGCACTTCTCAATGCCTTGCTGTGGTTAATAAACAGTGTCTCAAAGCCTAACCTTAAGTATCCCACATCGGCATCCATAGGTAAGCATGACAAACTATTGCCAGAAAAAATATGAACGAACTGAAACATACTGTAATTTGTATTGGTATTATTGCATAATGTACTGCCACTTCACAATACTTTGAGTTGCTCTTTCTCCATTGCCCATATTGAATAACTCCACCAGTGGCCTAGGATCAGTGCGGAGGAGGAACTGATCACCCCACACAAAGTACCTAAAACGCTGAACCCCCACCACAATCCAAGGGCTTCTTTTTCGATGGTAGAATAAGTTAGTTCCGCACCGCAAATGGTCCTAGACTTGGAAGCAATGAGTTCCTCTTTACCTCCATCTCTCTTTTGCATCAAAACTGCACCCCGACCATGATTACTGGCATCAGTTGTGATGATGCACAAATCATGGATGTCAAATGGCTTAAGGGGCCAAGCAGAAACTATTTCACTATTGAATAGGTCAAAAAGTTTTGACATTTGCCACTCCACACATACTTTACAATTTTCTTCAACATTTCATGCAATCATGCAGTCTGACTGGCAAATGTCTCCAAATGTTTGCTGTAATATTTTATCAAACTCAGGAAAGACCTGAGCTGTTCTTTGTCACTGGGCACAGGTGTTTTCTCTTTTTTAAAAAAAATATCTTTATTAGGTTTTTTTCCTTACACAAACGCCACCCCCCTCCCCTACCCCACCCCCCACCCCTACACATTTTGACCATACTAAAACAAAAAGACACCATTTTTAATATTTCAACGAAATACCTAAAAAATGTACAAAAGTGAGGAGCATTTAAAGTCATATATCCTGTAGTGCAATTAGCTCCAAAGTGGCTCAGTTCATATTCTGCAAGCATTTTTTCCTTGTTACCATCTATCCATCCTAAGTGTGATTGTTCATCCATTGCAGCAATATGCTGCTAGGCCCTGGAGATATATGTGTACTGAACAGTATCTTAATACCGTAGACCAATAATACAGTTTGAAATTAGGCATTGCCAGTCCCCCTCTATCCTTCGGAAGGGAAATAAATCTCAAAGCCCTACGTGGCTTCCTATATCCCCAAATACACCTGGCAAACATGGATTCTATAGATCTAAACAGTTGAGGTGGGAATTCCAGGCAGATAGTCCTGAAAAAATATAAAAATCTGGGAAGATAAAGCATTTTGATCACATTACATCTCCCGCCTATCGTTAAATGTAGGTTATGTAGATGGACCAGTTCTTTTTTTGTTCGTTGGATCAAGGGTTCCACATTATTGCTATCTATGCTATCCACCTTTGCCGATATACTGACCCCTAGATAAGTAGCTCTGTCTGTGACTCTAACATCGCTCATCTTGATCTGGTCATTAAGAATAATCTGCGTTTTACTTTGATTTAATTTGTAGCCAGAGACTGCTCCGAAGATCAGTGCTTCCTCTTCTATCGCATCAATTGCGGAAATAGGATCGCTAGTGACTAGAGCGATATCATCTGCGTAGATCTCATATTCTCGTGCCCAAATTGATGGAATTAGTATATTTTTATTTAGCCCACGGATGAACGGGTCGATGTAAAGTGCAAATAGGAGAGGAGAGCACGGACAGCCCTGCCTTGTCCTCCTTGTAATGGTTATTTTATCTGATAATACCCCATTTATTGATATACTGGTGACCGGATCCACATATAGCATTTGTATTGCTTTAATAAATCTCTGATTGATCCCACTATATAGCATTGCGGCCCAAAGGTATTCCCAGGAGACCCTATCGAAATCTTTTTCAGCGTCAAGTAATATAAGCGCCATAGGGTCTCCTGTCACCTCGGTAAAATCAAAAAGAGAAATTACCCTGTGGACGTGATAAATTGTAGATCTCCCGGGGATGAACCTGTACTGACGTCCGGATGCGATCTTATGAATAATAGGTGGCAATCGGTTTGCTAATAATTTGGAGTAAATTTTGGAATCTCCGTTTATCAATGTAATGGGTTGATAAGACCTGGGTTCTAGAGGGTCTTTGTTTTTTTTTTTAAAACTAAAATTTTGGCAGATGACCATGAGGCTGGTGGCCTTCCTTCCTGAAAAATATGGATAAACAGTTCCCGCATTATTTCTTTTAATTGTGATGAAAATTTAACATAAAACTCCGTTGGGATTCCATCCTTGCCAGCAGCTTTCACTGTAGCAAGACTATTCATAGATAGGAGAATTTCCTCCCAAAATGGAGTACTAGCTAAGCTTTCTTGGTCCGTTTTCTTGAATCTCACTGGAGTGTTTAAATTTAAGTGTACCTCGAGTCTGTCCTGATGATTCTCTGCTGTTTCATAGAGATTCTGATAACATTTTTGAAATACAGTTCTAATTTCAGAGGATTCGGTCTTTTTGAGGCCAGACTCTGGATCCTTAATCTCTTTGACTAAATTAGCAGAATATTCTTTTCTAGTGTTTACTGCCAGCTGGTGGCCCACCTGTTCACTGCATTCATAAATGATCTCCTTATGAGTTGTTGCTTTTGCCACTGCCATCTCCGTTAGGATGTCAATTGTCTTATTTTTAGCCCGGGCAAACCGACTAAGTTCATTACCAGGTACATGCCCCTTTTGAACGGCAGTAATCAGCTCTCCCTCGGCCCTGCCCAAGTTGTACTGAAGCGTAGCCATCTGTAATTTGGCCTCTTTGTTGGAACTAAGGGAGAACTGCAACGTCTCTCCTCTAATACCAGCCTTTAGGGCATCCCAGACCACATCTATTGCAGCACTACCGAGATTATCCTCCAAAAAGCCCGTAATCCTTCTAATCATATGCTGACAGAATTTATCATTCCCCAATAATGCTCTTTCAAATGTCCATGTCCTAGCCTTGGATTTATTTAACCCACACTCCAGATTTAATACTAGGGGATTATGGTCCAAAAGAATTCTTGGAATTTTTTCTGTTATGCTAGCAGACCTCAGGAAGCTGGACATGAGTATATAAACCAACCGTGCATGCCGGGCATGTGGGTAGGAATAAAACGTGAATCCCGGGACCCCAGAATGTCCTAGTTGCCAACCATCAATTAGGCCATGTAACACATGGTTCTCGCCCTAGATACTTAAAGCCTGAATCTGAAAGCCACTCCCCTGGTAGATGAACATTAAGGTCCCCACAAACAATCAGTGGAAGAGGCCAGTGATATAGTTCATTAGCCACGCTCGACAGCACATCTGGGTCATCGCTAACATTACCATATATAGTACAAAGAGTAATTTTACTTTCCCCAGAATCGTAGTGACATTCTGCGATAGCCCAGTGCCCGAATTTATCGGCTAATGTAAGTGTAAATTGAACGCCTATTACTCGCACCTCTTACTCGCACCCCCTGTGTTGAAGCGTTAATCAATCGATACCCTAATGTTTTCAACAGATAGTGTTGCAATCCCTTCACATGTGTCTCTTGTAAACATATGATGTTTGCCCCGATCATCTGTAGTCCTACCGCAACTCTCTGTCTTTTCTTACTGTTGTTAAGACCACAGATATTAACAGTCACAATTTTCAACTTAACCATGATGATATTTGCTCACCCGATCCATACTTAACAGAAGCAGTAACCCTCATTTTGGACCAAACTTGCCATGCATTAATATTTCTGTTCTTACATAATCACTCCTCCCTGCACCCATCACGTACACATTGTGTCTAAAAATTCCCCATAACTCCTCCCCCACCCCCGCCCCGACCATTGTTTAAGCCACCAGGCTCAATCCTCAGCCTGTGTGAAAGCCTCTGAACCAATCTCACCCACTCTCCACACCCCCCAATCCCCCTAACTATACAATCTCTTTTTAAGTTTTTTGCCTGACTTTCCCATTATATAAGAAAAAGACACCCCCCTGGAAACACCATTATTTCACCAAAGAATCCCCCACCGCACAATTAGATAACCAGAAACATGCGAAAGAAGAATAAGTGCTATTGATTGCTCTGATTACTCTGAGCAAGTCCAGATTTTCCTGCAACAATTTCCTTCAATGTCTGCTCGGCTTGGATTTCTGATGCAAAGAACCAGGTTCGTCCTTGCGAGACCACATTCAGTTTTGCAGGGTTCTGGAGAAAGGCGACGACGCCTATTTTTTGGAACGGTGTAATCAGCTGTCGAAGCCGCCAGCATCTCTCCACTGTAGCATGCGCAAAATCTGGTTTAGCGAAGAATGAAAAGCTATCCCAGTTCTGTTTTTATTAGGCCTGGCCAGATCATACACCGCCTGTCGGAGCAAAAAATTTCCAAAATAGATCAAAATCACTCTGGCATATGACTGGTTACTTTGAGGATGTTTAGACATTGTCATTGGGAATCTATGCACCTGTTAAATCTCTTTGTCCCAATCCCATTGCTCTAATTCTGGAAATGCATTCTGAAACAGATTGATAGAAAAGGTGCGAATATCGTTTCCTACGCTGTTCTCCTGGATCCCTAAGATCCTTAGGTTATTTTGACGTTGGCGATTTTCTGCCTCCTCAAGTTTTCACATGATGTCTTTCACCGTGGTCTCCTGTGAAGTCACCTGTGTTTTTAAGGCATCGATGGTGGTTTCCAGCACTTCTGTCTGATTTTCCACCATATTCATCCTTTCTGCTATTTCAGTGCAGGTCTTCCCAATTTTACGCACTGACCCCAGTAGTTTTTTTGCAGCAACGCGGGCGTGCTGATTTTCTGTCTTGACCTCATTTTGAAATCCGCTTAATGACTTTAAGATTGTAGCTAGTGTAGGCTCATGTAGCTGCTCCGCATCTCTACAAACCGCCATACCCCCTTGAGCTCTCTTGTCCGTACTCGCTATTCCAGGCAAGCCTACCAGGGAGTTTAGCTGCGTATCTGAGTAATCCCATCTAAGTTCGCCCTCTTCCTCCATTCCATCCAGCTTGCGAGTTTTTATTTTTCCATTCTGACAGCCTCTTTGATTTCCTGGGCACCTTTCTACCCCCTTGCTGGCTGCAGTCACTTGTTGAGGTATCCCCGCACCCATCGTCACTACTGCCACTTTGCGATTGAATGACATCCGAGTCACGTGACTCTTCATTTAGCGAGAACAAATTCTCCACAGGGTCAGGCTATAGGTAGCCCAGTTCTGTGTTCTCTATGAGGCTTTCTCACTCAGCATCTGTCACCATGTGTGGGACTTGCTTTACTTCCTGGCTGATACTGGCATCTTTCTCATTGTTTTCAATAGAGGGAGGGGAGGGCAGGGTGGGGACCTTTTCCTTGCTACCCTCGCACTTCTGCTGAGTAACTACGGGAGAATCAGCCGTACACAGCACCGTAGTCTCACTGCTTAACCCCAAGGAGGCACAAGTGTTATTTACGCCCGTCAAGCCCTCTTGAACCTGTGTCTGGGCTTCACCGGATTTGTCAATATTAGCAGCATAAATGCCATCCTGGATTAGTTTAATCTTCTGCCCTCCCTCCTTGCTCATATCCTTTTTAGCAAACAAACTGGTGATTACCGGCTGTGTTTTTTCCCCCGACCCTCCGACCGGTACATTACCTGCTGTGTGAAGTTTTAAATTTTTCCCGCTACTAAATTTGCTGTTCTTACCCGTACCTTGACCAGGTTTCTTAACTTCGAGGTCCACCTTTGGGTCGGGGACCCGCTGTACCACAGAGGTATTTGCCGGGATTGTGGAGCGCGTCTTGCTGTGTGCTCTTCGCGCTGCCATCATTTTCTCCTTCCAAAACGCTTCTGTAGAGTCAGCGTCTGCGTTGCTAGGCGACTTCGACTCCGTCAGCAGCAACCGGTCGAGTGCTTCCCAGTGCGAGCAGCAGTTCCCACCCGTCGTCCGTGCACCTTAACGCCTTGCATTCAACACCCGTACACCTTCCTGCCAGCGCGGCCAGTTTTCAGGGCCTGGACGCATACTAGGCAGCGCCCGACATCGATGCTCGTCTACGGGGATGAAGCGATGTGGAGGTGAGCTCCCGAGATCTTTCACCCAGCCGCCATCTTGGCTTCCCAAGAGTGAAGTGTCTTCACAGCACAAGTGCTTTCTCAATCTCTCTCAATATTGTCATCATTGGCTCAGTCCCCTTACTCGACACATGATGTGCTAAATAATCTGCACCATCACAACAGACCTTGCACTTGTCTCTCTTCAAGGTCAAACCTGATACTTTCAGACTTTACAACATTTTTCCTAACTTCTCATCATGTTTGTACCCATTCTTTACATGAAGTAGAACATAATTCTGGAAGCACAATACTTCAGACACACCCTTGAATAAATTGTTAATCAATCTCTGAAATAAAGACAACGCTGCAGCCAAACCAAATGACAGGCATTTGAAACGGAAATCCTCTTCAGGTATTCCAAAGGAAGTCAAATGTCTTGACTCTTCACACAACTCCACTTGCTGGTAAGCCGCTGACATGTGAAGTGTAGTAAACACTGCTGCACCCTTTCATGTGGACACCAATTTGTTAATATTTGGAAGTGGTTGATGGTTGACCGAGATGTTGGAATTCAGGTCAGGCAAATCGAAGCACAATTGTAAATTCTTATCTGATTTGTATGCTCAAACAATTGGAGCCAACTACTATGATCCCTTGATCCATTTGATGATATCTAACTTGCATAACTTGTCAAACTCAGACTTGATATTTTCCCTTACACTGATGGATAAACGCCTCACCTTATGCACTCTAGGTATGGCACTTTCCTTTAACACTATCCAATGTTTAAATCCTTTTAACTTCCCGAGATTGTCCGTAAAGATCTCAGGATACCTGCTAACCCGTTTGCACTCATCCACATTGCACACCTCACTGTCACATAATTCTAAAAGGTGTTGCCGGGACAAAACTAATTCAGGATGGTTAGGATCCAGAATTATGTCCAGATCTCCCTGCTTTTTCCACCCCAATAGGTTTGAACCACCTTTAGCTACAAATATAGGGCCTTATTTATGAAGGCCTTGCGCCACCGGTGCGTCACTTTTAAAATGGGAAAAAGTGACGCACCGACGGCGCAAGGCCTTCATAAATAAGCCCCATAGTGCCTATGGACGTATGTTTCTCAAAACTAAGAGTGGTTTCGAATTGACCCAATACTTCCAACTTTATACCACCAAAAGCAAAAATATTAACGTGTGAATTACTAAGGGATGGAACAATCAATTTGGTAAATTAAGTTTCACCAATCAGTGTGACCGGTGAACCAGAAACAGCCATCATTCTTACTTTAACATTGTTCATAGTCATGCCACAAACTGGAGGCTTCCCTTTCCTAATGTCACAAATAGAGGTGGCAGTGATATCATCAATACCATACTCTCGTCCTCATCAGGCAATCCCTCCTCGATGGACTTTGCAACTGTGTCATTGAGAACTTTTTGGCCTTTGTACGGTTGACACACTCTAGCAAATTGACCCCTCTTTGCACATTTGAAGCCCACATCGTTTGCAGCCAAGCAATTCTTCGCACTGCTCAGGTGTGCTTTGCTCCTATCTAAAGCATGACACAACAGCACACTCACAGGTTACTTTAACATTTGCACACCCATTGTTTGCACGAGATTTATCAAAGACAACTTTTACATTCCCTCTCTCTGCTTGTTTGACAATCTTATTTACCTTGTATGTAGATGTGCTCCCTCCCATTTCCTTCATACAATTCTCAGAATGTCCTATACCCCTTGCAATCGGTAGTGCTACTTCTAAACATGGATCTTCTGTAGACAAGAACCTTTCCTGAATTTTCCGGTTGTTATGTTTTTCAATTACCTTGTCCTGTATGATTTAATTCTTAAGTACACCGTAGTTGCATGTAACAGCCAATGTGCGTAACACTGCTGCAAAGTCATCAATGTGTTCCCCAGGTGCTTAGCAATATTGCAAGAATTTGTGTCATTTTAATCTCACATTCTTCGTAGGATTAAACCTTTTGTTCAGAGTACATATAACAGAGGAATATTTTTCAACACCCTCACCATCTCCGTTCTCTCCACTGCCAATGCGTACCATTACGGTTTCCACAGGAAGAGTTTTAAGAATACTTCTGCCTTCAGCCCCCAAGTTATATAGCAGTTAGGTTTTTTTTAAAGTAAATGTATCCCCATCAATAACTTCTAGGTAAGCCTTGAATGCTTCATGCCACCGTTCCCAATTCAATGGAGAGGTGTTTGTAACTGATAAAAACAGCAATGGTGAAGACGTTTTCTCCATGATACACCATGATTATCTTTTAATAAATTTGATACCAGGCAAGGCTGAATTGCTGTCTAGATAAGACAATTAGTAATAACCTTTATGTGCACATATATTAGTCATTCAATTTATAACAAAAGTAACTTTAAAAGGGTCTAGGTGCACCTGTCACTGAAAACAGGCTAAGATTCCCAGAAACGTTGCAGCAGAATGCAGGTTAACACAGATATTTCGCTCAAAAAAATCCTTGAGATTAAATATGGCACATTACAGTTCTCCCGATGCCATATTTGTAAAATACAGCTATCGGAATTGTTGTAGCAGGATCCCAATCTACTAAAATGGCAGTTAAAGGTGGTGATCAGTGAAAACGTCCCCACAATACGTTAATTTGGGAAAAATTTGCTGTATGTTTTTTAAGGATGTTGAGCTCGCACCAAAGTAGCAGCGTAAGCTTTGCAGCAAGGAATGGTGCTGGAGCTTGTTTGGAGGTGTCAGTGTTCAGTGAGACTTGAATGCCCAAATGAAGCAGTGGTGTGTTTATCAACCAAGTGCCAGCATATAGTGTGGCACAAAATGGTATATCACTGCAGGGGTCTAAACGATTCTCCAGAAGCCCCTTGCGATTCCTCAGGCGGACTACGCGATTCCTCAGCAAGCCTCTATGCTGTTCTGGTGCGCTAAGTGAGTCTCTAGGTGGCCTCGATGATCAAAACACAAGCTGGGGCCCTCAATGTTGTCCCTCGTCGCTACAGAAAAGGAGTAAGGGCCATATGTATGAAGCAAAAATGCTGTCGCAAATGCTGCGAATCGCTAAAAATAGCGTTTGCGACAAAACAAATCGCTAATCCCAATGTATGAAGGCGAAAATGCATGCAAAAGAAGGAATCGCTATTTAGCGAGTTCCAAACCTTGTGAAAGTGCTAAATAGCGATTTCCATAGCGATTTCCAAATTTGCGCTGAAACCGGATAGCGAAATTCGCTATTCTGGAAATCGCAGTTAAGAATTCGCAATGGTATGTATCAACCATTCGCAAATAGCGATTTAAGGAAAATCGCAATTTAAGGAATCACAATTACCATCAAGTGGGAGCAGGTGGTAACCAGGTGCAAAGTATAAAATGAAGCCCAGAATGCAACACACTCTTTTCCACAATGTCTGGGCTCTACATGATACTGAGGAGGCGAAGACTGAGAGCTGTGGCGCAGAGGAGGAGACGGCAGGAGAGGATATTCCGTTTGCGCACCACCATCTTCCAGCGCACTGAGGAGGATATCTACACCCATTACAGACTGGAGGAAGAGAGCATACTTGATCTAATTGAGGAACTCAGGCCCCACCTAGAACACCCCACCCGCAGGACACAAGCCATACCCACACACATCCAGGTCCTGTGTTCACTACACCTGCTGGCCTCAGGTATTTTTCAGGGGGTCATAGCCTCAGCAGGAGGGGTGTCACAAAGTTTCCTGTCGCGCTTCTTTCATGCGTTCCTCGATGCCATGACACATAGGATGCAACACCACATCCACTTCCCCAGCACCCCACAGGAACTAGCACAGACCAAGCAGGACTTCTACAACATTGCCCAATTCCCCCACGTAATAGGATGTATAGATGGGACACATGTTGCCATTTCCCCCCCCCTCAAACATAGAGTATGTATTCCGGAACAGGAAATGCTACCACTCGCTTAACATACAGATGGTGCGTGATGCCAAAAACATAATCACCGACATAGTGGCAAAGTATCCTGGAAGCACACATGACGCCTTTATATTCCGTCACAGTGGGCTATACCGTAGACTCTCAAGAGGTGAATTTGGAGAGGGATACCTACTAGGTAAAAGCACACAATGACAGGCCATATTTCTAATGACTAGCATGTGCATTACAGTAACTGACCTTTAAACATTTCCACCCACAGGGGACAGTGCCTATGCAGTCCGGGATTTCATCCTGACACCCTACCTAAATCCTGCCACTGCTGGGGAGCGGCGCTACAACCGGGCACACATTTCAACAAGAGGAACCATTGAGGGAACATTCGGCATATTGAAGAGCAGATTCAGATGCATTCATAAAAGTGGAGGAGCCCTCCAATACAGCCCTGAAACGTGCTGTAAAATTGTAGTAGCTTGTGCCATGCTGCACAACATTGCAACCAGGAAAGGGACACCAATGGAGCTGAGTGACTCAGAATCCTCCGACGTGGAGGGACCTGGACCTGTACACATGGAAGCTAGCGTAGCTGTTGCTGCAGCTGGGCGACAGAGGCGTGATGAGATCATGCGCAACTACTTCTAGGTGAGTAATAATGATACAATGACAACTTGAGCCTTTGCTAATGTGTTTAATTCCCAATAGCAACAATGTCACACATCCAAATAAACAGAAATGAACTCTCCCAATCCAATGCACATGTTGAAATCACAGTGCAACAATATTAGTGTAATAACATCAAATGCTACACTGTTGCTGGCCCAATTTCTCCCCTGTGAGTTATTGTCATTTGGCAGCAGTTCCTATTGGTGTGTGGCAGGCCTGTTGCTCCTGCCACTACGGTGCCTCTCAACAGTGGGTGGTGGGGTGTTGGAGCTCCGCACTGACTGGGAGTCCTCCTCACTGGGGGTCAGCACCCCTGGACCAGCAGTACGCAGGGCGCGCAGTTCATCCAGGGCAGCAGTTGACTGCACTACCACAGTGGCAATATCCTGAATTCCGTGAGAGAACTCACGCTGGGTCTCTATGGTACGCCTTGCCAGCATATTGGTAGAGGAGGCCAGCCGGTTAATTGCGCGGGTGTAGTGGTCCATGCGGGCCATCTCTTTGCGCCTGGCTGCGCGTTCTGCACGCAACTCGGCAGTTAGCTCCTGCACAGCCCCCCTGATTTCTTGGCAAATTGCCCTGTTCCCTGCCCTAATCTCTCGCTGAATTGACTTCATATGTCTTGCTTGTAGGCGGTGTACCTGAAGCATGTGCAGTTCGAGCCCAGCATAAACAGAATCCTCCTGATGCTCCCTGGAGCTGAAGCCCGTGCGGGGTCTACGCCTGCCTGTGACCTGTGGTCTTGACTCTTGCTGCTGGGAAACTGGTGCTTCAGACTGCACCAACTCATTGTTGTCCTCATTCTCTTCTTCCATGATTCTCAATGGCCTCACAATCCTCCTTCTGTGTCCCTGTGGTGGGATGAAATGACTGTCCTCCCCATCTGTGTCCTGGCCCTGGCTAGCTTCTCCAGAGGCTTGGGGTCCTGTATCACTTGCACTGGCTGTTGCCTTTCCACTTGCAGGTGCTGTGGATAGAACAGCACACATCAATTATTTGTTCCTGCCATATGATGTTCAACTAAATTATTTCACAGTGTTCCCTAACTTTACTTGTGTCATTCACCTTCCCTGACCTGCACATGTGAAGATTGCATTAGATGGATGCTACTTCCAACATTACTGACTATTGTGACTACATCTCCCATAATGCATTGCTGTGACTGCCTGTGTACTTGCTCTAGGCTGACATGTGGTTCCCCTTATCCCTAGGTTGCTGCAGGGGGTTGCTGGGGGTGGTTTAGGGTGGAAAGGCATGCTTCTTACCTGGTCTTGCAGCTGGTTGGGCTGAGCTGTCTAGCACGGACACGCCCGAAACACTCTGTGGAGGCAGTGTGCCCTCTACCAGTTCCTCCAGTGGTGTTGAGTCTGTGACATTGGAGGTTCCCCCACCGGTGAGCTGGGACTGCTCCAGCCTGGCAGCCAATTTCTCCTTGGAGCGCTGGCGCAGGTCGTACCACCGCTTGCGCAACACTTCTACAGTCCTGTGTGTCACTCCAAGGGCATTTACTTTGGCTTGAATGCCTTCCCAGATCCGTCTCTTCCTGGTTTCAGGAACCTTGTGTGAGCTCCTCCCAAATAAAATGTCATGGTTTGTCACCATCTCTGTAATGACGGTTTCAAGTTCTGCCTCAGAGAACTTCAGCTTTCTCTTCCTGGCTGCTTCCCCTTCTTGCTGCTCCTGCTGGGTTGCTGGAACATCCTTATTTCCACCTTCTGCCATGGCTCCTGAGTAGCAAACAACACTCCCACACTCTCTCCCAATCAACACTGCAGCACCATGGGAAATCACTCACTTCCTGGATGGTGATGTCATCAAAAAGTATCAGGATTGCGATTGGATGTTTCCAGAACATCGCAATTTTGCGATCTTCACGCTGCGATCTCGCTATTTAGCGATTTTCACGCTGCGATCTCGCAATTTTTCGATATTTTACAGATTAAGTAATCGCTATTGTCCATCGCACAAATATTTAGCGATTATGGGCGAATCGCTAAATATTTGCGATTGTGTTGATACATGCCGATTTGCGATTCTGATTTTGCGATTCGGTAAAATTCGCAATTTCAGAATCGCAAATCGTGTTCTTGATACATATGGCCCCAAGACACTAGTGGGGTAAGGTAAGTTTATTGGTACTGGTAGCACTGAGATTTAGGCAGCCACTCTCGATCTTGGGATGCTAAACACCTAAGAACACAGCAGGCATAGGATCCAAGCATGACAGACCCAACACACATCTTGGGAGAAAATTGCCAGCATGTAGGGGTCATTCTTTTTTTAAATTTTTCAATAACAACTTCAAGGTGTTTGGAAAAAATAATGATTTTTTAATATCATGATACAAGAGTATCATCTCAAGAATATTCTGATTTTGAAAATATCGTATTCAAGAATATTGGTGGTAACAATGTATGTTTATTTAGTGCTATTTTTAATATCATTTTTAAAAATATTGCTGTTAAAAATAATAATGTTAGTAGTATTGTTAGTAGTATTTTTTATATTTAGTAATTTTATTGTTTTTTTAGTCGATTATTTTTGGTTTAGGCTTTTTTTCAAAGAAACATTTTTTAGGACTATTGAATTTTCTTTTTTGGAACTGGGATTTAAGGTTTATAGGGAAATGGATTTGTATGTATATATACCAACCTCCTCCTTGCCGAAACCCAGTGTATCATCAGAGCCAGAACAGAGGTAAGATCCTTCTCCTACATCGTAAGCCAAGACCTGGAACAAGCTCCCAACCAACATCAGACATGCTCCCTCCCAGAACACCTTCAGGATGGCTCTAAAGACCTGGCTCTTCGACTGATATGGAATTGCTGACCCCCAGCGCCTTGAGACCCTCACAGGCGAGTAGTGTGCTTATAATTCCCCTGATTGATTGATTTATATATACATACATTCAATGAAAAACCATAGATTTCAGGGACGTTATAGTTAGTTGGACATTTTACTCGTTCAAAACCATAGAAATTCCACCGTTATAGTTAGTTGAGCCAACTATAACTCGTGCCCCCGCAATGCACTGCTGATGATGTCACATATTACCTCATTCATGACATGGTCAGTGTCATCACTGATGACATTTCAAATGACGTCACTGATGACATCACTGCTGACATCATCCAGTGTCTTAGTGTTTCTGTAAAGTTTAAATTTGTTATATATATATATATATATATATATATATATATATATATATATATATGCCAAGATGTATTGAAGAATGAGTGGGTGTATACGTGTCTGGATGGAGGATTTAGTAGGTGGGTGACTGACTGTATAAGTGATTATTATATGAATCTTACTGAATGCATGAGTTAGTGATTAAATTGTTTGAATGTCTGTATCCGTTTATCTATTGCTGTGTAAGCTGCTGCATTGGTTGGTGAGTAGCTACATGAGTGTCTATATGGGTTATTGATTAGTTGCGTGAGTATTTGTATGGGTGCCTGAGTGTGTGTGTGGGTAGATGGGAGGTGTGTAACTCTGTGCATAGATGTGTGAGTGCTTCATTCACTGGGTGTATGGGTTCAAGACTGCATGTGGAAACAGCTGTATGAGTGGGTGAGTGTGTGTATGGGTGTGTTGGTGAGTGAATGCATATCTCAGTGCTACACATCCAATTAACTACATATGTAAAACACAGTGCATGTGAGAGTTGGAGTATATAAATGACTATACATGAGAGCCAGTGATTGTGAGAGTGGCTGTATTTGATCAGTGTGTACTTGTATCAGGGATTGTATAAAAGAGCAAGTATATATTAGTATCTGTATGAATAAGTGAGGTTGTGTGTGAATAACTGTATAGGTGAGTAAATAGAAGTGTGATTGATTCTTTGCATGACTGACTAGGTGTTTGAGTGTTGGTCTGTGAGTATTTGTGTAGGTGTATGAGTGCCTATTATAGTGTTGTATCGATGAGTCACTGCATCTATGAGTGACTATATGGGTGAATGAGTGGATGTGTGTGTAGACCTAGGAATCAGTGTGTGCGTACATAGTAACTGGTATTGGTGTCTCTATTCTTTCAAAAATGGTAGTCTGTATTTTAGAGTGGATGTATGAAAGGTTTTATTAAGGTGTGAGGAGGTGCATCAGATTTTCACGTGAATGATGTAATCAGTGATGTCATTTGAGATGTCATCAGTGATGTCACTGACCATGTCATGAATGATGTAATATGTGACGTCATAAGCAGTGCATTGCGGGGGCGCAAGTTATAGTTAGCTCAACTAACTATAACAGCGGAATTTCAATGGTTTTATATGAGTGAAATGGCAAGCTAAATATAACACCCCTAGAACCTATGTTTTTTCAATTAATTTCTAAGGTTTTTTAAATGCTAATTCCTAACTAAAACATGTCTGAAACCTATGTTTTTTTCAGTGAATTTCAAAGGTTTTTTAAAAGTTAGTTCCTAACTATAACATGTCTGAAACCTATGTTTTTTTCAGTGAATTTCAAAGGTGTTTTACATGCTAATTCCTAACTATAACATGTCTGAAACCTATGGTTTTTTTCAGTGAATTTCAAAGATTTTTTAAATGCTAATTTGTAAATATATATATTTTTTTATATTTTCTAACTACATTTTTTTAATCTTTTTATTTTTAGATGTTATTTTTTAAATTAGATTACACATTTTTAAATTAATTTTTTACATAAAAATATATATTTTTTCATTATTATACATTGTTCATAATATACTTAAATTATTTGTATTTCTTTTTTTCTTTTTCTATGGAGTTGCGCACTGTTATCCTATGGGTAGAAATTCTCTTAACAGGTAAATAGTGTTATCATTACCTTTTCTTACTCAGTGGTGGATCCTGGATACAGCACTGCTGCATCGCCTCGAAACAGTTGAAAGAATAAAGAATGCAAATTACCTAAGACGCACGGAAGCCCACGTCTTTTTTTTTTTAATATCGCTAGAATGCGCGGATCATAGGCGCACCCTACGATTTCCCCCCCCCAAAAAAAGGGCCCTAGGAGACCTTGTGGGACCCCTGAGGAGACCTAGAGGATTAGGGTGTGTCTACCCTCCCCCTTTTCACATTTTAAACACACATTTCACATGCTTCTTCAGCCTCGCTTGTACCAAGACATAAAATGGCTGCCAACAGTTTCTAGTTTCGAATGTTGACAACCACTTGACAGCCAATTAGCCTTCAGCGCGTGATCGGAAGGGTCCGCTTATGGTACGATGACAATAAGCGAAGTATACGTATTCGATTTTTTTATGGGAACTGGGCCGCGTGGCCCCCCTCCCGTGCCCAATTCCGGGGCATGGCTAATTATATATTATTATTTTATGGAGGAGGGCTGCAAAGCCCCTCTCCTGAAGCCACTTCTAGACCACGGGGACATCCGAACTCCATCTATGTATGTACCCCGTAGGAGTTGCCTTCACTTTGCGCATGCATGTTTGTGGTAGCGCATGCGTGTTGATGTTACGCATGTGCACAATACGTCCCACCGTCTGGCTATGTACCCCTAACGTATTTCATTTTATTTACACATGCTCAATTACAACATGTCACAGCTCTCACACCCAGTGACATCATACTCAACCAATCATCCTTCTGCAAAGTATTTTTAAGCTGCCAATCTTATTGAACTTTTCCTATTCCGCAGTCACAGCCATTGAGAGTGTTCATATCCACTTCTTCGTAGGTGAGCACTTTTTTAAGAGTAATTAAATGAATTAATTTGAACAATCTTTAAATACCGCGTGAATGCAAATTTATGTGCGATTTGGCAATGCTGATTTTAAGCATGCTTTCCTGCTTTTTTATATCGTTAAAGTTGACTTTGTAACTTTTGTTTATGTGCAAATCACTTAATCCTGGTGCGTTTGTTTAATTTGCCAAGCGCCACGTGGCTGCTCCTACAGCAGTGTGCTACGTGCTGTTCAAGTGAATGCGATGTAGTTTTTCTTGTGAAAATAGTGTGTCACGTGCCCCATGCATTGCAAAAGTAATGTTTTCGGCAATATTGTATTTTAGCACGGTTTCCAGCTCTTGTTTATCAAATAACTTGCCTTAGTTATGATGTTTCTGTGCAAATCACTTAATCCTGCCGCGTTCCTTTAAATTGCCAAGCGGCACGTGGCCGTTCTCGCAGCAGTGTGCTACGTGCTGTTCAAGTGAATGCAATTAAGTTTTTCTCGTGTAAGTAGCGCGTCACGTGCCCCATGCATTACAAAAGTAATGTTTTCGGCATAAGTGTATTTTAGCACGGTTTCCGCTCTTGTAACTTAAATATTTTGCCTTGGTAGGCGATATTTCTGGGCAAATTACTTAATACGCCCGCATATAGGGCCCGATTCACAGAATGAACTTAAGACAAAATACTAAACTTACTACAATTTGGTATTCACAGAATGCACTTACTACTATTTGATATTCACAGAATGGACTTACTACTTTCGGGATTCACAGAATGAACTTACTACTTTCGGGATTCACAGAATGAACTTACTACTTTCGGGATTCACAGAATAGACTGACGACTACTAACTTTACGTCCGCCGCCGGGCCGGATTTTACGGCACTTTGGCGGAATTAACAGCATATTATCGCAAAATACGATTACGGGCCGTAATTTACGATTACGGGCCGTAATCTACGATTACGGGCCGCATTTTACGATTACGGGCCGTAATTTACGATTGCTGGCCGTTGGTCATGTTAGCCAAGGGGAAACACCTGGCCAAGGTCCACCCATCCCCCAACATGGATCAGCTGACACACAGCAGCCAATCCCAGCCCTGCAGCATGTATGAATGCAGAGCAGACACAAACAATCCCTTTTCAGGATGTCACTGAACGTGTTTGTAGCACTACCCCTTGCCATGCGGCAAAACTACTTGAGGAGGAGGAGGAGAGCAGAGAGGATCTACAGGCAGAGGATCAACCTATTTGGAATGTCCAGCCAGGATGTAAGGGCCAGGTACCGTTTCCCACCTGAAGTCATCTTGGATATGGTATGTGAGTGGGAGCAGGAACTTGACTCTGTGACCTGCTGCTCACATGCAATACCAGCATACCTCAAGATCCTTTCTGCCCTCCACTTCTTTGCTACTGGGTCCTTCCAAAGGGTCACCAGTGACCATGTGGGCATTTCCCGAGCGAGCCAATCGCGGTGCCTGCATCAGGTACTGAGATGCATCACTGATAGAGCCCCCAACTACATCAAAATGCCATATACTTTGGCCATGAGACAAAGGGCAGCAAGAGATTTTCATCTCCTTGCACAATTCCCACGTGTGCTGGGTGCAATTGATTGCACCCATGTGGCCCTTCAGTCTCCCCGCCACATTGCACACATCTTCTGCAACAGACACAGATGGTATTCCATCAATGTTCAAGCAGTCTGTGATGCCAGTAGAAGGTTCATCAATGAGCATGCAGTGTTCCCAGGCAGTACACATGACAGCTTCATATTCCGCTTGTCACCTCTTGCTCGGCGTATGGCTGCTGGAGAATTTGGTAACATGTGGCTACTGGGTAAGTACCAAGCACTGAAAATGGGTGATATGCATCATTGAAATGTCTGAATGCCCCCCAATAGTAACGATTGTACAATAAGAAACATGGCCCAACAGACACTGCATGTATGAACGTATAGATCATGTTCTGTGAAAGTCAAAGAGTGAAATGTTAACAACTGCCCTTTCTTCCCCCCTCAGGTGACGCTGGGTATGCACTCTCTCCACATCTCTTCACTCCTTACAGGCGTGCAAACACTGTACCTCAGCGTAGGTACAATAGGGCACACATACGTACTCGAGCCATCATCGAGCGCACTTTTGGTCTGTTGAAGTCGCGATTCAGATGTCTCGACCGTACAGGGGGTGTGCTTCTGTACTCCCCAGTAGTCGTGTGCAAGATCATACTAGCCTGTTGTGTTTTGCACAACATTGCTCTAATGCATGGCTTACACATGCCTCTCGAACCTCGACTAGCTCTGAATGTGGGAGACCGGGCTATTGCACATGACCGACGTCAGGGCATGCAAGTCCGTGATCAGCTCGTTGCCACGTATTTCGCATGAGCAACCTGTAGTGTCACGGACAACATGTGGTTTGCTGTCTGTTGTCAATGATGAAATGTGGACAGACACAACAGTGTCCATAAATCCCACCCTGAGACGACTTTGCAAACCACACTAACTGCATGCAAATCACAGCTGCTGACAGAAGTCAAAAGGTGGATTGTGCCTCAGGTCATGTGCCCATGTCAGCGAGCAGCGTAGTGGACATCCCTTAAACAAACTATTCACGCTGATGACAAACAATACATGTCCTGAGAGACATACCTGAACCTCATAAGGATGGGTCACCAAATCACAAAAAGTTGCATACTCAGGCCTATGACCACTACAGAATTGACTCCCCCACAAATGATGGGCCCATAATGTGAGTGATGATGTCATTAGAGAATCATGCACCATGGGTCAGATTTACAATAAGAGTTGCATCTCTGCATATCAGCAGGGATGCCCCAGTAATTGTGCCTCACAGCAGACATCCCTTGCGCCATCATGGATGTGCTGCATTTACAAAGCTGTGCGCTGTGGACCAAGTATAGACAGAAGCGTGAAGCATATGCTGTCATAAAGGTGAAGCACCACTGGAGTTGGGTCGCAAGCGCAACGCAGCTCCAGCAAGGCAAGCAGCGAGCCGATGCCTAACATGCTGCATCAATTCTTAGGCCTCCTACAAGCAGGCGCAGGGTTGTGACGCAGCATGGCCATGAAAATGACTGAGTGTAATTTTGTACATTTCACACTGCCACTGTTCGGAGTCGTTTGTGTGCTGGAAGGCCCCCCTGTGCAGGAATGCACAACTGCGGTGCAGGGCCTTACAATATGACACATTTCACAGATGCGTCACGTTGAAGATACCCCACAGCATGGAGGTGGCGTAGCGCTGCTGCGCCACTAAAGTTACGCTACTGTGGCGCAATTGGTGCACACAGGTCTCATATAGCTGCCCCCATATGTATCTGACATATCCACACTTCTCCACACCAATGTTACATAACACTTCATTCAACTCTGATACTGAGTACTCAATATGAACTACATGTCCCATAATGCAAAGTATGAGAATAGGAAAGTGGGATGGATGTTGTCAGCCCCCTACCCCCTGTCAGTGCATAAATGACTTGAAATGATCTATTCCCCCTTTTGATACATATTCATGAATCACACCTGCATTGTCATTTCACTTTCCCCTACATCAGATCAACAGGATGGCAGTGGATTTGTTTACTGAATGTGGATGGCCCAGGATGAATACAAAATGGCTGCAAAATACTTCCTGTGATGTATTTCCTGTCTCCCACTACCTGTATAACATTTCCTGTATGATATAATGTGTTCCGGGTCATTTTCGGAAGTTACGGCGCAAAATTGTAGTTTCCGGTGTCGCATCGTAATGCGTGTGCGCGTAAACGATGCCCCGCAACCGGAAACTACGATTTCGGGCAGTAAATTACGAAAATAAACTAGAACACATCATTTCATACAGGCAAGGTAATACATGAAGTGGGAAACAGGAAATACAACACAGGAAGTAGTTGGCAGTCATTTTATGGTCATTCTGAGTCATCCTCTATCACTGATCAGATCCTCAGGCATCCTGCTGCTCTCATCTGACCTATTTCCCCATAATGGCTGAGGAATATGAGGAGAGAGCCCCCCCTTTCACAGACAGGGAATTGGACATCTTGGTGGAGGGGGTGCTGGAGAAATTCCCTCAGCTATATGGGGACCCTGAGCACCAGCTGAGCACTGCAGCCCGGGGCAGGCTATGGGCCAACATCGCTGGTCGCTGCAGTGCAGTGGAAGTGGGCACCAGGAGGGCTAGGGCGTGCCGCAAGCGCTGGGAGGACCTGAAGCGGTGGGCCCGTAACAAGGCTACGGAGCTGGCTGGCCTGTCCTCCCAGCACCATGTACATCGTCCTCGCCTCTCACCACTGTACAGGAGGGTCCTGCGAGCAGCTTGGCCGACCCTCCATGCTCAGCTGGAGGAGCACGAGCAGCATGGACCTAGTAAGTGCATCATATGCAATATGAGTCTGGGAGTATGATGTGAGTGAAACAGTGCTGTTCCATTGTGTGTCCCATGCCTCCATTAGCCAATTCCATGTCCAAGCAGCAGTCACCAGGTTTCAAGAGGCACGCTGTGGCATATGGACTACACAGGCCAGAGTGCATTTTCGGAGTTGTCGTTTTCTCATGACAACTGGGTAAATGAGCCACACTCATGCATCCATATTGAATTCTGCTCTGCCAGCACCACTACAATTGAACCAAGTCAATCATAATGGATGTGTGCATTGGATGAGCGATGGTACAGAGACTGTCCAGTCTGCACATGGCAGGCCATAGGGGATTGGATGTTGTGATTAGCATTGCACCTGTAGCGTTGTGTTCCAATTGAGACAGATCATCATGTGCCTTGGAGTCAAGACAGATTTTGAGATCCTTGCATCACTCACAAGTTTTCATAGGTTGGCAAGTTGTGTCCACTGACAGATGTCTCACCCTCAGTGGCCTATATGACATTTTACATGTACAGGTAGCTGTCACAACCGCCCACCACTGTTCAGCGGTGAACTGCACTACCTTGTAAGTCAAGTAAGCCACTATGTGGCACTGGATTGTCCGAAGATGTGTGGGGACATCAAAAGGCTAGACACACAATGTAGCTAGAGGAGTACTCCAGACCCCACGTGGATATGTGACCCACATTTGTCTTGTCCCATACAATGCTACAAAGCAGATGACACTTGTCCAGACGTTAAATAGCTGCAAATCCATATCAATGGCCAATATCTATTATATCTGGACTCTTCATGTTCTCCTCTGGTGGACTTGTAGTTGAACTGGCACATGCAGCAGTGACACGACACACAGATCACAACAATGCCAAGGTTGAGGTTTGGATAATGCAGTTGCGCAAGCCACAATAATACACATGAGATGTCCATGTCAAACTCAAATCAGTATATGACAGTGTGCATACATGTAATGTAAGTGCATGGACAGAATGGGGGTTGGGAGCACACTGCCTCACAGTCCCAGCACGGTTTGTCCCTTTGCATCCTGGTAAATGCAGTACACAGTTCAAACTGACTTTGGAATAATCTGGAGTCATACACACAAATTTGCTGCTGACTTTGCTGTATATCTCTAGACACGTGTTCCTGGAATGAGCGCTTCATCAGTAGAGAGCAGCAGTTTCAGAGAGCAAAGTAAATCATCTGGGTTTGCTGTGTGCCTGTGAGTGTTACTGTGAACTGAGAGGAACTTGGCAGCATTCCCAGCAAACACAGATGATTCAGGAGTTAGTTAGTACTGTAAACAGCATTTACCCGGATGCAAAGGGGCAAACTGTGCTGGGACTGTGAGGCAGTGTGCTCCCAACCACCATTAAGTCCATAAGGACTGATGGGCAGATCAACAAGGCACTTGTGCCTCTTTGCATCGCCATTGGGTCACTTTAGTGACGCAGCGGCGGAGCACACAAAGCGCCATGCTGCTGGATTATTACAACGTGACGCATACGGTGCAGGATCACATCCTAAAAGTGGCTGAGTGAAACTACAAGATTTCACTCAGTCACTATTAGGGCCAAGCGGAGTCAAATCTACGCACCTGCTTGAAGCAGGTGTAAGGATTGCCGCAGCATGTTAGCGATCGTGCACCCCCGAGCCTTGCTGGAGGCGGGTTCGCACTTGCCACGCCACTCCAGCAAAGCCCGGCTATTCCACCGGGGATGCATCACACATCTGCCCACCGAAGCGCCACGGTGTGCCGCTTTGTACATGCGGTCCATCAGGGGTGACGCACGGGTGGGCTGATGCGTTGCAACTCATCAGACACACCTCTGCTGATTAGCGAAGATACGCCAGAAGTTGTAAATCGGCCCCTGATAACTGTACAGTGTGATCAGAGGCAAACAAATTCGAACCTAGGCTATTCTATGTATGTGTAGCATCATGCATGGAACAACCACCACATCAGGATTTTGCTTACACTTCTGCAGGCACGGTTGGTGAGACAGGAGATCCGCAGGAACAAGTCCGGAGAAGGAGACCATCAGTTCGGCGGCGGCTAAACCCTCTTTCCACCAGCGATGAAGGAGAGGAGGAGGAGGGGTCCTCAACATCTGCAGGCCAGGGGGTTTCACCCACCCGGGATGAAGAAGAACACGACACTGGTACTATGTCCCGGGTGGAGGCTCTGGACATTGAAGGGGGGGTGAAGGACCGGACACTTCGGACCATGATGTGGGGGATAGCCACTCACCCACACATACATCACCAGTGGGTCACAAAGAGGTGCCCCCGGGGCAGGCCAACCTTCAATCTGGGCCTGCCATCTGCCCCTCCCTACCTCTAGAGTCCCCCATGCCATCGGGGGCTCCAGCTCAATCCCCTGATACCTGTCCCCCTCCTCGTAGCCGCCAAGCCGAACCCATCCACTCCGGACCTGAGGCACCACATCCCTTCTGTGTCCCCCCCCAGTGCCGGTGCTGTTCCTTCCATGGCTGTGCCAGGGGACTTGAGTTGGATGGTCGAGGGTCAACCTGACATGTCCGCTCGCATCTTGCTACAGGTGTGTCTGGAGATACGCTCGATGCAAGCGCACCTAGTCCGATCTATGGACAACCTCGGCACCCAAGTCCAGTCCCTGAACACGGACCTAGTCCGATCTATGGACAACCTCGGCATCCAAGTCCAGTCCCTGAACACAGCCATTACGTCTTTCATCTCCCAAGTGCCTTCCTATACCACCGTCAATGTGTCCCCCTGTCCGTTGCCCCACACTGTTTCCCCCCATATTCCTCGTGTGTCACGTTCCTGTGTGGTGCCTGTTCCTGCATCAGCCAGCCATGTGGATGTGTCCTACCCTGAGGATATAGACATTGTGGTCCTGGAGGATGACCAGAAAGACACTTGACTGTTGGACTGAGACATTGTCTGACGAAAATGTCTTTTTCCCCTTGTAAATAGACTGGTTCCCATGACGCTACCTGACGTATTATATTTGTTTTGCCCCACCCAAATCCAAGTTCCCTTCTCCTTCTGCATTAAGATCATCATTTGTTTTCCTTTCTCCCTTCCAAACGGATGGTTTGTTTGTGTTCCTACATAAATAACTTTGCAGAATTATACTTTGTCTGACTAGTTTGACTTCATTTTGAATGTCTATTCCCAAATATAGACACATATTTAGTAAGTCATATGCTATGCACATTACAACGTGTTGCTATGATGTGTTACACTTGTACCTGTCTCACACACACACACACACATGCCTACATTGTCAGAAGGGACATGGTACACAACAGGATATTACTTAAGTAGATATTTATTGTCAAAATACTCCTAAGGAGCCCAAAACAAATTGGCCATGTCAATGGCGGTCATGTTTGCGTTTCCGCAATAGTGGGGGGAGGAACGCGGTGAGGGGTGAGGTTGAGGTTGTCGCCTTCGTGCCTGTGGGTGTTGTCCAGGCTGATCAAGAGGTGCAGGTGCCGATGGTGTCTGCACATTAGGTGTCTGTGGCTGGACAAGGGCTGGTTGTTCAGGTGGTTGAAGTGGCTGTGCAGAGGTTGGTGGTGTTTGGGCAGGTAGTGGGGGTGGTGGGAGTGACAGTCCAGTGGTTGGTAGTGTTTGGGCAGGTAGTGGGGGTGGTGGGAGTGACAGTCCAGTGGTTGGTAGTGTTTGGGCAGGTAGTGGGGGTGGTGGGAGTGACAGTCCAGTGGTTGGTGGTGTTTGGCCAGGTAGTGGGGGTGGGGGGAGTGACAATCCAGAGGTTTGTGGTGTTTGGCCAGGTAGTGGGGGTGGTGGGCGTGCCTGTTTAGGGTGCGGGTCTGTTTGTGTACCTTGGCTGTGGTGCTGTGCAGTTGGTGTTACAGGTGTGGGGATGTGCTGTCCTACAGGCCGACATGATTGTTCCCCTCCCTGCGTTGGCCGTGAAGGTAGACTTTGGATCACTCTCACCATGCCCTCCATCATCTTCATGGCCAAGGCATGGTGTCTTGCACTCTCTTCCCTTTGGATGGATATCAGGTCTCTCATATTTTTAGACATTTCCTGCCAAGTGCTATCCATCCTATCCAAAGCTTGGCCCACCCTGTCCACCACCTGAGGGAATTGGGCCATGTCCTGCAGGGACCCAGAAATGTCGGACAGGGTAGCCCCTATTGCCCGAATGTCCTGCCTCACATCTGCCTGCTGTCGGAAGAAGTCCTGCTCCCACTGGCCACCATCGTCACGTGCAGGCACCCTCTGCTGGTGTCTGCCAGGGATGAGAGGAGCAGGTCCAACAACAGGGGGGGTGGCAAGTAGAAGTCTGTGGGCAGGAGAAGGGTGCCATGGGGATACCTGGTCCACAACAGGGCTGGTACTTCCCACAGTTGGTGGAGAGAATGGCAGGGATACACTGCGTAGGGAAGAGTGGGTAGGGGAACCGCCATGTCGGTCCCGGACGTGAGGGCTGTGAGTGAGTGATGTCTGTGAGTGGATGTGTGGGAGCCGTGGCTGGTTTGATGTATGCCGTGACATTGATGGTTTGAGAGGAGGCAGACGGGCGTTGCTTGTCAGAGGATGTGAGGCCGGGACGTCAGTATTGTCATCCCCAGAGTCAATGGAAATGTACTCATCATCCTCCTCAAAGTCAAAATCCTCTTGATCTTGATCCTCCTCCTCTTGGGCATGAGTTGCAGCCGACATTGCTGCCTGGAGGATCAGGGGATTCTCCCCTCGGATTTCTCGTCGGCCAGCACTGGTTGTCGGTCTGTCAGCCTCTCCCTCAGCATCACCTGAAACACAGAGGTTGCAACTGTATTGGTGATTGACCAGGTATTACATGTGCAGCAACACCAGGGTTGTATTTACTGCACTTTGCATCAGCAGATGAGGATCATGTGATCAGGTTAGGGTACCACCACAAATGGCCGCTCACACCATAGCCCTGAGGTGTTACACGGAGATCTACATCATACTAGCAAACTCACCAGCTCCAGCCACAACTCTCTGTCCCTTTGCGTTCCCTCCTGGTGTATCCTGCTGCACCTGTCTCATCATAGTTGTTGTAGACATAGCTGTAGAGGGTAGAAACAACATTCTCAACGATCTGCCTCACCAAATGACAGACATGCATATGTGTCACTCCTAGTCTGTATTTCACTTTGTAATCAACAACTGTTGATTCCATGTAGAAGGGGATCTCGATCTCTGTAATGGATTTGTAATCTAAGCTGTTGACACTCCTCATGCCCGATTTACCTGAGGGACAGGTGCGCAACAGTTTCACAGCTGCCGCCAGGATGTCATGCATCCCCCGGGATGGTGCCCGCTGCAGTGGTCTCATCCTGTCAGCACCTGTGATGAGAAATACATGTCCATATTTTAGTACAACAGATTGTAGCTATGAGATCAAATTACATTCTCATTAGCCATTTGTGGATAATCAAGGACGATGTGCAGCATGTGTAGCTCATTGGCTTAACATGTGGGCACCTGCTCACAAGCAGCATTTGCAAGCTTACAGCCATGCAGCACTGACATCAATAAGATGACACATCAACTGACGAACTTGTATGAGAAGGTTACTGATTTCACCCTTACCATTGTGACTGAGTTTTTTCATGGGTGTAATGGTGTCTGTTGACAAGTCAGAAAGGAGTTCATGTGTGAGATGTGTAGTTGTCAGGGGCCTGAGGTTGCCCATTTGTGCTTCCCTACCCATGAGGTCACACAGCTCATTTTTGAATGAGAGAACACAGATTACTAATGTCCATCCTTTGAGTGTTGTCTGTTCCCATGCTCCATTTCCAACATCATGGTACTACTTACATGACAACAGATAGTGTTTTGTGCAGCAGACATCCAAACCTCATATTTCATACACTCACCTATACATGTGAATATGGTAGAAGGGGGGCAAGCAGAAGACAACATTTGGTTTAGATCACACATTGCAGATGAGGTGAGATTGAATCTTCCCATCTGCACTGGATTATCCTGTTGCTCTTCAGCCAAATCATTTTGCAGGTGTAACTGCATGAAGATTCACCTTAGCAGCCCCTACACCCATCTCACAGGTACACAACTGGCACCAGTGTGTGCCTCAGCCATACCAATTTCATATTGATTTGACCATGTTAATTTTGCTAGGGATTTAGCATATCATTGAATTGCAAGCCTGTTATGTTGTGGACGTTTCTTATGACACATTGTTGTATTGTATGTCCATTGTGCACACACTTGGCATACATTTAGTGTCAGCATCTCATTTGCCACCAGGGTCTGATTGGCCATGTGTTCAAATGCCCTATGTGAGCATATTGTGATGTATGTATGTATGTATGTATGGATTTATATAGCGCTTATAACCCAGGGGTCTCTAAGCGCTTTGCCTTGGGAACCCGTCCTGGCTTTTCCCTGTGAGATAGCCCCTACAGGGCATCCCCAGGGTGAAAGCCAGGCATCCCGCCGCGGGGGGGCATTGTGGAGATTAAGCAAGCTTAATGCCCAGAGTTGCAGAGTGTGAACCCATGATTAGGTCAGGCACCGAAGCGAGAATTATCGAGTCCGTGGACATTTGAGCTTGAGACCCTGCCGCGTCGGGAATTGAACCCTGGTCCCGGGTCTGACCTCTGCTTCAGGGTCTGCCTGCTCTAACCAGTGAGCCACACTTCTCCACTGATGCAGGATAACAGTGTTGTATAACACATATGGTGGAGGTGAATGGCACAATTAATAAGCATTCAGCAAGCTTGACTTACCGTGGCCCAGCACCGGAGCAGTATGTTGTCCCTGGACAGATGTCAAGTCCAACCTAGTAGCAGAAGTCAGTGGACGTCTGGGGTTCTGGGAGGACCACATTGTACCTACAATGATAAGTTTGTTTAGCAACTTGACATTCCTGCTGCCACATGTGATGCATTCAATTTCTGGCACAGGACAGGCACAAGCAGTCATGGTCACCACCGTTGCAGAAGTGTGTCATACATTATGTAATGAGTGATCCCACATATAACTTAGATTGGGCCCACTACCTTGATGCTACCTATGTCACAATGACATGCCTACGAATGCAGAGGTAAAGTCCACTATCGTGTTTTGTTGATGTCCGGAAATTATCCATCCAATGTACGCAGTACATGATCAGCTGTGTGGACTGTGCTGAATAAAGTATGTATGAAAGATTAGAAGTTGGACAGTGTATGCATTGTCAATACTACAGAGACTGGTATCTCACTGTTTGGTCTTCATTTCTGTATCGATGGGATTTAAATTTGATAACACGTATTATTGGCCTAATATATACAATATAACCCCATAATTATATAATCATAATTAGAGTTCACTACAATCGCATATTAACCAATGATTCACTTTTGACTTGTTTGCTCCTATTGATATGACCGGAGCCATTTTGTTTCATTTCTCTAAGTGCAAGTGCTGTTTCCCTGAAATCACGTGATTACGCTTTCTGCTCGAAACCACAACGGCAGCCAAGCTGCCTACTATAGTTGTTAGCTTGTAGCTCAAGGAAACCCAAGGTCACACCTGCCCTTCTTGTGGGATGCGCACATTCTAGCAGAGCCTGTTCCTGTACTCCCAGGCTACAGATAGACAGGGAGGCACCTTACTGACCTGCCCCCGGAATAGCTTAGGCCTAGGCTACTGGCAAATCAATTGTGCCTTATATGGGTATTCCTCTTGGCTTGCAGACAAGTTGTATCTTTCCTTGCAGGGTGTCATCGTGAACGCATGAAACGTATATATGCTTTGTATTTTGAACATGTAGTCAGTCTCCTCTGCGCACCTCCGAGGGTCGTGTAGACTGAGGCTCCCCTGTCAGGGCTTGTATTTGATGAATAAACGATTGAACCTTCTCCATTGCCGACTGAATTATTATAACAGATAATGGTATATGGGCTATTGGTAAGTATAGCCCGATAGAATTTATTTTGATTCCTTCAGTTGGCAACTCCGCCGGGACTCCGCGATAGGGTCGTCCCCTCCTGTAAACAGGGGTGTTAGACCTGGCATCATTGGCATGAGTCTCTCCTCCATTTTTTTTTTGTTTGCCTCCTCTGTTTACGATGTTTTTGCTGGTAAATGCTTTGGGCACTGTGCCACTGCTGATCAGTGCCACAGTGCAAGTGCTCCCTATGTGAAATTGCTGTATTGATTGAATTCCATGTTTGGCATATTTGGTTTACTGTCAGTCCCTAGTAGAGTGCACCAGGAGTGCCAGGGCTTGTAAATACAAATGCTGCTAGTGGGCCTGCAGCACGTGTTGTGCCACCCACAAGAGCGGCCTAGTAAGAGTATGTCTGAAGGTCTACCATTGCTAGACCACGTGCAGTCTGGTACTGTCACGCAGACTGTGCAAGTACACCTACTTGCCAGTCCCTAAACCTTCCCTTAACTTCATGTTAGTCACCCCTATGGTAGGCCCAAGGGCAGGGTGCATTGTAAGCATAAGGTAGGACAAGCCTGACAAGGTTGGCATGTCCTAATAGTGAATTACAGCCATATTCGTTTTTCACTATTGTAAGGTAACCTGCTCTCCATCAGTTGGAATGGGCTGCCAGGATTATTAATGCTATAATCCTAGCGGGCTCGGGGAGCATGGTGCAATGTCGAGTTTGGTATCCCTGAACTCAGGGTTTAATAACGCATCCGTTTGTGTGGATGGTTTTTGGACTCTGTGTTTGAAAATAGCACTTTTAGAAAGTAGCTATTTTCTTGTCTAACTGTCTACCGGTCTCTGCTGGTTCTGATGTGCGTGTGACAGGAGCTGGGTGGCTCCAGAGGTCTGAATGAGTCAGTGTGTGGTGAGTGGGACATTTGCATTGAGAGTAGGGGAAGAGTAGCTCCTGATAGCCTGCCCTGCCTGATACAATGCTGGCTCCGCCCCCTGCCGGGCGGCTGATGACTCTGTGCCTGCCTGGGACTTTCCTGGCCCACCTCCTGCCGGGCAACTGATGGCCCTGCCCCTGCCAGTGACAATGCTGGCTCCGCTCCTGCTGGGCGGCTGAAGACTCTGCCCTGCACAGTGAATAGGCCAGGTGCTTCGGCCTGGCAACACCCACAACAAACCCAAGATGGGGGGAAATTCCCCTGCATGGACAAAGGGATCAAAGCCAAAAAGGGGTATAAGAGAAGGACCCCTGAACCAAGAATTGAGATCACTTCTGACAAGGAAACCTGAACCAAGGACAAGAAGCCTGCTGATCTAAGGACTGCCTACCCCTTCTGCCAGAGTGCTGTTTGTTGGGGGAATCCTGCATTGCTTCTTTATTTTTGCCAAGGAACCAGGAGAGAGGAACTGTGTGTGTACTCTCAATCTTTGCTAAGAAAATCTCCAAGGGCTGGAAGAGTGCCAGTCTCCTGTTGAAGTCACAGGGCTAAAGGACTTCATCTGCTTAAAGTGCTGTTTGCTGGAACTTGTGACTCCAGCACCTCTGAAAGAATCCAGCAATCTCGACGCCGACGGACGCAGCCGAATCCAGCTCGACATCGTGAGTAACGGCTCCAGTGTCCCGCTTCCTCGACGCCGGATGCCGGACCCGATCGACGCCAGCAACAACGCCAGTGAGTAGTGAGTTCGGCTCCAGCTCCAAGTGACCTCGTGTCTGCACCGCTGCTGATCGCATCGACTTCGAGCCCTCTCGACACCGTGAGCGCTGCTCACTCTTGCAACATCGACATCGACGACGCCGTATCCTGCTTCATCTCGTGAGCGCTGCTCCCGCCTGACTTCGGTTGACGCCGCTGCAGATCGCACCGACTCCGAGGCCCGATCGACGCCGAAGACGCGATGCCGGACATCTCGACGCCGCTGATCATCGAGTGCTTCACTTTTCCAAGGTACTGTGTTGTGAGGGTCTGTGCGACTCCGGGCTCGACGTAGCGCTCCTCGCGGTCGACGCCGAACCTTTGGATTAACTTTGCCTCGACGTCGTGTGACTCCCGTGTGGGTTACATTGTTGCCAAGAACTGTGTTTTAAAGAAGAAGAGTTGCTTTTGATACTAAAGACTGTGTGCTAAGAAGAAACTACGCTTGAACTATTATTTTTCCTTCCAAGAGTATTTATTAAGATTGTGGTATATTTTTGTCGTTATTTGGTCTTGTGCTAAGCCTTATATAAAAATCCTTATTTTTATAATACTACTGTGTCGTGTCCATTTGTAGTGTATTCACTTTATTACTGTATGTGGTCATAAATGCTTAACGCACTGCCTCTGAGATAAGCCTGTCTGCTTTGCCAAGCTACCAAGGGGGTGAGCAGGGGTTATCTAAGTGTGTGATCCCCTTGCCCTGACTAGAAAAGGTGTGTCCCTATTTGTCAGAAGTGTATACCTCTGCCAACTAGAGACAGCCGCTTCTAACATTGGTGGGTCAGCGGTGAGGATTTGAACTTTGCATTTATGACCCATGTGCAGTGATTAGTGTACCCTACATAGTGAAAGCAGACCATAGCGCATTCACAATCTACTTGGTTGGATATTCTATTTTTGTTCTCCGCTTTCCTGAAGCTTGATTTTTGAAACTGCCAGTTTTGACCATGAGTGATGCCGGAGTCACTGCCCCTGTTGCTGTTGTGGAGGAGTTTGATAGGAGCAAGATAAAGGATTCCAAGTTACAGGATCTGAAATCCTTTTGTAAGCAATTTAAAGTTCCTACAACAGGCCTCAAAGTTAAAGAAAATTATCTCAAAGCATTGGAGGCCTGGTTAGAGGCCAGAGATCCCTCTGATGCGGTGGTGGTACCGCCAGGGGAAGGGGAGGAGGAAGTACCAGTGAATGGTCATGTGTCCTCTCCTGGCAGCAGTGTTTCCTCCAAAGGTCTTTCTCCTGAAGAAAGAGAAGAAAGGGAGAAAGAGCGAGCTTACAACATGGAAATGGCAAAACTTAAGATAAATGGGCAGTTGGAAATAGAGAATGCAAGAGGCAGGAGAGAAGCTGATATGGAGATCAAAAGGTTAGAGTTTGAAAGAGAGAAGTTAGCTTTTGAGCGTGATACCAGGATGAGGGAGTTGGAGCTCAAAGCTAAAGAGTTAGAATTGAATCCCTCTGGTGGCAGCATCCCATCTGTGCCTGCAGAAAGTAGGTTTTATTTTCCTAAAGATGTGATCAAAGATTTTCAGAAGAATGAAGATATTGGTCAATGGTTTAAAGCATATGAGTTAGCATTGTTGGCCCACCGGGTCCCTGAGAAGGATTGGGGAGCGGGGTTGTGGGGTCGCTTTGTGAATGAGGGAAGAGATACCCTGTTAGACATGCCTGTTGAGGATAGGATGTCTTATACTCATATGAAAGATGCTTTAATGTTAAGGTATGGCCTAACCCCAGAAAAGTACAGACAGGCCTTTAGAGAATGTAAGAAGTTGCCTGGTACTACGTGGGTTGAATATGTGTCATTTTTTTGCAGAGCCATGGATGGTTGGGTAAAGGGCAGCAAAGTGGAAAGTTATGATGCTCTTTATGATTTGTTTGCTTGGGAGCACTTGTCTAATAACTGTTTTCCAGAGCTGCGCCAGCACCTTATTGATAGCAAGATATCTAACCCTAGAAAACTTGCTGAAGTGGCGGACCGCTGGGTCAGTACCAGGGTCCAGAAGGGTCCAGTGGGAGACTCAGCCAAAGGTGGGCAGGGTCCCCAGCAGAAGAGTGGGGGGGACAAGGGTAAACAGAAGGAGTTCCAGAAAGGGCCCCAAAGTAATCCCCAAGGGAACCAAGGGAAGGGTTCCCAGCCTCCCCCAGAGAAGAAATCAAAGGCCCCGACAGGTAAACCTGTTCGTAGGGGCCCAATGACCTGCTTCGCTTGTAAGCAGGCGGGACACCGGTTTTATGATCCCCAGTGTCCCTTGAAGAACTCTAGTGCACCACCCAGTGCACCACCACGTGCCGCCCCCCGTCAGTTGGCGAGTGTAGCCCTGGGAGGGGAGGAGATGGTTGCCCATGGTGGGGAGGGTCCAGCAGAGATGTCCCTGGTCTCTCTAGGAGACATGGAATTGGTCCCTCCACCCCCTCTGCCTAGTAACACTAAGAAATATAGGCAGTGGGTGACCATTAATGGCCATAGAGTGGAAGCTCTCAGAGACACCGGAGCGAGTGTGACAGCTGTCAAGTGTCACTTGGTGTCCAGAGAGCAGGTTGTTCCCCACGCATTCTACCGTGTGATAGCTGCTGACAACTCCCAGAGAGAGTGTGAGGTAGCTCAAGTTTCCTTTGAATGGGGGGGAGTTTCAGGTACTCTTCAAGTTGCTCTAAGGCCCGCATTGCCTGTTGATTGTCTCCTGGGCAATGATTTAGAAGACTCCCCTTGGGCTAAGGTGGAGAGGGAGACACATTTGAAAATGTTGGGTGTGCCAGAGAGGGTGTGTGTAACCACTCGATCCATGACAGCAAGTAAGGGTGTTGATGGGGTTCTGGAGCCTGAAAGTATGGCCCAGGACCCAGCTGTGAGGAGAAGAGGCAGGGGGCGCGGGAAACCGTCCCCCGTAGTTCCCGTGGTCCAGGAGGAGGCAGGCTTTGAGGGGCATGCCCTGGAACCCACAGGTGAACAAGTTGCTGAACTGGGAGACCTGCCCGAGCTGACCCATTGGCAGCAGGATGGTGGTCCCTCCAGGGAGGAATTCTGTGCAGAACAGAAAGTGTGCCCTTCTCTTGTGGGTATGAGGCAGCAGGCCTCAGCCCAAACCTCAGGTGATCAGTCAGGGTCACATTTTGTTTACTGGGAGAACGACCTCCTGTATAGCGAGCCTAAGGCTGCTGAGCCTGGGTCAGCCCGTGTGCTGGTGGTACCCCAGCGCTTCAGAGCCTTCCTACTGGGTTTGGCTCATGACGTTCCTTTAGCTGGACATCTGGGGCAGGACAAGACCTATGACAGGCTTGTCACCCATTTTTATTGGCCTCAGATGAGAAGGGATACAGATATCCATTGCAAGACCTGTCAAACTTGCCAGGCAAGTGGGAAAAGCAGGCGGAAGCAGAAGGCTCCCCTCCAACCTTTTCCCGTGGTCAGTACCCCCTTTGACCGGGTGGGGATTGACATTGTTGGGCCCCTGGACCCCAAGACAGCCCTGGGCAAGAGGTTCATCCTGGTCTTGGTGGACCATGCCTCACGGTACCCGGAAGCCATCCCTCTCAGAACAGTGACGGCCCCCGTGGTGGGACAGGCACTGATGGGTGTTTTTTCCCGAATGGGGTTCCCCAGAGAAGTGGTGTCAGACCGGGGCACCAACTTCATTTCCAACTATATGAAGTCTTTGTGGAAGGAGTGTGGGGTAACTTACAAGTTCACCACTCCTTACCACCCTCAAGGTAATGGGTTGGTTGAAAGATTCAACCGTACCCTTAAAGGCATGATTATGGGTCTTGAAGAACCAATGAGGCGTAAATGGGACGTCCTCTTGCCATGCCTGTTGTTTGCTTACCGTGAGGTGCCACAAAAGTCTCTAGGGTTCAGCCCCTTTGAGCTTTTGTATGGTCACCCGGTAAGAGGACCTTTGAGTCTGGTCAAAGAAGGCTGGGAGCAATCTCCCAGGAAACCTCCCCAGGATGTATACAGTTACATGCTGGCCTTTAGGAACCAGACTAGGCGCTTCAGAGATCTTGCTCAGGCAAATCTGGAGGCCAGCCAGGAGGAGATGAAGCGGTGGTACGACCAGAAGGCCACTCTGGTAGAGCTTCAGCCTGGACAGAAAGTTTGGGTCATGTCCCCTGTGGAACCTTGTGCGCTCAAGGACAGATGGACTGGACCATTTAAGGTTGTGGAGAAAAAGAGCGATGTCACCTACATGGTGGACTTGGAGTCTCCCAGGAACCCCTTGCGGGTCCTGCATGTCAACCGTTTAAAGCCCCACTTAGAAAGGTCCGAAGTGGGCATGCTCCTAGCTACAGATGCTGGAATGGAGGAGGAGAGTGAGCCTCTTCCTGACCTCCTGTCTGCAAAAGAGCAAGATGGGTCAGTGGATGGTGTTGTCCTCTCTGACACACTGACCCCTGAACAGCAGCAGGATTGTCGCCAACTGTTGGGACAATTCCCTGATCTGTTTTCCTTGATTCCTGGTGTCACTCAGTGGTGTGTCCATGATGTAGACACCGGGGACAGCACTCCTGTCAAGCACAAGGCTTACAGAGTGACTGACAAGGTCAGAGCATACATCAAGGAGGAGGTCTCCAAAATGTTTGCCTTAGGGGTGGTTGAGTCCTCTAGCAGTCCTTGGGCCAGCCCAGTGGTCTTGGTCCCAAAGGCTGCAGCGCCTGGTGCTTCACCGGAACTTCGGTTCTGTGTGGATTACCGAGGACTCAATTCAGTCACCAAGACTGACGCACACCCCATCCCCAGAGCTGATGAGCTCATAGATCGGTTGGGGGCTGCCCGGTACCTTAGTACGTTTGATCTAACGTCTGGGTACTGGCAGATCGCCTTGACTGATGGGGCAAAGGAGAGGTCAGCATTCTCCACACCAGATGGGCACTACCAGTTCCGGGTTATGCCCTTTGGGATGAAGAATTCCCCTGCCACCTTCCAGAGGTTGGTCAACCAGGTCTTGGCTGGACTGGAAGATTTCAGTGCCGCCTACCTGGACGACATCGCAGTGTTCAGCGCCAGCTGGGAGGAACACTTGCACCACCTCCAGGAAGTGTTGTTGGCCCTGCGCAGAGCAGGCGTCACAATCAAAGCCAGTAAGTGCCAGATTGGGCAGGGTTCAGTGGTGTACTTGGGGCACCAAGTAGGGAGCGGCAAGGTGGCCCCCCTGCAACCCAAGATTGATACCATCCTGGCATGGGCACCGCCCAAAACCCAGACTCAGGTGAGAGCCTTCTTGGGTCTCACGGGTTATTACAGGAGGTTCGTCAAGGATTATGGTAACATTGTGCACTCCTTGACTTCGCTGACTTCCAGGAAGCAGCCACGACTTGTGATCTGGACTGACGCCTGTCAGACGGCCTTTGACACCCTGAAAACTGCAATGTGCACAGCACCCATACTCCAGGCACCCGACTTTTCTAAAGAATTTGTTGTCCAGACGGACGCTTCAGAGCATGGCGTGGGGGCTGTTCTAGCTCAGGTGAATGAAGAGGGCCGAGACTTACCTGTAGCCTTCATCAGTAGGAGGTTACTTCCCAGGGAACAAAGGTGGAGTGCGATAGAGAGAGAAGCGTTTGCTGTGGTCTGGGCGCTGAAGAAGCTAAGACCCTACCTGTTTGGGACTCACTTCCGGGTTCAGACAGACCACAGGCCCCTCAGATGGTTGATGCAGATGAGGGGTGAGAACCCAAAGCTGTTGAGGTGGTCCATTTCCCTACAGGGGATGGACTTCACGGTGGAACACCGCCCTGGCACAGATAACGCCAATGCTGATGGTCTGTCCAGATTTTTCCGCCTTAGTGATGAGGACTCCCTAGGGTAAGGGTAGTTCTCCCCACATTTCAGCTGGAGGGGACACGTGTTAGACCTGGCATCATTGGCATGAGTCTCTCCTCCATTTTTTTTTGTTTGCCTCCTCTGTTTCGATGATTTTGCTGGTAAATGCTTTGGGCACTGTGCCACTGCTGATCAGTGCCACAGTGCAAGTGCTCCCTATGTGAAATTGCTGTATTGATTGAATTCCATGTTTGGCATATTTGGTTTACTGTCAGTCCCTAGTAGAGTGCACCAGGAGTGCCAGGGCTTGTAAATACAAATGCTGCTAGTGGGCCTGCAGCACGTGTTGTGCCACCCACAAGAGCGGCCTAGTAAGAGTATGTCTGAAGGTCTACCATTGCTAGACCACGTGCAGTCTGGTACTGTCACGCAGACTGTGCAAGTACACCTACTTGCCAGTCCCTAAACCTTCCCTTAACTTCATGTTAGTCACCCCTATGGTAGGCCCAAGGGCAGGGTGCATTGTAAGCATAAGGTAGGACAAGCCTGACAAGGTTGGCATGTCCTAATAGTGAATTACAGTAAGCATGGGCGTAAAATCCGTTACGCTCGCGGATTTTTCGTATTTTTGGTAAATCCGCAATCCGCCAACTCTCGCGGATGTGGCAAAAATACGCAAATCCGTGCGAAGCGGATTTTTTGCTTGTGTTCGCACTGCTCGCGGGCCGCGGCGCGGGCAGCAACAATCTCGCACTCGCGAAAGTACAAAAATTACAATTGGGGAGGGGTGAAGGAAGTGGCCCAGTCTCCAACTTCCTGTTCCTGTCCAGCAAGCTCCTCCCATAGGGGTGGTGTGAAGGAAGTGCCCAATACTCAACATACCGCATCAGTCCTTACGCCTGCTTCAAGCAAGCAGGCATAAAGAATTGACGTAGCAGCGTCGCGGAAGTGCCTGCGTTAAATCTTGTAGATTTCACGCAGGCACTTTTGCGAGGCGCACATCTGCCTGACCGCCACCCCCCCTCCCCCTGCGTGGGAACGCTCCCATTGTGGCGCAGGCCCAGGTCTTAACGTGGCGCATCTCCCTAGATGCATCACGTTGTACATGACTCGCAGGGATGCGCCACGTTTACGTCGCTGTGCGTCAGGTAAGGCAGCGTAAACGTGGCCAAGGGGCTTGTAAATCTGCCCCTTTGTGTCTAGCATTACGCAGTTCTGTAAAGTACACTCATACATTACTCAGCCCAAATAAATGAACACAAAATAGAAAACAAATAAGCAGTGGCACCGCCACAGAGAAGGAGAGCAGTGCACCTGAAATGCACAGAAGATGTTGAAATATTAATTTACCTCTCCTATCAATGTAATCAGCAGCATTATTGCTCTTTGTAAAAAAGTTAAAGCAAACATTTGCAATATTATATAACACACAGAGCAGGAGAAAAAACAGAGTAGTGACGAGTGATGAAAAAATTGCTACTACTACTCACCAAGCCCGGGGACCTCCACTCCCAGCAGGTCGAGCAGGTCGTGCTCCCGGTCCAGGATATCGGTCCAGCGGTGGGTCACCTGATTATAGGTGCGCTGGACCCCGGTGATGTTAAAAAGGGCCCCTGCACACCTGCCCCCACCGCTTCCGACGCTCCTGGCTGTTGGTGTAACCGGCAGCGATCCTGCCGCCTGCCGCGATGGTCCTGGGGTGACGGCGCTGCACATAATAAACCAGTGAGCCCACCTCCTCAGGGCTGAAGATCTCCCGGGGCACCACCATTTCCGCCCTCAAGCGGCCACACGGGAGACGGGCACGGGCTGCGGTGCCCGTCTTGGGCAGCTTGACAGCTGTCTTACTCTTAGTCTTCACCATGTTCTGGGCAGGTAAGGAGATAAAATGAAAAAGAATAAGAGTAGAGAAGAAGGAAATAAAAGTTTAAAAAAGTAGTTGAAAAGTAAACAAAAGTAGACTAAAACACAAAAATATAGACCTAGAAAACAAGAGGGATAGAAAAAAAGTTTAATAGATAAAAAAAAAAATAAAACAAGCAAAGGATGGCAGAGATATACAGAGGATAGAAACACCATGCCCAGACACATAGGAATGAATGAAAAACAAGATGGCCGCCCGAACACGTGCGTGTAAGTAAGTTCGCACGCGATTTCTCTCGCGAACTCGTGCGAACTTGTATTCGCAAGGCGCTCATCGCGCGAGATTACACATAGCGGGCGGAAACGGAAATACATCACGCAAACAAAATGGCGGCGTCCGTACTCAACCTTGGGGTAACTCGCACGAGTTCGCGGCTTACACGATCGATTTCGCACGACGTCGCGCCTCGCGAATAGGGCGAAATTACCGGAAAACGAGTTTTGCAAAAGCAAAACCAACGAGCAGGTGCAAAAGTTCGAGCTCATCATTTGTAACCATTTCCCTGTAGTGCTTCCTGAAGGGGCCCTCCAGAATCCGGTTGCCTACTTGAAACTATTGTGTGCCCCTGCTCTGACAGTCACAGAATAGTTACAAGTATGCCATTGCATCCTGTTAAAAAAAATTTACAATGCAACAAAAAGGAAAGGGAGCAGACAAGCAGGTGCCAGCCTTCATTAATGTCAGTTGAGGCAGGGCAGGTGTTGCGGTTTGCATAACTTAAAGCACTTAGCAGGTGTGCTTTGCTTTGCCTCAATAATGTACACTCACTGGTCAATCAGAGGGTGTTGTGATGACACCGAGGGTGGCATGGGTGTGCCAGCCAGAGGGTGGCATGGGTGAACCAGAGTGCCAGTGTTGACAGAGGATGGCAGTGCTTTGCTTTGCCCCAATAATGTACACTGGTGAACCAGAGGGTGCTGTGATGACACAGAGGGTGACATGGGTGAGCCAGAGGGTGGCATGGGTGACCAAAGAGAGTGCCAGTGGTGACAGAGGGTGGCAGTGATGAAGAAAGCCTTGCAAACAGGCTGGGCATGTAGAAACAACAAGTTCGCAAAACTGGCGACCCGATAAGTAAGTTCGCAATTTGCAAAATTGTACAAAACCCTCGCGAACTTGCAGAAACCCGTGCGAACACACCCCCCCAAAAAAATACGGAAATCCGCGAGAATTTGCGGAATTTGCAGATTTTCGCAATCCGCAAATCCGCAAATCCGCAAATTGGCGGATTGCGAATCCGCAAAATCCGCCCATGCTTAAATTACAGCCATATTCGTTTTTCACTATTGTAAGGTAACCTGCTCTCCATCAGTTAGAATGGGCTGCCAGGATTATTAATGCTATAATCCTAGCGGGCTCGGGGAGCATGGTGCAATGTCGAGTTTGGTATCCCTGAACTCAGGGTTTAATAACGCATCCGTTTGTGTGGATGGTTTTTGGACTCTGTGTTTGAAAATAGCACTTTTAGAAAGTAGCTATTTTCTTGTCTAACTGTCTACCGGTCTCTGCTGGTTCTGATGTGCGTGTGACAGGAGCTGGGTGGCTCCAGAGGTCTGAATGAGTCAGTGTGGGGTGAGTGGGACATTTGCATTGAGAGTAGGGGAAGAGTAGCTCCTGATAGCCTGCCCTGCCTGATACAATGCTGTCTCCGCCCCCCTGCCGGGCGGCTGATGACTCTGTGCCTGCCTGGGACTTTCCTGGCCCACCTCCTGCCGGGCAACTGATGGCCCTGCCCCTGCCAGTGACAATGCTGGCTCCGCTCCTGCTGGGCGGCTGAAGACTCTGCCCTGCACAGTGAATAGGCCAGGTGCTTCGGCCTGGCAACACCCACAACAAACCCAAGATGGGGGGAAATTCCCCTGCATGGACAAAGGGATCAAAGCCAAAAAGGGGTATAAGAGAAGGACCCCTGAACCAAGAATTGAGATCACTTCTGACAAGGAAACCTGAACCAAGGACAAGAAGCCTGCTGATCTAAGGACTGCCTACCCCTTCTGCCAGAGTGCTGTTTGTTGGGGGAATCCTGCATTGCTTCTTTATTTTTGCCAAGGAACCAGGAGAGAGGAACTGTGTGTGTACTCTCAATCTTTGCTAAGAAAATCTCCAAGGGCTGGAAGAGTGCCAGTCTCCTGTTGAAGTCACAGGGCTAAAGGACTTCATCTGCTTAAAGTGCTGTTTGCTGGAACTTGTGACTCCAGCACCTCTGAAAGAATCCAGCAATCTCGACGCTGACGGACGCCGACGAATCCAGCTCGACATCGTGAGTAACGGCTCCAGTGTCCCGCTTCCTCGACGCCGGCCGCCGGTCCCGATCGACGCCAGCAACAACGCCAGTGAGTAGTGAGTTCGGCTCCAGCTCCAAGTGACCTCGTGTCTGCACCGCTGCTGATCGCATCGACTTCGAGCCCTCTCGACGCCGTGAGCGCTGCTCACTCTTGCAACATCGACATCGACGACGCCGTATCCTGCTTCATCTCGTGAGCGCTGCTCCCGCCTGACTTCGGTCGACGCCGCTGCAGATCGCACCGACTCCGAAGCCCAATCGACGCCGAAGACGCGACGCCGGACATCTCGACGCCGCTGATCATCGAGTGCTTCACTTTTCCAAGGTACTGTGTTGTGGGGGTCTGTGCGACTCCGGGCTCGACGTAGCGCTCCTCGCGGTCGACGCCGAACCTTTGGATTAACTTTGCCTCGACGTCGTGTGACTCCCGTGTGGGTTACATTGTTGCCAAGAACTGTGTTTTAAAGAAGAAGAGTTGCTTTTGATACTAAAGACTGTGTGCTAAGAAGAAACTACGCTTGAACTATTATTTTTCCTTCCAAGAGTATTTATTAAGATTGTGGTATATTTTTGTCGTTATTTGGTCTTGTGCTAAGCCTTAGATAAAAATCCTTATTTTTATAATACTACTGTGTCGTGTCCATTTGTAGTGTATTCACTTTATTACTGTATGTGGTCATAAATGCTTAACGCACTGCCTCTGAGATAAGCCTGTCTGCTTTGCCAAGCTACCAAGGTGGTGAGCAGGGGTTATCTAAGTGTATGATCCCCTTGCCCTGACTAGAAAAGGTGTGTCCCTATTTCTCAGAAGTGTATACCTCTGCCAACTAGAGACAGCCGCTTCTAACAAGGGGTGACGGGACTAGGAGGAGTTCTGGCCGAGTGGGTGGACAGAAAGAGGATCCTGATTTGAGACACCCGTTTGTGGTATGAAAACGAGCCGTTCCACTCATGAGCCCAGTATCCCTCCCAGCTACTGAAGACCCTATGCCGGAGTCCTACGGGCTTAACCCGAGAGAAGAACAGACTGTGTAGGTCTGTCTAGGTGTCGGCAATGGAGAATTCGCATTCGACCTGAGTGCACCAGGTGAGTGATATTTGTGACTGAATTGGATAAGGATCACTCAGAGGAAGTGTTTCTTTTTGGATAACAGTTAACTGTCTTGGTTTGAAGGTGGCCGGGGAAGCCGGACCACGAGGGAATCTGGGGATCTACCGTTGCGGTGAAGGGGCTGCATGGGTAGGGACCCCACAGACTTGTTTGGTGAATAATTGAGACTACATCTGATGCCTTAGCAGAGTACGGCGTTGCTCGCTTGGCCGAATTCTCTCCGGGAAAGCCCTGGGAGCAACTGGGTAAGCTAGGGTTCTGGAGACGTGTCCAGATGCCCGGCCCAACCAAAACAGGACCATGGGAGGGCCTGTGAGAGGGTTTGTGGTCTGCCTATCAGATGCTCTCAGAACAGTCGAATGACTGTTCCTGTGTGTTGGATTTTAGTTGGTCTGGAATTCTTTTGAATCGATTCCCCGAACAGGAGTCGACAGGCTCTGTTCGTATCTGAAGACGTCATTCGCATAGATTTTGAAGACTATTTGCCTTGCACTGTTTTTACAGCACTTTATTGTGACGATTGAATGAAAACTGTATGAGTGGATGATGAGAAGGACGCGTCCAAGTGTGTAGGTGTTTTTAACATTTTGTGAACAAAAATCGCATCATGCCTTGCTTCCGCAAAATATGTTTCGGGTGCTGCTGTCAGTGAGGTACATGGCTGGAAGAGAGACAGCCTGCCCTTCCCGAGGGCAGCCCCAGTTTCGATATGTATGTTAAACATGGTCTGCAACCGATCTTATTTAATACCCTTTGGAATAGATATACTAAAGATAGTGTGGAGTTGCAAAGAGAGAACCGGTAGTAGTGTATCCAAAATGGAAAAGACCGCACATGCACTGTTGATAGTCAAATTATTGCCAATCCTGGATTAATCATAGATCTTTAGTTTAAAAGACGGAGTGCTATATAGACCACTGTCCCCCACTACCAAGAGAGACTGATGACAATCAAAGATTGACAAAATACAACTGAAAAGAAGGGGTCAAAGAGAGCACATTCCTAACGAGAATCTGTATAATGAAAGACTGGTAAGTCTCCTTGTCGTTCCGCAATGTATGAAAATTATCTTATCATATCAACATTTAGACATAACAAACAAGCAGGAAAGTTCAAATTATCATTTTCTTTATTGGAAGATCCATAGGGGTAGACTTGACAAGAAACAGCCGACACGTGTTTCGTCAGTACTGCAGATCAGTACTATGACTTTTTCAAGGCTATGCGAATCGGACTAGTCACGGCGTATCCCAGATTTAGAGCCCCTCATAATAGGTAATTTGGTTTCCCCGATTCCATTACTACGTGGAGTCCACTCTTAACACCACTGCTCCTTATTTGTTGTGGGGCCGGGCCATAGCACGCTATTACCTATTATGAGGGGCTTCTTTCGTTCGAGTCTATACACTCAAGGATGTCTCCACTAAACTGACTGTGACACATTTTTTATCTTCTCGATATTTGGGTTCTTTATTTAGACATTTTGTACGACTTACCGCTTATATATAGAGGTAAATTGCCCCCCTGACTTCAGTGGAACGTTTTCTGGTGTATTTACCTGACAGCTATTACCTCGAGCGATCTGATTTGACCATATGGATTTTTGTTCTTCGTAGTTACATGATCGTCTTGATTTCATACTGCTATGGTTCCTGACTTTTAATATTTCCAACACGAATATTCTCTAAATCTGGGATACGTCGTGACAAGTCCGATTCGCATAGCCTTGAAAAAGTCATAGTACTGATCTGCAGTACTGACGAAACACGTGTCGGCTGTTTCTTGTCAAGTCTACCCCTATGGATCTTCCAATAAAGAAAATGATAATTTGAACTTTCCTGCTTGTTTGTTATGTCTAAATGTTGATATGATAAGATAATTTTCATACATTGCGGAACGACAAGGAGACTTACCAGTCTTTCATTATACATATGTTCGTTAGGAATGTGCTCTCTTGACTCCTTCTTTTCAATAGTGTGGAGTTGCAATGGCCTCTTACGGGGTCTTTTGATGAGAAAAAGATTAATTATATACAGAATAAATTGTTTATGAAGAAAAGCCGTCAGTCAATGTTTGACTCCTTGAACTTATGGTTGAAGGAGGCAAAAAGGCGACGGATCAGAGAAGAGAAGTTAGGAAAGTTGAAAAACGGACAGACCATCACCCAGAAGGCAGGGGCATATGATAAGGGAAAGGTGGAAGAAAATATTGAGCGGATGGATAGACAGTTTCGATTAGAAACAGATAAAAGCTACGTGGCTAGACCAGAGACAGGTGATGAATTAGAAGATTTGCTGGAAGCCCGACCACCCCCCCGGGCAGACCAGCTGGGAGGCGCATCGAATGTCAAACCGCAGATAGGGGCGGTCGGTACGGCCCCCACTGGCGGATCAGGGCATGATGTTCCGTTTCCCCCTCCTTCTCTTTGACAAACAACCTCACCCTTAATATCCCTTCGGCCGGACGCGGCTGTCCCCTCGCCTTTGCACCCGGTGTTTCTCTCCCCTCCGACTCAGACCGCTTTAGATCTTTGAAATACAGTTGGCCCAGGAGCCACGCCCAAGCGACCGTTGTCTGACTTGAGTGATCAGCGAGCTTTCACTCGGTCGTTGTTGGGAATGGAGGAAAGGAGAGCTATTATAATACAGGCATCCCAGTGGATGCGGAATGCTATTTATACTTTGGAAGATATCTGGAGCACCATGAAAGATTTCGAACCAGTGGCACAACAGCTGGCTTTAGAGAGCATGGCGATCTGATGGATTTCATTATGGGAACAGCATTTTGAGGAAGGACTTCCACCTCAAATATTGCGTGATATAAGGGATCACGCTCATAAATTCCATCTCCAAACTGAGGAAGTCTATCAGAATGTAACAAAGCTTTTGCATTATCGGGAACGATTGAACCGAAAGAGTGCCGAGTGGGGAGCACAGCACCCCATGAGAGAGGTGCATCCTCACTTTTTCCCGGAAGTGCCCGAGATAAAGGACAATAGGGGTAATATCACCAGAGCACGAGTGGAAGCTAGGCTTCAGGAACAATGGGTTTATACCCCTTGGAAACGAAGCGAAGTCCTTACACTAAAAGCCCAGCTCCCTGACCCCCGTAAGAATCCTACGGCTTATTATAAAGAATTGACCGAAGCTGCAAATTCCGCCATTATGACCATAGCTGATATTGATTTATTTTTTGGTCTCCTGATCCCAGTCGATATTTGGAGACAGATCTATGATACAGACCATATTCCAGAGTTGGAAGGAACGTGGGATCAATTAAAGAATTGGGATAAGGAACGGAAACCCGGTGAGAAACCCAGGGACGAAATATTAGCAGTGCCGGATAAAATTGTTACATACATGAAGACTCTTCTCCCTACTAGGAAAGTAGATTGGGATAAATTAACAGCGTGTAAACAGAAAAAGGATGAAAGTGTGTCCGATTTCTTTACCCGGTTTGAGAAAGTTTTCATAGATTTTAGTGGTCAGGACCTCTCAACCGAGGGAGGAATACGATTATTTGTAAACAGATTTGTCACCAATTTGCTCCCGGAGGTTATGTCCCGTCTACAATCAGCTGAGAGTACGTGGACTACGGCTGCTCTGTCCGTCATCCTTAGCATGGCCCAATATTATGAGCACCGTGAAAATGAGAGTAAGGAAAAATCAGAGAAAAAGACTAAAGATGTAAAAACTAGAGTACTGCTGCAGCAAGTTAGTAGAGGACAAAATTCGGGACGAGGAGTGCGAGGCTCATTTCAAAAAGGCCAGATGGCAGGAAGAGGTAGAGGAGGCCCTCCGAATATTGGGATAAACCAATGTTCCTATTGTAAGGAAGAAGGACATTGGAGAGTGGATTGTCCTCTATTGTTGGCAAGGATTGGACCTAGCAAAGGACGAGGAAGGGGTCGAGGGAATAAAGACCGAAATAGCATGCAAAGGGAGGACTCGCAACATGAGGGTTCTCAAAAGAATTATTTTGATGACCCTCAGAACAGACAATACTACAACGAGACTTATCAGGATGACAAGTATGATGAACGAGATTATGCATGAGACAGCCCTGGACAGAACGGGGGCCATATTACAGTACCAGTTGACCAAGAGGGACCTTACGTACAAGGAGAACTGTTGGGTACATCGGGAAGGTTTTTAGTGGATACTGGAGCGATGAATAGGTCAGTCGCCCATACACTGGTCCCTGGGGCAGCTCTATCTGGCCAAAATAATGTATCAGTAGGATTCTCTGAAATACCGGTAGTGAGCCCCGTTTCAAAACCTCTGCCTTTTACCATAGGTCCCATCTCCATGCATACGCCCTTTCTTCTAACTTCTAATTGTGGTGAAAACCTTTTAGGGTTAGATATCTTGAAGAGATTACATGCACGCATTTATTGCTCCCCTGATGGTGTTTTCCTGACAATGCAGAAACCACCTGTGAAAGTAGCTCAATACTTTGCTAAAAATGAAATTCTGTCCCCTGAATTCTCTACCATTCCTCAGACATTGTGGGCTACAGGGGTCACCGATGTTGGTCTGTTAAGAATAGCCCCTGTGTCAATAACGTTGAAACCGAACGCACAGATGCCACACATTCCTCAGTATAAGATTTCACCGGAAGGTGAACAGGCCTTGTTGCATATCATTCGTGATCTCATCGACAAGGGAGTAGTGGAGGAGACAGCTGCTAATGTTTGTAATAGTCCAATTTTGCCGATTCTGAAGAAGACACCAATTGATGGTGCCCCTGATTATAAGACTGCATATCGTTTTGTGATTGTCCTTTGAGCTGTCAATAAAATAGGAGTCCCTCAATACCCAGTGGTACCAGATATTACAGCAATTCTTACAATGATTCCCCCTACGGCACAATATTTCTCTGTAAAAGATTTTAAAAACGCTTTCTTTAGCATTCCAATTCATCCTGATAGCAGACATATCTTCGGATTCTCATTAGGAGGCCGAAGCTTTAGATTTACATGTGCACCCCAAGGCTATACAGAAAGTCCCAGCATATATAGCCAGGCTTTGAAGGCAGTTCTGGATGAATTAATTTTGCCTGCAGGAAATACGATCATCCAATATGTGGATGATATTTTGGTGGCCTCCGATACAGAAGAAGGCTGCAAAGAAGCAACAGTAAAATTGTTACATCATTTGGCTAATAAAGGAAATAAAGTCTCCCTCTCCAAATTTCAATATTGTCGACAGGAAGTGACCTACCTTGCCCACTTACTGTCGAAAGCGGGGAGACGATTGACACCAGAAGGAATATCTGTAATTACTAACATGTCTGTACCTCGTACTCAACGTGGTGTGCGTGCTTTGTGGATACCAAGATAGTTTTGGACTTATAGAGAGGGACCGAGTTAGAATTGGACTTTTAGAGAGCATGTTTCCCTTTGCTCGATTTGCCATGGAGGATGAAAGACCACTGGCTCCTCGACGATATGTGGATAATATGCATTTATTTTCCGGATGGTCCACCAGAGTGAAGGTGGCATTCGTTGCTTTTATTGTTATCATTACGGTAAATCTGATGTGTGTATTTGTATATTTGGAGTTCCAGCACCCTGTACAGAAGCTGCTAGGAACTACTGAGGCCCCAGAAGAACATATCTTTTATTCTTTGCCCCCCTCATAAGGCGAGACATAGAGAAACGTATATGAAAAATGCTTATATTGAAATGTTGCATCAAACTCACAGCACCACGAACAAAACGAATTGCTGGGTATGTGGGTTACTTCCCTCAGTGATTCATCAGCATGAACTATTCATCTCCTTACCAATGTCTTATTTAGCTAGTTGTGAAGCCTGGTTTCAATTATTGTCATTGATGTATTCACACTATGTAGCTGAACCAAAGATATATACTGAAAGAGATTATGAGGCCATTTTGAAATGTATAGAACAACATCAAGGATTTGATGCAGAAGGAAATGGAGGAGAGGGCTCCTTGGACCCCAATGCTTGCATGAATGTATATACTGATTATAAGAATATTACTAAGTTACAGGAGGAAATGCAGGATTTTGAACTTTTTAATTACACTATGTATTTCCAGCATTTATTTTAAAGAACGAAATGTTACGAATGACAAGGCACTGCCGTTCCCCAGTATTAATACCACCTCTCCCTTTTGCATACAAGGACAAGGTCATGTTAAGGTAGGGAAAAGCAGATGTAATTATACTTACACCTTACAGGTATATAGTACCCCTCCCATGATTGCTCCCCCTGACGTCTATTTCGTATGTGGTGAGAATGCATACACATGGCTCCCGAGGGGATGGGCAGGAAGTTGCTATATCTCGTTTCTCTACCCTCCCGTTTATATTGCTCTGCCCGATTATCACAGAACTCATCAGTTGGTCCAAAAAGGGGTAGTGGCTAGCCGAATCATTAGGAGCTTTGATACTGACAGTACTGATCAGACAGATACCTCCTTACAGCAATTCGAGGATTTTTCCAAGGGTCTCACCCCCTTTTGGGGACCTATATTCAATAGCCGTAGCATAAGACGCTTGTCCAGAATAGTTGAAAACGTAGTCCAGACCACCACTGGGATCTTAACAAACATTACCGTGGAGCTTCAGGCGACGAGGCTTGTTTCGCTTCAGAACCGGATGGTTCTTGACGTCATCCTCGCAGATAGGGGCGGAGCCTGTCGTGTGATGGGCAGCTCTTGCTGTGTGTTTATTCCTGATTCGGCCCCTACCATTCATCTTGCTATACAAAAACGACATCGATTAGCCAGTGAAGCACATGTGGATAACGGCACCTGGTCCCTTAGTAGTTGGTTTTGGGGTTGTTTAGCTACTTGGGGTTGGAAAATATTCATGGTGCTTGCTGGAGCTTTTGGAGTAATATTTACTTGTTGCCTGTGTCTCCAATGTGGCCCGGCCTGCTGCTCATTCTGTGCAGCAAGGATAACATCTGCTTTGAACTTTTCTCGTCAAGCTAAAGACGAAAAGCAGATGATCCAAAAGGAAGTGTCAGATCTTATGCAGATGAAGGAGTTTTTGTAGAATGAATCTAGTTATATTGGCTATAGTAGGCCAAAAGGGCGGTCTGGTGGGATTTAAATTTGATAACACGTATTATTTGCCTAATATATACAATATAACCCCGTAATTATATAATCATAATTAGAGTTCACTATAATCGCATATTAACCAATGATTCACTTTTGACTTGTTCGCTTCTATTGATATGACCGGAGCCATTTTGTTTCGTTTCTCTATGTGCAAGTGCTGTTTCCCTGAAATCACGTGATTACGCTTTCTGCTCGAAACCACAATGGCAGCCAAGCTGCCTACTATAGTTGTTAGCTTGTAGCTCAAGGAAACCCAAGGTCACACCTGCCCTTCTTGTGGGATGCGCACATTCTAGTAGAGCCTGTTCCTGTACTCCCGGGCTACAGATAGACAGGGAGGCACCTTACTGACCTGCCCCGGAATAGCTTAGGCCTAGGCTACTGGCAAATCAATTGTGCCTTATATGGGTATTCCTCTTGGCTTGCAGACAAGTTGTACCTTTCCTTGTAGGGTGTCATCGTGAACGCATGAAACGTATATATGCTTTGTATTTTGAACATGTAGTCAGTCTCCTCTGCGCACCTCCGAGGGTCGTGTAGACCGAGGCTCCCCTGTCAGGGCTTGTATTTGATGAATAAACGATTGAACCTTCTCCATTGCCGACTGAATTATTATAACAGATAATGGTATATGGGCTATTGGTAAGTATAGCCCGATAGAATTTATTTTGATTCCTTCAGGTGCAAATGCTATTTCTTGATTAGGTCTACAAACACTATTACTATATGGTGTGTACATCTTTTTGACTTGTTGTGGCCCTCGATTACAGGATTGCTTTCCCCGTTCTGGGTCTGTTGGTGTAATACATGTTGTGTACCACATTTACAAAGGTATGATGAGCCAAGACATTTTATGATTTGTCTTTCGCTGTTCACAAATGTCATATGTTAAAGGTGAATGTCCATTGACAACTCCAATTGTAATGCAGCAAATGTAGCATAAATGGTTGACTTACATAGCTGGGCACTATTTGTCCCTCTGTTGTCTTCTGACGATGTATGCATTTTGACCATCTCCAGTCCACTTTGACTTACCAGTTTGTGTGGTTGACATGCCTTCCTCGGTATGTTGCCGATTCCTCCTATGTGAGGCGGTGACCTCTGCTACTGCAGTTATCAGTGCTCTGGCTGGATGTGTCAATGGGTGAGAAGAGGGAAAAGTAGACAAATGGGAAATGGGCGTGTGTAACGTTTCGGGGATTTGCCCATATCTTCTGTGTGATAACAGTATTGCGCGGAACTGCCACAGACGGGGCAGGTAGGAGCAGTGGTGTGTCGGGGATGTAATGGCGTGGCAGAGTGGAAATTGGACAACAGGATATGTGTTGGACATATTTACATCAGAGGATGATACTCTCACCATCTGCTTTGTGATTTAGGCTGTCACAGGGTGATGTTCTTTTTGGAGATTTTGTGGCAGGTTTACAACCCCCTAGAAAAAGAATTTACACTGTTGTTGCATCACTTCTGTGACACAACGGTGGTGTACAACAGATAACACATTTAGGATTATTCCCAACGTGACGCTACTATGGTGAATCGTCATGTTGTGAGGCCCTGCGCAACGTCAGCTTGGAGGTAGGCAGGGTGTGCACTCCTTTGGGATATGCCGCGTCCAAGTGAGTCAGTGTAATCTACATGATTTCACAGTATCACTTATCAGAGGCCGCTGTGACGCAACCTTAAGCCTGCTTGAAGCAGATGTAAGGAGTGGCACAGCACGTTAGGTATGGGCAGTGCATGGACATTGTTGGAGTTGCAACGCTCTTGTGACACAACTTCAGCAAAGCCCCCCCTTTACACCATCAGATTCAACACACATCTGTCTATCCCTGCACCACAGTGCACCACCATATGTACACGACACATCCGTGTTTGCGCAAGGGTTGAATTGCATGTCACATTGGTACTGGCGCTTCCCTGCTAATGTTTGTCTTTAGCTAATTTATTTATTTAACTTAATTTTAAATTTCCATTTGTCATTGCACATTTTCAGTCAATATGTACAGTTATTAAATTAGCTGGGTTGTGTATGTATGGCATCAGAACTGTGCACATGTTTTAATAGGGTGGGGGGGGTATTAGCCTTTTCTGATGCAAAGGATTCTGGGACTTGTGGTGCTACGTAGTGGGTGAGACATGAGTCTCTGACTAACCATATATTTATATACACTTTGGCAATTTCCATGATCACTATGACAGTGTAACACAGACAATCTCTTCATGCACTTTTTCTTTTCATTCCACTTACCTGGTACCACGTAGCGGACGTCACTAACAGGCAGCCCATTGACCAAGTGGGGGTGTATTGTTGTTAGGATATCCTCCTCCAGTGGGGTGAGCCGTATGCGGGGTCCAGGGCATGCAGCAGGGAGGACACTGCTCAGTTCTATCCTGAAGTATTTCTCCTTCACCCTCTGCTTTTCGTCCTGCCACTTTTTTTTAATGTCCTGTACAGTTCGCCTCTCCAACCCCAGGGCTGAGACAGCAGTGGCTATCTGCTGCCATAGTTCTTGCTTCTGTGTCCCACTGGTGCAGTATGGTGGTAGCCCATGTAGGCGCTTTTGGTGCCTTACTATGTATTCCACAAGCATGGTGGTCTCCTCTGCTGTGAATTTTTTTTTTCTTCTCATCTCCATGTTCTCTGGCACTGGAAGCGTTGTAGTAACAGTCTCTCTGTGGCCAAACCTGTTCCTTCACTGTGTGCTGCTTTTATGTGTTTTGTGGTACTGGTCAATTAGTGTTAATTGGCTTCAGCTGGAGCGTGGTGGGGGATGGTAGCCAGTGGCAGCATACACCATGGCAAAATGGAGCTGTTGGCTGGGATTGGCTGCTGTGTGTCAGCTGATCCATGTTGGGGGATGGGTGGACCTTGGCCAGGTGTTTCCGCTTGACTAACATGACCAACGGCCAGCAATCGTAAAATGCGGCCCGTGATCGAAAATTACGGCCCGTAATTGTAAATTACGGCCCGTAATCGTATTTTGCGATAATATGCCGTCAATTCCGCCAAAGTGCCGTAAAATCTGGCCCGTTGGCGTAAATTACGGCCCGGCGGTGGACGTAAAGTTAGTAGTCGTAAGTCTATTCTGTGAATCCCGAAAGTAGTAAATTCATTCTGTTAATCCCGAAAGTAGTAAGTGCATTCTGTGAATACCAAATAGTAGTAAGTGCATTCTGTGAATACCAAATTGTAGTAAGTTTAGGATTTTGTCTTAAGTTCATTCTGTGAATCGGGCCCAGTTTTTTTTAAGTAGTGCGTCACGTGCTCCTTATTCCCCATGCACTGCACATGTAATTGATTGCTCAATGTTGTATTTTAGCACGCTCTCCATGTTTTTTAATAACAGTAAATTTCATTTGCCCCTTGTTCTATCTCATGATACAGATATCTCAACCATGAGACGTACTGGTCGCCACAAGCTGTCCTGTCTATACACTATACCACGTGGTGGTGAACAACTCGACACACCAGATCCACTGACTGCTCTCCGTATGTTATCAGCTGAAAATTGCAATGTAAATAAAGTGAGTGACCAATCTCGGCCTAACATTTGTATAATGCAATGCTATTTCCTATTTTGCTTGCCAAATATAACCTCTGATAATTGCTTTTCATCTCCAATCCTATTAAGAACAAATATATTGATGTACATTTAAATTAATCTTGGACATATGTACAACATATACATTTTTAACTCTTTTTTCAGTTTGCAGAATGTTTGTTGCCGAGGTTGAAGAAAACTATATCCTCCTGTTTCAGCTGATTACACCGATGTCTCAAATATGGCATTTACTAGTTGTCCGAAGCCATGCACATTCACACAATTTTAATGGACAGCGTTAAGGTAAATACTCACAATACGACTACTCGACGAAGTTAAAAAGTAATGGATATAAGTACTTGAGGGGTGTTAGGTGGCAGCTAATCTCAAATTCACACTTGTACGAATGAGTCTGATACAGGGTGGATCTCTGTATAACTAATGGATGACTAGGTTTTAGGATGGCATACACAGCTCCCAACCCTCTTACTTTTTTCTTAAATGGTTCCAAAATGGGGACGAATATTAGGCTGTGCAGTAGAGGTTGACTGTGTTTCTCCACTGGTACTTGGGCCTCCTCATGAAGCAGGAGGAGCCTCTCTCAATCTCCTTAACTCTTCCCTTGCAAAGTTGACCAGATTCTTAGTCTGCAAGTGCTTCCGCATACTTGCAATTCCACACCATTCCTCTTTATTGGGGTCTCCTCTTGAAAGCAGTCTTGCATATGCGGCAAGTAACTTTTCATTCATTCACCTTTTTTAAGACTTGTGAAAATTAATTTCAAAACATTCAATAAATACGGTGTCACTATGCATTGTGTCAAATGCTCTATTAAAAATATGCAGAAAATGTTCCATTTATTTGTTGTTAATGTCTTTACAAAAGAATTTGAAAGGAGAAAGTAGGAGATGAATAACAGAGGTACGACGTTATATCTCAAACTGCAAAAATTGATAAAAAGGGTGGACCAAAGTCTGCATGTAAAATGCCAATGGAAGCGTTTTAGGCACACTGGAAACATTTTAAAAAATATATATATATTGTCAAGTGTTAGTTTGGCTTGTAATGTTTGACCTCATTTAGTTACAACAATCTAATTTTAAACACTAATTTTCTGTTTGGTTTTGCAGATTAACTACAATACTTCTTTTGAACTACATATTATATGTTGTTTATTATATTGTTTTGTTAGATATAGTTCTAGTTATTTATGGTATTGTTATCTTTTAGTTATAGTTCCAGTTATTGTTTTAATAAAAGTTAATTTAAAAAGTACATACGTCTGTTTTTTTGGTGGGGTAGCAGTCATCAAAAGAAATGATATTTATAATTTGAAGTATAATTCTGAGGCTAACTCATTGGTAACATAGTGTGGTGAACTTTTAACCTCTGTGCTCACGTAAGTGTTCCATGAACTGTTACTATGGTAACAGGCAGAAAGCCGTTTGGGGGTAGGGTTAAAAGTTACTGGCTGTACACAAACTGTTATATTTACCCAGGATCTTCTACATCACAGAAAGCAAAGCAAAGTAAAACAAAACACTGTGTACCAGATTTACAACCCCCTCGCACCACTTTCACGTCCATCCCCCCAACAACATTAAAAGTATGTGGGCTTCAACGACCCCCCTCAAGCCCCGGGAACCACCACCCCCTGAAATTTGTGTATTACGTGACACAAACTGCGTGGCCTATGCTTATATTTATTCACATGCCACCCTGCGTGATGCACCACTAGGATACAGGAGGCCTTCAGCCCCAGGAGCCGCAGCGTCAACCTGACTGAGACTCCACTGGTACTGCTGGTTGCGACCAGCCAGAGAGAGCTGGGAATGGGACATAGGAATGGTTTTGACATCGAAAGAATGGGACAGGATACTGATATATCTGCATAAGCTTTTTCACAATGCCAAGTTTCAATACATTCAGCATAACCTTTTGCATAGGGCTTACCTCACCCAAGCTATGCTGCACAGGGCACTTGGCTCATAGGTTTAGGGACTACCCAGTAGTGGTGGCATTGTGTAGGGAGGTCATGAATGCACAGACCGACGTTTCTGGGTGGAGGGATCTCTACACTAAGAGGCCTATTAGGATGGCGGACAGAAACGTGTCCCGTCCGCCAAGGTCATGGCAAAAACACGCCCGACCGCACCGCGGATAATCCGCGGTTGCGATTAGGATATTTCTGTCAATAAACACTGACCGCGGCAGACGGATCACAGCAAACACCGTCCGCGGCGGACGGATCACACCAAAGACCGCCGTTAGCAGACGGTACCAAAGAAACACCCTGCGCCGCGGACGAACATGACCGCGGAAACAGGCCCAACCGCCGCAATACCTGCGGAGGTTCCGGCTGCACGATTAGGATAACATCGCCATTCCAACGTAACTCACCACCTCCCTCGACCGCAGCGGAAAGAATGCTTCGACAAACGGAGCATGACTGTGGAAGGACCAAACGAACAACATCCCTGCCGTCAAACCGATTCCAAAATGGCTGACGGAAGTAAATAGAAAACACACAAAACAGGACACACACCCACCTGAAACACCCACCCCCAACAACTACACGCCTCAATGACACCCCCTCCCAAGCACCGAAAAATGCACCCAAGTCACCACACCCACAGAACACCTGATTGGCAACAACCATTGGGACACAACCACCACACAGAGTATAAAATGAATCCCTCCCATTACCACAATCCTTTGCATCACAGCATAGCAGCAAGAAAGAGGCAGAATACCACAAACAGCATACACACACAAACACACACACAACCTGCACACAAACACACCCATCACACAAAACCCCACAACACCATCCCTACACACCACACACCTGCACACCCCACCCCACCCCACCAACACCTTGCACATCACACTCCATGGCACCCAAGAAAAACCCCAAGTTCACAGACAGTGAGTTGAAGGTCATGGTGGATGAAATCATCCGTGTCGAACCACATCTGTTTGGTACCCTAGTCCAGCAGATCACCTTGGCAACCAAAACAAACATGTGGGACAGGATTGTGACCAGAGTCAATGCGTCAGGGACCGTGCCACGCACCAAACTCGAGATCCAGAGGCGCTGGCACGACCTCAAGGCAAGGGTGAAAGGCATCAGGGCCAAGAACCACCTGCGGGCACACCACACTGGCGGCGGCACTCCCCCGGAGCCTATACCATTTGCAGAATTGGAGGAGAATGTGCTGGGCATACTGCACCCTGAGAGCCTGGAAGGAATCGAAGAGGGACTTGAGGCTGGTAAGTACAAACCAATGACCACTATCACATTGCCATGGTCTGCCTTGCACAACTGCCAAAACACATCTCCCAAGCTCCAATCCATGCATGTGGGCCACATAGTCACCCAAATGTGAAGTCCTGGCCTCAAATGCACCCACCATGACCAAACCCAAATGTTGCCTCCTACGTTCCCAGCCTTGCATGTTGTCAAAGCAGCCAGCACCACAACTCCCAACAGGCCCCCATGTCGACAGGGAGGGTGGTGGTGGGTGGGGTGTGTGCGAGAGGTGGGGGGGGTTGTGAGAGAGGTGGGTGGGTTGCGTGAGAGATCATTACTAAAACTCCAAACAGTCCCCCATGTCGACAGGGAGGGTGGTGGTGGGTGGGGGGTGTGAGAGAGGTGGGTGGGGTGTGTGAGAGACCAGCACTACAACTCCCAACAGGCCCCCATGTCTACAGGGAGGGTGGTGGTGGGTGGGGTGTGTGAGAGACCATCACTTCAACTCCCAACAGGCCCCCATGTCTACAGGGAGGGTGGTGGTGGGTGGGGGTTGTGAGAGAGGTGGGTGGGGTGTGTGAGAGACCAGCACTACAGCTCCCAACAGGCCCCCATGTCTACAGGGAGGGTGGTGGTGGGTGAGGTGTGTGAGAGAGGTTGGTGGGGTGTGTGAGAGACCAGCACTACAACTCCCAACAGTCCCCCATGTCGACAGGGAGGGTGGTGGTGGGTGGGGTGTGTGCGAGAGGTGGGTGGGGTGTGTGAGAGACCAGCACTACAACTCCCAACAGTCCCCCATGTCTACAGGGAGGGTGGTGGTGGGTGGGGTGTGTGCGAGAGGTGGGGGGGGTTGTGAGAGAGGTGGGTGGGTTGCGTGAGAGATCATTACTAAAACTCCAAACAGTCCCCCATGTCGACAGGGAGGGTGGTGGTGGGTGGGGGGTGTGAGAGAGGTGGGTGGGGTGTGTGAGAGACCAGCACTACAACTCCCAACAGGCCCCCATGTCTACAGGGAGGGTGGTGGTGGGTGGGGTGTGTGAGAGACCATCACTTCAACTCCCAACAGGCCCCCATGTCTACAGGGAGGGTGGTGGTGGGTGGGGGATGTGAGAGAGGTGGGTGGGGTGTGTGAGAGACTAGCACTACAGCTCCCAACAGGCCCCCATGTCTACAGGGAGGGTGGTGGTGGGTGAGGTGTGTGAGAGAGGTTGGTGGGGTGTGTGAGAGACCAGCACTACAACTCCCAACAGTCCCCCATGTCGACAGGGAGGGTGGTGGTGGGTGGGGTGTGTGCGAGAGGTGGGTGGGGTGTGTGAGAGACCAGCACTACAACTCCTAACAGTCCCCCGTGTCTACAGGGAGGGTGGTGGTGGGTGGGGTGTGTGAGAGACCACCACTACAACTCCCAACAGGCCCCCATGTTGACAGAGAGGGTGGTGGTGGGTGGGGGATGTGAGAGAGGTGGGTGGGGGGTGTGAGAGAGGTGGGTGGGGTGTGTGAGAGACCAGCACTACAACTCCCAACAGTCCCCCATGTCGACAGGGAGGGTGGTGGTGGGTGGGGTATGTGAGAGAGGTGGGTGGGGTGTGTGAGAGACCAGCACTACAACTCCCAACAGGCCCCCATGTCTACAGGGAGGGTGGTGGTGGGTGGGGGGTATGAGAGAGGTGGGTGGGGTGTGGGAGAGACCAGCACTACAACTCCCAACAGTCCCCCATGTCTACAGGGAGGTTGGCGGTGGGTGGGGTGTGTGAGAGACCACCACTACAACTCCCAACAGGACCCCCATGTCGACAGGGAGGGTGGTGGTGGGTGGGGGATGTGAGAGAGGTGGGTGGGGGTGTGAGAGAGGTGGGTGGGGTGTATGAGAGACCAGCACTACAACTCCCAACAGTCCCCTATGTCGACAGGGAGGGTGGTGGTGGGTGGGTTATGTGAGAGAGGTGGGTGGGGTGTGTGAGAGACCAGCACTACAACTCCCAACAGGTCCCCATGTCTACAGGGAGGGTGGTGGTGGGTGGGGTGTGTGAGAGACCAGCACTACAACTCCCAACAGGCCCCCATGTCTACAGGGAGGGTGGTGGTGGGTGGGGGGTATGAGAGAGGTGGATGGGGTGTGTGGGAGACCAGCACTACAACTCCCAACAGTCCCCCAAGTCGACAGGGAGGGTGGTGTGGGTGGGGTGTGTGAGAGACCAGCACTACAACTCCCAACAGGCCCCCATGTCTCATCCCAGAGCAAGAAGGATTCTGACCACCATTTGCAGACCACTGCATCTCCTCCTTCAAACTTACAGGTAGATAGGCATCTTCACAGGGGCACCATCCAATAGCAGGACCGGACCACACATATCCAAGTATTGTCTCCCCACCTCCATGCCACCATTTGCCATTTTCTGTCAACCACAACAACATGATGACAACAACAACCATGTCCTAATTCCATAGTGATTTGTAATGTTACAACCAAAAACCTGTCATGTCCACAGCATTGATTCTGAAATTCTTGTCCCTCAGGTGATCGCAACTTGACCGGCGAAAGCAGCAACCGCCAGCACGGGTCGCCCCCCTCACAGCCCAGACTCCCTGACACCTCGGGTGCAGAGGACGATGCTGGGCCAAGCACACTCCAGTGCCATCAGGCTCCCAGGACATCCCGGCCTCCACCACCTTGGCCAGTGTCACAAGACCAACACCTGCCATTGTGAGCTGTGCAGCTACCACCACCACCACCACCACCACCACTACCACCACTCCTGCATGTGCCACCCTGCCTGACCCATCGTCAGATGATGGGCCATCGACATCTCAGGCTAGCAGGGAGAGTGGACGGGAGATGACACAGGTGAGGCCACAGCTCACAAACAGGAGTGCAGGTGCTAGGCGAGGTCGGGAATGAGACCCACCCCATTCTCGGACGGAGACCCTGGATGCCATCGCCAGAGTCCATGCCTCCTATGAGCGGTCGCAGGCACAGGCGGATCGGGCCCACCAAGACTCGCTACAGAGCTGCCAGCTGTTACAGTCGATGGACACTCAGATTGGCCAAATTGTTGACCTCATGGGGCAGCATAATGTTCTTTGGAGGGAGTGGTTATCCGGCGCCACACCACCTCCCCCTCACCCAAGTGCCCAGCGTGACAGGTCACCAATACCACCGCCACCATCACCTGAGGCCACTGACAGGGAGGTGGTCCCTGACCAACCTGCCCCCACAGCTGTCTCCGCTCCGGCTCCAAGACGGAGGGGCCGTCCGAGGCTGGATCCAGCTGAGAGCAGTGGCAATGCACCATCTACCCGCTCGAAGAGGGGCCGCCACTGACTTCACCCTTCCTTGAGCCTGCCATTCACCCTGCGAACTATCCTGCCCCACAATGACAAGCATTGGCACACGTCTGTTGGACTAGGTGTACATCACACAATGTGATGTCCCCACGGTGTTTTCATCTGCCATGACCTTCAACTCTCACTCCCCCCAACATCTACTTGTAAATATGCACTAACATCAATCCACAACCTGTTAATAAACACCATGTAAACACTCAATGTTGTGTGACCTCCATGTTTGAATCACATGTTTGTCTTATAAGTTGTCATTACCAGGTGCAGGGATCAATGTTCTTGAGAATCATGCCTCTGTGGGAGTGACCTAGGGATAATGAGAGAACAACAAGCACTGGTCAGTAAACTGAATCACACCCTTCACACCACACCGTACTGCAACATCCCACAAACCACACTCATCACGAATTAAGCGGATCACAGGACACACATCAGGGAGCATTGCATGTACACCATCTCACACAGCCATTTCCAAACAGAACATACCAAAACAGGCAGCATTCACACACCACATCCACACATCACCAGCAAACATACATCACGCATTGACCAGCAGCACAAGAGGTAGTTACTCACATTCATGGAAAGTAGCGATCAATGATCTGACGCCTCTGGTCCACACATTCTTCCTCCCCACTATCCTCATCAGTGGACATGGGTGGGATGGGAGGCGGAGCAACCTGTTGGTCTTCAGGGTCCATGATCAGTTCAATATTATTGCGTACGGCCAGGTTGTGGAGCATGCAGCAGGCAACCACTATTTTGTATACTTTGCCTGGTGAGTATGGCAGGGCCCCTCCGGTTTTATCCAGGCAGCGAAACCTAGACTTCAGCAGTCCAAAAGTACGTTCCACCACTCGATGTGTCCTCCCATGGGCCTCATTATAACGCATTTTACCAGGGGTAGTAGGATTCCGTATGGGGCTCAGCAGCCACGGCCGGTTTGGGTACGCAGAGTCGCCTAGGTGGGGGGATAACAGACACATACATCATTACCAGGATTGGTGGGAACCCCATGGCACGCATACAACACAATAGTCCTCACAGCACACTCACCTACAAGCCACGCACATTCTGGACGCAGATTAGCCATCATTTGGGGGACAATGCTGCTCCGCAGGATGTGGGAGTCATGTGCAGACCCGGGAAATCTGGCACACACATGGGAGATGATGTTGTCAGCCAGGCACACCACTTGCACGTTGATCGAATGGTAATGCTTCCAATTGCGATATACAGGTTCACGTGCCTGGGGTGGAATGAGACCAATATGTGTGCCATCAATGGAACCCCCTATGTGTGGTATCCGGCCCAGGGCATAGAAGTCCCCTTTGACTGCTGCCAACTCTGCAGGCCGTGGGAAATTGATGTAATCATCCTTGTAATGCATCATGGCATTCAGAACATCCCGCAGCTCCATGCTGAACATGGATTGTGACATCCCCCCGGCATGACCAACTGTGTACTGGAAAGTGCCTGTTGTGAAGAAGTGAAGTGCCACCATCACCTTTGCTGTGGGTGTAATAGCTCCTGGATATGTCCTGCGTGGCTGCAGATGAGGTGCCAATTGGGCTACAAGCTCCTGCAATCTCCGTCGGTCAAGCCGGAATTTGCGGATCACCTCCTCGTTAACCATGTCCTCCAGCACAGTGTATGGTCGATGCACATTTGGAGCCCTCCTGTGCGGGAGTAGATGGGAGCAGATGTCAATTGACCAACACTGCCACACTATCACATCTTGACCAACACAATACATATAATGCATGTTTCAGACACTGACTCTATTTGTGACGTGACCGATATATAAGGCACTACAGCTAACTTCACACACAATGTTCATCCACAAACAACATCCTGTGTGCAAACATGTCCAATGTAACGTGCACACATGTTGAAAGAACTGCCAACAACACATGACTGAGGGCACAAGTGTGGACAAGCGTCACCACAGACACACATGGACGTGCACACACAACACAAACATGGAACACACCCTCCTTGTCTTAATGCACCCATGACCCCACCTACAATGCTGGGCATCCTCACATGACATGCATGGGCACACAACAGGCGACACACATACGCATACACAGAATGCATGTATACCCCCATCATTGCTACTTGCACACACATATCACACACTCACAACAGCTTCTGAACTTCGGTACACAGCTTTGATGTACTGTGTAGATGTGTACAAATGGAAACGTGTGTCCGGTAAACCAAGACGTCAACACATCGCCATGCACATCTGACGCAACCTGGGTGCACATCACTGGCCTTTGTTAACCACTGGCAAGGTCAATAGTATGACCACACATGCAACAAATTGACATGAATGACACACGTGGACGCGGGCCATTGACTTGACATCATGATTCTTGATGCACTCCGGACATGTCCTGACACACATGTACAACTATGAACATTACATGTGTGCGGAGACATGCAGTGTGTGTACACACGCCATCCGGGTACGCCTTCCCCCAACACAGAAGATGATCCTTGATACTGCAATTGTGCATGACATATGCTGCATGGTCAGGGACCATCACGGTCACACCCCGCCAAACGCATGTGCGCACTACCGCGACGGTGCATCTTTTGAAAATCATCACTCACTGGTATCGCAATGGCGGAGCATGCATTCCGCGTGGGCAGTGCAGGCTATCACATACATTGGAATATGCAAGTTGAAATGGTAGTTGGTACCCCCCTTACAGTCACATTGCAGCATCCACCGCAGACCGCTGGCCCTGGCTACTCACCCACCGCCGGGTGCTGCCTGATCACCCACCGCCGGGTGCTGGCGGTGGGTGAGCACCCTGTGCATTGAGGTCACCCTGCCATAGATTGCCCTGGCCGGTCACCCACCGCCGGCTGCTGGCTGGTCACCCACTGCCGGGTGCTGCCCGGTCACCCACCGCCGGCCACTGGCCGCTCACCCACCGCTGGGTGCTGCCCAGTCACTCACCGCCAGGTGCTGGCGGTGGGTGAGCGCCCTGTGCATTGAGGTCACCCTGCCATAGATGGCCCTGGCCGGTCACCCACTGCCGGCTGCTGGCCGGTCACCCACCGCCGGGTGCTGGCCGCTCACCCGCTGCCGGGTGCTGGCCGCTCACCCACTGCCGGGTGCTGGCGGTGGGTTAGCACCCTGTGCATTGAGGTCACCCTGCCATAGATGGCCCTGGCCGGACACCCACCACCGGCCGCTGGCCGGTCACCCACCGCCAGGTGCTGCCCGGTCACCCACCGCCGGCTGCTGGCCGCTCACCCACCGCCGGGTGCTGCCCGGTCACCGACCGCCAGGTGCTGGCGGTGGGTGACCGGGCAGGGCCGGCGGTGGGTGACCAGGCACACCTGACAGTGGGTGACCGGCCAGCACCCGGCGGTCAGTGGTGGGTGCTGCAATGTGACTGTAAGGGGGGTACCAACTGTCATTTCCACTTGCATATTCAAATGTATGTGTTAGCCTGCACCGCCCCCGCGGAATGCGTGCTCCGCCATAGCGACGCCAGTGAGTGATTAATTTCAAATGATGCACCATCGCGGTAGCGCGCGCATGAGGACTCACATGTGGAGACACCATCGTCCTCATCTTCAGACAGTGTTGGTGAGTCAGCACTGTTGTCACACACAGGGAGTGGGCAATCCACACCTTCAGTCGGTACACAGCACACAGGGCCCACACTGCCACCAACTGCAACAAGTACTGCTCGTGCTCACCAGAGTAGGAGGAGCAGAGTTGCCTTCAGTGCAGGCACCGCTGCCCCTACCCCTGTAACACACAGTACACTTTGTGCTGAGGCTGTTGATCTGCTGCGACAGCTGTGTGTAGGGCAGACCAACATGATCAATGCATTCCAAGACCACAATAGGAAGTTGGAGCAGGTGGTAGCATTCATGGAGGGGATGCATGGCGATGTTGCTGGTATCCACAGAACAGTTCAGTCATTAGCAAACACTGTGTCTTCAGCCATTCTACAGTTGCATGGACAAGGTTCTACTTCAGTTCACCCATCCACACCACTTGATGTCTCAGATGAGAGTGACATTCCAGACCAGGCCTCATTTTCTGGGTATTTTACTAGAAGCAGCCACAGGCAGCAAGGCAGGGCACGGAGGGTACAGACACCATCCCCTAGGACAAGGAAATCTTTAACCGAACACAACATCAGCTACCCTGGAGTTGACACACAGGATCCTCAAGGGGTGTCGGGGGACAGGGATTCACATGTAACACAGGCATACCCCTCAAAAGGTACTCCCAAGGCCAGGGACACTCCCAAAGACAAGGCCACTACAAAGGAAAGGGCAGCTCCCAAGGCCAGGAACACTCCCAAGGACAAGGACACTACAAAGGAAAGGGCAGCTCCCAAGGCCAGGGACACTCCCAAGGACAAGGACACTACAAAGGAAAGGGCAGCTCCCAAGGCCAGGGACACTCCCAAGGACAAGGACACTACTAAGGAAAGGGCTGCTCCCAAGGGCAGGGACACTCCCAAGGACTAGGACACTACTAAGGATAGAGCAGCTCCCAAGGCCAGGGACACTCCCAAGGACAAGGACACTACAAAGGAAAGGGCAGCTCCCAAGGCCAGGGACACTCCCAAGGACAAGTATACTACAAAGGAAAGGGCAGCTCCCAAGGCCAGGGACACTCCCAAGGACAAGGACACTACAAAGGAAAGGGCAGCTCCCAAGGCAAGGGACACTCCCAAGGACAAGGACCCTACAAAGGAAAGGGCAGCTCCCAAGGCCAGGGACACACCCAAAGACAAGGACACTACAAAGGAAAGGGCACCTCCCGAAGCAAGGGACACTTCCAAGGACAAGGGCACTTCAAAGGACAGGTACACTACAATGGACAGGGACACTACAAAGGACAAGCCTACTCCCAGGGACAGGGCACCGACCACGGATCAGGCACATTCCAGAGACAGTTTACCTCCTATGGCCAAGGCACCTCCCAGGGCCAAGGGTTCTCCCAGGGACACGAGCACCATCAAGGACAGGCATACATCACCCCTGGCTACCCTGAGGCTGATGTTGGTGAAGGAACGTAAGACACATGTGTCTGCGGTGGAGTCCCCAATACCTCTACTCCCATCCACACCCCGCAGAAGCAGAGGAAGGAGTACACTATTGTTGCATCCCCCATTACACATGATGCAGAGGGCAGAAGGCAGGTCCACATCAAACGTCAAGCAGGGCCGAGCACGTCCCCAGAGAGCAGACCCCCACCAGCACATGATCCAGCTTTGATGGGTGATGTTTCTGATGAGGCCATGCCACTTACCAGTGCAGTAATGTCTGGGGTGCACCTACATAACCCAAAGAAACGGAGACACACACCAGTGACACCTGCCCACCCCAATGTCGCTCCAGTACAGCTGTCCCCAGCTCCCAGAGCCACCCTGCCTCCTGGCCCATACAGTCCTGTGGCTCAATCAATCAATCAATCAGTGACACTTATAAAGCGCGCTACATACCCGTAGGGTCTCAAGGCGCTGGGGGGGGGGGGGGGGTGCCGCTACTGCTCGAACAGCCAGGTCTTCAGCTTCTTCCTGAAGGAGAGGTGGTCTTGGGTCAGGCGCAGGTCGGTCGGGAGGGAGTTCCAGGTCTTGGCGGCCAGGTAGGAGAAGGACCTTCCTCCCGTAGTCGCTCTTCGGATGCGGGGGACGGCGGCGAGGGCGTGGTTGGCTGATCGGAGGTGGCGTTTGGGAGCGTAGAAGTTGACTCGGCTGTTGAGGTAGCTCGGGCCTTGGTCGTGTAGGGCTTTGTGTGCGTGGGTGAGGAGGCGGAAGGTGATTCTTTTGTTGACGGGGAGCCAGTGAAGGTCTCTCAGATGTCCGGAGATGTGGCTGGTTCGTGGGATGTCGAGGATGAGTCTGGCTGAGGCGTTCTGGATCCGCTGGAGTCTCTTCTGGAGCTTGGCGGTGGTACCGGCGTAGAGGGCGTTGCCGTAGTCCAGTCGGCTGGTGACGAGGGCCTGGGTGACGGTCTTCCTGGTCTCGGTGGGGATCCACCAGAAGATCTTCCGTAGCATGCGTAGGATGTTGAAGCACGACGAGGAGACGGCGTTGACTTGCCTGGTCATGGAGAGGGAGGAGTCCAGGATGAAGCCCAGGTTGCGTGCATGGTCTGTCGGATTGGGTGCGGTGCCCAGGGCGGGAGGCCACCAGGAGTCGTCCCAGGCGGAGGGTGAGGAGCCCAGGATGAGGACCTCCGTCTTGTCCGAGTTCAGTTTCAGGCGGCTGGTCGTCATCCACTCGGCTACCTCTTTCATCCCTTCGTGCAGGTTGGCTCTGGCGGCGGCGGGGTCGTTGGTCAGGGAGAGGATCAGCTGGGTGTCGTCGGCGTAGGAGATTATGCTGAGGTTGTGTTTGCGTACGATGGCCGCGAGGGGGCTCATGTAGACGTTGAAGAGGGTGGGGCTCAGAGATGATCCTTGGGGGACGCCACAGATGACTTCGGAGGCCTCTGACTTGTACGGTGGTAGGCGGACTCTCTGCGTTCTTCCGTCGAGGAAGGAGATGATCCATTCCAGCGCCTTGTCCTGGATTCCGATGTTGCTGAGGCGCCGTACTAGGGTGCGGTGGCAGACCGTGTCGAATGCCGCGGAGAGGTCAAGGAGGATGAGGGCCGCTGTTTCTCCATTGTCCATCAGGGCTCGGATGTCATCGGTGGCGGCGATGAGGGCGGTCTCGGTGCTGTGATTGGCTCGGAAGCCGGACTGTGATGGGTCGAGGGATCCGTTCGTCTCGAGGAAGGCGGCCATCTGCTTGTTGACGGTCTTCTCGATGACTTTGGCTGGAAACGGGAGGAGCGAGATGGGGCGGTAATTCTTGAGGTCGGTGGGGTCCGCTGTTGGTTTCTTGAGTAGAGCGCTGAGTTCGGCGTGTTTCCAGCTCTCAGGGAAGATGGTGGTGTCGAAGGATGTGTTGATGATGTCCCGCAGGTGGGGTGCGATGACAGCGTCGGCTTTGTTGAAGACGTGGTGAGGGCAGGGGTCGGTCGGTGATCCGGAGTGGATGGAGTTCATCGTGCGGATGGTGTCTTCGGTGCTGATCGGGGTCCAGGCGTGGAGGGTGGTGGTGGGGGGTGGTTGCTCGGTCATGGTGTGCGTTGGTTGGTTGTTGAAGCTGTTGTGTATGTCCGCGATCTTGTTGTGGAAGTATGAAGCGAGGGAGTTGCAGAGGTCTTGCGATGGGGTGATGTCGTTGTTTCCTGCGCTGGGGTTGGAAAGCTCTTTCACGATGTTGAAGAGTTCCTTGCAGTTGTGTGCGTTGTTGTCCAATCGGTCCTTGAATGCTGTTTTCTTGGTGGCGCGGATCAGCTGGTGGTGTTTCCGGGTGGCAAGTTTGAGGGAGGTCCTGTTGTCCGGTGTTGGTTCCCTTCTCCAGACTTTCTCGAGGGCTCGGCAGTTCTTCTTGGAGCTCTTGAGTTCGTCGGTGAACCATGCGGCCTTCTTGCTGCCGGGTCTGCTAGGCGGGGTCTTCAGTGGGGCGAGTTCGTCCGCGCAGTTGCTGATCCACTTTGTGAGGTTGTCGGCGGCCTGGCTGGGGTTCGCTGAGCTGGCAGGAGGGTGCTGGCTCAGGGCGGTGGCGAGCTGGTCTGCTGTGATCTTGTTCCAGCTTCTGCGGGCGGCCTGTTGCTGGTGTTGGTGGGTCGTCGTTCTCTTGAAGGTGAAGTGGACGCAGCTGTGGTCCGTCCATTGAAGCTCTGTGGCGTGGCTGAAGTCGATGTCTGTGCTGGAGGAGAAGACTGCGTCAAGTGTGTGTCCGGCGAGGTGGGTGGGGGTGGACACCAGTTGCTTGAGTCCCAGGTTGGCGAGGTTGTCGAGCAGGGTGCTGGTGTTGCGGTCGTTGTTGTTCTCCAGATGGAAGTTGAGGTCTCCCAGGAGGATGTAGTCAGCGGAGGGGAGGGCATGCGGGCTGACGAAGTCGGCGATGTCCTCGCTGAATTGCGTGCGTGGTCCAGGGGGTCGGTAGATCAGGGTGCCTCTGAGGGTGGTGTTCGGGTTGGTGTGGATCTGGAAATGCAGGTGTTCGGCGCTGGTCAGGGTGTTGTCGGTGCTGGTCGTGAGACGGATGGTGCTCCTGTGGATGATGGCGATGCCTCCTCCCATCTGGTTGGCGTTTCGGTCCCTCCGGACGATCTTGTAGCCCTCCGGGAAGGCGATGGCGATGTCGGGAGCTGAAGAGGCGTTCATCCAGGTCTCCGTGAGGAAGGCAACGTCAGGGGCTGGGGTGTCGAGCAGGTTCCAGAGCTCGATGGCGTGTCTGTGGACGGAGCGGGTGTTGAGCAGGATGCACTTGAGGTGGGTGCTGCTGGTGTTCGACTTGGCGGGTGCTGGTGCGAGGCTGGTCCGGATGCAGGTGAACTTGCAGGCGTGGCAGCTGAAAGGTCCGTGGGTACGTCGTGGAGTGGCTTGATGGCAATCTGGGAGTCGGCCGGTGTTGAGAGCGGTGAGGGTGGCGGCGGAGTACGTCAGGCGGGTCGGTCGGGGTCTTCGTGGGCCAGGGGTCCTGGCACTGGGCGCGGTCCAGGCGCGGACGGGCGTAGACGGGCTTACCTTTGGCGCGCCTTCGGCGCACAATCGGCGCGCCCGCTGCGCGTGACCGCTGCGCGTTCGCACGGTCGCCATTTAAGGCGAAGTGCGCGGGTGGGCGGAGCAGCTGGGAGGCGGGAGCGGGGAGGGTACAGAATGGAAAAAGGGGTGGGGAAAAGCGGCGGTGGCGGGAAGGGAGGGCGGAGGGCGGCGAGTAGGCGGACAACAAGGAAGGAAAAACCAAAACACGGGGAAAATGGAATAAAAGCAAACAGGCACAATTTAACAACAAAACAAGGGCAAAATGAAAATAAAACAAAACAGGCACAATTTAACGACAAAACAAGGGCAAAAACAACCGCAGCGGAGGCAGCCGGCAACCGGCAAAACGAGGCAGCAGCGAGGCAGAGGGCAGGCAAGGGGCACACGCAGCAGCTGGTGGCCGTGCGGCGCGGGGGTGTCCCACAAGTGGGTCACACTCACCTGCATCGCACGGTCGCCATTTAAGGCCAAGTGCGCGGGTGGGCGGAGCAGCTGGGAGGCGGGAGCGGGGAGGGTACAGAATGGAAAAAGGGGCGGGGAAAAGCGGCGGTGGCGGGAAGGGAGGGCGGAGGGCGGCGAGTAGGCGGACAACAAGGAAGGAAAAACCAAAACACGGGGAAAATGGAATAAAAGCAAACAGGCACAATTTAACGACAAAACAAGGGCAAAATGAAAATAAAACAAAACAGGCACAATTTAACGACAAAACAAGGGCAAAAACAACCGCAGCGGAGGCAGCCGGCAACCGGCAAAACGAGGCAGCAGCGAGGCAGAGGGCAGGCAAGGGGCACACGCAGCAGCTGGTGGCCGTGCGGCGCGGGGGTGTCCCACAAGTGGGTCACACTCACCTGCGTCGCACGGTCGCCATTTAAGGCCAAGTGCGCGGGTGGGCGGAGCAGCTGGGAGGCGGGAGCGGGGAGGGTACAGAATGGAAAAAGGGGCGGGGAAAAGCGGCGGTGGCGGGAAGGGAGGGCGGAGGGCGGCGAGTAGGCGGACAACAAGGAAGGAAAAACCAAAACACGGGGAAAATGGAATAAAAGCAAACAGGCACAATTTAACGACAAAACAAGGGCAAAATGAAAATAAAACAAAACAGGCACATCATTTCAGTGGTCCTAGTGGGTCAGCTGCAGTTCACTCTCATGTGTCAGATAGTGGCACAGTGTCTGTTGTTCGATGTCATGCCTCATGTAGTAGCACTGTGTCAGTTGTGCCCTCTCCGGTTTCAGGTACTGGCACTGTGTGTGTTCGCCAGTTTCATGTCTCAAATGCTGGTTTGGTATTTGTTGGTCACTGTACAGGGACATGTCCTGGCAGTGTGTCTGGGTCTATAGCTCATGTGTCAGTCACTAGAGCTGTGGCTGTGTCTCAAACTCCTGTATCTGGTGCTGGCAGTGTGTCTGGGTCTATGGCTCATGTGTCAGTCACTAGAGCTGTGGCTGTGTCTCAAACTCCTGTATCTGGTGCTGGCAGTGTGTCTGGGTCTATGGCTCATGTGTCAGTCACTACATCTGTGGCTGTGTCTCACACTCCTGTTTCTGGTGCTGGCAGTGTGTCTGGGTCTATGGCTCATGTGTCAGTCACTAGAGCTTTGTATGTGTCTCATACTCCTGTATCTGGTGCTGGCAGTGTGTCTGGGTCTATGGCTCATGTGTCAGTCACTACATCTGTGGCTGTGTCTCACACTCCTGTTTCTGGTGCTGGCAGTGTGTCTGGGTCTATGGCTCATGTGTCAGTCACTAGAGCTGTGGCTGTGTCTCACACTCCTGTGTCTGGTGCTGGCAGTGTGTCCGAGGCGACTAGGTCAAGCAGTCCACCAGATTCTGTGCTGTGAGGTGTAGCTCCCATCACTCACATGTCATTTGACTTGGTGTTTAGATTGTCCATTGTAACCACCCTTGCATTATTAATGTCCATGGGACCGTGCGCTTGACCCACGTACCTGTGTTGCCTCTAATGTACCTGCTCTATGCCATGGACGGATCACTGACTTAATATAGAATGACAAAATATAGACTTCACAAAATATAGTCACCAAAATATAGAATGCCAAAATATCGAATTCCTATCTACAAACAGGTAAGTACAAAAATATCGAATCCAAAATATAGTCTGTAAAAAATATAGTCAGTCAAAATATCGAATTTTTTTAAATGTCTTAAAAGTAATTTAAAATTAATGAAATAATAAATATAATTAACTAAAACATACTTAAAAATACTCAAATAACCTTAAAATTAAGATATAATTAATTTAAATTATTAATAGAAAATGTACAATATTTTACCGTAGGATAGCAGGAGGGTAACATTTAATATTACCACTCCAGTGAGTGCAACAGTAGGGAAAGCGTTGGATAGCGTAGGGGTAAAAAATACTATTCCCACTCCAGAGAGTGCAACAGTAGGGAAAGCGTTGGATAGCGTAGGGGTAAAAATTACTATTCCCACTCCAGAGAGTGCAACAGTAGGGAAAGCGTTGGATAGCGTATGGGTAAAAACTACTATTCCCACTCCAGTGAGTGCAACAGTAGGGAAAGCGTTGGATAGCGTAAGGGCAAAAATTACTATTCCCACTCCAGAGAGTGCAACAGTAGGGAAAGCGTTGGATAGCGGGAGGGTACAAAATACTATTCCCACTCCAGTGAGTGCAACAGTAGGGAAAGCGTTGGATAGCGTAGGGGTAAAAAATACTATTCCCACTGCAGAGAGTGCAACAGTAGGGAAAACGTTGGATAGCGGGAGGGTAAAAATTACTATTCCAACTCCAGAACGTGCAACAGTAGGGAAAGCATTGGATAGCGTAGGGGTAAAAAGTACTATTCCCACTCCAGAGAGTGCAACAGTAGGGAAAGCGTTGGATATTGGAAGGGTAAAAATTACTATTTCCACTCCACAGAGTACAACAGTAGGGAAAGCATTGGATAGCGTAGGGGTAAAAATTACTATTCCCACTCCAGAGAGTGCAACAGTAGGGAAAGCGTTGGATAGCGTAGGGGTAAAAAATACTATTCCCACTCCAGAGAGTGCAACAGTGGGGAAAGCGTTGGATAGCGGGAGTGTGAAAATTACTATTCCCACTCCAGATAGTGCAACAGTAGGGAAAGCTTTGGATAGCGTAGGGGTAAAAATTACTATTCCCACTCCAGAGAGTGCAACAGTAGGGAAAGCGTTGGATAGCGTAGGGGTAAAAAATACTATTCCCACTCCAGAGAGTGCACCAGTAGGGAAAGCGTTGGATAGCGGGAGGGTGAAAATTACTATTCCCACTCCAGTGAGTTTAACAGTAGGGAAAGTAATGATTTAATATATTATTAAAAATAAATTAAATATCAATACCAATAAAACATTAATTGAAATTAATAACCAATTTAATATTATGTAATAATTAATTAGAAATACAACTACATATTAGTTATTAAAAATTAATAACCTATTCATAATTATTTAACAACAAATTAATTTTCAATAACAAAAACTAATTAATAATAAATTTTAATACCAATTAAAAATTAACAGTAAATTAATTATCAATACACAAAAAGTATTTTTAATGTGTAATTAATTACAATTACATTACTTCCCACCCTATTCCCCTATAAACCCACATCCCACTACAGAAAATACATTAATACAATTATCATAATTATCAAATATTTAATTAATACAAAATAATTACCAATTAATACAAATTAATTGCCAATTAATAGAAATTTATTACCAATTAAAAAATAATTAACAATAAATGTAAAATCAATATAAATAAATGAAAAAAATTATTTACAAAATTACAATTAAATTACCCTATTCCCCTATAAACCCACAACCCGCTACAGAAAATAAATTTAGAAAATTAACATAATTAACAATTAATCAATTAATGCAAATTAATTGGCAATTAATAAAAATTAATTACCAATTAAAAAATAATAAATTCAAAATGAATACCAATAAATAAATAAAAAGATTTAATTAATTACAATTAAATTACTTCCCACCCTATTCCCCTATAAACCCACAACCCGCTACAGAACTAAAAAGCAAAATTTTATTAAAAATTAATAATAATTGCTCAAAATTAATATTTAATTTAATGTAATTAAATTACTTCCCACGCTATTCCCCTATAAACCCACAACCCGCTACAGAATTAAATTACGCAAAAATTAAATAACATAAAATTCATTAGTTAAAATACATTAAACATACATTACAAAACTTAATATACACTTTTCACACATATACTAACATACATATTATTAAAAAATCGATATATTTAATGCCTATATTGTATACTTAGATATTTTGACTTCTATATTTTGAAAATCGATATTACTTACCTTAAATTCGATATTTTTAACCACTATATTGTGTCCATTCGATATTTTGTCCATTCTATATTTTTACTTCGATATTATGTCCATTCTTTATTTTGGAATCAATATTATGACTGTTTACCGTCATGGACTATTGATGCACTTAGCCCCTCTCATGTGCTGCCTCTGATGTACCTGCTCTGTTATGGACACTGCCCTATTGCTGTTCTGATACTGCATTGTGCCCTCATGTGCTGCCTCTGATGTACCTGTGCCTTGCCATGGACTGTTGATGCACTTAGCCCCTCTCATGTGCTGCCTCTGATGTACCTGTGCCTTGCCATGGACTGTTGATGCAATTAGCCCCTCTCATGGGCTGCCTCAGATGTACCTGTGCCTTGCCATGGACTGTTGATGCACTTAGCCCCTCTCATGTGCTGCCTCAGATGTACCTTCTCTGTTGTGAACACTGCCCTGTTGCTGTTAGGATGCTGCATTGGGCCCTCATGTGCTGCCTCAGATGTACCTGCTCTGTGCCATGGACTATAGATGCACTAAGCCCCTCTCATGTGCTGCCTCAGATGTACCTGTGCCTTGCTATGGACTGTTGATGCACTTAGCCCCTCTCATGTGCTGCCTCAGATGTACCTGTCAATTCCTATGAACTGTTGATGCACTGTTGATGCACTTAGCCCCTCTCATGTGCTGCCTCAGATGTACCTGTGCCTTGCCATGGACTGTTGATGCACTTAGCCCCTCTCATGTGCTGCCTCTGATGTACCTGTGCCTTGCCATGGACTGTTGATGCACTTAGCCCCTCTCATGTGCTGCCTCAGATGTACCTGTCAATTGCTATGAACTGTTGATGCACTTAGCCCCTCTCATGTGCTGCCTCTGATGTACCTGCTCTGTTATGGACACTGCCCTATTGCTGTTCTGATACTGCATTGTGCCCTCATGTGCTGCCTCTGATGTACCTGTGCCTTGCCATGGACTGTTGATGCACTTAGCCCCTCTAATGTGCTGCCTCTGATGTACCTGTGCCTTGCCATGGACTGTTGATGCACTTAGCCCCTCTCATGTGCTGCGTCTGATGTACCTGTGCCTTGCCATGGACTGTTGATGCACTTAGCCCCTCTTATGTGCTGCCTCTGATGTACCTGTGCCTTTCCATGGACTAGTGATGCTCGTTGCCCCTCTCATGTGCTGCCTCTGATGTACCTGTGCCTTGCCATGGACTGTTGATGCACTTAGCCCCTCTCATGTGCTGCCTCTGATGTACCTGTGCCTTTCCATGGACTATTGATGCTCGTTGCCCCTCTCATGTGCTGCCTCTGATGTACCTGTGCCTTGCCATGGACTGTTGATGCACTTAGCCCCTCTCATGTGATGCCTCAGATGTACCTGTCAATTGCTATGAACTGTTGATGCACTTAGCCCCTCTCATGTGCTGCCTCAGATGTACCTTCTCTGTTATGGACACTGCCCTATTGCTGTTCTGATACTGCATTGTGCCCTCATGTGCTGCCTCTGATGTACCTGGTCTGTTCTACCCAGTGCCCATGCTTTTGGATACTCTCGGATTAAACCACTATTATGTGCAATAAAGCAAGTCAATTGTGTGTAGTGGTTTTTTCTTTGTCATTACTGGTTGTCTTCTTGCATTGTTGATATATTGGTGCTATCGTATATGCTGTTTCCCCAACATGACCCTCCCCAAGTCACGGCCCCGGAAGGTACTCCCCTTCCCAGAGCAATTGGTGTGTTGGCGTACCTGCGTCGTCGGTGACAGTCCATGACTTGCTGGTGGTGAAGCAGGAAGAGTATAGGGAATGCGTGTAGCGCTGGGTCCATAACGGCGATCTGCCTGTGGTGGGTATCTCTGCAATGATGTGCCTCTCCGCTGTGGTGAATCTGTCGTGTTCCGGCAGGTTGTTTTTCCGCAGCGATTTGATGTGCGTTTTCCGCCATCGTGATTTAGAGGACGGTCGGAGACGTCATTCCGTACGGCGGTGTCTCTGGATTGGTTACGTCCGCCGCGGGGTCGGGTGTATTTCTGCGGCGGTGCGTGCTCTTCCGCGGTGTACGGACATTTGACAGTGCTTCCCATCCTAATATGGCGGATGGACTGGCCCCGGCTGGCGGACTGTAAAAAGGCATTTTCCGCCTACTCCAGGACGGCGGTCGGCCTTCCGTCCACCATCGTAATCGACCCCTAAGTTAGGTTGGGTCGGTGAAATCGCAAGACAGCAGGGAGCCCTGTAAACCGATTTATAGAGCTGGTGATGCTTATAGTTCGCAGATCTATTGCCATACACTGGAAGGCAACCATGCTCACGGGGATAAAACACTGGTGCACTGTGATGTTTAAGTTAGGTAGGGCTGAATCTATTGTGCTCAGACAAGAGGACATTTGAGTGTTACACAGGGTCCCCATGGCTGCAGACTGGGATGCACTGCTGCATGATCTGCAAGCATTTAAAGAAAATCTCCCTGATTGAGGGAAGCAGAATCTGCTTATTGGCTGTTAATGCATGCTATAGGCCTGGTGAATTCCCTGGTTGCATCCCCTTAACGTTGTGCTCCACACAAATTATAGTACCCGAAATTGGGGTAGGAACCTCCAGCGTGTACACCGGACACTCCTGGTGCAAAAGTAAGAGAATATATGTGAGAGGATTACTCGAAGGGAAGGCAAATAGAGATCCTTGCATTCCTGCACATATGTCTGTAAATGTTGTGACCTGTTGTTACTATTGTTCTTTGTACATAATTTGAACCAATTGCTCCTGTCGAACTTGATACGTTGCCAGGTAAACACAGAGCTCAAAGAGGGATTTTTACACTTAGATATGTAACACAGATCAGTCAGATTGCAATTTGCTTATGTGATTCCGTAATGAAAATCAATAAAAATAGGTTTAAAAAAATGTGAGCGATATACATGTTCAGATACTTGGACATGACTCAGCAAAGTTACAGTGGTGACAACTTATCCCAGCAACCAATATTCTCCTTGATCAGGACTGCAATACGTTTAGATCAGTTTACTACAAGGGCAGAGACAATACTGAAGAAATTTGAATTTGAATCCTTCTGTCTTCTGTCGTTGCGGTGTCTCGGAGGTAGAGCAACACTTCATCCACATACAGTGATATGGGGCCCTCTTTACCCCTTCTGCAGTTGAAATTCCAGCACGAGTTATCCTTATGATTTAATTCTGCTAATCGACCTATTATCAGGGTGAAGAGTAAGGTGGAGTGGCGACATCCCCACTGAGTGCCCCGCTTAATAGGAAAGGGGTTAGACAATGCTCTAATCACCCTCACTCTGACACATAGGGCTGAATACAGAGTCTGAACAAAGGTACTCCTAACCTGAAAGAAGTCCCAGTTGACCAAACAGAAGGCCTTCTCAAATTCCATGAGGAACTAAGTTAAGGGGCTTTCAACTGCGTGACCCGTAGCTGTTATTGATCCAGAGCCAGGATCTCCATTGGCTCAAGTGAAATTTGCTGATTTTGGCCTGTGTTTCAATGTGCTGAGACTGGGAGACATTTACCAGCTCTCTCACTTTGTGTGTTTTGTGTTCAGAACAGCTACCTGGAGGTTGTGAGCAAATCCTCTTAATTTCAGTTCCAGCTTGGACCACTACAACGCTCACAGCTGAAGAGACATTAGCCCATCGAGTCTAAACTTGGAACCTTCTAAAGATCAATAGTTTGATGCTAGTCTCATCTACGGAACAAAATAGTGGTTCCCACAAATATTTTGAAACATATTTGACATTTTAAATGCAGAACATACTATATATAATCGACTGGAAAAGGAGATCAATAAATTGAACTTTCTTTCAATTATTCAAGTGTTGCTTCTAAAAGATAAAAGGAAACAGGACAATTTTTACAGTAAGTATGCATTTATTTATTTGATTTTCATGGTAGTATAACGTTCAAAGTTTTAAACAGATGCATAAATCATCTGCATTCCGAACACATCCATCTGTTATGACCATGTACATTCAAAGTAATTTCAGTTTTAAAGGACATAAGTTGCTGATAGCATAAAATACAAAACTGATTGCATAGTACACAATATGAGTGAGTAAAAATGATAGATATCAATGTATTACTATTCTATGATTTTACAATGTAAACTCAAGTCCACATTTGGAGTAAGTGTTAGTCCAATTATTTTGTTTATCGAGGATTCAAAGGTACTCCACTTGTAATTGTAATTAAGATGTTTTAGAGCACTCATACACCATTGGTTTCTTGGTGCTACTAAACAGAGAATCCTGCAATGAATATAAACAGAGAATCCTGCAATGAATATGAGACTACTTGTTCGAAGAGCCAGGTCTTTGGGGATTGTATAATGAAGAGCAAATCATTCTTAGCAGGCAGTGAGAGAATTCCACATTGTGGGGCACAAACCTGGAACTGCAGCCTCGTCTCGTTCTTTGGCAAAGTTAGGCACGGTAAGAAGGTGAACAGAGGAAACACTTAAAGAACAAGTGAAGACATATATGATATCTTGCTTTGTGACATAGGAAGGGGCCAGTTTGTGGAGGTCCTTAAAGGCAGTACAAAGTATTTAAAATTGAGTTCTATATTTCCCAGGCAACCAATGCAGATGTTTTATCAAAGGTGTAATTGGAGATCACTTGGAAAGCGTTTGGTAATTAAGAAGACCACCACATTTTTGAGTATATGCAGCTTATGAAGGAAATAATTAAATAATCCCATTTGGAATGAGCCTGGAGTGGATGAAGAACACGGCTGTAGCCTTGAAGCCATCCTGTGATAAGAAAAACTATTTTTTCCTGATATGACTAAGTAGAAAAATGCACTTTGAGGCTACCAAAGAGGTCTGAGGTTTCAGCATATGTGATAGCAGACACATATGCTGATAAATGGGCGCTCAGACAACTTTAGCCAGTGCAGTAGAGTAGGTTCCACTTCAGAAGTCAGTACAAATCCTGCTAGTGAGCTATTCTGGTATTGACGACAGTGAGCTCGATCTTGTCTCTATTCAAATTAATCTGGTTAATGCCCATCCAATTTGAGACATAGCATATCAGATTCTGAAATGTGGGTGGAGAAGACAAATCATCTTCAAGGCCCAGCAGAACATGAGAGTCCTATATATATAGATTAGAGCTTCTGATAGTCAGCCTTCTTAGCCAAGGTTAGAACATAAATGTTAAAAAGGTGTACTCCACAATGAACAGGGACACTCTTGCCCAAACAAGGATGACAGATGTATTAAATGCAAAGAACCATATAGGATATAATTCAGAAACTGCAGCGCTGAGTCCCATCTGCCTGCTGCCTCAACACAATCTAGCAGAATGTGTATGATTGACTGTGTTAAATGCAGTTGATAAATCTAAAAGCACCAGGGCGGTGGTGTGCCCTTACTGCGCTCTAATTTGAGGTCATCTGTAACTGCAAGCAGTATTGATCTGGTGTAGCGATAAGGGAAAACACCTATTTGCAACAGATCCAATGATTGGGAGCCTGAAGATGTATGCTTGTGATGTGAGCAACATGAGAGGAAAAACAACAACAAGGAAATTGGCCAGTGGGAGGACACCAAAATGGGTGCACTTGTGTAAGTTGCAAGAAAACAAAATTCTACAGAATCATGATGCAGAAGTAATCAAAATGAATTAACAGAGCCACCAAATAATCTTCAACATCAGGGGCATTGATTCATGTGAAAATGGGGCTGAAAGACTGCCTTATTAATTAGATGCGACAAGCAGGGCCCGGACGCTGAGACCAGTGCAGGCGGGCCAAAGAAAGACATTCTGTGTACTGACCCCTGGCAAATTGGAGTGGCCACAGCATCGAGGATATTGACTCTGACTCTGCACAGGGTAAGAAAGTTTTATCTGCCGGAGGAGACACATCGACCACGGAGGACAATCCATGCTGATTGTATTCAAGTAAGTGCACAGCTCCAAGAATGAGTGGTGTTGGGCTCGGCTGTCATTAATGACACTAAGCCGTGAAACACAAGCTGGTGCAATCACCGAGCATGGAGGAAGCCACATCAAAAAAGGAATTCAATTTCGGATCTGCATTGCGCTTGCTGGCATGCGACGTGCAGGCTGTTGCATCCCTGTACTGGAGATCAATGGAGGTGGGCCCCACCCCCCCAGAAGACTATACCAGAACAATGAGGAAGTGTTGAGGAAGAACTGTGTACTGGGAACCCACAACTAGACATCTATTGTCAACCAGAGTCATGACAACAGACCAATCTGCTTGTGCTCTCCCATGTTAGGTAATGTTGAATGAAGGTGGGGTCTAGCGGAAAGCCTTACAACAGGCCGCAATTGCCATAACAACTGCCAAAAGAGACATATACACTCTATAGAGCAGCAGTCATTAAATACCAAATGTAGAGTGATACAGGTGACCAGGAAGATACACGATTGGATGCCCAGACTTTGTTGAAGTAAAACTGCACCTCTGTAATGGCCACAATGAAGGAAACACAGTCAGATGACAAGTAATAGCTGTGCCTGGTGATGGGTGGAACTCTGCGTAGCTAGTGATTGACTCTCAGCATAAGCCTTGGATAAAAGACAACAAACAAGCCAAACATGCTTGGTAAGCACTGGTTCCTACATCATGCAGATGCTCTGTGGGCTACCTCCACAAGCGCCTGGATGTACTGGGTAGTAGTGCGCTATATAAATATATACAGGTGCAGAAAATTTCAGACAGGGGCCTAACGGCTTCCACTAGCAGCAAAGAGCAAATAAAACAGCAGGAGGATGAATCTGACATGAAAAAGCTACTGAAGGTGATGCAGTGCAGCCAGTCCTCCATGGATTTCTATACATTAGTCAGAGGCAACAAAAAAAAAGATACCTAAAGACAATGTAATGATAAAGACCAATATAAGTAAAATATAGAAAATCCACTGTTAGCGTATGTTCTTTTTATTCATTCTCTATTTCACATGAAGGTAGATGAATGCAAGGCCAATGCATTTTTCCAACATTTAGCTTCTTAAAGGCTGCAAACATGTCAAAGGAACATATATACATGAGAGAGCGCAAACTGACCTAAATGTATGAGTGCATCACACTTACCCGTAGTAAGCACAAATCATGAGGAGAAATGCCATGAGTGCTAGTAGTATCTGCAATTATATTCTGAATGTATAGCTAATGTAGAGATTTAAGGAGAAGTGGAACTAATACAGAAATGTGTGACACTATATGATTTTATTAGATGTGATTATTCCTGAATCCATGTCGTGTAGCTGCTAAAATGTAAGATGGCATGTGGTTAAACGCAGAATGTGGTAGGCCTCAGGGCCAGAGCTAGAAGGGAAGGGGAAGGTGTTTCTTTTCACGATATGGATTTCACTAATGTTTTGGTCATTGCATTAATGGGCCATGATTTATAGATGTGTTTACTGAATAATAGAATAAAAGTATTAACATGCTTTAATTAATGAAGAAGTTGAATGCTATAATCATTATGAGAAATGCTGTAGGCCTGAAATGTTTTAACATTGATTTACACGTACTGGTCTGGGCCGAGAAATGTTGCGAAACTTTTTGGAAGTCTATGAGAGTTGGGATCTTGGCTGCAGATGTCTGTCTGCAAGAGAAAAGGGGGGATCCAATTATAAATAATATGAATAGAGGTCTGTTCAGAAGACGGCCCAGACATGGAGGAGGGTTCCGGAATGTTTTAAGGGGTATCAGCGGGCCGGAGAAGAGTCTGAGAAGCAAGGTCAACTCCAACGTATGAGGCCCAATACAAAGCAGCATGGAAAAAGCCAGAAGCTACACCACGTGAGGGGCGTCTCACGAGGGGCGTCTCAAATGTTGTTGACTGTTTTGTATTAGGGACAGCACCCCTGGGTGGAGTTAGAGCAGATGCCTGAGGACCCTTTAGAGAGCGGATGGGTAGGCAGAGAGGGGTCATGACTGGAGAACTATAGGTTTTCACCAAGAGACTAAGAGTGAGTGACTTCCCTTGGGGGTCATTCACTGCTGACACCTTTTGTTAGGTTGAGACTTGGTTAAGTAGGGATACCATCTAGAGCAGGGTAGGGACAGCCTAACCTGTGTGTTTTTCCTCCAACTTAAATGAAGGAGAGATCTCAATATGCGTCAATGCTGATAGCTTTATTATTCTTAGAACTTGTGCTGGTAATTTCCGTTGCTCGTCTGAGGGCTTTCAGAGAGCACATGTATGTAGTTGGACCTGTGTATCTCGTGAATCTCATTCTGAGATGCCTGTATTTGCAGCTTATCCTAACCTTACAATAAACTTTTGAAAGCTAGAAGTAGTTTGTGATCTTTTGGAGCGGAGTCCTTTATTGGGTGAACTAACTTGGTAAGAGATGCACTTTCTTCCCTCAATGACAGGCAACAAAGGTTCAGTCGACCAGATCGGGGTTTAGATCAATAGTGATAAGGTATCGATCAAAATCTCGCCCTTCCAGTTGGTAGCTATAGAGGATGGTTGCCTTCTTGAGGACGGTGACCTAGGCCAGGTTAGCTTACCCCAAGGCCCCTAGAGATCGATGATCGGAAGAATCGCCCGCCGAAGAAGATCCGGATGACGTGAGACAGAAAAAGCAGCAGTATCGGTCGAGAGTGAGTATAAAGGGTCATGCGTGTTAGATTGCGGTGTTTTTGTATTGTATCTATGTTGTAATGTCTGGCGGAGTTGAATGTCTGTAGAGTGATTGTGGAACAGGTTGTGAGCGCGCGCAACCGGTGGAAATCTTAAGTTCAAGGAGAGCTTAAGTGGTTCGGGTGTATCGGACACCCAGAGTAATTGTCAACTAGTGTGAAGGGGGTCATGAGGTACCATTGATCACCCGAAGGACCGAGATAGGGGGAACGTAAGAGTGAGTGCGTGAGTAACGGACGCTGGTCGGAGGTTACTGTGTGTGTAAGCAACCTATCAGAGAGACGATAGACATTTCGTCAGTTGTGTTGACAATTACATATAGACTGTGGACGTACAGTCGAGGGAAGTGACCGCTTGGTCGGAAGTAGTCATTTTTCGGTGTATGAATGGGACGCATGCATGACCGGGAGACGAGTTGAGAAAGGAGGGGTGCTGCTGCGAAGCGGAGAAAAGTGACGTCAGGAAGTGTCGCGCTGTGATTGGCCGACCGGAGAAAGACCGCGCTGTGATAGGCCAGCTAGCAAAGACGTCAGAAAGTGTCGTGCTGTGATTGGCCGACCGGAGAAAGACCGCGCTGCGATAGGCCAAGTTAGCAAAGCCGCGCTAGGATTGGTGGATTGTCATCAGGAAGTAAACAGAGTAGCGAGGCTGGATATTGTGCGTATAATTATGAAGTGTTTCAAATGGCTGAGAGCGGCGTTAAAAAAAGAGAAGCGGGGATCGGATGAAGGGGAAGAAGCCCCGCCGGAGGGTACGCCGGCTCGTTACATGGCAGTGAATGTTGGGCTGCATACGATCCTTTGGATAACAGAGTGGAGTAAGATTACGGAAGGAAATGAGGAATTGACGTTCCCGAAGTACGGGACGTTCAGATTAGAGGTGTTACATCGATTAAAATCAGTCATGACCTCAATGAGACCCTTGCCTAGACCGACTCAGTTTGAAGCCCTTGATGCATGGATTAGGGCAGCGCATGTAAAGAATATGAACAGACGACAAGAAAGGGTGAAACGATCGGTAAGGGCAGTACAGGATGCCAGATGGGATGCGGATGCTAAAAGATGGAGAGTGCATAACATGGAAGTCAATAAACTGTACCCAGTGTTAGAGGTGCCCGGAAATAAAAGCCCCCTAGAAGAAGATGATGAGAGCGAAACAGAGGACAGCCTGATAAACAGATTATTGACAGACAGGCCACCCCCGTATAATAGAGCAGGGGGAGAGGTCGAGCATAGTGAAAGAGAAAAGGGGGGCAATGCAGGAGAGCATGGACCGCTTCCCAGTTCAGAGTGGGATCCTGAGGCAAAGAAAGAGCTGTCCCAGCCTAGTCAGGTGCAACAGGTAGTCGGGAGGTTTGTGGTACAAAGAGCGCCGGAAACGGAGTGCGCCACATCCTACGCATTACCAGATGCACTACAGGTACCTGTTACCATAGGTCCTATAATATCGATATATGACCCAGAGAGAGCAAGAGGGGAAGAACGGGTACGGAAGGATGGAGAAAGAGCAGAGACGGCAAGGAGGAACGATACGATCAATTTCCCAAGTCAGATGCCGATACCAAGAGAGTGGAGCACCCCGGTGCACACAGCAGGGGATCCAGGAGGGGATCCTGGGGGCCCTAGATGGCCAGTGGATATGAGGGGATCTGGACGAAAATCCTTTCAAGAGCTAAATGAGTACATGAAGAAGTGGGATGAGGCAGTGGAGGCTCACAAGAGCATCATAGCTGCGGAAGCTGGAAGGGAAAGTCAGGACAGCAGAGCTCGGACTCACTGCGGGGCTGGGGAGAGCAGCCCGGAGTGGGACTGGAGAGAGAGAGATAGTAGGGGAGTCACCCATTGGGCCCGGAGTGGAGATAGAACGGACCTGGAAAACGGGGGCCCCGGGAGTGGAGGGGTGGCGCGCCCAATACTCAGTGAAGGGGAGAGGAGAACGCAAGAGTACAGAAACAGCTTTAAGTGTACCCACTGTGTGCCCGGCACCAGAGAACTGAATGGGAGTTGTGAGAGGTCGCACCATAGTCCCTGTGATGACGGACACGAGCGCAGCCCAGGGAATATGGGGAACCAGGAAGGATCGTATCGGATACTGAGCGATACTAGGCAAAGGGAGAGTAGCGACCAAAGGGAAAATAACAGAGAGGCGTACGGTGAAAGGAGAGAAGAAGGAGAGAGTGGGCAGAGCAAGAGTGGGGGTAACAGGCCCGTGTTCCATCACCTTCCAAGATCGGATGGCCGAGCATGGGACCTGGAGAGATGGGAGCAAGGGAGAGCACTCATTAACTCTCCCGAGCCCAAACGTAGAGCTCGGAGTTGGGATGGTAGGGAGACCAGTGAGCCCCCTTCGAAAGACATATTGCGAGCTGAGATAAAAGCCAAGAGACTCGATGTCGCCAGCTTAAGGTCAGACCTGGATGACATGGTAGATGGTACCCTGCCTTTAGAAAGAATGGAAATGTATGAGCAGGATGAAATACTGTATATGGCAAAGGACATCACTCGAAAGGCGAGAGCAATCCATGAGAAGTTAGTCGAACTAGCAGGCAAATATATGGTGGACCTGTCAAGAACCAAAGCATTACAGGGTAACCACAGGCTACATTACACAGATCGAGACCTAGATGAGAGGAGAACGATCGGGCTGAAAACGCACATAAGGGAACTGATCACTGGAATAAGGACATGGAGGGCACTAGATAAGTGGGAAGAGAGGTGGTCCAAGAAAGGGACCGTCAGGAGAAGCACGCTTGGTACGACACCAGGAAGGCTGCAGGGAATAGGAGCATACCCTTTGCGCGAAGTCGCAAATGGGAACTATGTGCATGTCCCTTGGAGTAGGGGAGATTTAGCTGCTTTTACCACCTCCTTCCCCAAATTGCGGGAAAACCCAGTGGAGTGGTACAAGCAAGTTGAGAGATTTGTAAAAATCTCAAAGGTCCTATGGATAGATCTGAACACGCTGTTTGACATTGTAGTACCAGGAGATCTGTGGACAGCATGCAAGGTTAGCGCTGAGTGGCCCACAACGGAGCCGGAGAGAGATGCTAAGACTAATGGGCCGTCCGAGATTGTGATGGCAAAATTCGAGAGAGTGATGACTTGGCTGAAAGAGAAAGTGCCAATGCAAGACATAGATTGGGTCAGAATAGACCGAACTAGACAGGAACCCAAAGAGACAGTCCACGAATATTACGAGAGATTGCTGAAGGCGTTTAAACAGTATAGCGGCCTGGATGTAATGGATCCAAAAGACATAGGGCAATTTGTGTCCAAGTTCGTCCTGGGACTGAGACCGGATATTAGTTTAATGATTCAGCAACACTTGATTTGTTGGCAAAATAAACCCCTAGACGAAATACTGAGATATGCCAGGTACTGCTGTGATGAGATAGACTCCAAGGCTAAGAAACTAAAAGAAAAATTGATGGTGGTACAGATGCAGGCAGCAGGGAAGGGGGGACAGCAGCAACAGCAGCAAGGAACAGGTACAGGAGGAAAGAAGCAGTACAGTCAGAACAAGGGCAATGAGGAGAGTTCCACCTTTAGACCCAGAATAGACATAGCTGCCTTGAAGAAAACGACTAGGTGCCACCAGTGTAACGAGGTGGGACATTGGAAACGCGAGTGTCCCTACAATGTAGAGATAGGAGAACAAGAGATAGAGGAGGAAGAGGTCCAGAGCGCGCCTACAAGAGGGGTGACGCCATACCAGGGAAAGGTGCTCAAAGGGGGGGGGGCTCCTCCCCGAGCCCAGTTCCCGCAACCTCCCCGAGTAGGGACTATGGGTAAGACCTATAGACAGATGCCCCTGTTTGTAGAAGGAGAAGAGTGCTATTATGTGGACCCATTAACCGGACAGAGAGTGGAAAGAGAAGACTGCACCCTCGGGGCAGCCTTAGAGGTGGACCAGAGGGGACCCTATGTCGAAGCAGAAGTAGCAGGGTGCCCCACGACATTTCTGGTGGACACAGGAGCCACTAGATCCACGATCAGATCAGCTGCAGTTCCAGACCTGCCCATGTCTGGAGAGACCATACAAGTGGTGGGGGTCGCAAACAGGAGAATAACCAGCCAATTGACAGAACCGGTACAGGTGAAAATAGGGAAGTACAGCGATGAGCACCAGTTTGTGGTTTGCGATTCAAGTCCTGTGTGTCTGCTAGGCAGAGACCTGTTGTGTAAATTGAATTGTACAATATACTGTACACCTCAGGGAGTGGAGGTATTGACCAATGATGATGACGCAGACTTCAAAGTTGCAAACTCAAGAATATGCGTGGAGCTGTACCCTACTTTGACAGTAGATGAGCTCCCCTGGGACTTGAGAGAGACAGTGGCACCAGAAGTATGGGACTTCACTGGGGAAGAGATTGGATTGGTCAAAGGGGTGGACCCAGTGAAAATTGTAGTGAAACCGCATGCTGAGTTCCCAAGAACACCCCAATATAAATTGACTCCAGAAACGATTGCAGGCATAAAACCCGTGATCGAGTCCATGATTAAACAGGGAATACTGAAAGAAATCGTGGGTAGTCCATGCAACTCCCCGATTATGGGTCTGCAGAAACCAAATGGGAAATTCCGGATAGTGCAGGACCTCCGAAAGATTAATAACATAGTCGTTTCGTGTTGTCCAGTGGTACCGAATCCATCAGTGATACTGTTTCAGATTCCATTCCAAGCTGAGTGGTTCACTGTGATTGATCTTTGTCAGGCTTTCTTTTCGATCCCTCTGGACGAAGAAAGCCATTTTCTTTTCGCATTTAAGCTGGAAGGTCGCGTCCTAACATGGTGTCGTATTCCTCAGGGGTATACAGAGAGCCCATCGATCTTCAATCAGCTTTTGAAGAAAAATCTTGAAAGTCTAGTGCTGCCCCAGAAGTCAGTTCTGGTCCAGTACATAGACGACCTCCTCGTGGCGTCAGAAACAGAAGAAGCTTGCAGGGAGGACTCCATTGCTTTGTTAAATCACCTAGCTGCCAATGGGCACAAGGTGTCCCCGGGAAAGTTGCAGTACTGCCTGACAGAAGTGCAGTACTTGGGACACCGAATAGAGAAAGGCAAACGAAAGGTGTCACCAGACAGGATAGAGGCGATCATGAAAATGAATGCGCCTAAGACACAGAGAGAGGTCAGGATGTTCCTAGGGATGGTGGGTTATTGCCGACAGTGGATCGCGAACTTTTCACTGAAAGCAAAGCCCTTGCAAAAACTGACGCATAAGGAGGTGAGCGATCCGGTACCATGGGACAAAGACTGTTTGATGGCATTCCTACAGCTGCGAGAGGACCTGTGTCGTGCTCCGGCATTGGGAATGCCTGATTACAATAAACCATTTTTGCTTTACTGTTGTGAGAGAGAAGGTTGCGCGTTGTCTGTGCTAGTCCAAATCCATGGGAATGCCCGTAGACCAGTTGCTTATTTCTCGGCTACTTTAGACCCAGTAGCCGCAGCGTTGCCCGGATGTCTCAAATCCGTTGCTGCAACGGGTGTCAGCATTGAGAGATGTGAAAATATCGTCATGGGGCACCCGTTAGAGGTGTACGTGCCCCATTCTGTTGAACTGTTGATGACCAGGACCAAAACACAGCATCTGACCAACAGCAGGCTCACGCGCTATGAGCAAGTTATTCTTGCTGCAGAGAATGTGACCCTCAGGAGATGCTCTGTTTTGAACCCTGCCACCTTGATGCCACTCCCAAATGATATCGAGGATGATGATGAATGTACAGACCATGACTGCCTCGATGTGACTGAACTATGCACCAAACCCAGACCCGACATCGTAGATGAGCCACTGACCGACCCAGACGAAATTTTCTTTGTCGATGGCTCATGTGTAAGAGACGAAGTTGGGCAGTTGAGAGCAGCTTACGCTGTTTGTACAATTACTGGAGTTGTAGAAGCTGGGTGCCTGGAAGGAGTACACTCCGCTCAGGTAGCCGAGATTATTGCCTTGACACGTGCTTGCTTGGCAAGCAATCAAATTCGAGTCACCATATACACCGACAGCCAATATGGTTATGGGGTGGTTCATGATTATGGGCAGTTATGGTCTCAAAGAGGGTTCATGACCTCTTCAGGCTCTCCCATTCGCAATGGAGAGTTTGTGCGCCTGTTGTTAGAGGCGTTGCAATGTCCAGCAGGTATCGCAGTTGTAAAGTGCACCGCACATACCAGAAATGTGGACTTCGTCTCGCAAGGCAATAGATATGCCGACGAAGTCGCGCGGTATTGCGCGGAACAAGGGTACTCTTTCACAGAGGTGGAAGTGGGTGGAATAAATGTAAGGACTGACTTAGCCATGATATTGGAAACTGTTGATACTTGGGACGAACTGACAAACATGCAAGAAAATGCTCCTGATTTTGAAAAAGAAACATGGGAAAAGGCAGGATGTGTAGTGGGTGAGTCCCATTTTTGGGTCTCAGCAGATGGCAGAGCAGTATTGCCCAATGAGATGGTGAGCCCAATGGCCAGACACATACATGGTCCCGTACACCTAGGGAGAGACGCTATGCTGAGAGTGTTTAGACAGACCTGGTACAATCCTAAGTTTAGAATAGCAGCAGAAGCAGTGTGCCAGCGTTGTGTGACCTGTCAGCAGCTGAACGTAGGGAAAAGAACACCAGTTGCACTGAGCCACATAGGAAGGTCTGGAGGTCCATTCAATCGAATGCAGATAGATTTCATTGAAATGCCGAGGTGCAACCGCCTCCGCTATGTCCTGGTGGTTGTTTGTGTATTCTCCAGATGGGTTGAGGCATACCCTACACGTAGGTGCGACACCCTCACAGTGGCCAAGTTACTGCTTAGGGAACTCATTCCGCGCTTCGGGGTGCCGGCCTCTTTGGAATCAGATAGGGGAACGCATTTCAACAGCGAGCTTGTGAAGATGATTTGTGCGGCTCTGAACATAGATCAGAAATTGCATTGCAGTTACCGACCAGAAGCCTCAGGAATTGTGGAGCAGATCAATGGCACGATCAAAGCCAGAATTGCCAAAGTGTGTTCCTCAACGACCCTGAGTTGGCCTGACGCCCTGCCATTGGTCCTCATGAGCCTTCGTAGTACCCCAGACAGAAGAACGGGGTTGTCACCACATGAGGTGTTAATGGGAAGAGCAATGAGGCTGCCATCTGTCCCAACTACGGCACTGTTAAATATCACAGATGATATGATCCTGGACTATTGTAAGGGGCTGTCTGACGCCATTCATTCTGTGTCCCTTCAGGTGCAGGCTGCCGAGGTTCCATCGTGCCAGGGCCCGTGCCATGACCTGTATGCTGGGGACTGGGTCCTGGTGAAAAAACATGTGAGAAGAAGCTGCCTGGATGTTCGTTGGCGTGGGCCCTTCCAGGTCATCCTGATCGCGAACACGGCTGTGAAGGTGGGAGGCCTGCCCAATTGGATCCACGCGTCACATACGCGAAGGGTTCCAGCACCTCTGGAAGAAACAGCTCCTCTCTCGGATAGACGTCCAGCAGAGGACCGAGAAGCCATAGAGGGGGCTAGCCAAGCTGTAGAGGTGCCAGCGGAAGCAGGGAACGAGTCTGACCAAGCTGAGGACGGTCAGTACAACAGCGAAACAGACGACGCTACAGAAGGAGAAAGTAGCTGGGAGTACGAGTCAGACACTGACAGGTCTGACAGAGAGCGAGAACAGACAAGAAGAAGAAGGAGTAGAAGGGCACGTGGAGAAGCTAATTGGCCGCAAAGAAGGAGCTCTAGCCTGAGGTCAACTCCAGAGATAACCCTTCCTCCGATATCAGAAGACTCAGACCCGGAAGAAGGTGCTCAGGGCGCTGAAGCACCGGACCGAAGAAGGTCAAGAAGAGTGCGTGTGCCTAGCAGAAGATACTCCACCCCTGAGTGGACATATCTGGCGACAAATGTCTTTGAAACAGGAGACAGGGAGGATTCGAGCGGTGGTGGTGTCCAGTTCTGAGCCCATCGTCACCGTAGAAATACGACTGTTGGTACCCGGAGTCGAACAAGAAGGGTCACTAACATTCATGCTCCCCAGACCTCCCCGCCTCAGCAAGTTAAAACACATGTTTCTCTCAGAATTGCAATTCCCCGACTTTGGTACAACGATAACAGCCCATGAAGAGCACAATCTTCGTTTGGAAATACTGAACTTTGCTATCGAAGCTGCAGGCACAAACCTGATAGTAGATGCTTAAAGGACTTTGTAAATAAAGCGAGCAGAACAAGAAGATTACCTAGCGCCCAGGAAGCAGAGAATATTAGGGACCTTCCCTTGAGTTGATGGAGAAGGGCTAGGGTTGTCTTTATTGAACTGTTAAAGGACCTTTGCGAAGAAGGTTGTCAGCTTCCAGTTGTGTGGATTCTAAAGACAAAAGGAGTAAAAAGAGACTGTAAAGGAACGAGAAGAAAAGAACTTTGTGCCAAGATAAGAGAGAGCTATATTGTCTGACGAAATGGAAGCCGGCACCCAGAACCGCAGAGCTAAATGTATAATAGGTACACTAATAGTAGGAGTGATAATATTAATAGCTTTAGTGGTAACAATTTCTTATGTAAAGGGACATGAGGAAGAGGCGAAGGTAACTGATGTGAAATCTGTAGAAACGCTTACACCCACTGTTGCTGGTGAGAAAAGGGAAAACACTCAAGAGAAAGCGTTATTAGCTGCAGAAGCCCGCAGGTTACACGTAGATGAGTCCCAAGGAGACTTTAGGTCAAATGCTTATGCTAAACTCTTATATGAATACGTGGATGCCATGGAGGTTAAGGACTGTTACGTCTGCATGCAGTTGCCGGCGTCTGTAGATGAAGGCATTAGATATCATCACCTCCCGCTGACATATGGCATTACATGTAGCTTATTGCTTAGTATATTTTATGGGAGAGATAGTTTTGAATACTATTTCTCCAACTATGATTCAGTGTTGCCAGAAGTCCCAAATTATAAGCAGATGAACAAATGGGACTACTGGAAGAGTGAAGACAGATTGGCCAAGTTCTTCATTCCTTGGATTACCTTAGATACTTCACATGCCCGTAGAAATAACCTGACATGCAAAGTGTCAGAAGTCGAGAAGAAGTTCATAGGGCAGGTGGATGATCGTTACAGGAGACAAAAGATTTTGAAAAAATCAGGACAATGGAAAACAGATTGGACCGAGGAAGAGAAGGCACACAAGAGAAAGGGTAGTAGTGGTCCAATAGCTTTAGATAAGACGCAGAGAGGAAAGCTATGTCTTCACCGAGCCAAAACGTATTACGAAAATGTATACGTGGGAGAAGTCAGCTGTGAACATGCTTTCAATATAGAGTACTATACTAAAGATTTCCTGAAGGGAATGCAAGTGATTCCAAATGTGTATTTTGTATGTGGAAGAAATGCCTACGTGAGACTACCTGACAACTGGTATGGATCATGTTACCTAGCAATTGTCTTCCCCAAAATATATCATGCACAAGACTTAGAGATCATCGAGGGCAAGACATCATCGAGGGGAAGGAGAGATATAGGAGATGCAGAAATGGTTGGAGATGTCTTTGGAGCTGTGTTCCCTCTTTTGGGACTAATCCTTAATGATGTTAAAATTAGACGACTGGCAACAGTCGTCGACAGGTTGTCTGCCAGCACTGCTCAGTCCTTAATGCTGGTAGAAGGAGAGATGCAATCGATAAGGGCTATGGTTCTTCAGAACCGTCTTGCGTTAGACGTCCTACTAGCAAAAGAGGGCGGAGTCTGTAAGGCTTTGAAGGTCCAGGAATGTTGTACTTACATTCCAGACAATTCAAAGCCCCTTGAGAAAGTTATTAGGAACATAACTGATATTCACAAGGAGATCGAAGACTTGAGTAGAGAAAATGTCTGGGAAAAGGTGGGCCACGGAATGAGTGAAGTTGGAGGGTGGATCTCCACCCTAGGCAAAAGCTTTGTGTGGTATATACTAAAACCTATCATCATAATATTGATCTGTGGGATCATATTGTGGGGATTGGTGAGGGTATTCAAATGGTACAGAGCAAAAAGGTCGGAAAGGGCCCAAAGAGAGCAGCTGCAGAGATTGGCTGCCATATAAGATAATCAGTACAGGAGTCTGAGGGCTCTGGAAACGCAGAGACAAGTTATGCTAGCAATAACTGCAGTTTAAATGTTAGTGATGACCCCGAGAGGTCATCAAAGGGGGGAACTGAGAGAGCGCAAACTGACCTAAATGTATGAGTGCATCACACTTACCCGTAGTAAGCACAAATCATGAGGAGAAATGCCATGAGTGCTAGTAGTATCTGCAATTATATTCTGAATGTATAGCTAATGTAGAGATTTAAGGAGAAGTGGAACTAATACAGAAATGTGTGACACTATATGATTTTATTAGATGTGATTATTCCTGAATCCATGTCGTGTAGCTGCTAAAATGTAAGATGGCATGTGGTTAAACGCAGAATGTGGTAGGCCTCAGGGCCAGAGCTAGAAGGGAAGGGGAAGGTGTTTCTTTTCACGATATGGATTTCACTAATGTTTTGGTCATTGCATTAATGGGCCATGATTTATAGATGTGTTTACTGAATAATAGAATAAAAGTATTAACATGCTTTAATTAATGAAGAAGTTGAATGCTATAATCATTATGAGAAATGCTGTAGGCCTGAAATGTTTTAACATTGATTTACACGTACTGGTCTGGGCCGAGAAATGTTGCGAAACTTTTTGGAAGTCTATGAGAGTTGGGATCTTGGCTGCAGATGTCTGTCTGCAAGAGAAAAGGGGGGATCCAATTATAAATAATATGAATAGAGGTCTGTTCAGAAGACGGCCCAGACATGGAGGAGGGTTCCGGAATGTTTTAAGGGGTATCAGCGGGCCGGAGAAGAGTCTGAGAAGCAAGGTCAACTCCAACGTATGAGGCCCAATACAAAGCAGCATGGAAAAAGCCAGAAGCTACACCACGTGAGGGGCGTCTCACGAGGGGCGTCTCAAATGTTGTTGACTGTTTTGTATTAGGGACAGCACCCCTGGGTGGAGTTAGAGCAGATGCCTGAGGACCCTTTAGAGAGCGGATGGGTAGGCAGAGAGGGGTCATGACTGGAGAACTATAGGTTTTCACCAAGAGACTAAGAGTGAGTGACTTCCCTTGGGGGTCATTCACTGCTGACACCTTTTGTTAGGTTGAGACTTGGTTAAGTAGGGATACCATCTAGAGCAGGGTAGGGACAGCCTAACCTGTGTGTTTTTCCTCCAACTTAAATGAAGGAGAGATCTCAATATGCGTCAATGCTGATAGCTTTATTATTCTTAGAACTTGTGCTGGTAATTTCCGTTGCTCGTCTGAGGGCTTTCAGAGAGCACATGTATGTAGTTGGACCTGTGTATCTCGTGAATCTCATTCTGAGATGCCTGTATTTGCAGCTTATCCTAACCTTACAATAAACTTTTGAAAGCTAGAAGTAGTTTGTGATCTTTTGGAGCGGAGTCCTTTATTGGGTGAACTAACTTGGTAAGAGATGCACTTTCTTCCCTCAATGACAGGCAACAAAGGTTCAGTCGACCAGATCGGGGTTTAGATCAATAGTGATAAGGTATCGATCAAAATCTCGCCCTTCCATACATTTGTGAAAAATAGTCGTTTGCAGATTACATCAGCACAAAAAAATCACATACAATTTTTGTTAAGATCACACAATAAAACATTGGAACTCATAGGTGCAAATGAAAATTCTATACACCACAAGCATAATCACAAATAAGGACTAAATTAGATAATAAACCATAGATCCAACTTAAGTATACTAACACAAACTCATGAGACAATCATATTAATTTAGAAATTAAAATACTTTTTAATTTTTTTTTGTTTATATCAAAAATAAACCATGACACATAATCATAACATAATCAAGAGGAACACTTTTCAGAATGTATTGGAATGTATGTTATTATGATGAGATTTGTTTCCATGTTGATACTTGAGTACGGGTGGTGCAATTTTTGCCAAATGGGCGAATTAGATCTGGCATTCCCACGTTTTTCTTGTCTGTACTACACTTGTAAGTGTATAGATAAATAAATTCTGCAACACTTGGTCATGTATTGTGGTGTAACTGTTACCGGCAAATTATTTTGAACCTCTTTACAGTCTTTGGAGACACTTAATAGTAAAATAGCTTTCATTTTATTTGTTGATGTTAGATTGTGGGATTGTGCAATTTACTGTAGAATGGACACATTATATCTTGTTTGCACCCGTAATTGTTGCCTTTCTCTCTCTCTCTCGTAAGTGTGTAAACTAGACTTTTGTGGGGGTGGGCAAACACTGGGTGGATGTCTTCGGTCTAGAATTCCTGTGTTGGGGTGTGACCATGATGAGCTCGACAACTATTTATGCTGACATTGTCCGTCGCTCGAGACCTTTCGCTTTGAGTGTACTCAGTTACTGGCCTAAGCATGAACATGTGCATAATACAGGTACGGAGTAGATTGAATGCTCATTTATTTTATTTATTTAATACGATTTTATATAGCGCGAACATTACCCGAAGGTGTCAGAGCGCTTTACAAAAGAACCAGTTGCGATACATAAGGATTTAGGATTACATGAGTTACATAAAAGACACAAACAGAAAACATTGCAAATGTACAAGTTGTAAAGTCACTCAAGGAAGAGATATAAACAGAGAAAAATTGCAAATGTACAAGTTGTAAAGCCACTCAAGGAAGAGATATAAACAGAGAAAAATTGCAAATGTACAAGTTGTAAAGCCACAGAAGGAAGAGATATAAACAGAGAAAAATTTTGAATGTAGAAGTTGTAAAGTCACTCAAGGAAGAGATACAAATGGATACACTCTAAAAATCACATAGGAATGGTAGTGAGTACAAGGGTCTACTACATATAATAGTTGTTAGAGTTATCTCTATACACATATATATACAAATAGTAGATTTGCTCAGGATTACATTTTACTAGTGGTGGTGTTAGTCAAAGTGAGTTTGGAGTTTTTGTACTTATATGGTCTTTGAGTAGACAGCTTGTTAGGCATATGCAACCTCACAACAGATGTGGTAAGAACTTTGGAAATGTATTTTAAAGGGAAAAGGTTGGTCTTTGGGTTTTGGACACCCACTCGGTACTGACCTTGAAGTTATGGATTTGTTAACGATTTAAGATAACTACTTGGATGCAATGTTGGAACGAGTAAGTCGGTTTGAAGGAGAGAGAATTCAGTGATACTGCGGAGTAAGGTGTGTGGAACGTGGTCCTCATGTGATTATTGATTGATATTTGGATAACCTTTGCAAATGATTTTGTTTTTAATTGATTCAGTCTTACTATATGCATGCTACATTGTTTTTTCATTGATTCAGCCTAACAGCATGCTTGCCTTGTGAGAATGAGAGAGACTGCTAGACTAAGGACGTACCGTGACTTTCTGTGTTGCATTAGATACACAAGTATTGATTCCTTGCCATCTCTGGGGCAGATTTACAAGCTCCTTGCGTCACTTTTGCGCCGTTGTTGCATCACTTTGGTGACGCAGCAGCGGCGTAAAGGTTGCGGCCCATTTACAACGTGACGCATCTAGGGAGATGCGGCATGTTGTAAAGCCCTGCGTGACATTATACCTGCGTCAGGTATAATGTATGCAGGGTATGCGTTCCCTCGCAGGAAAGCCTCGTAAAAGTGATGCAGTGAAAACTACAAGATTTCACTCAATAACTTTTAGGACGCCACTGCGTCAAAAACTTACGCCTGCTTGAAGCAGGTGTAAGGAGTGACGCAGCATATTGGTAATAAGCCGCAACACACATTGTTGGAGTTGCGTAATGCTTGTAGACGACTCCATCAATGCGTGACTTTTCCGTTAACAGATACATCAGAATTTCTGACGCATTTGTCACTCCTTGCGCCATGGTGCACAGTATTGTAAATACGGCACAGCCATGGTGACGCTAGGGTTTTGCATTGTGGCGCAGGGAAAGTGACGCATCTCTACAGAAGCCTCACTTTCTTGTAAATCTGCCCCTCTGTTTTTATTGGGAGTACTCGGTGGTTTGAATCTAATAACCACACATATTATTTTGAAGGATATGCTGGTATCCAAAGAATACTGGTGAGTGAGGACCAGTTATGGATTATTGCATATGATGGGGCTGCTGAAATGAGTAATCTTGTCAGTTTTATTGCTTGTAGATGTGATAGGGTGTTGAAGAGGTCCCAATTACGCATACAGATGAGGTGTCGATTCAATTGACCACCTGTGTGTTTTTTTCTCTCATCAGGTATTTTATATGTTTATGGATGCACCTCTTTGGCATGTATTTTTGTGGGAGCCCGATGATTTGTTGGTAATGTCACTTAGCATGTGAGTGGTGTCCTATCCTTGACTCTATTGTCTGTTTGTCGGTGTTGACATCTCGTCCACAGTGCTGGATGCACGGAGTTGGGCTAGGAGTAACAATTTTCGTTCCTCACTATGTCCTTATGTCATATTGTAGAATACTATCAAATAATGGAATGACTGCGCATTCCTTGGGTATGTTTGAGCTGGCGAACCTTGCTTAGACACTGGTGGATGGTAAGAAATAAATGCAACCATATTTGCAGTATGTTTACTGTTCCCCACTTTTCTTTTCTCTCACCTTTTTTCAAGAGATATTTCTTTCAATGTATAAAGGTTTGTTATCTAATTTAGGTCTTATTTGCTACTATGCTTGTGGTGTATAGAGTTATAAGTTGCACAAGTGCTAGGAGTTTCAATATTTTCTTGTACGATCCAAACAAAAATTGTATGGGATTTTTGCACTGGTGTTATCTGCGAACTACTATTTGTCACATGTTGATACATTTTTCTTTGACATGTTTGCAGTCCTGAAAAAAGCTATATGTTAGTAAAAGATGTTGGCTGCGCATTTATCTGCCTACAAGTGAAATGAAGAAGGAATATAAAGAACATGCGCTTACAGAGGATTTTCTTCATCTTAGTTATATAGGTCTTTATCATTACATTGTATTGAAGATTTTTTGTTTTGTTGCCTCTCACTAATACATGCATGTCTCTTGTGCGACCAAAGGCAGGTGGTCGTAAGAGGTGAGCTACTGTTCTATTCCTTACACATAGTGACTTTATTAGGTAGTGCAGCATTCAATTCCTTGGCTGCCATTATCTGTTCAATGTCCTCCATGGATGCCTAAATAGACTCCCTCAGTATCAGAATGGACAGAGTGAATTCTAAAATTGATAGAAAAAAGTACTTGACAGAAGTGGAGTGGATGATATTGGACATTGAAGATAACTTCAGAAACAGTGTGCATAACTCCTGAACATAGAGCACGACTTCAAGGTGATCAGAGCCAAGGATGAAGGTTGTGAGTCCCAGTAGAGAAGAAATAACCTTTGCATCCTTGGGTGTCGGAGTAAACCCAAATGGGCTGGCTTGAGCCGTACATAGAGGATATGCAAGCAGCACTGTTTGGAGTGGTAAATTTCTCTCGCCAATTTACAATAGAAACGGTGCACCACTCCCTAGCACCATGGCCCCCACTGGAAATGTTCAGATCTGTGGTACAGTACTACAGCTATGAAGGGAAAAGAAAGAACTTATGCATGATGAAAATCGCATCAACATTTTCTCAGAAAAACCCTGGGCAGTGCAGGATGCTAGACAAGAGTGTCTTCCTGCTAAGAAAAAGCTGCAAATGGTAGGCACTGGGTAGGCCATGCTAAACCATGTGCCTCCTAGACTGAGCCTGTTCAGCAATGTCTGTATCTTCATTAGCCTGCAGCAGGCCATGACAACACTACAGAAATAAAAGGCCTTCAGACAGGAGCGAATGAATTCTAAGACACCACTGCTTTGAGAGAACCATTAAGTGATTAAACTAAGTCTCAGTCCTACTGTGATACAAACTGCTTCTTCCATGATCCACTGAGAACATGTGCTATGCTGTGGTGGCACTGCTAACTTGGAGCACAAGTTTTATGACCACAGGTATGGACACATCCATGTCCACAATTAACTGAGAAGCAAAACAGTGGCAACAGTATACTTGCCATACCTGTAAGAGATATGCTTCCTAAATGTATACTTCTTGATATGATATGGGTTATATAGCAACACCTGCTTGGAAAAAAAATAACCTCCTTCTGACCACCTTTGCCGGTTTGCAGAGGGTTGAGTTCAACGCTAAGGGGTCCATTACGATGGCAGGCAGGACCATCCGCAAGGGGTGCGGCAGTCTCGCACCTGCAATTAGGATGCCACCGCCACCGTGGCATCCCATATTCCCAGAATTGTGGTGGGCGGTGCTCACAGCACAACGCCATGCGGACGGTGGCGATCCGCCCGCCATTGTAATCGACTCCCAAGGCTGCATCCAAAGGTGACTAAGAAAGTTCCATAAAGATCCCCTGGTAGCAGAACCTAGTTGTTGGTATTGCTGTAATATTAGAGTGAGGGGGAGATTCATGTTCTGTTACCATGTTTGGGATGCCAGTGTGGAAGGTTGTTGGGGAATTCAAATTAGCATTCAGCGGTTGAGTAGAGTCAATAGCATAACTTACACATGGAGTACTGGCAACTAGAGAATAAGCAGCCTCATGGGCAGACTCATAGGCAGATTTGAGAAAGGGAAGATTTTAATGTAGCACATGATTACTCTCTGGATTGGTCACATATGGGAAATCAACCACTGGTGCAGCTGTGACCACATTAGAAATGTCTTTATAGGAACACAGCCTCATAGATATCTGGAAGAAAAGGTACCCTGAAAGGAGGGAGGGGATCTACAAATATTATGTGCATAATATTTGGTGTAGATGGACTTCCGTATGACCAAAAGAGACACATGCTCCTATTTACATTCAATTTCAACATATAGCTAGAACATAGTTGGACACTCACCTATAATAATTAGTATACAATGGTCTGGTGTTTAGTCAAGAAATCAAAAAATAAATATGCTACAGAAATAGCACTGCAGGAATATCGAGATGTCCAAAATATTGCATACATGAATATCAAAGTTATAAATATCATTTTAAGCTTTGTTGCCGATATCATTGTAAAATATATTATTAACAAAAATATTGGTGTTTGGTAGGTTAATTTTGCATGGTATTTGTGTTATGTTTATAATTTGTTTTATGTCATTTATTTATGCTAATAAGGTATTTTATGTAATTTCATTTTGTTGTAATTATTTTAAGTTTAGTAGTTAAATATGGTAAGTATACATTTGGAAATCTTTAGTAATGAGATGCTTGCTTTATGGGAAAAGTGTTGGAAGACTTTTAATGTAGGTTTGTGTTTATAATCCTTTTTAATGTTTGAATGTTTTTGAAAAAAAATTTAAATAACTTTTTACATTATACTTTTAAAATGGTAAAATTGTACAATAATTATTTCTTTAAAATGTAAGCTTAAAATGTTTAACTGTTGTATGCATTGATGCAATTATGTTTTGTTAAATTAAATATAACAAATTATTAATAGATTCTTTAGATATTTATTTAACTGATTTTGGATTTCTGCATAGTTTTTTTGTGCTTGTGCATTTTGATTTTCTAATTTCTTAGTATTCTTATGGGGACAGGACTATCATTATTTAAAATAATTCTTAAAGTTAAAATGCAATTTAGAATTTTATTTTGTGTATTAAAAATGTTTTTACAGTAGTGTTACATTTTATATTGTATTAATATTTAAAGTATATGTTTGAAAAGTATAAAATTAATCGGCCCGATTCACCGAACTAACTTAAGACAAAATTCTAAACTTACTACCGTTTTGGCATTCACAGAAGGCACTTGCTCATTTTGGTGTTCACAGAAGGCACTTACTCATTTCGGTATTCACAGAAGTTAGGAGTCTTAACTTTAGGACTCCTAAATGCCTTCTGTGAATACCAAAAGTGTTAAATTTAGGAGTTCTAAACTTAGGAGTCCAAACTTTACTACTCCTAAACTGAGAAAAATCCTAACTTTAACACTTTCGGTATTCACAGAAGGCATTTAGGAGTCCTGAAGTTGGGAGTCCTAACTTTACTACTCCTAAACGGAGAAAAATCCTAACTTTAAGACTTTCGGTATTCACAGAAGGCATTTAGGTGTCCTAAAGTTAGGAGTCCTAACTTCTGTGAATACCGAAATGAGTAAGTGCCTTCTGTGAATACCAAAATGGTAGTAAGGTTAGGATTTTGTCTTAAGTTAGTTCTGTGAATCGGGCCCAGTATATTTAATTTATAAAAAATAAATTACTATAACTTAATGACATTTTAAAGATTACTCATTTTAAATTATTGAGGCCTCGTTATGATGTCAGGCGGAAGGCCCTCCAACAGCTCGTCGGAGATGGTCCACCTGACATCTGAGGCATCTGTCAGACAGCCGTATTACGATATAGGTGGTCTGACCGATGCCTGTGGGAGGAATCTGCTCTGCCTTGGACAGATTTTAAGGATAGATATGATGTGGCTAGGTGTAGTTAGTGTGGGTTAAAGTCTGTTTTGTTTTTGAAAGTCGTTTTATGGTAGTTTGTGTTACAATATCCTGTAGTGTTATGTGATAGGCCTAGTTACAGGTTTGCACTACTATTGTGTCATTTTAGATATGGTGATATTACTTCTTGTGTTTGTATAATTTTATGCTTATGCTGTGTTTGGGAGTGTTTTGTGATGGAGGGCTTGTTATTTGTTCTTACAGGTTCACAGTTTGGAGGGCATTGTATTGACCTGGTTTTAAAGCATTATTTTTTTAAAGGAAATTATTTTGCTTTATTCTGAACCAATATTACTTATTTAAATATCCTTTACGTTTTCGGGTTTCCTGGATCGATTCCTATTTTTTTTCAGGTTTATTATGGTTCCTAATGACTGCGGATTATTTGGTGGTTATCTTTTGGACCTTTTCATTTTTGTATTTTTTGGGGTTCTTTGGATGTTATTTTATACATTTTGTGGACTGAATTTTTAGGAGATGGCCGTGAACGTATATCCATAGTTACACACCTGTAAGTATGATAATTCTTTTTTGGAAGTACACAGTAGAAGGAAATTCATATCAATAAATAGCTTCCAAAAATCTTTAAAGTGGCAATTATACCAATAGAATTCCATAATATTAATAGAAAACATCCATGCTTCCTTACGGCAAGTGATCATTATCGCAGTAAGTACATTTCTGATAAAAATATGGTAAAAAGTTAAGACTGCAATAAAATACATCCATACCGATAAACATGAATGATCTAGGAAGAGATTTACCATGTCCTAGCTGGGAATCTGATCAAATATATATATATATATACATATATCAGGAAAAACTGCTTTAGTCGCTTCTTAGATCTCCTTAACAGCAAGCAGACACGGACCCAGATTAGGTGCTTAGAGTAGTTGTTTAATGTCCAGCCTTACGCTTTTCGGTCCTCCAGGGACCTTGATCACATGACAACGCCAACAGAGTGGGTAGACCAATTAAAATACTACACATATGCACATGTTTAATGGCGTAAGGTGAAAATGGAAGAAACACGTTACATATGTTTTAGGTAGAAGAAACATTCCGTAATTTTCATCCAGCCACTTTCTTTTAAATTGCCAGTTGCCAACGAAAATGTAAATATCTTGATTTTTAAAGTCAAAAATAAGAAATAATCACTAAGTCATAATTAGTAATAAATATAGATTGACATTAAATAATTAAAACAATTAATTTGCAATGACAAGTCTTTTTAAATCATCTAAAAAAGTTTTTCAATTTTGTTAAAACATTGATTATATTCAGATCTAAAAGTGTTGGCTTGTTATTCCATGGCAGTGTCTAAAATGATATGAATACAATGTAAACAATGTAGGGATAAATCCTGGATTGTAAACGGAATCATACTGGCTAATGCCGAGCTTCAAAATCAACCTTAAAAAAGTATAAGTTCTTCCATTGTTAAAAAATAGAAAGTGCTGTGTGCTACCTTAATGCATTTCGATTCTCTCCTCATTGAATTCATGAAAAGGGAAAGAAAAAACCCTATAACTGTGCTAAAACGTTAATTGCATATATATGTGTATATATAAAAAAACAGTAAGTTAATTGGTTAGGGTGATTGGGCAGCCTCATTGTATGTCATAATAGTAAGTCCCATAAATTAACTAAAGCTAGTTTTACAGATGGAAACACTGATACTAGAGTTATGGGAAGACGTGAATACTGCAAATAAGTGGATATAGATATGATATGAAAGCTTGGTTCTTTAAAAGACCAACAGAGAAGGGCGCATGGAGTCTAAGGACAAGTTAACAGAATCATACATATGTATATAAGTCCTCCGTATTGTTAAGCTCTCCTGGGGCCTTGCTATCCATGTTTAGAATATATCTAGTTTCAAGTTTACGCAGCTGATATTCTCTGTCCCCACCCCTTTTAGTTTTGGGTATGGCATATATTACATAGTAAGAGAAGTCCTTTAGATTGTTATTATGGACTTCTCGAAAGTGCCTGGCGACCGGATAAGTAGGGTCGCTGTTGTTGATGGCCCTAATGTGTTCCAAGATTCTTTTACTCACAGGTAATTTGGTGTTGCCTATGTATTTAAACGGACATGAACATTCCAATAAATATATATATTGCAAATTCTGTCTTACAGTGAAGAGGTTTATTAATTTTAACCTCTTGTTCACTGAAGGCAGTGCAACAACTTTTTGTGTTAGCACCATACTGGCACGCCTTGCATGATTTACACTTGGTAAATCCATTAGGGACCGTCAACCAGTTGGTGGAAGTGGATGATTCGGGACTGCTGGAAACCAGACTGCTGTGCATGGAGAAAGCCCTTTTGTAGGTAATGTTAGGTTTAGCAGGAAGCTTGTGACCTATGATTGGATCACTTTTAACCAATGCCCAGTTTCTATATACAATTTTTCTAATAGATTTGTCTTGGGAACTGTAGGTGGTGATAAGTCTAGGGTCATCAGAGCTGGATTTAATCATCTGAGTCCCCTTTCTGGATTTTTTGGGAATGAGGAGCTCACTTCTACCTAAATCACAAGTTTTGTTAATGGAATCATCAATTGTTTTTGCTGGATACCCTCTTGCTAAAAATCTCTTTTTGCTCTGCTGTTGGGCTTGGATCAAATCAGTTACTACAAATTCTCTTTAGACGTAACATCTCTCCGTAGGGAATACTATACACAAGATGTCGTGGATGAAAACTACAAAAGTGTAGTACCAAATTGCCAGCTGTCTCTTTTCTGTATAACCGTGGTCTCCAGTTTGTTTTTGTTAGCATAGACCCCCCAATCTTATAATTGCTTATGGTGGAAGTAAAATGTAAGTTGACATTATTCTTGTTGATATGTGTAACACAGTTCATGGCTTGTTCCCATTTTAATCCCACAGTATAAACAAATCATCAATGTATCTAAAATACAACTTCCCCTTTTCATCAAAGTATTTTTTGTGGGTGCCCCGGAGAATCAGCTCCTCCCACCAGCCCATGAATAGGCAGGCAGAGCTTGGGGTGAAGCTGGCTCCCACTGCAACGCCCCGCATTTGCTGATAAAACATTTGATCAAATAGGAAAATATTGTTGTTCAAGCAAAAGCTGATCATGTTAAGCAGCATGGCATCATGTTGGGGGCAAGTGGTCCTGCTCTTTTTAAAATAAAATTCCACTGCCCAAAGGCCATCTTTGTGATTAATGCAAGTGTACAAAGAGGACACATCCAAAGTTAAAAGGTAATATTGTTTTTCCTACTTGAAGTCATTCATTTTAAATAAAAAGTCACTCGTATCTCTGATGTAGGATGGTAGACCTTGTACCCATTCTTGCAGAAAGTAGTCTACATTCTTCGAAGCATTTTCTAATAGACTCACTCTTGCTGACATAATCGGCCTGCCACGGGGCTTGGAGGGATTTTTGTGAACTTTGGGGATAAAATAGATGTTGGGGACAATGGGATGATCATTTCTGATAAATTGGTATTCGTCCATAGATAACAGACCCACGCTCTTCACAGCCACCAGCTTGGCATAAAACTTATTAGCAATTTTCATTAATGCTGCATCATTGCTGAGTCGAAAGCAAGTTCTGTCATTGAGTTGCGACAAAGCTTCTAACATGTAGTCTTTCTTGGCCCACAGAACTACATTCCCCCCTTTATCAGAGTTTCTCACTATTACATTTTTTTGTTGCTTTGTAACCTATTGATCAATTGGTAATATTGTCTGTTGTTGTTCATCTTTTTCTTCTTTGCATTTGAGATTTTGTGATTTAACGATTCGATTTCACTGATCACATTCTAACTAAAAATGTCAATGCTGTCTCTCATTAGTATAGGAGTAAACTTGGATTTCTTTTTAAAGGGTGTATTTCTACTGGAAATATCTTTAGCAGTCTGTGAGTTCATAGTCAGGGTAGGAGAGAGAGCTTCCGTTTTCCACGTGTGCATTTTCATGATGTAGTTCAGTTAAGACTTGTAGTAAAGAATGCTCTGATGATGATGGGTCTACAACTGCTCCTCTGTAGTTTGGGTATTTAAATTAGTGGTACTGGTTTCCGTTTTGGTTTGTTTCATGGCATGGAATTTTTGAAGTTTCAACTTCCTTACCAATTTATAAATGTCCATGCGAGTGTTGGGGTAATCAAAGTTAGATTCCTTGCAGAAAGACAGGCCAAGTGCTAAAATGTGTATCTCTGCTTGGTTGAGCACTGCTTCCGAGAGATTAATAACTGTTCTTTTGCTTTCCTCCATTATAGTTATCGGCGATTCCACCAACCCCTCCGATGCTTTTTGTTGTTGCCGCGCATGTTGGCTCGCTTTCCAGCCTTGCGTTGCTGAGGCCTCCTGTAGTTTCTCCTCTGCCTGCTGGTTTTTTCTGCAATCGGGTTTGCTCTCGATTGCAGAGCTAAGGTCTGAATATGAAGCATCCACCATGGGCTGTCTGTGCACCGAGGCTCCCGTTGCCTGAGCCTTTGACGCAGCGTATTTAGAGGACTTCCACAAAACAATGATGCGACACACTCCAGATCCAGTTTAAGCCTTTATTTTTAGCTGTACCGGCTCACACCAATGCGTTTCAGCCCTGCGTGGCTTTTGTCACTTGTCACTTCGGTATCCGAGGCATGGCATGGGGCCCACTTTCATCAATTGATTTACATCTATTTATAAAGGAGGCCGGGTCCCAGGTGATGGGGTCCCCAGGGCCAAAACAGGCCTGGGGCAGGGGCTGCTCAGCCCCTCTCCCTTTTACTTGAATCAATGTAAAACAAATGGCCTGACCCATGGGGGATGGATCCCTGGGGCCAAAATCGGCATGGGGCCGGGGCCCCTTGGGCTCCCTCTCCCATTCTAAATAGACCTGGTTCCGGGGGATGGGGTAAAGGGGCAAAAAGTGGCCCAGATAAAGACAAAAATAGAGAAGAAATAGAAAAAAGAGCAGCAAGACATCGGAGGCCCGCCCCCTTTCTCCACCACTCTGCAAAAGTGCCTCCTGGAGACCTGCTAGTTGGGGGATGAAGCCTTTTTAGCTCTTGAGCGGCCTTGGGGGCAACTACCCCTCCTGTTACCTCCAGTATGTCCCACACAGTGGGACTGAGGAAAGATCTTCGGCCATGCCTTCTTTCTCCACCACTCTGCAAACTCACCTCCTGGCCCACTGGACAAAGTCACCTTGGATGCTGAGGATCCTTGGGGCCAACAACCTCTCCTGTTACCTCCAGTAAAACAAATGGCCTGACCCATGGGGGATGGATCCCTGGGTCCAAAATCGGCATGGGGCGGGGGCCCCTCGGTCTTCCTCTCCCATTCTAAATAGACCTGGTTCCGGGGGATGGGGTCCAGGGGCAAAAAGTGGCCCAGGTAAAGACAAAAAGAGCAGCAAGACATAGGAAGCCCGCCTCCTTTCTCCACCACTCTGCAAAAGTGCCTCCTGGTGACCTGCTTGTTGGGGGATGAAATCTTCTTGGCTCTTGAGGGGCCTTGGGGGCAACTACCCCTCCTGTTACCTCTAGTATGTCCCACACAGTGGGACTGAGGAAAGATCTTTGGCCATGCCTTCTTTCTCCACCACTCTGCAAACTCACCTCCTGGCCCACTGGACAAAGTCACCTTGGATGCTGAGGATCCTTGGGGCCAACAACCACTCCTGTTACCTCCAGTAAATTCCACATAGCTTGAGTGCTGAGAGGACTTCGAAGGCCATGCCCCTTTCTTCACCAATCTGCAAACGTGCCTCCTGGCACAATGCTGGTTGGGGGATGATCCTGTTGATGACAGAGAGTCCTTGGAGGCCAACTACCCCTTCTGTTAATTCCAGTAAGTCCTACAGAGTGGATTGGTGAGAGGTCTTCAGAGGCCATCCCCTACTCTACAAATGCGCCTCCTGACGCACTGCTGGTTGTGGATGAAGTCAACTTGGATGATGAGGGTCCTTGGGGGCAACCAAGCCCTTCTGTTACCTCCAGTAAGTCCCAGACAGCCTAATTTCTGAGAGGAATTCGGAAGCACACCTTCTGTCTCTCTCACTCAACAAACGCGCCATATGGCACATTGCTGGTTGGGGGGATGAAGTCCCCTAAGATGCTGAGGGACCTCACACACCTGCTCACTCCTTCATAGAACCACTTACACACTCACTCAGTCACTCATATAGCAGCTCATGCAACCATTCATCACCCATACACCTACTGATAAAACCAGTCCCGCACCCATACAGCCACTTTCCAAAGACCGCTAAGCAATCCGCTGTGTGGGCCTTACTGGAGGTAAGAGGAGGGCTTGCTGGCTCCCAAGGACGCTGGAGACAAGGAGGCTGTATCCCCGACCAGCTGCCTCTTATTAGTATAGGAGTAAACTTAGATTTCTTTTTAAAGGGGGTATTTCTACTGGAATTATATTTAGTAGTCTGTGAGTTCATAGTCAGGGTAGGAGAGAGAGCTTCCGTTTCCACATATGAATTTTCATGATGTAGTACAGTTAAGACTTGTAGTAAAGAATGCTCTGATGATGATGGGTCTACAACTGCTCCTCTGTAGTTTGGGTATTTAAATTAAGCATGGGCGTAAAATCCGTTCCGCTCGCGGATTTTTCGGATTTTCGGTAAATCCGCAATCCGCGAACTCTCGCGGATGTAGCGAAAATACGCAAATCCGCGCGCTTCAGATTTTTTGCTTGTGTTCGCACTGCTCGCGGTCCGCGGCGCGGGCAGCAACAATCTCGCACTCGCAAAATTACAAAAATTACAATTGGGGAGGGGTGAAGGAAGTGGCCCAGTCTCCAACTTCCTGTTCCTGTCCAGCAAGCTCCTCCCATTGCTTAGTCCATTTCCTGGCCACTTTGAATTCGATCTTGACTGGGAAGGATTACTTTTTGTGGATGCTGCTGGAGATTTGGTTTTGAGGCCTTTTGGATTACTTTTGGATTCGAAATTTGATTTCACAAGTAAGTTGATAAGTTGATGTTGTTTGTTTGTGGTGATTTTTGTGTGTGTTTTTCGACTTTTTGTGGTGGGGTTGGGGGCTGGCTATGTTGGTGTGAGGCCATTTTGAGGCATGGTCCTGCAGGTCCTGGCCATGTGGATGGGGTCAAGCGGCCATTTTGAAGTCAGGCAGTGTGCTTTGTGCCCTAGGCCCACCCAGTCTGCTCTGATTTCTTTCATTATGCCCAGGGGGCCTAGAACTCCCGCGTATTACCCGAAAATCGGATAAAAAAAAAAAAATTGCCTGTGTTCGCACTGCTCGCGTCCCGCGCAGCAACAATCTCGCACTCGCGAAATTGTAAAAATTACAATTCTGCATTTGAATTGAAAACTACCAGGCTTAGTTATGGGTGCATGCATGATACAACTGTTTTGTTGAATTTTAACATGATTCTGGCCAGGGCATGGATGGCATTGGATTGTGGTGATTTTTGTGTGTTTTACGACTTTTTGGGGTGGTGTTGGGGGCTTGCTATGTGGGTGGGGGTCATTTTATTGCCTGGTCCCGTGTGGGTGGGGGTCTAGGGGCCATTTTTAAGCCAGTTTGTGTGCTTTGTGCCATAGGCCTGCACCCAGTGTGCTGTGATTTTATCATGCCCAGGGGGCCCAGAATCGGTCTGTTCGCGGATTTTGCTGGTTTTTCGCCACGTTCGCGTCGTGAAGCAACAATCTCGCACTCGCGAAATTGCAAAAATTGCAATTCTGCACCAGAAAACCACCAGCAGGCAGCATAAATCTTCTGAAACTTGATGGATGGCATTGGATTGTGGTGATTTGATTGGTGTTGTGGCATGGTCCTGGCCATGTGGATGGGGGTCAAGCGGCCATTTTGAAGGCAGGCAGTGAGCTTTGTGCCATAGGCCTGCACCCATTTTGCCTTGCTTTCACCCATTGTGCCCAGGGGGAGTCAGTGGTACATGAAACTATAACCCTCTCTGTGTGTGCTCTCTTGGATCAATGTTAAATTCCTGTTTCCCAAAAATTTAGCAATTCTTAATTTTGAAATTTCCATATTGTGTGGTGTGCACGTGTGTATTCATAAATGCCTACTTGCAAACAATTTTTTGAAGCGCTACATATGCAACATATATTTACTGATGTTCCTCTGTCTTCGTTTGCTTTTAGGTGCACAAAGTCAATAACTCCGCATAATCGTTGAGCATCAGTGCCAGGAAGAAGTCCTGCTGCGGCCTGCTGTTCCGACATCTGAAGAAGATGGCTCCAAAAAGAGGTGCCCGTAGCTCCTCTTGCAAGAAAGATGTCTCTACTAAGGAGAAGAAGAAGCAAGTGGCACCACTTACCAAGGAGACTGGTGGCTCGACCACTAAATTTTTGTGGAAAAAACAAAGGCCCACCATGAGTGCTGCACAGGTAGCCTGTTTAGTGGTTCAATCACCAACGACCAGTGATGTTGGCTCATCGCAAGAAAGTAGCAGCACACCATCAACACAGGTTGTAACTCATCTCACAAGTACTATTCAACAACCAAAGCCGCAACAACAACTGCATGGGCTACTAGTACAAGCACAAGTACATGCGCAAGGAGCTGTCCGAGAAGGAGCTGTCCGAGAAGGAGCTGTCCGAGAAGGAGCTGTCCGAGAAGGAGCTGGCCGAGAAGGAGAAGGCCGAGAAGGAGAAGGCCGAGAAGGAGAAGGCCGAGAAGGAGAGGTCCATGGAGAGTTGCAAGTAGAGGTCAGTGAAGAGGCCCATGTAGCGGCGCATGGAGCGGTGCAAGTGCCCACAATGGTTGTTCTTCCAGAAGTAGGGGCACAGGAGGAAATTGACTTTGGAGCCGGGGTATCATGTCAGGAAGACGAAGGCACTCCTCCAGATGATTCATTTTCTCCCAGCTCCCCAGCACGGAAAAGATCAAGGAGTGTGTGTAGAAGTTCCTCTTCAAGCCCCGCTCCATCAGATGATCTGGATCTAGATTGGCAACCATCTCCGACGTCTGAGAGGGAGGCACACCATGAGCTGCGAAAGGTATCAAATATTAAAAGGAAGGGCCCCGGAAAGCTCATACTTATGGATCCGAACGTCGGACTTGATGAAGTGGTGCATTCTGATGTTGTTGAACAGGATGACAGCAATGACCTAGTCATCACACACGTCATTCCAGCCACACCGGCCATGCAGCAGACAGACATTTATACCCTATCCCGACGTCATGCTGAGCGTGACCCTGGCGACGTGGCACTGGTAGCACCACCAACGCAGTCAAGTAGTACAACAAGTTCAACAAAACCTACAGCTCCCATATTTTCTCCCCAGAGGGGGACTCCATCCAGCTCGACTCCCTCAAGTAGGGTTGCTGCAATAATTGCACAACCCAGTAGATGTCTGCAAGGCTCATCCACCACTGCTTCATCTGGCATTGGCAGTATCATCTCGTGCGGCAAAACCAGAAGTTTCCAGTCCCCAGTTTGGAACTTTTTTAGTGTCCATGCAAAGTATGATAACATAGCCGTTTGTTGCATTTGTAAGACTAGAGTTAGCCGTGGTAAGACTGGTACCAATTATGGAACCGGAGGCCAGATAGGTCATCTTAAAAGAAGGCACGCTGTCGAATGGTTTGCGCACCTAGCAAACATCAAGGGAAAGCAATCCCAAAGGGCAAGTGGCCAAAATATACCCATACTAGGTGTTTCATCTGAAGATGACGGGGAGGTAGAAGAAGCGTCAGACATTTGTCCGGTTGCACCCAGTACCCCTGGCAGCATCACACCCTCCGGAACACATAGGAGGCACACTGAGAGTCTGGGAGACACACCAATGCGGAAAATGTCAACACTGAGCAGAAGTGGGTCGAAGAAGGCATCAGCATCATCCAGTAAATTTGTCCAGCGCACCATTACAAACATGTTCTCCTCAGATGCGCAATTTCAACGCAACCACCCAATTGTACGCCTGTATAACACTAAGCTGGCTAAAATGCTAGCGGTGGACCTTCTCCCTTTTTCGTTTGTCGAAGGTGTGGGTTTTCTTGAACTCGTGGCAACACTGGCCCCTAAATGGAAGGTTCCTAGCCGGTTCTATTTTGCCAGGGTTGCTGTTCCAGCACTACATAAAGAGGTGCTTGAGTTGGTTGGGGCAGCTTTGCAGAAGAGTGCTGTTCACACTATACACCTGACAACAGACATGTGGACCAGTTGCCAAGCCCTTGATTACATGTGCATCACTGCACACTGGGTCTCTTTTTCAGGGGTTGCAAAACAGATAAATGCAGGTGGTGACTTGGTCGAGATTTTTAAGGGTGCTCGTAAACATGCAACATTAGCCATGTTTGGCATGGAGAAAACTCATACTGCAGCCAACATTTTGGATGACTTTAACAAAAAGGTCTCGCAATGGCTGCCCCCAAGAAATTGCAAGGTTGGTTATGTTTCTACTGATAATGGCAGCAATGTAGTTAAGGCCATGGAGAACGGTTACTATTTCAGAGTGCCGTGTTTGGCGCACTGTATGAACCTTGTCGTGCAAAAGTTCTTGAAAAAAGAACTTGCAGTCGACAAAATACTGACCATCTGCAGAAGAATATGCACACATTTCTACCATTCTTTTAAGGCCCGGAAGGAGCTGAGGCGCCAGCAAAATGTACGTAGAATGCCAGTGAAAGCACTTATCCAGGAGGTGGCAACACAATGGAACTCAACCTTCTACATGCTTGAGCGTCTGCATGAGCTGTTTCCAGTAGTCAATGAGTATTTCTACAACCTGGGTGGTGATAGGACAGAAATGATGCTAGCGGTGGAGCAATGGCAGCTAGTTAAAAGCCTGACAGACATGCTTCGTCCTTTTGAGGTCTTCACGCGTGAAGTCAGCAGGGAGGACTGTTCTTTGAGCAAAGCTATCCCATTGTTGCTGAAGGTCGAGCACCAAGTCAAGGTGGTGTCTTCAGAATTAAAAGATGCTGGAAAGAATGAAGCATATGAGTTGGCGCAGAGATTATTACAACGCCTAGTTAGCAATAAACGGCTTGTAAATATCAAGAAACAACAGCACTACATTTGTGCTACTATTCTGGATCCATGTTACAAAAAGCCATTGTTTGGCAAAGTAATAATTCCTTTTGAAACATCAGATGTTACAGAGTACAAAGATTGGCTAGCTCAGTCAGCCATTCGTTTTGAAAGAGAGCGGAAGGAAACTGTAGGAGAAGACAGTACTACTAGTGAATCAGCAGGCCATCAGGCGTCCCAAAAAACACTTCTGCATCTGTGCCTGTGGCAGAAGTGAGTGACTTTTCCTCTGAGCCGTTAACCACACCAGCAACCGTATCATCTGCATCAGGCCCAGGCGATATGTCTGAAGCGGATTGGCTAAGTGAGCTAGGGTTTCCTTGTCCCAGAAAGGACACAGAAGTGCAAAGTACAGGAATCCGGGAGAACATTGTTTCAATGGTGCAGGCCTATCTGGATGACTCAACAGCGGTCAATATTACTGAGGACCCATTGGCGTATTGGCATGGGAAAAGAAACATATGGCGAGAGCTCACCAACCTGGCTATCAATTACTTGTCTTGCCCACTCGCAAGCGTGTCTTCAGAACGTGTTTTTAGTTCTGCTGGTGGCATTGTGACTTGCAAAAGGTCCCGCCTCTTGCCCGCAAATGTGGAGGGGCTCACCATGATAAAGATGAACCAGCACTTCATACCACCAGATTACAAAGTACGAGAATGCACGCAGGAAGAAGAGGACACCGACCTACCTGAGGAAAGTTCTCCTCAGTTACCAGAAGTACTACCGACTGAATTTGCAGAGTATGAGGACGAGTTCTGCTTCCCTGACAGCGAGTTCTGAAAATGAGTCAATGAATCATTAACTTTATTATTCGTCCTTATTCACTTTTATTCCTGTGTGTCTGTCTTTCTTTGTTTAGCAAGTGCTTCATCACATTCACAACAAAACTGTAATCACCCAATCAAACAACAAGCCCATCAGCAGAACTGTCTTGATTTTGATGCCGCAGCATTCCTCAGGTTCACAACAGTTAGTTGACAAGAACTCAGTCCTGGTCGTCTATCCTCCTCCTCCAGACTCACCCTATCCATTTCCCGTAATGCTGATGCCTGGATTCTGCACAATGAAGAAACTTACGTTGACGAGTCCCCTAAAGAGGGACTGGAAGTAGTGAGTCCTCAATTAAATACATTTTGCTAAGTGTGACTTTTTTTCCCCGATTTGCTTTTTGGCTGTTTGGGGGGTGTCAAACTTGTTTGCGCTTGGGTTTACGGGTCTTGGCTGGGCCATTGCTGGCAAGGTCTATTAAGGGATGAAATTGGTTAGGCATTTACTTTGGAAAATATTTGGCCAATTACACGTGAACGTTTAGGCGTTATTATTGCTCGCTTGCCTGTCTTAGGGGTGCTGTCTGTGGGGCTTCTAGGTTTTTGGGGTCTGTGAGCACCGCTGCCACATTTCTAATGTTGATTGCTTTTGTTTTGCAGAAAATCCACGCCGGGTAACTCCAGTTGGGGCCCTGCTGCAGAACGCTTTAGGACACTGTGAATTCCAGGTGGAGCCAGCCCTCAAACACAAATTACAGGTAAGATAAGCGTTTGGATGGGAGGTAGTATAATGGAGTATTAGGAGAGGCGAGAGAGTGACAGTGGTACTAGTAGTAAAGTCCTAGGACTCTTGAATTAACAAACTCTGTGACAGGCATTTACTTTGGAAAACATTTGGCCAATTACACGTGAACCAACACGATGACAGTGTTCAATAAAACGAACTTACTGCAAAACCACCACCCACCAGGCTCAAAAGTAGTAAAAAACAGGTATGCTCAGATAAAGTTTGAAAAAGTACATTTTTATATCCCTAACAAAATAAACTCCCGCAAGACCCTCCCTAACCCCAACAAATAAATAGTCCTTCAAAAGTCCCCAAAAACCCTAACTCCCAATTCCCACCCCCCAAAAGTCTCTAAAAAAGGGGCAAGGGACACTCTAGGGATGCATGGTGTTGACTTTGGCCTCCAGGGCATCATGCCTTAGGGCCAGGGCATCGTACTGCTCCCGGAGGGTGGCGTGGTCTAAGCGGAGGCCCTCCAACAAATTTTGATATTCTTTCAATTTCCGGACCTCCGCCTCCAGGTCGGACACTCTGTGGATTGCACGGCGCAAGCGAGCCTTTAGAGTACTGTGAGGGGCAGCCTTTGCTGCTCGGCGGTGGCGTCTGCCAGCACGGCTCCGTTTCGCCGGAGCACTGCGCTGACCGGCAGACGTGGGGTCACGGAGGAGGATGCAGATGTCCCATTCGATGTACTGGACTGCGTGTCCTCCCCCTCCAGTTCCACCAGCCGCCGATATTGGGCAACAGTAGCATCCAGCCTCCGTTGCCGGGCCAGTAGAGCCTGCATACTCCTTGTTGGTTTTGATGTTTTAGTATGACCAACTATATGAAGAAAGAAAGACATAATCTGTAACCAATGCTCTTTAAGAATATGATTAACACAAAATGATTCAGCAGGAAGTTGTGTCACAGTACAACTAGCAACTAGCCATCGCAGTACAAAACTATTCAGGCCAGTATCATGGGCGTCCGCAGGGAGGGGCAAGGGGGGGCGCTTGCCCCCCCCTGGATCGCAGGTCCATCCAGTGCTGGCCCAGTGACAAATTACAATATGGTAATTACAGCAGGCTGGGACCGACAAACAGATAGAGGCAGAGACAGGGACAGAGAGAGAGGAAGACAGAAGGAGAGAGAGAGAGGGAGGGAGCCAGAGGGTGACAGAGGGAGGGTGAGGGAGGGAAACAGAGAGAGAGAGACAGCGAGGTAGAGGGAGACACAGGGAGACAGAAAGAGGGAGACAGAGAGAGAGAGAGAGAGGGAAACAGAGAGAGGGAGGGAGACAGAGAGAGAGGGAGGGAGACAGAGAGAGAGGGAGGGAGAGAGACAGAGAGAGAGACAGAGAGAGAGAGAGAGAAAGAAAGATGTGTGTAATGTGTATGCCAGGTCTGGTGGCTCAGTGGACGAAGGCATCCGCTGCAGGGGCATGAGTTCAACCTCATGGTCATAGTTTTTTTTGTTGCTCTAGATCCACCCCCCTCCCCCACTGACCCTGCCCCCTTCGGTGCGGCCCTTGGCCACAAACCACACTGTCAATTTAGCCCCGAGAGAAAGTTTGTGAGGACCCATGCTCTATAACCACATCCTCCTGATTTAGATTGAATTGTTTTTTTCTGGCATTTTTTGTTTTTCCCTCTGTTTTAATGTAGTTGCCAGGTCGTCTGCTGTGGTGCCGCACAAGATTTTTCTCTTCCCCCTATGGGGTTCTTTGTTTATTTAAGCTCTATGTCGTGTTAGATTTAAAAAAAATGTATTTAATATTTGTGCTCAATCATGTCAGGAGTAGGACTCAGGAGATGGTGATGATGTTGCACCCCCCCCTGGAAACATTTCATAGTATTTTCGTAGTTCATCCAGTGACCGTCTACTCTCTGTAGATACACATCATATGCTATCTAAGAGTCAGATAGTACCATGATCCAGCTTACCTCTACCCGCCACCACCACTGTCTGCTTCCTCACAGTCTGTTCTTGGGCCACTTGCGTCGCCTCCTCCCCAGAGTTGTCCTCGGAGTCGATCACCACCACCACATCTGAGCTGGCCCGCCACCAGATGTTCCACCTACAAAGTAGATTTAAGAATGTTAGATTACACCACTCACTAGTATTTGGTCTAGGAATGAAGAAATGTGAAAACAACAGAAAAAGTAATTGACTGTCTACTCTAGTCTAAAGTAAAAATGTCCCTCCTTCCAGGGAAGGCTGTTGTCTTGCTGCACTTTTTTGTCACAATTGATGAATGCTTGCTTAATTTTAACACACACCATTTTTCTCTGAACAGACAGAAGCTGGACTTCTAAGGACAAGAGCAACATCAACTTCAAACCAGGTGAAAGCTCGGCTCGACCACAAGAAATGTGTTCCATTACTCATCAACTCAGCACCAAGCACTTTTCCATTTCCAGCTAACTTTATTTTAATATATGTGTTTACTTTTACTTTTAATAAAGCTTTTAAACTTGAATAGACTCTGTGGTTTTTGGTCCTCCAGACTAGAGTGACTGAGCGAAAGGTTTTGCAATTTTTGCAAGGAGGAGTCCGTGCCGCTGACACTACCAGGTTTATACAGTGTGCCAAACACGCCACTCTGAAATATTATTACTCTGGTCTTTGGTGTCCATAGTTCGGTTTGTGGAGAATTGTCCCTGCAACAGTAGTATTATGGATTTTGCTCCTATCTAAACACTATTTCGAAAAAATTTAATTAGGAACGCTTGGACAACAATAGGTCCTCTATATTTAAATGAAAACTTACTGGGGCCAGCAAAGGAGCACTCGCCGCCCTGGCCTGCATCCTCCTCCTTTGGAGCCACAGCATCCTCCTTTTCCGTCCGCTTGCCCCTGGGCGGACCGGACGTACAACATGAAAGAAAGAACAGAAAACATTGATGATTGCTGCTTGTCGATGTCCTTGTCAACCAAATCAAACATTTAGAAAGAACAAGAACCAACTATTTTGCGAGGCGCACAGCTGCCTGACCGCCACCCCCCACCCGCCCACCCCCCCTGCGTGGGAACGCACCCATTGTGGCGCAGGCCCAGGCCTTAACGTGGCGCATCTCCCTAGATGCATCACGTTGTACATAACTCGCAGGGATGCGCCACGTTTACGTCGCTGTGCGTCAGGTAAGGCAGCGTAAACGTGGCGCAAGGGGCTTGTAAATCTGCCCCTTTGTGTCTAGCATTACGCAGTTCTGTAAAGTACACTCATACATTACTCAGCCCAATTAAATGAACACAAAATAGAAAACAAATAAGCAGTGACACCCCCACAGAGAAGGGGAGCAGTGCACCTGAAATGCACAGAAGATTTTGAAATATTAATTTACCTCTCCTATCAGTGTAATCGGCAGCATTATTGCTCTTTGTAAAAAAGTTAAAACAAACATTTGCAATATAACACACAGAGCAGGAGAAAAAACAGAGTAGTGAGTGATGAAAAAATTGCTACTACTACTCACCAAGCCCGGGGACCTCCACTCCCAGCAGGTCGAGCAGGTCGCGCTCCCGGTCCAGGATATCGGTCCAGCGGTGGGTCACCTGGTTGTAGGTGCGCTGGACCCCCGAGATGTCAAACAGGGCCCGGCACACCTGCTCCCACCGCTTCCGTCGCTCCTGGCGGTTGGTGTAGCCACCAGCGATCCTGCCGCCTGCCGCGATGGTCCTGGGGAGGCGGCGCTGTACATAGAAAACGAGTGCGCCCACCTCCTCAGGGCTGAAGATGTCCCTGGGCACCACCATTTCTGCCCTCAAACGGCCACACGGGAGCGGGGCACGGGCTGCGGGGCCCGTCTTGGGCAGCTTCACAGCTGGCTTCACCATGGTCTGGGCAGGTGTTAGCAACAAGGAGACAAAATGAAAAAGAATAAGACTAGGGAAGAAGAAAATAAAAGTTTAAAAAAGTAGTTGAAAAGTAAACAAAAGTAGCTTAAAACACAAAAATATAGACCTAGAAAACTAGAGGGATAGAAAAAAAGTTAAATAGATCAAAAAAATATTAAAACAAGCAAAGGAGGGCAGAGATATAGAGAGGATAGAAACACCATGCCCAGACACATAGGAATGAATGAAAAACAAGATGGCGGCCCGATCACGTGCGCGTAAGTAAGTTCGCACGCGATTTCTCTCGCGAACTCGTGCGAACTTGCATTCGCAAGGCGCTCATTCCGCGAGATTACACATAGCGGGCGGAAACGGAAATACGTCACGCAAACAAAATGGCGGCGCCCATACTCAACCTTGGGGTAACTCGCACGAGTTTGCGGCTTCCACGGTCGATTTCGCACGACGCCGCGCCTTGCGAATAGCGGGAAATTACCGAAAAACGAGTTTTGCAAAAGCAAAACCAACGAGCAGGTGCAAAAGTTCGAGCTCATCATTTGTAACCATTTCCCTGTAGTGCTTCCTGAAGGGGCCCTCCAGAATCCGGTTGCCTACTTGCAACTATTGTGTGACCCTGCTCTGACAGTCACAGAATAGTTAGAAGTATGCCATTGCATCCTGTTAAAAAAAATTTACATTGCAACAAAAAGGAAAGGGAGCAGACAAGCAGGTGCCAGCCTTCATTAATGTCAGTTGGGGCAGGGCAGGTGTTGTTGTTTGCAAAACTTAAAGCACTTAGCAGGTGTGCTTTGCTTTGCCACAATAATGTATACTCACTGGTCAACCAGAGGGTGCTGTGATGACACCGAGGGTGGCATGGGTGTGCCAGCCAGAGGGTGGCATGGGTGAACCAGAGTGCCAGTGTTGACAGAGGATGGCAGTGCTTTGCTTTGCCCCAATAATGTACACTGGTGAACCAGAGGGTGCTGTGATGACACAGAGGGTGACATGGGTGAGCCAGAAGGTGGCATGGGTGAACAAAGAGAGTGCCAGTGGTGACAGAGGGTGGCAGTGATGAAGAAAGCCTTGCAAAGGCTGGGCACGTAGAAACAACAAGTTCGCAAAACTGGCGACCCGACAAGTAAGTTCGCAATTTGCGAAATTGTACAAACCCCTCGCGAACTTGCAGAAACCCGTGCGAACACACACCCAAAAAAAATCTGCAAAATCCGCGAGAATTCGCGGATTTTGCGGATTTTCGCAATCCGCAAATTCGCAAATCCGCAAATTCGCGGATTGCGAATCCGCAAAATCCGCCCATGCTTAATTTAAATTAGTGGTACTGGTTTCCGTTTTGGTTTGTTTCATGGCATGTAATTTTTGAAGTTTCAACTTCCTTACGAATTTATAAATGTCCATGCGAGTGTTGGGGTAATCAAAGTTAGATTCCTTGCAGAAAGACAGGCCAAGTGCTAAAATGTGTATCTCTGCTTGGTTGAGCACTGCTTCCGAGAGATTAATTACTGTTCTTTTGCTTTCCTCCGTTGTAGTTATCGGCGAGTCCACCAACCCCTCCGATGCTTTTTGTTGTTGCCGCGCATGTTGGCTCGCTTTCCAGCCTTGCGTCGCTGAGGCCTACTGTAGTTTCTCCTCTGCCTGATGGTTTTTTCTGCAATCGGTTTTGCTCTCCATTGCAGAGCTAAGGTCTGAATAGGAAGCATCCACCATGGGCTGTCTGTGCACCGAGGCTCCCTTTGCCTGAGCCTTTAACGCAGCGTATTTAGAGGACTTCCACAAAACAATGATGCAACACACTCCAGATCCAGTTTGAGCCTTTATTTTTAGCTGTACCGGCTCACACCAATGCGTTTCAGCCCTGCCTGGCTTTTGTCACTTGTTACTTCGGTATCCGAGGCATGGCATGGGGCCCGCTTTCATCAATTAATTTACATCTATTTATAAAGGAGGCCGGGTCTCAGGTGATGGGGTCCCCAGGGCCAAAACAGGCCTGGGGCAGGGGCTGCTCAGCCCCTCTCCCTTTTACTCGAATAAATGTAAAACAAATGGCCTGACCCATGGGGGATGGATCCCTGGGGCCAAAATCGGCATGGGGCGGGGGCCCCTTGGCCTCCCTCTCCCATTCTAAGTAGACCTGGTTCCGGGGGATGGGGTCCAGGGGCAAAAAGTGGCCCAGATAAAGACAAAAATAGAGAAGAAATAGAAAAAAGAGCAGCAAGACATCGGAGGCCCACCCCCTTTCTCCACCACTCTGCAAAAGTGCCTCCTGGTGACCAGCTTGTTGGGGGATGAAGCCTTTTTAGCTCTTGAGCGGCCTTGGGGGCAACTACCCCTCCTGTTACCTCCAGTATGTCCCACACAGTGGGACTGAGAAAAGATCTTCGGCCATGCCTTCTTTCTCCACCACTCTGCAAACTCACCTCCTGGCCCACTGGACAAAGTCACCTTGGATGCTGGGGATCCTTGGGGCCAACAACCTCTCCTGTTACCTCCAGTAAATTCCACATAGCTTGAGTGCTGAGAGGACTTCGAAGGCCATGCCCCTTTCTTCACCAATCTGCAAACGTGCCTCCTGGCACAATGCTGGTTGGGGGATGATCCTGTTGATGACAGAGAGTCCTTGGAGGCCAACTACCCCTTCTGTTAATTCCAGTAAGTCCTACAGAGTGGATTGCTGAGATGTATTCAGAGGCCATCCCCTACTCTACAAATGCGCCTCCTGACGCACTGCTGGTTGGGGATGAAGTCAACTTGGATCATGAGGGTCCTTGGGGGCAACCAAGCCCTTCTGTTACCTCCAGTAAGTCCCAGACAGCCTAATTTCTGAGAGGACTTCGGAAGCACACCTTCTGTCTCTCTCACTCAACAAACGCGCCATCTGGCACATTGCTGGTTGGGGGGATGAATTCCCCTAAGATGCTGAGGGACCTCACACACCTGCTCACTCCTTCATAGAACCACTTACACACTCACTCAGTCACTCATATAGCAGCTCATGCAACCATTCATCACCCATACACCTACTGATAAAACCAGTCCCGCACCCATACAGCCACTTTCCAAAGACCGCTAAGCAATCCGCTGTGTGGGCCTTACTGGAGGTAAGAGGAGGGCTTGCTGGCTCCGAAGGACGCTGGAGACAAGGAGGCTGTATCCCCCGACCAGCTGCCTCTTATTAGTATAGGAGTAAACTTAGATTTCTTTTTAAAGGGGGTATTTCTACTGAAATTATCTTTAGTAGTCTGTGAGTTCATAGTCAGGGTAGGAGAGAGAGCTTCCGTTTCCACATATGAATTTTCATGATGTAGTACAGTTAAAACTTGTAGTAAAGAATGCTCTGATAATGATGGGTCTACAACTGCTCCTCTGTAGTTTGGGTATTTAAATTAGTGGTACTGGTTTCCGTTTTAGTTTGTTTCATGGCATGGAATTTTTGAAGTTTCAACTTCCTTACGAATTTATAAATGTCCATGCGAGTGTTGGGGTAATCAAAGTTAGATTCCTTGCAGAAAGACAGGCCAAGTGCTAAAATGTGTATCTCTGCTTGGTTGAGCACTGCTTCCGAGAGATTAATTACTGTTCTTTTGCTTTCCTCCATTGTAGTTATCGGCGATTCCACCAATCCCTCCGATGCTTTTTGTTGTTGCCGCGCATGTTGGCTCGCTTTCCAGCCTTGCGTCGCTGAGGCCTCCTGTATTTTCTCCTCTGCCTGCTGGTTTTTTCTGCAATCGGTTTTGCTCTCGATTGCAGAGCTAAGGTCTGAATAGGAAGCATCCACCATGGGCTGTCTGTGCACCGAGGCTCCCGTTGCCTGAGCCTTTAACGCAGCGTATTTAGAGGACTTCCACAAAACAATGATGCGACACACTCCAGATCCAGTTTAAGCCTTTATTTTTAGCTGTACCGGCTCACACCAATGCGTTTCAGCCCTGCCTGGCTTTTGTCACTTGTTACTTCGGTATCCGAGGCATGGCATGGGGCCCGCTTTCATCAATTAATTTACATCTATTTATAAAGGAGGCCGGGTCTCAGGTGATGGGGTCCCCAGGGCCAAAACAGGCCTGGGGCAGGGGCTGTTCAGCCCCTCTCCCTTTTACTCAAATACATGTAAAACAAATGGCCTGACCCATGGGGGATGGATCCCTGGGGCCAAAATCGCCTTGGGGCGGGGGCCCCTTGGCCTCCCTCTCCCATTCTAAATAGACCTGGTTCCGGGGGTTGGGGTCCAGGGGCAAAAAGTGGCCCAGATAAAGACAAAAAAAGAGAAGAAATAGAAAAAAGAGCAGCAAGACATCGGAGGCCCGCCCCCTTTCTCCACCACTCTGCAAAAGTGCCTCCTGGTGACCTGCGTGTTGGGGGATGAAGCCTTTTTGGCTCTTGAGGGGCCTTGGGGGCAACTACCCCTCCTGTTACCTCCAGTATGTCCCACACAGTGGGACTGAGGAAAGATCTTCGGCCATGCCTTCTTTCTCTACCACTCTGCAAACTCACCTCCTGGCCCACTGGACAAAGTCACCTTGTATGCTGAGGATCCTTGGGGCCAACAACCTCTCCTGTTACCTCCAGTAAATTCCACATAGCTTGAGTGCTGAGAGGACTTCGAAGGCCATGCCCCTTTCTTCACCAATCTGCAAACGTGCCTCCTGGCACAATGCTGGTTGGGGGATGATCCTGTTGATGACAGAGAGTCCTTGGAGGCCAACTACCCCTTCTGTTAATTCCAGTAAGTCCTACAGAGTGGATTGCTGAGAGGTCTTCAGAGGCCACCCCCTACTCTACAAATGCGCCTCCTGACACACTGCTGGTTGGGGATGAAGTCAACTTGGATGATGAGGGTCCTTGGGGGCTACCAAGCCCCTCTGTTACCTCCAGTCAGTCCCAGACAGCGTAATTGCTGAGAGGACTTCGGAAGCACACCTTCTGTCTCTCTCACTCAACAAAGCGCCATCTGGGACATTGCTGGTTGGGGGGATGAAGTCCCCTAAGATGCTAAGGGACCTCACACACCTTCTCACTCCTTCATAGAACCACTTACACACTCACTCAGTCACTCATATAGCAGCTCATGCAGCCAATCATCACCCATACACCTACTGATAAAACCAGTCCCGCACCCATACCGCCACTTTCCAAAGACCGCTAAGCAATCCGCTGTGTGGACCTTATTGGAGGTAAGAGGAGGGCTTGCTGGCTCCCAAGGACGCTGGAGACAAGGAGGCTTTATCCCCCGACCAGATGTCTCTTATTAGTATAGGAGTAAACTTAAATTTCTTTTTAAAGGGGGTATTTCTACTGGAATTATCTTTAGTAGTCTGTGAGTTCTTAGTCAGGGTAGGAGAGAGAGCTTCCGTTTCCACATATGCATTTTCATGATGTAGTTCAGTTAAGACTTGTAGTAAAGAATGCTATGATGATGATGGGTCTAGAACTGCTCCTCTGTAGTTTAGGAATTTAAATTAGTGGTACTGGTTTCCGTTTTGGTTTGTTTCCTGGAATGGAATTTTTGAAGTTTCAACTTCTATACGAATTTATGAATGTCCATGCGAGTGTTGGGGTATACAACGTTAGATTCCTTGCTGAAAGACAGGCCAAGTGCTAAAATGTGTATCTCTGCTTGGTTGAGCACTGCTTCCGAGAGATTAATTACTGTTCTTTTGCTTTCCTCCATTGTAGTTATCTGCGATTCCACCAACCCCTCCCGTGCTTTTTGTTGTTGCCGCGCATGGTTGGCTCGCTTTCCAGCCTTGCGTCGCTGCGGCCTCCTGTATTTTCTCCTCTGCCTGCTGGTTTTTTCTGCAGCCTTGGGCGGAAAGTAGCTCTCCGTTCTTTAGCTAAAACATTCAGCTCCTCAGCAGGCAAAGGCTGTCACATGGGCTTTACTGAATGACGGTCTGCTGGTGTTGCCCTCGGTTTTGCTCTCGATTGCAGAGCTAAGGTCTGAATAGGAAGCATCCACCATGGGCTGTCTGTGCACGAGGCTCCCGTTGCCTGAGCGTTTGACGCAGCGTATTTAGAGGACTTCCACAAAACAATGATGCAACACACTCCAGATTCAGTTTAAGCCTTTATTTTTAGCTGTACCGGCTCACACCAATGCGTTTCAGCCCCGCGTGGCTTTTGTCACTTGTCACTTTGTTATCCGAGGCATGGAGCCCACTTTCATCAATTAATTTACATCTATTTATAAAGGAGGCCGGTTCCCAGGTGATGGGGTCTCCAGGGCCGAAACAGGCCGGGGGCAGGGGCTGCTCAGACCCTCTCCCTTTTACTCGAACAAATGTAAAACAAATGGCCTGACCCATGGGGGATGGATCCCTGGGGCCAAAATCAGCCTTGGCCTCCCTCTCCCATTCTAAATAGACTTGGACCCAGGGGATGGGGTCCAGGGGCAAAAAGTGGCCCAGATAAAGACAAAAAAAGAGAAAAAAGAGCAGCAAGACATCGGAGGCCCGCCCCCTTTCTCCACCACTCTGCAAAAGTGCCTCCTGGTGACCTGCTTGTTGGGGGATGAAGTCTGCGTGGCTCTTGAGGGGCCTTGGGGGCAACTACCCCTCCTTTTACCTCCAGTATGCCCCACACAGTGGGACTGAGGAAAGATCTTTGGGCCATGCCTCCTGTCTCCACCACTCTGCAAACTCATCTCCTGGCCCACTGGGCAAAGTCACCTTGGATGCTGAGGATCCTTGGGGCCAACAAGCTCTCCTGTTACCTCCAGTAAATTCGACATAGCTTGAGTGCTGAGAGGACTTCGAAGGCCATGCCCCCTTTCTTCACCAATCTGCAAACGTGCCTCCTGGCACAATGCTGGTTGGGGGATGAAGTCCTGTTGATGCCAGAGAGTCCATGGAGGCCAACTACCCCTTCGGTTAATTCCAGTAAGTCCTACAGAGTGGAATGCTGAGAGGTCTTCAGAGGCCACCCCCCACTCTAAAAATGCACCTCCTGGCACACTGCTGGTTGGGGATGAAGTCAACTTGGATGATGAGGGTCCTTGGGGGCCAACAAGCCCTTCTGTTACCTCCAGTAAGTCCCAGACAGCCTAATTTCTGAGAGGACTTCGGAAGCACACCTTCTGTCTCTCTCACTCAACAAACGTGCCATCTGGCACATTGCTGGTTGGGGAGATGACGTCCCCTAAGATGCTGAGGGACCTAACATACCTGCTCACTCCTTCAAAGAACCACTTACACACTCACTCAGTCACTCATATAGCAGCTCATGCAGTCATTCATCACCCATACACCTACTGATAAAACCAGTTCCGCACCCAAACAGCCACTTTCCAAAGACCTCTAAGCAATCCGCTGCATGGGTCTTACTGGAGGCAAGAGGAGGGCTTGCTGGCTCCAAAGGACGCTGGAGACAAGGAGGCTTTATCCCCCGACCAGCAGTGCACCAGGAAACCTGTTTCCAGAGTGGTGGAGAAAGGGGGCGATGCCACGAGTGACTTGCCGGTCTTTTTAAAAAATATATTATTATTTATTTGGGGAGGGGGCCACGTGGTACCCCTTCCCCGGGCAGATTTGGGCCCCAGGGACTCCATTCTTCAGGGCCTGGCCTCTCGGTTGAGGACCGTGGGAGAGCATCAAGGCCCCCGCAGTCCCTGCCTGCTCCCCGCCTCATGTGGGAGCCAGAATTGCTTTGAGACCTAGGTCCAGGGAGCTGCACTACATGCAGCTCCCTGTGTAATTCTCACCTGTGTTTTCTGCAGGGTGAGATGAAAGTTCTGAAGCGAGGTCCCAGCTTCCCTCACCCACCATATAAGCCCAACAATGTCAAAGCTAGAAATGGTAAGATGAGGGAAGAAGAGAAACAAGGAAAGATTTAAGACATATGTCAAGAAGCACTCAGGGATGAACAGGTATCTTCTGGATCTTTTTATGTGATTCCTGCATATAAGACACAAGTATATGTGTACCTAGATTTACATGCCATTGATATAATACCCTGCACCCTTGTTATTAACATACTTACTATCAGTAAACAAACCACATGTGAATTTCTCCTCTTCCACTTATGATCATAAGGTAGCAGAAGCAGGATCAAGTATTCTCTATATAAGCAAAAAAGGGAAGGTTAGTTGTTTCTCTAAACAAAGCAGACTACTTATGTATGAAGTGGATATTTTCTATGTACTGACCTATAATGATGAGAAAACATAGAATCAGTAAAAAGACCTAATGACATAAGAAAGAAAATTCCATTGGCAACCATTGTTTTCAAAGAGCTCGCTGAGCATTACACATGCAATGTTTTCTCGCATGCCATTTTGTCTTTCGATTGTGTCACGAATAAAGTTATGTTGACTTTGAATTCGGTCCAGCTGAACAAGGCTGGCGGGCAGCTAATGTCGCTAGGATGTTTAGTTCTATACATCTTTGTTCAGTGATAATAACAAGGGCACTTACCAATCATTGTTTGCAATTACACATGCAATGTTTTTTCATATGTAATTATGTCTTTCAACTGTGTCATTGTTAAAGTTCTATCCAGCTGAACAAGGCTGGCAGTCATCGGATGGTGCGAGGACATTCAGTAATATACATGTATGTTTCTTTTAGGTGAGAAACTGATCCATAAATTGGAGACTTTACTTTCTGTATTAGGCAGATATAATGCACCAGTTACTGCAAGTGTGTACTTTAAAAGAACTGGCAGGACAATATTCACTATGTCTATCATTACAAGATGTCCGCCATTCTCGATGTACTTTTGGGATTGTCCTACGTTTATGTTCACACAACCCACCATGCTTTATTAGTCACTCTTTCTTATGAGCATGTTACAAGTGGTCAATGCTTCGAACGAAGTAGAAACATGTTGTGTAGATAAACACTCTGGCGGAATTCCATTTGTGCAGGGTTTGCTTTTCCTGAGAATGCTCAGATTTGGCAGCTTGGAAGTGATATATATATTTACTGGCTTTGAACTGCTGCAGTTCCTTTACTTTCCAATGATGTTGGATGGTCTGGAGTCCGCCTCGGACATCGGGATGAGAGATGGTGGTAGTGAGGTTATTAACCTCACGTTGGGCGATGTGCATTGTCATAACAGTCCCCGCCGCAACGACTCCTGGTCCCTGGGGCTGAGGCGGTACAGGGGACCTGAGGAGGCGCTTTGAATTATATGACTATAAAGCAGGAAATCACAACTTTGGTTTTTTGGCACTTGCTTTTCCCTACACCCTTGCACAATCATTCGGTATTTATTTCTCCCCCGCGCACCATCTTCCAGGATCCATAACCTTGAATTCTGGGACATGTAGTTTTTCCCTTCACTTACGGGACTCTACATTGGTGGGCAACCAATTAGCAGGGGGCGGAGCGGGCTTGTTACAACAATGTAAAGGAGGCAGGACTTACCATCAGCTTGCTGCAAAACCTCCTGGATGCTGGGCGCTGAAGAAGGCTGTAGTTTACCGAAATGCATTTGCCACTTCCAAAATAAAAGTGCTTCCAATGGTTTCCCCTTGGTTCTCTGCTCTGCTCTTTTGTCAGAAGGAGTTTTCGTGAATTAATTGTCTCGTCAGCCAGAGACGCACTACAGAGTACCCCTACCTCGTTTTGGGCCCAGACTTCACTGGCTTTGAACTGCTGCAGTTCCTTTACCTTCCAATGATGTTGGACGGTCTGGAGTCCGCCGCGGACATCGGGATGAGAGATGGTGGTAGTGAGGTTACTAACCTCACGTTGGGCGATGTGCATTGTCATAACAGCCCCCGCCGCAACGACTCCTGGTCTCTCGGGCTAAGGCTGTACAGGGGACCTGAGGATGCGCTTTGAATTGGACTATAAAGCAGTATATCACAACTTTGTTTTTTTGGCACTTGCTTTTCCTTGCACCCCCGCACAACCATTCAGTATTTATTTCTCCCCCGGGCACCATCTTCCAGGATCCATAACCTTGAATTCTGGGACATGTAGTTTTTCCTTCATTTACGGGACTCTACATTGGTGGGCAACCAATTAGCAGGGCGCGGAGCGGGCTTGTTACAACAATGTAAAGGAGGCAGGACTTACCATCAGCTTGCTGAAAAACCTCCTGGATGCTTGGGCGCTGAAGAAGGCTGTAGTTATGCCGAAATGCATTCGCCACTTCCAAAATAAAAGTGCTTCCAATTTGGGTCTCTGCTCTTTTGTCAGAAGGAGTTTTCGTGAAAATATATATATAAGACCTTTCGGATAAACTACGGGCTTGTCTAGATTCTTTGACTTAAATTCTGCTTCTACATATATATATATATATATATATATTACCTACTGGCGGTCGCCAGTAGGTATATATAGTTAGGATTTTTTCTCTATGGGATTTTTGAAAATTCTATGTCTAATAACTTTGGCGTTTGTGGACGGAATTGGCTAAAATTTTCAGGAAAATGGCACATTTTGTTTCTGAGCAGCCCCTGAAAACTTTGGGGGGGTTCGTCAAGGGGGGGCCGAGAAAAAAGGGGGGTCCCAAAACGCGTTTTTCCCATGTTAATTTCCATAGGGCGGTTGGCCTCACTTTTAGCCCGAACGGCTGAATGGATTTGCACGAAACTTGGCAAAATTGTAGGGACTGGTAGCCCGATGTGCCTTTTGTAGGTCTCAATATATGTGCTCCAGTGGATTTTGAGAAATTAACGTTTAAAAAAAGATATATATCTGTAACAGCGGACCGGGCAGCGGCCCAGGACGCGTACTTTTCGCGCAACGGAGCTTTGTGAAGCGAAGCTGATTGGTTCTCTGGCGTCTGTCAACATTCCAAACAGTCCGTAGCGGCCGCCATCTTGTCTCTCGGTAGGATCGAGAGACAAGAGGAGGCCCAAGCGAAGGGGCAAATGACCATAAGGGGGAATAGTAGATCCTCGCTGACCCCCTAGGTTTGATGTGGAGGTTTTAAAAGGGCCCCGCGGGGCAAAAAAAAAAAATAATAATAATAATCGAACGGCTGAATGGATTTGCACGAAACTTGGCAAAATTCTAGGGACTGGTAGCCCGATGTGCCTTTGCTAGGTCTCAATATATGTGCTTCAGTGGATTTTGAGAAATTAACGTTCAAAAAAAGATATATATCTGTAACAGCGCACCGCTTCGCGTACTTTTCGCGTTACGGAGCTTTGCGAAGCGAAGCTGATTGGCTCTCCGGTGTCTGTAAACATTCCAAACAGTACGTAGCGGCCGCCATCTTGTCTCTCGGTAGGATCGAGAGACAAGAGGAGGCCAAAGCGAAGGGGCAAATGACCATAAGGGGGCATAGTAGATCCTCGCTGACCCCCTAGGTTTAATGTGGAGGTTTTAAAAGGGCCCCGCGGGGCAAAAAAAAATAATAATAATAATAATCGAACGGCTGAATGGATTTGCACGAAATTTGGTAAAATATTAGGGACTGGTAGCCCGATGTGCCTTTGCTATGTCTCAATATATGTGCTTCAGTGCATTTTGAGAAATTAACGTTCAAAAACAAGATATATATCTGTAACAGCGCTCCGCTTCGCGGAGATAAAATTATATCTGTATTACCTAGCTGTTGCTAACACCAGTTAGCGACGGCTAGTAGGAGATAGCGACCATCTTGGGTCCCACTTTGCATGTGAGTGATATTTATCACTAATGACATGCAAAGTGGGCATGCCAAGATGTTAGCGACTGGAAACAGTCGCTAACATCGCTATCTCCTAGGGACTGGTAGCCCGATGTGCCGGAGCTTTGTGAAGCGAAGCTGATTGGTTCTCTGGCGTCTGTCAACATTCCAAACAGTCCGTAGCGGCCGCCATCTTGTCTCTCGGTAGGATCGAGAGACAAGAGGAGGCCAAAGCGAAGGGGCAAATGACCATAAGGGGGAATAGTAGATCCTCGCTGACCCCCTAGGTTTGATGTGGAGGTTTTAAAAGGGCCCCGCGGGGCAAAAAAAAAAATAATAATAATAATCGAACGGCTGAATGGATTTGCACGAAACTTGGCAAAATTGTAGGGACTGGTAGCCCGATGTGCCTTTGCTAGGTCTCAATATATGTGCTTCAGTGGATTTTGAGAAATTAACGTTCAAAAAAAGATATATATCTGTAACAGCGCACCGCTTCGCGTACTTTTCGCGTTACGGAGCTTTGCGAAGCGAAGCTGATTGGCTCTCCGGTGTCTGTAAACATTCCAAACAGTACGTAGCGGCCGCCATCTTGTCTCTCGGTAGGATCGAGAGACAAGAGGAGGCCAAAGCGAAGGGGCAAATGACCATAAGGGGGCATAGTAGATCCTCGCTGACCCCCTAGGTTTGATGTGGAGGTTTTAAAAGGGCCCCGCGGGGCAAAAAAAAAAAATAATAATAATAATCGAACGGCTGAATGGATTTGCACGAAACTTGGTAAAATATTAGGGACTGGTAGCCCGATGTGCCTTTGCTATGTCTCAATATATGTGCTTCAGTGCATTTTGAGAAATTAACGTTCAAAAACAAGATATATATCTGTAACAGCGCTCCGCTTCGCGGAGATAAAATTATATCTGTATTACCTAGCTGTTGCTAACACCAGTTAGCGACGGCTAGTAGGAGATAGCGACCATCTTGGGTCCCACTTTGCATGTGAGTGATATTTATCACTAATGACATGCAAAGTGGGCATGCCAAGATGTTAGCGACTGGAAACAGTCGCTAACATCGCTATCTCCTAGGGACTGGTAGCCCGATGTGCCTTTGCTATGTCTCAATATATGTGCTTCAGTGCATTTTGAGAAATTAACGTTCAAAAACAAGATATATATCTGTAACAGCGCTCCGCTTCGCGGAGATAAAATTATATCTGTATTACCTAGCTGTTGCTAACACCAGTTAGCGACGGCTAGTAGGAGATAGCGACCATCTTGGGTCCCACTTTGCATGTGAGTGATATTTATCACTAATGACATGCAAAGTGGGCATGCCAAGATGTTAGCGACTGGAAACAGTCGCTAACATCGCTATCTCCTATTATCAACTTTTGGAAATATTCGAGATAAGCGCGAATATCTCCAAAAAGTAACAGCTGCCCTGAGCAGTTCTTAGCCATGTTATCCAATGGGAGGTGGATAACATGGCTAAGAGCATTAGCTCGGTAATGCATGAATATCGCTGAGTTTTCAGCGATATTAATGCATTGCGGTCGTTTTTTATCGTATTTGCGATAAACCTTGATAATAGCAAGGTTTATCTGCGATAATTTCTGACGGTAAAAAAATCTTTGCAATGCATCGTTAGGGATAAATATCGCTTAACTTTGGTAATATGCCCCAACGTCTGTTAACGTTCGATTAGAAGGAAATCAGGAATTGTTGAAAAACATTGTGTGCGCCATCTTGTCTTTTTTCAAATGCCACACTTTTGTCGTGCACGGCAGCCATTTTAGATGCCTTGACCAGACCCACTCTGTGCACGCTGTCGATCCTTAGCATGGCTCCCCACCCTCGCAAGCATCTCACCCAGGCAGTGGTCACCCCCGCTCTCTGTCTTATGCATGGGTAATAAACCTCCCCCCATCTGCGCTGCTCTTCCCTGAGAATCACACCCTGTGCCCGCCCGACACCTCCCTTTCGCCCTATTCACTACCGAACCCTCTGACACTCCTTTTCCTCTGTGTCCGATTGTCCAGGCCGGTCCTAGGCTATCAGCTAGCCCTGCAGATGTAGTTTATGGCCACAGCTGTAAAGAATCACCCCTCTTCAAAGGAGTTATAGTAGATCAAGGCCCACACTCGATGAGATCCGTCACAGCAGAAGCGTTGCTATTATCTGAAAACCATCCTGTATTGTGATTGGGGAGGGGACCGAGCGTGAAGCGGAAGATTCCAGGGATGACTCTTTGTACATCAAAGTTTTTACAATTATGTGTCACATTAAAAATATATAGCACTCCGACAAAGTAGTAAGATTATAAAACTTTAATAATTTATAAATATATACAAGAAAACAAAAATAGTAATAACATATAAACATTTTTAGGGAAAAACAACGAAGTAGCGGTCGGCTGTGCGAATAGTCCCAACGCAGCACAACGTCCAGATTTCCGGCGTGGGGCGTCGCGGGGGTGGGTCATCAGTAGCAAACTGTTGTGCGAATAGTTCCAAGGCAGCAGAACGCGCCGAAATCTAGATGACACGAAAGTGATGTCTAGTAAGTTGCCACCCAGCAAATAACGGCGTGGGGCGTCGCGGGGGGTGGGTCATCAGTAGCAAACTGTTGTGCGAATAGTTCCAAGGCAGCAGAACGATGGCACCAAGGTGATGTCCAGTAAGTTGCAGCACTGGTTTTGGTATCCTACAATGCTGCTCCGAATAACGGCGTGGGGCGCCCCGGGGGAGGCGGCGTGAACGGGCCTCTCCAGGTGGAGTCTCATCTGTTTTAGTGGGGCGCCCCTTTACCGTTTCAGTTGCCATTCCGTCCGCTTTTGGTCCACTGTGTCAAAATCCGCCATTCAGCTGAGTTGCGCCCACTCTTGCGGTGCAGCGATAGGCGGCTGCCACAGGACTCTCAAAATGGCGGCAGGCTCTTTCCTTTTTGGGCGTGGTCCACTGAAATGGCCCTGGGACACCTTGGAAATCGGACGCTTGTCTGCTAGGTCTTGGACCCCATTCTCGAAAGCGTCCCCTCCGCCTTGAGAATTCATCAAAAGTTTTGGGGGCCCCGACTCCTGCAGGCTTCTGGTGGGGAGCGGCTGCCATGATTGCTCGCGGAATGACCACGACGGAGCTACGAGATGGTGGTGCTCTCATGCTGACGCCAGTTTAGTCTGAAACATCCAGAAACAAGGTGGGGCTTTCATCGTTTGGGGGAAAAAAAAAGTTTTCATCCAATGAAAAGTGTTGTTTTTAGGTCATATGATCAAGCCTTCCATCATTAGGAAACCAAAAGTAAAATGAACCAATGAAAAGTTTTATAAACAAGTCACATGACCTGTTATGCGGCATAGGGTATAAAATGCGGAGAAAATACGTTGGCACGTGAGGCGGCGTCAGTAGCGGACCGATGTGCGAATAGGCCGAAGGCAATACAACGCGCCAAGATCCGGATGGCACCGAGGTGGTGTCCAGCAAGTTTCAGCACTGGTGTGGCCATCCTACAATGCTGAAAGTCGGCGTGGGGCGCCCCGTTGGCCTGTGAGTTTGCGTCAGTAGCGGACCGATGTGCGAATAGGCCGAAGGCAGCACAACGCGCCAAGATCCGGATGGCACCGAGGTGGTGTCTAGTAAGTTGTCGCACTTCTGTGGCCATCCTACAATGTTGAAAGTCGGCGTGGGGCGCCCCGTTGGCCTGTGAGATGGCGTCAGTAGCGGACCGATGTGCGAATGGGGCCAAAGGCAGCGCAACAATATTTTCTGACTGACACCACAAGGCGCTGAGATGCCAAGATCCGGATGGCACCGAGGTGATGTCTAAGTTGCGGACTGATGTGCGAATGGGGCCAAAGGCAGCGTAACAATATTTTTTGTATGGAAGATACCACTAGGCGTTGAGATGCCAAGATTCGGATGGCACTGAGGTGATGTCTAGCAAGTTGCTGTACTGGTGTGGTCATCCTACAATGCTGAAACTCGGCGTGGGTCGCCCCATTAGCCTGTGAGATGGCGTCAGTAGCGGACCGATGTGCGAATAGGCTGAAGGCAGCACAACGCGCCAAGATCCGGATGTCACCGTGGTGGTTTCATAGTTGAGAGGCACTTCATCTGCAGTGGGGCGCCGAGATCCGGATGGCACCGAGGTGATGTCTAGCAAGTTGCTGTACTGGTGTGGTCATCCTACAATGCTGAAACTCGGCGTGGGTCGCCCCATTAGCCTGTGAGATGGCGTCAGTAGCGGACCGATGTGCGAATAGGCCGAAGGCAGCACAACGCGCCAAGATCCGGATGTCACCGTGGTGGTTTCATAGTTGAGAGGCACTTCATCTGCAGTGGGGCGCCGAGATCCGGATGGCACCGAGGTGATGTCTAGCAAGTTGCTGTACTGGTGTGGTTATTCTACAATGCTGAAACTCGGCGTGGGGCGCCCCATTAGCCTGTGAGATGGCGTCAGTAGCGGACCGATGTGCGAATGGGGCCAAAGGCAGCGCAACAATATTTTCTGAAGAGAAGACACCAAAAGGTGCTGACATTCCAAGATCCGGATGGCACCGAGGTGGTGTCTAGCAAGCTATGCAGTTGAGTTGTGTGCGCACTTGCGGCGAATAGGTCGAAGGCAGCATAACAATGTTTTCTGAATAGGAGACACCACAAGGCGTTGAGATTCGGTTACCACCGAGGTGATGTCTAGCAAGTTGCCGCACTGGTGTGGCCATCCTACAATACTGCTCCGAATAACGGCGTGGGGTGCCCGAAGGGGGGGGGAGCCGGCGTGAATGGGCCTTCCTAGGTGGAGGCTCGTCTGCTGTAGTGGGGCGCCCCTTTACCGTTTCAGTTGCCATTCAGCTGAGTTTCGGCTGCTCTTGATGCTACAGCGACAGGCGGCTGCAAGAGGACTCTCAAAATGGCGGCCTGTTCTTTGGATTTGGGCCTGGTCCACTAAAATGGCCCTGGGACACCTTAGAACTCGGACGCTCGATTTTTTTTTCCTTTCCTGTACATGCAAAAAAAGGTAAATGCCCGGTACGTTACACGCTTCATCTGCCACGATGAACTCTCCAGAGGAACCGAAAAAAAATATAGTTGTGGTAACTATACCATGCATCGTCATATGGAGAGGTGGCACCAATTAATTATAGTGCTGCATAAAAGAGAGATTTGGAGGAGAACCCCTGACCTGCTAGTACATTCATCAAAGAAGTGGCACTGAGAGCTTCAGAGGCAAGGGAAACGGTCCCAAATATTTAGAAGAACTTTGGAAAGATTAAAATGACATGTTTAGATTGTGGCAAATTAATTTCATGTGGACAGATGAGTGTTACTCTAATAAATACAGCATATGAACATCATCATAGTCGATGGTTGGTAGAGACATTTTGACTATATCCTGGACCTGCCCGTCCTCGCCCAAAATGGCGCCGGAATAAATGGGACTCGTAACTCCTTGTTGTGTACTGGTTGCAGAACCTTGAAATCACGAGATACGTATGCAGTTTTGAAGCACATGGCGGGCGGGGACGAGAATTGATTGAATATTTCGACATCCCTATTGATATTAAGTTCTGATGTGTTATTGATTACTGTACTGTTGAAAGTTCGAATTAACGTCACCCATGGTACTTGCCCGCAAATGTATATCTAGATAATTTTATTGTAACTGGCCCTGTCGTATTTTAATTATAAAATGTACGTCCACCGATTCCGTAACTGTTAGACACCTTAGTTCTTGCAACCTAATGGCCCGCCCGTTACGTTCCTCTACAGTGTAAATGTCTATTCATCATATACGATTACAGTTTGCTCTGTGGCAGGCCCACGTGGTTATAGGCTCGTATTTGTATAATGAAATTTTCACAATAAAGGTTTTTAAAAGAAAACATGGTAGTAGTATATACATTGGTAAAGTTTTTAATAATAGTGACTGTTTTAGAATCATTAAAAGGCAAGTGAAATAAAGCAGACCAATTACATGAAGGGTAAAAGGTATAATACGAAGGAACGCAGTAAAGATAAATGGTCAAGGGCTGTTGTGTTTTCTACTCCTGCAACATAAAGTGATCGATAAGAATCTGATATTCAGGCGTATCGGCGACTAAGACAGCAGGCCGACCCTCTTTTGCTCAACGGCTCCGTCATGGGACGAAGAAACGCTCTTTTTCTCGAAAAAAGAATATATTTTACTTGCAGGACAGTTGTAAAATTTCCGGGAAAGTACATTAGCCTGGAACATTATAACATATATTTAAGAAAAAATAATGTTCGGAAGTAATGAAAAGCGTAATTTTTAGGTCATATGACCAAGCCTTTCATCATTACAATAAGAAAAGTAAAATGAACCAATGAAAAGTTTTATTAACAAGTCACATGACTTGTTATGCTTACGTTACGCGCTGCGCGCCCCGGATGACTTCCGGATGCGCTAACGCGGCGCGTCATATGACGCATTACGCGACAACGCAGGTACAGAATATAGTCAAAATGTCTCCACCAACCAGCGGTCGGAACACAACCCCTTTCAGCAGGCTAAATAGTTCTGTTAAATGACAACAGAAGGGACAGGCAACAAGAACCATCAGTCAAAGAGGGGAGGGCTAGTTCTTCTCTACCGGGTTACATTGGGGCACTACCGGAACTGATCGAATTGGTAGTCTACAGTGTTTCTGGATGTTTCAGACTGAAGCTGGGGTTAGCATGAGAGCAGCACCATTTCGTAGCTCCGTCGTGGTCATTCCGCAACCAATCATGGCAGCCGTTCTTTATCGTTATTTTGGGCGGGGTGGGTGGCCGAGCCGAGCTGTTTTGCAGCCATCATTGTGTGGAGTTCAGTTCATCTCACTAGTTTTGTATTTGTCATGAGGGGTTGTTCCTAATGTTTCTATTTTAGCGAGGTCAAAAAGAGATCCCATTAGTGGCCTACTGATTTTGCTCGATTCCTTTTCTTTTTTTTTACACGATTTTTCGTTATCTGCAAAGACTAAACAGAGTATTGCGACTCTGTGTTTGTTTGTAAATAGAGAATGAACCAAAGAGAACTAATTCTAAAACAGTAAATACTTGGATAACAATCAATCAAATGGAGAGAGAAGCAGGCACGACGGATTACAATGGGGGCAAAGGCCTGCGTTAACTACCTTTCACTATCTGCAAAGAGAGAGTACTCCTAATAGAAATGAGGGGGGGGGCACCATTCAAAGCAGATCAGTGTGCATAAACACGAAAATGTTTTCACTTACCACGTACTTGACATTCGACAGCTTATGATATTTGCTATTAGAAAACCATTGAAATTCACTGAAAAAACCATAGGTTATAGACCATATATAGTTAGGAATTAGCATTTACAAAACCTTGAAAATTCACTGAAAAAACCATAGGTTATAGACCATATATAGTTAGGAATTAGCATTTAAAAAACCTTATTTTACTCACACAAAACCATTGAAATTCCATATATAGTTAGTTGCACTAACTATATATCGCGCACCCGCAATCCACTGCTGATCATGTCACATATTACATCATTCATGACATGGTCAGTGACATCACTGATGACATCACTGATGACATCTCAAATGACATCACTGATGACATCACTGATGACATCTCATTTGACATCATTCTTGTGCTAATACGATAAACCTCTTCAGACTCTAATATAACCTTAGATACACTCAGTGTATACAGACACTCACACACTGCCACTCATCCATGGAGTTACTCACACACCCAGTCAGTCATGCAAAGAAACAATCTCACCTCCATTTCTTCAACTATACAGTTAAACACACCTTACTTATTGAAACATATACTAACACATATTTACTCTCTTATACAATCCCTGATACAAGTTCACAATGATCGATACAACTACTCACTCATTCAGTGGCTCTCATGCACAGTTATTTATATATGCCAACTCTCACATGTACTGTGTTTTACATATGTACTTACTATGACATGTAGCATTGAGATATCCATTCACTCATCAATACACTCATGCACACAGTCAACTGCCCATGTAGCTGTTTCCACATGCACTCTTGAACTCATACACCTAGTGAATAAACTGCTCACACATCTATGCATAGAGTCACACACCTTCCAGCCACCCCTACACAAACTCAATCTCCCATAGAAATACTTGGGCAACCAATTAATAACACATATAGCCTCTCGTATAGCTAATGATCAACACATGCAGCAGTTTACAGAACAACAGACATAATGATGCACAAATTAAGACAGTTTAGTCACTAACCCATGCATTCAGTGAGACACATTTAATCACTCACTCATACAGTCAGTCACGCACCTACTAAATCCTTCATCCAGACACTTATACATCCACTCATTCTTCAATATGTAAAACATATTTAAACTTTACAAAAACACACAGACACTAGATGATGTCATCAGTGATGTCATTTGAGATGTCATCAGTGATGTCATTTGAGATGTCATCAGTGATGTCATCAGTGATGTCACTGACCATGTCATGAATGATGTAATATGTGACATGATCAGCAGTGGATTGCGGGTGCGCGATATATAGTTAGTGCAACTAACTATATATGGAATTTCAATGGTTTTGTGTGAGTAAAATAAGGTTTTTTAAATGCTAATTCCTAACTATATATGGTCTATAACCTATGGTTTTTTCAGTGAATTTTCAAGGTTTTGTAAATGCTAATTCCTAACTATATATGGTCTATAACCTATGGTTTTTTCAGTGAATATATATATATATATATATATATATATATTACCTACTGGCGGTCGCCAGTAGGTAGTTATAGTTAGGACCTAGTTTCCATAGGAAATCCGCAACATTCTATTGGGAATAACTTTGGCCCTGGTGGACGAATGTTTGCGAATTTCTCAAAGAAGATGGCTAGGTCCGCTGCGCTCATTCTGTGAAAGTTTTGGGGGGATTGGTGAAGTGGGGGCTGAGATGAAAGGGGGGTCCCAAAATGTGTTTTTCCCATGTTATTTTCCATAGGACGTTTAGAAACAGCTACAGCTCGAACGGCTGAATGGATTTATAAGAAATTTGGTAGAAAGGTAGAGTGTGGGTCGCAGATCACGCTTTTGTTTAAATGGTGTAAATCCGTTCAGTAGTTGCTGAGAAAATTAAAGTTGAAATCAGTTATATATCTGTAAGCGAGCACGGGTGCGCGCACCTATGCGGGTGTGCGCGAGCGGCATTGTGATTTGCTGTTTAACGTCTGTCAACATTCGATTCGGAGGAAATCAGGAAGTGTTGTCTGCCATTTTGTTAGTGCGAGTGAATATATAATACAGAACAAAGGGTTAGTACATGGAAAGGGGAGAAGGTAGGTATTGTCTGGCTGGGTAGGTTTTCTAAGGGGGTACAGTATGGACCCTGAACGCGAAAATTCCATTTTTTTTTTTGGAGAACACATTTGCGGGGTGCATGCATTCGGTCGCACACCCCTATTTACAAGACTGTGAAAAACTATAGTGGTGAGAATGGAAAGGGAGCAGGGTGGAGAGTGTTTGATTTCGTAGGTTTCTTGAGGGGTTTATTAAGGATGACTAAAGTGTAAAAGTAGCTTTTTTTCGCAAATAAGTTACGAGGTGCGCGCACTCGGTCGCGCACGGTGATCAAAAAACATAAGCAAAGATGGAGATAAATTACAAGTTTGAGTGTTTAGATCTAAGGTGGCTCTTAAAAGAGCCCTTGTGTTAATTGAGTTTTTGCTGAACTTATAAGTAAGTTCCGATGCAGAGTCTCATGTTACAGAGGAAAATTCTATTTCCCTCATCCGTGAAATGAACACCATCTCTCCGATAGATGCCTTCCATGTTGAAACGTAGGTTGTTGTTGTATATAGAACCCATGTTATATTCTCTGAGGAAAGCAGAAACAGATTTATTTACATGTTTCCTTGCTTTCTCAATCTGTGGACAACGTTCATTGGACCAATTCCATTTTTGTCTTTGGCATATATTTGAATACACCAAGACAGTTCGAGGAAAAAGTGACATCGATTGACGAAAGGTGTCTTTTTGGAGCATTTCCAGACCTACCCCTGTTAATGTGCCTAGATCATTGCCACCACAGTGCACAATTATCAGGTTAGGTTCAGGGAGATGCATAAAAGTTTTCACCAATGGTATCAATTGGTGACATCTTAATCCTCTTTGGCCAATCCACGTAATCTGCACATTTGGTAAGTCAAGGTTAGAAATTCGTCTGTTTGCAGCATATTTTTCACTCCAGTGAATATAACTGTGTCCTACAAGCCAAACCTTCATTTTCAAGGTAGATGCAGTAGTACTCCGATGGGTTCGTGAAGTGGAATGGCAAGTAGATGGTGAAAGTCACGATAAAAAAAGTGTGTGAGGTTTGGTGTTAAAGGAAAACTGAACATGATTGGTTAATTGATATACTTCAAGATTGAAGACTACGCTGTATGTTATAGTTTTATTATAAACAAATCTTCTATTGGTCGTGGAAAATAAAGAAATGTAAAACAAGAGTGGATAGGCAGGTGTGTTTGGAGGGAAATTATCCTTTGTGCTTGGATTTAGAACGTTGAGATATGAACTTTTGACCTGTGCCTTCAGCTAGGTGGAGATTGAGCTGTTACCATGGTAACAGCCAGAGAAGGCAGAGGGTGAAGGGTGACCGTTATGTGACTTTGAAAATATTGAAAGGATAACCAACTGAAATGTTAATTTGAATATGAAATTGAGCGGGAACAAATATGATTGGTTGAGGAGACATATATGAGTGTGTATTGACAAAAAATCTATGCCATTATTCTTCTACCTCGACAGGAACAGCGTCATGCATTTGGATCGATGTTGCAGCAGGCTGCCATGTAAATAGTTATTTAATAAAACGTTTTACCCTGTTACTTTGCTGGTGTGTTGTATATATTTATAATATTTGCATAGGGTTTGACGTTATTTTGGGCGGGGTGGGCGGCGGAGCCGAGCTAACTTCTCTTATTTAGTCAGCACATAAATTGACTTACTGGTGCGCATTATTTTGGGTGTACATTTGGAATATCGGTTGGGGTCGGGTTCGTCGTGCTGAAATAACCCTTCAAGTTTCTGGTGTAGGCTACTCTCCCATTCACTAGCTGCAGAGAGAGTCGTTTCTAAGTAAGGAAAGTGCTATATTCTTTTTCGTCCTTCACATGCGGATACCATGTTCGGGCTTATTTTTCTCATTCCATTAACCATTCGATCAACGCCTCAGTCATACAAAAAGCATTCTTTTATTGACCCAGTCATGCGCCACACATACGCATTCATACCGTACAAATCAGGGCCCATGCGCACATTCATACCATACAATCTTTCACACTCCCAGAGATAGCTCGTACATATAATGTACCGTCTCACAGAGCTAGCCTATTTTTCCTCACGTGGAACACTGTGCGGTTTAGGTCTTCTCCATACTTTAGCTGAAATTCCAATGTAACCTGCAGAAAAAGAAAGGAGGGGGGGCAGCGTTCAAAGCACATCAGCGTGCATAAACACGAAAATGTTTTTATCTACCACGTACTTGACTTATCTCTCTGAGATGCATTCCCTTGTGTCTCGGCAATGGTAGTCTGTTCATTACATAGATCGCTCGAGGGCGGTAGTACAGACCGCGCATAGGAAAGGGTCAAAAGCCAGGGGTATAGGAGTATGTAACAAGCGAGCCATTTAATTGAAAAAAATAAATGTGACAAACGGTTGCAGGATCAGTGAAGGTTGATTTTTTATTCGAAAGTATAACAGGATCAGTTACAATAAAATCGTCCATACGCACACCAAGGGCGAGTACCATGGGTAACATTACTTCGAAGCTTTAATAATACAATAATCAATAATGAAAAACCGACATCAATAGGGTTGTCCGTATGCCCAGTCAGTACCCTTCCCCGCCCGCTATGTGCACAAAGACCGCATACATCCCCCATAACGTCAAGGCTAAGTAACTAGAACGTCATAAGGAGTTGCAAGTCGCTCCCATACTGGCGCCATTTTGGTCGAGGCCAGGCAGGTCCTTTCAAGTGGTGTGGGACCTGCCTGGCTTGGGGAATCTTTCAAGTGATGTGACTGAGGAGCAAATTGTGGACCTGTTTAAAGACTTCAACCCACTACATGTCAAGAAATGTCAAAGCGGAATAAAATGCTTTGCATTTGTAGACTTCAGTTCGGCGAAGACCCAGCAGAATGTTATAAGTAAATGTCATGGCACGAAGTTCAGTGGGCGGTTTGTCATTGTGAAAGCTTCAATTCAGTTGAATGGCTGCAAGAGCCCCGATTATACCAGCAGCCCTGTTAATATGCCGATCTTGGAAAAAGTTCCTCTGTTGGATTGCAATGGCTGCAGTGATGGTCTTGGGAAACTGCTTCCGAAAACTCTAAAGGCCACGAAAGCTTGCTATGCTGTTTCTTTGGAAATGCGGTGCTGGGTGATGGAAGTTATTGAAGAGTTGGCAGAGGTGTTTTTTGTAGATTTTGGACGCTCTGCCACAGTCCTGGCTTCGTCATTACGAGCACTTGAAAACAAGACATTCTGGGCAATACCACCCTTGACGCAGCCCTTTATGCTACAAGATGGTGTCTTCCATACAGAAAATATTGTTGGCAGCATTTTGAAAGGAAAGATAAACGGCCATTCTCCTAGTGAGTCTCACATTCTTACATTTATGAAGAATGTTGAAGAGTAGTATGTTGAAAATCTGAAGCCATAGTTCTACAAACTCTCAACCAGCCTTGGATTGAAAAATCCTGAAGAATGTACAAACTGAAAACCAGTTTTTGTCTGCATAGCATCAGTAGCAACACTTGAGTCAGCTTTGTGTGAAGCCGCCATCTTGATCCAATCAATACCGTCCCCCCGCACACATTCAGGGACCAGGCCGCATTGCAAGGGCACCGCAGGACGTGTCTTCAGGTCAAACGGATAGTGGGACAAGGTCCAGAATGGAAGAGTCACCAAAAGGCTAAAAGTCCCGCCGGACCCCGGGAGCCGGCCGCCTATGTCGGGGGCGATCTCAGGCCACACCAGGGCAACAAGACTTGGGGAGGGGGCAGGAGCCAAGCGCCCCCTCCGAGTCCGCGCCACCACACCGCCCCTCGGGGGCGTGGAACAGTCGCCCGATCCGGACGTGAGCCATGAAGAAGGGTATCAGCCGCCATCTTGATCCAATCAACACCGTCCCCCCGCACACATTCAGGGACCAGGCCGCATTGCAAGCGCACCGCAGGACGTGTCTCCAGGTCAAACGGATTGTGGGACAGGGTCCAGAATGGAAGAGTCACCAAAAGGCTAAAAGTCCCGCCGGACCCCGGGATCCGGCCGCCTATGTCGGGGGCGATCTCAGGCCACACCAGGGCAACAAGACTTGGGGAGGGGGCAGGAGCCAAGCGCCCCCTCCGAGTCCGCGCCACCACACCGCCCCTCGGGGGCCTCCGTCAAGCGGCTCAGGGAGGCACCGCAGGCAGCGGTTCTTCAGATCAGTGGCTCTCACCGGCAAGGCTCCCCTCCGTCAGCAGCGATCGTTGGCGCTGTGGTTGCGGCCGGAGGCGGGTGGGATGCTGTAGCCGCAAGAGCAGGCGAAACTCAACCGGCCGAGTGAGGCACTGTGCCGCAAGAGCGGGCGCAACTCAGCTGTCCGAGCGAGGCACTGTGACGCAAGAACGGGCGCAACTCAGCTGGCCGAGTGAAGCGCTGGGGTGCAGCTGAGGAACCTCCACCTGGGGAGGTGGGGGAGGCTCGTTTGCGCCGCCTCTCCCTCACAGTGCACCCCACGCCGTCTTCTGGCGCAGGTATATGTGATGGTCGGACCAGGCAATAAGAGGGGGGGTCATCAGCAAGGCATTCACCCCCCCCACCCGTGGCTCGCTGGATGCCACCTCAGGGTGGACAAATGGGAAGGCCAGTACAACAACATCGTGGCCGTGGTGCTTCCGGGCCATCCACCCAACGACCTCTTCGGCCGATGGCTGCCAGCAAGACCCCGCCCTATACGTGCCGGGGGTCTCGTCTTCCGGATTGGCGTAGCCGCGGACCTGCTGCACAAGGAGGGACAGGAACAGCGTCATGCATTTGGATCGATGTTGCAGCAGGCTGCCATGTAAATAGTTATTTAATAAAACGTTTTACCCTGTTACTTTGCTGGTGTGTTGTATATATTTATAATATTTGCATAGTGTTTGTCATTATTTTGGGCGGGGTGGGCGGCGGAGCCGGGCTAACTTCTCTTATTTAGTCAGCACATAAATTGACTTACTGGTGCGCATTATTTTGGGTGTACATTTGGAATATCGGTTGGGGTCGGGTTCGTCGTACTGAAATAACCCTTCAAGTTTCTGGTGTAGGCTACTCTCCCATTCACTAGCTCCAGAGAGAGTCGTTCCTAAGTAAGGAAAGTGCTATATTCTTTTTCGTCCTTCACATGCGGATACCATGTTCGGGCTTATTTTTCTCATTCCATTAACCGTTCGATCAACGCCTCAGTCATACAAAAAGCATTCTTTTATTGACCCAGTCATGCGCCACACATACGCATTCATACCGTACAAATCAGGGCCCATGCGCACATTCATACCATACAATCTTTCACACTCCCAGAGATAGCTCGTACATATAATGTACCGTCTCACAGAGCTAGCCTATTTTTCCTCACGTGGAACACTGTGCGGTTTAGGTCTTCTCCATACTTTAGCTGAAATTCCAATGTAACCTGCAGAAAAAGAAAGGAGGGGGGGCAGCGTTCAAAGCACATCAGCGTGCATAAACACGAAAATGTTTTTATCTACCACGTACTTGACTTATCTCTCTGAGATGCATTCCCTTGTGTCTCGGCAATGGTAGTCTGTTCATTACATAGATCGCCCGAGGGCGGTAGTACAGACCGCGCGTAGGAAAGGGTCAAAAGCCAGGGGTATAGGAGTATGTAACAAGCGCTCCATTTAATTGAAAAAAATAAACGTGACAAACGGTTGCAGGATCAGTGAAGGTTGATTTTTTATTCGAAAGTATAACAGGATCAGTTACAATAAAATCGTCCATACGCACACCAAGGGCGAGTATCATGGGTAACATTACTTCGAAGCTTTAATAATACAATAATCAATAATGAAAAACCGACATCAAAAGGGTTGTCCGTATGCCCAGTCAGTACCCTTCCCCGCCCGCTATGTGCACAAAGACCGCATACATCCCCCATAACGTCAAGGCTAAGTAACTAGAACGTCATAAGGAGTTGCAAGTCGCTCCCATACTGGCGCCATTTTGGTCGAGGCCAGGAAGGTCCTTTCAAGTGGTGTGGGACCTGCCTGGCTTGGGGAATCTTTCAAGTGATGTGACTGAGGAGCAAATTGTGGACCTCTTTAAAGACTTCAACCCACTACATGTCAAGAAATGTCAAAGCAGAATGAAATGCTTTGCATTTGTAGACTTCAGTTCGGCGAAGACCCAGCAGAATGTTATAAGTAAATGTCATGGCACGAAGTTCAGTGGGCGGTCTGTCAGTGTGAAAGCTTCAATTAAGTTGAATGGCTGCAAGAGCCCCGATTATACCAGCAGCCCTGTTAATATGCCGATCTTGGAAAATTTTCCTCTGTTGGATTGCAATGGCTGCAGTGATGGTCTTGGGAAACTGCTTCCGAAAACTCTAAAGGCCACGAAAGCTTGCTATGCTGTTTCTTTGGAAATGCGGTGCTGGGTGATGGAAGTTATTGAAGAGTTGGCAGTGGTGTTTTTTGTAGATTTTGGACGCTCTGCCACAGTCCTGGCTTTGTCATTACGAGCACTTGAAAACAAGACATTCTGGGCAATACCACCCTTGACGCAGCCCTTTATGCTACAAGAAGGTGTCTTCCATACAGAAAATATTGTTGGCAGCATTTTGAAAGGAAAGATAAACGGCCATTCTCCTAGTGAGTCTCACATTCTTACATTTATGAAGAATGTTGAAGAGTAGTATGTTGAAAATCTGAAGCCATCGTTCTACAAACTCTCAACCAGCCTTGGATGGAAAAATCCTGAAGAATGTACAAACTGAAAACCAGTTTTTGTCTGCATAGCATCAGCAGCAAAACTTGAGTCAGCTTTGTGTGAAGCCGCCATCTTGATCCAATCAATACCGTCCCCCCGCACACATTCAGGGACCAGGCCGCATTGCGAGGGCACCGCAGGACGTGTCTTCAGGTCAAACGGATTGTGGGACAAGGTCCAGAATGGAAGAGTCACCAAAAGGCTAAAAGTCCCGCCGGACCCCGGGAGCCGGCCGCCTATGTCGGGGGCGATCTCAGGCCATACCAGGGCAACAAGACATGGGGAGGGGGCAGGAGCCAAGCGCCCCCTCCGAGTCCGCGCCACCACACCGCCCCTCGGGGGCGTGGAACAGTCGCCCGGTCCGGACGTTAACCAATGAAGAAGGGTACCAGCCGCCATCTTGATACAATCAACACCGTCCCCCCGCACACATTCAGGGACCAGGCCGCATTGCGAGGGCACCGCAGGACGTGTCTCCAGGTCAAACGGATTGTGGGACAGGGTCCAGAATGGAAGAGTCACCAAAAGGCTAAAAGTCCCGCCGGACCCCGGGAGCCGGCCGCCTATGCCGGGGGCGATCTCAGGCCACACCAGGGCAACAAGACTTGGGGAGGGGGCAGGAGCCAAGTGCCCCCTCCGAGTCCGCGCCACCACACCGCCCCTCGGGGGCCTCTGTCAAGCGGCTCAGGGAGGCACCGCAGGCAGCGGTTCTTCAGATCAGTGGCTCTCACCGGCAAGGCTCCCCTCCGTCAGCAGCGATCGTTGGCGCTGTGGTTGCGGCCGGAGGCGGGTGAGACGCTGTAGCCGCAAGAGCAGGCAAAACTCAACCGGCCGAGTGAGGCACTGTGCCGCAAGAGCGGGCGCAACTCAGCTGGCCGAGCGAGGCACTGTGCCGCAAGAGCGGGCGCAACTCAGCTGGCCGAGTGAAGCGCTGGGGTGCAGCTGAGGAACCTCCACCTGGGGAGGTGGGGGAGGCTCGTTCGCGCCGCCTCTCCCTCCCAGTGCACCCCACGCCGTCTCCTGGTGCAGGTATATGTGATGGTCGGACCAGGCAATAAGAGGGGGGGGTCATCAGCAAGGCATTCACCCCCCCACCCGTGGCTCGCTGGATGCCACCTCAGGGTGGACAAATGGGAAGGCCAGTACAACAACATCATGGCCGTGGTGCTTCCGGGCCATCCACCCAACGACCTCTTCGGCCGATGGCTGCCAGCAAGACCCCGCCCTATACGTGCCGGGGGTCTCGTCTTCCGGATGGGCGTAGCCGCGGACCTGCTGCACAAGGAGGGACAGGAACAGCGTCATGCATTTGGATCGATGTTGCAGCAGGCTGCCATGTAAATAGTTATTTAATAAAATGTTTTACCCTGTTACTTTGCTGGTGTGTTGTATATATTTATAATATTTGCATAGGGTTTGTCGTTATTTTGGGTGGGGTGGGCGGTGGAGCCGAGCTGTCTTGCAGACATCATGGCGTCAAGCTCGGTTCCTCTCACTAGTTTCATATTTCTCATGAGGGTTTGTTCCTAATGTTTCTATTTTAGCGAGGTCAAAAAGAGATCCCATCAGTGGCCTACTGATTTTGCTTGATTCCTTTTGTTTTTTCCAACAATTTTTATGTTATAGTTTGCTTGCACGATACAGCGGCTAGTCCGCATTTTATATATATGTCCTTTTTATTAGGGGTGTCCTCCGGTGGAGTCGGATGATCTACCTCTAATAAACGGTCCAGGCTGAATCAACTACCAACAAACGGGGCAGAGATAGGCATGACGGATTACAAAGGGGTCAAAAGTCTGCACTACCTATCCTTCACTATCCGCAAAGACTAAACAGAGTATTGCAACTCTGTGCTTATTTGTGAATAGAGAATCACCCAAAGAGAACCAATTCTGAACAATCAATGTTCGGCCAAGCAATCAATCAAATGAGGGATAAAAATAGGCACAACGGATTACAATGGGGGCTAAAGCCTGCGTTACCTATCCTTCACTATCTGCAAAGACTAAACAGAGTATTGCGACTCTGTGCTTGTTTGTAAATAGAGAATGAACCAAAGAGAACCAATTCCAAAACAGTAAATGCTTGGATAACAATCAATCAAATGGAGAGGGAAGCAGGCACGACGGATTACAACGGGGGCAAAGGCCTGCGTTACCTACCCTTCACTATCTGCAAAGAGAGAATACTCCTAAAAGAAAAGAGGGGGGGCAGCATTCAAAGCACATCAGCGTGCATAAACACGAAAATGTTTTTACCTACCACGTACTTGACATTTTAAAGCTTTTGATATTTGCTATTAAAAAACCATTGAAATTCACTGAAAAAACCATAGGTTATAGACCATATATAGTTAGGAATTAGCATTTACAAAACCTTGAAAATTCACTGAAAAAAACATAGGTTTTACACACGTTATAGTTAGGAAGTAGCATTTAAAAAACCTATGAAATTCACTGAAAAAACCATAGGTTTTACACACGTTATAGTTAGGAAGTAGCATTTAAAAAACCTATGAAATTCACCGAAAAAACCATAGGTTTTACACCAGCTATAGTTACCAGGAAATTTTACTCGCATAAAACCATTGAAATTCCCACGTTATAGTTAGTTGGACTCACTATAACTTGCGCGTGCAATGCACTGCTGATGACGTCACATATTACATCACTCATGACGTGGTCAGTGACATCACTCATGACATCACTGATGACACCATCCTTGCGACAGAGTGACAGACCTCTTTTCACTGTAATGTAACCCTTGAAACACATATTCAAAAATAGAAACTAAAATTTTCAAAAAAATGGAGATACCCATACCAATTACAACAACCAATTCAGTAAATCCACCATCTATATACACATCCACTCTTTCACCAACAGTTCTATGTAGTCACTCATACATATACTCACTCATCATATATAGTGATACACCTATATATCCTGTTACACAACGACAGTCATCCAAAAGATACTCTCACACATACTCACACATGCAAATAAACTATTAAACATCCATTTATTTGCATATACAGGTATACACACACTACCACTTTACTTCTAAGGAAACTTACACATACTTACTCTCTTAAACAATCACTTATAGAAACACATACTTATTTAAACAGGAACTCTTACAATCCCTCACTCTCACATATACTCACTTATATACATCAATATTCACATATACTAGATTAAAACATATGTAGTTACAGATAAAGACACTAGTGAGACAGTGATTCACTCACTAACATACATATATACACACTCATCCACCCATACAGTCCTGCACATATGCTGTATTCAAAACACATACAAACAGAGAGTCAGTCATTCATGCATCTATGTGCTAAGTAACACCCCCACCAAACATATAGACACTCATATTGATATTAAAAAAAACATCTAATAACCCATATACCTACACATGTAGCTACTCACCAACCCATGCAGGCACTTTTACACAAAGTGAAACATTAATACATATGTTTGAAAAATTTAAACATTACTCACTAATATTTATTTTTCAGAAAGACACACATTCACTGGATGGTGTCATCAGTGATGTCATGAGTGATGTCACTGACCACGTCATGAGTGATGTAATATGTGACGTCATCAGCAGTGCATTGCACGCGCAAGTTATAGTGAGTCCAACTAACTATAACGTGGGAATTTCAATGGTTTTATGCGAGTAAAATTTCCTGGTAACTATAACTGGTGTAAAACCTATGTTTTTTTCGGTGAATTTCATAGGTTTTTTAAATGCTACTTCCTAACTATAACGTGTGTAAAACCTATGGTTTTTTCAGTGAATATATATATATATATCCCGAAAACTCCACTGCCAGCCGGCCTTTGCAATATCACAAGAATGGAGCACGGACCACAGTTCAGTGCACAGAATCTTCTTTATTGGTTCCAAACTCTGTCGGCCATTGCGCGTTTCGGCACGGGGGTGCCTTGATCACATGATATATATATATATCTTCCAAGCTCAAAGGTTAAGGATAAATTATAGTTGAGAAAACGTTATTGATTATTTCAATAGAAAGTTAATGTGCGATGGCAAGTGATGTCAGGAACATTGTGTATTACAGTGTTTTTTCAATGTTTTAGCTTTTTTTAAGGTACTGTGGTACTACCTGGTTAGTATTCAGTAATACTTTTTCAAACTATATACAAATTTGTAACATTATTTCCCTACCTATTATCACTTAAATTAAGTGGTAATAGGTAGGGAAAATATATAAACCCTAATACTTACCTGTATTTAAGGCACTAAGCCAGAACACCGGGAAAGTGGCCTTAACAAAACATAGCTGCTTTGCATTTTTGCAAACGCAGACATTATCCAATCAGATACTGATTTATCATCACTTTGTACCGCAGTACTACCTCAAAACTATTGTAAGAACAAATATCACTTTTTAAAAAATGCTGATAACTCTAAAAAGTACTTACCCTTTTTTGACGCCACCACAAAAACAATCATCTGCACACAATACTGTTCAATCCTCCCAAAAAAAGTAAAAAGTGCATGTAAAATGCATTGTGGTCTGAATCTGTTTTGCACCCCCCCCTTTTCTATCCACCCCGTTGACCAAACGCTGCAAAACTTTTCATCCTCTACCAATGTAACAGGGGCAATAGGATTGCAAAGGTTTGCAGGGATTCAACCAATTGCGTGTAACATTATTAAGGAGCAAAAATACAAGGAATTCCTATCTGTAGTAACCCTAACTACAGAGTGGCTACCGTCATATAAATATTGTGTAGTTATAGTTAGGATTAGGTTTCCATAAAAAATAGATTTATTGGTTTGCCAATAATTTTGGTGCCGTTTGACGAATCTTAACAAAACTTTCCAAACAAAAGGTTCATCCAGCTCAGCTTCTTTCCGGAAGGTTTTGAGGCTATCTCTCAAGCTCAGATGAGAAAAAGGGGCCCTAAAACATTGTCTTCCCATGTTAATTCCCACTTGAATTTTGGGGAGGAAAACTGAAAAAACCACTGAGCATAATTACAGCAAATTTGAAAGAAAGTTAAATCTTCAGTTGGAAATTGGGTGTTCATTTTTTGGAGTGTATCTGTTCAACCGTTTTCAAGAAATTTTGATGTACTTGTGATGGTCATGAAGAGATTATAAATAGGTATATCTGGATGGCTTGTCCCGCTCGAGGTGGACAAGACCCACTCACTACCGTAAATTAAAAAAATAGAGTGATGTGATTGGTCAAGAGCCTTTTTTCCCGAAGGCCATTTTAGTCCCACAGGATTCGTAGCAGTCCTGCAGAACTGTGTGAACTGATTTGTTGGTCTCAACCTGAAGGAAAGTGTTGCAGCTACCATTACAGTACTCAGGAACTCGGTCCCCATGTCCTGAATTTAGAAAAGAAATCTGCAGGTGGTTCGCCAGCTGCAAGGTGTTGGGTCAGGGCCTGCTGCAATCCCCCTGCTGCGAACAACAAGAAGAAGTGCTCAGTGGAGTAGTTGGTTTAATATGATTTTTAAAAAAACAGAGCTTCAATAAAAAAAACAAAGGTTAAAGTAATGTTATAATTATGTATGGTAATAAGAGTTTAGCTTACATTAATTAAACCCTAGACATTTACTGGAAAAACCAAAGTTTAATTGATGGAACACTTACAACCAAAAAACCCACTAAAACGCATGTAACTTGTGCCGTGTCAGGCTCTGCTTATGACCTCACATATTACATCACTCATGACATTTTATATTACATCATTGATGACATAAGCTGAGGAATCTCCGCAAGATTCTGAGACTTCTACCTGAGAGTTGCAGAAAAATAGTAATCCATGCCACAGTGACATCTAGGCTGGATTACGCCAACGGCCTCTATCTGGGCCTACCAAAATACCTAATTCAAAAACTTCAGCTGGTCCAAAATGCGGCTGCGAGACTGCTAATGCGGATTCCTTTCAAGCACTCAGTCTCTCCGTATCTTCGGTCACTTCATTGGCTACCAGTTGCCAGCAGAATCAAATTCAAGGCACTCACGCTGGCCTTTAGATCTCTGTTGGGCACCTGTCCTAAGTACTTGAAAACTCGACTCCCGAGATACTCCCAGGCCCGAGCACTTCTCTCCAGCTGCCGCGTTCGGCTTGCCGTCCCACGAGTGAAAAGGGCCCGACTGGGGGGTCGAACTTTTTCGGCAAATGTTGCGACACTGTGGAACACCCTACCCCCAGCAATTCAGCTAGCCCCCTCTGAAATCTGCTTCAAGCGGTTGCTAAAGACTTGGCTCTTTACCCAACCGCGCTAGGCATCATTACTTCAGTCCTCTTGGTTAACTGTGTTCTGTCAAGCGCCGGGACACCTCCTTGTGAGGTAGCTGTTCGCGCTATATAAAATGCCGTATTATTATTATTATTATTATTAATATTATAACTGACGACATCTTAATATCATGTGCTAACACATTCCTGTAAAAAGTTCTTCCTTGTTGATCTGATCTTATAGTTGAATGGACAGTAGGTTCTTGATGACTTTTCTGTTGAAGGTCAGAGTGATTGCACAGTACTTGACGAGGTTATCTGTGTCCATTAAGGCTTTTTTTGAAGCAGAAGGACCTTTTTGGTTTTGAAGTCATATGGAAATGGTCCATAGCTGGTGAAAGAGATGGATACAAAAAGGAAAGATGTGAGGGCCTCACCAAGAAAGAATTTCACAAAGAATGATTGTAGGATGTCATGTTAGTCATTTTTGGACTTGAACGAATCGAGTAGGCCGAAGAGTACAATATCCTAGACAATGTCAAAGACTATCAACTTGGAGGTGGAAGAACAGGTACTAAAGGTTATGTACAGCACCTTGATATTCTTGTGCGTCCTCAGGTGTCCTCATCCTCACAAAGGAATTGCCAGTACTGAGGCGGATCATCATATTACCTGTTACAGTAAATTTGAAGCTTATGGAAGTCATAGCAAATTACCCCATGGTTCCATCGAATCCATTAGGTCTTGGTGTCAATCTGTTCTTTGTGGTGGTGATAGTATCTAAAAGCTCAGATGAATGACAGCTCAAACTGAATACTCTGTGAAATGCATACTCAGATGTACATTGTTGCTTGACCATTCTCAGTATGCAGCACAATTAACCCTATTCACAAAGGTACATTTATACTTTCAGATTTACTCATTTGTAAACTTACTACTGCACCTAGTAGTAAATGTATTCACCACTTCTGAGTGTAAATGTACTACCAGGTGCCGACTTATATGTCTCTACCCTTCAAAACTGGGTGTGTAGCCTGATAGAACAGGATTTATGAGTGTAAAGTACCTACTAGTAAATGTACACATGTAGGTGGAAATCTCCTTATGGTAAAGTATAGGGAAATACAGAAAAGTTTCATAATTAGAAAATATACATAAAAATATGTTAATATCAATTAAAAATGTAAATTAAAATACACTTTTTATTATTAGTCTGTAATTTCAGAATATAACACAGTAACTAATAAAAGCAAATATTTAAGCACGGTCCTACTCATGATATCTTTTTGAATGTTGCTATAAGTTTGGAAGATGGATTGGGGTGACAAGGGGAGTCAGAGGACTTGCATGAGGATAGGAGTTATATCGCAATATTTCTTCAGCCCCTTGGTAAGGTATTGCTATGGTGTGTATGATGCCCTTAACATTTGCCAGTTGGGATGGCCATGGAGCAGTCTGTTGCCAACATCCAGAAGTCAGAGTACCAGGACTGGAAGAACAATTCTGAAGTCGCTTCTCTGGAAGAAAAATCTCACTTTCTTCCTTATAGAGAGTTGGCTATAGGATAGCTTGTTTTTCTTAGAAATGTGTTTTTTGAGGTTAAAGTTGTTATACGGGGTGAATCTGAGTGGCTTGGCATTGGGTGGGAAGTTGGTGTTCAGCCAGCTTCATGCCACTGAGCCAGGTTTGGACTAGTTGTTGCTTATTGTTCTTGGCTAATAGTAGTAATTATGTCTAGGTGGAGGTTCGGCTTCAAAGGAATACTGGACCTCAAAGGCTCACGTGGTGCAGTTAATGTTTAATGCCGGTCACAGAGGAGACTTCAAAATTGAGCTGTGTGAATACATGTGAACACTTACAATGTCTACCTCCAGTACCCTGATTTTTATGACTACTTTGAAAAAATGCCTATCGACAGCCTAAAAAGGCCAGTACGAAGTTGTGAAACTTTGCAGAATTTAGGTTTGTCAAACACAATATCCGTAAAGCTGACCCTGCCAAGGAAAGGTGGCTACTCTACATTTGGGAACTCCGTTCCAATGCTGTTCCCAGGCTGTTTGAGTGGCAGCGGGAAAACACAATGGCTGTTACTCACCCATGTCACTTCCTTTTCTTGATTCCTGAAGATGTAGCCTGGTCTTCTGGGATCAGGGTACAGAGTAGGAGCCAGGCACACCAAAAACTAATTCTGGCAGCCTGATGTACTATATATATTGGACAGGACATCTGGCTGCAGGGACTGGTGGCATTTTAACCACCCTGTGGAAATTTGGAGAACTTCATATTTCTAAGCAGAGTACGAAAATCCCCCTAGCCTTAATTATTTATGTGTTTCTTTCGGCCTCACCGAGAGCACGAGTATCGAGAGGGAGATTTGGTACTCAGCGCTCAACAGTAGTAAATAAGTCTCAAGCTCTGAGACAGTAACAAGTATCAATTCTAATGTCCGCCGTTGACCAGGGGCGGGAACACGGGGTCTTACAAAATACGGCCAATCAATCACGGAAAACGAGATCTCGAGTGAAGGCACTCATATTTACCTATAGTTTCCCGGATTTCAAATTAGGGTGTAGCATGCAGGTAGCTGCTTCAATTCCTTTATATAGCAAAACGGCGTGTAGGCATATTTAAGAAAACATTCCTAACGGGAGAAGAAAAAGGCGTCTTAGTACAGCGAAAGGGAAAAGAATGGCACCCTGCATGATCTATACCGCTACAAGTTCTTTGCCGTCCACTGTGAAGGTATTACAATATAATATAAAGCCAATCACTAAGAAGTACAGGAATCTCGAAAGTCAGCAAAAAATAAAAAAGATCATTACCTATAGTCTCTTGATAATTCAGAATAAGTGTAACATGAATGTAGCCGCTTCAAAACCTTTTTCTGGTAAAGCAGCGTGCAGTCATCTTTTAAACTTTCCTAAGGCAAGATGAAAAAAACGTCTTAGCACAGCGAACGGGGACGTGAAAATAGCACCCAGTAAGGTTTATACCACTAAAAGGGAACAAACTTACTTGCTATGCAATGATTGGCGGATCGAAAAGTCGGCCACACAACACAAGCTCCGCACCGGGATGGATAGGGAACGGATAGCGGGCGTGGAGGTAGATATACTATGTTCAAATAGGCTGATACGAGGCACCTGTGTCCAAGGAGATACGGCGGGATAAACACTAGACGTAAAGCAGAATACCAGATCCCCGAGCATAAAATGGGGGCTGCCATTTTGAGAGAAACTCTACTTCGACCTGAGAAAACCGAGTAGGAGGCAGATGCAATAGAAAGAGGACAATATGAAAACCTCAAAGGACAATGTCAATAAAAAACAGTAATAAAGCAAAAGAACGTTGTAGCGAGAGAAGGAGCAAAAATAAACTCAGAAAATAGAAAAAAATAGAAAAAATGACAAACTAACAATTACAAAAATATAATGTCTGTCAAATATTAAAAATTAAAAAATAATGCTCAGAGATCGCACAATTAGTGAATAGCATTCTCCCAGGGGATGGATTCATTCAATCCTGAGACAGCCGTCTCAAGGAGGAAAATCCAATAGACTTCCCTTTTGCCACGCAATGAATCTGAGTTCCCATCCTTAGGACAATGAATCCTCTCAAGAATGAGCCATCTCAGGTCCTCAATCTCATGTCTAAGATCCTTCCAATGTGCCACTAGAGGTGCTCCCGGACGGGAGTTTCTAATGCACGATTTGTGTTCAGATAGTCGAGTGCGAAATTCTCTGCCAGTTTCTCCTACATACCCCTTAGAACAGGAGCAGGTCAATAGATAAACCACATTCTTGGTCCGACAATTAGTCCTTTCTTTAAATTTTATGTCTCTCTTACCCCATTTGAACTCAGGGGTACAAATGACCTGATCACAAGCGTGGCAACCGCCACATCTATGACTTCCTGTAATGGGGTTCGTTGGATAGGACCTGCTGAATCGTAGGGCGAAGCTCTCACTAGGAAATTTCGCAAATTTTTGTTGCGTCGAAACGCAAAAATGGGCTTATCCAATTTGTCTGTGGCTTTGTCAACATTAAGAAGATGCCAATGAGAATTTATGATGAATCTCAGTTTTTCATTGAAATTAGAGTGAGTCGATGTCATCACAAGGTTGTTATCATCCTTTTTCTCTTTGGGAATCAAAAGGTTCTCCCTGTTAAAATATTTAGCTCTTTTGTAAGAGTCTCTGATCAACCTCTTGGGGTATCCTCTTTCAAGGAATTTGTTCTTCATCCCTAATGCGTGGTGTTCAAAATTACTCATATCAGAGCAGTTACGATGGAGCCTGAGGAATTGGCTGAATGGAATGCTATTTCTTTGGCTACGAGGGTGATAACTGTTGTAAAGGAGCAGTGTATTACGGGCAGAAGGCTTTGTATAGAGAGACACCTCAATGTGGTTATTATTGGCTAAAATCCAAACATCCAGAAACTCAATTTTGGTAGAGCTGATGTTAGTGCTAAACCTAAGGTGTGGATCACAAAGATTTATCCACAAAATGAACTCGTCCAACTGTTCCATAGGGCCACGCCAAATAAAGAAAATATCATCGATGTATCGATTGTATTGGGTCACATTTTCAAAGAATGGGGCAAGCTCGTTGTAAATAAATTTTTCTTCAAAGACCCCCAGCAGTCAAAAAGATTCTAGATGGTGCTGAATGCCCCACGGAAAAATTATTCATTCTTGAATGTCTGGCCATTGTTCTTAAAGAGAACTTCTTCGAATTTGATAAGAATATCTATCAGCAAACACTGGGTATAAGTATGGGAGCGGCATGTGCCCCAAATGTAGCGAATGCCTACATGGGGGTCTTTGAAGAAAAAAGACTTCGGAGACACAAGGTAGCGCCATATTCATAAGAATGTGGTGCAGCCTTGCGTTTAACAACTTAGCGCCAACGCAGGTACTCTTGCACCAGAGTGCAAGGGTGTCTGTGTGCAGGGGAGGATTGGTTATGTGTAGGAAAGTGTACCTGCCTGCATATAAACAATCCTAAATGCCATTTTGTAACTTTTATGTGTGCTCCTTCATGCAGCACACTTGAAAGTTACAAAATTGAATTTTTTTTCAAAGGTGTGTTTATGAACAGGAAGGAACACCTTCCTGTACAGAAAAAATCCTTGGCACTTTGCACAAGGCAGCATACATGGAAAAAGCAAAAACGAGGAGAAATGCATGATTTTCCTGTTCTTAATTTTGGCGCTGCCTCCTATGAAAAGTGACGTTCCCGTAGCGATAGAGGCTTGTACATATGCCCCTAAGTTTCATGTTCATTCTTGGAAGCAATTTATTTTCAGAGACTTCCATATGATATACAATGGAATAATGAATTGAGAAATATAATAGTGTAATGAACTTTTATTACAATTAAAAGTAAAGTATGCACAAAGTATTTGCATAATATATAGATATATGCATTAACCAGATATATTAGAAAATTAATCTCGGCCTATTTGAGCATATGAAACAGTGATGAAAATAAGTAAGAGAATTTCGAATGGTCTTCTCTTTAATTAAATTGTGTAGATAATTTGGTGCTATATTAAGGTACATTATCTGTGCTTTATTGCTGTCCAGCTAAAGCAATTTTGAGACGGAGAAACACGCTTTGGGATGGAGAAACTAGTCAAATACATATTGTCATTAGAATCAAGATAACACTGTATTATATGGATAAGGGCCTCAAAGAGGTCAAGTAATTGAGATTGTATAAAAAAATGCAAGTTGTGGTGTTTACGGTAAGAGCACTTGAGTACTATTCAGTGTTTCACAAAATACCACTCAAAGCCTGATAAACAGAGGGAACTGGCTAATGTAAACATGAGAAATGACATATTTTTGAGTGTTTTCACAACTTTTTTTTTAATTGCTATTATTATCATTAGGACTCTGTGAAAGAACAGTGACATTCAGAGTCACAGTGTGCATGTGTTTCTCATAAATGTGAATTAAGAACCGCTTGAAACAAATTTTCTTAATTAACTTCCCATTAAGGGCGCAGCATATTAATACAGGGTATGCACCAGTGGTGTGGAAGTTAACTGTCACCAATCTGCAGTGTATATTTACACCTCCCTCATATATGATTAAAAAGTGTCCTGGCTGAGTTTAAAACCATACAGTAACACATCAGAGAAAAGTGCTCACAAGTGAAGAAATGCCACGTAGATGCATTGATTGAGTCACCCACTAAGTGTGACATGTGAGACCACAGGGCAGGTTGCATAATGTATACATTGGGGTGTGCTAAACATTCCGACTACTAGTATGCTAGATTAAAACAAAAATTCCTTACAGTACGTGTTGGAAAATGGCCGTCTCTGAAGGGTCACCCCAAACCTTCTGCCTTCCTCCACCTATTTTTCTGACCTTGTTTATGCTGTCTTTAGGGCTCCAGGCACTTTACCACTGCTGACCAGTCCTAAAGTGCACGTGCTCTCTCCTGTAAATATGGTACAATTGGTTTATACCTGATTGACATATTTAATTTACCGGAAAATCCTTGTAAGAGGTATACATATACCCAGGGCTTATAAGTTAAATGCTACTAGTGGGCTGCAGCACTGATTGTGACGCCCACAGAAGTAGCCTTTTTAACCTGTTACAGGCCTGCCATTGCAGGACCTGTGCACACAGTTTACTGCCACTACTTTCCAAGTTCCAAACTCCCACTTTAATACACATCAATCACCTAGGGTAAGCCCTAGGTAGCCCTAAGGGCAGAGTGCTATTTAAGTAAAAGATAGGACATATACCCATATGGTGTACAGTACCATGTAGCCCTAAGGGCAGGGTGCTATAATTAAAAGGTAGGACATATACCTGTATGGTTTGCATGTCTTGGTAGTGACAAACAGCCTATTTCATTTTTCTCAACTGTAAGGCCTACCCCTCTCATAGAATCGCACTGGAAATTCCTTAATAATCTCTTAAACTTTAATTCCTGATCAGAGAGGAGTAGCTTTTGGATGTTTCATGTTTGGAATGGTATTTATAAATACTACTAACTGATTAGGTTGGATTTAACTTTACTATTTCAGAAATGCCATTTTTACAAAGTTAAAATGTCATTGCATGTAGTGCTCTGTGTGCCTGACAGCATGTCTCCAATAGACATCTGGGCTAGGCGGGTGACAGCTACATGTGTACATTCCCAATAGACAGCCACAAGCCAGGACACTGCACACTGATGGGTCATCCTGGAAAGAATGGAGGAAAGGAGGTAACACTTCACTTGAATAGGCAGTGTCCTGTCTTCACACAAAGGGCTGATTTACCCCTCATAGCTTGGGTGGTAGAATGCCTTGGCTGAAAGAGGATCTGTGCACTTCAGAGAGCTCCTTTAAAGTCACCCTCCACATCAAAGGCACTCAATCCAGACAAACACTTTTGGAACCTTAACCAGAAATCGCTGGCTCTAAATCTGCACATTACCAGAAGGACTGCTGGGCTGCCAGGAGGGACTGCCACTTTGCTAACTTCTTTACTGTGATGGACTGCTGCTTGTGGAGGGCTGTGCTGCAGGAGGGACTGCCACTCTGCGACATGCTTTCATGTGCCAGGCTGCTGCCTGCTGCCTTTTTGCTGTGCTGAAGCTCTAAGTGCTCTCTAAGGGCTTGCTGGCTTGCCCCATGTTTTTGAAATCTCAGAGTAATCAAAGTTTTCATCTGTGTACTTCTGCCATCTGACTTTACCACTTGTGTTTCTCACAACTGTACTTGTTGAAATGATTATAGCTGGTCGGAGCTTCAACCTGCCTTGTTTAGCAAGCAAGCGCTCTGCTTTTACCACTGATGCCTCAATACCGAGGGCCACTGTTCCAGTAAGACCCTGAGATCAAGCATTCCATGATGTGCCTCCCCAAGACACTGTATCTACATGAGCCACTGCAGCCCCCTGACCAGCCACACTCAACACGACCCACGGCACATTGTCATGTATCACCTTGAAGATCCTGGACTCGCCTGCTTCATTGCCCCCATTGCTGGGCAACGTGAGCCTCGCCTATTTCTACGAAATGTGCTGCAGCATGACTCGCCAACAGACATCCTTTGTTTTCCCCAAGAAAATGTACTGTGATTCTCAAGACCCAGCAACTAGGGGGAGAACTATGCTGGTGCTCCTACCATGAGGAATTTCCTTTGCCTTCCTTACATATTACTGTAAAGCACCTAAAAGAAGCTGATGAAATTATTGTACTGTGATTTTACCTGCATATTTTGAATGCACTTATGCAGAAAAGTATTGATTGCATTTTTATTGTTTTGGTCCCTTTTTGTTAACAATATATAACGTTGTTTTTGTAAATGTGTGTGAAGTATTTTTGTGGTGTATTCATTGCGCTGCTGTGTGTCTGTTGCACAAACATTTTACACATTGTCTCTTTTGATAAGCCTTCCTGTGCTGCCTGCACAAAGCTACCAGAGGGTGAGCACAGGTTATCTGATCTGTGTATCTAGCTTACCCTGACTAGAGTGGTGGGTTCTCTCTGGCCAGGGTGTATACCTTAGCCAACCAGAACCCCCATTTCAAACAACATACATTATAAAGATAAATATTGACAATACGTCTGGCACTGGCAACTAGTTATTACAAGCATATGAGACAAAATAAAAAGAAGAAAAAATGCCCCGCCTAAACCAGCAATTCAATTTTGAAATTCTTCTTGGTAGAAAAAGAGGCTTTGAATTACTGACATAGTTTAAACACATGTATTCTGTAAATATTGATGTTATATGATTGGATTATATTTTATTGATAAGTTCTAAAAATGTATATATAGGACAGTTTCTTATTTTATGTGCTGGGAAGGTGTGTTGCTCGTAATTAATTTTTAATGATTACCTTAGTTTTTGAGATTAAGATGTGAAGTTGCTGTGATTGCAATGATTTTAAGTAATCAAGCAATAAATATTTACAATACCCATAAAAAAAAAAAGTATGAAATTTGACGATTAGTAGTGCAGAATGTGAGGCTTGTTCAAGTACTAGGTCCACAGTTTCCCCTTACTGGGAACCAAGCATTCCATTGTACTGCTTGACTCTCGCAGGGTAGAGAAGGAAGCAGGCCAAGGCCTGATCATGAGAGGTGGTATGGGATAGTAATTACTATTCGCTGGCATGCAATAATAACACTCAATAAATAATTGTTCAGTCTGTTCTTTTTCTTTAGAAAAGGAAATGTACATGTATGACATAGACACTACTAAATACTATGCATTATTTGCCAATTAAACATTCTTCAATTAAAATCTTGGTGGAACACTGTATGTCATTATTATGAGTTGGATATTGTTTTTGCCTCCTAGTGTGTAATCCACATGTAAATAAAGTCCTATTTTGGTTACGGCTAACCATTTATTTAAATAAGATCTCCATTACTCAGGTCTTCTATAATAGTTCTGAAAACTTCCAGCCTCCAAGATTCTCTACTTCTTTGCCTTTTTTCTCTTTAGTAGCTTTTAGCATTGTAAAATGTATCTAAACATATGTTAACTATATTCCTTTTTTGTTCTTATGAGTATTTATTGCTATTTGACACCTAATTACAGAGAATATTTTATCTCTTCCCCTTTTCTTTCTATCCCTCCCTTTTCCCCTGTAAACCCTAAAATGTAAACAGCTTTCTGCTATGTTATATGGCATACTTTTATTTTACATGTGGTTATTCTCAAATATTGTTATATCTTTGCCCTGTGTTTTATGATGATTAATGGTGTTAATAAAGCTTATTAAACTTTAAAAAAAAGTCCTGCAGATGATATTCTGCAATCACATTTTACCCCTACTGGTTCATGGCCCTCAAAATCACCTCCCCACCTATACCAGATAGACATCAAAACATAGAGGGATCTCACAAATAAAGCATTTCACTATAGCCATTATTCATGTGTAAATGTAATAATTTCTGTTAATAACGCATTTCAACATTGCTCAACAATCACTGTCAGTATAAATGGTTATAAAGCATTACAAAAAAACATGTGCCTGTGTCTTCTTTATGCACATTCAGGCCACAGGAAATGCTGCAATTATAGAACCAGCTCCTAAAGAAAAGTGCACTCCAGCAGAAGAACAAAAATTCCCAGCCGGCTCCCCACCCAGCCGGATGCCTTCACTGCTGGCACAGGAGCTGGCAGTTGAGTTCTCGCTCTATACGGGCAGGGTGTTTTTGTTTGTGATGACCTCCCTCTCACCCCAGATGCAGCCCTGGGGAGGAAGGAAGCCCACCACTGTTGTGGGGAGCACAACAGCCCTCCCCCTTGGCAGTCCCTCATCAGGAACTGGAGATGGGATCCCGCCTGGTGTGGGCTATATTAAGACGCACCCCTCTTCAATTTTTTTCAGGGCTGAGCGCTATGCACTTCGATTCTCGTTGCGGAATCAAAGATCACCAAACTTAAAATAGCCATTTGGCTGATTTGGCCGATCCTGCGTTCATTTTACTCCAGCCATCACAACCAGTTTAAATAGACCTCTTCACTTCCAAGTGGCACATTATGCAGGGAGCAGTCTTTACTGGCTCCTGGTGCCAGCTTTCCTCATTTTCTCTGTGTCTGGTGCTCCTCTCCTTTTTCTTGGGTGCAGAACTGGTCGTCAGTGGGTGTAAGATGGCCAGCCTCACTGGCCCTTTAAGAAATTCACTGGTCTTAGGATCACCTGCGAGTAGAACCCTTAGTCCTTTAGGGCATCAGGGGGCTTGCTTCGAGTTGCCTTCCAGCTGTCTATGGATGCTGCCTCCATCGGCCACTGTGTTTTTGTTTGTGGTGACTGCCCCTTTCTCCACAGATGCAGGCATGAGGAGAGAGGGCGAGCCCACCACTGTTGTGGGAAGCACAACAGCCCTCCCCCTTGGCAGTCTCTCGTCAGGAATTGGGGATGGGGCCCCGGCCGGTGTGGACTGCGTTTTGACACACCCCCCTTAACATTTTTCATTGGGGTCCTAGGCCCCTACGTGTTTGCTGGCCCAGGGGTTGGAACTAGGGGTGGACAGAATTTTTTTAATTCACTTTCGCGAACTATCGCGAAAATGTCAAAAATCTCTGCGATCACACGGAAATATCGCAAAGACGCGGATGTTTTTTTCCCACCCGTTCGCAATATTTTCTGCGTGATCACGGCTCGCCAACTTACCCATGCAGTTGCTCACAGGCGCGGCCATCTTGTTTTCACTATCCCGCCCACCCGTAATGCTTACTTCCTGTTCCGGGTCACGCAATGCATGCTCGCGCCCGTTCGCGGTACGTATTTCCTGTTCGGGAAAACCTTTACTTGTTTATGCCGCTTTTTGCGTGCTCGGGGAAAAAATATTGCGCAAACTTGCACACGTGGTCGCAATGGGCGCGGCCATCTTGTTTTTCACTCTATTGCATGGTTCTGGGGCCTAATTTTGAAACCTCCCTGTATCTTTGCAATGCTTTGTTTCCAGCCACTTTTTTAAAATCTTTTTTATTTATTATCTCTCTAACTAATTTTCCTGCTTCTATATTTTTGGTTTTTGTCTACTTTTTTTAGCTACGTTTTCACTCTTTTTCTATTCCCTGCTGTTTCATTTACTTACTTTTTAAATTGTATTACCTTTTCTTTCCCGCCCTGTCTCTCTCTCCCCAGAACCATGACAAAGGGTGAGGCTCGCAGCAGCCAGGGCCGCGACCGCGGCGCCCACAAGGGGTGCAGGCACGGGCCTTATTTGGGGAGGTGGAGTTGGCTGCACTTGTCTTCTTTGTGCAGCGCCACCTCCCCTCTACCCTCGCAGCAGGTGGCGGGCCTGGGTACGCGTCCGGGCTCCGGGAGGGTCGACAGCGCTGGGGGAAGGTGCGCCGGGTAGTATTCCGCTGCTCTTGGGTCCGGCGCACCCAGGTGCAGTTGACGCACTGGTGGTCCGACATCCTGGACCGTGAGCAGGACCTGCTGGACCTGCTAGGAGTGGAAGTCCCAGGTCTTGGTGAGTAACTATTTAATTATTACTACTTTGTGTCTGTTCTTCTGCTCTGTGTTATATATTGCGAATATCTTTTTTCTTTCAACCAGCTAGAATGTTGCTGCTTACATTCCAGGTTAATTAGGTTTACAAGTCTTCTGTGATTGGTATGACACAGGTGCTCCTCTGTGCTACTACTAATCTTACTTGTTTGCAACTTTGCGTTTGCGCTCGCTTAGCGTGATTATGTAAGTTTATTTTAGAGAAATTAAGTTACGTAATGCTATAGTGACTCTAGTCCTTACTTTGTCCTGTCACTAAGAGATAGGGGCGGATTGATACTTAGGTTGAGTTACTTTTTTTTTTTTTTCCTCATTTGCCTTCTCACTGCCCATCTCACAACGATACCGCCCATGGGCTGTTTATCTCATGTGTTAACTTTCCTTTAGAGGAGAAAGAGGGGAAGGCCACACTATTTAGAGTCCGTACCCTCCTCTGGGCTATGCCCATCGAGATGTTTGAACAGAGGGACCCTCTCCAAAAGGTGACCACCCTATCCTCAATCTTCCCTGACCAGGGAAGACTAGAAGCCAACCGAGATACAAGAAAGCTTAATCATAGGACATTATATAAAAAAAAAACCTTTCCACCATCCCATCACCCAAAACATAGCATAAAGGGGGTCCAGAATCTATATCTTTTTTACGCTGATCCAAAATATCCAGTTTGGCAATGGCTCTCATAGATCTTATCCAGCCCAATTCTGTTGGGGGCACCACCGAGACCCATAATTTGCAAATCTCTCTCCGAGCTAGCAATATAGCATAGAAAAACAGTTTAGCATTGTCGTCTGTGCCCTTACCTTGCATGTCCAATCTCCCTGTCATAACAAGTTCAGGGCTTACCTTTATCTGCCGGCCAATAACAGTTGACAGCTTTGTACTTACAGCCTCCCAAAATTCTTTTATCGCTGGGCAATACACGAACATGTGAAGGTCATCTTCCTTAGGACTCTTGCACTTGGGGCACTCCACCATACCCCTCGGTTTGAATTTCGAAAGTGTTCTTGGAGACCAGTATGCCCTGTGGATTGTAAACAGATGGTTCCTCCTTAAGTTTGCGGGTTTAATTATTTTATATAGCATAGACATCGTTACTTGCCATTGATCTTCTGTAGCAATCTCCGGCAAGCAGTCTCCCCACAAAGTCTCCGTCAGTGTAAATGGACCGTCTTCCATCTCCAATATTTCCCAGTACCACAGCGATACTTCTTTTTTAAACTCCGTTTCTGACATCAGCTTCTCTTCCAAATCGTTATGGAGACCAACTGCAATTTCTTTTCCCGTTGCCCAACTCTGTATCTGAAGGTATTTGAACCTGGAGAACCTCCAACCTCATTCCTGTTCACAATAGCTCCATGGAACCAAATTACCCTCCGGAAATAAATCTTTCCACCTCTGAGGCCCATCCACTCTCAGCCCTTTAGCCAGGGCATCCTTGGACCAGGAATGGGACCCCGGTGTGTCCCAAATCGGAGCCATAAAACTGTAGTACGGAATTTTTAGCAACCTCCTAATTTTAAACCAGACCTCAGCTAAATCTCTTAAAACTCTTAACCTAATCTTCTTGAAAAATTTAGGATCAGCGAATTTATACATAAACCCATGCTGCTTAACATTTGCCATTCTCAACAACGCAACCAGCAACTTCCCGGAGTGTCCAAGAGCATACAACAGATTTTTAACACGAAAGCCCATGAATAAATTTGAAAGTCCGGAGCCGCTAGCCCACCCTTCAAAAGTCTCCTCCTAATCTTCTTCCATGAAAGACGAGACCCTCTTGAAGCCCAAATAAACTAACCGATCTCGCTCTGAAGTCTAACAGACCAATCTTTTTCAAATGATAGCAGCAATGAATCAAACAAAAAAGTTATCTTGGGTAAGATCATCATCTTAATCAAATTCACACGTCCGAACAGTGTTAAAGGCAGGTGTCCCCAACCTCGCATAGTTAATGTAATCTCCTTCTTCACTTTATAAAAATTAACCTTGGCGAGCTCCCGTATATCGTGTGTTATCCTCACCCCTAAATATCGCATCTCCATTTTACAGGCTATATCGTCAGCATTTAAATTCCAAGACATAACCTCTGTCTTATCCTCCTTTATACTATAACCTGATACAGCCCCAAATTCCTTTGTTAGTTCAACTAGGCAATGCATTGACTGTTGTAGCTTGGGTGTTAAAATAATTATATCATCGGCATATAGCCCTATCTTCCTGGACCAACCCTTAAATTCAAACGGAGGAATCCTCTCAGCTGCTCTAATCATACAAGCTAGGGGCTCTATATAGAGATCAAATAATAGAGGGGAGAGGGGGCACCCTTGTCTCGTTCTTCTCATAATTGGCACCGGCTCAGTTAATGTCCCATTAACTAACACCCGGGACAAAGGAGAATGATATAATGATGCAAGGGCGGAACTAAAATTTACACCCAGCTTAAGATGCTTTACCAAGGCCTGTAGATACACCCAATTCACTCGATCAAACGCCTTGGTGGCATCCAAAGCGATAACCGCCAAGAGAAGATTATAGGCAGAAGCCACATCTATACTTCCAATAAGAGAGAAAGTTAGTTCCTTTAGGTATCTGCCCTTAATAAAACCTTTCTGATCATCGTGAACTAGCTGGGGAATGACGCTGCTCAACCTATCTGCCATGATCTTCGCAAAAAGCTTATAGTCACAGTTCAAAAATGATATAGGCCTATATGAATCCATATTTTTGGGCGATTTCCCTAACTTAGGTATTAAAATAATATTTGCCTCATTCTATGAGGGAGGCAAAGAAGCCTTACCCAGAAAAACCTCATTAAATAGTTGAGTTATAAATGGCACCAGAGTGTCTATCAGCACCTTATAAACTTCGGCAGGAAGCCCGTCAGGCCCTGGGGCTTTCCCCTTCTTCACCTGCTTAATGACAGCTGCCACTTCTGCCTGCAATATCTCCTGATTTAATACCTCCTGAAGATCTTCAGACAGCGGCTTCACCACCTCCAGCCACCGCTCTACAGCCACAACTTCCGGTTTCAGGTCTTCCTTATACACTTTCACAAAATACCTGTGAAAAGCTTCCACTATACCCTTACTATCTGAAACCAATCGACTTGACTCCTCGTCCTCCCTCACTTCCTTTATCAAATTCCGAACTCTATCCTTTCTCGCCTTCCAGGCAAGCAATTTACTGCTTCCCTCCCCATACTCAAAGTGCGCAAGCTGACTAGCATCCCATTTCTCCTTAACCCTTTGACTTAAAACCCCCACTAACTCTGCTTTTAACTCCGCCAACTGTTTCAAAACTCTCACCTCGACCTCAAGACTACCTGAACTTACAATATCTGCCTCATACTGGCGAATTTTCTTTTCCAACTCAGTAATTCTACTGAAATATATTCTCCTCTTTTTTGCTCCCAAAGCGCCTAACCTTCCTCGAAAAAAAGCCTTACATGTGTCCCAAACAATCTCTATCTTTGCCAAGCCCAAATTCTTATCTAAAAAAACTTCAATCTCCTTCTGCAAATTACTTAAAGCTTCCTGATCATAAAGGACCGTACGATCCAACCTCCAGGTTGAACCTGATGAACCATTCTCAATTTTTAGTGACAGTGTAATGGCTGAATGATCCGAAAGATGCACCCCTACATGAGCTGCCAGTGCCACACTATCTACCAATCTAACATCTAACAAAAAATAATCTATCCGGGATTTATGACTATACTTTTTATTATAAAAAGTATAACCTAGTGCCTGACCAGACCTCCGTCTCCAAATATCACACAATCCTAATTGTGCCATTATTACCTTAACTCTATTGGACATTTTAATATTCATCAGTGCCCTGCTGTTTTGTGACTGATCCAACTTATGATCAAGCACTGCATTGAAATCGCCTGCCATAATGATTTTCCCAGAAAAACTCAAAACTTCCCTAGCCAGTTCATCCAAAGGCCCAACGTCATCTTGATTCGGGCCATAATACCCAATAATAGTATACACTTGACCCAGTATCCTTAAACTCACCATCAGCCATCTACCCCTAGCATCTGCAGCCTTTCCCTCTACTAAACTCTCCACCCCTTGTCTAATCAAAACTGTCACTCCTTTAGTTACCGCCAATTGAGGAGTATGAAAAGCATGCGCCAACCAGCGCTGAGTTGAAAAAAGTTCTTTACTTTCCTCTCCAGTTAAGTGGGTCTCCTGCAAAATTATAATATGGGCCAGAGAGTCCCTCAGATATTTTAAAATTAGATCCCTTCTTGGTTTTACACGTAAACCATTTACATTCCATGATAGGAAAGTTAACTCTTTCAAATTACCCCCAGTCATCCCAAACCCAATGACCAACCTCATACCGTCTGGCGAAAAGAAAACATCTGAGGATTTTTTCAAACTTACTCCCCTTACCCTCCCCCCACAGCCCCTACCCATCTACCCCCCACCAACCCACTCCCCACCCTGGAAAACCCAACCAATTTACCTATGGCCCTTACCTGAGCCCTTTAGGTGTCTGCAACGGACGGTGCACAGTAACTAATAATAACTAAATTACAAAATTAAAAGGTAAGCATTCCTGTGCTTCATTCGATCTAGCAATTTAAGCACATTCTTAAACATACTTTGTACAGACTACCCGTCTGACACTGCTCCAAAAATCTATCTACATCTTCCACAAACTGGAAAGAATGCATTTTATTATTCCACATAACTTTTAAAAAGGCAGGGAATCTCAATTGCACAGTAGCTCCCAGGTTCCTCAGAGGTTCAATCCTTTTGCCTAGCTCCCACTGACTATTCGATGTTGCGGGTGACAAATCCGACCATACCTCAACTTTCACTCCGTCTACCACAATGGCAGGTTTAGTTACTTTGTATGAGTTTGTAATTTTATTAGTGGTATGCGTGATGCCCCCTCAGGTACGTCACATGCTGCTGGTAGCCCAGTCTTTATTAGAACATTTTCTAGTTTGTTAAATGAGTGGTGGTAATAGGCTTAGCACTAGCAGAACGAACATCAGCATCAATCAATCAACCCAAAATCTGGTGCATACAAAAAATGTAGTCATGTGTCCTCCATTTGACCATATGCATTGTTGAGGACTTAAAGAAGTGGAAATGCATACTTAATGTACAATTGGCATGCCTGGAATAGGTGGGCTAGGTCGGGGGGCACGTCATACTTATGCTTAGTTAGTATTCTGGAATCAGAATGGAAGACCGGATTACTGTTGATAAATAGGAAGTAGTCGATCCGCGAATCCCTCGATACTATTTGTTGACCAGATGAGATCGGTCAATTTATTTATTGAAATTGTTGTTTCATAAGTGTTTTTTGACCGTTCTTTAAAAATATTTTATTTGTTTGACATCATCCATCAATGTTAGTCTCTTGCTTGTATTTCCTGTAGAGCACCCAGGGGAAGGCAGACACAGACAGGGAATGGGACTCAGTCGGTGGGAGGACCACAACAGCAGGACGACACCAACGAGGGCTCCTCTGCTGGCCCTAGTAAGTCTTCTTGTTTATAATATTAATTCTTATTCCATAACTTTTACCGCACCATATTTTCCCGAACTATTGTTTCAGTTTCTTAATGCTATTTTTTACCAACAATTATCCTTCTATCTGTACTGTTTCGAAAATCTTGTTATCCCTGCCTCTGCTATGATGACTCTCTGTACTACTACTACTATTAGTCTGTCTGTACTGTAGTAGCTAGGCTTGCCCTGTTTTCCACTCTTTATTTAAAAGGTTGTAAATAAAACTCAGATTCACCAGTAGCTCTAGCCATTGAGTCCAGTCCTTTGGGTCATCCTCTTGTACTTCTTCTAGTCTTATTGATCTTGAGTCTTTGTTAATCTTGAGGCCTTGACAATTCACACCAACAAATGCCCAAGTAGATTTATTACTATTTTGATTTGATAGGACATACTACTACTGTTGTAGGGATTTTGCACATACAGACCGTTGCACAAGTGATGGTAGGTTGGACCTTCCTCACACCCCTCAATCAGAAGTTCGGAACCCACCACAATCCCCTGCCCGACTGGTTATATTAGTGTCTTGTCATAACTATTAGCTCTCCGAACCCTGTCCCCAAGATACCCAACAAGTAGACAACCCAGAACATAACACACCCAACCTCTCAGTCGTGGAAGCAATACACATGCTTCCTTTAATTTGATCACTCATGTAAGTCCACACCAAATACCACCAAGTCTATGTAAGTTCAAAATGTTTATTGACAAGCTATGTACATTAACATAAACATTGTTAGACTTACTTACAGTTGTTAATTAAATCATGATACCTGAACAGTAGTGGAAGCACCACCATCCCCTAGGTAGGAATTTAGTTTATATAAATGTATAACTGAAGATCTCTGAGTGAAGGGACCCCTCACCTTAGAAGAACCTAGTACTGGTAGTTGTTGCATCATAAGCTCTGCAAAGCTCTGGTTCGTAGAAGGGAATCTTCCGTCTGTAATGCAAAAAATGAAATGGTGCGCGTTAGTATATTGCAAGCATTTCTCAGCCGTGCCAAAAAGTGTAGCATTTATGGATAACCAATATGGACTAACAGTACACCAGAACTTCATAAAAAAGTGGCTTGTTAATGTTTTGGTTGACTGCTTGTACCCAGCGCTTAGACAGTAGCAGTGTGAGGTCATGTGGGCTCAAAGGTGTCTTATACAACAAGCTGCAAGGTAACGTCACTTGTGCAAAAATAAAAGACAAAAAGGTAAAATTGTTGCATGGCTCGGGCTAACTAAGCGAAGGCTAGAATGACCCTAGGGACCATATATACCTACTAGTGTCTACTAGACTACTACCTGATTTGTACTAGTGATGTATGTTATATACTATTAACTCATTTTTCAATCTTGCTACTGACCAATAGGATGAGGTGTATATGACGCCTAAAAAATGTGTAATGTTTTCTAGGCGCACTATCCATGACCACCATTGCCGGGGCCAGGCAAGGTGACACGGAGGGAGAGGATGCGGCAGTTGCCGAGGATACCGATGGAGCGGTAGGCGGAGTGCTAGCACCAGTGGCGGGCGATGGTAAGTTAGATTCATAAGCCTTAACTATTGTTGACATTACACTCACTGCAAGGGTCGCCCCCACCGGGCCGACGGTAGTCACCGCCGACCCCGCAGGGGTAAACCTCTGCCATCCCTGTAGAAAAGACCCCCGCCATATTACAATGGCTGAGGGGGTCAGCAGCGGATAGAAACCGTCCGCCGATTTTCCGCAGTTGACATGTTGTGTCGACTGGGCGGAAAAGGTTTCAATATGGTGCCGGTGTCTGAAAACACCGCCAGCCATATAATCTGAATTTTGGATTGCCTTTCCGTGGCGGCATTACCGCCATGGAAAGGCATGCGGAGTATGCTAGGGGTGCCCGTTGCGGTCCCCCATTGAGGGTACCTACCTATGCTATGGTACCCCCTGCCTTTCAAAGCACAACGTGGCTGGCTCCGGGCGGGGCCTGTCACGTTGTGCTTGGAAAAGCACTACATGTATTAGCATTGCGGCGGGCCGTGCTTTCGGCACCGCCCACCACAAAGTTAAAAATATGGGATGCACCCCCCATTGTGGCAGAAGCATCCTAATTGTCCCCACGGGACACCCGCCCTTATGGCGGGTGGTCCCTTTTTAGCGTGAGGATGGCGGACGGACATCCGATGTCCTAAGTACGTAAGAGTTGTTGTGAACGTTTGAAGAGTGAATAAGACACCATTTAATTGGCATAGGGGCGGGAGTATTGAGTAACCAATGGCCTCATCTATCTGTGATTTCAACTCCGCTTTGAAAAGGTTATGGAGAAGACTAAAAGTCAGATCTGATCACCTGATGTTCAACTAAAAAGTGAAAGACGGGTGGAAGGAAGAACGGGCGAGATTTAATAAATGTTATGTACTGTGGTTTATAATGCTACCATGCCACTGTGAGTATAATTATAACTTGTCTTACTGTTTTTCTAGGAGTATATTTTACAATTGTCTTGTTTCTTTTTGATATACAGCTACTCCTTCCAAGGTTGATAGAAAGGAGTTGGCCGCCAAGGCACGGCGCCAGAAACTGGAGGCAATACAGCGAGAATACCGGCGGCTGGTGGTCTTGGCAGAGGAGGAGGAGGAGACTGCTGCAACACTTGAAGTCTCCTCCAGTGCCCCGGGCCCCAGCCACCGCCCTCCAGCGGTAGGCGCCACCGTCTGGCAGCTGCCCACACACCGCCCTAGCCATAACACCATCTCTGGTGCCCCCCACCACTGTTGCTCCTGCTGCCGCACTCTCAAGCGCCGTGTCCGCCGGTTAGAGGAGCAAATGCGTGTCGTCCTCCAAACCCGCCGCCAGTCCCTCTCTTAGTTCTGCCCCTTTTTTACTTCTTGTTTGGGTGGGTGGGAATTGGGCGTTGGGGATTTTTGGACATTTGAATTTTAGACTTCAGTTTCTTATGGACATGGTTGGGGTTAGGGAGGGGGGTGGGTCAGCTTTTGTGGTTTCCGTTTTATATAGTTTATTTTTGCTAGGGTAAATTAAATATATTTATACTATACATGCAATGTTGTTAATGTTTTGTAGGTGGGGTTACTGTTTTACATCACACTGTTTCCTTGCTGGTGCAGGTCCGCCCATAGCCAGTGTTTGATTTAAATAATTGGCTGACTGTGTAAGACACAAACAGATAGATGCTAAACCCCTCACTGATTGAGTTGTCCTACCAGTACTTTGTCTCTCTCTTCTACTCTATGCATTCTTTATCTGGACTCAAAGGGGTGTGTGAATTCATTGAAAACACGTGCATTATTAATTATGCCTCCCCCAAACTTCTCTTACCTTTGCTTGATGTTTAAACTTAGGCACAGCGATGGCTGCATGGTGTAGATGTTTTCCCTTTTCTTTTCTAACATGCCATGATTGGGGTGGTGGTGGTAGTAGTAGTAGTAGTAGTAGACACTGGCAGGCAGCAGCATTTGCAAAAAAAGAAAATGAGACAGTCAGTCGTCTTTGAGAGACTGTACGAGGAGTAGTAGAATGAAGTACAGTACAGAACCTACCGAGCAACAATAATATGCTAAATATTTTACAACAAAACCCAATGGTGGTGGGGATAGCCTACTAGACAGAGTTAAAAAAACTATAGTTGTGTCGAGTCACTTGACTAGGTCTACAGCGTAACAGTTAGTGCTGTGTATGAGGAATGTCAACAAATCCAATCAATGCTGAGGTATATGGTCCTTTGTTAAATAAAAATCACCTCTAAAATATACTGCTCATAGGTGGGCAAGCAGAAGAAGATCATCGCTCTGCCTTGAAATTGAAAGTACTGCTGCTTATGCCACATCCGCCCCAGCAAGCGTGTGATTAATTATTGGTGTACATTTAATTCAGCCACACCTCAATAAGTCACACAGCCCGGGGGAAGAGGGTTAGGGTTTGTTGAATGGATGGGAAGGGGGTTTGGGGGAAGGTTTGACAGTGAAAAACAGTACGTATGGACAAACAAACAACAATCTTTAAAGGCTACCATATCCATATCAATATGTTAAGGGAGAAAAAGGAAATGCATGCATGATGATGATTGACAAGGAGACCCGGATTACATACACTTCTTGTTCTGTTGTTCCAGGCTTAATACTTTTACAGATATCAAATAGAATGTTTAAATATTGGTAGGGATGAATCATAAACCGAGCAAACCTAATGATAATAACAACAAGAAGAAGAACGCATTGTTATAAAGATCGTAGACAAAAAAATGAATCAAATTATTTAAAAGAAGGTGAAAGTTGATACTGTTACTGTGTTATCCTGGTCAAAAATGTGGACTGGATTTGTATCTAGGCATTCCTCTTGGTCCTCTCGTCCATCAATCTTGGGTGTCACCACTCACCAGTCGTCACTGCCCGCCTGGAAAAAAATGTATATTTATTGGTAAGGTAAGTTTTCCCAAGTATAGGGCAAAGCCCGGCCTGTAATTGGAGATGGAAACACAAAGGGGATATCGAGAAACAAAGTTGAAACAAAAGCACAAGTGATGGTGTATTCATAGTGCAACACAAGAACACTTTCCGAGGTTGCATTTATGCATCATTTCTACCCTAGTATGTTTCCAGCATTGACCTTCAACAACAACAGGACATAGCAGGCCCACAGTGACAGGCCTGACGGCACGTTGCTTAGCACATCCTCCGTTTAGAGTATTTCTTTTTTAAGAGTCGGACAAAGGCAAAGCACATATCCATTGCAAACATAGCATTTTACAATTTAAGTTAGATAATTAAAAGCACCGCAGTCATCCCACCGCTACACTTGACTCCACTTATACACAGACATTTGGGTCTGCTGTGGTTGTTATTGACGTATTTACCTTTAGGCCTTTATGCCATGCATAGAACGTCCTCCTGGCTTGTTATTATTCCATCATTCCTCTCCGATACTTGTACTGACTGACTGGAAGGTCGGCCTGCAGTAGAAGTAAAATGTTGTTATTACACAACAAGAGTAGAACTATTATTGACTTGAGTCACTCTTTAGTGTGTACAGCAAGACTACTAGTACACTTTGACTTCACTTCGTGCACAACAAACAAACAACAAAAACACCAATCGCTCAGAGTCACGTGTCCAATGCATGCCTTTCATTTTCATTACCTGTTCCTTCTCATCTTAAGTTTACGGGCCGTCTTTTTCGCCATCATCATCATGGACGGTGCTGTTGTCATACTCAGTGCGCATATTGAGTCCCCTTCCTGTATTCAATCAAAAACAATGTATCAAGCTGCAGTAGAAGTACAAATTTCTTATTTGACAGAAGGGGAAAATTCACCTTGAGTTACGTTTAGTGTGTACTGTAGAAAGATGATTAGTGCACAACGACATAACTTCATGCACAACAAACAACAACAAAATCACTCAGTCTGCGATTTTGAGTCCAATGCATGGCATCAATCATCATTACCTGTTCCATCTCATTTTCATGGGCAGTCTCTCTCGGCTCTGAAAGGAGGATAGCTATAGTATTAATAATCAAATAATAGGGAGGAGGAATAATAAATGTGTCCATTCAGTTCCCCTAGTCAGTAATTCAAAATCAATGTGGAATGGACACTTGTAACCGTGACAACTGGTTACTTAAAAAACCCTCATCAACGCGGTGTCTGAGTCGTATGGAGCGGTGTATCTTTTTCTCCGCTCTCTACTCGTGTTATGGCACAGTCATTGGGTTTATTAAGTTGTGATATGCCAACCTCAAGCATGAGGTTGGCATAGTATGTAGTAGTATTGTGTGTAGTATTGGGAGTAGTCTTGTTGCGCTACTTAGTTTATGTGCCAAGGTGTCTTGTACCTTGTTACATGAGCGTTTTTATCGTCCTCGGGATGACAGGCCGCGTTTGGAGAAACTGCTCCGGTTGTGCTGGCTCTGCTCCCAATACTACACAAATAGTGTAAGTATTAATTTACTTTTAGATTGTCCTGATGAATGCCCCACAGACCCGAGTGGGCGAGGATGGGCAGAAACATGTCGACGAATCACAAGTGGTATAATAAGATCTAGTTACACGATCTTTGAGTATATCCTATTTTTGTTTTAATAACATACCAGTTCTCAATTATATTAAAGTCCTTACAGAGAACTAATCTGTTTTTAAAATGTTATTTTTATTTTTTATTTTTTCTTTGGGCGAGTCACTATCTCTGGACACTACCGCGTGGAACCGGAGTTCACCTCAGGCTTGAGGTTGGAATATCACAACTTAATAAACCCAATGACTGTGCCATAACGCGAGTAGAGAGCGGACAAAAAGATACACCGCTCCATACGACTCAGACACCGCATTGATGAGGGTTTTTTAAGTAACCAGTTGTCACGGTTACAAGTGTCCATTCCACATTGATTTTCGATAGCTATAGTAGTCATCATGTTCCACTTCTTTTGGCGGGACTAGGAACGTTTTTATTTTTTCTTCTATTTTCCATCATTCAATCATCATGAGGGCAATGGATTTAGGCAGGAGATTCAGTTTGATGGAGTGGAGGAGCTGGATTCGGAGGATTGCACTGTCAAATGCAGACACCTGAAAGTTGTATATTGAAATAAGAAGAGTAGAAGACGGTGGTAATGGAATGGATTTGTTGTTATTCACAAGTTTGTAACCGGAACGACATACACACAAAACAAGGGAAAAAAGGAGGAAGACAGTAAGTGCAAGCCTAATTGTCAGGGAAGTATAGCTCGTCCTCAAACTCTGGGGGTTCAGCCAGTAGTAGGTAATCATCATGTGACACACTACTTCCGCTGTCCTCCTCAACTTCCTCCCTTGCTTCATGTATTGTGTAATTCGGTGGTATGAAGTGCTGATTCATTTTGATCATTGTTAACCTCTCCACGTTTTTTGGCGAGAGACGGTCCTTCTCACTATAACAATGGAACCAGCAGCACTGAAAACCCGTTCGGAAGAGACACTTGAGACTGGGCAAGCCAGATAGCTTATCACCAGCCTGCTGAGCAGTGGCCATTCAGACCTTTTCCTATACCAATACTGCAATGGTTTTTGATCAATGTACACCTCTGTTGGGTCGTCCAGATAGGCCTGGACCATCCGCTCAATGTTCAGGGGTGCTGCTGCTAACCTTTTGGGCTCTTTTCTCTGTGCATCAGCACTGCGCTTATTAATGCCTAACTGTAAATACCAATCGACTAATGATTCTACTGGGCCTAATGATGATCCAGTTATTGTTGCTGTTGTCGATAGTGATGGTGAGTGTTGTGATCCAAACGCACTGCCCTCAGCCTCCAAAGTTGCACTTGATGCTGCATGCCCTTCTGCAGTACTTCTTGTGGGTTGATCTTGCGGGCTTTTAATTAACAGCTGTTCATTTTCCAACTTACTCCTGCCTCAGCTATCCAGGTTTTGTAGCGGGCAACATCCATCTCTGAAAAAGGAATGAATGTCTTCAGTCACAATTTTGCCCGTGGATCCAGAATTGTGGCAGAAATGTAATGTTCTTGTGACAAAATATTATTTTGCATCCTTGTATTTTCAGCTAAGCGACGGGCTAAGCTCTCCACCAAGTCATAGGCTTCCTTTTTGTCCTCTACACCTTTGTATGATTCAGACACCTTCTTCAGCTGATGCTCTAGCATTTGCAATAATGGGATAGCTTGGCCCATTGTACAGTCGTCCTTGCTGACTTCACGTGTGAAGACCTCAAAAGGACGAAGCATCTCAGTCAGGCATTTAACTAGGCCCCATTGCTCCATCTGAAGGGTCATGCCTTTCACAGTAGCATCCCCTCTTTGCATGACATATTCATTGAGTGGCCTGTACTGCTCAAACAGACGATCAAGCATGTAATACGTTGAGTTCCAACGTGTTGCCACCTCCTGAATGAGTGCTTTGACTGGCATCCTATATTCACGTTGAATGATCCTCAGCTGCTTCCGAGCTTTAAAAGAATGGCTGAAATGAGTGCATATTCTTCGGTAGATGCTCAGTAAGTTGCTGACTATGGGTTCTTTTTCAGAAAGTCTTGAACTATAATGTTTATGCAGTGCGCCAAACACAGAACCCTGAAATAGGAACCAAGATCCATGGCCTTAAGTACATTACAGCCATTATCTGTGGCAACAAAAGGAATAGTAAGCCCTCTTGGGCGCAGCCATCCGTGTGGCACTTGTTCAGTTTGTCCCCTTACGTCAAAAACTAACAGTGTCATGTTGAGGTCAGGAAAAGAATGGGAACTAAGACAGTTCAGTAACTGTAACACTACCAACGTAGTGTACAGACTAGACTGTGAGTGTGGATTACAGTATATAGGTCTAACCACACGAAAAGTAAAAACTCGCATCCAGGAACATATCAGCACCACAAAAGCAGGGAAGCTGACGACAAAACTAGTACAGCATTGCCACAGTAACAAACATACCTTTAAGTGGCTGGTTTTAGAGAAGGTTACAGGAGACACCAACACAGTAGAACGTTTGCTTAGTCTCAAGGAAGCAAAATGGATTTTTGAGGAGAAAAGTGAAACATTTGGTCTTAACGACCTTCTTGAATGGAACAAACTACACTGATCAATACAAGTGCCTCTGTCTTTCATTATGTACTCACTGCTTTGAACCTCTGCATGGAGGGCCACTTTATATTGGTGTTTTTCATCGAGTCTTCTAATGAATCCATACACCCACAGAGTATGTCTATTGATCTGGGAAGTTGGTCCAAAAAGGTTGTTTTGCTCATTATTTCTCATTTATATGTTCTAAAGGTATGTGTATGAGGCTGTCACGAGTCCATCTCCTTCCATTTAGGCACCTTTATAAAATCTGTGTGCTTACATTATGGCTACATCCTTAAAATTTAAGAACAATGTGATTAGGTGTATACTATAACATGCCCAATAGAACAGGAATTCCTCAAACTATACGTCTGAATAGCGATGACCTGACTTTTAATTGAGTCTAAAATAACACATAATAACGTGCCAGAGGTCCACTGTAATAACCTGACCTCATATATTAAAAAGCATAACATTAGACCCCACGGGTGCTAAATAAAGTTACTAAGTTTTATTTCATTTTAATTTAAAGTACTCAAATCTCACGATAGATATGCTGTGCGCGGTGTGTTCCGCGCTTCCGTATGAGAACTAGCCATATCCAAGATGGCGGCGCTGATATTGCGAGATCACGCGAGCACAGCTTCACTTATCTTGGAGCCGGGTCCGGAAAACAAACACGGGCTGAGTACACGGCAGAGGTTTTCCACCATAGCGGTAAGGAGTAGGGGCTCCGGTTCTTCCTCTGTATTGGCTTTTTCAGCTAGGGGTTACCGATGAGGGATTTGCGAGCTTTGTGTAGAATCTGAATGGGTCAACAACTTCAGCGAAGTCCGCTGGAATGCCTGGAGTAAGCAAGCATCAGTCGAGATAGCGACTGAAAGTCCGCAGTGGATTCTGAAATCACTGATACGAGATAGCTGGTTGCATTTGAAATCAGTTTGTACTCTGACTAAGTATTCGACAGTCGGAAGTTCAGCTGAAGAGTCCCCTTTTTAATTTTGAAGCCACTAGCATGAAATATCAGGATTGTTTTCAGACATTATAACAAAGATATATTATAATGCTAAAACAAACGAAAAGTGAATGCTATGCAAGTACTAAACTATTTGTGGTTTCACCTCTAAACACACTTTATCTATGTTTGTTGTTTTCCCGCAGTAAACCGATGGGGAAATTCCTCTATGAACACTGTAATCACAGTCTCATTAGATAGCTATCCAGCGGCCGGTACGAGCGAAATGGCCGTGAAAGGGTAAATATTAGAAAGGTTTATGCGATTTGGTCTAAAGTGGCGTGAGCCCCACACGCAGGTTGCTAAACACGGTGTACCTATTTTATTTAATTTCAGTTGTGCAGACTAAAATTGTCCGTATGCAGTGGCATTAAAATTCATGACGCCCTGAAGAAATTGCCTAAATGTTTGTATGGCAATGAAACATGTCGGCAAGTACAATAGTAGTGGTGGTTGGATAGGTAGTGACCCCACTTACTATTTTTAGATCCCCACACCCAACACAAGAAAAAGAATAAAGTGATTTATTTGTGTTGTTGTGTGTTATGTGTTTTTACACGTTGTTGGATTCTTTGTAGATCACTATTTTTGATCTTCCTTTTTCACTGCATATTTTCTTTACACAAATCCTTTGTGTTCTGGACACTTTCTCTTTTCCTTTCTGAGCTTGAAAACACCAATGATGATAACAGGGCAACCCTGGTGAGTACCTGCCAGGTTCCCGTTGGTGGTGCGCCCGTGAGGTGTTTTCTCGCTCTCACTCACATTTTTTTGTCATTTATGTTACACGGATGACACTAAGGTGTATAAGTGTTTATGTCTCACAACTGAATTGATTTTTTGGAACAGGCGTATGATAAAAAAAGCACCATCCAGGGCTATACCGACTACCCCAACTAATTAAAGATAAGGGAGTTGTTCTTTGCAATATTGTTGCAAAAACTGGTATACCCATCAATAGAAGGATAGGTTTTCATGTGCCTAAACAGGTCTAGGTCTTGTATTCGTATGTGGTATTATGAGTGGAGGGCGACCTACGACTAGCTTTACCCTCTAAGCTCCTGTGTTTTTGAATACTGTGAACGGCGGATCAGCCGTGAGAGCGCTTTCAGCCTTACATTCCAAATTTTATTTAAGTACACCGTCGTCACCTGTCCAGTGTGTTCCCAATCGCATACACCGTATACTGAAGTTTCCCAACAAATTATGGATAAAAACTGTCTGGCCTTTACAGATGCCCAAATAGCTGCAATGTTGGCTGCTCCCTCATTGTTGGCAGACACGCCATTGTTAGGCAAAACACCCGTAAGGGAGGAGTGGGAAAAACTCAGTAATTTAAAAAAGAAACAGGTCAGAGTAGCTCTACATGGGGCGTTGATGTCAGAGTACTTTACATCAGGAGCTTCACCTGCTAGCCTTCTAGTAAGAATAGAACCAAGAATCTTCCTAGACGATAAAAAGTTTAGACTGGACTGGAGCTACATAGCTAATAAATGCACCAGGGACTGGTTAATTTTGATAATCAGCACAGCCCAGAGATTGAGTGAGGAACTCTTGAAGGAGATTCTGGAGCTCGAGGAGACAATAAAACGTGACAGTACTCTCACAGATGCCAAAGAACAACTGAGCAAAATACAAGAAGATCTAACTGAGTACAAGACATATATGATAAATCAGAAAATCAAGGGGCTCCAGAAGAATCTACAAAGATACACACATGAATGGGCCTTCCCATATGTAGTAGACACACATTACCAGACAGCACCTGAACAACCCAACCAAACTAATCAACAACGCAGAGGCTGGGTAGGTAATAAACAACAACAACCTCCACAGAAACGTACTCCGGCCAATTGGTCTTTCGACAACACGTCGAGTGAAGACGAGCAGGATAGACCTCAAGGGAACAGAGTGCGGTTTAATCAGCAACCACAGAGTGACACAGACCTGGGTATATTACTACGCTCTTTTTTAGAACAAGGACAGGGGTCCAACAGGGGAGGTGGACAGCCAGGGAGAGGAAGAGGAAGAGGCAATCGACCGCCCCAATGGCAAACCTTCTCCCCGAGACTGACCCGGAGCAGGGGCAGACAACCCCTATAAACAATATAGTGGTGAACCTTTCTGACCATAAGTTGTCAGACAGTGAAGAAAAAGTCCTTAATAAAGGCTTAGGGTTCGTCCCAACACCCACACATGACCCTTTCAAATGCAGGTTGGAATTTTTCGAAACAGTTCGGAAAATAAAGCTTAACATTTTTTTTGCTAATCAACCACAAGACAAACAAGAGACTTTCAATACAAATTTACGGAAACCATCAACCTTCACTCCATCCGGTACAGTTGTGGGTCCTGAGGTCATGGTTTTTGAAACCAAGGTCTTACTAGACATTGAAGAGCTAGAATCACAAGACATGAGCAGGATATATAAAAATATGTCCAAAACAGATTGGGAAGCGGTCAAGACTCTACAAAATAATGTGGAAATAACAATAAAAAGTGCGGACAAAGGGGGTGCGGTAGTTGTGTTGAATACCAGGGACTATGAGGCAGAGGTTTCACGCCTACTCAATGTCAGGGCCAACTACCAACCTTTGGCCAAGGACCCTACTCCTGAATTACTCAAGCTGATTAAGCAAATGGTGGGTGAGGCACTTGAGAAAAAATGGATTACCAAAAAGGAAGCAGAGTTCTTGGTTAATACCAGCCCCAGGACCCCTGCATTCTATGTTCTACCCAAAATAAATAAGCCTGCCAGGCCCCCCCCTGGCAGGCCAATTGTATCGGGTATACAATCGGTCCTGGAGCCGCTCTTGCAGTTCGCTGACTACTTTTTGCGGGAGTCGGTGGTGACTCAGAAATCCTTTGTGAAGGATACCACAGACATCCTTAATGTGATAAGTGAGATGACTTTTGACTCTACTCATGAATTGTTAGTCACGATTGATATAGAGTCGTTATATTCTTGTATACCTCAGGATGCCACGTTGGTGGCAGCAGCGAGGGCCCTGAATGCACAAGAATGGTTTTATGATGCGCCGCAGACTTTTGTGCTACAGTGCATCGAAATGGCACTTACACGGAATTTTTTCAGCTATAAGGACAAACTGTTCATGCAAACTACGGGCACTTCCATGGGGGCTACAATGGCTCCTAGTCTGGCCTGCATTTATGTAGGCCAGTTTGAAGAGCACATCATCTATTCGAACACCAATCCCTTCAGAGACCATATCCGTCTCTGGAGGAGATAGATAGATGATGTGCTCTGTGTGTGGACTGGAGAGGAAACCATACTGTTGGAATTCCTGAACTGGCTAAATGGACAGGACCAAAGCCTCAGATTCACCTGGTCCTACAGTCGGGATACAGCAGTATACCTGGATCTAGACATAAAAGCCAATGGACAAGTCCTAAGTACCAGTGTACACCAAAAAGAAACTGATAGGAATTCCCTATTACTATACCAGTCCTATCACCCCCGGGCCCTCAGGGATAATTTGCCTGTTGGCCAATTTCTCTGTTACCGAAGAAATTGTTCAACTACCGAAGCCTCCAGCGAACAATCACAGGTGCTAGGTGAAAAACTTTTGCAGAGGAATTATCCATCTAAAATCATAAAAAATGCAAGGAAGCGAGCGCTGAACACCCCTAGGTGTGCCCTCTTAGAGAAAAACAGAAAAGAGACCAGTGAATGTTTGCCTGTGGTATTGACTTTTGACCCACTTGCTACAAAAATAAGACAATCAATACGCAAGCATTGGGACATTCTATCGAACAAAGATTTCAAAATGCCACCCCCCAGATTTGCCTTCAAGCGCTCAAGTAACTTGAAAGACAAGTTAGTGCACTCCAGGATGCAGAATCCCAGAGATATGAGCAGGACAACAATTAAAGGCCACCATCCGTGTGGCACTTGTTCAGTTTGTCCCCTTACGTCAAAAACTAACAGTGTCATGTTGAGGTCAGGAAAAGAATGGGAACTAAGACAGTTCAGTAACTGTAACACTACCAACGTAGTGTACAGACTAGACTGTGAGTGTGGATTACAGTATATAGGTCTAACCACACGAAAAGTAAAAACTCGCATCCAGGAACATATCAGCACCACAAAAGCAGGGAAGCTGACGACAAAACTAGTACAGCATTGCCACAGTAACAAACATACCTTTAAGTGGCTGGTTTTAGAGAAGGTTACAGGAGACACCAACACAGTAGAACGTTTGCTTAGTCTCAAGGAAGCAAAATGGATTTTTCAGGAGAAAAGTGAAACATTTGGTCTTAACGACCTTCTTGAATGGAACAAACTACACTGATCAATACAAGTGCCTCTGTCTTTCATTATGTACTCACTGCTTTGAACCTCTGCATGGAGGGCCACTTTATATTGGTGTTTTTCATCGAGTCCTCTAATGAATCCATACACCCACAGAGTATGTCTATTGATCTGGGAAGTTGGTCCAGAAAGGTTGTTTTGCTCATTATTTCTCATTTATATGTTCTAAAGGTATGTGTATGAGGCTGTCACAAGTCCATCTCCTTCCAGTTAGGCACCTTTATAAAATCTGTGTGCTTACATTATGGCTACATCTTTAAAATTTAAGAACAATGTGATTAGGTGTATACTATAACATGCCCAATAGAAAACAGGAATTCCTCAAACTATACGTCTGAATAGCGATGACCTGACTTTTAATTGAGTCTAAAATAACACATAATAACGTGCCAAAGGTCCACTGTAATAACCTGACCTCATATATTAAAAAGCATAACATTAGACCCCACGGGTGCTAAATAAAGTTACTAAGTTTTATTTCATTTTAATTTAAAGTACTCAAATCTCGCGATAGATATGCTGTGCGCGGTGTGTTCCGCGCTTCCGTATGAGAACTAGCCATATCCAAGATGGCGGCGCTGATATCGCGAGATCACGCGAGCACAGCTTCACTTATCTTGGAGCCGGGTCCGGAAAACAAACACGGGCTGAGTACACGGCAGAGGTTTTCCACCATAGCGGTAAGGAGTAGGGGCTCCGGTTCTTCCTCTGTATTGGCTTTTTCAGCTAGGGGTTACCGATGAGGGATTTGCGAGCTTTGTGTAGAATCTGAATGGGTCAACAACTTCAGCGAAGTCCGCTGGAATGCCTGGAGTAAGCAAGCATCAGTCGAGATAGCGACTGAAAGTCCGCAGTGGATTCTGAAATCACTGATACGAGATAGCTGGTTGCATTTGAAATCAGTTTGTACTCTGACTAAGTATTCGACAGTCGGAAGTTCAGCTGAAGAGTCCCCTTTTTAATTTTGAAGCCACTAGCATGAAATATCAGGATTGTTTTCAGACATTATAACAAAGATATATTATAATGCTAAAACAAACGAAAAGTGAATGCTATGCAAGTACTAAACTATTTGTGGTTTCACCTCTAAACACACTTTATCTATGTTTGTTGTTTTCCCGCAGTAAACCGATGGGGAAAGTCCTCTATGAACACTGTAATCACAGTCTCATTAGATAGCTATCCAGCGGCCGGTACGAGCGAAATGGCCGTGAAAGGGTAAATATTAGAAAGGTTTATGCGATTTGGTCTAAAGTGGCGTGAGCCCCACACGCAGGTTGCTAAACACGGTGTACCTATTTTATTTCATTTCAGTTGTGCAGACTAAAATTGTCCGTATGCAGTGGCACTAAAATTCATGACGCCCTGAAGAAATTGCCTAAATGTTTGTATGGCAATGAAACATGTCGGCAAGTACAATAGTAGTGGTGGTTGGATAGGTAGTGACCCCACTTACTATTTTTAGATCCCCACACCCAACACAAGAAAAAGAATAAAGTGATTTATTTGTGTTGTTGTGTGTTATGTGTTTTTACACGTTGTTGGATTCTTTGTAGATCACTATTTTTGATCTTCCTTTTTCACTGCATATTTTCTTTACACAAATCCTTTGTGTTCTGGACACTTTCTCTTTTCCTTTCTGAGCTTGAAAACACCAATGATGATAACAGGGCAACCCTGGTGAGTACCTGCCAGGTTCCCGTTGGTGGTGCGCCCGTGAGGTGTTTTCTCGCTCTCACTCACATTTTTTTGTCATTTATGTTACACGGATGACACTAAGGTGTATAAGTGTTTATGTCTCACAACTGAATTGATTTTTTGGAACAGGCGTATGATAAAAAAGGCACCATCCAGGGCTATACCGACTACCCCAACTAATTAAAGATAAGGGAGTTGTTCTTTGCAATATTGTTGCAAAAACTGGTATACCCATCAATAGAAGGATAGGTTTTCATGTGCCTAAACAGGTCTAGGTCTTGTATTCGTATGTCGCAGCCATTCAGAAACCTTGCTGCGAAACTCTTGCAAAATGTGTACAGCAGTAGGAGATTTCTCCATGGTGAACATGGCTACAGTTGCATGTTTTCGAAGAGCTTTAAAAATCTCAGCTGTGTCAACAGCACCTTGTTCAGAGAGCTTATCTCTAACCCCCACAAAAGAGACCCAGTGTGCAGTAATGTACATGCAATCAGTGGCTTGGCAACTGGTCCACATGTCTGTAGTCAGGTGGATATTGTGAACAGCACTCTGCTGCAAATCTTGTCCAACCATTTCCAGCACATCATGATGTAGTGCCGGAATAGCAATTCTTGCGAAATAGGAACGACTGGGAACCTTCCATTTAAGGCAGATGGCTTACACAAATTCAAGAAAACCCACCCCTTCCACAATTGAAATAGGGAGAAGGTCCAGTGCTAACATTTTAGCGAGCTTTGCATTGTACAACAGTGCCGTTGGGTGGTTGCGTTGGAACTGCCCCTCCAACCTAAGCATGCTCTCAATGGTAGGCTGGATTACTTTCCTTTGAGGTGCTGTTGTGTTCATTAACCCATTTAGGCTCAATGACGCAGTTTGTCTCATTGCGGCACTCGGACGCCTTGGTGTCTCAGCCTGACTCTGAGTATGGCTCTTACTGCGGTGCCATTCAGATGTTACTGAATAGGATGTGGGCGGTACCACTACTCTACTGGGGACACGGCTAGAAATGCCTCCCGCTCCACCTTCCACCGCAATAATATCGTCCCCTGATTCTTCCTGACCAACTTCAATGGGTTGAGTTTTTCTACTTTCTTTTAACTTAAGTTTGTGATTGTCCCACACAATAGTGTGGTGTATTCTGAGATGACTTGCTTGGCCTCCGGTACCATAGTTTGTACCAAGCTTACCGCGCCGAACACCTGAGCAACAAATTGAGCATATTGCAATGCTCTTCTCCTTGGTGCTAACAGAAAAGAAGTCCTAAACTGGGGAGGAGAACTTTCTGGCACTGCTGAATGTGCCACTTTCAATACCAGATGAACTGGAGGGTGTGCTTGGAATGTGACTCTGTGCAGCTACACTGTGACTTTTACCACTACTACCTTCTGAGATGGTTGACCTGGATGTAGGTCCCTGTCGGGCCTTGGAAAATATGGCAGCTGGAGGTCGTGGTGGTGTAACCTGCGTTGGTGGTATCCATGCTACATCCCGCTCAGTAGCAGCCTTTCTGGATAGGGTGAGAATGTTGGTCTCCATCCCCTTTGGGGCGGGAGAGATATGCGTGATGACTGGCTCGTCCTCTTCATCAAAAACATCACCCCCCTCTTCTACATCTACCTCCATAACTGTTCGTTTTTTGGGACCCTTCCTTTTCAGAAGCATTGTCTTGTGGAGTGCATGACCCTCAGACTGAGCTGGTGGCTGCCAAGTGGCATCATGGTCATCAGAAGGGGAGCTTGAGGAAGAAGATGATGGACTAAGCCTCCTTTTCCTTGCTGGTGGTCTGGAAGACAATAGATCTTCCGAAACAATGGTTTGCTCCACTTTGTCTGCAGGAAGCTCGATTTCCTGAAATGCCCTTACGTCAGGAGCAACAACTACTATTGTGGGCGGTTCTTGCGGCTGCTGCTGTTGTTGTTCTTGCAGCTGCTGCTGCTGTTGTTCTTGTAGCTGCTGCTGCTGTTCTTGCAGCTGCTGCTGCTGTTCTTCTTTCTGCTGCTGTTGCTGTTGTTCTTGTGGCTGCGGCTTCTGTTGTTCTTGCAGCTGCTGCTGCTGTTGTTGCTGCTGCACACTTATCTGCTGAGTTGCCTGTGTTGATTGTGTACTACTTTGCAATGATGACATTTCAACATTGCTGCTTGTTAGTAGACTGGCTACCTCTGCGACACTCAAGGGTTTGGACCCAGTTTGGTTCCCGGACAACGCTGCTGCAGGCGTAAATTTTTCGCTCCCAAAAAAAAATTGGCCGGCACACCAGATGTGGCTAATGGCACTTCCTTTTTCTGTTCCTTCTTCTCACCAGCAACTTTCTTGGTACTGGACCTGGTACCTTTCTTTGGGGCCATCTTCTTCAGATGTCAGGCAGGACACAGATGCACAACAAGTTGTGCTCACACGTGGACATGATGTGCAGCAGGACTTCTGGCTGGCTGGCAGTACAACGGGTGATGATTATGACACCTCCTCCTTTTTTTGTGCACCTGAAAGCAAATAAGTCAGGAGAAGAACATCAGGAAAATGTTGCATTTGTTGTTGTGTGGTTAAGTTACTTACTACTGTACAAAAAATATAGTCTAGCTGTTTCTGAGACTTTGTCAACAAGGGCTATGTTATACTACTGTGTATACACACACTACACTCTCAGGAAGGATAGGAAAGAGAATAAGAACCACCAAATTAAAAATGTAATGGAAGTGGGGTGGACCCTATTTGCCATTAAATTATTAAAGCATGACATCATTCATGGAGCTGCTGCTGGCAAAGGTGGTGGATGGATGGAAGCAGTAAGCCAATAGGAAAACCATGCAGGCCTATATGCCAAAAGCAGGACACTACTAACTCCCAACACAAAGAAAGGCCACCAGCCACATGGCCAGGCCCAACAACATCAGAAAGCCCACCCCAAACCAACACAATTCCCACCTCAATCCAGTGCCATCCATGCCCTAAATGATGTCTAAATTCAACAGACCACCCACAGAAACGCTTGATTAATAAAGCTGTGGCTACCTGCTCTGAGCCTACTGGATGAAAGCAGGCCTGTTGGCAGACAAGGCCAGACAAGCTTGCAGGCCTAGGCTTCAAAATGGCCACCAGCCACATGGCCAGACCCAACAACATCAGAAAGCCCACCCCAGAAAAACACACTTCTTACCTCAATCCAGTGCCATCCATGCCCTAAATGATGTCTAAATTCAACAGACCACACACAGAAGCACTTGATTAATAAAGCTGGGCTACCTGCTCTGAGCCTACTGGATGAAAGCAGGCCCGTTGGCAGACAAGGCCAGACAAGCTTGCAGGCCTTGGCTTCAAAATGGCCACCAGCCACATGGCCAGGCCCAACAACATTAGAAAGCCCACCCTAAAAAACACACACTTCCCACCTCAATCCAGTGCCAGCCATGCCCTAAATGATGTCTAAATTCAACAGACCACACACAGAAACACTTGATTAATAAAGCCATGTCTACCTGCTCTGAGCCTACTGCATGAAAGCAGGCCTGTTGGCAGACAAGTCCAGACAAGCTTGCAGGCCTAGGCTTCAAAATGGCCACCAGCTCATGGCCAGGCCCAACAATTCAGAAAGCCCACCTCAAAACAATACACTTCCCACCTCAATCCAGTGCCATCCATGCCCTAAATGATGTCCAAATTCAACAGAGCACACACAGAAACACTTGCTTAATAAAGCTGTGGCTACCTGCTCTGAGCCTACTGCATGAAAGCAGGCCTGTTGGCAGACAAGCTTGCAGGCCTAGGCTTCAAAATGGCCACCAGCCACATGGCCAGGCCCAACAACATCAGAAAGCCCACCCCAAAAACACACTTCCCACCTCAATCCAGTGCCATCCATGCCCTAAATGATGTCTAAATTCAACAGACCACACACAGAAACACTTGATTAATAAAGCTGTGGCTACCTGCTCTGAGCCTACTGGATGAAAGCAGGCCTGTTGGCAGACAAGGCCAGACAAGCTTGCAGGCCTAAGCTTCTAAATGGCCACCAGCCACAAGGCCAGGCCCAACAACAGAAAGTCCACCCCAAAAAAACATTCCCCAACTCAATCCAATGCCTTCCAGTCCCTAAATCATGCTTGAAAATGAAATACATTCAAAAAACACCAAAGGAACAGTTGCTTCATCATGCACACACCCATGAGGCCATGACTAGCTCTAGCCTACTGCTGACTACTACTACCCACAACATTTTTAAAAAATGCGTGAACGCGCGACGAATGACGTTAATGCGGGTGCGAACTCTCGAGAGATAGCGCAAAAAGGCTACCACAATCCAACATCTCGTGGAGAACGCGACCGGATTGGGAAAACTTGTCGGCGAATGCGGGATTCAGGTAACGCAATCGCGCGCGTGCGAGAGACTGTATTTTTTTACAGCGCGAGCAAGACAAAAATGTCCGGTAAGATGCAGATTGCAGAAATTTTGACATTTTCACGCTTTCCACGGAACGCGAAAATGACAAATTATCGCAATTTCCACGAGTGGAACGGAATTGACGCCCAGGCCTAGTTGGAACCCCCAGGCCTCATGAAGCTCTGAGGAGGGGCTGCGCATGCCCCCTCTCAGACTATGGATACATTATCAGCCTTGCATCAACCCCTGGGCTCTGGTCCAGCCTGGGTGAATTTTCAGGGCTTATAGATGAGTGCCATGTATTTCGACACTCACTGGTGGGGGGGTCAAAGATCATCAACCTTAAAATGGCCATTGGGCTAATTTGGACGTCCCTGGGCTCATTTTACTCTAGTCACCACAACCAATTTCAGTAGACCTCCTCACCTCCAAGTTGCACATTATGCAGGGAGCAGTCTTTACTGGCTCTTAGGGCCAGCTTCCCTTCTTTCCTTTGTCTGTGGCTGTAGTGATTGAGCCATTTTTATGGATAACTGGCTCGATTATGACCATTGCCCACTACCATCTCAGTATATTTTGTTCTAATATAGTGATATACAGACCCGCATAATAAAGAATATTTATAAATAAGACTCGATAATGTTCTTTCTGTGTCTGACTATATCTTGCTTAAAGGCAGGGATTACCTACTGGCTTTGACATACTCTAATGCCATCTTGCATACTAATTCGGGATCTTTGCGGGAATAGCGGCTGATGCTTGAGTGACTCCTTTTTCTAAGCTGTCGCCATCTTCTAAGCCTTTCTGGGTGAGGAGTTTTACTTCTCACTTGTTTTTCCCACTTCGTATACTAGTAGGAACCGGTTCTTGTCGGAGGAATGTGTTCACTCTGCCTCGAAGTCATAACAGACGCCTAGCTAGCTGAAGCTGTGACCTTGGCGCGGGGTGGTACGGAATCTGATTGGAACAGGGGGTGAGGCTTGCTAGAAGCTTCGACCAACGTTTCCACTTGTACTTAAGGGAGTGTTTGGGTCTCGACCACTGGTAGTTCATCACAATACAGACGTGTAGCTGTGACTGTGGAGCAGAGAATCCTGATTCGGCAGGAGAAATGGACTCCCCTCTGGCGAAGTGGAAGCCGGATGTGTAGAAACTTGGTGAGGGGTTCCACTAACTCTTATTTCCTAACTGTTCTTATCTAACTATCGTCTCCTATTTTCAGGTTATATGCTGATTTATGTGAGTTCTACATATGTGTATTCTAATTGCGTTAGCAATTGCTTAGGGATTGATGTGAAGAAGGCCTATCGTGACATAGTAGTGATTTCTTTCTTTTATCCTTCTATCATTGTGTAATAAAGAAACCCCAGAATACATACCATTATTTGTTTGTATTTCTTTTGATGGGAGGTTGGGGCCTTTCTGATGCAAATGCTGTAGCATCAGAAGGATGGTAAGTTTCCCTTCCTGAAGGTAGTTGTCGAAGGGAATGTTCTGCTCATATCCAGGGAAACCAAAAATAATAAGCAATCCACCCCGAGGTTAGGAGGGGTATGCGTTGTTTATACAGTCCCACCTGGGTGGGCTTTGTTGCGTTGTTTCACCGAGTGGCGTTGTTTGTGTTGTTTTCCCGGGTTGTTTGCGTTATTGTCACCACTGGTATTGTTCTTGCATTGTTGTTGCTGTTTGCGAGCTCATCAGCAATAGCCATATATTCTAAGTAATTATTAGTATTATTCCTTTCTTGGGTAAGTATTGTGAAGTGTTATATTCTTTTGGGTCCCGAGAGGGGATAGGATCAGTATGCCCTGGTGATGGATGTATGACGTTACAACGCATACTTTTACCACGCATACCATTACAACGCGTTTTTTACCACGCATACCATTACAACGCATAGCGCTTTGAGGTGCTGGATAGTGAATAGTTTAATTTACTATTCCAACTCCAGTCCCCGTGGACACTAGGGAAGGTTATTGGATAGTAAATTAACCTATTCCCTATCCTAGAGCGCCCCCCAGCGCAATGCGTTGTAATGGTATGCGTGGTAAAAACCGCGTTGTAATGGTAGTGCGTGGTAAAAAATGCATGGTAAAGGTTGTATACCCCTGGTGATTGGCAGAATTATCAGGTCATTACAGTGGCCCTCCTCTCTTCTTGCTTGGGTACAGAAGTCCTGATGTTTCCCAACGTGTCATCAGTTGGTGTAAGACGGTCAGCCTCACTGGCTCTTGAAGAAACTCACTGATCCAAGGGTCAACTGGGGGTATAAACCTTAGTCCTTTAGGGCATCAGGGGGCTTGTCTTTCAGATGGCAATAGCTGCTTCCTCCAGCACAGTCCCAGTGCCCAGAGACACCAAAAAGCACTCTAACTCACTGATGCAAAAGTTTTTGAATGATGGTTGAAGGTTCTAGAAGCCAGGCATCCCTTACCAATCCTAGGGTGCCAATCACCACTCCACCCCTGTCCCAACTCTCCAGCACAGCGTGCTGAGACAGTTCAAGATAGCACCATTCAGACATCCCTGGTCACATACCTTCTACCAGCCAGAACTCCACATATTACTGACATCACTGCCAGGGTCTTTCCCACCAAAAAGTCAAAGTGTTTGCTTCAAGTGTCTGGGCTTCTACCCTTGTTCAGTGGACCTGTGCGGTATCCAGCCCTGATACAGTGTGATAGCTAATTAAGAAATGCAGATCTTCTTACCCACCCCTTTTTCCTCAGGCACTGAGGGAAGCAATGTTAATTACTCCTTTTGTGTGGGGAAGCCTTTGTTCCTTCTGCTGGGGAGTAAAGTAGAGTAATTAACTTGGCCCAGCAGGGTGACAAAAGGCCTGGACTCCAATCCTGAGCAAGAGAAATATAAAAATTCTGGATGACCCATAAAATGTACATATATCTGATTGGGACTTGCATATTTGAATGGGTGCACCTTTTCACCCCCGTTTGATATTTTGCTGGAATTTTTAGGCCAAAGGGAAGCAAAACTGCACTCTAAGGCAGATTCCGCCCATATGTATAATAAAGTTTCACTGCAGCAAAACAGTGAATTGTACTGAGTTTAGCTGTGAGTGGCCACTAATATTATATGGCCTACCCCATGTCAATATCTAACCCTGCAGAGTGCCCTCTGCACAGGTTACATGTGCGCAGCTACTAGTCTGTGCATGACTGTAGTTTCACTCATGCAGCCCACACATGGTTGCACACACTTGTGCACACATCTAACCAGCTATGTCCCCATTATTCTAGCTGCATTGCTGCGGCCTTATCATACAGGTTGCCCACTGGTAAGAATCATGCATCGTCCTTTTACCACATGATCCGTGGTTGAGACACAGGTAGTGAGACTCACCTGTGGTAAAATGCCCTCAACCGAGTGAGCAAAAAATCTAGGTGTACTAAATGCGGCAGAACTCATTTTGCAAAAAAAAAAAAAAGTCATTTGCAGATTAAAGTATTACCACACCAGACTTGTTGCTTGTACACTTCTTTTTGGGTGGATAATCACACTTGATCAACCAAAATGCCATCACTCACAGTGCAAGGAAGGCAAAGGCTGAAACTGGATGATATAAAGCCCATGCCGTGATGGGAGAAAACAAAATGTAAAAGACAGTTGACTAGACCAACAGTTGAAGAGGGCTGACCCAGATCCCTCGTATTGGCAGCATATATGTATGTATATATTCATACATATATGTGGCCAATACGAGGGATCTGGGTCAGCCATCTTCATCTGTTGGTCTAGTCAACTGCCTTTCAACTATATATATTCATAGTTATGATTTCTTTTAAATTACATGACACTGGCGAGGCATTTAAAGCTGTCCCAAATGCAGACCTAATATGCACAGCCCCACTCCTGCTCCCCAGAGTGTGAGAATTGTAGGTCCAGTATAGTCAAACAGATTACTAGCACCAAGAGACCTTATGGTGAACGTGCACTCTACAAGTGACCCATAACATAACAACACAACATTACACTCAAGCAGTTGCTATTATGATAACAATAACGCATAAGTTTACAGAGTGACCTGAGGTTTGCCATCAATGGTGATACCTAGAATAGTTGATGTGTGCTCACACAATACCTAACCTACCAACCATGGCCGCCCTACAGTGATACTAAATTATTACTAAATGTTTTGTGTGACTCTTGAACAATTGATACTATGCCCTGGATGCAAATACATGTCTATTTGTCTTGTTATGTTGCTAGATGTTCATAGCCCATTTTAGCTTCACTTACTGGATTCCAACAATAGATGATTAGATACAACGTGCACCTGGCTCACTAATAGGAACCCAGGCTCACATTTGTTTATAAGGAACACCCTTACCACAGGGTAAAGATGTATTGACTATGCCTTTCTCTCTTTTTTGTCGCTCCTGAATACTATATCTCTTTTCAGTGGCACTAGATTAACGGATCCAGGGCACTTATTGCTCTTTCCAACCACTGCACTCTTTCCGGTCCTGAAGAAGCTCTTGGGATCACTTCCTGAGACCAATAAATAGCGCCAAACATGTTGACCATTAAACATGTCCATTAGGGGCATGGTACATTATTCCAGTTACTGAGGGCATTATCTCCCTCTAAGCAGCACAACCTTCTGTTTTTTTACTGATGGCAGAGGGACATTTTTCTCTAATAAATTGTTTTGCCACCCCTCTAGTCATCTTTTAGACTTCACGTTAGGACACAACTGCCACTCACCCCCACGGACCCATATGGCTTTATCCTGAAAAGATCTCTGATAAAGTGACCTTTCGAAGGACCCGTAGGGCATTGCAGTGCCGGCCTGATGTGGAGCATTGCTCAATGATAAAGCATGACATCCTTCGGGGTGTGTGGGTGCTCCAAGATCAGGACACACTGTCCACAGTAAACATAGTATTAGAATGACCATCGTTTTTCTCTTTTTTTTCTCTTTTTTTCTCTTGATTCCTTTTCCACACTCCTGTGAGACTTAGTCGTAACGTCCAGGAGCAGGAGTCAGTGGACCTTTATTTGGCTCCTCGTCCCTCCTTCCCCCATTACTTTGTGTTGCTGTTATGATGCCTGGTTCCTGAAAACCAGGAAAAAGAACAAAGGCAACCATAACCTTAATTAGTGTATCAGGATGAAAACTTGATTGTAAAATACTCCTCAAAGAATAAAAGGGCCACAGGTTAAAAAATCCCATTACCTGTCTGCCTACTGCTCTTTTCATTGGCACTTTATGAGCGTATATACGAAGGGCGGCAATAATAAAAATTAAAATACATATTAATATATGAGTGTTATATATCTAAAATGCATGATTCAACCGTTGGCTTACTTCTATTCAATAAAGAAAAATCGTCTACAAACAATATAGACTCTGATTAGATAAACCACTAAAGTGAGTCCGCATTACAACATTTCTTCTTATTTTTCTTTACTCTAAATCATAAAGATCAGCCATATGAAAACACACTAAGCAAATTAAAGTTTGAACCTTTCCACACATGCTAATTGATGATTCGTCGTTTTTCTTCTTCCTGCATTGTCATAATTTTCAACAACATTAAATTTCAATTTGTTGAGTGACACAGGCCATCTGGTCACGAGCATATTAAATTATAGATGCTCAGGACTCAAGCCATCCACTGCATTCTAAGCTCTATATTATACCTACACTGAAATCTTTAGATATTTGACCCTGGTGTTTTTAACCTCTTTTATGTATGATGTTGTGCAGAGGCAAAACTACTTCACTTTTTCTTACAAATATAGCTTATAAAAGGGCCGGGCATTTCATTCTTCATATGATTCTGTAATACACTCAGCACCCAGGGTTATTTTCTTTCAAATTGCGCACACTGTGGTCTCGTTTTTAGGTCCCGAGCACTCATTGGTTAGAAGACAATATGCAATAGGAGATGCTTTTTGCCTCAGATCTTGGGGTATTATTACAATATACTATAAACTATCAGTAGTATTTCTACAGACCATATCACCATATGTATGAACTCGTAGCACGTTTGGAATCGCAGTGATATTTCCAGATGGTTCTAAGGGTCATATATAGACTACGGACCACGCCCAGGCCGAAAATGTAATTCTGCTCTTGGAATAGATGGAATATGGTCACTCAGTGTCACTCTTGTAATGCGGAGTACGGTCCAAATTTCGACAATCGATTGTGTGGCATAATTTTGCTCCCATCCGAGCAATGAGATGACAACGGGAACAATGCAAGGCTCCAGCAAGCTAGCTGGCTAGTGTGAGCGAGAGGGGGCGTCCCCTAGTAGGATGTCCATCGCTAGGATGCCTCCAGGTGCCATTTCCTAATGGGTTGGGGGGGGGTCATGAGCGGTCGAGCTCAGTGGGCTGCTTCTGAAATAGATTTATTTTCTATTAAAAAAACAGCAAAATCACCTTGAAATTGTAAATATTCTACCCCAACAGACAAATCGTTTTTTTCAGCAGGAAGGAAGTGCCACGGTCACTCCAACTTCTTCTTTCTGTCCAGAAGGCTCCTCCCTATGCTTTGTTCATCCCTTGGTCACTTTTTTTTTTATTATGTGGGGAAGGACTCGCGCTCTTCTTTGTTTGCAATTCCTGCTTCATATGCAATTGGATTTTAAGGATTTTGCTTGTAAGAAATGAATTAAGTTAAAGAACTTTCGGATAAGTATGTTGTTTGATTGAGGGCCCTGCACCAATATTTCTTTTTAACCTTTCTGTTTTTAATTTAAAAAAAAATGATTTGATTGTGTGGTTTAACGTTTTTACTTTATTCTCTGTGGAAAAAAGTTTGCACAGTTTTGGTAAGGCTGGGGTTCCTGGTTTGAAAACGTTCAAAGTACTTTTTCTCCAATTTCCTTTGTGTTGGATGTGGATTGTGCACTAATTTGCTCATTTTAACGTGGGGCCTAGTCTACCCACGGGCCAAGCCTAGCCAGCCATTACGAGGCACTGGTTATATATTAAACAACTGTTTTGGTGGTATATGTTTTTTAAACATGTATTGATTTAGATATGGCCTTCGATTAAATGCAAGATGTGCCTTTATGTTTTTATGCAAAGTGTTAAAGTATTTTGGTGGGGTCGTTTTTGATGCCTTGAGATGTTTGTAGTTAGTGAATTTTTAAAGCTGACATAAATGTAGCTTTGGCACTGCTGAATTATTGGTAGTGTTTTCTTTTTGGCTCACCATACCTCCTTTCTCTTCTGGCCAAGGGGCATTTTTAGTGTGGCCAGTGTGGGTGTGTTTGCCATACAACACCATTTTTCTTTGTTCTCCATATCATGTGGCAGGGTGGCCATTTTATGAATCAGTGTGCTTTTTGCTATAGGCCTGCATGTGATCTGCGATGTCAATGCCTTAGCCCTTGTTGTCCCTAGGGAGGCACCAGAATTCTTTTTTTTTCAATTATTAGATTTCTCCCAGCCCCCCTGCATGCTATAGGCACACACCATCAATAATTCTTTTAATGATTATTCCATTTCCCTCAGCAAACCCTGCCATGCATAGCACATAGGCACACATCAGCAATATTTTTTCTAACGATGATTCCATTTTCCTCTGCACACCCTGCCTGCCATTGGAGTCTCAGGGACCCACACCTGCAATAATATTTTTAAGGTTTATTGAATTTTCCCCTGCACCCCCTGCCTGCTATAGACAACAGCCGCACATAAGAAATAATATTTTTTTTAGGATTATTCAATTTTCACTTGCACACCCTGCCCACCTTTGGTGTCTCATAGTCACACACCAGCAATAATCTTTTTAATGAATATTACATTTTTCACTGCACCCCTTGCCTCCAGAGGTGTCTCATAGGTGCGCATCAGCAATCAATTTTTAAGGTAACTCCATTTGCCCCTACACATTCTGCCTGTCATGTTGGAGAACCGGGCCTTATGGGCCGAGCGACGCAGGGCACGCCTAAAATCTCCGGGTTCACCTGCCTTGTCAGACAGAGACACGAGACACTCTGTTAGGCGTAGAAAATCAGGTTTATTAGCTGCAGCTAAGCACAGTTGTCCAAGAAGTACAAGGGTAGATTCTTAGGAGACTGCCATGTAATTCCGTGGCGCACAATCTTATATAGTACACATATTTACAATGTCTCCTCCCAAAACATACAAAACTGACAAATAGGAAAAGTTTGAACACAAGCTATCAAGTATCTTGAATATGCCCTTCTTATAGACCCCATATTCTCTCCTCCCTTCAAGTTAATCAATGCTAGTGCATGTAATTCAATGTGCAGGTGGCAGGACGTATTTGCATGCTTCAAAGGATAGTTGTGTAATAGGAGAATACAAGGAGAGAATAGCGAAGGCCAGTCAAATAAGATAAAGTAAGAAAGAATGGTGGGACCCAAACAGTCTACTAAGACAAGGATCAATCATTCTAGACATGGATTAACAAACTCGGCCGGTCCCTGACATCGGTTTCGTAAACAAGGACAAAGGGTTATTTTTTAACAGAAGGAACGCATAGCAGCTGGAAAGACAAAAACACTGCGTTCACCGCGCTACCTGAGTGAGAGCAACACAAAATGGCGGCGGTCACAAAATGGCGGCTGAATAAGAAGCGAAGTTGAAAACCACAGAACCTCAGACCCTCCTTTTGCCATTACTCAGGCAAAACCACAAAGGACTCAAGTTAGTCTGAGTCAATGTCAATGGTCATGAGGTCATTGAGCTGTTGCTGCAACATCATTTTAATGTTCTCCGTTTGCTGTGGCACAGGCTTTGGGACACACAAGGTGGCACAAAGACCACAGATGGTGGGGCCACACTGCAAACAAAGACAGCAAGAGAAAATAATGGCCAAAATCATTCCAAGGAAAGTTAACACTTTCCATCCCCATGTGGACAGTAGTCCCCAAAACCATCCCATCACAGACCAATCTCCTGTGTCCTGATGAATAGACTCGGAAATTACGTGTAACTTAGAAATGGCTTGGTATACTGTAGGGGCATTGTCAGGAATGAAAATGCAGCAAGTAGACCCAATCAATTTACAGACTCCTCTTCTATCTGCAAGGACAATGTCTAAAACCATTCGGTTTTGCAAAGTCATAAGACGATCCGCCTGAAGTTCGGCTGTCAGATTACTCAAGGCTCCGGAAGTCACATTTATCGTAGCCTCAACAACACGAACCAGTTGTCTAATGTTTCTGCTATTGGCCATTGGACCCCAAAAAGGAAGAAACCCTTTAAGAAAGTCTCCTCCCTCTTGACCAGCTGTGTCTTTGGAGTCAATAACCCCTCTGCGATATCTCTTTCTGTGATGACCTGAAGGAGCAGTGTATGTCAGGGGAAGAAGAAAAGCCACATAACACGTTCCTGAAAAATAGGTGGGAAGCCATGTATAGGCCCTATCATGACAATCAAAATATGTACCTTGAGATGGTACCAACAGTGAGGAAATCAAGGGTGAATAAATGTATGTATGGGAACAAACACTCTTTTCCTGTTTATTCTTATTATTCTGACCATTTATCTGCAGACATAAATTACCTTTATGAGGTATGGTCCAAATTGGCAAAGATCTTCTTTGTCTTGCCTTATCAGTGAGGCTGGTAACGTAACGAGTCACATTTCAACCATCATATGCTCGTTTCTCATCAACGGGAATCTTACCAATTTCGGCAATTTTAGCCATAGTCACTATTCCCTTTATCAAATAAATATGACTAAAATCTGCTCCACCATTATGTGGAACACCCAGAGGATGTCGGAGCTGATTCTCGTACACATTAGAAAACATAGCCAAATAAGCCCAAGCGGAACCTTCATATGAAAATGGAAGGACTAAATATGGCATCCCTTTCTCAGCATTATGGGGCATGAGCCCACAAACCCAACAATCAGTAGTGTTGACTACCAGTTGATGCTGATGTAACAACTGGATGAATGAATTGTTGAAGTATTCTGTTCTCCTAATTTGCTCATGATCTGGGAGTGTATAGAACTTATGCGGAGAGGTAGTAGTAGGAAAAGGCAAAGAAACAGAAGCTGGAGCAGGTGCTTGCTGCATAGCGTGGACAATCCAACCCACACAAGCTAATAAAGTACATGAACATACTAAAATATACAATGCTACGCCACATCGACTAAACAATAATTTCTTATACTTAAGTTGCATTGCAACCTTCTTATCATTCCCTTCCACTTTATTACCCATTCTCAAAAGGCGTTGCTCACGGTAATCTTCCTGGATCACTTAGTTATGGTTATTAGCCGTCCTATGACACTGCAAGTCCTGCTGACCTAGGTCACTACTCAGGTCACAGCCTAAGACTCATACCGTGACCCTGCAACTTGATGGATAGTGGAAAGAGGAAATGTCTTTAAAAAAAAAAGAAAAGAGTAACCAAAAGAAAAAAAAGTTCAATTGTCTTTTGCCAACCTAGGTCTTAGGTTGTACCGTGTTTTGCCAGGTATCGTTTGGTCTTGAAACAAAGTCTCTGGATTTGTTGTGTTCAATCGCAAATGTGATGGTACAGCTTCTTGCAACACGTCGTCATCTTCTTTCTCAGAACTTGTCCAGTCCAGGCGTGCACTACTGAAAGGTACAAATCGGGGTACTTTTTCGCTTTCACTGTCAGCTATGCCTTCTCGGACCCATTGGTCATAAGGTAAAGGCATGGGTACCCTCTTACAGTGCACGTCGTGAACCCAATTTTTCTTCCCGACGACCTTCACTGCTGTATGGGTAACAGGAAGCACTTGTCGCGGCGGCCCCCAACGAGGTTCCAGGTTCTTTTTCCTCTGGAAGTTCTTCAAGCACACAAAGTCTCCAGGTTGAATGGAATGACCTGGATCTGAGGTAGCCTCCGGCAAAGTTGATGAATAACACGTAATTTAGTGGTGAGATCATGCAAGTAATCAACCAACAATGGATATGGGATATCGGAATACTTTTTAGGTCGAGGGACTCCCCAGACATTGGCCGGGCACCAAAAACGAACTCATAAGGACTAAGTCCTAAACAAGAATGTACAGTTGTTCTCGTGGAGAGAAGTGCCAAAGGCAAAGCATCGGGCCAAGCAAGGCCCGTGCTGGCCTGAATCTTTGCTAATTTGAGCTTGAGAGTGCCATTATAGCACTCTACCAAACCCGCTGACTGATGGTGGTTTGCCGCATGGAATTATTGCCTAATACCAAGATCCGCACACACCTTCTGCATAATTTGACCTACAAATTCAATTCCATTGTCACTCCAGACAATGCGCGGCAAACCAAACCTCGGGAAAAATTCCTTCAAGAGGACTTTGGCAGTGGACATGGCAGTATTATCCTTTAGGGGGTAGGCCTCTATCCATCTGGAAAAGGCACACACCACACCAGGACATACTTGAGGTTATTGGAGCGTTCCATGTGAATGTAATCAATTTGTAATACCTCAAAAGGATACATAGGGAGAGCAAAATGACCTGCCGGAGTTGGGGTTCCTTTTCCTGGATTATGCATCAAACAAACAATGCAATGCTTTACCACATTTTCCGCACATTTGGGAATACCTTCATTCTGCCATACTGGAGCCAAAAGCTTGCATATTCCTTTCGCACTGATATGAGCTGGACCATGCGCCATAGTAACTACAGGCAGTACATAGGCATCTGGTAACAACCAACGTTGATGTTCTGATAATTCCATCCTGTCGCATCCAACATCCAACATCCCCGTACTCTCTCTCCACTTACTCAATTCCTTCTCAGTTGCTTCTTCTTGGATCATTTTCACATTTTCTACTGTATCCTCACACATACCTCCTTCTCTGACCCATCTTGCAGGACCTGCAACATACATACGACTCTTAACATCTTTCGCTGTTTCTTTCGCTACCTCGTCTGCAAAAGCATTCCCGCGACCTACATCATCAGTGATCTTTTTGTGTGCACTGCAATTCACAATCGCTATCTGAGTAGGCAAGGCAAGTGATTCAAGGAGGTCAGTTACCAACTCACCATGCTGTATCTTAGTCCCATGGGAAGTAAAGAATCCTCTTTCCTTCCACAAACGACCGAAGCTATGAGCCACGCCAAAGGCGTATTGGCTATCGGTGTAAACAGCCACTCTCTTTCCCTTTGCCAATACACATGCTCTCGTCAATGCAATCAATTCAGCTGCTTGTGCTGAATTCTGTGCAATGCGTGCAGTTTCCACTACTGTATGCAAAGTGGTAACAGCATAAGCTGCAGTTGTTTTGCCATTAGAAAGCTTGAAACAAGACCCATCTACCCATAGGATCTCATCCGGGTCCACGAGTGGTGTGTCTTTTAAATCTATTCTACCTTTAGTTTCTTCCTCTGTACGAAGAAAACAATCAGGCTGCTCTGGTCTATCGCTCTCTTCTGGAATAGGTAACAATGTTGCTGGATTTAAAACATTACATCGCTTGATATGTATGTGACTAGCCAAAAGCGTCAACTCGTACCCAGACAAGCGAGCACTTGTAAGATGTTGCGTTTTCGTTCTATTCTAGAGAGCTTCCACTGCATGTGGTACCATAACAACAAGAGTGTGCTCCAATACCAATCCAGCAGACTGACAATAGAGATCACTGCTGCTGTTGTTGCTCTGAGACAACTAGGCAATGCCTTGGCTACTGGATCCAATGTAGCCGAAAAGTAGGCACATGGCCTTTATTTGTCTCCAAATTGTTGTGCTAAAACTGACAATACGCAACCCTCTCTTTCATGCACATAGAGTATGAAAGGCTTATTATAATCTGGAGTACCCAACACAGGGGCAGAACACAAACTAGTACGTAAATCAGAGAAACTCTTCTGACATTCATCAGTCCAAGGAAAAGGTTGGGGTGTATCTTTGAGAGTAAGTGCCAACAAAGGTTTAGCCAACAAAGAAAAATTCGGAATCCACTGTCTACAATAAGAGGTAATGCCCAGAAAGGCACGCACCTCCGTTTGTGTGGCTGGTACAGACATTCGTGCAATTGCATTGATTCGTTCTGGGGTCAATCGCCTTCCCTCCTTCGACAAGAGATGACCTAAATAGGTAACCTCTTGGCGACAATGTTGTAACTTAGAAGGTGACACCTTATGATGTAAATCAGACAAATGACGCAAAAGCGAAGCAGTCGCACGTTTACAAACGTCCTCTGAATCGGCAGCCACTAACAAATCATCCACATACTGAATAGGAGTAGCACCTGGAGGCAAAGAAAAAGCATCAAGCTGAGATTTCAAAGCCTGACTATAAATGGAGGGGCTCTCACAATAACCTTGAGGTGCACGCTTAAATCGAAAACGTCTGCCTCCAAGAGAGAAACCAAAGAGATCCCTACTTTCCTCAGCAATAGGAATGCTAAAGAAAGCATTTTTGAGATCGATGACTGAGAACCAAACAGCCGAAGCAGGTATCATTGTAAGCAAAGCAGTAATATCCGGGACAACAGGAAACTGAGGGACAACATTTTTTTTGACCTCTCGAAGATCAATCACAAAATGGTATACAGGAGGCTTAGAAGGATCAGTACTTTAAGAACAGGCAGAACAGGACTATTGCAAACATTTCCTCTCGTTTCTTCAACCACGCCCTTCTGAACTAAATCATAAACGATAGCCAACAGAGCTCTTTCACCATCGTTGGAAATCTTATACTGAGGAATGCATGGCAATTTAACATCAGGCTTGACAGTAATCACGTAAAGTGGAATTTCGAGCAAACCAACATCATTTGGACCCGTGGCCCAAAGCGTAGCAGGAAGTGAACGCAATTCAAGTGGCAGCTGATCCTTAGACAAATACATAGGAGAAACCAATTTATCACCCAAAGTGAGATGTACACGAGAGGGGGAACAATACAATGTTGCATGTAGACGTTTCAATAAATCCAAACCCAACAAATTCTCACTGCAACCAGTCGTTAAAATGAGCGGGGCTTCCAAGTCATAAGGACCAATGGAGATAGGCAAAGGACAAGAAACCGGGTTGCGAACTGGGGCGCCAGAGAATCCTACAGAAACATTCCTTAAGCCAGACAAAGGTGCCCCAGGGAGTTTGGAGTGAATAATAGAACTTCTCATTGCACCAGTATCCAAAAGAAATTGTTCTGAAACACCCAATGCAACAACGTCAACATAAGGCCCATTCTGATCCACCGGAACTGATACCACTCCCTTGCTTTGTCCATGGCTGTCCTAGCTAGTATGAAAATCAGGATTTTCACGTTCGGTACAATAATCGTCATTGTAATATTGTGCAGACTGAGAATTTCGCTGATCAAAATAATTCATAGTATTCTGAGGGGGAAAAGAACGTTGTCCCTGAGACAACGCACCTCGCCCTCTACCCCTAGGTGCTGACCGAAAATCACCATGGCCTCATGGCCCTGGCAGTCCACCATTACGCTGCAATAAAACCGGACAACTATTCTTAAAATGACCTTCCTCTTTACAGTAGGCACATTGATTAGGACCCAACAAAGGTCGCGGAACAAAAGGTGTACGTTTCTGTAACAATCTTTGAAACTGTGGAGGCTGTTGCAATTGACCCTGAGCAAAATGAGGGGGATAAGCTTGTTGCAAAAGAACCTTCAATTTCAACTCTTTAGTCTTCTTCTCCACTTTATCCTTTTCTTCCTTATCCCTATTCTCGTAATACTGAGCAGTAGCTAATATCTGGGCAGACGATGAAACAGCCCACGAACTCTCGGAGTCTTTCAATTTATGCGATAATTCTGGAAGTAAATTGAATACAAATTTATCCACAAACAATCGCTGTCCACCCTCAGTGCTCATATCTTGACCACTATGGTCAATGAACGTCTCCTCGAAACGAGTAAAGAAATCGGAGACACTCTCATCTTTCTTCTGTTTACACGCAGCTAACTTATCCCAATTAACTCGCAGGGCTGGCATCATCCTTTTCATTAGAGCTATTATCCTACCAGGCAATTCTGTGATCAAATCATCGGGTTTAGCACCACCTACTTGTGCCGTATCTGCAGCAGTTATAGCAGCCCAATTACCACCTAAAGCTTGGTCGTGGTCTTCCCTACGAATCCGAGCCCACAATGCTTGAGGGACTACATTTCCCATCAGTAAATCAATATCTGCTAAATTCATAATACACGCATCAACAGTCTGGGACAGCTCCTTATAATACCCAGCAGGATTCTTACAAGGGTCCGGTAAAGACTGTTTAAGTGCCAAAACTTCCGATCTTTTCTAGAGGACATGTACGCTGGAAATGAGCTGGGACACCCGGAATATTGCCTGCCTCTGGAACCGCATCTCCCCATACTGGAGGGACTTCTCGCATAGGATATTGTTTCATTTTACGCCGAACCACAGGATCAGGTTCGAGAGAAGCTTGAGAGAAAAAGAAAGACCTAAAAGTGACAAGTGTCTGGACGGCATCCTCAACGTCGGAACCCACAATAAGTCCTTTATCAAATTTATCCTGTATGTCAAACAAACCCTGAGGAGGTAGATCCAGATCCATATCCCCCCATCCTTTAACAAGAGTATTACACATAACATTAAAAACATATCTCTGCGTAGGCGCATTCCACTGGAGAAAAGTTTTCAGAATGTCACGCACACTAAACTGCGGACCACTCATGATCCAATTATGAGCGAGAGAGTCCAACCTAACTTGTTCGTCAGAGTCTGGAATTTGACAACAGGATTGCCTTCGGGACGAAACAGGAGTCAAGTTAAGAGACCCAAAGAAAGGCGAGAGAAGACCAGAAACAGTATAGACTAATCGTTGACTAGCCGTAGGAGAATCTGACAATAAAACAGGAGACAATGTATTGAGCACAGCAGGAAAAGAGCTAGTAGTTAGAAGAGGAACTGATGGTAAGGGAGACTGAGGTACAGAAGTCGGTGGCAAAGGAGGTGGAAATGCTGGAAGAGGTAATTGCGGAAGAACCGGAACAACAGGCTGAGCAATAGGTTGCTGAACAACATGTTGTAATGGGGGTGCATTAGCACGTAGTACATAAGGTGGAGGTAATCTCAACAAATGAGACATTAAGGGATCTTCGTCAAGATCTTTAGTCTGTGGGGAAGTAGGTAACATCTATCTATTGCCATACGATGCTGTCTTTCTGAAACTTCAATCATCTGATCTGTCTCATTATTCTTAAACTGTTGAGCAGCTTGTAAAATCGTCATATCTTGCGCTTTCTTATCTTTTTTCGCTTGTTTAATTTCTTTCTGTTTGGCTTCCTTACGCCATAGGCGGAAAGAGTCAAACATTGCCGGCCGGGCTTTTCTCTTAAACAAAATTGCTTCCAAGTTATCTAATATGTCAGGCTCAAAGCTACCATTTTGTGGCCACTGCAGAACACCATCTTTCTTCGTATATCGGATCCGTGTTTCATTAAAAATAATGGGGCCAAGACCATGTTTCGAATAGAGCTCATAAGTGGGAATTGGACAATAGTCCTCTAGCCGGGAATCCCTATTACAGTCAAACCAGCAGAATTTCCTAAACTTACTAAGCCCAGGCATTTCGTAACGAACTGGACTGTTCACAAACTTCAAGGGGTTAAAACAATGATCACAGCACAAACGTACTTACCCCTTGGCTTCGACTAGTGTAAGAGTCGAATAACAAAAACAAAACAAAACAAAGGAGTGGGCGCTACCCACGAATACTTAACTTGGGCCAGATGTAGGAGCCCAAATACCGGTCGGTAACGGCCGATTTCGGCCGCTACCGACCGGTTTTTGGGTTTTGTAATGTAGGGGGCTAGAAAATTACAGAATCGGTATATTTACCGAATCGGTAAATTTAACGATTCGGTAAAATACCGAATCAGTAAATATACCGATTCTGTAATTCAATATGTAGGTGGCATAGTTTACAGTGCTACAGGCCCTTAGAAATTCGTTATTTACCACCCAAAACTATTGGGTGGTAAATTACGAATTTCTATGTACATGCACATCTGTGCATGTACAGCTGTGCCATGTGGCACACATACATGCCCTAAGGGCATGTATGTGTGTCACATGGCACACAAGCCAGAAACAGGGGTGCAACAGGGTGTCAAAGTGACACCCTGTCCCCCTTTGAAATTCGGTATTTTTACCGATTCGGTAATTACCGAAACTGTATTTGCTATTGATTCCTATGGGCTTCAAGGCCCATAGGAATCAATGGCAAATACTAATTCGGTAATTACCGAATCGGTAATTACCGATCCTTACAGATTCTGTATTTTTACCGATTTTTTTCTAATTAGCAATTACCGATTAGTAAATACCGAATCGGTAAAATTCGGTATTTACCATTCGGTAATTTGCTATTACCTACATCTAGTCCTAAGTGTTTTCTCACGCCAACTGACGTCCGTCTAACGTCTCGCGATACCAATCATCACTAGAGGGCCAAGGCAGGGCGGCAGTCAGGGCAGCAGTCGTCAGCAGCCGTCGAAAAGGAGTAGCTGCGTTGAAAAAGACTTTCGGTCCACTTCGACATACAGGGGTCTCTTGACGTGGTTCGCGAATCCTCCAGAATTTTCTTGCGAGGCTCCTCACGACCCTCGGGCTGAACCGCTACCACTGAAGACGCCCACACGCTGGGCACCAGTTGGAGAACCGGGCCTTATGGGCCGAGCGGCGCAGGGCACGCCTAAAATCTCCGGGTTCACCTGCCTTGTCAGACAGAAACACGAGACACTCTGTTAGGCGTAGAAAATCAGGTTTATTAGCTGCAGCTAAGCACAGTTGTCCAAGAAGTACAAGGGTAGATTCTTAGGAGACTGCCACTTAATTCCGTGGCGCACAATCTTATATAGTACACATATTTACAATGTCTACTCCCAAAACATACAAAACTGACAAATAGGAAAAGTTTGAAAACAAGCTATCAAGTATCTTGAATACACCCTTCTTTCAGACCCCATATTCTCTCCTCCCTTCAAGTTAATCAATGCTAGTGCATGTAATTCAATTTGCAGGTGGCAGGATGTATTTGCGTGCTTCAAAGGATAGTTGTGTAATAGGAGAATACAAGGAGAGAATAGCGAAGGCCAGTCAAATAGGATAAAGTAAGAAAGAATGGTGGGACCCAAACAGTCTACTAAGACAAGGATCAATCAGTCTAGACATGGATTAACAAACTCGGCCGGTCCCTGACATCGGTTTCGTAAACAAGGACAAAGGGTTATTTTTTAACAGAAGAAACGCATAGCAGCTGGAAAGGCAAAAACACTGCGTTTGCCGTGCTGCCTGAGTGAGGGCAACACAAAATGGCAGCGGTCACAAAATGGCGGCTGAATACGAAGCAAAGTCGAAAACCACAGAACCTCCATAGGTTTCTCATAGGCATACACCAGCATCTGTTTTTTTAAGAATATTCAATTTTTCCCTGCACCACTTACCAGCAGTAATCTTTTTAACGATTATTCAATTTTCCCTTTCACCCTCTGCCTGTCATCGGTGTCTCATAGGCATACACCAGCAATCATTTTTTGTATGATTTTTCCATTTCCCATACACCCTCTGCCTGCCATCGGTGTTTAACATGTGCACACCAGCAATAATTTTTTATTGATTATTCCATTTTCTCTGCACTCCCTGCCTCCATAGGTGTTTTATAGGTGCACAACAGTAATAGTGTTTTTAAGGATGATTCAATTTTCCCCGAACCACCTGCCTCTCATCGGCACACACAAGCAACTCATTTTTCATAATGATTCCATATTCCCATGCAATCCCTACTTGCCACAGGCGTCTCATATGCCTTAGATGCAGATAAAGAACACTTTTCAATCTGTGTGTTATTGAAATATTTTGTTTTGGATTGACTTTGGAATGGATATACAACTGTTTATTATTTGTGATATGAGTGACCTTACTAAATTATATTGTCTGTAGATTCCAGCTGCAAATGCCACATTTCATGGAAGCTTGTTCTTGTTTGTTTGCTTTTAGGTGCACAAGAGATTATCACACATAATACTGCCAGACAGAAGGACAGGAGTGTCACCACCTGAGACCTCCTCAGCTTCTACTTCTGCAACTGCTAGAGCTAAGCAAGACCATGAAGATGGCCCCAATGAAGGGTGTTCCTGCCAATAAAGTGGCTAGTAAGGAGGAAAAGAAGAAGGATATTGCCACCACCCTTTTCAGGAATGTGGTGTACCTGCTGCACCCTCCTCTGGGCAGCAAAAAGGCTGGGAGCAGCACTCCTACATCATTAACGGCCTCACCCCAACCTAAGGCTAATACCAAGACCATGTCTATCAGAGATGCAACCACTGCAGTCATGGTGATGAGCAGTGAGCAAGAAGTGGATTTGTCTCAGCCACAAAGTACCCAAGGAAAGTGGATAACAGAAGTTGCAGCCAGCAACATTTCTTCCTAAAGTAGGAGCAGAACATGAGCATGAACTTACTGCTGAGTAAGATGTTGCTCTTCAACCAATGGCTTCACAATTTCCAGCAAGAAAAAGAAAGGGTAGTCCGCCATCCTTTCCAAGCCTCCTTTCTGACGATCTGGACACTGTTTGGACTGTGTCTAAGACCCACCCGAGGGACAAGGGAAAACAAAAGTTCCTGAAGCCTTAGAATTATGGAAAACAACAGTAATGATGATGAACCATAGATTGTGAGTAAGGAGGGCAGCTCAGAGGACACTGAGATGACTACTCCTATTCAACTTGATCAGTGGGATGTGCTTTCACCACCACCACTGACTTTCATGTTTGTAAGACCCTCAGTTGAGACCTGCATCCACCACTACTTCAGTAGAAGTATGCCCTACAGAGAGGCAAAGGACACAGCCACCTACTTCCAATTCTTCAGGCATTGGTAATGGCCAATTGAAAAAGTTATCCTTCCCAGCTTGGTACTTCTTTAGGATTAATAAGAAGAGGGACAACATTGCTATGACGAAAGTCAGGTTTGCAATACTGTAGTGTACGCAAAATGTCCCATCCGAGAAAACATCATGCAATCCAGTGGGAGGAGGACCTTAAAAAGATGGGGTGGTGATGAAAGGGGGATGCAGCTCAATTCACAGTGATAGAAGAAGACGGTGGTCATGGGGAAGAAGAGGATGGCAGAATTACAAAAAGAAACTAGCGATGGGGAGTGCATTGCACATTGAAAAATTTGTGTGAACAGCAGCAAACAGTGCAAAAGCGTGCCCATTTGATTATGCTGGCTCCTGCCCAGCTTTCTCCCTGCTGCTTTACTTTTGTTTCCCAACTGTCCAATCCAACTCAATCCACCCCATCTGCTCACCCTCTTCCCAGTCCCACCTTTTTTTTCATAATTTTTATTACTGTTTGCCCTTCCCTGTGTTTATTTATGTTTCCATGTGTCCTTTATGTGATTTTTTTGTACTTATTTTTTTGTTTTTCTTTCCTGACCTGTCCTCTCTGTCCTCCTGTGTCCTTCCTATTACGGTCTGACTTCCTCCCGTTCCAGATCCTCATGGCAGAAGTAGGCAATGCCACCCATGCTCCCTGTGGGTACCACAAGTGGGCAGGACTGCAATGATGAGGCAGAGGGTATGGTACTCATTTTCAGGGGCCAACCTCACCTCTCCCGCTTGTTGGCAGCAGTTGGCAGGCCCAGTAAGGGTTACACTCTGGGAGCGCTGGATGCTCTGGGAGCGAGTGCAACAATGTCTGCACACCCAGCAGCAGCTGACATTTAGCTGGGTGGACATCCCAGACAGGGGACAGGACCTTCTAGACAATTACTTTTTGGGGCTTGACGAGTAATAGCTATATTTTTCTAACAATACAACCAATGGGTATATGAGTTGCTGTATGGATGATTCAGTGGCTGCTTGACTGACTGTATAAGTGAGTGATTATGGCTCTAAGTGGCTTTATGGGTGTGGAGAGTACTTCCCAGCCTGAGGAAGTCTGATCATGAGAGGGCGTTGTGTGCGAAAAAATGTTTTGGGAGTGGGATTGAGATGTTTGCAAAGTAAAAAAAAAAGTGTGGGAGAACAATCGTTTTCATGAGTGATATACGCCCTAACAGTGATAGTGGTAAATGGATCCACTTCTCAACCGCCTCTGTGAGTTTCTGTTCAGCCCGGCAATAATTTTCGTGGATCACCACTTCTGGATCAGTGTGAAATACCACCCCAGATAGCGTATGGGATCTGAAGTCCACGCTATTGTGTACTCTGTCTGATATGGGGTAGTGTTTGTGGTTAATGGAAATGTAAGTGATTTACTCCAATTTATTCTGAGGACCGAATGATGCCCGAATCGTTCCACCTCCTGTAATATTGGTGTTAGGTTCTGTTTATGGTTTCGTACATGCAATAAAGTATCATCCGTGTATGCAGTTATTATCAATTAGTAGTGTGGGAATTGTATACCACGATAACTGTGATATTCTCTCAGTGCACAAGCTAATGGGTCCACTGTTGAGGCATCTAATAGGGGAGAGAGTGGGCATCCCTGTCTGTTGCCTTTGGTAGTCTTTATTGGGGCAGAGCGTAGTCCGTTAATGTGTTTATGAACCGTGGGCTCTACATGAAGAATTAACCAGTTTTCTGAACATCTCTCCTACCCCGATCCATCTGAGCATGGCCACAAGAACTCCCACTCCACCTAGTCAAAAGCCTTTTCGGCATCTAGGAATACTCCTGCAGCTCGAACGGACGAAACAAGGTGTGTGATGGTACAGAGTAGGGTATATAGATTACTAGTGAGGGATTGATTAGGCACAAACCTAGATTGTTCAGGGGCCACCACCAATGGGAGTAAGGGGGCGAGTCTATTTACTAGTACTTTTGCAAACATGTTTGTGTCAGTGTTAAGTAGAGACAATGGTCTGTATCAGAAACATTGCTCCATAGGCTTACCATGCATTAGCAATGTGATTAGTGTAGCTTCTTGCATAGTAGGGGCCATAAAAACATCTTTGGCCATTTCCTCACACAGGTTTACCTAATGGGGTATCAGTGATCTTGGTAGGCCTTGTAAAAGGCTATTGAGCCAGGAGCTTTGTGATTGGGCATATCTTTTATTGCAGCAATGATTTTAGTAAGGGGCAGTGGTGCCAGCAGTCGCTCTCTATGGGCATTAGCCAGCAAGTTCATTTTGATATGTGCCAAATAGTTGTCTGCTGTTTCCTCTGAGCTTGAAGGGTGAGAAGTATAGAGATCTGTATAGTACTTATAAAGTCTGTCAACTATCTGTAACGCATTGTATATCAACGTGTCATTTTCGATCCATATTTCTATAACCTCATTTGCGCCATTTACTTGCCGGGACAGTGCGGCAAGCGTAGCAGTAGGTCTTTCCCCTTCCTCTTACACTTTAGCAGAGGCATATTTTTCCAAGTGAGTCACTTCAGTTTGTGCTACTTCATTATACTTGTCTATCCTTTCCCTTATCTGGGCTAACACCTCAGAAGTGGAGCCTTTTAGTGAACTTCACTCTAGCTTCACTAACTCAGTTTCCAGTTTTTGTAACCTTCCCATAATAGAGCCAAGCACCCCAACATGTTTGGAAAAAACCACCTCACGAATATAAGATTTAAATGCTTCCTGAATAGTGGCCATTTTGGGGAGGTTACCTAGGTTGCTATTAAAATAGTGGTCTATCTCCTGTGAGAGCTCTTCCCTGAATACCATATCTTGTAGCGAGTACTGTGGGAAATGCCACATTTAAGCCCTGTGCAGCATATCTTCTATTTTTAGTTTTAATCTTACTGGGGAGTGATCCAAATATGTGGGCAGCAAGTGCTAACATTCCATTATGAATGGTACCAAGTCCAGTGAAGCGTAACATAAGTCTATGGGTGTGTGTATTTTGTGAACTGAGGAGTAATGCATGTACTCCTTACCCTGAGGTGAGCATTGACGCCATACACCTACTATTCCATCTGTCTCCTCTATTGTAGCGATGGCTTTAGCGGCTGATGAGGGTTTCCATGTTGGGCCTCTTGATCTATCCAGTTAGGGATTGTACACAATTAAAATTGCCTCGCCAAAGTGTGGGTATCAGCGTGTATGTGGCAATTTTGTTGTGTAATGTATGATAAAATTGAGGGTCATCGTAATTAGGTCGTTATATCCCCGCCACTAGCACATCAAAGTTGTCCTTCAGGCAGCGTGCTACTATATATCTACCCCCGAGATTGATGTCTAATGCAAGTATTTTAATGTTTGCACCCTGTCTTAACAAACCAGTACTCTGCGTGCATATGATGTGAATCCAGTTGCCAGAGTTACCCCTTTCATTCTTCTCTGTGCTAATAATACTGTATGGGGTGTGAGGTGAGTTTCCTGCAATATCACTACATCTATTTGGTGTTTTTGTAGGTATACTACAATCTTGCGAATTTTATGGTGGTCGTTTAGTACTCTATCATTCCATGTTAAAAAGTTTATTGAAGCACCACATTGTCCCAGAGTCAGGTTGCAATCTTCACCCCTTCATAATGTGCAACCAAACCTGCAGTGTCTGTGCTACATCTCAAGTTGTTTTTATTAATGTCATCTGGGCTACTTCTACAGCATAATTGCATTTGTGACAAAAAAGCTTCCCCTCCCACGCCATGTCTCCCAAACTGTGAAATGGCTTTTTCAATACCAGCCACACAAAACCACTATGAGCATTCCAACATTATCTTATCTCCCATAACAGTGTGTGTTACAAATGAAGGCGGTGAATGCCAGACAGCTTGCTTAAGCTCCTGTTACACCACAACCGTTGGATTAACATATATTTCTTATTCAATGCCTTCGCTATTATATAAACATTGTACATAAGGGTTCGAGGCCTTGAACACTGTATACTGAACCTCCATACTCTATCATAGATGGGGGGGTCATCCTGTGTTTGTGCGCTTAACTTTCTCTCAACTTTTGGTACAGATATGCTTTTATCTTATTGCATTTAACAGTCTACTCTGAAGCCATGTGTATGAGACTATGCCGTTAACTAATTAACATGCAAGTTACCTGCTGTTTGTCATTACCACTGGCAATTATAAATACGGAAAATGATGCAGTTCTATCAGTCCTGATGATCCAGTGCGCAAGAGCTGGAATTGTCCGCCTCATTGGTGTCAGGTTCCTGTTTGTTGGCCTTGGCCTTAGTGAAGGTTTTGAGAGCCTGTTGCAAATTGTTAAGGTCTGAATAAATCCTTAACTTGCCATCTAATATGACCTTTTGGCATTCCGGGTAGAGCATTGCGTATTCGATATTTAGGTCCCAGAGTTTCTGCTTCAGGGGAGCAAATCACTGCCTCGCTTCTTGTACCTTGGGCTGAAATTAGGACACAGGGATAACTCGGTGCCCTCATAGCAGAGAGTATGTAGTTCTCTTGCTCCGCGCAGTGCTGCATCTCTGTCCCTGTAATTCATTATTTGGGCTATGAGTGGGTGCGGGCGAGCGCCCTGTGGTGGTCGAGGTGCCAGTGAATGATGTGCCCGCTCCACAACAAATATCGATGTAAAGGTGTCTCGACCTCGCATTGTTGTGAGTAGCTTTTCCACAAACAGTTCTATATTCCCCATGGAAATGGATTCCGGCAGGTCCACTATGCATATATTATTGCGCCTGGATCATGCCTCTAGATCCTCAGCTATGGATTATAACGTGGCCAACAGTATCCTCATTTGCTTCTGAGTTTATTTAGTTTCTACTTGTTGATCCTCAGCCTCCGACACTCTGCGCTCCACCTTATCAATTTTTTCCTTATGTTTATCTAAGCGTTCTGTCAAGCGGTCCATGTAGAATGAAAGAGAGTCAATTTTCCTTTCTATTGTGGAGAGGCTTTGCTGCATTGTTTCCAGTATTTTGCGTGTCACCTCCCAGCTCTAACCCAGAAGTGCTACGCTCCTCCATCTCAGACTCTGTATCTTCGTCTCTGATTCTAGTAGATATGCGCTGTTCAAATTGCAATCTTGACTGTGTCTTCACTGGTTTCCCCATCTTGCCTCCACTATTGTGCCTTGGATATTTCGGAGCGTTAATGGCTTGCACCAAGATTCAGTGAACACCAGTTGGTTCCTTATACTAGGGAGCAGTGCTTACCCTACCTGCTGTTTTGCAGCTGTAATGTTGAGAAGGTGACCAGCAGAGAGGTAGTCCTCACGGAGCAGCCTGTATCATTACTGATAGCAGCATGTATAAGTTATGTGACATATCAACACCCAGATTAATAGATCTGTGGTCAGATGCAGTTACTATTCTCCTGCCAGAATTCAGGGTCTGGGTTATTTCAGTATGATGAGCGCCCAGTCTAGTGTGTAATCTGGACCAGGCAACAGGTATTGGTTCCCAAATCATGCCTGCTTGCCTCATGGCCGGGCACCGCCTTATGCTTATCTTCGGGACAACTGCGGGGAGGGCCTAGCCCATCAGACACGGCCTGCTCTAGTCACCTGTGCTAGATGGGGGGTGGGGTGCTACACTTTATGTGACTTCAGGCTGTTCCAGGGAGCTAGGCTGCAGCAATCGTACACGCCTTGCACAGTCTGAAGTGCACTGACCGCTGGTTTGGCTCTCCGCAGCAGCACCACCCACTCAGCAATTGCTGCACCACTGTTGCCCCGGGGGGGTCATCAAGCTCTCCCACGTCATTGGGTGAGTAGGTCGCCACACTGCTGATAATGCTACATCACGTTGGGGGCTCTGGATGACGCGACCCAGACCCATATGATCGCCTTCCATTCAAGGTGGTCGCTGGTTATTCTGTTCTCCTTTGGGGTCGCCCAGCTCCGATGTTGGCTCTAAGGAGGTCAGGGCCTGTCCCGACTCCCAGCAAGGTTGGAAGTACGCTGCACTCGATACCAGGTAGGCAGAGTCGCTATCCATGCAGCGGGGCAGGGAAATGTTACTTATATTAAATGGATTGTGCCCATGAGGGTATCTTTCAGTTGCGGCTGCTGAGCACTGTTTAGTGCACCTCTGTGGTGAACATTTAGACAATGGATTGCACGGATTCCTGCTGAATTGAAACAATGGCTTTGCGGCCATCCTGAGACCAGGCAAGCTCCACCCTATATATACTACATTATCGACACCCAATAAAACCAATATGGGTTTTAATACAATGGCAACACCCAGGATGGCTTCTAAAATGGTCTCAATATTCGTCCAAAATAACTTTATTCCAGGACAGGTGAAAAAGACATGTTCCTTAACTGATTACATGTGGCCGCATCTTCTGCACCTTGGGCATGGTTGAGTTATAAACGTTGCAATTTTTGTGGAGTCCAATAGAGCCTATAAATGGTAAAAAAGTGATTATGTTTTATGTTCTCAGGCTTGACGATCGAGTACAGCAATTTCAGGGAATTATTCCAAATTGGTTGTATGTCCACCCTCAAAAAAGTAAAACCCAGATCACCTGCTGTGCTGCCAGATTTTTATCTTCAGCATCCAGAAACTTCCAATACCAGATTTCATTCCTTTTCGGTCTCACATTCTGTAAAGAGGACTCAAATTCCCAGTTCCCTCTTGCCTCTGGGATCAAAGTCACAACCCAGGAGATTAGCTGCACATATTTAAACCACGACTCCACTCTGCACCACTCCACTTCACTCTGTACCACTGCACTCTACTCTGCACCACTGCACTCTATGCCAAGACAATTTATAACTCTTTTCTCAAAACCCATTTATTCTAAGCCTATCTACTCTTCACCCCTGCACTCTATGCCACTATACTCTACAACACTTTACACAACTACACTATACGCCAATGCACTCTATGTTATTGTACTCTATGTCACTGCACTCTATGCCTGTCTATTCGACTCTGCTCCACTGTACTCCGCACCACAGGTCTCTACACCACACTACACTGCACCACTCTATGCCACTGCACTCTTAGCTACTCTTAGCTACTCTACTACATACCACAGCAATCTACGACAATCCACTCTGCACCACTTGACTTTACGCCACTATACTCTGCAATACTTTATGCCACTGTGAAGGAGCAAAGATTCAAAGAAAAGAAACTTGCTCAAATCCACCTCTCCTTAACAAGTAGGAATAGAGACTTGAAAGAAAATTAACATACACATGATATGTATACACGGGGAAAAAGGCAATCGGCTTGCTTAAATAACAAAGAATAATGTGCTACGTAACTGAAATCCCCTTGAAACCAAAAACCGCCTTGCGCATGTGCGAACCCATCCCACGTCAATAACCACGAGGTTAACCCATGTGAACAGAAAAGTCTCACGGATGCACAAGGAGTTGCTAACTGTAGGTCTTGAAGTAACCCATGCCTGGCATATGCTCGCCTGCATTTTAAAAGAAGTTTTTCGCTACTAACGCTTTGCTTGACAAAGAAGAAAATAACATGGGATAGAGTAGAATGGGGAAGTAAACAGTTATAATAACATATTTGAGAAATTGACATCTGTTTATGATTCTTTTGTCAATAGTGGACGTTTTGGACCTGATGTGCTGAGCCCAAAAAAAGATGGTGGGTGAAACGTAACGCAAGCTGAGCCTGCGCGCTTAGATCTGGGAATGACCTGCTGACCGGAACATTGATCAGCAGCCAAGATCCAAGGACGTGTGCGTGGAAAGTTACTTAACTGAAGAAATTATATAAAAATTGTATGTATCTATTTTGTGAAATGCATGTGATGTGAAAGGAAGAGTCCTGAAAATGGAATAAATTAAGTGGGAACGGTTTACTAAACAAAGAATTGGTTAAGAATTGTTGGATGACCACATGAGGTGATGACAACTACCCTGCCCCGAGCCAATCACAGTTCATGATTCACAGATATTTGCAACCTTTGAGGGTGGGACATTGAAAATTAAAGGGTATAACTTGAGTGACTTAAGATTGAGATGAGGAGAGCTGCTACAAAGAGACGTTGATGCTGAGTGAGGAGTAGGTGAGAACTGGCTGCTGAAAAGAACAGACTGAGAAGATTTAATGCTTAAGACAGCCTAATTAGATTGAAGATTTGCCAAAGAAGATCGAGGAGGGAGGGAGTGTAAGAGAGGGCTGCGCACCGGTGCGTCGGGCCCTAGAGAAGTATAGTAAGTATGATCCTATCCTGCACCTGTCCTATAGTCTTTGTCTCTTGACTTTTAAACCAGGTGATCTCCACCAACCCTTTTGGCCAGGGGTTGGGTTTCCTGTTTTCACCTAGATAATTATCTTTTATCTTACATTTTGCAGATTCTTTGCATAGTATGAGTTATTGTGTCTTTTGGCTCTTCATCTGTCACTCCTAATGCACTGGGATTGTTGAATGTATTTGTGTATTTGAATGGTATTTGATAAATGAATGTTCTCTCCATTGAAAGTTGATGGAGTTTGCACTGTGAATCTGTAAAAAATGAGCGTTTATTTTGATTGAATTATTAGATAAAATCTATTGAATCTTACTTGGAGTCTGTGACCATTTTATTGAAAAGTTATATAATAAATTAATGAATTTTTTAATATCACCATCAACTACTCGACTAATGGTCCATTGACCAAAGGAAGAGTGTTGATCTGTGAAGATTAGGTAGGTATTGACTAAAGTCAGATCAAAGAAAATAAAACTCAACCCCTAGTGAAACAGTCAGGAAATCTGAATGTGTATATGGGCCCATTGTGAATGATATGTTGCTGTGTGAAAAGATTATCTTGGCCTTTCGCTGGATCAGTTTTTCTGGTATCAGAGTGATGGTTATTATCGATTAGTTTGGTGATTATTGATCATTGATTATTGACTGTTGTTTTGACGAATTGACTATGTGTTTAACACTAAGAGTTATTGTAGCGTTTGATGTTGTTTGGAAGCACAGGTACAGAGATACCTGGGAGTCCAGGGAATGGTATTTAGAAGAGTGTGGTAAATGGAAATCACATTGCAGAAGGTTACTCGTCTGTTGTTGTGCTACTGGGAAGCTACAGAGGGCTGGCAGTATTACAGTAGGGACTATACTGTATAAGAGTGGAATGTGAGTGACAGCAGATGGCCCGCCTGTGAAACTTTGGTCTTACCCAAAGGAGGAGTATCCCTAGAGGAGTAACAGGTCCTCCCCGAGCTTAAGTGAAGGGTAAGCAGTGTTTTTTACTCGCAGAGACAGGAAGGAATTTTCTCTTTGCAGCGCGTGGAGAAACTATCTTTGGTTTAGTGGAGCAGACAGAGTAGCTCTGTTTTCATGTTGTTACTAACAAGAATTTTATAATGGAAAAGACAAAAACAGACATTGTTGTATTACTTTGTGAAGGGAGTGTCAGTAGCAGGAGCCGTATTGACGTCCCAAGAGCCGTGCTGGTATTGGTTGAAGCAGCGGGTGTGAGAAGAGCTGCAGATTGTAAAGGGAGGGTCAGTAGAAGGAGTAATACTGGTGTCACAAGAGCCGCGCTGGCATTGGTCAGACAAGTGGGTGTGTTAAAGGTCTGACTGGTCAATAGACTGGTAGAGTGTTGGTAGTGGGTAGAGAAGAAAATACTTAGTAAGCTCCGATTGGTTTGTTGGTGCATGTTGCGCAGGCATTGGACGAGTGTTAAATAAGAGGTTTAGTAAAAATACGGAAGAATTTTTCCATTTTAATAAGTGAATAAAATAAGAGAAAATTAAGTTGATTAACAAGATCAAGAATTTCTTTAAGAAGGACAAGCGCATAATAACTAGGGAGGGAATTCTTATGCCACCTCCTAATACACGGGCGTCCTATATGATGATGGAAATTGGATATCATACATGTGTATGGTTGAAAAATTGATTGAAGTATACGAAAGATGATGGTGTTTTAACTTTTCCCGAACATGGTACATTTAATGTAAGAGTTCTTCAGAATTTGACAAACAGGATGAATTCATTGGAACCAAATCCTAGGTTAACACAGTTTGAGGCTTTGGAAGAATGGGAAGTAGAGGCATTTGACCACGAGAAATAGAGGGAAGGTATGAGAATCAATATAGGATTTTTACCTAGATACCCATTTGACACTCGAGGAGATCAGATGAAAAGATGAAGAAGGGTTGTAGTAACAGAGGGTTTATATAGGAGAGTAGGGTCTGCTTTCCTATGGTCACCCCACTTTTTGCTTTTTGCTTCACTGGTTTTTGACTTAGATGTGGCTATGGGCCTGCTAATCAGACCCACAGCCCTGCTGTTCTATCTTTAAATTCACACCATGTACTTTAGGTACATCACCAATTGGGAATTGGGTCACTCTTGTGAGTCCCTGTACAGTGTACTATAGGTACCCAGGGCATAGGTGCACCCAAGGCCTACCAGGGACTACAGCATATCTTTTGCCACCCCTGGCTGGCCATCCAAACTGACACCACAGGCTGATCACTCGGCTGGGGCACGGTCGTGTAATCACCCCTTGCTTAGATATAGTACTCCTATATCTAACCTTATATCTAGACACATATACACCTATAAGTCACTCCTATGGCAGGCCTCAACAATCCTGGAGGAAGAGTGCTTGGTTTTATGTGAGATGAGGCTCTAGCATGAGCTGAGCCTGTCTGCAGCTTTCCGAACCATGTCCTTATAGCTGTTCTAGGATATAGCCTTACCATATACTCTTAAGTGCATTATGAACCTCGAGGTTAAATGCTAACTTTGGTTTGGCTTTATCAAAACATGTCATGTAAGGTCTCATACGCTTTGGAATACTACCCCCTCGCCAGTTCTGGCAACGGGGGTAGCATTCCACCCTTCTAGAGGGAGAAGACATGTTGTTCCTACTAATCTCGGTAAACATTAACCAGAGCCTCAGCATCACAAAATGGATGCTGCAGCCACAGACACAAGTCTGACCTCCTGCTGCTGGGAGTCCTTCCAGCGAGGGAGGCTTGGACAATAGGTTTCCTGTCTTGGGAGGTGCTAGCACCACCCCAGACAGGCCATAGTGTATTGGGGCAGGGAGGGCTGAATGAAATGAGACACTGCCTGGGGCACACAAGGTGTCCCATGCATAGCCCGGTTCAAACTGGTGCTGGGGCACTCCAGCCCCAGCTCTGGCGCGGAACTGGACAAAGGGAAAGGGGTGTAACCACCCCTTCCCTGGTCCCACCGATAGGAGGGACCTAGCAGGTAATCCAGCCTCTAAATTTGGTATATAGGTAGGAGCTGAGTCCCAAGACTTTAGATTTATCCTGACTGAAACTTGAAACGAAACTCTGGACCTTCGACGTTCTACCTGAAGATAGAAGACTGAAGAATCTCCCTTGTGGTGAAGGAGTGACCACCCTGTGCAAGCAGGCACCACCAAGTGATCAACGGTTTGATTTGTCAACGCTCTCGCCAGAGCCCGAGCACAGAGCCTGACAAGACCCGGATTTCCAGACTTCAAACAGCCCGATCCACAGTCACAGCAGAGCTGAGACCCGTAGAGGCGACGAGAGACGTGGGACCTGCCATCTTAGAAAGCCCGCAAATTGCTTTCCGTGCAACTTCTGAGGCACCCTCGAAGTTGTGCATTGGGGATTGAGAAGCCCCAGCCCCGAGCACCAACTGCACCGAAGATCAACCCTCCACACTCCACAAGTTCTGCGTAGGGCCCTTCTGCATTTTCCTGCTCGACGCGGGTGTGAGAAGAGCTGCAGACTGTAAAGGGAGGGTCAGTAGAAGGAGTAATACTGGTGTCACAAGAGCCGCGCTGGCATTGGTCAGACAAGTGGGTGTGTTAAAGGTCTGATTGATCAATAGACTGGTAGAGTGTTGGTAGTGGGTAGAGAAGAAAATACTTAGTAAGCTCCGATTGGTTTGTTGGTGCATGTTGCGCAGGCATTATTCGAGTGTTAAATAATAGGTTTAGTAAAAATACGGAAGAATTTTTCCATTTTAATGAGTGAATAAAATAAGAGAAAATTAAGTTGATTAACAAGATCAAGAATTTCTTAAAGAAGGACAAGCGCATAATAACTAGGGAGGGAATTCTTATGCCACCTCCTAATGCACGGGCTTCCTATATGATGATGGAAAGTGGATATCATACATGTGTATGGTTGAAAAATTGATTGAAGTGTACGAAAGATGATGGTGTTTTAACTTTTCCTGAACATGGTACATTTAATATAAGAGTTCTTCAGAATTTGACAAACAGGATGAATTCATTGGAACCAAATCCTAGGTTAACACAGTTTGAGGCTTTGGAAGAATGGGAAGTTGAGGCATTTGAGCGCGAGAAATAGAGGGAAGGTATGAGAATCCATAGAGGATTTTTACCTAGATACCCATTTGACACTCGAGGAGATCAGATGAAAAGATGGAGAAGGGTTGTAGTAACAGAAGGTTTATGTAGGAGAGTGGGGTCTGCTTTCCTATGGTCACCCCACTTTTTGATTTTTGCTTCACTTCTTTTCGACTTAGATGTGGCTGTGGGCCTGCTAATCAGACCCACAGCCCTGCTGTTCTCTCTCTAAACTCACACCATATACTTTAGGTACATCACCAATTGGTAATTGGGTCACTCTTGTGAGTCCCTGTACAGTGTACCATAGGTACCCAGGGCATAGGTGCACCCAAGGCCTACCAGGGACTGCAGCATATCTTTTGCCACCCCTGGCTGGCCATCCAAACTGACACAACTGGCTGATCACTCAGCTGGGGCACGGTCTTGTAATCATCCCTTGCTTAGATATAGTACTCCTATATCTAACTTTATATCTTAACACATATACACCTATAAGTCACTCCTATGGCAGGCCTTAACAATCCTGGAGGCAGAGTGCTTGGTTGTATGTGAGATGAGGCTCTAGCATGAGCTGAGCCTGTCTGCAGCTTTCCGAACCATGTCCTTATAGCTGTTCTAGGATATAGCCTTACCATATACTCTTAAGTGCATTATGAACCTCGAGGTTAAATGCTAACTTTGGTTTGGCTTTATCAAAACATGTCATGTAAGGTGTCATACGCTTTGGAATACTACCCCCTCACCAGTTCTAGCATTCCACCCTTCTAGAGGGAGAAGACATGTTGTTCCTACTAATCCCGGTAAAAATTAACCAGAGCCTCAGCATCACAAAATGGATGCTGCTGCCACAGACACAAGTCTGACCTCCTGCTGCTGGGAGTCCTTCCAGCGAGGGAGTCTTGGACAATAGGTTTCCTGTCTTGGAAGGTGCTAGCACCACCCCAGACAGGCCATAGTGTATTGGGGCAGGGAGGGCTGAATTAAATGAGACACTGACTGGGGCACACAAGGTGTCCCATGCATAGTCCGGTTCAAACCGGTGCTGGGGCACTCTAGCCCCAGCTCTGGCGCGAAACTGGACAAAGGGAAAGGGGTGTAACCACCCCTTCCCTGGTCCCACCGATAGGAGGGACCTGGCAGGTAATCCAGCCCCTAAATTTGGTATATAGGCAGGAGCTGAGTCCCAAAGACTTTAGATATAGCCTGACTGAAACTTGAAACAAAACTCTTGACCTTCGACGTTCCACCTGAAGATAGAAGACTGAAGAATCTCCCTTGTGGTGAAGGAGTGACCACCCTGTGCACGCAGGCACCACCAAGCGATCAACGGTTTGATTTGTCAACGCTCCCGCCAGAGCCCGAGCACAGAGCCTGACAAGACCCAGACTTCCAGACTTCCAACAGCCCGATCCACAGTCACAGCAGAGCTGAGACCCGTAGAGGCGACGAGAGACGTGGGACCGGCCATCTTGGAAAGCCAGCAAATTGCATTCCGTGCAACTTCTGAGGCACCCTCGAAGTTGTGCATTGGGGATTGAGAAGCCCCAGCCCCGAGCACCAAATGCACCGAAGATCAACCCTCCACACTCCACGAGTTCTGCGTGAGGCCCTTCTGCATTTTCCTGCTCGACGCAGGTGTGAGAAGAGCTGCAGACTGTAAAGGGAGGGTCAGTAGAAGGAGTAATACTGGTGTCACAAGAGCCGCGCTTGCATTCGTCAGACAAGTGGGTGTGTTCAAGGTCTGATTGGTCAATAGACTGGTAGAGTGTTGGCAGTGGGTAGACAAGAAAAAACTTAGTAAGCTCCGATTGGTTTGTTGGTGCATGTTGCGCAGGCATTGGACGAGTGTTAAATAATAGGTTTAGTAAAAATACGGAAGAATTTTTCCATTTTAATGTAATGTAATGTAGTCCATATTTCTATAACCTCATTTGCGCCATTTACTTGCCGGGACAGTGCGGCAAGCGTAGCAGTAGGTCTTTCCCCTTCCTCTTACACTTTAGCAGAGGCATATTTTTCCAAGTGAGTCACTTCAGTTTGTGCTACTTCATTATACTTGTCTATCCTTTCCCTTATCTGGGCTAACACCTCAGAAGTGGAGCCTTTTAGTGAACTTCACTCTAGCTTCACTAACTCAGTTTCCAGTTTTTGTAACCTTCCCATAATAGAGCCAAGCACCCCAACATGTTTGGAAAAAACCACCTCACGAATATAAGATTTAAATGCTTCCTGAATAGTGGCCATTTTGGGGAGGTTACCTAGGTTGCTATTAAAATAGTGGTCTATCTCCTGTGAGAGCTCTTCCCTGAATACCATATCTTGTAGCGAGTACTGTGGGAAATGCCACATTTAAGCCCTGTGCAGCATATCTTCTATTTTTAGTTTTAATCTTACTGGGGAGTGATCCAAATATGTGGGCAGCAAGTGCTAACATTCCATTATGAATGGTACCAAGTCCAGTGAAGCGTAACATAAGTCTATGGGTGTGTGTATTTTGTGAACTGAGGAGTAATGCATGTACTCCTTACCCTGAGGTGAGCATTGACGCCATACACCTACTATTCCATCTGTCTCCTCTATTGTAGCGATGGCTTTAGCGGCTGATGAGGGTTTCCATGTTGGGCCTCTTGATCTATCCAGTTAGGGATTGTACACAATTAAAATTGCCTCGCCAAAGTGTGGGTATCAGCGTGTATGTGGCAATTTTGTTGTGTAATGTATGATAAAATTGAGGGTCATCGTAATTAGGTCGTTATATCCCCGCCACTAGCACATCAAAGTTGTCCTTCAGGCAGCGTGCTACTATATATCTACCCCCGAGATTGATGTCTAATGCAAGTATTTTAATGTTTGCACCCTGTCTTAACAAACCAGTACTCTGCGTGCATATGATGTGAATCCAGTTGCCAGAGTTACCCCTTTCATTCTTCTCTGTGCTAATAATACTGTATGGGGTGTGAGGTGAGTTTCCTGCAATATCACTACATCTATTTGGTGTTTTTGTAGGTATACTACAATCTTGCGAATTTTATGGTGGTCGTTTAGTACTCTATCATTCCATGTTAAAAAGTTTATTGAAGCACCACATTGTCCCAGAGTCAGGTTGCAATCTTCACCCCTTCATAATGTGCAACCAAACCTGCAGTGTCTGTGCTACATCTCAAGTTGTTTTTATTAATGTCATCTGGGCTACTTCTACAGCATAATTGCATTTGTGAAAAAAAAGCTTCCCCTCCCACGCCATGTCTCCCAAACTGTGAAATGGCTTTTTCAATACCAGCCACACAAAACCACTATGAGCATTCCAACATTATCTTATCTCCCATAACAGTGTGTGTTACAAATGAAGGCGGTGAATGCCAGACAGCTTGCTTAAGCTCCTGTTACACCACAACCGTTGGATTAACATATATTTCTTATTCAATGCCTTCGCTATTATATAAACATTGTACATAAGGGTTCGAGGCCTTGAACACTGTATACTGAACCTCCATACTCTATCATAGATGGGGGGGTCATCCTGTGTTTGTGCGCTTAACTTTCTCTCAACTTTTGGTACAGATATGCTTTTATCTTATTGCATTTAACAGTCTACTCTGAAGCCATGTGTATGAGACTATGCCGTTAACTAATTAACATGCAAGTTACCTGCTGTTTGTCATTACCACTGGCAATTATAAATACGGAAAATGATGCAGTCCTGATGATCCAGTGCGCAAGAGCTGGAATTGTCCGCCTCATTGGTGTCAGGTTCCTGTTTGTTGGCCTTGGCCTTAGTGAAGGTTTTGAGAGCCTGTTGCAAATTGTTAAGGTCTGAATAAATCCTTAACTTGCCATCTAATATGACCTTTTGGCATTCCGGGTAGAGCATTGCGTATTCGATATTTAGGTCCCAGAGTTTCTGCTTCAGGGGAGCAAATCACTGCCTCGCTTCTTGTACCTTGGGCTGAAATTAGGACACAGGGATAACTCGGTGCCCTCATAGCAGAGAGTATGTAGTTCTCTTGCTCCGCGCAGTGCTGCATCTCTGTCCCTGTAATTCATTATTTGGGCTATGAGTGGGTGCGGGCGAGCGCCCTGTGGTGGTCGAGGTGCCAGTGAATGATGTGCCCGCTCCACAACAAATATCGATGTAAAGGTGTCTCGACCTCGCATTGTTGTGAGTAGCTTTTCCACAAACAGTTCTATATTCCCCATGGAAATGGATTCCGGCAGGTCCACTATGCATATATTATTGCGCCTGGATCATGCCTCTAGATCCTCAGCTATGGATTATAACGTGGCCAACAGTATCCTCATTTGCTTCTGAGTTTATTTAGTTTCTACTTGTTGATCCTCAGCCTCCGACACTCTGCGCTCCACCTTATCAATTTTTTCCTTATGTTTATCTAAGCGTTCTGTCAAGCGGTCCATGTAGAATGAAAGAGAGTCAATTTTCCTTTCTATTGTGGAGAGGCTTTGCTGCATTGTTTCCAGTATTTTGCGTGTCACCTCCCAGCTCTAACCCAGAAGTGCTACGCTCCTCCATCTCAGACTCTGTATCTTCGTCTCTGATTCTAGTAGATATGCGCTGTTCAAATTGCAATCTTGACTGTGTCTTCACTGGTTTCCCCATCTTGCCTCCACTATTGTGCCTTGGATATTTCGGAGCGTTAATGGCTTGCACCAAGATTCAGTGAACACCAGTTGGTTCCTTATACTAGGGAGCAGTGCTTACCCTACCTGCTGTTTTGCAGCTGTAATGTTGAGAAGGTGACCAGCAGAGAGGTAGTCCTCACGGAGCAGCCTGTATCATTACTGATAGCAGCATGTATAAGTTATGTGACATATCAACACCCAGATTAATAGATCTGTGGTCAGATGCAGTTACTATTCTCCTGCCAGAATTCAGGGTCTGGGTTATTTCAGTATGATGAGCGCCCAGTCTAGTGTGTAATCTGGACCAGGCGACAGGTATTGGTTCCCAAATCATGCCTGCTTGCCTTGCTTGCCTCATGGCCGGGCACCGCCTTATGCTTATCTTCGGGACAACTGCGGGGAGGGCCTAGCCCATCAGACACGGCCTGCTCTAGTCACCTGTGCTAGATGGGGGGGGGGTGCTACACTTTATGTGACTTCAGGCTGTTCCAGGGAGCTAGGCTGCAGCAATCGTACACGCCTTGCACAGTCTGAAGTGCACTGACCGCTGGTTTGGCTCTCCGCAGCAGCACCACCCACTCAGCAATTGCTGCACCACTGTTGCCCCGGGGGGGTCATCAAGCTCTCCCACGTCATTGGGTGAGTAGGTCGCCACACTGCTGATAATGCTACATCACGTTGGGGGCTCTGGATGACGCGACCCAGACCCATATGATCGCCTTCCATTCAAGGTGGTCGCTGGTTATTCTGTTCTCCTTTGGGGTCGCCCAGCTCCGATGTTGGCTCTAAGGAGGTCAGGGCCTGTCCCGACTCCCAGCAAGGTTGGAAGTACGCTGCACTCGATACCAGGTAGGCAGAGTCGCTATCCATGCAGCGGGGCAGGGAAATGTTACTTATATTAAATGGATTGTGCCCATGAGGGTATCTTTCAGTTGCGGCTGCTGAGCACTGTTTAGTGCACCTCTGTGGTGAACATTTAGACAATGGATTGCACGGATTCCTGCTGAATTGAAACAATGGCTTTGCGGCCATCCTGAGACCAGGCAAGCTCCACCCTATATATACTACATTATCGACACCCAATAAAACCAATATGGGTTTTAATACAATGGCAACACCCAGGATGGCTTCTAAAATGGTCTCAATATTCGTCCAAAATAACTTTATTCCAGGACAGGTGAAAAAGACATGTTCCTTAACTGATTACATGTGGCCGCATCTTCTGCACCTTGGGCATGGTTGAGTTATAAACGTTGCAATTTTTGTGGAGTCCAATAGAGCCTATAAATGGTAAAAAAGTGATTATGTTTTATGTTCTCAGGCTTGACGATCGAGTACAGCAATTTCAGGGAATTATTCCAAATTGGTTGTATGTCCACCCTCAAAAAAGTAAAACCCAGATCACCTGCTGTGCTGCCAGATTTTTATCTTCAGCATCCAGAAACTTCCAATACCAGATTTCATTCCTTTTCGGTCTCACATTCTGTAAAGAGGACTCAAATTCCCAGTTCCCTCTTGCCTCTGGGATCAAAGTCACAACCCAGGAGATTAGCTGCACATATTTAAACCACGACTCCACTCTGCACCACTCCACTTCACTCTGTACCACTGCACTCTACTCTGCACCACTGCACTCTATGCCAAGACAATTTATAACTCTTTTCTCAAAACCCATTTATTCTAAGCCTATCTACTCTTCACCCCTGCACTCTATGCCACTATACTCTACAACACTTTACACAACTACACTATACGCCAATGCACTCTATGTTATTGTACTCTATGTCACTGCACTCTATGCCTGTCTATTCGACTCTGCTCCACTGTACTCCGCACCACAGGTCTCTACACCACACTACACTGCACCACTCTATGCCACTGCACTCTTAGCTACTCTTAGCTACTCTACTACATACCACAGCAATCTACGACAATCCACTCTGCACCACTTGACTTTACGCCACTATACTCTGCAATACTTTATGCCACTGTGAAGGAGCAAAGATTCAAAGAAAAGAAACTTGCTCAAATCCACCTCTCCTTAACAAGTAGGAATAGAGACTTGAAAGAAAATTAACATACACATGATATGTATACACGGGGAAAAAGGCAATCGGCTTGCTTAAATAACAAAGAATAATGTGCTACGTAACTGAAATCCCCTTGAAACCAAAAACCGCCTTGCGCATGTGCGAACCCATCCCACGTCAATAACCACGAGGTTAACCCATGTGAACAGAAAAGTCTCACGGATGCACAAGGAGTTGCTAACTGTAGGTCTTGAAGTAACCCATGCCTGGCATATGCTCGCCTGCATTTTAAAAGAAGTTTTTCGCTACTAACGCTTTGCTTGACAAAGAAGAAAATAACATGGGATAGAGTAGAATGGGGAAGTAAACAGTTATAATAACATATTTGAGAAATTGACATCTGTTTATGATTCTTTTGTCAATAGTGGACGTTTTGGACCTGATGTGCTGAGCCCAAAAAAAGATGGTGGGTGAAACGTAACGCAAGCTGAGCCTGCGCGCTTAGATCTGGGAATGACCTGCTGACCGGAACATTGATCAGCAGCCAAGATCCAAGGACGTGTGCGTGGAAAGTTACTTAACTGAAGAAATTATATAAAAATTGTATGTATCTATTTTGTGAAATGCATGTGATGTGAAAGGAAGAGTCCTGAAAATGGAATAAATTAAGTGGGAACGGTTTACTAAACAAAGAATTGGTTAAGAATTGTTGGATGACCACATGAGGTGATGACAACTACCCTGCCCCGAGCCAATCACAGTTCATGATTCACAGATATTTGCAACCTTTGAGGGTGGGACATTGAAAATTAAAGGGTATAACTTGAGTGACTTAAGATTGAGATGAGGAGAGCTGCTACAAAGAGACGTTGATGCTGAGTGAGGAGTAGGTGAGAACTGGCTGCTGAAAAGAACAGACTGAGAAGATTCAATGCTTAAGACAGCCTAATTAGATTGAAGATTTGCCAAAGAAGATCGAGGAGGGAGGGAGTGTAAGAGAGGGCTGCGCACCGGTGCGTCGGGCCCTAGAGAAGTATAGTAAGTATGATCCTATCCTGCACCTGTCCTATAGTCTTTGTCTCTTGACTTTTAAACCAGGTGATCTCCACCAACCCTTTTGGCCAGGGGTTGGGTTTCCTGTTTTCACCTAGATAATTATCTTTTATCTTAAATTTTGCAGATTCTTTGCATAGTATGAGTTATTGTGTCTTTTGGCTCTTCATCTGTCACTCCTAATGCACTGGGATTGTTGAATGTATTTGTGTATTTGAATGGTATTTGATAAATGAATGTTCTCTCCATTGAAAGTTGATGGAGTTTGCACTGTGAATCTGTAAAAAATGAGCGTTTATTTTGATTGAATTATTAGATAAAATCTATTGAATCTTACTTGGAGTCTGTGACCATTTTATTGAAAAGTTATATAATAAATTAATGAATTTTTTAATATCACCATCAACTACTCGACTAATGGTCCATTGACCAAAGGAAGAGTGTTGATCTGTGAAGATTAGGTAGGTATTGACTAAAGTCAGATCAAAGAAAATAAAACTCAACCCCTAGTGAAACAGTCAGGAAATCTGAATGTGTATATGGGCCCATTGTGAATGATATGTTGCTGTGTGAAAAGATTATCTTGGCCTTTCGCTGGATCAGTTTTTCTGGTATCAGAGTGATGGTTATTATCGATTAGTTTGGTGATTATTGATCATTGATTATTGACTGTTGTTTTGACGAATTGACTATGTGTTTAACACTAAGAGTTATTGTAGCGTTTGATGTTGTTTGGAAGCACAGGTACAGAGATACCTGGGAGTCCAGGGAATGGTATTTAGAAGAGTGTGGTAAATGGAAATCACATTGCAGAAGGTTACTCGTCTGTTGTTGTGCTACTGGGAAGCTACAGAGGGCTGGCAGTATTACAGTAGGGACTATACTGTATAAGAGTGGAATGTGAGTGACAGCAGATGGCCCGCCTGTGAAACTTTGGTCTTACCCAAAGGAGGAGTATCCCTAGAGGAGTAACAGGTCCTCCCCGAGCTTAAGTGAAGGGTAAGCAGTGTTTTTTACTCGCAGAGACAGGAAGGAATTTTCTCTTTGCAGCGCGTGGAGAAACTATCTTTGGTTTAGTGGAGCAGACAGAGTAGCTCTGTTTTCATGTTGTTACTAACAAGAATTTTATAATGGAAAAGACAAAAACAGACATTGTTGTATTACTTTGTGAAGGGAGTGTCAGTAGCAGGAGCCGTATTGACGTCCCAAGAGCCGTGCTGGTATTGGTTGAAGCAGCGGGTGTGAGAAGAGCTGCAGATTGTAAAGGGAGGGTCAGTAGAAGGAGTAATACTGGTGTCACAAGAGCCGCGCTGGCATTGGTCAGACAAGTGGGTGTGTTAAAGGTCTGACTGGTCAATAGACTGGTAGAGTGTTGGTAGTGGGTAGAGAAGAAAATACTTAGTAAGCTCCGATTGGTTTGTTGGTGCATGTTGCGCAGGCATTGGACGAGTGTTAAATAATAGGTTTAGTAAAAATACGGAAGAATTTTTCCATTTTAATAAGTGAATAAAATAAGAGAAAATTAAGTTGATTAACAAGATCAAGAATTTCTTTAAGAAGGACAAGCGCATAATAACTAGGGAGGGAATTCTTATGCCACCTCCTAATACACGGGCGTCCTATATGATGATGGAAATTGGATATCATACATGTGTATGGTTGAAAAATTGATTGAAGTATACGAAAGATGATGGTGTTTTAACTTTTCCCGAACATGGTACATTTAATGTAAGAGTTCTTCAGAATTTGACAAACAGGATGAATTCATTGGAACCAAATCCTAGGTTAACACAGTTTGAGGCTTTGGAAGAATGGGAAGTAGAGGCATTTGACCACGAGAAATAGAGGGAAGGTATGAGAATCAATATAGGATTTTTACCTAGATACCCATTTGACACTCGAGGAGATCAGATGAAAAGATGAAGAAGGGTTGTAGTAACAGAGGGTTTATATAGGAGAGTAGGGTCTGCTTTCCTATGGTCACCCCACTTTTTGCTTTTTGCTTCACTGGTTTTTGACTTAGATGTGGCTATGGGCCTGCTAATCAGACCCACAGCCCTGCTGTTCTATCTTTAAATTCACACCATGTACTTTAGGTACATCACCAATTGGGAATTGGGTCACTCTTGTGAGTCCCTGTACAGTGTACTATAGGTACCCAGGGCATAGGTGCACCCAAGGCCTACCAGGGACTACAGCATATCTTTTGCCACCCCTGGCTGGCCATCCAAACTGACACCACAGGCTGATCACTCGGCTGGGGCACGGTCGTGTAATCACCCCTTGCTTAGATATAGTACTCCTATATCTAACCTTATATCTAGACACATATACACCTATAAGTCACTCCTATGGCAGGCCTCAACAATCCTGGAGGAAGAGTGCTTGGTTTTATGTGAGATGAGGCTCTAGCATGAGCTGAGCCTGTCTGCAGCTTTCCGAACCATGTCCTTATAGCTGTTCTAGGATATAGCCTTACCATATACTCTTAAGTGCATTATGAACCTCGAGGTTAAATGCTAACTTTGGTTTGGCTTTATCAAAACATGTCATGTAAGGTCTCATACGCTTTGGAATACTACCCCCTCGCCAGTTCTGGCAACGGGGGTAGCATTCCACCCTTCTAGAGGGAGAAGACATGTTGTTCCTACTAATCTCGGTAAACATTAACCAGAGCCTCAGCATCACAAAATGGATGCTGCAGCCACAGACACAAGTCTGACCTCCTGCTGCTGGGAGTCCTTCCAGCGAGGGAGGCTTGGACAATAGGTTTCCTGTCTTGGGAGGTGCTAGCACCACCCCAGACAGGCCATAGTGTATTGGGGCAGGGAGGGCTGAATGAAATGAGACACTGCCTGGGGCACACAAAGTGTCCCATGCATAGCCCGGTTCAAACTGGTGCTGGGGCACTCCAGCCCCAGCTCTGGCGCGGAACTGGACAAAGGGAAAGGGGTGTAACCACCCCTTCCCTGGTCCCACCGATAGGAGGGACCTAGCAGGTAATCCAGCCTCTAAATTTGGTATATAGGTAGGAGCTGAGTCCCAAGACTTTAGATTTATCCTGACTGAAACTTGAAACGAAACTCTGGACCTTCGAAGTTCTACCTGAAGATAGAAGACTGAAGAATCTCCCTTGTGGTGAAGGAGTGACCACCCTGTGCAAGCAGGCACCACCAAGTGATCAACGGTTTGATTTGTCAACGCTCTCGCCAGAGCCCGAGCACAGAGCCTGACAAGACCCGGATTTCCAGACTTCAAACAGCCCGATCCACAGTCACAGCAGAGCTGAGACCCGTAGAGGCGACGAGAGACGTGGGACCTGCCATCTTAGAAAGCCAGCAAATTGCTTTCCGTGCAACTTCTGAGGCACCCTCGAAGTTGTGCATTGGGGATTGAGAAGCCCCAGCCCCGAGCACCAACTGCACCGAAGATCAACCCTCCACACTCCACAAGTTCTGCGTAGGGCCCTTCTGCATTTTCCTGCTCGACGCGGGTGTGAGAAGAGCTGCAGACTGTAAAGGGAAGGTCAGTAGAAGGAGTAATACTGGTGTCACAAGAGCCGCGCTGGCATTGGTCAGACAAGTGGGTGTGTTAAAGGTCTGATTGATCAATAGACTGGTAGAGTGTTGGTAGTGGGTAGAGAAGAAAATACTTAGTAAGCTCCGATTGGTTTGTTGGTGCATGTTGCGCAGGCATTATTCGAGTGTTAAATAATAGGTTTAGTAAAAATACGGAAGAATTTTTCCATTTTAATGAGTGAATAAAATAAGAGAAAATTAAGTTGATTAACAAGATCAAGAATTTCTTAAAGAAGGACAAGCGCATAATAACTAGGGAGGGAATTCTTATGCCACCTCCTAATGCACGGGCTTCCTATATGATGATGGAAAGTGGATATCATACATGTGTATGGTTGAAAAATTGATTGAAGTGTACGAAAGATGATGGTGTTTTAACTTTTCCTGAACATGGTACATTTAATATAAGAGTTCTTCAGAATTTGACAAACAGGATGAATTCATTGGAACCAAATCCTAGGTTAACACAGTTTGAGGCTTTGGAAGAATGGGAAGTTGAGGCATTGGAGCGCGAGAAATAGAGGGAAGGTATGAGAATCCATAGAGGATTTTTACCTAGATACCCATTTGACACTCGAGGAGATCAGATGAAAAGATGGAGAAGGGTTGTAGTAACAGAAGGTTTATGTAGGAGAGTGGGGTCTGCTTTCCTATGGTCACCCCACTTTTTGATTTTTGCTTCACTTGTTTTCGACTTAGATGTGGCTGTGGGCCTGCTAATCAGACCCACAGCCCTGCTGTTCTCTCTCTAAACTCACACCATATACTTTAGGTACATCACCAATTGGTAATTGGGTCACTCTTGTGAGTCCCTGTACAGTGTACCATAGGTACCCAGGGCATAGGTGCACCCAAGGCCTACCAGGGACTGCAGCATATCTTTTGCCACCCCTGGCTGGCCATCCAAACTGACACAACTGGCTGATCACTCAGCTGGGGCACGGTCTTGTAATCATCCCTTGCTTAGATATAGTACTCCTATATCTAACTTTATATCTTAACACATATACACCTATAAGTCACTCCTATGGCAGGCCTTAACAATCCTGGAGGCAGAGTGCTTGGTTGTATGTGAGATGAGGCTCTAGCATGAGCTGAGCCTGTCTGCAGCTTTCCGAACCATGTCCTTATAGCTGTTCTAGGATATAGCCTTACCATATACTCTTAAGTGCATTATGAACCTCGAGGTTAAATGCTAACTTTGGTTTGGCTTTATCAAACCATGTCATGTAAGGTGTCATACGCTTTGGAATACTACCCCCTCACCAGTTCTAGCATTCCACCCTTCTAGAGGGAGAAGACATGTTGTTCCTACTAATCCCGGTAAAAATTAACCAGAGCCTCAGCATCACAAAATGGATGCTGCTGCCACAGACACAAGTCTGACCTCCTGCTGCTGGGAGTCCTTCCAGCGAGGGAGTCTTGGACAATAGGTTTCCTGTCTTGGAAGGTGCTAGCACCACCCCAGACAGGCCATAGTGTATTGGGGCAGGGAGGGCTGAATTAAATGAGACACTGACTGGGGCACACAAGGTGTCCCATGCATAGTCCGGTTCAAACCGGTGCTGGGGCACTCTAGCCCCAGCTCTGGCGCGAAACTGGACAAAGGGAAAGGGGTGTAACCATCCCTTCCCTGGTCCCACCGATAGGAGGGACCTGGCAGGTAATCCAGCCCCTAAATTTGGTATATAGGCAGGAGCTGAGTCCCAAAGACTTTAGATATAGCCTGACTGAAACTTGAAACAAAACTCTTGACCTTCGACGTTCCACCTGAAGATAGAAGACTGAAGAATCTCCCTTGTGGTGAAGGAGTGACCACCCTGTGCACGCAGGCACCACCAAGCGATCAACGGTTTGATTTGTCAACGCTCCCGCCAGAGCCCGAGCACAGAGCCTGACAAGACCCAGACTTCCAGACTTCCAACAGCCCGATCCACAGTCACAGCAGAGCTGAGACCCGTAGAGGCGACGAGAGACGTGGGACCGGCCATCTTGGAAAGCCAGCAAATTGCTTTCCGTGCAACTTCTGAGGCACCCTCGAAGTTGTGCATTGGGGATTGAGAAGCCCCAGCCCCGAGCACCAAATGCACCGAAGATCAACCCTCCACACTCCACGAGTTCTGCGTGAGGCCCTTCTGCATTTTCCTGCTCGACGCAGGTGTGAGAAGAGCTGCAGACTGTAAAGGGAGGGTCAGTAGAAGGAGTAATACTGGTGTCACAAGAGCCGCGCTTGCATTCGTCAGACAAGTGGGTGTGTTCAAGGTCTGATTGGTCAATAGACTGGTAGAGTGTTGGCAGTGGGTAGACAAGAAAAAACTTAGTAAGCTCCGATTGGTTTGTTGGTGCATGTTGCGCAGGCATTGGACGAGTGTTAAATAATAGGTTTAGTAAAAATACGGAAGAATTTTTCCATTTTAATGAGTGAATAAAATAAGAGAAAATTAAGTTGATTAACAAGATCAAGAATTTCTTTAAGAAGGACAAGCGCATATTAACAGGGAGGGAATTCTTATGCCACCTCCTAATACACGGGCTTCCTATATGATGATGGAAAGAGGATATCATAAATGTGTATTGTTGAAAAATTGATTGAAGTATACGAAAGATTATGGTATTTTAACTTTTCCCGAACATGGTACATTTAATGTAAGAGTTCTTCAGAATTTGACAAACAGGATGAATTCATTGGAACCAAATCCTAGGTTAACACAGTTTGAGGCTTTGGAAGAATGGGAAGTTGAGGCATTTCAGCGCAAGAAATAGAGGGAAGGTATGAGAATCAATAGAGGATTTTTACCTAGATACCCATTTGACACTCGAGGAGATCAGATGAAAAGATGGAGAAGGGTTGTAGTAACAGAGGGTTTATGTAGGAGAGTAGGGTCTGCTTTCCTATGGTCACCCCACTTTTTGCTTTTTGCTTAACTGGTTTTCGACTTAGATGTGGCTGTGGGCCTTGCCAGTCAGAACAACAGCCCTGCTGTTTTCTCTCTAAATTCACACCACGTACTTTAGGTATATCACCAATTGGGAATTGGGTCACTCTTGTGAGTCCCTGTACAGTGTACCATAGGTACCCAGGGCATAGGTGCACCCGAGGCCTACCAGGGCCTGCAGCATATCTTTTGCCACCCCTGGCTGGCCATCCAAACTGACACAACTGGCTGATCATTCAGCTGGGGAAAGGTAGTGTAATCACCCCTTGCTTAGATATAGTAGTCGTATATCTAACCTTATATCTAGACACATATTCACCTATAAGTCACTCCTATGGCAGGCCTTAACAATCCTGGAGGCAGAGTGCTTGGTTTTATGTGAGATGAGTTTCTAGCATGAGCTGAGCCTGTCTGCAGCGTTCGGAACCATGTCCTTATAGCTGTTCTAGGATATAGCCTTACCATATACTCTTAAGTGCATTAAGAACCTTATGGTTAAATGCTAACTTTGGTTTGGCTTTATCAAAACATGTTGTGTAAGGTGTCATACGCTTTGGAATACTACACCCTCGCAAGTTCTGGCGACGGGGGTAGCATTCCACCCTTCTAGAGGGAGAAGACATGTTGTTCCTACGAATCCCGGTAAAAATTAACCAGAGCCTCAGCATCACAAAATGGATGCTGCTGCCACAGACACAAGTCTGACCTCCTGCTGCTGGGAGTCCTTCCAGTGAGGGAGGCTTGGACAATAGGTTTCCTGTCTTGGGAGGTGCTAGCACCACCCCAGACAGGCCATAGTGTATTGGGGCAGAGAGGGCTGAATGAAATGAGACACTGCCTGGGGCACACAACGTGTCCCATGCATAGTCCGGTTCAAACCGGTGCTGGGGCACTCCAGCCCCAGCTCTAGCACGAAACTGGACAAAGGGAAAGGGGTGTAACCACCCCCTTCCCTGGTCCCACCGATAGGAGGGACCTTGCAGGTAATCCAGCCCCTAAATTTGGTATATAGGTAGGAGCTGAGTCCCAAGACTTTAGATTTATCCTGACTGAAACTTGAAATGAAACTCTGGACCTTCGACGTTCTACCTGAAGATAGAAGACTGAAGAATCTCCCTTGTGGTGAAGGAGTGACCACCCTGTGCAAGCAGGCACCACCAAGCGATAAACGGTTTGCTTTGTTGACGCTCCCGCCAGAGCCCCAGCACAGAGCCTGACAAGACCCAGACTTCCCGACTTCCAACAGCCCGATCCACAATCACAGCAGAGCTGAGACCCGTGGAGGCGACGAGAGACGTGGGACCGGCCATCTTGGAAAGCTAGCAAATTGCTTTCCCTGCAACGTCTGAGGCACCCTCGAAGCTGTGCATTGGGGATTGAGAAGCCCCAGCCCCGAGCACCAACTGCACCGAAGATCAGCCCTCCACACTCCACGAGTTCTGCGTGGGGCCCTTCTGCATTTTCCTGCTTGTCACATCTGTCCGGTCACTGGCCCGTTGGCTGGTGGCCTCTGTGACAACAAACCCTTTGATTTACACTGCTGGTCTGGTTGATCCAGACTGGCCCTTGCTTCCCTGAAAAGGAAAAGCCCATCAGACCTTGCTGGTCTGATCAAGAAGCCATCTTTGATTCCTGCATGGGTTGCCTTTGCCAAACCTTGTTGACTCCGATCCGGAAGCCGACACCGACGACAGTGAGAGCCTGTATGGGACACTCCGTATCCAGCTCCTGGTAATCGTCGACACCTCCTGGTCCACGTGGCTGCAGAGACAAGCTTCATGACATCACCTGATCGCATCCCGACATCGCCTGGTTCCTTCCTGGTCCCATCCTGGTCACTGGCTAGTGACCCAGACTCTGTCCCCTGTGCTTTCAGGTGCTCTTCATCCTCAATCCGCCCTTGGATCCAACTGGACACTTCCCTCCTGGTCGCCTGCAGCTTCTTTCTCCAAGGCTCCATAGGAATCAGCGACGAAACCCGACACACTTTGACACCTATGCACCCGCTACCTGTGGGTGAGGTAACGTGAGTAGTTCGGTACTCCTGTGGGTATTGACTATCCTAGTGTCTAAGTTTTGAGTAGCTTTTCCCTAGTCCATCCGGAAGTGACCTAAAAGAACTAGTTTCCCTATCTTTCGTTCCCATTCTAACTCTATGGTAACTCGCGTGTGTGTAAAGACACTGCACGCGCATCCTGTGGGCCTCCTGCTCCCTATCCCTTGGTAGTACAGCGTTGCCCCAGCGATTCTCCCGGCCCTAGGCCTATCCTTTGTTCGTGACGTGGTTCTTAAACCACTATTTTAGTATATGGTTGGAATTGCCCCTAGGGCATTACTGTATTTTGTGCAACTTATTGTATGTTGATTAAGTCTCTTGTTATGTGCTTGTGCCTCTGACCTCAAAAAGAGTTCAGAGGATTAATTTAGTAATAAATACATATATATTTTATATATATAACCTGCTTGGTGTCCTTTCATTTGGTATTAAAGGGGATACATATGGTAAAACAGCTGGCTTCACATGCCCTCTTGAGTTTAGCCTAAGACTGCTTTGTCCATGCTAACACAAGGATAGCTGGTCTATAAGGTTGACTTTACAACCATCACCATGAGGGTTGTTTGGACTGATACAGGGTGCCCACTAGAATAGTGGACATCACATATCAGGCCAACTTCTCACAGTTTATATCCAGCATTAGTGGCTGATGATCAAGAAGGGAGCAAATGTAAGGAAAAAACAAAACACATAAGTACGACAGGGATAGGATGTAATGAATCGGATGATGAGTTATTAGAGGATATTTTAACGAAGAGACCACCGCCTTATCGGGAGAGTGCCAGAAATAGAACTCCAAGTGCCCCCATGATGGAACCCCATTGGTTCCACAAGTCCTATATGATACAACAGTCATTCGAGCATCACAGAAAAAAGAAAGGGATGCCTTGAATAAAACTAAAGAAGAAATAATTCAGAAATGTAATCAGTTAGACTTAAATGCGGAAGCACTAACAGCACCAGTAACGATTGGTCCTATTATTCCATTGTATGGTGATAAACAAAATACACCAAAATCACAAAATATAGTAGTCACAAAGAGTAGTGCTAGAAAAGAAATAGACATGTTAGAAGATCAGACTATTGAGAGTGAATCAAATGTTTCATTGTAAGATCTCCCAAACATTGAGGCTGTGACTGAAACTCCGGAAATAATTTCACCCATTGATGCAAGAAGAAAAGTACCAACTGTCACTCCAGTGGCAGTAAATTCTACTGGATTTTCTCCTGAAGATCAGGAGGAATGGGCAAAAGGATTAGAAAAGAAGAAACCCAAAACTATAGATGTAAGCAAGTTAAGTGTGGATTTAGAAGAAATATTCATTGGTACAATAAGTCTTGATAGACTAGGTTCATATAAAGATGAAGAGTTGTTGTTTTTATGCAAGAGTATAACCTGGAGGACAAAGAATTTGCATGAGAGAATAGCAGAAGTAGCATTAGAATTCGTAATAGATATACAAAAATCTAAAGTACTAAAAAAATATTATAGAGCAGAATTTACTGAAAAGGATTTAGAGAGCTTGCATGCATTAGGAAGAAGATTGCGTATAAAGGAATTGATACATCTTTAGAAGAAATAGGGAGATGTAGATCGATGGAGAAGTGGATGGACAAAGAAAAGAGAGGAAGCAGTTGCGAAAGAAGTGTCTACATTTCCATTGAGAGGAGTAGAAAATGTTGAAAAAATGTGTCTGATGAGGGAAGTTCCAGGTAGTGTATATGTTCATGTTCCATGGAGCAGACAGAATATTTTGTCTTTTACAAATGATTTTCCTAGGTTAATAGAGAAACCTGTTGAATGGTACAAGCAAGTAGAGAGGTTTGTTAAAGTGACAAAGGTTCTGTTGAAAGATTAGGATGGTCTGTTTGACATAGTGGTTCCAACTGATTTGTGGACAGAGTGTAAAATTACAGTTGACTGGCCTACTGAAGAATATCCTAGCGATGCAAAGACAGGAGCACCTTCAGAAGATGTAATGAAGAAATATAATCAGGTGATTACTTTTCTGAAGGGGAAAAATTCCCCCTAAAGAAACAGATTGGGTTAAACCAGACAGAACAACTCAAGAACCTAAGGAGTCCGTGCATGCGTACTACAAAAGTCTGCTGCAGGTGTTTAAACAGTATAGTGGATTCAAGAACATTTGTGATAAGGATATGGGACATTTTGTGTATAGATTTGTGTATGGGTTAAGATCAGAAATTAGTCAGATGATTCAGCAGCATGTGCTTTGTTGGCAAAGCAAGCCGATCAATGACATTTTAAAGTATGCAAAATACTGCAGTGATGACATTGATGCAAAGCATAAAAAGTTAAAAGAGAAAATGATGTGAGCACAAGGGAAGATAGAAGAGCGTCAAGAAATACATTCTGGTTTTCAAAATGATAATCAGATGAATGGACAAAACCAGAATAGCCAAGTTTTGAATGAAAGCAAAGGAAAAGGAAGAATGAGTAGAGAAGAGAGAAGGAAATATCCTTGTCATAGGTATGGAAAGCTTGGTCATTGGAAGAACGAGTGCAGAAAAACAATCAACAAAATAATGGGGTAAATCAAATTTAAAATCCACAGATGCAGAATGGGGTAGTTGTGAAACAACAGCAACAGCAGCAGATAGCTACTCCTCAGTAACAGGTGCCTCAAGCCCCTTTGCCCAACAACGTGAATACTCAGGTGCAGAGATACAGTGTGAACACAGGATTCCAAGGAGAAAGTGGTAAGAATACAAGGACTGTTCAACAATTTTGAATGCAGAGTGGTGCAGATGAATTGGGAATGTCACAACGACGGTGCCTGAGTGGGGAAGAGGAGGGCGTACTTAGCTCATTCTTGCCGGTCGATCAGTCAGGTCCAGTTATTGATGGGAAGGTTGAAGGCAATGATATTACTTTCCTAGTGAATACTGGTGCTACCTGTTCTACTGTAAGAACAGCATAAATCCCAAACCTACCCCTCTCAGGAGAAACTATCCAAGTTGTAGGAGTCTCAAATAAACAGATCAGGACCCCAATCACTAAACCAATAGAAGTGAATATTGGACATTTCAAAGACATGCATTGATTCGTAGTATGTGAATCAAGTCCAGTGAACCTATTAGGTAGGGACTTGCTGTGCAAAATGAATTGCACCATCTTTTGTACACCAGATAGTGTGGCTTTCTAAACGCTGGATGAAGATGTAGCTTTTAAGATGATGCTAGCTAAACAAGGAACAGAAGTTGATGAGATGTTTTCACTTCTTACAGAAAGAGATTTGCCTGATGACCTAAGAGACACAGTGAGGCCAGGTGTGTGGGATTTTATAGGAAAAGAAATTGGTCTAATGGCTGAAGTAGACCCTATCAAAGTTATGGTAAAAGAAGGTGAAATATACCCAAACACCCCACAATATAAAACGAGCACTGAAGTGAAAGCAGGAGTAGCCCAAGTAATTGGTCATATGATTGAACAAGGAATCTTAAAAGACATATTAGGCAGCCCTTCTAATTCGCCAATCATAGGACTTAAGAAGCCTAGTGGAAAATATAGAATAGTACAAGATTTGTGAAAAATCAATAAAATAGTGGTATACTGTTGTCCTGTAGTACCAAACCCAGCAGTGATTCTTTATCAAATACCATGGGATGCTCATTGGTATTCTGTGATTGATTTGTGCCATGCATTCTTCTCAATGCCACTTTACCCGGATAGCCAATATCTTTTTGCTTTCCAGTTTGAAGACTGTGTTTTGGCATGGTGCCGAGTTCCTCAAGGGTATTCAGAAAGTCTGTTGATATTCAATCAGATTTTGAAAAAGTGGTTATAGACATTGAAATTCAGTTTTGGTTCAGTACATTGATGACCTATTGGTGGTATCAAAGACAAGAGAAGCTTGTGTCACTGACACAATAGCTTTACTGAACCATTTGGTAGAAGGAGGGCACAAGATGTCCCCAGAAAAATTACAATTTTGTAAACAAGAAGTTCAATATCTTGGACATAAGTTAGAGAAAGGAGTAAGGAAGGTGACACCTGAGAGAATAAAAGTGATTCGACAAATGAGTACACCTTAAACCAAACAAGAAGTGCAAATGCTTTTGGGAGTGGTTGGATGTTGTCGTCAATGAATAAGTGGATTTCCACTACTGGCGAAACCTTTAATATGGTTGACAAGAAAGGAGATGACAGATCTGATTGAGTGGGATGATAAAAGTGAAGAGGCGTTGATAAAACTGAAAAGTTGTTTGTGTCAGGCCCCAGCCTTAGGAATACCAGACTATACCAAAGGATTTGCATTTTTTTTGTTGTGAAAGAGAAGGGTGTGCATCTTTAGTGTTAACCCAGAGACATGGATTGTCTCTACGTCCTATAGGATACTTCTCTGCCACACTTGATCCTGTGGCTGCAACATTACCTGGCTGTTTAAAAGCAGTAGCTGCTACTCGTGTGAGTCTGGACTAAAGTGAATCGATTGTGATGGGACATCCTGTCAAAGTGTATGTACCACATTCAGTTGCAATCCTTTTAACAAGGACTCGTACTAAACATTGGACCCCTAGTCGGCCTCCTAAGTATGAAAGAGTAATCTTGGGTGCTGAGAATGTACGTGTGATAACATGTACCATGGTGAATCCAGCAACCTTGTTCCTGATTTTTATTGTGAAGAAGTAAAAGAAGAAGTGGATCACGATTGTCAGGATGTGACGATAATGTGTACCAAGTCCAGGCTTTACCTCCTTGAAGAATCAGATTTTTTGCTGTTTGCTGATGGGTCATGTTTGAGAAGGGAAAATGGAGAACTGATGTCCGGTTATGCTGTATGTACTGTGTCAGGTTTTATAGAAGCTTCCTGCCTAAAAGTCAAGTCCGCTCAAATTGCTGAGTAGTATGCATTGACGAGGGCATGCAAAGTTGGGAAAAATTTAGAGTAACCATATTTACGGACAGTCAATATGGTTTCGGGTCTGTACATGATTTTGGCTAATTGTGGCTACAAAGGGGATTTCTGAATTCTTCAGGATCTCCTATACAAAATGGCAAAGATGTTAAAGAACTATTGGTAGCACTACAATTGCCAAAAGAAATTGCAGTGGTCAAATGTGCCGCACATGAGTCAGGAAATGATTATGTGACACTGGGTGATTGGTACACAGACTAAGTGTCACAATTTTGTGCAAGAAATACAATGTCTTTGAACAGAGGGATGGAAAAGGAAGTTACCAATTACCAACAAATGTTTTTTCTCTGCCTTTGAAACATGGGATGAAGTTAGACAATTACAGGATGAAGCAGACATGAAAGAAAAGGAACGTTGGATCAAAACAGGCTGCACAAGAAGGGCTGATGATGAAGTATGGTTGTGTCCAGATGGTAGACCAATAATGCCAGATAGCTTGTTGTCACAAATGGCTAGGGTGTATCATGGAGCTGCACATGTTGGGAGGGATGCAATGATCAGACAGTTCAGACAGATGTGGTTTAATCCCAAGTTCAGGATAGTTGCCAAGAGCCTCTGCCAAAGATGTTTGACTTGCCAATTGCAAGACCCAGGAAGGAAAACCGCAGTGGAAAAGCAGAGAGACCATTCACAAGATTGCAACTACACTTAATTGAGTTGCCACCTTGCAACAGTTTGAATTATGTCCTTTTCATTGTTTGTTTGTTTTCTCGATGGGTGGAAGAATAACCCACGAGAAGAAACGACAGCCTCACAGTTGCTAAGCTACTGTTAAGAGAGCTTATACCGAGATTTGAATTTCCAGTCACTTTATAATCAGATAGAGGACCTCATTTTAATAATGAGATAATTAGATTTATTTGTGAAACTTTTAAAATTGAACAGAAATTACATTGTGCCTGCCGACCAGAAGCATCTAGATTGGTTGAGCAGCTCAAGAGCACAATAAAATCCAGGTTAGGAAAAGTGTGTGCATCCACTTCACTGAAATGGCCTGATGTTTTGCCTATTGTATTAATGAGCCTTAGAAGCATTCCTGATCGAAGAACAGGATTAAGTCCTCATGAAATCCTCATGGGAAGAGCAGTGAGACAAGCATTTATACCTGGAAACAAATTGATGAATATAACTGATGATTTAATATTGGACTATTGCAAAGGACTGGCTGATCTGGTACGTTCTGTGTCTCACCAGGTTGGAGAAGATCCAAACGCATTACAGCCAAATCAAGCTCATGATTTGTGTCCTGGAGAATGGGTCGTAATAAAGAAGCATACAAGGAAGTTGTGCTTGGAACCCAAGTGGAAAGGACCTCATCAAGTCATATTGGTCATGACAACAGCAGTGAAGTGTGCTGGGGTTCCAAATTGGATCCACGCTAGTCATACTCAAAAAGTCCTAAGTCCACCTGATCAAGCGAAGCAGCAACTGATAGAACAAAGAAAAGAACCAGAAGCTGGAAGTTGTGGAGTCGAAGAAATCAGAAAACCAGACTGTGAAGAACACATTGACGACGAACAACCAAGTACAAGCCCAGCAGAGTGGGCACCAGTTACTGGGACTGAAGAGACTACTGTAAAGACCAGAGGAGAGCTTGAATTTGAAACACCAGAACAAAGTCAAAATCCTGAAGAATCTATCGCAGAAATCCCAGATACAGCCCAGTAAGGAAAAGAAGAAGGGATCATTGCAGAAACCTCATATCAAATTCAGTTACAAGAAGAAGGAGGGAAGTCTATTGTTAAAGGTTCAAATCAAGCTCAGTTAGGGAAAAAGAAAAAAACAGCTGAAGAAGATTTAGATCAGAGGCATTTGGAAGAAGAAAAAAGAAGAGTAGAAAGTCAAGAACAACAACAAACAACAGAAGAAGAAAAGTATGGAATTCAGAACAAGCCCAACAAAAGGAAAGAGAAGATAAAAGGACACTTGAAATAGGTGAAAAGGGTGAAAAGGCTGAACAGACAAAAAGAGTTAAAAAGAAAGATCACTGGCCACGTGGAATGAAAAGACTGAGATACATTTTAAGAAGAAAAACAGAGAAAGAGCTAGAACAGGTAAACGAGGTATCAAGTCAGGCTGAACAAGAACAGACAACAAGAAGATCATTAAGATTGCCAAAAAGAACAAGGATACCAAATAGAAAATGTAGAGCTCCAGAGTGGACCTACATAATATTGGAAGATTTCGAAAATCTTGATCTAACAGATGAACCAGAGAATAACAAACTTGGAAGATTCGATGAAAAAGATATGAGACCACCTTAAAGAAAAGTATTGTGTACAAAGAGTGGTTTATTGAGAAATTATCAAAAGGAGAAAAGATCAAGGGGGAAAGGAAAATGACCGGAAGCTGAAAGCCTTGGAAGTGTGTGATCACACAAAGATTTTACATATTTTATTTTTAGAATGAAACTAAATTTAGAATTAATTTTAGAACTTAAAAATGGCAGAAGTAAAAGTGACTGAACATCCAAAATCTAACTTAAAACGGCAATGTGTTAAATGTTGTCTATGTAGTATTACAATATTAATATTGATGTGGTTGTTATTAACACTTGTGATACCTGTCTTAATGATAACTAATAATCGGATTGACACAAATGTAAGTGTGAGGGTAAGTGTGGTTACTAAGAGAACTCCTACTACTGAATTAACACAAGTGAATAAAAGCATGTATTATCATGATAAATCAAATAGTGATTCGTCATTAAACATATTCACTAAACTTCTTTCTCGTTATGTGGAAACAATGGATGTGAGTGATTGTTAAGTTTGCATTAAACTACCTATGTCTGTCTCGGAAGGTGTAACGTATCATCACCTTCCATTAACTTATGGTGTGTCTTGTAGTGTTGTAACTAGTTTGTTTTATGTTACTGGTAAGTTGCAATATTTTTACAGTGACATTGCATTAGTCTTTTCAGAAATTCCTGTTAGAAGAAATATGAATCCAGTACCTAGTGCTAGAACGGCAGAGTTTATGAGAGAACTCTTTCTAACTCCGAACCCATGCACATAGAAATAATCTAACATGCCTTTTACGTGATGAAGAAAAGGGTTTATTAAATTTAGTAGAATAAAGAAGGCAGGAATTCCAAAACAAAGCGGTTGAGCAAAAGTCCCATATACCTCCATTGGCTGCTTTATAAGGGGATTATAAGAAAGGCGATGCTCATGCTGCAATGTCCCTGGACTTGTCGAAACTGGGGAATTTCTGTCTTCATAGAATAAGAACTGAGTATAATAGTATATTCATTGGTACTAGTGAATGTGACCATACCTTCCCAATAATGGAGGGATGGGGACTAAAAGGAGAAACTGATCCAGTAATTCCGGGAATCTATTATGTATGCAGTAAAAATGCCTATTATAGATTACCTGCACAATGGTATGGCAGTTGTTACACTCCCAATGTATTTCCGAAGGTATATCACATTACTAAGAACAATGAAATGAATGATATAAGTAAAGGAGTAACAAGAAATAGAAGGGCAGGCTTTTCAGAAAGAGTAGGTGATATATTTGGTGCATTGATACCATCAGTTGGAGTCACATTAAACTCTCATAAAATATGTTTGTTGTTCACTGTAGTTGACCGTTTATCAACCGATACTGCTGGAGGATTCTTAATGATCAATACTGAAATGGTTGCGATCAGATCTATGGTTTTACAAAATAGACTTGCACTTGATATTCCTTTGGCCAAAGAAGGTGGAGTCTGTGGCATGTTGAAAGTTCAACACTGCTGTACATGTGTACCAGATCAAAGTAAAGGTGTTGAGGGATATATAAAGAATATTTTGAAGATTCATAATGACTTGACTCAACTGGAGATTTTACGGTGCATTGGAAAGATTTAGCAAAAGTCTTTCTAAATTAGGTCATTGCTTTTCTGCTTTTGGAAGTAGTTTATTAGGGAAAATAGTGATACAGATGCTTACAATAGCATTAGTGATATTAATGATAGTAATAACCTATAAATGTTGTATGGGAAAATTGAAGACAAAGTTGAAATGAAGAACAAGAGAATGGGAAGAAAAAGAAAGTGGGAAGATATTGAGTTAGAGGTAATGAAAGACAATTTGTATGGAAGAATGAAAGAGATGAACATAAACGAAGAACTAAAGAATGTGATTGGCAATTGGTAATGATGGGTATTTTATGATGGCTCAAAAATGCCATGTGAGAGGGGATTGATGGAGAAAGGATTCAAAGAAAATAAACTTGCTCGAATCAACCTCTCGTTAACAAGTACTAACAAGTAGGAATAGAGATTTTAAAGAAAATTAACATACACATGACATGCATACACGGGGAAAGAGGCTTTCTGCTTACTTAAATAACAAAGAATAATGTGCTACGTAACTGAAATCCTGCATGAAAATGAAAATTGCCTTGTGCATGTGCGAACCTATCCACGTCAATAACCACATGGTTAACTCATGTGAGCAGAAAAGTCTCAAGCATGCGCAAGGAGTTGGTAGCTGTAGGTCTTGAAGTATCACATGCCTGGCATATGCTTGCCTGGATTTTAAAAGAAGTTTTTCGCTACTAACACTTCGCTTAACAAAGAAGAAAATAACATGGGATAGAGTGGAAGGGGGAGGTAAACAGTGATAATAACATATTTAACAAATTAAAATCTGTTTACGATTCTTTTGTCAATAGTGGACGTTTTGGGCCTGATGTGTTAAGCCAAAAGAAAAGATGGCGGTTGAAACGGAACGCAAGTTGAGTCTGTGCACTAAGATCCAGGAATGACCTGCCGACCAGAACATTGATCGGCTGCGAAGATCCAAGGACGTGTGCTTGGGAAAGTTACTCAACTGAAGAAATTATATAAAAATTGTCAGTCAGTCAGTTAGTCAAATTTTCTTTTTTCGAGATAAAAACTCATAAAAGCACAACAGATTTGTTCTATGTACAATACATTTGCAAGCTACAATAGATATGGCACAATTTAAAAGTTAAAAAAGAGAGCAATTTTTCTAAAAATAGATGTACAAAGCATTTTGATGGACTATTAATAAACAGCAATAAAACAAGCAAGACACATAAAATCGCAAAATTACTCTCATAAGAACAGAAATAAAATTGGTCACAGCTCAGGATACAAATTTCCTTCTAATTGCCCATGCCTACTCCAAGAATTTGGCAGCTGCCACTGAAATGACCGGCAAAGTGCTAGTGCAAATTAATCTTTGGGCCACCTTGCTGTCCCTAGTGCCTAGCAGTTTGCACATTGCTCTTAACCAAACTCTTTGTGGCATTGAGTAGGCCCTACAGACAAAAAGTAGATGGGCAATGGTCTCAGGACCATTTTTACACGTCGGAAAAACATTGGAATTGGCTTCAGCCCATCTGCCTGTTAATGATCTAATTGGGAGTGACCCCACTCTGAGCTGGAAATAAAGTTTCCGATCCCCAGGCTTTGTAATGTCATCCCAGTAGGACTCCAAACTGGGAGAGACTTTCACTTCCAGGTAACGACCTTCCATAGAGGAAGGGTTAGCATCATTCCATTTCTGATAGGCTACCATTTCCCAGTACTTGGCTTTTAGAACCTCTTTGGGTGGGAACTGGGATGTCTCGGGGTTCTCCCACAGCCCCTTCATGCCCATTATAACCAGTGTTTTGGACAATTCCTTCAACCAGCTGATCTTATGAAATTTGTCGGTTTTAATTACATCCACGAAACCCTGGGCATAGTACGCAAGTTCGGGGGTGACCCAGATACGATGCCAGTATAATATAGGTCGTAATCTGGCCATGTCCGAAAGTGCTTTCCTACCTAATTCATAGCGCAAAGGCTTCATGGGTGTACTTTTGGGGAGACAGACAAGATTTCGCAGAAATTTATTTTTAACAAGTGTTAATGAGACTAAGTTGTCATAGCCCCAGATTTCAGCTCCGTAAAGAGCTGAGCTGAGGGCTTTTGCCTCATACACTTGGAGTGCTGGCTGTATTGGCTTTGTCAAAGATTTCCTATGCTCAACAGTTATAGCACCTGCATTTTGGCGGAATTTAAGAGCTGCCATTTCTATGTGCTTCCCCCAATTAACCACCTTTGCTATATGCATGCCCAAGTAGACAAAGTCCGACACCATTTCCACTTTTTGGCCATCCATAAAAAAGTTCCCTTTAAAGCTGGGATGGGGATTAAAGACCATGAGCTTTGTCTTTGTTACATTAACTTCAAGCCCGCGGTAATTACAAAAACCCTCGAAGATCTTCAGAGCACTCTGTAGGCCACTAGGGGTTTTGGAAACTATAAGCGTATCGTCTGCAAATAATAGGATCGGGATCTTTACTCCAGCCAGGGTGGGCGCATCTATAGATCCTAACAGCATACGCTCCACTACCCCGTTGATATACAGAGAGAAGAGCGTGGGGGCCATGGCGCATCCCTGTCGGACTCCACGCTCAACTGGGAATTCGGTAGTGACCTGACCGTGCCCACCCCACTGGATTTTTGCGTGGCTTGACTCATGCAGCCTCATCACTAATGATAAAATTTCCAGCGGCATACCCATCTGGCTTAAGACTTCCCACAGCTGGGACCGAGGAACTAAGTCAAATGCTGCTCGTAAATCGATAAAAGCAGCATAGAGGCTACCTTTCCCTAGCAGGACCGTCTTCCAATGAAGTAAAGTGAAGCAAAATATCTGATCTGTGGTGCTAGTTAGCTTACGAAAGCCTGCTTGAAAAGGAGACAGGATTTTTTCTTCTTCTACCCAGATCATTATTTTGTCTAGGGTCATTTTCCCTATCACCTTTTGTACCGTGTCTATTAGGCTAATAGGCCTATAGTTCCCAGGAAATGTTTTATCGCCTTTCTTGTGCACGGGAATTATAACAGCCCTTTGCCACGACTTTGGTACAGGGGCCCCTAGCGCCACACCATTAGCCAACTTCACTAAAAATTGTATCTATTTTGTGAAATGCATTTGAAAGGAAGTGTCCTGAAAATGAAATAAATTGAGTGGGAAGGGTTTACTAAACAAAGAATTGGTTAGGAATTTTGGGAGGACCGCATGAGGTGATGACAACTCCTCTGCCCCGGCCCAATCACAGTTCATGATTCACAGATGTTTGCAACTTTTGAGGGTGGGACATGCAAAATTAAAGTGTATAACTTGAGTGACTTAAGATTAGGTGGAGGAGAGCTACTACAAAGAGACGTTGATGCTGAGTTAGGAGTGGGTGAGAACTGGCTGCTGGGAAGAACATACTGAGTAGATTCAATGCTTAAGACAGCCTAATTTGATTGAAGATTTGCGGAAGAAGATCGAGGAGGGAGAGAGTGTAAGAGAGGGATGCGCTCCGGTGCGTCGGGTCCTAGAGAAGTGTAGTAAGTATAATCCTATCCTGCACCTGTCCTATAGTCTTTGTCTCCTGACTCTTAAATCAGGCGACCTCCACCAATCATTTTGGCAAGGGAGTGGGTTTCCCGTTTTCACTTAGGTAATTATCTTTTATAATAAATTTTGCAGATTCTTTGCAAAGTATGAGTTATTGTGTCTTTTGTCTCTTCATCTGTCACTCCTAATGCGCTGGGATTGTTGAGTGTATTTGTGTATTTGAATGGTATTTGATAAATGAATTTTCCCTCCCATGAAAGTTGATGGAGTTTGTACTCTGAATCTGTACAAATGAGCATTCATTTTGTTTATTTATGCAGAAACACATGAGTCGGTTGGTACAATATCACAGAGAAAAAACAAACATAAAAGGGAGACTGTTTGTCAAACAAAAGACAAATCCATATCATATCATTTTGATACATATACAAAGATATAAAAAGAGAGTTGAACAAGCCCAAGGAAACACAAAGAACAAAGGAAAAAAGAAAAAACTAGTTGATAGACATACATTTCCTTGCATGAGGGCGGTCTCAATTAGATCCATCAAACCATTATATACAATCCCCACCAATCCTGCCTTACATCTCCAAATAATTTGTAACTAATCCCCAAATCTGTTCTCCAATCTTCCTTCTGCGGGGGCCTTTTAAAGCATAAAGGCTGTGCTCCATATTGTGGATCGAAAAGAACCGAGACCGCCAAGCTTCAAAAGCAGGCGGTTCCTGTTGCAACCATGCAGATGCGATACACAGCCTATACACTGCAGTTACTAAGAAAATTAATTTAACATGTTTCTTTGGAATGTTAGTACTCAATATGCCCATTTCAACACCCAATAATATCTGCGTTGCTGATAATTGAATCTGAGTGCCCACAATTGCCGAAACACATTTTTCTATCTGAGACAGCAAGGGGGCTAGTATAGTACATGTATAGAAAATATGAACATCATCCGCTGAGGGAAAGACACAACGAAAACATTTCCCTACTGCATCCCCCGACCATTTGGACACCTTATCTGGGGTATAGTATAAATTGTAGATTGATTTAAAATGTTGCGCCATCAACTTTGCAGACAAAAATAAATCTTTAGCCATATTTAATGAAATATCTATTTGAATGTCCTGTCTGCCTAGTTTAACACCCCATTTACTATTCTGCTGCTCTATATCGTTTTCTTTAATGTCTAGCAAATGCTTGTATAAAACACCAATCTTTGCCCCTTTCATAATATCCTCAATCAGAGAATTTGGTTTAATATTACATCCAATACACGTTAAACAGTTGCGAATCTGTAAATATTTTACAAAATGCTCTCTAGGGAGAGAATACTGTTCTCGTAGTTGTTCAAAAGATTTGCAATAATTAGCGTCATACAGATCACCAACCACTCTAATGCCTTTCTCCCTCCAATTATATACTATTCTATCCCACACATCTAGAGGTAAAAAGAACGACGATGATAATGGTGTGTACCACGTTATTTTTCCGAGGCCCAATAGCCCCCTAACTATATGCCAGACGTTATATGCAGCTATAATTGTCTTAAAGCGGGTGCGTTTGTAATAACTTTGTTCTAAGTGTTGAAATAAACAATTTTTAACTTTTGCCCCCAGCAGCATTTGATAAATAGAAAGACAGTCTGCCAGTCTTGCTGGACCTTTGCTGGTTAATACAATTCCCATTCCTTGCAGCATACAGACATAATAATAATATGTAAAGTCTGGTACGGACCAGCCCCCCAGATTTGTTTGCAGGATCATAAAGCGCCTAGCCCTTCGTGGTTTCCCTCCGGCCCACATAAAGCGCATACATATTGCCTGCAGTTGTTCTAAACTAGTCTTAGGAACTTCTAGGGGTATACATCGGAAAAAATATAAAATTTGAGGAAGAATCAACATTTTTAATAGGTTACATCGTCCCACTAATGAGAGATATAAACATTCTGCCCGATCTAATTTTTTCCGAACACCGGCTAGGAGCGGGTCCCAATTAGCTTTAACTAAAGAAGTTGTACAAGCTCGTAGCGTAACACCCAGGTATACCACCTCCTGACATACTCTAGAATCAGTATAGCTTGCTATATTTATACTAAGTAGCTGGGTTTTTGCCGAATTCAGCTTGTATCCTGAAGATTTGCCAAATTCTACCGCCAATTGCTCTATAGCCTGCATTGCCATGGTAGGTTTAGTCGTGACCACTGCCACGTCGTCAGCATAAGCCAACACCTTGACCTGGTATATATGGACATTTAGCGGGATTATATGAGTACTAGAATCCAACATTCTTAAGAAAGGCTCGATGTATAAGGCAAATAGTAAGGGGGAACAGGGACACCCCTGTCTGGTCCCCCTACAAATTTGTACTGCCGCCGATTCCAAGCCCATGGTGCTGATCCGAGCTGTCGGACATTGATACAGAACCTGCACTGATTTGATAAACCCAGACCCAAAGCCTCGACTCTTCAAAATATCCCACAAAAAAGGCCAGGCCACGCGGTCGAAGGCCTTCTTGGCGTCCAATAAAATTAAACAAAAGGGTTCCCTAGTTGCCTTAGCATAATCAAGTAAGGTTATCACTCGTCTGACATGATTAGTTGTACTCCGTTGAGGGATAAATGAGCATTCATTTTGATTGAATTGTTAGATAAAATCTATTGAATCTTACTTGGAGCCTGTGATCATTTTATTGAAAAGTTATAAGATAAATTAATGAATTTGATAATATCACCATCAACTACTAAACTAATAGTCCATTGACCAAAGGAAGAGTGTTGATCTGTGAAGAATAGTTAGGTATTGACTAAATTCAGTTCAAATAAAATAAAACTTGACCTCCAGTGAAACAGTCAGGAAATCTGAATTTGTATATGGGCCAATTGTGAATGATACGTTGCTGTGTGAAAAGTTTCTCTTGGCCTTTCGCTGGTTCAACTGCATGCTATGACATTGTACTTTGCCACTGCACTAAATACTACTCTGCACTCTACGGCACCCTACTCTGCACCAGTCTACACCACTGCACTCCATGCCAATGTACTCTAACACACTCTGATCTGCTCTTCACTACTGCATTCTACAACACTGCACTTTACGACAATGAACTCAACACCACTGCACTCTATTCTGTAGCAATCTACTCCATAACACTGCATCTTACACCACTTTCATACATTCGTCACCATTCTGAACTGGGGTGGTGTGGAGTGCACAAAAACGATGGATTTAGGCCCAGATCTCTGTACTGGGTTGAATGTATGACATTGTTCTGCATTCTGTCCATCAACTGTTATTTTTGCATTTGCCACCCCGAGTGGGATGGGTATGCTCAGACGTGAGTCCCATGCTCTCCACACCACTGGAGTCATGCTATCCTGGCTGAAGACGGCTGATAGCCAGAAACCGGTCCTAGGATGCTTGATTCCGGTCCAGGAAAGACATTGCTTGGCAGTTTGGGCTGGACTGTTCCCATGAGGCACAGGGTCAAGGCTGTTTTGCACATGGCCATGTCTGAACTGGGGTGGTGTGGAGTGCAATAAAACGATGGATTTAGGCCGAGATCTCTGTACTGGGGTGAATGTATGACATTGTTCTGCATTCTGTCCATCAACTGTTGTTTTTGCATTTGTCACCCCGAGTGGGATGGGTATGCTCAGACGTGAGTCCCATGCTCTCCACACCACTGGAGTCATGCTATCCTGGCTGAAGACAGCTGATAGCCAGAAACCGGTCCTAGGATGCTTGATTCCGGTCCAGGAAAGAAATGGCTTGGCAGTTCGGGCTGGACTGTTCCCATGAGGCACAGGGTCAAGGCTGATTTGCATATGGCCATGTCTGAACTGGGGTGGTGTGGAGTGCAAAAAAACGATGGATTTAGGCCCAGATCTCTGTACTGGGTTGAATGTATGACATTGTTCTGCATTCTGTCCATCAACTGTTATTTTTGCATTTGCCACCCCGAGTGGGATGGGTATGCTCAGACGTGAGTCCCATGCTCTCCGCACCACTGGAGTCATGCTATCCTGGCTGAAGATGGCTGAAAGCCAGAAACCGGTCCTAGGATGCTTGATTCCGGTCCAGGAAAGACATGGCTTGGCAGTTCGGGCTGGACTGTTCCCATGAGGCACAGGGTCAAGGCTGTTTTGCACATGGCCATGTCTGAACTGGGGTGGTGTGGAGTGCAATAAAACGATGGATTTAGGCCGAGATCTCTGTACTGGGGTGAATGTATGACATTGTTCTGCATTCTGTCCATCAACTGTTGTTTTTGCATTTGTCACCCCGAGTGGGATGGGTATGCTCAGACGTGAGTCCCATGCTCTCCACACCACTGGAGTCATGCTATCCTGGCTGAAGACGGCTGATAGCCAGAAACCGGTCCTAGGATGCTTGATTTCGGTCCAGGAAAGACATGGCTTGGCAGTTCGGGCTGGACTGTTCCCATGAGGCACAGGGTCAAGGCTGTTTTGCACATGGCCATGTCTGAACTGGGGTGGTGTGGAGTGCAATAAAACGATGGATTTAGGCCGAGATCTCTGTACTGGGGTGAATGTATGACATTGTTCGGCATTCTGTCCATCAACTGTTGTTTTTGCATTTGTCACCCCGAGTGGGATGGGTATGCTCAGACGTGAGTCCCATGCTCTCCACACCACTGGAGTCATGCTATCCTGGCTGAAGACTGCTGATAGCCAGAAACCGGTCCTAGGATGCTTGATTTCGGTCCAGGAACGACATGGCTTGGCAGTTCGGGCTGGACTGTTCCCATGAGGCACAGGGTCAAGGCTGATTTGCATATGGCCATGTCTGAACTGGGGTGATGTGGAGTGCAAAAAAACGATGGATTTAGGCCCAGATATCTGTACTGGGGTGAATGTATGACATTGTTCTGCATTCTGTCCATCAACTGTTGTTTTTGCATTTGTCAGCCCGTGTGGAATGTGTATGCTCAGACATGAGTCCCATGCTCTCCACACCACTGGAGTCAAGCTATCCTGGCAGAAGACGGCTGATAGCCAGAAACCGGTCCTAGGATGCTTGATTCCGGTACAGGAAAGACATGGCTTGGCAGTTCAGGCTGGACTGTTCCCATGAGGCACAGGGTCAAGGCTGATTTGCATATGGCCATGTCTGAACTCAGGTGGTGTGGAGTGCAAACAAACAATGGATTTAGGCCTAGATCTCTGTTCTGGGGTGAATGTATGACATTGTTCTGCATTCTATCCATCAACTGTTGTTTTTGCATTTGTCACCCCGAGTGGGATGGGTATGCTCAGACGTGAGTCCCATGCTCTCCACACCACTGGAGTCAAGCTATCCCGGCTGAATATGGCTGATAGCCAGAAACCGGTCCTAGGATGCTTGATTCTGCTCCAGGAAAGACATGGCTTGCCAGTTCGGGCTGGACTGTTCCCATGAGGCACGGGGTCAAGGCTGATTTGCATATGGCCATGTTTGAACTGGGGTGGTGTGGAGAGCAAAAAAACGGTGGATTTAGGCCCATATCTCTGTACTGGGGTGAATGTATGACATTGTTCTGCATTCTGTCCATCAACTGTTGTTTTTGCATTTGTCACCCCGAGCGGGATGGGTATGCTCAGACGTGAGTCCCATGCTCTCCGCACCACTGGAGTCATGCTATCCTGGCTGAAGATGGCTGAAAGCCAGAAACCGGTCCTAGGATGCTTGATTCCGGTCCAGGAAAGACATGGCTTGGCAGTTCGGGCTGGACTGTTCCCATGAGGCACAGGGTCAAGGCTGTTTTGCACATGGCCATGTCTGAACTGGGGTGGTGTGGAGTGCAATAAAACGATGGATTTAGGCCGAGATCTCTGTACTGGGGTGAATGTATGACATTGTTCTGCATTCTGTCCATCAACTGTTGTTTTTGCATTTGTCACCCCGAGTGGGATGGGTATGCTCAGACGTGAGTCCCATGCTCTCCACACCACTGGAGTCATGCTATCCTGGCTGAAGACGGCTGATAGCCAGAAACCGGTCCTAGGATGCTTGATTTCGGTCCAGGAAAGACATGGCTTGGCAGTTCGGGCTGGACTGTTCCCATGAGGCACAGGGTCAAGGCTGTTTTGCACATGGCCATGTCTGAACTGGGGTGGTGTGGAGTGCAATAAAACGATGGATTTAGGCCGAGATCTCTGTACTGGGGTGAATGTATGACATTGTTCGGCATTCTGTCCATCAACTGTTGTTTTTGCATTTGTCACCCCGAGTGGGATGGGTATGCTCAGACGTGAGTCCCATGCTCTCCACACCACTGGAGTCATGCTATCCTGGCTGAAGACTGCTGATAGCCAGAAACCGGTCCTAGGATGCTTGATTTCGGTCCAGGAACGACATGGCTTGGCAGTTCGGGCTGGACTGTTCCCATGAGGCACAGGGTCAAGGCTGATTTGCATATGGCCATGTCTGAACTGGGGTGATGTGGAGTGCAAAAAAACGATGGATTTAGGCCCAGATATCTGTACTGGGGTGAATGTATGACATTGTTCTGCATTCTGTCCATCAACTGTTGTTTTTGCATTTGTCAGCCCGTGTGGAATGTGTATGCTCAGACATGAGTCCCATGCTCTCCACACCACTGGAGTCAAGCTATCCTGGCAGAAGACGGCTGATAGCCAGAAACCGGTCCTAGGATGCTTGATTCCGGTACAGGAAAGACATGGCTTGGCAGTTCAGGCTGGACTGTTCCCATGAGGCACAGGGTCAAGGCTGATTTGCATATGGCCATGTCTGAACTCAGGTGGTGTGGAGTGCAAACAAACAATGGATTTAGGCCTAGATCTCTGTTCTGGGGTGAATGTATGACATTGTTCTGCATTCTATCCATCAACTGTTGTTTTTGCATTTGTCACCCCGAGTGGGATGGGTATGCTCAGACGTGAGTCCCATGCTCTCCACACCACTGGAGTCAAGCTATCCCGGCTGAATATGGCTGATAGCCAGAAACCGGTCCTAGGATGCTTGATTCTGCTCCAGGAAAGACATGGCTTGCCAGTTCGGGCTGGACTGTTCCCATGAGGCACGGGGTCAAGGCTGATTTGCATATGGCCATGTTTGAACTGGGGTGGTGTGGAGAGCAAAAAAACGGTGGATTTAGGCCCATATCTCTGTACTGGGGTGAATGTATGACATTGTTCTGCATTCTGTCCATCAACTGTTGTTTTTGCATTTGTCACCCCGAGCGGGATGGGTATGCTCAGACGTGAGTCCCATGCTCTCCAAACCATTGGAGTCAAGCTATCCTGGCTGAAGACAGCTGATAGCCAGAAACCGGTCCTAGGATGCTTGATTCCAGTCCAGGAAAGACATGGCTTGGCAGTTCGGGCTGGACTGTTCCCATGAGACACAGGGTCAAGGCTGATTTGCTTATGGCCATGTCTGAACTGGGGTGGTGTGGAGTGCAAAAAAACGATGGATTTAGGCCAAGATCTCTGTACTGGGGAGAATGTATGACATTGTTCTGCATTCTGTCCATCAACTGTTGTTTTTGCATTTGTCACCCCGAGTGGGATGGGTATGCTCAGACATGAGTCCCTTGCTCTCCACACCACTGGAGTCAAGCTATCCTGCCTGAAGACGGCTGATAGCCAGAAACCGGTCCTAGGATGCTTGATTCCGGTCCAGGAAAGACATGGCTTGGCAGCTCGGGCTGGACTGTTCCCATGAGGCACAGGGTCAAGGCTGTTTTGCACATGGCCATGTCTGAACTGGGGTGGTGTGGAGTGCAATAAAACGATGGATTTAGGCCGAGATCTCTGTACTGGGGTGAATGTATGACATTGTTCTGCATTCTGTCCATCAACTGTTGTTTTTGCATTTGTCACCCCGAGTGGGATGGGTATGCTCAGACGTGAGTCCCATGCTCTCCACACCACTGGAGTCATGCTATCCTGGCTGAAACCACAGCTGATAGCCAGAAACCGGTCCTAGGATCCTTGGTTCCGGTCCAGAAAAGACATGGCTTGGCAGTTCGGGCTGGACTGTTCCCATGAGGCACAGGGTCAAGGCTGATTTGCATATGGCCATGTCTGAACTGGGGTGGTGTGGAGTGCAAAAAAACGATGGATTTAGGCCCAGATATCTGTACTGGGGTGAATGTATGACATTGTTCTGCATTCTGTCCATCAACTGTTGTTTTTGCATTTGTCAGCCCGTGTGGAATGGGTATGCTCAGACGTGAGTCCCATGCTCTCCACACCACTGGAGTCAAGCTATCCTGGCAGAAGACGGCTGATAGCCAGAACCCGGTCCTAGGATGCTTGATTCCGGTCCAGGAAAGGCATGGCTTGGCAGTTCGGGCTGGACTGTTCCCATGAGGCACAGGGTCAAGGCTGATTTGCATATGGCCATGTCTGAACTCAGGTGGTGTGGAGTGCAAAAAAACAATGGATTTAGGCCTAGATCTCTGTTCTGGGGTGAATGTATAACATTGTTCTGCATTCTGTCCATTAACTGTTGTTTTTGCATTTGTCACCCCGAGTGGGATGGGTATGCTCAGACGTGAGTCCCATGCTCTCCACACCACTGGAGTCAAGCTATCCTGGCTGAATATGGCTGATAGCCAGAAACTGGTCCTAGGATGCTTGATTCCAGTCCAGGAAAGACATGGCTTGGCAGTTCAGGCTGGACTGTTCCCATGAGGCACAGGGTCAAGGCTGATTTGCTTATGGCCATGTCTGAACTGGGGTGGTGTGGAATGCAAAAAAACGATGGATTTAGGCCAAGATCTCTGTACTGGGGAGAATGTATGACATTGTTCTGCATTCCGTCCATCAACTGTTGTTTTTGCATTTGTCACCCCGAGTGGGATGGGTATGCTCAGACGTGAGTCCCATGCTCTCCACACCACTGGAGTCAAGCTATCCTGGCTGAAGACGGCTGATAGCCAGAAACCGGTCCTAGGATCCTTGATTCCGGTCCAGGAAATACATGCTTGGCAGTTCGGGCTGGACTGTTCCCATGAGGCACAGGGATAAGGCTGATTTGCTTATGGCCATGTCTGAACTGGGGTGGTGTGGAGTGCAAAAAAACGATGGATTTAGGCCAAGATCTCTGTACTGGGGAGAATGTATGACATTGTTCTGCATTCTGTCCATCAACTGTTGTTTTTGCATTTGTCACCCCGAGTGGGATGGGTATGCTCAGACATGAGTCCCTTGCTCTCCACACCACTGGAGTCAAGCTATCCTGCCTGAAGACGGCTGATAGCCAGAAACCGGTCCTAGGATGCTTGATTCCGGTCCAGGAAAGACATGGCTTGGCAGCTCGGGCTGGACTGTTCCCATGAGGCACAGGGTCAAGGCTGGTTTGCACATGGCCATGTCTGAATTGGGGTGGTGTGGAGTGCAATAAAACGATGGATTTAGGCCGAGATCTCTGTACTGGGGTGAATGTATGACATTGTTCTGCATTCTGTCCATCAACTGTTGTTTTTGCATTTGTCACCCCGAGTGGGATGGGTATGCTCAGACGTGAGTCCCATGCTCTCCACACCACTGGAGTCATGCTATCCTGGCTGAAGACAGCTGATAGCCAGAAACCGGTCCTAGGATCCTTGATTCCGGTCCAGGAAAGACATGGCTTGGCAGTTCGGGCTGGACTGTTCCCATGAGGCACAGGGTCAAGGCTGATTTGCATATGGCCATGTCTGAACTGGGGTGGTGTGGAGTGCAAAAAAACGATGGATTTAGGCCCAGATATCTGTACTGGGGTGAATGTATGACATTGTTCTGCATTCTGTCCATCAACTGTTGTTTTTGCATTTGTCAGCCCGTGTGGAATGGGTATGCTCAGACGTGAGTCCCATGCTCTCCACACCACTGGAGTCAAGCTATCCTGGCAGAAGACGGCTGATAGCCAGAACCCGGTCCTAGGATGCTTGATTACGGTCCAGGAAAGGCATGGCTTGGCAGTTCGGGCTGGACTGTTCCCATGAGGCACAGGGTCAAGGCTGATTTGCATATGGCCATGTCTGAACTCAGGTGGTGTGGAGTGCAAACAAACAATGGATTTAGGCCTAGATCTCTGTTCTGGGGTGAATGTATGACATTGTTCTGCATTCTGTCCATCAACTGTTGTTTTTGCATTTGTCACCCCGAGTGGGATGGGTATGCTCAGACGTGAGTCCCAGGCTCTCCACACCACTGGAGTCAAGCTATCCTGGCTGAATATGGCTGATAGCCAGAAACCGGTCCTAGGATGCTTGATTCTGCTCCAGGAAAGACATGGCTTGCCAGTTCGGGCTGGACTGTTCCCATGAGGCACAGGGTCAAGGCTGATTTGCATATGGCCATGTTTGAACTGGGGTGGTGTGGAGAGCAAAAAAACGGTGGATTTAGGCCCATATCTCTGTACTGGGGTGAATGTATGACATTGTTCTGCATTCTGTCCATCAACTGTTGTTTTTGCATTTGTCACCCCGAGCGGGATGGGTATGCTCAGACGTGAGTCCCATGCTCTCCAAACCATTGGAGTCAAGCTATCCTGGCTGAAGACAGCTGATAGCCAGAAACCGGTCCTAGGATGCTTGATTCCAGTCCAGGAAAGACATGGCTTGGCAGTTCGGGCTGGACTGTTCCCATGAGACACAGGGTCAAGGCTGATTTGCATATGGCCATGTCTGAACTGGGGTGGTGTGGAGTGCAAAAAAACGATGGATTTAGGCCAAGATCTCTGTACTGGGGAGAATGTATGACATTGTTCTGCATTCTGTCCATCAACTGTTGTTTTTGCATTTGTCAGCCCGTGTGGAATGGGTATGCTCAGACGTGAGTCCCATGCTCTCCACACCACTGGAGTCAAGCTATCCTGGCAGAAGACGGCTGATAGCCAGAACCCGGTCCTAGGATGCTTGATTCCGGTCCAGGAAAGGCATGGCTTGGCAGTTCGGGCTGGACTGTTCCCATGAGGCACAGGGTCAAGGCTGATTTGCATATGGCCATGTCTGAACTCAGGTGGTGTGGAGTGCAAACAAACAATGGATTTAGGCCTAGATCTCTGTTCTGGGGTGAATGTATGACATTGTTCTGCATTCTGTCCATCAACTGTTGTTTTTGCATTTGTCACCCCGAGTGGGATGGGTATGCTCAGACGTGAGTCCCAGGCTCTCCACACCACTGGAGTCAAGCTATCCTGGCTGAATATGGCTGATAGCCAGAAACCGGTCCTAGGATGCTTGATTCTGCTCCAGGAAAGACATGGCTTGCCAGTTCGGGCTGGACTGTTCCCATGAGGCACAGGGTCAAGGCTGATTTGCATATGGCCATGTTTGAACTGGGGTGGTGTGGAGAGCAAAAAAACGGTGGATTTAGGCCCATATCTCTGTACTGGGGTGAATGTATGACATTGTTCTGCATTCTGTCCATCAACTGTTGTTTTTGCATTTGTCACCCCGAGCGGGATGGGTATGCTCAGACGTGAGTCCCATGCTCTCCAAACCGTTGGAGTCAAGCTATCCTGGCTGAAGACAGCTGATAGCCAGAAACCGGTCCTAGGATGCTTGATTCCAGTCCAGGAAAGACATGGCTTGGCAGTTCGGGCTGGACTGTTCCCATGAGACACAGGGTCAAGGCTGATTTGCATATGGCCATGTCTGAACTGGGGTGGTGTGGAGTGCAAAAAAACGATGGATTTAGGCCAAGATCTCTGTACTGGGGAGAATGTATGACATTGTTCTGCATTCTGTCCATCAACTGTTGTTTTTGCATTTGTCACCCCGAGTGGGATGGGTATGCTCAGACATGAGTCCCTTGCTCTCCACACCACTGGAGTCAAGCTATCCTGCCTGAAGACGGCTGATAGCCAGAAACCGGTCCTAGGATCCTTGATTCCGGTCCAGAAAAGACATGGCTTGGCAGTTCGGGCTGGACTGTTCCCATGAGGCACAGGGTCAAGGCTGATTTGCATATGGCCATGTCTGAACTGGGGTGGTGTGGAGTGCAAAAAAACGATGGATTTAGGCCCAGATATCTGTACTGGGGTGAATGTATGACATTGTTCTGCATTCTGTCCATCAACTGTTGTTTTTGCATTTGTCAGCCCGTGTGGAATGGGTATGCTCAGACGTGAGTCCCATGCTCTCCACACCACTGGAGTCAAGCTATCCTGGCAGAAGACGGCTGATAGCCAGAACCCGGTCCTAGGATGCTTGATTCCGGTCCAGGAAAGGCATGGCTTGGCAGTTCGGGCTGGACTGTTCCCATGAGGCACAGGGTCAAGGCTGATTTGCATATGGCCATGTCTGAACTCAGGTGGTGTGTAGTGCAAAAAAACAATGGATTTAGGCCTAGATCTCTGTTCTGGGGTGAATGTATGACATTGTTCTGCATTCTGTCCATCAACTGTTGTTTTTGCATTTGTCACCCCGAGTGGGATGGGTATGCTCAGACGTGAGTCCCAGGCTCTCCACACCACTGGAGTCAAGCTATCCTGGCTGAATATGGCTGATAGCCAGAAACCGGTCCTAGGATGCTTGATTCTGCTCCAGGAAAGACATGGCTTGCCAGTTCGGGCTGGACTGTTCCCATGAGGCACAGGGTCAAGGCTGATTTGCATATGGCCATGTTTGAACTGGGGTGGTGTGGAGAGCAAAAAAACGGTGGATTTAGGCCCATATCTCTGTACTGGGGTGAATGTATGACATTGTTCTGCATTCTGTCCATCAACTGTTGTTTTTGCATTTGTCACCCCGAGCGGGATGGGTATGCTCAGACGTGAGTCCCATGCTCTCCAAACCGTTGGAGTCAAGCTATCCTGGCTGAAGACAGCTGATAGCCAGAAACCGGTCCTAGGATGCTTGATTCCAGTCCAGGAAAGACATGGCTTGGCAGTTCGGGCTGGACTGTTCCCATGAGACACAGGGTCAAGGCTGATTTGCATATGGCCATGTCTGAACTGGGGTGGTGTGGAGTGCAAAAAAACGATGGATTTAGGCCAAGATCTCTGTACTGGGGAGAATGTATGACATTGTTCTGCATTCTGTCCATCAACTGTTGTTTTTGCATTTGTCACCCCGAGTGGGATGGGTATGCTCAGACATGAGTCCCTTGCTCTCCACACCACTGGAGTCAAGCTATCCTGCCTGAAGACGGCTGATAGCCAGAAACCGGTCCTAGGATCCTTGATTCCGGTCCAGAAAAGACATGGCTTGGCAGTTCGGGCTGGACTGTTCCCATGAGGCACAGGGTCAAGGCTGATTTGCATATGGCCATGTCTGAACTGGGGTGGTGTGGAGTGCAAAAAAACGATGGATTTAGGCCCAGATATCTGTACTGGGGTGAATGTATGACATTGTTCTGCATTCTGTCCATCAACTGTTGTTTTTGCATTTGTCAGCCCGTGTGGAATGGGTATGCTCAGACGTGAGTCCCATGCTCTCCACACCACTGGAGTCAAGCTATCCTGGCAGAAGACGGCTGATAGCCAGAACCCGGTCCTAGGATGCTTGATTCCGGTCCAGGAAAGGCATGGCTTGGCAGTTCGGGCTGGACTGTTCCCATGAGGCACAGGGTCAAGGCTGATTTGCATATGGCCATGTCTGAACTCAGGTGGTGTGTAGTGCAAAAAAACAATGGATTTAGGCCTAGATCTCTGTTCTGGGGTGAATGTATAACATTGTTCCGCATTCTGTCCATTAACTGTTGTTTTTGCATTTGTCACCCCGAGTGGGATGGGTATGCTCAGACGTGAGTCCCATGTTCTCCACACCACTGGAGTCAAGCTATCCTGGCTGAATATGGCTGATAGCCAGAAACTGGTCCTAGGATGCTTGATTCCAGTCCAGGAAAGACATGGCTTTGCAGTTCAGGCTGGACTGTTCCCATGAGGCACAGGGTCAAGGCTGATTTGCTTATGGCCATGTCTGAACTGGGGTGGTGTGGAATGCAAAAAAACGATGGATTTAGGCCAAGATCTCTGTACTGGGGAGAATGTATGACATTGTTCTGCATTCCGTCCATCTACTGTTGTTTTTGCATTTGTCACCCCGAGTGGGATGGGTATGCTCAGACGTGAGTCCCATGCTCTCCACACCACTGGAGTCAAGCTATCCTGGCTGAAGACGGCTGATAGCCAGAAACCGGTCCTAGGATCCTTGATTCCGGTCCAGGAAATACATGCTTGGCTGTTCGGGCTGGACTGTTCGCATGAGGCACAGGGATAAGGCTGATTTGCTTATGGCCATGTCTGAACTGGGGTGGTGTGGAGTGCAAAAAAACGATGGATTTAGGCCAAGATCTCTGTACTGGGGAGAATGTATGACATTGTTCTGCATTCTGTCCATCAACTGTTGTTTTTGCATTTGTCACCCCGAGTGGGATGGGTATGCTCAGACATGAGTCCCTTGCTCTCCACACCACTGGAGTCAAGCTATCCTGCCTGAAGACGGCTGATAGCCAGAAACCGGTCCTAGGAAGCTTGATTCCGGTCCAGGAAAGACATGGCTTGGCAGCTCGGGCTGGACTGTTCCCATGAGGCACAGGGTCAAGGCTGTTTTGCACATGGCCATGTCTGAACTGGGGTGGTGTGGAGTGCAATAAAACGATGGATTTAGGCCGAGATCTCTGTACTGGGGTGAATATATGACATTGTTCTGCATTCTGTCCATCAACTGTTGTTTTTGCATTTGTCACCCCGAGTGGGATGGGTATGCTCAGACGTGAGTCCCATGCTCTCCACACCACTGGAGTCATGCTATCCTGGCTGAAGACAGCTGATAGCCAGAAACCGGTCCTAAGATCCTTGATTCCGGTCCTGGAAAGACATGGCTTGGCAGTTCGGGCTGGACTGTTCGCATGAGGCACAGGGTCAAGGCTGATTTGCATATGGCCATGTCTGAACTGGGGTGGTGTGGAGTGCAAAAAAACGATGGATTTAGGCCCAGATATCTGTACTGGGGTGAATGTATGACATTGTTCTGCATTCTGTCCATCAACTGTTGTTTTTGCATTTGTCAGCCCGTGTGGAATGGGTATGATCAGACGTGAGTCCCATGCTCTCCACACCACTGGAGTCAAGCTATCCTGGCAGAAGACGGCTGATAGCCAGAAACCGGTCCTAGGATCCTTGATTCCGGTCCAGGAAATACATGCTTGGCAGTTCGGGCTGGACTGTTCCCATGAGGCACAGGGATAAGGCTGATTTGCTTATGGCCATGTCTGAACTGGGGTGGTGTGGAGTGCAAAAAAACGATGGATTTAGGCCAAGATCTCTGTACTGGGGAGAATGTATGACATTGTTCTGCATTCTGTCCATCAACTGTTGTTTTTGCATTTGTCACCCCGAGTGGGATGGGTATGCTCAGACATGAGTCCCTTGCTCTCCACACCACTGGAGTCAAGCTATCCTGCCTGAAGACGGCTGATAGCCAGAAACCGGTCCTAGGATGCTTGATTCCGGTCCAGGAAAGACATGGCTTGGCAGCTCGGGCTGGACTGTTCCCATGAGGCACAGGGTCAAGGCTGGTTTGCACATGGCCATGTCTGAATTGGGGTGGTGTGGAGTGCAATAAAACGATGGATTTAGGCCGAGATCTCTGTACTGGGGTGAATGTATGACATTGTTCTGCATTCTGTCCATCAACTGTTGTTTTTGCATTTGTCACCCCGAGTGGGATGGGTATGCTCAGACGTGAGTCCCATGCTCTCCACACCACTGGAGTCATGCTATCCTGGCTGAAGACAGCTGATAGCCAGAAACCGGTCCTAGGATCCTTGATTCCGGTCCAGGAAAGACATGGCTTGGCAGTTCGGGCTGGACTGTTCCCATGAGGCACAGGGTCAAGGCTGATTTGCATATGGCCATGTCTGAACTGGGGTGGTGTGGAGTGCAAAAAAACGATGGATTTAGGCCCAGATATCTGTACTGGGGTGAATGTATGACATTGTTCTGCATTCTGTCCATCAACTGTTGTTTTTGCATTTGTCAGCCCGTGTGGAATGGGTATGCTCAGACGTGAGTCCCATGCTCTCCACACCACTGGAGTCAAGCTATCCTGGCAGAAGACGGCTGATAGCCAGAACCCGGTCCTAGGATGCTTGATTCCGGTCCAGGAAAGGCATGGCTTGGCAGTTCGGGCTGGACTGTTCCCATGAGGCACAGGGTCAAGGCTGATTTGCATATGGCCATGTCTGAACTCAGGTGGTGTGGAGTGCAAACAAACAATGGATTTAGGCCTAGATCTCTGTTCTGGGGTGAATGTATGACATTGTTCTGCATTCTGTCCATCAACTGTTGTTTTTGCATTTGTCACCCCGAGTGGGATGGGTATGCTCAGACGTGAGTCCCAGGCTCTCCACACCACTGGAGTCAAGCTATCCTGGCTGAATATGGCTGATAGCCAGAAACCGGTCCTAGGATGCTTGATTCTGCTCCAGGAAAGACATGGCTTGCCAGTTCGGGCTGGACTGTTCCCATGAGGCACAGGGTCAAGGCTGATTTGCATATGGCCATGTTTGAACTGGGGTGGTGTGGAGAGCAAAAAAACGGTGGATTTAGGCCCATATCTCTGTACTGGGGTGAATGTATGACATTGTTCTGCATTCTGTCCATCAACTGTTGTTTTTGCATTTGTCACCCCGAGCGGGATGGGTATGCTCAGACGTGAGTCCCATGCTCTCCAAACCATTGGAGTCAAGCTATCCTGGCTGAAGACAGCTGATAGCCAGAAACCGGTCCTAGGATGCTTGATTCCAGTCCAGGAAAGACATGGCTTGGCAGTTCGGGCTGGACTGTTCCCATGAGACACAGGGTCAAGGCTGATTTGCATATGGCCATGTCTGAACTGGGGTGGTGTGGAGTGCAAAAAAACGATGGATTTAGGCCAAGATCTCTGTACTGGGGAGAATGTATGACATTGTTCTGCATTCTGTCCATCAACTGTTGTTTTTGCATTTGTCAGCCTGTGTGGAATGGGTATGCTCAGACGTGAGTCCCATGCTCTCCACACCACTGGAGTCAAGCTATCCTGGCAGAAGACGGCTGATAGCCAGAACCCGGTCCTAGGATGCTTGATTCCGGTCCAGGAAAGGCATGGCTTGGCAGTTCGGGCTGGACTGTTCCCATGAGGCACAGGGTCAAGGCTGATTTGCATATGGCCATGTCTGAACTCAGGTGGTGTGGAGTGCAAACAAACAATGGATTTAGGCCTAGATCTCTGTTCTGGGGTGAATGTATGACATTGTTCTGCATTCTGTCCATCAACTGTTGTTTTTGCATTTGTCACCCCGAGTGGGATGGGTATGCTCAGACGTGAGTCCCAGGCTCTCCACACCACTGGAGTCAAGCTATCCTGGCTGAATATGGCTGATAGCCAGAAACCGGTCCTAGGATGCTTGATTCTGCTCCAGGAAAGACATGGCTTGCCAGTTCGGGCTGGACTGTTCCCATGAGGCACAGGGTCAAGGCTGATTTGCATATGGCCATGTTTGAACTGGGGTGGTGTGGAGAGCAAAAAAACGGTGGATTTAGGCCCATATCTCTGTACTGGGGTGAATGTATGACATTGTTCTGCATTCTGTCCATCAACTGTTGTTTTTGCATTTGTCACCCCGAGCGGGATGGGTATGCTCAGACGTGAGTCCCATGCTCTCCAAACCGTTGGAGTCAAGCTATCCTGGCTGAAGACAGCTGATAGCCAGAAACCGGTCCTAGGATGCTTGATTCCAGTCCAGGAAAGACATGGCTTGGCAGTTCGGGCTGGACTGTTCCCATGAGACACAGGGTCAAGGCTGATTTGCATATGGCCATGTCTGAACTGGGGTGGTGTGGAGTGCAAAAAAACGATGGATTTAGGCCAAGATCTCTGTACTGGGGAGAATGTATGACATTGTTCTGCATTCTGTCCATCAACTGTTGTTTTTGCATTTGTCACCCCGAGTGGGATGGGTATGCTCAGACATGAGTCCCTTGCTCTCCACACCACTGGAGTCAAGCTATCCTGCCTGAAGACGGCTGATAGCCAGAAACCGGTCCTAGGATCCTTGATTCCGGTCCAGAAAAGACATGGCTTGGCAGTTCGGGCTGGACTGTTCCCATGAGGCACAGGGTCAAGGCTGATTTGCATATGGCCATGTCTGAACTGGGGTGGTGTGGAGTGCAAAAAAACGATGGATTTAGGCCCAGATATCTGTACTGGGGTGAATGTATGACATTGTTCTGCATTCTGTCCATCAACTGTTGTTTTTGCATTTGTCAGCCCGTGTGGAATGGGTATGCTCAGACGTGAGTCCCATGCTCTCCACACCACTGGAGTCAAGCTATCCTGGCAGAAGACGGCTGATAGCCAGAACCCGGTCCTAGGATGCTTGATTCCGGTCCAGGAAAGGCATGGCTTGGCAGTTCGGGCTGGACTGTTCCCATGAGGCACAGGGTCAAGGCTGATTTGCATATGGCCATGTCTGAACTCAGGTGGTGTGTAGTGCAAAAAAACAATGGATTTAGGCCTAGATCTCTGTTCTGGGGTGAATGTATAACATTGTTCCGCATTCTGTCCATTAACTGTTGTTTTTGCATTTGTCACCCCGAGTGGGATGGGTATGCTCAGACGTGAGTCCCATGTTCTCCACACCACTGGAGTCAAGCTATCCTGGCTGAATATGGCTGATAGCCAGAAACTGGTCCTAGGATGCTTGATTCCAGTCCAGGAAAGACATGGCTTTGCAGTTCAGGCTGGACTGTTCCCATGAGGCACAGGGTCAAGGCTGATTTGCTTATGGCCATGTCTGAACTGGGGTGGTGTGGAATGCAAAAAAACGATGGATTTAGGCCAAGATCTCTGTACTGGGGAGAATGTATGACATTGTTCTGCATTCCGTCCATCTACTGTTGTTTTTGCATTTGTCACCCCGAGTGGGATGGGTATGCTCAGACGTGAGTCCCATGCTCTCCACACCACTGGAGTCAAGCTATCCTGGCTGAAGACGGCTGATAGCCAGAAACCGGTCCTAGGATCCTTGATTCCGGTCCAGGAAATACATGCTTGGCTGTTCGGGCTGGACTGTTCGCATGAGGCACAGGGATAAGGCTGATTTGCTTATGGCCATGTCTGAACTGGGGTGGTGTGGAGTGCAAAAAAACGATGGATTTAGGCCAAGATCTCTGTACTGGGGAGAATGTATGACATTGTTCTGCATTCTGTCCATCAACTGTTGTTTTTGCATTTGTCACCCCGAGTGGGATGGGTATGCTCAGACATGAGTCCCTTGCTCTCCACACCACTGGAGTCAAGCTATCCTGCCTGAAGACGGCTGATAGCCAGAAACCGGTCCTAGGAAGCTTGATTCCGGTCCAGGAAAGACATGGCTTGGCAGCTCGGGCTGGACTGTTCCCATGAGGCACAGGGTCAAGGCTGTTTTGCACATGGCCATGTCTGAACTGGGGTGGTGTGGAGTGCAATAAAACGATGGATTTAGGCCGAGATCTCTGTACTGGGGTGAATATATGACATTGTTCTGCATTCTGTCCATCAACTGTTGTTTTTGCATTTGTCACCCCGAGTGGGATGGGTATGCTCAGACGTGAGTCCCATGCTCTCCACACCACTGGAGTCATGCTATCCTGGCTGAAGACAGCTGATAGCCAGAAACCGGTCCTAAGATCCTTGATTCCGGTCCTGGAAAGACATGGCTTGGCAGTTCGGGCTGGACTGTTCGCATGAGGCACAGGGTCAAGGCTGATTTGCATATGGCCATGTCTGAACTGGGGTGGTGTGGAGTGCAAAAAAACGATGGATTTAGGCCCAGATATCTGTACTGGGGTGAATGTATGACATTGTTCTGCATTCTGTCCATCAACTGTTGTTTTTGCATTTGTCAGCCCGTGTGGAATGGGTATGCTCAGACGTGAGTCCCATGCTCTCCACACCACTGGAGTCAAGCTATCCTGGCAGAAGACGGCTGATAGCCAGAACCCGGTCCTAGGATGCTTGATTCCGGTCCAGGAAAGGCATGGCTTGGCAGTTCGGGCTGGACTGTTCCCATGAGGCACAGGGTCAAGGCTGATTTGCATATGGCCATGTCTGAACTCAGGTGGTGTGGAGTGCAAAAAATCAATGGATTTAGGCCTAGATCTCTGTTCTGGGGTGAATGTATAACATTGTTCTGCATTCTGTCCATTAACTGTTGTTTTTGCATTTGTCACCCCGAGTGGGATGGGTATGCTCAGACGTGAGTCCCATGCTCTCCACACCACTGGAGTCAAGCTATCCTGGCTGAATATGGCTGATAGCCAGAAACTGGTCCTAGGATGCATGATTCCAGTCCAGGAAAGACATGGCTTGGCAGTTCAGGCTGGACTGTTCCCATGAGGCACAGGGTCAAGGCTGATTTGCTTATGGCCATGTCTGAACTGGGGTGGTGTGGAATGCAAAAAAACGATGGATTTAGGCCAAGATCTCTGTACTGGGGAGAATGTATGACATTGTTCTGCATTCCGTCCATCAACTGTTGTTTTTGCATTTGTCACCCCGAGTGGGATGGGTATGCTCAGACGTGAGTCCCATGCTCTCCACACCACGGGAGTCAAGCTATCCTGGCTGAAGACGGCTGATAGCCAGAAACCGGTCCTAGGATCCTTGATTCCGGTCCAGGAAATACATGCTTGGCAGTTCGGGCTGGACTGTTCCCATGAGGCACAGGGATAAGGCTGATTTGCATATGGCCATGTCTGAACTGGGGTGGTGTGGAGTGCAAAAACGATGGATTTAGGCCCAGATCTCTGTACTGGAGTGAATGTATGACATTGTTCTGCATTCTGTCCATCAACTGTTGTTTTTGCATTTGTCACCCCGAGTGGTATGGGTATGCTCAGATGTGAGTCCCATGCTCTCCACACCACTGGAGTCAAGCTATCCTGGCTGAAGACGGCTGATAGCCAGAAACCGGTCCTAGGATCCTTGATTCCGGTCCAGGAAATACATGCTTGGCAGTTCGGGCTGGACTGTTCCCAATGAGGCACAGGGATAAGGCTGATTTGCATATGGCCATGTCTGAACTGGGGTGGTGTGGAGTGCAAAAAACGATGGAGTGAGGCCCAGATCTCTGTACTGGGGTGGATGTATGACATTGTTCTGCATTCTGACCATCAACTGTTGTTTTTGCATTTGTAACCCCGAGTGGGATAGGTATGCTCAGGCGTGAGTCCCATGATCTCGACACCACTGAAGTCAAGCTAAACTGGCTGAAGACGGCTGATAGCCAGAAACCGGTCCTAGGATGCTTGATTCCGGTCCAGGAAGGACATGGCTTGTCAGTTCGGGCAGGACTGTTCCCATGAGGCACAGGGTCAAGGCTGATTTGCATAAGGCCATGTCTGAACTGGGGTGGTGTGGAGTGGATTTAGGCCCAGATCTCTGTATTGGGGTGAATGTATGACATTGTTATGCATTCTGTCCATCAACTGTTGTTTTTGCATTTGTCACCCCGAGTGGGATGGGTATGTTCAGACGTGAGTCCCATGCTCTCAACACCACTGGAGACAAGCTATCCTGGCTGAAGATGGCTGATAGCCAGAAACCGGTCCTAGGATGCTTGATTCCGGTCCAGGAAAGACATGGCTTGTCAGTTCGGGCAGGACTGTTCCCATGAGGCACAGGGTCAAGGCTGATTTGCATATGGCCATGTCTGAACTGGGGTGGTGTGGAGTGCAAAAAACAATGGATTTAGGCCCAGATCTCTGTACTGGGGCGAATGTATGACATTGTTCTGCATTCTGTCCATCAACTGTTGTTTTTGCATTTGTCACCCCGAGTGGGATGGGTATGCTCAGACGTGAGTCCCATGCTCTCCACACCACTGGAGTCAAGCTATCCTGGCTGAAGATGGCTGATAGCCAGAAACCGGTTCTAGGATGCTTGATACCGGTCCAGGAAAGACATGGCTTGGCAGTTCGGGCTAGACTGTTCCCATGAGGCACAGGGTCAAGGCTGATTTGCATATGGCCATGTCTGAACTGAGGTGGTGTGGAGTGCAAAAATCAATGGATTTAGGCCGAGATCTCTGTAGTGGGGCGAATGTATGACATTGTTCTGCATTCTGTCCATCAACTGCTGTTTTTGCATTTGTAACCCCGAGTGGGATAGTTATGCTCAGACGTGAGTCCCATGGTCTCGACACCACTGAAGTCAAGCTGAACTGGCTGACGACGGCTGATAGCCAGAAACCGGTCCTAGGATGCTTGATTCCGGTCCAGGAAAGACATGGCTTGGCAGTTCGGGATGGACTGTTCCCATGAGGCACAGGGTCAAGGCTGATTTTCATATGGCCATGTCTGAACTGGGATGGTGTGGAGTGCAAAAAACCGATGGATTTAGGCCCAGATCTCTGTACGTGGGTGAATGTATGACATTGTTCTGCATTCTGTCCATCAACTGTGGTTTTTGCATTCTTCACCATTCTACCCTATACCACTGCAATCTACCCTAAGCTACTCAACGCCACTTTATTCAATGCCACTGCATTGTATGCCACTTCGCTCTGCTCTAATCTACTCTGCATCACTGCACTGCACACAACTATACTCTGCAACATTCTGCTCAATGTCACTGTACTCTACACCTCTCTACTCTGCACCACTCTACTCTTTATAACTCTACTCTGCAACACTGCACTCTATGCCACTGCACTCTACACCAATGCACTCTACTCTGTAACATTCCACTCTACAGCAATGCAGTCTATGCCAATCCACTCTACACCACTCTAATCAACTTTGCGCTCTATTCTGTGTTATTTTATGCAACTGTACTGTATGCTGCTGCACTCAGTGCTAATCCGCTCTACTCTGTGTCACTGGTAATGGAAATGGTAAATGATTTTATTTGTACATGGTTAATTAAAACCTTTACAAAGCAGTTAGAACATTACTAAAAATTAACATAAAAGTCATTTCATGCAACTTTCTAAAAAATTAAAAAGTGCTTAAATGTCAATTTTTTGGCCGTCTTTAAAATTAAAAGTTCATGGCTCCAGGGCACCATATCAATGATTTTCAGTCCGGCTTTATTTATTTATGTATTTATTTATTTGTATTGATCCGCGGTCAACATCTTTTCTGCCTTTTCGATACTAGTTCGAAAAATGTTGTGACCCCACAATTTCATTTTGCTTTGGACTGGAAACAAGCATCCTAGGACCAGTTTCTGGCTTTCAACCCTCATCGGCCAGGATAGCTTGACTCCAGTGGCATGGAGAGCACTGGACTCATGTCTGGGCATACCTGTCCCACTGGTGGTGACAAATGCAAAAAGAACAATTGATGGACAGAATGCAGAACAATGTCATACATTCACCGCAGTACAGAGATCTGGGCCTAAATCCAGCGTTTTTTTTGCTCACTATGCCATTCCAGTTTGGACCCAGCCATATGCAAATCAGTCTTGACCCTGCGCCGATTGGGAAATGTCAAGCCCGAACTGCCAGGTCAGGTACTCCCTGCACTGGAAACAAGCATCCTAGTACCAGTTTCGGGCTTTCAGCCCTCATCAGCCAGGATAGCTTGACTCCAGTGGCACGGAGCGCAGGGGACCTACGTCTGAGCATACCCGTCCCATTTGGGGTAACAAATGCCAACAGAACAATTGATGGAACGAATGCAGAACAATGTCATATATTCACCCCAGTACAAAGATCTGGGTCTTATTCATAAGTTTTTTTGTTCAATATGACATTCCAGTTTGGACCCAGCCATATGCAAATCAGGCTTGACCCTGCGCCTATTGGGTACAGTCCAGCCCAAACTGCCAGGCCAGATCCTCCCTGGACTGGAAACAAGCATCCTAGGACCGGTTTTGGGCTTTCATCTCTCATTAGCCAGGATAGCTTGGCTCCAGTTGAAGTAATGGGTTTTTCGGAACCGATAACCCAGCGGTGCCAGGGACAACACCCTAAGAATTCGAGTCCTTCCTGTTTTAGACTACAGAAACACAGAGTCTTCTTGGTGAAGTCAAAGACCAAATGTATTGGCTGCAGCCATTAACAGTGTATCCTAGAAGTACAACACGGTGTATATTCTCAGGAGACTGCTCAATCTTACAAAGCCAGCCTTCTCTTTATGTACAAAATATTATGCTTTAGGCAAACATTCCTTATTTTACAGTTGACCATTCACATATTTTCACTACAAAGAAAAAGCAGAGTCATGATGACAAGCCCATATTTCAGTTCGTCCAGCCCACAATCAATTATCCTGCAAGGCCCAGTATTTTCATCAGATATCGACGGACCCCCAATAAAAACGGGCACCTCCTCCCCGTAAAGCAAATCATAAAGAAAGAAACAGGTACAGCTGTGTGTAAGATTAGGCATGGTTTGTGTGCGATGAAAGGTTTATGGCATGTTGTGCCTTGATACTATCTAGTTCGGCCACTGTGAAAGGAACTGACCGAACAGGTTTGGCTTCTGGCAGTGGAGTCAGCTTGCCCAGGTCACAGGGAAGTCAGCAAAGGTGTACGTGTCCTTCAGATTAGTTTCTGGCCTTAGTCATCTGTCTATGTGAGGGCAACCCACAAAATGGCTGTCGTACACAAAATGGAACCCGAGGGTTCAAAACGAAAACTATGATTACAGGGTGATTTCGTCACTCGAATATGACGAAAATGCTTGTGCATAGTCTATTAGTCATTCTCGGTCTGCTGATATCAAAATCGTCATGATACGACGATGTTTATAACACGGGTCCAGAATTTTCAGTACCACAGACCCTCCTTTTACCCTTACATAGGCAATTAACCTATACTCATGCTAATCTGAGTCCAGATCTATATTCGTAAAGTCATGGAGATGTTGCTGTAGCATCATCCTATTACTTAGTTCGTCCCTCGATACAGGTTTCCCTATACATGATGTAGCACAGAGGCCACATATTGCAGGAGCACACTGCACGCACAGACAGAACAGGAAAAGGATGGCTAAGATCACCCCAACGACCATCAGAATTTTCCATCCCCAGGCGGAAATGAGTTCCCAGAACCACCCCATCAAAGACCAATCTCCTTTATCCAAGTGAATAGATTCGGAAATATTATGCAGTTTGAAAATGGCCTGGTACACTGTTGGAGCGTTATCTAAAATGAAAACACAGCAACTCGATTGGATCACTTTACATACCCCACCTCGGTCTGCAAGTATGACGTCTAACGCGACCCTATTCTGAAGGGTCATAAGACGATCCGACTGGAGCTCAGCAGTCAAATTACTAAGGGCACCGGCAGTTTCAACTACGGTGGATTCAACCACCCTCGTCAATTGCCTTATGTTCCTGCTGTTAACCATCGATCCCCAAAACGGCAGAAAACCCTTCACAAAGTCTCCAAATTCTTGTCCTGCAGTGTCTTCTTTACTGAAGACACCTCTAACTGTCCTTGTCTTATGGTAATCTGCCCGCAGCGGTGTAGGTGGGAGGCAACAGGAACGAAACAAAACATGTGCCCGAAAAGTCAGGGGGCAACCATGTATAGGCTCTATCATGACAGATGAAATAGGTACCCTTAGCTGCTAGGAACGAAGGGGAAGTCTGAGACGCAAAAACATATGTTTCAGTGCAGGTACTCTTCCCTAACTGAGCTCTGGGATTCTTGCCATTACCTTGCAGACATAGGTGACCCTGATGGGGTACAATCCAAATCGGGGAAGATCTCTTAGCTTGCTGTTTCTCACTCAGAGTAACTCCATATCCGGTCACGTTCCATCCTATATACACTAGTGTCTCATCTCTCGGGATAGTCTCATAGGAAATGTCTTCCCTAATCATATCTACTATACCCTTAACTAGAGCACTATTCTTAGGATTATCTTTCACAGAACGTAGGGGGTAGACTTTGTGTGCGTAGATGAACATTGTTCTGTATGCCCACACAGAACCATTATGGCTGAAAGGCAGGACCAGGTAAGGGATACCTTTATCGGTAGTATGAGGCATAAGACCACACACCCAGCAGTTAGTCGTGTTCACTACTAGTTAGTGTTGGTGTAAAAGCTGAACAAAGGAGTTATTGATAAACTCTAATCTTCTAGCGGATTCATGTTCAGGAAGAGGGTGAAAAGAATGTGCGGAAATAGTAGAAGGAGGAGGTATGGGCGATGTAGTGGGTGCAAATGTCACTTGAAAAGAGAATAAAACATATCCTATTAAAAACATCATTACACTGAACAACATAAAAATGCATAATATCAAAAAGCGTTTCTTGGTCATCATTCTACATATTCTGGCTTTAAAGTTCATTGTTTTGGCAGGTCTCTCCATCTCGAAAAACTCCATCCTCTCTAATATGCTGCTCGCGATGGTAGGGTGTTCTATGCTAAGGAATGCTTCTGTCAGTCCAGGGCAACTCCCTTAGACCAACCAGAACTGTCGACCTAACGTCTTCAGCTGCACCCCAAAGACTTGGGCAACCGCGACCCTACAGCTGAACCCGGATGGTGGTTCGAAAAACTAAAATAAAAAAGTTTCTCAGATGAGAGAGCTGCACTTCAAAAATAGCAAAGAAAAAGTTTTATTAGTCCATAGGCCTTGGCCTTAGATTATAACGTTTCTTCCCAGGTACTGTCTGGTCCTGAAACAGGAGTTCAGGCTTTGTAGTGTCCAATCGAATTGATGGCGGTACAGCTTCTTGCAAAAGATTGTCACTTTCTTGTTCAGAAATTGTTCCTTTTACACGTGCATCACTGAAAGCCAGAAAACTAGGCACAGTTTCAGTCTCTGAGTCAGCGACACCCTCCTGGACCCACCGGTCGTACGGTAGAGGAAAAGGAACCCTCTTGCAGTGGACACCGTGGATCCAGTACTTCTTTCCTTCCACTCGAACGGCTGATCTTGTTGAGAGAAGAACTAGATGGGGGCCGGTCCAGCGGGGCTGGTCATTCTTTGTTCGCTGGAAATTCTTGACCAGCACCCAGGTTTCAGGATCGATCGGATGTCCTGGAGCTTCAGAGACCTGAGGCAGAGTATCGTGAACCTGTTGGTGTAAAACACGCAATTTAGCCGTCAATTCGTACAAATAATCAAGCAGTACAGGGTGTTCGATCTCACTGAATTTTGTCAGCCTTGGCACTCCCCATATGTTGGCCGGACGGCCGAACACGATTTCATAGGGACTAAGTCCCACTCGCGAATGCACAGTCATTCTTGTTGATAGGAGTGCTAAAGGCAGAGCGTCAGGCCATTTAGGACCAGAGCTCGCTTGAATCTTGGCCAACTTTAGTTTTAATGTGCCATTGTAGCATTCTACTAGTCCAGCTGATTGGGGGTGATTTGCAGCGTGGAATTTCTGTTGGATGCCTAGCCCTTCACATACTTTCTTCATCACTCGACCTACGAATTCACTCCCATTGTCACTCCAGACCATTCTCGGCATTCCAAATCTAGGGAAAAATTCTTTGACAAGGGCTTTAGCTGTGGATAAGGCAGTGTTGTCTTTCAGGGGATATGCTTCTACCCATCTCGAAAAGGCACAAACAACAACCAGTACGTATTTCAAATTGTTGCACCTTTCCATGTGGATGAAATCTAGCTGCAAAACCTCGAACGGATACGTAGGAGGCGCAAAATGACCAGCTGGAGTTGGGGTTCCCCTACCAGGATTGTATTTCAGACACACCATACAATTCTTGACCACATTCTCTGCACACTTAGGAATTCCAGCATTTTGCCATACTGGAGCCAACAACTTACAAATACCTTTCACACTGATATGAGCCATTCCATGTGCCATCGTAACCACTGCAAGCACATACGCATCGGGTAGCAACCATCGCTGATGCTCTGACAATTCAATCCAACAACCATTTGCATCCATTTTACCCGTACTCTCTCTCCACACACTCAACTCTTTCTCTGTAGCTTCAGCTTGAATAGACTTCACACTCTCTATCGTATCTTCACACATTCCAACATCACCAACCCATCTTGCAGGGCCTGCAACATACATTCGGCTCATCACATTCCTCGCTGTTTCTTTTGCGATTTCGTCAGCAAATGCATTTCCACGACCAGCATCATCAGTAACCTTCTTGTGTGCACTGCATTTCACAATCGCAACTTGTGACGGTAAGGTCAGTGACTCAAGAAGCTCATTCACCAACTGACCATGCTGTATCTTAGCTCCATGCGAAGTCAGAAACCCACGTTCTTTCCACAATCGTCCAAAACTGTGAGCTACACCAAACGCATACTGGCTGTCGGTATAGATGGTCACTTTCATTCCTTTTGACAACACACATGCTCTCGTAAGTGCAATCAACTCTGCTGCTTGAGCTGAATTATGTGGAATACGTGCAGTTTCAACAATCGTATGCAAAGTCGTGACAGCATATGCTGCAGTCGTATCACCATTCGGAAGCTTGAAGCATGAACGATCCACCCATAAGGTACCATTACACTTCACGATAGGAGTGTCCTGAAGATCTACTCTCCCTTTCGTATCTTCTTCTGTTCTGAGAAAACAATAATGCTGTTCTGAAACATCCGTCTCTGTTACAATTGGCAACAACGTAGCTGGATTCAACGTGTTGCATCTCTTTATGTGTACATGACTCGCTAACAGTGTCAACTCGTAACCTGACAATCGAGCACTAGTTAAGTGCTGTGTCTTTGTCCTGTTTAACAACGTGTCTACTGCATGTGGAACCATCACAATCAATGTATTATTCATCACTAAACCAGCAGACTGCCGAATGGAAACAGCTGCTGCTGCTGTGGCTCTCAAGCAACTCGGCAACGCTTTAGCTACCGGATCCAAAGTCGACGAAAAATACACGCATGGATGCTGCTTGTCTCCGAACAATTGTGTCAACACTGACAATGCACAACCTTCTTTCTCATGGACATACAATTTAAAGGGCTTACTGTAGTCGGGGGTACCCAACACAGGAGCCGAACATAATGCATCATGCAATTCAGAAAAACTTTTCTGACACTCTTCAGACCATGGAATGGGATTCGGTGTATTTTTACAAGTTAATGCCACCAAAGGTTTGGCCAGCAAAGAAAAAGTTGGTATCCATTGTCTGCAGTATGATGTAATACCTAGGAAAGCACGCACTTCTCTGTGTGTCCTTGGCACACTCAATTTTGCAATTGCTTGAATCCTTTCTGGGTTCAGTTTCCTTCCCTCCTGCGATAAGAGATGACCTAAGTAGGTCACTTCTTGTCGACAATATTGCAATTTTGAAAGAGACACTTTGTGATGCAAATCAGACAAATGACGCAACAACGACAACGTGGCTTCTTTACAAATCTCCTCAGTATCTGCAGCGACGAGCAAATCGTCAACGTACTGAATAAGTGTAGCTCCATCAGGTAAAACAATCGTATCAAGCTGTGTCTTTAAAGCTTGACTATATATCGATGGGCTTTCACCGTAGCCCTGGGGAGCGCGTTTGAAGTGGAAGCTTCGACCTCCTAAACTGAAGCCGAAAATATCCCTACTCTCCTCGGCTATCGGGATGCTGAAGAAAGCATTCTTCAAGTCAATCACCGAAAACCAGGATGCAGAAGCTGGAATCATAGTCAATAGGGCAGTGATATCAGGAACAACTGGAAATTGTGGCACAACGATCTTATTCACTTCTCTAAGGTCAATCACAAACCTGTAAACAGGTGGCTGAGAAGGATCAGTACGCTTCAAAACAGGCAGAACAGGACTATTACAAACGTTACCTCTTGTCTCTTCAATTACATCTTTTTCAATCAAATCGTAAATGATCGCTAGCAGTGCCTTTTCACCTTCACTAGAGATCTTATATTGGGGTATTCGTGGCATTTTAACATTGGCTTTCAATGTCACAACATATGGCGGTATTTCCAAAAGACCCACATCATTAGGACCAGTAGCCCAGAGAATATCAGGAAGAAATGACAATTCTGTCGGCAGTTTGTCCTTCGACAAATACATTGGAGAGATCACTTTCTTACCCAGTGTAAGTTGCACTCCCGAGGAAGAGCAATACAACGTCGCATACAATCTTTTCAACAAATCCAGTCCTAACAAGTTTTCACCACAACCTGTGGTCAGAATAAGGGGTGCTTCTAATTCACAAGGTCCAACAGAAGGGGACATAGGACTAGAAATCGGGTTCCTAACCGGGGTGCCAGAAAAACCTACTGAAACATTCATTTCGCCAGACAAAGTTGTGCCAGGGAGTTTTGAGTGCATAATAGAACTCTTTGTAGCACCAGTATCCAACAGAAAAGGCTCTAACACACCTGATGTAATCACCTCAACATAGGGTCCACTCTGATCTACTGGAACTGAAACAACTCCCTCTCTTTGTCTATGGCTGTCCTAGCAATCATTACCTTCCATATGCTCATCTTCTGCATAGTAGTCATCAGCATAGTACTGAGTCGTCCTACCAGACGCGTTATTCTGCTGATCAAAACTATTCATCGAATTCTGAGGCGGAAAGGAACGCGCGTTCTGGGGGAAATTTCCACGTCCCCTACCTCTAGGAGCTTGTTGAACACCTCGACCTCTTGCACCAGAAGCACCATTCATACGCTGTAACAAAATAGGACAACTATATTTGAAATGACCCTCTTCTTTACAATATGAACATTGATTGGGACCTACAGGAACACGCTGTTGAGAAAACTCGACCCTTTGCGAGTTTCTCTGATACTGTTGAGGTTGCTGATAGTTACTCTGGCCAGCACGTGGCGGATACGCCTGCTGTAAAAGAACCTTCGTTTTTAACTCTTTAGTTTTCTTGTCTGCTCTATCCTTCTCATCTTTATCTCGATTTTCATAATACTGTGCAGTAGCCAATATTTGTGCTGAAGAGGAAACGGCCCAAGAACTTTCTGAATCTTTTAACTTCTTACACAACTCGGGAAGCAGATTATGCACAAACTTGTCAACGAACAACCGTTGACCACCTTCTGTACTCATATCTTGACCACTGTGGTCGACAAACGTTTCTTCAAACCTGGTGAAGAAATCAGACACTGTTTCATCTTTCTTCTGCTTACACGCAGACAATTTGTCCCAATTCACACGCATCGCAGGCATTAAAGTCTTCATGTAATTAATAATTCTACCAGGGAGGTCTGCTACTAAAAGCTCGGGTTTAGCACCACCAACTTGTCGGCCATCTGCAGCACTAATATTAGCCCATGAGTCACCTAATTCTTGATCATGATCCGCATGACGAATCTTTCCCCATAAAGGCTGTGGAACAACATTTCCAAACAACATGTCTATATTAGCTATATTCATGATGCATGAGCCTGCAGTCTGTGATAATTCCTTGTAATACCCTGCAGGATTCTTACGGGGATCAGGCAATGTCTGTTTAAGAGCCAAAACTTCAGCTCGCTTACATGGAACATGCACCCAAACACGCTGAAAGTGACCCGGAACAGGTGGGTTAGCTGCTTGGTCCCCATCCCTTCAAACTGGGGGAACTTCTCTCATGGGGTATTGTCTCACCTTCTTCTTAGCGGAAGAACCAGGCTCAAACAACGACTGAGAAATACCCTCACTCCTAAACGACAACAATGTCGCAACTGCTTTCTTAACATCAGAACCTACAATCGTGCCTTTGGAAACTCGAACCGTACACGGCACAACTTAGGCGGATTGGATTCCAAATCATTTTCCTCCAATTCCTCACAAAGAAAAACACACATTTTCTCAAAAACGTATCTCTGTTTCGGTGCTTCCCACTGATGGAAGACATCTATGACAGATTCTAGCTCATATGTTGTCGGGTCGGTAACCCATTTATGGGCCAAATAATCCAACGTTTCCTGCTCTCTAGAGTCAGGCAATTGACTACGCAACTGTTTGCGCTCTGAGACAGGGGTTACACTTGTTGTTCCAAAAAGAGGATACAGAAGACTAGCAACAGTGTCAGTCATTCTCTGTCGAACAGAAGGAGAAGTCGACAGAACGGGAGAAAAAGCAGACTGAGAAAAGGGCAACGCAGGAGCAGTAGTGGAAGAGGTAGCAAGAACAGGCGAAAAGGTTACAGGAGGTAAAGTCTGAGCATGTAACGAAGCAGGTAGCAAAGTCAGTGGCCCTTGAGGAGGCAGGACCACAGGAGTAGGAGCCACCTGAAGAGGAGCTGGCAGTTGTGGAGGAGCCTGAGGCAACACAACCGGAGGTTGCGCAACTAAAGGTTACGGAGGTGCCGTAGCACTCTGCGCATAAGGGGGTGGCGAACTCAATAAGTGTGACATTAGGGGGTCTTTTTCAAGTTCTTTTGCTGCATCTCGCTGAAGAGGCGGCAAAACTGGATAACATTTATCAATCGCCATTTTAAGTTGCCTGTGCAACTGCTCACTTGTCTGTTCTTCTTCATTATCTTTAAACTGCGTAGCAGCTTGCATTATCGAAATACCCCTTTCTCTCTTATTTTTCTTCGCTAATTTAATTTCTTTCTGTTTGGCTTCCTTACGCCATAGGCAGAAAGAGTCAAACATCGCCGGCCGGGCTTTCTTCTTGAAAAGTTTAACCTCTAGGTTATCTAGGATTTCCGTGTCAAAGCTATCATATTGGGGCCATTTTAAAACACCATCCTTGTAGGTGTATCGGATCCATACTTCATTGTATGTGATGGGGCCTACTCCATGTTTCACATACAGTTCATAGTTTGGAGTTCCAATCGGAGGAACCGGACACGAGTCCTCCAATCGGGAATCCCTATTACAACCAAGACAAAACAAATTTCCAAGTCTGCTAAGACCAGGCATCTTCGCTCTCTAGTCTAGCTTCAAACTTCAAAGGATTATCGAATACGATATTCTCGTGAATACACGAGTCCCTCGGCTTTGGTACTTGCAAGTTCCAAATCAAAGATCCCAAGTGGATACCCAAACTAAGAACCAAACTAAGGACTGGGAGTCGCTCCACTTATACTTAACTGAGGTATCGATGACGTCACCAGAAGACTCGTCTATCGTTTCGCTCTACCAAACATCAAGGGTCCAAAACAGGGCGATAGTCAGGGCAGCAGTCCTTCGTAGCCGTCGGGAAGCGGGGAACCTCGCAGCAAAGCCTTTCGGACCACGTCGACTTGCAGGGCTCCATGAAGTGGCGGCCTTCCTCCAGAATTTTCACATGAAGCTCCTCACGAACCTCAGGCTTGGACCGGTACCGCTGAAATCGCCCCTCGTTGGGCGCCAACTAAAGTACTTGGTTTTTCGGAACCGATAACCCAGCGGTGCCAGGGACAACACCCTAAGACTTCGAGTCCTTCCTGTTTTAGACTACAGAAACACAGAGTCTTCTTGGTGAAGTCAAAGACCAAATTTATTGGCTGCAGCCAGTAACAGTGTATCCTAGAAGTACAACACAGTGTATATTCTCAGGAGACTGCTCAATCTTACAAAGCCAGCCTTCTCTTTATGTACAAAATATTATGCTTTAGGCAAACATTCCTTATTTTACAGTTGACCATTCACATATTTTCACTACAAAGAAAAAGCAGAGTCATGATGACAAGCCCATATTTCAGTCCGTCCAGCCCACAATCAATTATCCGGCAAGGCCCAGTATTTTCATCAGATATCGACAGACCCCCAATAAAAACGGGCCACTCCTCCTGGTAAAGCAAGTCATAAAGAAAGAAACAGGGACAGGTGTGTGTAAGATTAGGCATGGTTTGTGCGCGATGAAAGGTTTATGGCATGTTGTGCCTTGATACTATCTCGTTCGGCCACTGTGAAAGGAACTGACAGAACAGGTTTGGCTTCAGGCAGTGGAGTCAGCTTGCCCAGGTCACAGGGAAATCAGCAAAGGTGTACGTGTCCTTCAGATTCGTTTCTGGCCTTAGTCATCTGCCTATGTGAGGGCAACCCACAAAATGGCTGCCGTACACAAAATGGAACCCGAGGGTTCAAAACGAAAACTATGATTACAGGGTGATTTCGTCACTCGAATATGACGAAAATGCTTGGGCATAGTCTATTAGTCATTCTCGGTCTGCTGATATCAAAATCGTCATGATACGACGATGTTTATAACACGGGTCCAGAATTTTCAGTACCACACAGTGGCATGGAGAGCACGGGACCCACATCTGGGCATACTCGTCCCACTCGGGTGACAAATGCAAAAAGAACAATTGATGGACAGATTGCAGAACAATGTCATACACTCCCCCAGTACAGAGATCTGGACCAAATCTTTTGTTTTTTTTGCTCACCATGCCATTCCAGTTTGGACCCAGCCATAAGCAAATCAGTCTTGACCCTGCGGCCATTGGGAACAGTCCACCCCAAAATGCCATGGGAAACAACCATTACGACGCGGTCATAACACCGCAGTACCATTACAATGCGGATTTTAGAACGCAAGTCGTTACCACGACTTGCGCTGGAGGGTGCTCTAGACTTAGGAATAGTGTGATTTACTATTCCAACACCTTCCCTACTGTATGTAGGCTGGAGTTGGAATAGTAAATCATACTATTCCTAAGTCCAGCAACCTACAGCGCAAGTGGTGGTAACGACTTGCTTTGTAAAAGCTGCGTTTTGATGGTACTGCAGTGTTATGTACCACGTTGTGCCATCATACATCCAACTGCCATGCCAGTTCCTACCTGGATTGGAAACAAGCATCCGATGACCGGTTTTGGGCTTTCAGTCCTCATCAGCCAGGATTGCTTGACTCCAGTGGCATGAGGGCACAGGACCCACGTCTGGGCATACCCGTCCCACTCAGGGTGACAAATGCAAAAAGAACAATTAATGGACAGAATGCAGAACAATGTCAAACATTCACCCCAGGACAGAGCTCTGGGCCTAAATCCATCGTTTTTTTACTCACCATGCCATTCCAGTTTGGAGCCAGCCATATGAAAATAAGTCTTGACCCTGTGCTCATGGGGAACAGTCCAGCCCGAACTGCCAGTCCAGGTCCTCCCTGGAATGGAAAAAGCATCCTAAGACTGGTTTTGGGCTTTCAGCCTTCATCAGCCAGGATAGCTTGACTCCAGTGGCATGGAGAGCACGGGACCCATGTCTGGGTATACCCGTCCCACTTTGGGTGACAAATGCAAAAAGAACAATTGATGGACAGAATGCAGAACGGTGTCATAGATTCACCTCAGTACAGAGATCTGGATCTAATTCCATGGTTTTTGCTCACCATGCCATTCCAGTTTGGACCCAGCCATATCCAAATCAGTCTTGACCCTACACCTATTGAAAACAGTCCAGCCCGAACTGCCAGGCCAGATCCTCCTTGGACTGGAAACAAGCATCCTAGGACCAGTTTTGGGTTTTCAGCTCACATCAGCCAGGATAGCTTGACTTCAGTGCCATGAAGAGCATGGGGACCACATCTAGGCATACCCGTCCTACTCGGGGCGACAAATGCAAAAAGAACAATTGATGGACAGTATGCAGAACAATGTCATACATTCACCCCAGTACAGAGATCTGGGCCTAAATCCATCGTTTTTTGGCTCACCATGCCATTCCAGTTTCAAGCTACCATATTCAAATAAGTGTTGACCCTGCGCCCATTGGGAACAGTCCTGACTGAACTGCCAGGCAAGGCCCACCATGGACTGGAAATAAGCATCCTAGGGCCGGTTTCAGGCTTCAGCCCTCATCAGCCAGGATAGCTTGACTCCATTGACACAGAGAGCACGAGACCCACATCTGGGCATACCCGTCCCACTCGGGGGGATGCAAAAAGAACAATTGGTATCCAGAATGCAGCACAGTGTCATACATTCACCCCAGTACAGAGATCTCGGCCTAAATCCATAGTTTTTTGGCTCACCATGCCATTCCAGTTTCAAGCCACCCATATTAAATAAGTGTTAACCCTGCACCCATTGGAACAGTCCTGACTGAACTGCCAGGCAAGGTCCACCATGGACGGGAAATAAGCATCTTAGGACCGGTTTCAGACTTCAGCCCTCATCAGCCAGGATAGCTTGACTCCAGTGGCATGGAGAGCATGGGACCCACATCTGGGCACACCCGTCCCACTCGGGTGACAAATGCAAAAAGAACAATTGATGGACAGAATGCAGAACAATGTCATACCTTCACCCCAGTACAGAGATCTGGGCCTAAATCCATAATTTTTCTGCTCACAATGCCATTCCAGTTTGGATCCAGCCTAATGCAAATCAGTCTTGAACCTGTGCTCATTGGGAACAGTCCAGCCCAAACTGCCAGGCCAGGTCCTCCATGGACTGGAAACAAGCATCCTAGGACCGGTTTCTGGCTTTCAGCCCTCATCAGCCAGGATAGCTTGACTCCAGTGGCATGGAGAGCACGGGACCCGGGTCTGGGCATACCCGTCCCACTTGGGGTGATAAAGGCAAAAAGAACAGTTGATGGACAGAATGGAGAACAATATCATAGATTTACCCCAGTACAGAGATCTGGGTCTAATTCCATACTTTTTTTGCTCACCATGCCATTCCAGTTTGGACCCAGCCATATGAAAATCTGTCTTGACCCTGCGCCTATTGGGAACATTCCAGCCCGAACTGCCAGGCCAGATCCTCCCTGGACTGGAAAAAAGCATCCTAGGGCCGGTTTCAGGCTTTCAGCCCTCACAATCCAGGATAGCTTGACTCCAGTGGCATGGAGGGCACGGGACCTACGTCTGGGCATACCCGTCCCACTCGGGTGACAAATGCAAAAATAACAATTGATGGACAGAATGCAGAACAATGTCATACACTCACCCAGTACATAGATCTGGGCCTAAGTCCATCGTTTATTTGCTCACCATGCCATTCCAGTTTGGACCCAGCCATATGCAAATAAGACTTTACCCTGCACCCATTGGGAACAGTCCAGCTTGAACTGCCAGGCCAGATCCTTTCTGGACTGGAAACAAGCATCCTAGGACCGGTTTCTGGCTTTCAACCCTCATCGGCCAGGATAGCTTGGCTCCAGTGGCATGGAGAGCACTGGACTCATGTCTGGGCATACCTGTTCCACTGGTGGTGACAAATGCAAAAAGAACAATTGATGGACAGACTGCAGAACAATCTCATAGATTCACCCCAGTACAAAGATCTGGGTCTTATTCCATAGTTGTTTTGTTTAATATGACATTCCAGTTTGGACCCAGCCATATGCAAATCAGTCTTGACCCTACGCCTATTGGGTACAGTCCAGCCCAAACTGCCAGGCCAGATCCTCCCTGGACTGGAAACAAGCATCCTAGGACCGGTTTTGGGCTTTCATCTCTCATTAGCCAGGATAGGTTGGCTCCAGTGGCATGGAGAGCACGGTACCCACATCTGGGCATACCCGTCCCGCTCGGGTGACAAATGCAAAAAGAACAATTGATGGACAGAATGCAGAACAATGTCATACACTCCCCCAGTACAGAGATCTGGACTAAATCTATTATTTTTTTGCTCAGCATGCCATTCCAGTTTGGACCCAGCCATAAGCAAATCAGTCTTGACCCTGCGGCCATTGGGAACAGTCCACCCCGAAATGCCATGGGAAACAACCATTACGACACGGTCATAACACCGCAGTACCATTACAATGCGGATTTTAGAACGCAAGTCGTTACCACGACTTGCGCTGGAGGGTGCTCTAGACTAAGGAATAGTGTGATTTACTATTCCAACACCTTCCCTACTGTATGTAGGCTGGAGTTGGAATAGTAAATCATACTATTCCTAAGTCCAGCAACCTACAGCGCAAGTGGTGGTAACGACTTGCGTATTAAAAGCTGCGTTGTGATGGTACTGCAGTGGTATGTACCACGTTGTGCCATCATACATCCAACTGCCATGCCAGTTCCTACCTGGATTGGAAACAAGCATCCGATGACCGGTTTTGGGCTTTCAGTCCTCATCAGCCAGGATAGCTTGACTCCAGTGGCATGAGGGCACAGGACCCACGTCTGGGCATACCCGTCCCACTCAGGATGACAAATACAAAAAGAACAATTAATGGACAAAATGCAGAACAATGTAAAACATTCACCCCAGGACAGAGCTCTGGGCCTAAATCCATCGTTTTTTTACTCACCATGCCATTCCAGTTTGGAGCCAGCCATATGCAAATCAGTCTTGATCCTGTGCTCATGGGGAACAGTCCAGCCCGAACTGCCAGTCCAGGTCCTCCCTGGAATGGAAAAAGCATCCTGAGACTGGTTTTGGGCTTTCAGCCTTCATCAGCCAGGATAGCTCGACTCCAGTGGCATGGAGAGCACGGGACCCATGTCTGGGTATACCCGTCCCACTTTGGGTAACAAATGCAAAAAGAACAATTGATGGACAGAATGCAGAACGGTGTCATAGATTCACCTCAGTACAGAGATCTAGATCTAATTCCATGGTTTTTGCTCACCATGCCATTCCAGTTTGGACCCAGCCATATCCAAATCAGTCTTGACCCTACACCTATTGGAAACAGTCCAGCCCGAACTGCCAGGCCAGATCCTCCTTGGACTGGAAACAAGCATCCTAGGACCAGTTTTGGGTTTTCAGCTCACATCAGCCAGGATAGCTTGACTTCAGTGCCATGAAGAGCATGGGGCCCACATCTGGGCATACCCGTCCTACTCGGGGTGACAAATGCAAAAAGAACAATTGATGGACAGAATGCAGAACAATGTCATACATTCACCCCAGTACAGAGATCTGGGCCTAAATCCATCGTTTTTTGGCTCACCATGCCATTCCAGTTTCAAGCTACCATATTCAAATAAGTGTTGACCCTGCGCCCATAGGGAACAGTCCTGACTGAACTGCCAGGCAAGGCCCACCATGAACTGGAAATAAGCATCCTAGGGCCGGTTTCAGGCTTCAGCCCTCATCAGCCAGGATAGCTTGACTCCAGTGGCATGGAGAGCACGGGACCCACATCTGGGCATACCCGTCCCACTCGGGTGACAATTGCAAAAAGAACGATTGATGGACAGAATGCAGAACAATGTCATACCTTCACCCCAGTACAGAGATCTGGGCCTAAATCCATAGTTTTTTTGGCTCAGCATGCCATTCCAGTTTCAAGCCACCCATATTCAAATAAGTGTTGACCCAGCGCCCATTGGGAACAGCCCTGACTGAACTGCCAGGCAAAGTCCACCATGGACTGGAAATAAGCATCCTAGGAAGGGTTTCAGGCTTTCAGCCCTCATCAGCTAGGATAGCTTGACTCCAGTGGCCTGGAGAGCACGGGACCCGCGTCTGGGCATACCCGTCTCACTCAGGGTGACAAATGCAAAAAGAACAATTGATGGACAGAATGGAGAACAATGTCATATATTCATCCCAGTACAGAGATCTGGGTCTAATTCCATCATTGTTTTGCTCACCATGCCATTCCAGTTTGGACCCAGCCATATGCAAATCTGTCTTGACCCTGCGCCTATTGGGAACAGTCCAGCCCGAACTGCCAGGCCAGATCCTCCCTGGACTGGAAAAAAGCATCCTAGGACCGGTTTCGGGCTTTCAGCCCTCATAAGCCAGGATAGCTTGACTCCAGTGGCATGGAAGGCATGGGACCCACGTTTGGGAATACCCGTCCCACTCGGGTGACAAATGCAAAAAGAACAATTGATGGACAGAATGCAGAACAGTGTCATACACTCACCCAGTACAGAGATCTGGGCCCAAGTCCATCGTGTTTTTTGCTCACCATGCCATTCCAGTTTGGACTCAGCCATATGCAAATTAGTCTTGACCCTGCACCCATTGGGAACAGTCCAGCCTGAACTGCCAGGCCAGATCCTTTCTGGACTGGAAACAAGCATCCTAGGACCGGTTTCTGGCTTTCAACCCCCATCAGCCAGGATAGCTTGACTCCAGTGGCATGGAGAGCACTGGACTCATATCTGTGCATTCCCTTCCCACTGGGGGTGACAAATGCAAAAAGAACAATTGATGGACAGAATGTAGAACAATGTCATACATTCACCCCAGTACAGAGATGTGGGCCTCAATCCAGCGTTTTTTTGCTCACGATGCCATTCCAGTTTGGACCCAGCCATATACAAATCAGTCTTGACCCTGCGCCCATTGGGAACAGTCCAGCCCGAACTGCCAAGCCAGGTCCTCCCTGCACTGGAAGACTGCTTCCTAGTACCGGTTTCGGGCTTTCAGTCCTCATCAGCCAGGATAGCTTGACTCCAGTGGCATGGAGAGCAAGGGACCCACATCTGGGAATACCCGTCCCACTCGGGGTGACAAATGCAAAAAGAACAATTGATGGACAGAATGCAGAACAATGACATACATTCACCCCAGTATAAAGATCTGAGCCTAAATCCATCGTTGTTTTGCTCACCATGCCATTCCAGTTTGGACCCAGCCATATGCAAATCAGTCTTGAGCCTGCAACCATTGGGAACAACCCAGCCCGAACTGCCAGGACTCGCAGTTCGGGCTGGACTGTTCCCATTGGGCACAGGGTCAAGACTGAGTTGCATATGGCTGGGCCTATACAGGAATGTCATGGTGAGCAAAAAAACGACGGATTTAGGCCCAGATCTCTGTACTTGGGTGAATGTATGACATTGTTCTGCATTCTGTCCATCAATTGTTCTTTTTGCATTTATGTTAGTTACAGCGCCAATGTCTTAGGCTTTAACTTGCATTTGCAGTAATGAGGGCACACCATGTCACTGGAAAGCTTATGGTGTGGTCTTCAGCACGTGATGCCAATGAGTGGCAGGTGGAGGGACATGCACCAGGAGGAAACCATGGCATTCACTAGCATACGAACGAGCGCATCTGTGCATGATGACAATGACTGACATGCATCCACAAAAAATGAGAGAACTATATTCTTTGACAGGTGTGTGAACTTAATCAATGTGACATATTAGTGTTTCGGAGCAAAATGTGTGTGTTTTGAGAAAATTGCCTTACTACCAACAACAACAAAAAGGATCTCGTCAATCCTGGCCCTCAAATGTCCGTAGTAGTGTTCAAGATCCTGTGTGGCTATTTATGATATAGAATATTTTGAATTGCCCTGCATGTGTCCACTAAATGTGTAATACGCGCGGCTCTTCTGCTCGGATACTTTGCCGTGCAAGAGAGGAGTCAATAATTTCGGGTGTGATGAGATCGGTAATGAATCTAGCCCCTCCACCGGCCTCTGCTGCCCCGATGCCGCTTGTGGCTACTAGAATATTTAAACTGCTTTCGATTTACGGAGCTAACATGACAAGGAGGGCTCTGATTTCTTCGCCCTTCCATTCCCGCCTAAGCATGCTTGTCCCTTTTAATAAGGATCTCAGTATATCATCATCACGTGTGTTCCCGGAAGCTGCTGCTTTGCCCTGCCGGGTCTCCGGTTCAAGGGGTCACTGTGCCAAAGGTCACATTATTACGTTCGAAACCGATCACCATTGCATCGTTTGACGGCAGTGTCAGCTGGCTTGCACCTATAATGGCTCAAAATATAATACAGGTTTATAATGGTCCAAAGTGATGTAGACGGCGCAGAAGACAAGACAGAGAGAGCGTGGAATAATATCGAGAGAATGACCTGCTTGTCCTTGACCCATTGATTCATTTTCTACCCGGAGATAGTGTTTTCATTATAAACGTTCTGGTGTTTTTTGAAACAATTTTTTACTCCAGAATATAATACACTTTCCGCGAATTCATGATCTATCTACCTCGCACTCCACGTCAGAAGGGTGACGATATTGCCCCCAAACCTATTTTTCGCTTTTTGAATTCAAACATGTTATGCGCTCATTTGGTAAAAGAATGAGCGCCCGCGCCCAAAGTTCTGAAGAGAAGTGCGCGGTCGGCGCTTTTAAATGTCAACCTCCGAACGCTAATGCTGTATAGTCTTGAGTGCACATCCGGACTCTTTAATTCACTATCTGACACTCCCTCCCCCGTTGTCTCACAATCTCATTCCTGCAGGTCCGTGCGTTCTCCTTTTGTGACGGGTTTTCCGCCTCTCTCCTCCTTCTTCTATCACCTTTGAGCTATTTCCCTCTCTTGTTCCCAGGAAATGTCTGATGAGGAAAAATAAGTGTTGTGACCCCCACCAGCAAAGCCCAGATCAAATTAAGCACTGGATATGTTATGTTACCTAACGTTCCGTTAATTTTACGTTATGCCATACTTCTGAAACACAAAACAAGGCCTGATTGGAAAACAACATCAACTCTCTCCAAAATGTGAAATCAGCTCCACACCGTAAGAAGCGTAGCGCCAGCATGGTTGGGTCATTACACGCCATTCTACTCTGATGCAAAATGTCCCAAAGGCCTCCCTGTTATGCCTATAACTGCCAGTAATGTGGCACTGTAACAATCCATCCGCATGTATCAATTACAGATGGACCTACATGTTCTGTTGCAGAAACGTGTGTTTGTAGAATGACCTAGTAGGAAAAATTGGGTGAGGTGCAAGAGGTTTAGACACTTAGGACCTGATTTGGAATCGGCGGACAGGTTACTCCATCACAATGGTGACAGATATTCTGTCCACCGAAATATAAATCTCATTCGAAATAATGGAAATTAGAATTTGGCTGAAGGGATATCCGTCACCGTTCTTACCGAGTAACCCTTCCACTCACCGAGTTCTAAATCAGGCCCTTGATCTAATCGTGTTCGAGTGAATCTGGTACTCATATGCTTACTCATGTTTAACCCCTTCCGTGCGGGGGTAATTCCCCCGCTGTGCTGGGGGGCGGGGGGCGCGCGCAGCGCCCGCATGCTCATGACGAACTGAGCTCGTCATGAGGTACGGCGCTCGTGTGCTCATGATGAGCTGAGCTCGTCATGAGCAGACCCGCTCCCGTGGAACGCTCAGCACAGCAGAATTATCCCCGCATGCGAGCGTTCCACGGCTCATGACGAGCTCGTCATGAGCACCGGAGCGCCGTGCCTCATGACGAGCTCAGCTCGTCATGAGCTCCGAAGGGGTTAAAGGTTATGTAGGAGAAGTAAGTCTTGCTTTATGCAACTTTATCCTGATGCAGCCTGAAGCTTACCAGGTTTTGCTTCACCCTTATGAAAATCTTTGAAAAACTAGGCCCATTTCATTATCAACTCCCAAACTCTCAATAGTCTCGAATGATACTCATATTAACCCAAACCATGGTCCTTTGATGGATCTTTTGTTGAGCTGACAGGGACTAGAATACTTGGAAAACGTGAACAATTATTCTATAAGGACCTGGCATAAAATAATTGTTATCTCAAATCTACTTCAAAACCTTTCTCAGCCACAGATACAGATGCCTTTTGGAATGAGAAATTTGACTAAAAGAATGAGGCAGAATCGATCAATATAATTCAATGTAAACACTTATCTAATGTCTCGTATTGCATTGACAGGTCAAGTAAATGCATTTCAAATCAGATTTAATGACAAAGTATTGTTACAAGTAGCCTCACAACACACTACATATCATTATTAGATAGCTTGAATTTGTCTGTGGATAGAAATAGGATAAATTGAGGTTCAGTTATTAATCATACAAACTAAAGCAAAGTTTGTCACTTCAAGTCGTCCTCAGTTAGAGCTGGTCAAATCTGAACTGCAGCTCTCAGTTAGATCTGGTCAAGTCTGAACTGCAGCACTGCGTGCCACAGTAGGAATCAGGTTACCTTTCAGCCGAAAGGTTATTTTCCCTGCACAACTTTACCAGCCGGCAAAGTACAGGATTCAAGGTCACAGTTAGATATAGTTCAGTTCCTTAAAATCTATTCCACCCAGTGTAGATGGAAAGGGGCATCAAAAAGACAACAGGATCAAGAGTCTGACCGATGGCATGCCAATGCAGGAAAGGAAAACTTACAGTCTGCCCTACTCCTCCTCCTATGGGGCAATTATACCTCAAATGTTCCAGGTTTACACCCCTTAACATATAAGTCCCATCAGTCAATGGGGTTTTCATTGATCAGTCACAGTGAGCTGCTGTAGGGAGATCAGTGAATCACACAAATCCGGAAGAATTTAGTGATCCTTTTTAAAAATTTCATTAAGATTCATTGAGTCCAATTGTATTACCATTTCGTCACTTCCACAGAAGTGGGTGAAACTTTACTTTGATCTTAGTCCGTCCGTTCCCAATCACTTTTACCTAGGTTTGCAACAATACTGTTGCATCTCTATAAAATGTGCTTATTAGCAAGAAAAGAGTCCATTGTTAGCTAACATAGAAGTGAAACTTCACAGAAAGTTCTCATAGGGCGTAGGTGACTGCCTCACATGATTTTAAATTAATGCAGGAAAAGGAAAGCATTTGAGGCCTACATTAAAAATTAGCTGAATCACTACGGTTTAATATTATTATAAATCACACATTCATAAATGCATTTTGACTTTCTCCATTATTTCAGTTATGGTTTTCTTCAGTAACTACATATCAATGTTAGGTACTATTAAACCTTTTCTAGGCATTATTTGTAGGTTCATATTTTTAAAGCTAAGTATCACTCTGAAATATATGTATTTATTATATAAACATTAGAGAAGCTTAGGTTTGCACCATGTCAATTCTTTCTAAATTAAGCAACATTTCAAGAACCTCATAATGTACATATATATATTGGAGGGAGAAAAAATATCATATTTATTTTCCCCCCTTGTTTTCCCCCCTTTTTCTTACCCATCTGTTGCTAGCATGTCAAACATATGCCAGAAGGAGTGAATTAATTGGCGGCAGCTGATTGTTCATCTGTGGTAGATTGTTTTATCCGCTGACTTTTTACTTGCATTTATCTTGTAAATATTATGGAATGATTTTTCAAATTGCAATTTTTATATATTTAAATTGTTGATTATGAAGGTCAATTCGGATATATTTTACTAGGCATGTTATATTTTTGGGAATTATGTGTTCGTTTATTGGGATTATCCCAATATGTACCACGACAAGTATGTCTTCTATGTTGTTTTCTTTTTCACGCCGTTGTCCAATCAAATGTTTTAAAACTTTACCACTTGCACTCAGGCCCGGACTGGCCGTTGAAGGCACCGGGCAATCCCCCGGTCGGCCGCCAGGGTGGGCCCCAGGGGGCCGGTTTTGTTACAGGGTCGTTTTTTGCAGCATAGCTGCAAAAACGGCACTGTAACAAAATCGGCCGAAAACCGGCCCTAGCAAAGAGCGCGGTCGCACCCCCCAACCCCCTGGGGGGAGGGGGGGGGGCAGCCGAGCACTTTGCCAGGGCCGGTTTCGGTTCCCAGTCCGGCCCTGCTTGCACTTAAAATTTGGCCCACGCTCTCCATGGCGTCATGTGACCAAGGCCTCTGTGCAGGCTGAAACGTTATGCTGGCGAAGGCGCTATTAAATTAACAAACTCACCTGATTTCTGGGTCTTCGTGTTCTTTGCTGTGTTGGTGTTCCGGTGATTGCGGACCTGGCCGATAGTTTGGAACTTTGAACATATATATATATATATTATATATATATATATATATATATATATATATATATATATATATATATATATATATATATATATATTACCTACTTGCGGTCGCCAGTAGGTATACATAGTTAGGATTTTTTCTCTATGGGATTTTTGAAAATTCTATGTCTAATAACTTTGGCGTTTGTGGACGGAATTGGCTGAAATTTTCAGGAAAATGGAACATTTTGTTTCTGAGCAGCCCCTGAAAATTTGGGGGGGGTTCGTCAAGGGGGGGCCGAGAAAAAAGGGGGGTCCCAAAACGTGTTTTTAACATTGAGTTTTCCATAGGGCGGTTGGCCTCACTTTTAGCCCGAACGGCTGAATGGATTTGCACGAAACTTGGCAAAATTGTAGGGACTGGTAGCCCGATGTGCCTTTGCTAGGTCTCAATATATGTGCTCCAGTGGATTTTGAGAAATTAACGTTCAAAAAAAGATATATATCTGTAACAGCGGACCGGGCAGCGCTCCAGTTCGCGTACTTTTCGCGTTACGGAGCTTTGTGAAGCGAAGCTGATTGGTTCTCCGGCGTCTGTAAACATTCCAAACAGTCCGTAGCGGCCGCCATCTTGTCTCTCGGTAGGATCGAGAGACAAGAGGAGGCCAAAGCGAAGGGGCAAATGACCATAAGGGGGCATAGTAGATCCTCCCTGACCCCCTAGGTTTGATGTGGAGGTTTTAAAAGGGCCCCGCGGGGCAAAAAAAAATAAAAATAATAATAATCGAACGGCTGAATGGATTTGCACGAAACTTGGCAAAATATTAGGGACTGGTAGCCCGATGTGCCTTTGCTAGGTCTCAATATATGTGCTCCAGTGGATTTTGAGAAATTAACGTTCAAAAAAAGATATATATCTGTAACAGCGCTCCGCTTCGCGTACTTTTCGCGTAACGGAGCTTTGCGAAGCTGATTGGTTCTCCGGCGTCTGTAAACATTGCAAACAGTCCGTAGCGGCCGCCATCTTGTCTCTCGGTAGGATCGAGAGACAAGAGGAGGCCAAAGCGAAGGGGCAAATGACCATAAGGGTGCATAGTAGATCCTCCTTGACCTCTTAGGTTTGATGTGGAGGTTTTAAAAGGGCCCCGCGGGGCAAAAAAAAATAAAATAATAATAATCGAACGGCTGAATGGATTTGCACGAAACTTGGCAAAATTGTAGGGACTGGTAGCCCGATGTGCCTTTGCTAGGTCTCAATATATGTGCTTCAGTGGATTTTGAGAAATTAACGTTCAAAAAAAGATATATATCTGTAACAGCGCTCCGCTTCGCGGAGATAAAATTATCTCTGTATTACCTAGCTGTTGCTAACACCAGTTAGCGACCGCTAGTAGGAGATAGCGACCATCTTGGGCCCCACTTTGCATGTCAGTGATATTTATCACTAATGACATGCAAAGTGGTCATGCCAAGATGTTAGCGACTGGAAACAGTCGCTAACATCGCTATCTCCTATTACCAACTTTTGGAGATATTCGCGCTAAGCGCGAATATCTCCAAAAGCTACCACCTGCCCTGAGCAGTTCTTAGCCATGTTATCCAATGGGAGGTGGATAACATGGCTAAGAGCATTAGCTCGGTAATGCATGAATATCGCTGACTTTTCAGCGATATTAATGCATTGCGGTCGTTTTTTATCGCATTTGCGATAAACCTTGATAATAGCAAGGTTTATCTGCGATAATTTCTGACGATGCTTAGCGGTAAAAAATTCGTTGCTAAGCATCGTTAGGGATAAATATCGCTTAACTTTGGTAATATGCCCCAACGTCTGTTAACGTTCGATTCGAAGGAAATCAGGAAGTGTTGAAAAACATTGTCTGCGCCATCTTGCCTTTTTTCAAATGCCACACTTTTGTCGTGCACGGCAGTCATTTTAGATGCCTTGACCAGACCCACTCTCTGCACGCTGTCGATCCTTAGCATGGCTCCCCACCCTCGCAAGCATCTCCCCCAGGCACTGGTCACCCCCGCTCTCTGTCTTATGCATGGGTAATAAACCTCCCCCCATCTGCGCTGCTCTTCCCTGAGAATCACACCCTGTGCCCGCCCGACACCTCCCTTTCGCCCTATTCACTACCGCACCCTCTGACACTCCTTTTCCTCTGTGTCCGATTGTCCAGGCCGGTCCTAGGCTATCAGCTAGCCCTGCAGATGTAGTTTATGGCCCCAGCTGTAAAGAATCACCCCTCTTCAAAGGAGTTATAGTAGATCAAGGCCCACACTCGATGAGATCCGTCACAGCACACGCATTCCTACTATCGGAAAACCATCCTGTATTGTGATTGGGGAGGGGACCGAGCCTGAAGCGGAAGATTCCAGGGATGACTCTTTGTACATCAAAGTTTTTACAATTATGTGTCACATTAAAAATATATAGCACTCCAACAAAGTAGTAGGATTATAAAACTTTAATAACTTATAAATATATACAACAAAACAAAAACAGTAAAAACATTTAAACATTTTTAGGGAAAAAGAAGGAAGTAGCCGTCGGTTTTGCGAATAGTCCCAACGCAGCACAACGTCCAGATTTTTGGACGGCACCCAGGTGATGTTGCCTGGGTGCCGCACTGATTTCGGTATCCGGCGTGGGGCGTCGCAGGGGGTGGGTCATCAGTAGCGGTCTGTTGTGCGAATAGTTCCAAGGCAGCAGAACGATGGCACCAAGGTGATGTCCAGTAAGTTGCCGCCCTCCGAATAACGGCGTGGGGCGCCCCTGGGGGGGGGGTGAGGCGGCGTGAACGGGCCTCTCCAGGTGGAGTCTCGTCTGTTGTAGTGGGGCGCCCCTTTACCGTTTCAGTTGCCATTCCGTCCGCTTTTGGTCCACTGTGTCAAAAGCCGCAATTCAGCTGAGTTGCGCCCACTCTTGCGGTGCAGCGATAGGCGGCTGTCACAGGACTCTCAAAATGGCGGCAGGCTCTTTCCTTTTTGGGCCTGGTCCACTGAAATGGCCCTGGGACACCTTGGAAATCGGACGCTTGTCTGCTAGGTCTTGGACCCCATTCTCGAAAGCGTCCCCTCAGCCTTGAGGATTCAACAAAAGTTTTGGGGGCCCCCGACTCCTGCAGGCTTCTGGTGGGGAGCGGCTGCCATGATTGCTCGCGGAATGACCACGACGGAGCCACGAGATGGTGGTGCTTTCATGCTGACGCCAGCTTCAGTCTGAAACATCCAGAAACAAGGTGGGGCTTTCATCGTTTGGGAAAAAAAAAAGTTTTCATCCAATGAAAAGTGTTATTTTTAGGTCATATGATCAAGCCTTCCATCATTAGGAAACCAAAAGTAAAATGAACCAATGAAAAGTTTTATAAACAAGTCACATGACCTGTTATGCGGCATAGGGTATAAAATGCGGAGAAAATACGTTGGCACGTGAGGCGGCGTCAGTAGCGGACCGATGTGCGAATAGGCCGAAGGCAACACAACGCGCCAAGATCCGGATGGCACCGAGGTGGTGTCCAGCAAGTTGCAGCACTGGTGTGGCCATCCTACAATGCTGAAAGTCGGCGTGGGGCGCCCCGTTGGCCTGTGAGTTCGCGTCAGTAGCGGACCGATGTGCGAATAGGCCGAAGGCAGCACAACGCGCCAAGATCCGGATGGCACCGAGGTGGTGTCTAGTAAGTTGCCGCACTGGTGTGGCCATCCTACAATGTTGAAAGTCGGCGTGGGGCGCCCCGTTGGCCTGTGAGATGGCGTCAGTAGCGGACCGATGTGCGAATGGGGCCAAAGGCAGCGCAACAATATTTTCCGAATAGAAGACACCACTGGGCGCTGAGATGCCAAGATCCGGATGGCACCGAGGTGGTGTCTAGCAAGTTGTCGCACTGGTGTGGCCATCCTACAATGTTGAAAGTCGGCGTGGGGCGCCCCGTTGGCCTGTGAGATGGCGTCAGTAGCGGACCGATGTGCGAATGGGGCCAAAGGCAGCGCAACAATATTTTCTGAATAGAAGACACCACAAGGCGCTGAGATGCCAAGATCCGGATGGCACCGAGGTGGTGTCCAGCAAGTTGCAGCACTGGTGTGGCCATCCTACAATGCTGAAAGTCGGCGTGGGGCGCCCCGTTGGCCTGTGAGTTCGCGTCAGTAGCGGACCGATGTGCGAATAGGCCGAAGGCAGCACAACGCGCCAAGATCCGGATGGCACCGAGGTGGTGTCTAGTAAGTTGCCGCACTGGTGTGGCCATCCTACAATGTTGAAAGTCGGCGTGGGGCGCCCCGTTGGCCTGTGAGATGGCGTCAGTAGTGGACCGATGTGCGAATGGGGCCAAAGGCAGCGCAACAATATTTTCCGAATAGAAGACACCACTGGGCGCTGAGATGCCAAGATCCGGATGGCACCGAGGTGGTGTCTAGCAAGTTGTCGCACTGGTGTGGCCATCCTACAATGTTGAAAGTCGGCGTGGGGCGCCCCGTTGGCCTGTGAGATGGCGTCAGTAGCGGACCGATGTGCGAATGGGGCCAAAGGCAGCGCAACAATATTTTCTGAATAGAAGACACCACAAGGCGCTGAGATGCCAAGATCCGGATGGCACCGAGGTGGTGTCTAGCAAGTTGCCGCACTGGTGTGGCCATCCTACAATGGTAAAAGTCGGCGTGGGGCGCCCTGTTGGCCTGTGAGATGGTGTCAGTAGCGGACCGATGTGCGAATGGGGCCAAAGGCAGCGCTACAATATTTTCTGAATAGAAGACACCACTAGGTGCTGAGATGCCAAGATCCGGATGGCACCGAGGTGGTGTCTAGCAAGTTGCTGTACTGGTGTGGCCAGACTACAATGCTGAAAGTCGGCGTGGGGCGCCCCATTAGCCTGTGAGATGGCGTCAGTAGCGGACCGATGTGCGAATGGGGCCAAAGGCAGCGCAACAATATTTTCTGAATAGAAGACACCACAAGGCGCTGAGATTCGGTTACCACCGAGGTGATGTCTAGCAAGTTGCCGCACTGGTGTGGCCATCCTACAATACTGCTCCGAATAACGGCGTGGGGTGCCCGAAGGGGGGGGGAGGCGGCGTGAATGGGCCTTTCTAGGTGGAGGCTCGTCTGCTGTAGTGGGGCGCCCCTTTACCGTTTCAGTTGCCATTTAGCTGAGTTTCGGCCGCTCTTGATGCTACAGCGACAGGCGGCTGCAATAGGACTCTCAAAATGGCGGCCTGTTCTTTGGATTTGGGCCTGGTGCACTAAAATGGCCCTGGGACACCTTAGAACTCGGACGCTCGAATTTATTTTCCTTTCCTCTACATGCAAAAAAAGGTAAATGCCCGGTACGTTACACGCTTCATCTGCCACGATGTACTCTCCAGAGGAACCGAATACAAATATAGTTATGGTAACTATACCATGCATCGTCATATGGAGAGGTGGCACCAATTAATTATAGTGCTGCATAAAAGAGAGATTTGGAGGAGAACCCCCGACCTGCCAGTACATTCATCAAAGAAGTGGCACTGACAGCATCAGAGGCAAGGGAAACGGTCCCAAATATTTAGAAGAACTTTGGAAAGATTAAAATGACATGTTTAGATTGTGGCAAATTAATTTCATGTGGACAGATGAGTGTTACTCTAATAAATACAGCATATGAACATCATCATAGTCGATGGTTGGTAGAGACATTTTGACTATATCCTGGACCTGCCCGTCCTCGCCCAAAATGGCGCCGGAATAAATGGGACTCGTAACTCCTTGTTGTGTACTGGTTGCACAACCTTGATATCACGAGATACGTATGCAGTTTTGAAGCACATGGCGGGCGGGGACGAGAATAGATTGAATATTTCGACATCTCTATTGATATTAAGATCTGATGTGTTATTGATTACTGTACTATTGAAAGTTCGAATTAACGTCACCCATGGTACTTGCCCGCAAATGTATATCTAGATAATTTTATTGTAACTGGCCCTGTCGTATTTTAATTATAAAATGTACGTCCACCGATTCCGCAACTGTTAGACACCTTAGTTCTTGCAACCTAATGGCCCGCCCGTTACGTTCCTCTACAGTGTAAATGTCTACTCATCATATACGATTACAGTTTGCTCCGTGGCCGGCCCACGTGGTTATAGGCTCGTATTTGTATAATGAAATTTTCACAATAAAGGTTTTTAAAAGAAAACATGGTAGTAGTATATACATTGGTAAAGTTTTTAATAATAGTCACTGTTTTAGAATCATTAAAGGCAAGTGAAATAAAGCAGACCAATTACATGAAGGGTAAAAGGTATAATACGCAGGAACGCAGTAAAGATAAATGGTCAAGGGCTGTTGTGTTTTCTACTCCTGCAACATAAAGTGATCGATAAGAATCTCATATTCAGGCGTATCGGCGACTAAGACAGCAGGTCGACCCTCTTTTGCTCAACGGCTCCGTCATGGGACGAAGAAACGCCCTTTTTCTCGAAAAAAGAATATATTTTACTTGCAGGACAGTTGTAAATTTTCCGGGAAAGTACATTAGCCTGGAACATTATAACATATATTTAAGAAAAAATAATGTTCGGAAGTAATAAAAAGCGTAATTTTTAGGTCATATGACCAAGCCTTTCATCATTAGAATAAGAAAAGTAAAATGAACCAATGAAAAGTTTTATTAACAAGTCACATGACCTGTTATGCTTACGTTACGCGCTGCGCGTCGCGCCCCGGATGACTTCCGGATGAGCTAACGCGGCGCGTCATATGACGAATTACGCGACAACGCAGGTCCAGAATATAGTCAAAATGTCTCCACCAACCAGCGGTCGGAACACAACCCCTTTCAGCAGGCTAAATAGTTCTGTTAAATGACAACAGAAGGGACAGGCAACAAGAACCATCAGTCAAAGAGGGGAGGGCTAGTTCTTCTCTACCGGGTTACGTTGGGGCGCTACCGGAACTGATCGAATTGGTAGTCTACAGTGTTTCTGGATGTTTCAGACTGAAGCTGGGGTTAGCATGAGAGCACCACTATTTCGTAGCTCCGTCGTGGCCATTCCGCGAGCAATCATGGCAGCCGCTGTTTATCGTTATTTTGGGCGGGGTGGGTGGCGGAGCCGAGCTGTATTGCAGCCATCATGGTGTGGAGTTCAGTTCATCTCACTAGTTTCGTATTTGTCATGAGGGGTTGTTCCTAATGTTTCTATTTTAGCGAGGTCAAAAAGAGATCCCATTAGTGGCCTACTGATTTTGCTCGATTCCTTTTGTTTTTTTACACGATTTTTCGCTATCTGCAAAGACTAAACAGAGTATTGCGACTCTGTGTTTGTTTGTAAATAGAGAATGAACCAAAGAGAACCAATTCTAAAACAGTAAATGCTTGGATAACAATCAATCAAATGGAGAGAGAAGCAGGCACGACGTATTACAACGGGGGCAAAGGCCTGCGTTAACTACCTTTCACTATCTGCAAAGAGAGAGTACTCCTAATAGAAATGAGGGGGGGGGCAGCATTCACAGCAGATCAGTGTGCATAAACACGAAAATGTTTTTACTTACCACGTACTTGACATTCGACAGCTTATGATATTTGCTATTAAAAAACCATTGAAATTCACTGAAAAAAACATAGGTTATAGACCATATATAGTTAGGAATTAGCATTTACAAAACCTTGAAAATTCACTGGAAAAACCATAGGTTATAGACCATATATAGTTAGGAATTAGCATTTACAAAACCTTGAAAATTCACTGAAAAAACCATAGGTTATAGACCATATATCGTTAGGAATTAGCATTTAAAAAACCTTATTTTACTCACACAAAACCATTGAAATTCCATATATAGTTAGTTGCACTAACTATATATCGCGCACCCGCAATCCACTGCTGATGATGTCACATATTACATCATTCATGACATGGTCAGTGACATCACTGATGACATCACTGATGACATCTCAAATGACATCACTGATGACATCACTGATGACATCTCATTTGACATCAATGACCACATCACTGATGATATCATTCATGTGACAATACAATGCATCTCCTCACATTTTAATATAACCTCTGTTTCACCCAGTGTTAAATACAGAGTATAATTTTTGAAACCATTGACACACCAATACTAGTTACTACATACGCACTCACTGATTCCTACTTCTACACACACCTTCACTCATTCACCCATACAATCATTCATACATACAATCACTCATCTTTACAACACTATCATATGCACTCATACACCTATACAGACACTCACAGTCTGCCACTCATCCATGGAGTTACTCACACACCTAGTCAGTCCTGTAAAGAATCAATGACACTTCCATTTTCTTGTCTATACAGTTAAACATAGAGCACCTTACATTTTCAAACATATACTAACACATACTTACCTTGTTATACAATCATTGATACAAGTACACATTGATCTGCACAGAGTCACACACCTCCCAGCCAGCCACACACACACTCAGTCTCCCATACAAATACTTGGGCAATCAATCAATAACCCATATAGTTACTCATATAGCTACTGATCAACACATGCAGCAGTTTACAGAACAACAGACATAATGATGCACAAATTAAGACAGTTTAGTCACTAACCCATGCACTCAGTGAGACACATTTAATCACTCACTCATACAGTCAGTCATGCACCTACTAAATCCTTCGTCCAGACACTTACACATCCACTCATTCTTCAATATGTAAGACATATTTAAACTTTACAGAAACAAAAAATCACTGGATGTTGTTATCAGTGATGTCATCAGTGATGTCATTTGAGATGTCATCAGTGATGTCATCAGTGATGTCACTGACCATGTCATGAATGATGTAATATGTGACATCATCAGCAGTGGATTGCGGGTGCGCGATATATAGTTAGTGCAACTAACTATATATGGAATTTCAATGGTTTTGTGTGAGTAAAATAAGGTTTTTTAAATGCTAATTCCTAACGATATATGGTCTATAACCTATGGTTTTTTCAGTGAATTTTCAAGGTTTTGTAAATGCTAATTCCTAACTATATATGGTCTATAACCTATGGTTTTTTCAGTGAATATATATATATATATATATATATATATATATATATATATATATATATATATATATATATTACCTACTGGCGGTCGCCAGTAGGTATATATAGTTAGGATTTTTTCTCTATGGGATTTTTGAAAATTCTATGTCTAATAACTTTGGCGTTTGTGGACGGAATTGGCTGAAATTTTCAGGAAAATGGAACATTTTGTTTCTGAGCAGCCCCTGAAAATTTGGGGGGGGGTTCGTCAAGGGGGGGCCGAGAAAAAAGGGGGTCCCAAAACGCGTTTTTCCCATGTTAATTTCCATAGGGTGGTTGGACTCACTTTTAGCTCGAACGGCTGAATGGATTTGCACGAAACTTGGCAAAATTGTAGGGACTGGTAGCCCGATGTGCCTTTGCTAGGTCTCAATATATGTGCTCCAGTGGATTTTGAGAAATTAACATTAAAAAAAAGATATATATCTGTGACAGCGCTCCGGGCAGCGCTCCGCTTCGCGTACTTTTCGCGTTACGGAGCTTTGCGAAGCGAAGCTGATTGGTTCTCCGGCATCTGTAAACATTCCGAACAGTCCGTAGCGGCCGCCATCTTGCGTGGGGAGCGCCCGGTTCGCGAACCGGGAAGCGGTCTGGGGAGCGTACTATAAGGAAAAAAGAATGATAGACTTCAAATATTGTATGTTAATTGATTGTTTGTTTTGTTGATTATTTTTTAATTTCTTTATTTTTTAAGCAATTATTTATTATTGTGATTGTGTTTCAAAATTTAATAAAATGTCTAACATTTCACTGTCTGAAATGTCGTTAGTTTCATTGAACATAGCTTGTAATGTTTGAGTGTGTAAAATGTCCTCATTTTCAAGGAGGACATCTACTGCTTGCACACATTGCAGTAGTTCTTGGTCCCAAGTTTCATCCATAAATTCTATATAATTTGGATCAATTACTTCTTGGTTGCTGTCTTGCAGGACAATTTGAAATGAAACTTTCTGTTCGCCTTCCATTTTGCCTGAAATTTGGATAAAAAAAAATATATTAGTACAGTTAGGGCACTGTTGGGATTAATTTTAGATGGGCAGTTTTTATCAGTGAATTTATCTTTGGGCAGTGTATAGTATCAGAGTGGAAGTAGGAATATAAAAAAGTGTATGTGATTTAACGTAGGTAAATTCATAATTATACAAGAGAAACCTAACTCCATCCATAACTATAACAGAGAAGTCTATCTAAATCTATAACTACTACAGAGGGATAGTATATAACTATCAGAAAAAGTTTACCATATTAACTTATAGTGCACAATATACTTCAGTTTTTAAAATAACAACTTACCTTTACAAAGAAGTTGAAGTGATTAGTGAAAATCCTATTGAAATGTACACCAGGAAGTAGTAGTCAAAATGGCTGTGTTTCCTTCTCTTCCTTTATATATATTCAGGTATATAACCAATGAAATGTCAGGTAAAAAAAGTAGAAAATGAAAGTAACATTTTCATTGGTTGTCAATTCCAACACTTCAGATGTGTTTTGTGAAGTAATTCACCTCAGGGTATTTAGAGAGGTGTACAGGCTAAATGGCTAAATGGAATTCCAACCAAATTTGTGAAAATGGTAGGGATTGGTATGTAGTATGAGCTAATCTATATTTGGTGAAAGTGTCTCCAGTCGCTTTTCTGTAAATTACTTTCCCACCTTTTTTGATGGTGCGGTTCCCAGGGAGCGACCCGGTACGCGAACTGGCGAGCGCCCCGGTACGCGAACCTGAAGCGTTACGGGAGTCCACCATTTTGTGTTTCGGTCGAATTAAGATACAAGATGGAGGGCAAATAATGTTCAGAATGGGTAGAAGGGGACACGGTAGACGTATTTTGAGCCACTAGGTTTTCTGAGGATGGCTGAGGAGGCCCATATGCATATATGCCAAAATTTCAGAAGAGCAAAGAGGGAGATTTAAAAAAAAAAAAAATCGGGAGAATGGGGCCTTGAATTGGGTTACTGTCATGTGTGGACTTTGGAAGTGTGCTGCTGCCGAATTTGATATTTGAAAAATAAATGCACGTTTTCTTCATACCATTCAGAAGCATGGAGCGCAATGGCAGACAGAGAGAGGGTGATGCAAGTGTTGTGCACGGCCTGGCAGGTTGCTGGCAGTGCATGCTCCCCCCGCCCTACACCCCTGTGTGACAGCCCGGGCTAAACCAGCTTCCTGTGCACAGACACAGCCCCCACCCTAATACTTCACAGGTCTTTAAAGACCATTCCCAATCCCTTGTTAATGACGCTTTGTTTTGTTTTTCACCCCTTCTAGAGCCCCTGCATGGCCATTCTGACTATTGCTGGACGAATTGGCACTTTACACAATACCAAGCATTGTCAGCTGAAACCCCGAGGAATCGGGTTTTGCTTTCAGGAATCGGGAGGCGGGAGACTAGCCTTGAAATCGGTAGTCTCACGCTTGAATCGGGAGGGTTGGCATGTCTGCATATGTGCGAAAAAATTTTTTTTTAAAAAAAAAATTCGCGCGGTTAGCTTCCGGTTCGCGTACCGGGTAGCGCCCCGGGGAGCGTACTTTGTTGAAAATTAGTGAAAAAAGTTAGAGTAAAATAATCATTGTGAGTGATCAGATGTAGGGTAGCTCTGAGAAGACCTTTTGGGTTTATGGTACATTTAGGTACTTATAAGTAGGTACCAATGCATAGTCTTAAATTCAAAATGAAAATTCTGTTGCCCTCATCTGAGAAGTGAACTCCATCTTCTCTGTAGACATCTTGCATGTAGTAACGCAAGTTATTGTTGTACACGGAGCCCATTCCATGGTCTCTCATGTAAGCTGAAACAGATTTGTTTACATGCTTCCTCGACTTCTCAATTTGTGGACAAAATTGGTTCGACCACCTCCATTTCTGTCTTTGGCATATATTTGAATATACCAAGGCAGTTTGAGGAAAAAGTGCCATCAATTGCTCAAAGGTGTCCTTTAAAAGCATTTCCAGACCTACACCAGTCAAAGTGCCCAAGTCATTACCTCCACAGTGCAAAATTAACAGGTCAGGTTTAGGCAAATGCATAAAGGTTTTCACCAATGGTATCAATTGGTGACATTTTAATCCTCTGTGGCCAAACCACTTAAATTCCACATCTTGTAAATTGAGGTTAGGTAAATTTCTGTTCTCAGCATACCTCTGAGCCCAATAGATGTAACTATGTCCAACAATCCAGACAGAAAACATGGTGAGAGAAGGTTCTGCTGCAGTCAGATGAAGTGTGGCAATGAAATGGCAGTTGAAAAAAAAAAGAGTTTAAAATGAAAAAAATTGTGGAGTTTCTGTGTTAATGAAGCAGTAACAGTGATTGGTGGATTTTGATTGCTGAAAACAGAAAGTTAGGGTGCATGGATGAGTTCTTTGAAAGATGTATTTTGAATGGTCAATAAAAAATCATTAACCCCTTCGACGCTCATGACGAGCTGGGCTCGTCATGAGGTAGCCTCCTCGCAGGCTCATGACGAGCCCAGCTCGTCATGAAACATGCGGTTTTGAAAATCTCAGCACAGGAGCGGAATTTCGCTAGCGCGCATGCGGTTAAATGAAAGATTGCACTGGATATGCAGGTGCACTGAGAGTTCAGAGTTCAATTGAAACATTGTTGTGTGAACTTGCAAACACCAGAGGTCTTCCAGGAGGTGGTTGCTATGCAAAAAAGGCAGAGAGGGCAGAGGGGGGAAGGGTTTTGATTTGAAAAAAATGAGGGAAGAGTTTTGATTGGGTGACATGAGAGATATGTGTGATGAATTAAAGCATTTCTGTGCTTTCTATAGCTGCAGCCTCTGGAGTGCATACCTTTTGTTCTGCTGAAGACAAATTGGTGTATTTCTGAGACTGTTTTGAAACTCATAAAGTATTTGCTAAGGTGAGAAAAGATTTATTTAATTTAGATAGAGAATAGTGTGTTTTAAGGAGAAAATTATGAAGAAAGTTGTGTTTTTAAAATGTTGCTTTGTCTCAAGTGTTTTACAAATAGATTACGTTTCTTTGAGAAATTGTAATTGGAGAAAATGTGAAGTATTAGTACTGACAGGGTGTTTTTGTGCATAGGAGCTGTGCAGTGTTTTTAAATTATGACTTGAAAATCGTTTTTGAGGAAAAAGAATGCTTTTAAAATTCATGACAAGGAAATAATGGTGTCTGCTTCTTTATAAGGCATTTGAGTGTCTTTGATGTTATTTTTCCCATTTTAATTTAAGACCTTTCCCCGTGGTGCAAATTCCTTGTAAATATGCTCGCACCTGTGCTTGGCAAATTTAGATTTTGAGTCTTTGAGTTACATAGCCATGTTAAAAGTGACCCAAAAATGCTGCAAAGGCAATCAAAAAACGCTTTCATGTGTCTTAAGGACATTTTCAGTCATTTCACCATGTGCAGTGTTTTCAAATTATGACTTGAAAATCGTTTTTGAGGAAAAGGAATGCTTTTAAAATTTATGACAAGGAAATAATGGTGTCTGCTTCTTTATAAGGCATTGAGTGTCTCTGATGTTATTTTTCCCATTTTAATTTAAGACCTTTCTCCGTGGGGCAAATTCCTTGTAAATATGCTCGCACCTGTGCTTGGCAAATTTAGATTTTGAGTCTTTGAGTTACATATCCATGTTAAAAGTGACCCAAAAATGCTGCAAAGGCAATCAAAAAACGCTTTCATGTGTCTTAAGGACATTTTCAGTCATTTCCCCATGTGCAGTGTTTTCAAATTATGACTTGAAAATCGTTTTTGAGGAAAAGGAATGCTTTTAAAATTTATGACAAGGAAATAATGGTGTCTGCTTCTTTATAAGGCATTTGAGTGTCTCTGATATTATTTTTCCCATTTTAATTTAAGACCTTTCCCCGTGGTGCAAATTCCTTGTAAATATGCTCGCACCTGTGCTTGGCAAATTTTGATTTTGAGTCTTTGAGTTACATAGCCATGTTAAAAGTGACCCAAAAATGCTGTAGAGAAATGAAATGAAGAAGCAGACACCATTATTTCCTTGTCATACATTTTAAAAGCATTCCTTTTCCTCACAAACGAGTTTAATTTCATTTTAAGTCATTTCCCCATGAATGTAGGTATACAATTGATTTATATGTTGTGTTTAAAAACGTTTTTTGAAATCAATTACATTTCTGGATATGTACTGCTAGAGCTTCATGCACCTTAAACAAACCTCTGGATAGGCTACACCTTATCGTCATCCTGAATTAATCATTTAAAATGCTAGGGATAGATTTATGGTAGGTGTATGCCTCTTTTGCGCCACTGTGCGTCACTTTTGTGACGCAGTGGCGGTGCAAAAGATTTGCTATGTGGCGAGAAAATTACCAATTGATGCATCTAGGCAGATGTGTCATGCTGTAAAAAACCTGTGCCACATGAAATCGATGCAGCAGTGATGCAAAAGATGCACCATGTTGCAAGACAGGCCTCACTTCATCTCCAACAAGATAAGAAGCTGAGTCTTCTGTAAATGTGAAAATTGTTGTATACACTGCTCAACTTCTGTGTACTCTTTGATATGCTAGACTCCATCTGCACTATGAGGTAGCTAAGGAAAGGAAACACAGGTGATGTAATTGTAAAATGAGGAAAAGAAACTCCATATTTTTCAATTACATCACCTGTGTTTCTTAAGTTTACGAATGACATTGTGCAGATGAAGTTAAGGTCTGTCCACGGACACAAAAGAGGTCTGGCCTTTGTTCAAGAGTGAAGTGCACATGACTTACTTCATTAGTAGGCCTTCACATGTATTATCTCCTCTGTATTCTTCAACAAGCGTAAATTTGATCTGCAACCCTGAGTAGGCCTCACCTTAAACAAACCTCTGGATAGGCCACACCTTATCGTCATCCTGAATCAATCATTTAACATGTTGGGGACAGATTTATGATAGCCGTGTGCCTCTTTTGCGCTGCTGGGCGTCACTTTTGTGACGCAGCGGTGGTGTAAAAGATTTGCTATGTGGCGACATATTTAAAAATTGATGCATCTAGGCAGATGTGTCATGCTGTAAAGTCCTGTGCCACATGAAACCTGCGTCAGTTTTCATATAGGTGTTTTGTTGCATGGTATGCATTAATTTGCAAGAAAGCCCTGTAAAACTAACACAGTGAAATTTAGAAGATTTCACTGAGTCAGCTTTATAGCATTGCTGAATCAAATCCTTATGCCTGTTTGAAACAGGCATAAGAAGTGATGCACCATGCAATGTGAGGGTTCCTCCTGTGCATTGCAGTAGACATGTCGCGCTTATGACGTGATTCCTGCAATGTGCTGCTTTTGTGGCACAGATGTGTGACGCATCTGTGCTGTTTTTGCTCAATGGTGCTCCACATTGTAAATTCAGCACACTATGGCTGGCAGAGCAGCGGTGCACATTAACTGGTGCATCCGTGGGGATGCGCCATTTAGCATAAATCTGCCCCTGTACATTTAAGCATGAGCAGGGGACACAGAGTCGGTGAGGCTTATCCAAGGTTAAGAAGAGATGAGTCATGTTCACTGAAAACTTGGACATAGGCTTCACTTCCTCAGCATCGCTGGACATGGCTAAATAATAGCTGCAAAATGTTACTCTTGTTAAACAATTTTACTATTATAATCTCTGAGATTTGTCTCTTACTCTGCAACATCTCATTGTTGTTCTCTTTCTTTAAAGATAACGACAACATCAACTATGAGTGACAATCAGCAATCAGTTGATTATGATATTATCATTGAACTTGTAATTGAAACGTCAGTGGAAGTAGATCCCTTGGATGATTTAAATTCTGAGGATGATGAAGAAAATGATGAGGATGCCGATTTGTCAGAATTGTATGATATAGGCTGGGAAGCTGACGTGCTTGAGCCTATGGAACTATAAACATATAAAAATTTATAATAAATGGAAAGGAAAAATGTAAACCGTTTCATTTAAAAATAAAGACACCTTCAAAAACAGGTTATGTGTAGTGTCTTCAATAAAATATTAAAATATGCTCATAAAATTAGATCAGATTCACATATAAAACAGCACAGGTAAAATGAATATGAATTCCATGAATTCTGTATTCTAAATTTGCCAAGCACTAAAAAATATTCTATGTAAAAATGTGAAGTAGTGTGTTAAGTTTTTGATGACTGTTATTGATTTACTGTTTGGTAATAGTGGTTAATAACATTTTTTATTATATTTTACCACAGATTCAACTGCATATCATTTCAAGATTTCAGCATGCCAACCAACAATAGACTTAGAAAGGCTGCAAAACATCAAAGACAGCAGGTCCATGAAATAATGCAGCAGTCCTCTACGAAAAAAACTTGTCAAGTCACCAAGAAAGCACCGGGTAAGACCACAAAAACATTTATAAGAAATATTTGTAGTAAAAAAAGTATTACTACAGAAAATGTTTCAGTCCAGAAAAAGAGAAGCAATTTAAACGGAAAGGAAAGGTCAATCAAAAATGTTACTGCTAGAGCAAGAGATAACTCTGTGCATGATAGTAGAAGGAAACAACAGTTTAGGGACATTCGTAAACGAATGTTCCGCAACAGGATAATTGGCAATTTGTTAAAAAATTTTAAGACAGGTCAACAGAAAGTGGTTTTTTATAAGAGAAAAAAAAAAGTTGAGAAAGTTATTGATCAGGCATTTGAAATTAAACGTAAGGTATTTATTTTGATAATCAATAGAATTAGGAAGCTAAACAAGGCAATTTATGATTTCAAAAGAAATAGTAGATGGAAGAGAATAGTTAATCGTAGTAATTTTTGTGAAGTTTTTTCCGGAGAATGGATGCATAGTTCAAGTTGTGAGGCATTTTTTAATGAGGAGAGTTATTTCCAGGATAATGATTTGGTGCATGCAGTTGACACCAGTGGTCGAGCTTATGAAGTGAAAGATGGTTGTCCAGTTGAAAAAGAAAAACTTGTGACAACAGAGACAGAAGAGGTGTTAGGTAATGAGGTTTTAGGAAGACGTCCTAAGGGTCCTGTGTACACCTGGAAGTGTAGTAGTATTTGCAGTGTGCGACAGGATTCCATCAATTTGCTTTGTGATTTTGTACGGACATTTAATAAGAAAAGTTTGAAGCAGAAAATGAAGTTGTTGCAAGAATTAGATCCTTGCAGAGTGAGAGAAGTGACAGGTTTGCATGGTCATTCACTGGCTTGTCTTTCCAGGAGAGTATGCCAGAGTGTTTTTCATCATTTCAGGATGCTAGCAGTGCATCATAATAAAGTGAGGAAATTAGTTAGAATGTTGTATTATGCTAAGAGTCCAGCAATTATGCTTAAACAATTATGTGCTGCTCTTTTGCATGGTTCAGAAGTAGATGTGAAGAATATTTGTGCAGAAATTGAGTTTTGTTACTTTGGAAGTAAAGAGGAGAATGTTGAAATTGACCAAGAAGAAGAGGGTAATGTGGAAGATAGTGTACAGGTTTCCAGTACAGATAATTTTCAGAGGGAAATTGCGACGTTTTAGGTGAAATCAAGTGAGAGACCTAATTTCACTTGTGTGTGTTGTTGACGCACTTATTATAAGAATCAGACTAAGTTAGTGGATTTATATGCAAAAAGTGAAAGGGAAAATAATAGTGAATGGAAGGATTTCACAACATACTTGATGGTAGAAAATTGTTTTGATTTGGGATCGGATCAACGTGTGTGTACTTATTGTTGTAGCAAATTAAATCAAAACCAGATGCCTGCTAGAGCAGTTCATAATAATCTGGAATTGGTTGAGATTCCTTCTGAATTGAAGGATTTAAATACTTATGAATCTATTTTGATTCAAAGTATCCATCCCTTTCAGGCTATTGTAAGAATGGAGCCAAAGACAGGGAAATTGCCTCCATCAGATTTACAGAGAGGATTAAAGGGAAGAGTTGTTTATTTGCCTCTAGATTTGAAGAAAAACATTAACACAATTGGAGTAGAAAAAGTGGAAGAGGAACCTCTGGTTATCTTAGTTAATGGGGTTCCGACAAAGAATAAGAAAATATGGCAAGATTTAGTGGATGTTAAGAAAGTCAAAAAGGCAACATTGTATTTGAAAAAAAATAATAAGTACTATCAGAATGTATATGTTGCAGAAGAGGAAGTAAGTGAGGAAGAGGATAGCGATTTGTGTGCTGGTCAAATTGAGAAAGTACAACCCTCTACTAGTGAAGAAATATATGAACATTATAGTGTTCATCCTTTGCATTCCAAGGAAGTCATGGGGAATGCTATTGAGTTGTTTCAAATGAAACAAGCCAAAGGGAGTCCCATTAGTGTTTGGGAGGAAAGTTTGGAAGCTCGGTGTTTCCCACAGCTTTTTCCAACAGGTCAGGGAGGAAGATATGATGAGCGACCTCATCAAATTCCTGCTTCTGAATACCGGACTTTGCGATTGTATGCAGGAGATGCTAGGTTTCGACAATGTATTCCCTATTTGTTTCATCTCCTGTTTGAAAGCGATCTGTCTGGACTGTCATATGCAGTGAACCACATCTTGAAAAGTGGTATACACATGCAAAACATCTCGGCAAGTGACTTTATGGTTAAAGTAAATGTCCAAGACAGTATTTTGGATTCTCACCTGATTAATCTCATGGCGTGTCAGCGTGGTACTAATGAGTACTGGTACCGTCGTCATGGTGATTTAAAATGTATGCTGAGGAACTTAGAAACTCCCACATGGTTCCTCACTCTGAGCTGTGCCGAGTATGGCTGGGAAGACTTACTTGAATTTCTACGAGAGGCAAATGGAAACATTGAAAACATCGAATTCAAGACACCCGGAGAACTGTGTTCTTTGGATCCAGTCAATGTATGCAGGTACTTCAATCATAGATTTGAAGCTATGATGTCTTTCATTATGAATAAGAAGAATCCACCTCTTGGAGAGGTGTTGGATTTCTTCTGGAGAAAGGAGTACCAAGCAAGAGGTGCTCCTCATATACATATGCTGCTGTGGATCAAGGATGCACCTAAATTTGGAACGGATCCAGAAGACTCAGTGATGAGTTTCATACAACAGTATTCTACGTGTGCTGTTCCAAACGCAAAGGAGAAGAAAAGCCTAAGAGAAAAAGTTCTACGTTTCCAAAGCCATCGTTGTGGAAAGTACTGTCGTCGTAAATTCCGAAACAAGGACAAGTTCTACACCAAATGTCGTTTCGGCTTTCCACGACCGGTGATTTCTAAAGGAAGAGTAAACAGTTTGATGTCTTCGCTGCGACATAATGTGATGAAGAAATCACCTAAAAACACATACAATTTGAAGAGGAACGAAGAGTCCAAGTACATCAACGACTACAACCCGGTGATTTTGTCCATGTGGAATGCTAACATGGATATACAGTTTGTGGCTGATAACTGTATGGCTGTGGCTCGGTATGTGACATCTTACATCACCAAAAAAGAGAAGACAGAATTGAAGGATATGTGGGAGGACATTTCCCATGAAAAGAGCCTCAGTAAGAAGTTGTACAGTTTCAGTCTGAAGATGTTGTCGCATCGAGAAATCGGAGCTTACGAATGTTCTGACCGGTTGTCTTCAGCAAGTCTCTATGCCAAATCTAGGAGTATCGTTTGGGCGAGTCTTGGTCTTGCTGCAACGCGTAATCGAGTTCTGAAACCTGTGCGGGAAATTGAGTATTTGGCGGAAAAGGAGCCAAACAGTACCGACATTTTGAAGAGCAACATGTTGGATACATATTATCCAAATCGAAGCAGTCACCTCGAGAATGTTTGTCTGTATGAGGTTCTTCAAAATTACATATTCAAGAGGAACATCAAAGAAGATACTGAGAAAGGAGTGTATGCTGTAATTGGAAGTGAGGGATGTCTGGTCAAGCAAAGAAAATGCCACTTGGTAAACCATCAAAAATTGAGTGGCGAATCTCCTGAAAAAAAGGAGTTTTTCTATTTAGCACTTTTGCAACTTTTCAAGCCTTGGCGTGCAGAAGAGGAACTGCTTGGAGATTTCCTCTGTTACGAAGACTCTTTCACTGCCGCCAAGGAGACCATAGAATGTCCTGCTTTTCCCAAATATGTAGAAATGTTGAATGTGGAAATCGAGCAGGAAGCAACGATTGCAGCCGAGATTGCCAGAGACAGTTCTCAGGACAGTCAGAGTTCTGCTTCATTGAGTCAGGATCCACTAGGAGGACCTGTTATCGAAAATGAAGCTGCCACTGCTATGAATGAAGTGGAAAGAGCCATGGCACATGCTCAGGAGGATGCGGTTAACTTAGAAGAGTTGGAAAGACAACTCAACGTTGAGCAGAGGAAAATATATGACGAAGTTACCATGCAAATTGATCATGGATTAAGTCATGAGAAGAAAGAGTGCTCATGTACGTCGTTGAAGCCTGTCCGACTGTACGTGAGTGGAGAAGCGGGAACTGGAAAAAGTTTCCTTATTAAAGCAATTTCATGTTATTTGCAGGAAAGGACTGAGGCATCGCTGTCTTGTGTTGTCACCGCTCCAACTGGACTGGCAGCACATAACATTAAAGGGATTACTTTACATCGTTTACTGATGCTGCCAGTGGAGCATGACAACAAATTACAATATCACAAGCTATCTGGAGATGCTTGTTGTGAAGTTTCAAGAATCTTGAGGAAAATGAAACTTCTTATCATTGACGAAGTAAGCATGGTTTCCAATGTCATGCTTGCCTTTGTGCATTTGAGAATGCAAGAAGTTCTCAAAACAGAGTATGATGTGTTATTTGGTGGCAAACACATCATTGTTTTTGGAGATCTTCTGCAGCTGACACCAGTGAAAGGGCAACCTGTGTTCAAAATGCTCACGCATGAAGATACCAGGAAGTGCCTAGGGAGCATTGGCAACGTCAATATATGGTTAAACTTCAATTATGCTGAACTGCATGAAAATATGCGTCAGGCGAAGGATGAAGTTTACAAGAATATTCTACAAGATGTTAGAATTGGAAAAGTGACCGAGCATGGGAAAGAAGCTTTACATGCACGATTACTGTCAAATTTATATCCAGAACAAGATGTTGTGTCTGAGAATATTTTTCAGAAAATTACTGAGAAGAAATCTGGAATATGTTTGATGCCAACTCTTGCAGAATGTGCCATCTTCAACAACAAAATGTTGCATTTAGAAAAGCAAGAGATTGTGAAACTGGAAGCTATTGACAGAGTAGAGCATATGGGATCAACAATTATTTTGTCTGAGAATTTGAAATCAAAATTGGATTCATTAGAGAAGACTATATCTAAAACTGCAGGTTTTGAAAAGAGTCTGAATGTGTGCTTAAACTGCCGTATAATTTTAAGAAGGAATTTACATGTTGAAAGAGGTCTGGTAAATGGATCAATGGGTAATGTTGTTGATTTTGTGAAATACAGAAATAGAGATGGAATTGAATTTTTAAAAATTTAATTTGATGGCATTGAGGAAGTACAGCTAATTGGTCGTTGTTCTGCTAGATTTTTGCTTGTAAAAGACTTATATGTTCGCCGTAAGCAGTTTCCTGTTTGCTTGGCATATGCGGTGACAATCCATAAATCGCAAGGTTTAAGTGTAGACAGTGCATTGGTGAATATTGGCAGTTCTGTATTCAAGGAGGGTATGGCATATGTGGCATTGTCAAAAGTTAGAACTTTATCGGGATTGTACTTGATTGAGTGTGATGTCACAAACATTTGTGCGGATCTAGATTGTGTTAAGGAATACAATAGATTGAGAAGAGGATATGCGCCACATTTGCCTCAATATCCTTTGTTTGAGAAACGTGTGGTAGGCCGGAAACGAAGAAATGTGACCAATACTGGGGAGGTTGTAGCAAAAAGACGAAAAGTCGATGAACCTAAAATTATAAGCAGAAACAAAAAGGATTCTGTTGAAGATGTTGTTGGTTTTCAATTTGAAAACAGTTCTGGTGTCAACTGCTATGCTAATGTAGTGGTTAATGTATTGTTTTCTCTAGAAAATGTAAAAGAAGAGATTGTGGTCAATTCTGATCAAAGATTATGCAGTTTGTTAAATTCTGTGTTAGAGAAATGTAGCACTGATAGAACAAAAATAGAAAGTGTGTCTGAAATTCGAAATCTGTTAGACAGATGTTCAGGCCAAACACAATTCTCTCAAAATATTCAGCAAGATTGTCAGGAGTTTTTAATGTATATGCTTGATGTATTGCATGCTGAAGGTGTAGATGTAGATCACCTGTTTGGGCGTTCTTATCAATGGCAGCATGACTGCGAGAACTGTAGGGTATCAAGTACTAGTAGTGTAGACTCAGAAAGATTTATATATTTAACTTTGCCAGACAGTAAATCAGTCTCCTTTAATAAGCTAGTAAAAGCAGCTGATCACAACATGGAATGTAGCCAATGTAAATCTGAAATGATGTCAACATTATTTATACGAACATATGGCCAGTATGTCATTTTAATGTTCCAACGATGTAGGCCTGATGGAACAAAATTGACAACTTTAATTAAAAATGTTGTGGCTTCACAGTTGTCAATATCAGGAAGGACTTTTGTAACTGCAGCAAATATATATCATGACGGTCCTTCAATAACATCAGGACATTACACAGCTTATTTAAAGTCTAGAAATGGCTGGTCATTCTGCAACGATTCTGTTTTAATTTTCAAAAAAAATTGCGGTATGACCTTAAAAATTCTTACCTGGTGTTTTTAAAACCAAAATTTTAGGGAAAGAATCTCAGGATGTGCTCTGACGAATTTCAAGAGGTTCTAATGGCTCCTACACGATTTGGCCTTGAGGATAAGTGTAGTACAGAGACATAACTTCTTACCATAACACTTCACGTCATGGAAAAATAACTGCACTTTGAATGAGTTCAGAAAAACTGTTTCTTTTTATAAGCTAATTGAAGCAGCCAATCAAAACATGGAGTAGAGGGAATGTAAGTCTGCAATGCTGTCTACTGTTTTATATTGCTTTGTGAATAAAAGTGATGTAGAGAATTAAATAATTGTAGTAGTCATAGAGATAGTGTAAGTCTGCTTCATAGTAAGCAGTATCAGTGTCATAGGAAATGTAGAACATGAGTGAGCAAGAAGCGGAAGATATTACTAGTCCAGGATTGTGAAAATGATCTTCAACATTTTAATTGTGAAAGTTGCGGAAATACAACATGACGGGATTGGCTTACAAGAATTCCAAGAGTTATAAATGGCTCTGACATGATTTGGCCTTGTGGAAACGTATGGTAGAGAGCAAGAAGTCATTTATTGTATGTAACATATTTTTCAAAACGATGGAGGTTTTCTTTCAGAAAGTGGCGGGCTGAAAGTAATAACAGCACAACAGAGTGTAAGCTGTTCATAGGACATCCTTCGACGTCATGGAAAGTAAGTTAACTTTAAGGAGTTCTGAATTCTGATTTGTTATGTTGTATGGGTTTTTTTCCCCCGCTGTTATATGATGAATACCTTCAAGTCACTGTTTTTAGTGAAATTTGATACATTCTGAGAACAGCAAAAATAAACCATTTAACATGTATAATTAATTCTGTACTGTTTGTATTTATGATGTACATGTAGAACTGTGTAGGAGGCATGGAGAAGGTGAGGCTTCTGTAAGTGTCAAAGTTGTTGCATACAGTACTCACATTCTACGTAGTCTTTCATATGATAGACTACATTTCCACAATGAGATACCTAAGCAAAGGAAACACAGGTGATATGATTGTGGAATGAGCCAAAAAAATTGCACGTTTTTCAATTATATTACCTGTGTTTCCTAACATTACACATCACATTGTGTAGATGAGGTTTAGGCCTGTTCCTGGAGACAGAGGAGGTCTGACATTTGTTCAAGAGTGCAGTGGACATGACTCACTTCGTTGGTAGGCCTGCACATGTATTATCTCCTTTGTATTCTTCAACAAACCTAAATTTCATCTGCAACCCTGAGTAGGACTTACCTGAAACAAATCAGTGGATAGGTTACACCTTATCGGCATCTTGAAACAATCATTTAAAATGTTAGGGTCAGATTTATGATGGCCGTGCGCCTCTTTTGCTCCGCTGTGGGTCACTTTTGTGTAAAAGATGCACCATGTTGCAAGATAGGTTTCAGTTCATCTCCAGCAAGATACCATCAGTTTAAAATGTATATAATTAGCACTGTGTAGGGGGCATGCAGAAGCTGAAGCTTTTGTAAGTGTCAAAGTTGTTGCATGCAGTGCTGCACTTCTGGGTACTGTTTCATATGCTGGACTATATCTGCACTATGAGATACCTAAGCAAAGGCAACACAGGTGATGTGATTGTGAAATGAGGAAAAGAAACTCTACATTTTTCAATTACATCACCTGTGTTTCATAAGTTTACGAATGACATTGTGCAGATGAAGTTTAGGTCTGTCCACGGACACAGAAGAGGTCTGGCCTTTCTTCAAGAGTGAAGTGGACATGACTTACTTCATTGGTAGGCCTTCACATGTATTATCTCCTTTGTATTCTTCAACAAGCGTAAATTTGATCTGCAACCCTGAGTAGGCCTCACCTTAAACAAACCTCTGGAGAGGCCAGACCTTATCGTCATCCTGAATTAATCATTTAAAATGTTAGGGACAGATTTATGATAGGTGTGTGCCTCTTTTGCGCCGCTGTGCGTCACTTTTGTGACGCAGCGGCGGTGCAAAAGATTTGCTATGTGGCGACATATTTACAACTTGATGCATCTAAGCAGATGTGTCATGCTGTAAAAAACCCGTGCCACATGAAACCGATGCAGCAGTGATGCAAAAGATGCACCATGTTGCAAGATAGGCCTCACTTCATCTGCATCAAGATACTGTTAGTTTAAAATGTATATTTTTAGGACTGTGTAGGGGCATGGAGAAGCAGAGGCTTCTGTAAGTGTCAAAGTTGTAGAAAAACTGTTTGTCCTTCAATCTTTTCCCTTGTCTTTTCTAATTTTTAAAAACATGTTTTAATATTTTTCAAATGTTTGTTCTCTCTTTCACAGATTGAAAGTATAAAAATAACAAGTGACTAACTTAACGACAATTATAAGGTAAATGTTTTGTACTCTTTTCGTTACATTTCTATCACATTCACCTACTATTAGTCCCACAGCTTCATTTCTTTAACCCTCAGTTTCCTGCCTTTGCTACTTCCCTCATTCCTTTCTCTATTACCTACTTACTCTACTCCTTCCACTCCTTTTCTCAGTCCCTCTCTTCTCATAGTTCCTCACTCTTGTTCACTCACTCCATCTCTATTACTCTTAGTGTCTTTGACTGATCACTCTTTCACTACTTGTTCATTATGCTTTTTCTGTGTAGTTGAAGCACACTAAGGGGCATATTATGAACACAGCCAGTAAAATTATTGCTGTTTTTATCGGCAGAAAACTGCTGCAAAAGTGGTTTTAGCGGCAGTTTTCTGCCGCAAAAGCGGCTTTAGCGACACATTTCTGCTGATAAGAGCTGCAAATCTTTTATTGCCTATGTTGATAATATGGCCCTATGTTATTTACATTTCTTTGCTGTTTCAATTATTCTTTTTCTGTTACTTCTTCTTTTCTGCTTTCTGTTTTTTTCTCTCTGTTATTCTACATGTTTTAATCTTATTTTGAACATTCACTCATATTCTCTAAGAAACTCTTCTTTGTTATTCTTCTACTCTCTTTTTTTGTTTCACTTCCTTATCTATTTTGTTTTTCACAATTATACCCTCTTCCATCTTTTCTTCGGTAAATAAATCTATTAAACAGTATCTCTGGTTTACTCCCTATAGCTGTCTTTCTTTTAACATTACTCTCTGTTTACTTCCCTTATACTTACTCTTCTTTTTAAAAAAAATAAATAATTTTGGTTCGCTCCCGGTTCGCGTACCGGGGAGCGAACGGGGAAGCGAACCAAAAGAAATAGTGGTTGCCAGAGTGCTAAACATGCTAGCAATTTTTCATAAAGGGAAGGTAGTTCTGAAAAGAACTTTTTTTTAAATTTTTTTTGTTTTATATTTTTTTTGTGTTTTTTTGGAGGAGGGGGGGGGGGAAAACAAAAATGATTCAGTACAAAGGGCTCAACAGGAGCAACCAAAAAAAAGAAAATTTAGTTTCGGGGACGTTTTGAACATTGATGATGTTCATATGCTGTATTTATTAGAGTAATACTCATCTGTCCACATGAAATTAATTTGCCACAATCTAAACATGTCATTTTAAACTTTCCAAAGTTCTTCTGAATATCTGGGACCGTTTCCCTTGACTCTGATGCTGTCAGTGCCACTTCATTGGTGGATGTACTGGCAGGTCGGGGGTTGTCCACCAAATCTCTCATTTGTGCAGCACTATAATTAAGCGGGTGCCACCTCTCCATGTGTCGATGCATGGTATAATTACCAAAACTATATTTTTTTTCGGTCCCTCTGGAGAGTTGTTCGTGGCAGATCAGGCAGGTAACGTATCTGGCATTTACTTTCTTTTTATGTGGAGGCAAAGAAAAAAATTGCCAAATAAAATTGACTTTAACATGGGACGTCCTTGGCATTTCTTTCAAAAACCCCCTTGTCCCTTGCTCCTGTTGCTCGTCTTCCTCTTCTTCCTCCTCTTGTTGGAAGATGACCTGGCCAGTTGGACCTCTCTTCTTTGGTGGTGGTGGACGTGGTGGGGAGCCACCAGCTGCAGCTACTACAGATGCCATGAGTAAGCACGCAAAAACAGGTCTTTCTCTCATAAAAATGAAAGTCGGAGTGAAGAAAAAAAGTGGGACTTTCATAATTTGGGAAAAAAAAATGTTGTAAACCAATGAAAAGTGATTATTTCACGTCATATGATCAAACGTTCCATCATTAGGAAACTAAAAGTAAAATGAACCAATGAAAAGTTTTATGAACTAGTCACATGACCTGTTATGCTTACGTTACGCGCTCCGCGCCGCACCTCGGATCGTTTCCGGGGCTCTGCGTTTCGCGCCTTGGTTCGCGTTCCAGAGCGCTTCCGGGTGCGCTAACGAAGGGTGTCATAAGGCGCATTACGCAGTAACGCGATACGTTGTGATTATGCGATGCGTCACGGTGTGGCTTTCTAACGTGGTCAGTGGGGGCTGTTTGAGGATCTGACTGCATTGGAAAGCAATGTGATGCTGTGCGTCGCCCCCAAGATGGAGGTTCCTCGGCTGCAGTGGGGCGCCCCTTGGTTTTTCACTCGCTATGCAGCTGAGGTGCAAATAAGTTTCAGACAGTCTAACAAGCACTCCTCAAAACTTTGAACTATCAGAGTGCATGAGTTTCATGCTCGATCGATTGAGCTAGCCGGATCGGGCAACAAAAAGTATAAAATAGTTATGTAAATAGTTATTTAATAAAATGTTTTACCCTGTTACTTTGCTGGTGTGTTGTATATATTTGTAATATTTGCATAGAGTTTATCGTTATTTTGGACGGGGTGGGTGGCGGAGCCGAGCTGTCTTGCAGCCATCATGGTGTGGAGTTCAGTTCATCTCACTAGTTTCGTATTTCTCATGAGGGGTTGTTCCTAATGTTTCTATTTTAGCGAGGTCAAAAAGAGATCCCATTAGTGGCCTACTGATTTTGCTAGATTCCTTTTGTTTTTTTACACGATTTTTCGCTATCTGCAAAGACTAAACAGAGTATTGCGACTCTGTGCTTGTTTGTAAATAGAGAATGAACCAAAGAGAACCAATTCTAAAACAGTAAATGCTTGGATAACAATCAATCAAATGGAGAGAGAAGCAGGCACGACGGATTACAACGGGGGCAAAGGCCTGCGTTAACTACCCTTCACTATCTGCAAAGAGAGAGTACTCCTAATAGAAATGAGGGGGGGCAGCATTCAAAGCAGATCAGTGTGCATAAACACGAAAATGTTTTTTCTTACCACGTACTTGACATTCGACAGCTTATGATATTTGCTATTAAAAAAACATTGAAATTCACTGAAAAAACCATAGGTTATAGACCATATATAGTTAGGAATTAGCATTTACAATACCTTGAAAATTCACTAAAAAAACCATAGTTTATAGACCATATATAGTTAGGAATTAGCATTTAAAAAACCTTTTTTTACTCACACAAAACCATTGAAATTCCATATATAGTTAGTAGTACTAACTATATATCGCGCACCCGCAATCCACTGCTGATCATGTCACATATTACATCATTCATGACATGGTCAGTGACATCACTGATGACATCACTGATGACATCTCAAATGACACCACTGATGACATCACTGATGACATCTCAAATGACATCACTGATGACATCACTGATGACATCTCAAATGACATCACTGGTGACATCACTGATGACATCTCATTTGACATTACTGATCACATCACTGATGACATCATTCATGTGATGATACGATGAACCTCTTCAGACTCTAATATAACCTTAGATACACTCAGTGTAAACAGACACTCACAGACTGTCACTCATCCATGGAGTTACTCACACACCTAGTCAGTCTTGCAAAGAATCAATCACACCTCCATTTCCTCAACTATACAGTTATACACACCTTACTTATTCAAACATATACTAACACATATTTACTCTCTTTTACAATCCCTGATACAAGTTCACAATCATCCATACAGCCACTCACACATTCACTGGCTCTTATGCACAGTTATTTATATATGCCAACTCTCACATGTACTGTGTTTTACATATGTACTTACTTTGACATGTAGCACTGAGATATCCATTCACTCACCAATGCACTCATGCACACAGTCAACCACCCATACAGCTGTTTCCACATGCACTTTTGAACCCATACATCTAGTGAATCAACTGCTCACACATCTATGCACAGAGTCACACATCTCCCAGCCAGCCACACACACACTCAGTCTCCCATACAAATACTTGAGCAACCAATCAATAACCCATATACTTACTCATATAGCTACTGATCAACACATGCAGCAGTTTACAGAACAACAAACATAATGATGCACAAATTAAGACAGTTCAGTCACTAACCCATGCACTCAGTGAGACACATTTAACCACTCACTCATACAGTCAGTCATGCACCTACTAAATCCTTCATCCAGACACTTCTACATTCACTCATTGTTCAATATGTAAGACATATTTTAACTTTACAGAAATACACAGTCACTGGATGTTGTCATCAGTGATGTCATTTGAGATGTCATCAGTGATGTCATCAGTGATGTCATTTGAGATGTCATCAGTGATGTCATCAGTGATGTCACTGACCATGTCATGAATGATGTAATATGTGACATGATCAGCAGTGGATTGCGGGTGCGCGATATATAGTTAGTGCTACTAACTATATATGGAATTTCAATGGTTTTGTGTGAGTAAAAAAAGGTTTTTTAAATGCTAATTCCTAACTATATATGGTCTATAACCTATGGTTTTTTCAGTGAATATATATATATATAGTTCATGTTCGATGCACATTTGAATGTTATTACAACTCTCTATGTTAACATGTATTTTGGTTTTTCTCACAACTCATAAATGCGTTCATGTGTAGTTCTTATTGGTCCTCTCTTTGTTTACATTTTTGTATCATCATTTTGTAACACTGAATGCTGAATGCTTCTATGATGCAGCATGCAATCTCACGTTTTTTAGCTTAGCATATCAACATGTGTTCATTAAGACATATTTGTCATAATGATCTTTACTGGTGAGAATTGATAAAGTAGACGTCAGAATAATATCAACGCTCCATCAATTCCCACTTTGATGGCGAATCAAGCTACCACACAATCTTATCTTATCATCATCTGATCAAATTCTGATGTCACATTAGAATGCAGTTGTCTTTATTCATTTCAATCTGACCTGTTCCAAGTTTTTCATGTCATCGTACTATTCACATTGTCTATTTTCCAATTCAATCTCTGCTCTATTTCTTTTCTTTCCTCTAGTTCCTTCTTGAGCTTCTTTACATCTACAATAGCAATATATTATTACTATGATTAATAAGCCAATAGCAATAGTTATCAATGGTTTTAGTGTTGTTTCTACCAGACTTCCTCCCAGTGCTAAAAACCAACTTCTCAGAGATGAGAATCACTTTCCAATGTTTCCTAGGTGCCATCAGTTTTTAGTTCTGTTAGATCTTTCTCTAATTTAGTAATGTTGCTAATATATCCCTGCAAATCTTTACTTTTTTCAGGAATATAAGTACAACATTGTTGAACCTTTAACATGTAACAGACTCGTCCTTCTTTTGCTAGAAGCACATCTAAAGCAAAGTGGTTTTGTAAAACAATTAATCGGATAGCAACCATCTCTGTGTCTATAACAAGAAATCCTCCAGCAGTATCAGTTGACAGCCGAGCTACTACTGTTGGAAGTTTCCGAATTTTGTGTGAAGTTAGTATGACCCCAACTGAGGGTATTATAGCTCCAAAAATATCCCCAATAATTTCAGCAACACTAATTCCTCTTCCTAAACGTGTATGTCTTTTCTCATTGGTTCCAACGTTTTCATTTACGTGATACATTTTTGGAAAAACTATTACCCTATAACAACATTCATCCCATTGTTTTGGTAACCTATAATAAGCAATTCTCCCAAAAGCATAATATACTCCTGGAAATACAGGATCTTGCTAAATATTTACCACGACTTCCTACAAGTAGGAAGGAATGATCACATTCACTCAACCCAACATGTTTATTGCAATTGTCTGTTTTGTGTCTCAATATGCATAGCTTCCCTCTCTGTTTCCAATCCAGAGCCATAGCAGCATATTTCTCCCCCCTTTTTCAATTCACCCTCCCCTCCCTGCACCTAACAGGGTATCCTTATTTGCGATTCAGATTTTCTTTTTATCTCCCATCGTCAATCTTCTACTGACTTCATAAAATAAATTCTACACTATGTAAAGCACAAGTCAGATTATGTTGATGCACATATACTGTATCTATACTTAATGTCGTTGAAAAAATTCTCCCGTTATTTCAGCATCCCATGCGTATAGTACTACATTTACATTTTTCTTCACCAGAGCTTCTGAAAAAATTAAATCATAATTTGAATAATAGTATTGAAATTGTCCCCTAAAATAGAATAAACTTGTTAGTACACTCAATGAAATACCATAAGTTAGAGGTAGGTGATGATAGGTCATGCCCTCACACACCGAAGAAGGTAATTGCATGCACACATAACAGTCTCTTGCATCCATGCTATCAACATAGTCATAAAGGAGTTTAGTAAACACATTTAGTGAGAAATCATTAATAGACTGGTCATGATGTAAATCTGTATTTGTTCATTCATTAGTCACAACCACTTACTCTTGTACTTTTATAGTTTCAGTACTTGAATTCACATGGAGATTAGAGTTTGAATAAGGAAGACGAGGTAGGTTGAAGATTATCATTATCAAGACAAGCATTATAACAAAAGCAGTCAAAAAAGCAAGCACAAAGATATTAATGGCTTACTAAAGACTGATTTAGATCTTCTAGCTCAAACCTAAAGGTACTCTTTTTTTATATAGAATGGCTTATTTCGTACGGATTGCAGAGGTTTCTTTATCAGTGCCCTGTCACACTTTTTTTTGTCCCTTCAATGCTCTTTCGGCCTTTATTTCTCTAGCACTTTCACACAGTTTTTTCAAGGTGATTTTGTGAGTTGCAATCTTTGAAGCAGAAAGCGTAATCTTCTTTTTCCCACTCGTTTGCAGTTGCTAAATAAGTCCACTCTGAAGCTGCATATCTTTGACTTGGTATTCACGCTCTTTTTGTTCTGCGTACTGCAGGTTCCTCTCCATCTGTATCACTTTGCTCAGATGGGCTTGAAACTTAAATCACAGTTGGAAGTATTCTTCCTGCGGTCAGAATTTGTCTCAACCTTTCATATTTTCTCGGCCAACGGTCTCCTCTTCGCACTCGTTTTTCATGGACACTGTTCACTTTATTCGAGTCAATACTTTGCTTAGATAGATCCCTTTCTCTTTGACCCTTGTTACCAACTGGGACCAACTCTCCTTGACTCTCGTCTGAACCAGTGGTTCAAGACACAGTAGCTCAAGACACAGTAGCTAGTGCCCCCTCTACTCTGTGATCAATCTGAATAGGACGTCTCTCTACAGATCCAACACTTTCAAGATGACATAGGACTCGACGAATATGGGCGGCATGCACCCAGTTAGGCAGACCACCACATTTTACAGCAATTGTGGTTACAAGTATCACTTGATAAGGCCCACGGCAACGAGGTTCCAGGCAGGATTTTTGCACATGCTTCTTTACCAGTACCTAGTCATCTGGGCACAGGTCATGACACTGTTCCTGTTGTACTGTAGTTGCGACTTTTCCAAACTGGTGAGACTCAAATGCGTTGATTAATAATTTTCAAAGTTCAACAAATTAATCCATGTACTCTTGAAGGGTTGATCATTTCATTTATTTATTTCCGTTGATAAATCACACGTGAGATAAAATGTTTGAATTGCTTCTCATACCCAGATATGCTATTCCAAGCCTTTTTCTAGGCACGCTCACAAACATAAAACATTCTCGAGAGTTAATCATTTAATACCCAATGTATTTCGAGCTTTTACTGAGCTCTTCTTCAGGGGTTTCACTGTAAGTAAGAAAACATATGTCAAAGAATTGCCACTTCCAAGCATAGGAACATACACTGTGTGCTTATTTTCAAAGAAAAAATTCAACATTTCAGACTCATTACCTAGCGACTAGCCCTTAAGCAACACATTCCCTCTGCAACCGTAACCTTCAGTTACCAAAACAATGTCCCCAGGATCCCTTCATCTCCATCTCTCTCATTGACCTCCTCTAAGCTTCCCGCCAATAATCCCAATCCGTGATAATTACGACTAACCCAATGTTCTTGTTCTTCAGTGCCCCACTTCAATAAGCAACTGCCTGCACACATACTTTTGTGTTCCTTCGTATTCATCCTCCATACCAAACTGCTGCTAAATTACGGCACCTGCCTTTCTGCATTTGTTTGCTTTTCAACCCTGTGCCCTAACCACTCCTCTTTCTATCAACCAATAGTACGTCCTCAACCTTTTGGTGATCGTCCTGATAACTACCCGTCCCACAATGCAATGTGTTCCAACCTCTAGCTGTCTCAAAAAACCTTCCCACACATAACCAGACTACGAAACAACCAATCACTACTCCTGGACATTTGTAAAAATCGCCCCCCCCCTTAGATGTTAAACCGTGCTGCTTAAACGAAAGCTGTAATTTATAAGTTAGGACTACATTATGAAATGAATTTGAACTGTCAATAAAATGATAATACAGTTGTTATCAGTGCATGTTTTGAAAGTCCATTATTCAAAGAATGACACCTGATGTTTAACAACATAGTTCCTTTAGAGATATGTATCTCACGTGAAAGTTCACATGAACTCTTTCTCTTTTTTTGTGTTCTTCCGATATACCAATGGGTGCAACAAGTAGTTAGGGCATTAATTTGCTGAACTTTGAAAATTATTAATCAACGCAAACAATCGCTGTGCGTCCGTAAGGAACGTTATTCACGGTCCGTTCACTCCAGTTGTTTAACCAAGCGTGAACCAGGGCGGATCACGCTACCGGGCTGCACGCCAAACAGGTCTAGATATGAACAGCAACATAAAGGGAACTGTTAAGTTGGCCTGGTATATGATGCTCACTAGTTCTAGTGATCACCTTGTACCATGCCAAGCAACCCTTATGGTGGAGGTTGTAAAGTCGACCTTATAGACAAGCTATCCTAGGGGTAGCATGGACTAAGCAGTCTTAGGCTAAACTCTGTAAAGGCATGTGAAGCAAGCTGTTTTACCATACACAATCCCCTTGAATGTCAAATGAAAGGACACCACACAGATATATATTGAAAATATATATAGATTTATTTCTACAAATATACCCTATACTCTTAATGAGCACAGAAGCAAATGCGTTAAAACAAAACACAGTTTAAATATACAAAAGTTGCACGAATATGGATGAGCCCTAGGGGCCACCTAAACCATATACTAAAATAGTGGTATAAGAACCACCAAGGGGAAAGTGAAGAGGCCTAGGGCCTGGGGAATCGCTGGAGCTGTTCGGGACTAACAGTGATGAAGTCGGGAAAGGCCCGCCGGACTCGGGTGCAGTGCGGAAAGCGCACGCATGCACCAATGCAATGTCAATGGTGCGTAAAAGTTACAAAGTTCGTGTTTTAGGAACCTTCGGATGGACCTACAAGGATAAAACTTTAGACACGGGCACTAGAGGTGTATATCAGTGTGGGAACACCGGCGTTGCTGATTTACCTCACCCACAGGAAGCGGGTGCACAGGTGCGAAGTTGTGTCGGGTTTCGGCACGCAGGTCGATGGTGCTTGGAGCTGAAGATGCTGCAGGCGGGTCGTCGAGAAAAGTTCCGGTGGATCCAAGGGTGGATCTGAAGAGGTGAAGACCTGAGAGCAGAGGGGACAATGTTCAAAGTCACTAGCCAGTGACTACCGTGGAACCAGGAAGGAACCAGGCAATGTCGGGTGCAAACAGGCGATAAGGTGAAGATTGTCTCTGCAGCCACGTGGACACGAAGAAGTCAAGGATGTCCAGGCGTTGGTCAGGAGCTGTCTCACAAAGGCTCTCGCTGATGGCGGAGTCAGCAACTTGATTGGAGCAAACAGGCCTTGGCTAAAGCAAGCCACGCAGGAATCAATTCAAGCTTCTCACTCAGACCAGCAAGGTTAGAGCGGGTGCTCCTTTTCAGGGGAGCAAGGGCCAGTCCGGAGCAACCAGACCAGCAGTGTAAGTTGTAGTTTTCATTGCCAAGATGGCCGCTAGCCATGTGGCAAGTGGCCGGGATGGCGCATCAAGTGGCACAGTGCAAAAGGGCCCCACGCAGATCATGGAGATGCTGGTGGGCTGATCTTCGGTGCAAGGGCTGCTCGAGGTTGGGGCTTCTCAAACTCCAAAGCACAGCGTCGAGGGTGCCTCGGGTGCTGCGCAGTCAGCTTCTAAGGGGTCTTTCAAGAGGTCAGGTCCCACGTCTCTCGGTGCCTCCACGGGTCCCTTTTTTGCAGGGACTGTGGATCGGGCTGTGAGATGTCTATTAGTCTGGGTCTTGTCAGGCTCTGGGCTCGGGCTCGGGCGGGAGGCGGCGGCAAAGCAGATGTCGAGTTGCTGGTTGGTGCCTGTATTCACAGGGTGGTCACTCCTTGGCCACAAGGGAGATTCTCTTCAGTCTTCTGTGCAGCAGAATGTCGAAGTCCAGTTTTCTTCTTATTTCAAGTCGAGTTCAGGATGATCTGAAGTCTCAGGACACAGCTCCTACTCTTATTCCAAATCTAAGGGCCGGATCACCTGCTAGGTCCCTCCTCTGGGTGGTTACACCCCCTTTCCTTTGTCCAGCTTCGCGCCAGGACTGGGGCTCTAAAGCCCCAGCACCGGTTTGAACTGCAAATGCACGGGGACACCTTGTGTGCCCCAGGCATGTCTGATTCTATTCAGCCCTGTCCTACCCAATACACAAAATCCTGTCTGGGGAGGTGCTAGCACCTCCCAAGGCAGGACACCCTTTGTCCAAGCTGCCCTCGCTGGAAGGACTCCCAGCAGCAGGAGGTCAGACTTGTGTCTGTGGTGGCAGCATCCATTTTGTGATGCTGAGGCTCTGTTTAACTTTAACCGGGGTTCAGGTTAGGTACATGTCGTGTCCCTCTAGAAGGGTGGAAGGCTACCCCCGTCGCCAGAACTGGCGAGGGGGTAGTATTCCGATTCGTATGACACCTTACTCGACATGTTTTGATAAAGCCAAACCCAAGATAGCATTTAACCGCGAGGATTATAATGCACTTAAGAGTATATGGTATGGCAGTATCACGAAACAGCTAAAGGACATGGTTCCGAAAGCTGCAGACAGGCTCAGCTCATGCCAGAGCACTATCTCACATATTTCCAAGGACTCTGCCTCCAGGATTGATGAGGCCTTCCATATGAGTGGCTGATAGGAACATATGTGTCAATTTTTTGTTAGGTATAGGCATACTACACCTAAGTGAGGTGTGGTTACACCGACTTACCCCAGCTGAGTGATCAGCCAGTTGTGTCAAATATGGAGGCCAGGCCAGGGGTGGCACAATACGTGCTGCAGCCCCTGGTAGGCCTTGGAAGCACCTATGCCCTGGGTACCTGGGTACACTGTTACAGGGGCCAATACGGTGAACCAGTTCCAATTGTGTATGTACCTAAGGTACATGGAGTCCATTTTAAGGAGAGAGCAATTAGCCTGGGGCCCTTAATAGCAGGATCCCAGGCCAACTAAAGTAAAAAACCAGCTAAACACCAGGCAAAAGGTTTGGGGGTAACCATAGTCAGATATCCACCTTCCTACAGGAACCATCAAGGTGTGCACAGTAACTTTCCACTTGAAACTATGTTGGACTCTGCCCTAACTACTTGTTGCACCCATCGGTATATCGGAAGAACACAAAAAAAGAAAAAGAGTTCATGTGAACTTTCACGTGAGATACATATCTCTAAAGGAACTATGTTGTTAAACATCAGGTGTCATTCTTTGAATAATGGACTTTCAAAACATGCACTTATAACAACTGTATTATCAATTTATTGACAGTTCAAATTCATTTCATAATGTAGTCCTAACTTATAAATTACAGCTTTTGTTTAAGCAGCACGGTTTAACATCTAAGGGCGGGCGGGGCGATTTTTACAAATGTTCAGGGGTAGTGATTGGTTGTTTCGTAGTCGGGTTATGTGCGGGAAGGTTTTTTGAGACAGCTAGAGGTTGGAACACATTGCATTGTGGGACGGGTAGTTATCAGGACGATCACCAAAAGGTTGAGGACGTACTATTGGTTGATAGAAAGAGGAGGGGTTAGGGCACAGGGTTGAAAAGCAAACAAATGCAGAAAGGCAGGTGCCATAATTTAGCAACAGTTTGGTATGGAGGATGAATACGAAGGAACACAAAGGTATGTGTGCAGGTGGGTGCTTATTGAAGTGGGGCACTAAAGAACAAGAACATTGGGTTGGTCGTAATTATCACGGATTGGAATTATTGGCGGGAAAGTTAGGGGAGGTCAATGAGAGGGATGGTGATGAAGGGATCCTGGGGACATTGTTTTGGTAACTGAAGGTTACGGTTGTAGAGGTAATGTGTTGCTTAAGGGCTAGTCGCTAGGTAATGAGTCTGAAATGTTGAATTTTTTCTTTGAAAATAAGCACACAGTGTATGTTCCTATGCTTGGAAGTGGCAATTCTTTGACATATGTTTTCTTACTTACAGTGAAACCCCTGAAGAAGAGCTCAGTAAAAGCTCGAAATGCATTGGGTATTAAATGATTCACTCTCGAGAATGTTTTATGTTTGTGAGCGTTCCTAGAAAAAGGCTTGGAATAGCATATCTGAGTATTACAAGAAATTCAAACATTTTATCTCACGTGTGATTTATCAACGGAAATAAATAAATGAAATGATCAAACCCTTCAAGAGTACATGGATTAATTTGTTGAACTTTGAAAATTATTAATCAACGTAAACAATCGTTGTGCGTCCGTAAGGAATGTTATTCACGGTCCGTTCTCTCAAGTTGTTTAACCAAGCGTGAACCAGGGTGGATCACACTACCGGGCTGCACGCCAAACAGGTCTAGATATGAACAGCAACATAAAAGGAACCATCAAGGTGTGCACAGTAACTTTGCACTTGAGACTCAGAATGCACCACATCTGCCAATCCTTTCAATAATCGAGTAATAAGTCATCAGTAATATTCGCAAGCTGATTTGCTGGGACTGTATGCTATCTCATAGCACTCCCCATAATTATCTCATGAGAGGACAGTCCAGTTCTTCTGTTTGGGATACTTCATAAAGTCATCAAGACCAAAGGTAGAGCATCAGGCTGTTTCAGGGATGTTTTTACATACACATCTTTGCCAATCTGGACTTTAGAGTTTCAGTCACCTGTCCAACCACTCCAGACACCTCAGGCTGGTAGGCACAATGCAGCAAAAAGTATTTGTATTACTTCATTATTAAAATGTGTGCTTCTATCTGATTTCAAAGAGGTCGGAAATCCAAATCGTGGATTCAACTCTCTAAGAAGCAGGTTAGCTACTGTTAGACTGTCATTGCCTCTTGTAGAATAAGCTTCCACACAACGGGAGAACAAACACGCAATCACAAGGACATATTTTAGTCCATTACAAGGGGGCATTTCAACAAACTCAACCTGAATACGGGTAAAGGAACCTCCTGATTTTCCTAAATGACATGTATCGAGCATTGTTTTTCTTCCTGCAATTTGTTGTTGACATATCACACAGACTCTCTGCAATCGCTCTGAATCAGGGATTATACCAGGTCTGTCTAAGGAGGCATAACATAGGATCTCTTCCCACATGTGCAGGACCATAGCAATTCCTTGCCATAGGTGACAACAGATTACCTGGTAAAACTTGTCTCACATATGTGTACACCCACACTTCATCCTCGTGTTGACAATTGTATCCTGTTTAACCCACCCTTCTCTTTCAATTTGGGGTACTGCATCCTGTAATTCTTTAATCTCTTCGCAGTTTTCTACGACTGAAAACATTAGTCTGCATTCTGTGTCATTAGACTGTTCCTTCAAAGGCTCCCCATTAAATGCATAAGAATTTAGGGTGCAATAGCACGTGGTCTCATTTGCATAGCGATTGATGACCATCACATAATCGTGGGCATTTTGGAGTGTGGAACACTTCACCACCACAATCTGTACTGGCAGTTGTAGTGCCATCAGAAGGATTTTCACACACTCTCCGTTTCGTATGGGTAAACTCGTAGAGGTCATGTACCCATGTTGAGACCACAACTGCCCAAAATCGTGGACAATTCCAAAACCATATTGGCTGTCCATGAATATGGTTACTTTCATTTGTTCAGGAATGCTGCAAGCCCTGGTAAGTGCAATAATTTCAGCCACTTGTGCTGAATACACTCCTTCCAACAACGACGCTTCAACTACACCAACCACAGTACAGATAGCCCATGCAGCTCGCAAGGTACCTCCGGAATCTCTCGAATAGGATCCATCCGCAAACAAAACATGATCTGACCCGGGCAATGGGACATCTTGAATGTCAGGGCGGGGTTTGGTACATAATTCAGTCACGTCCAAGAAATCATGATCTGCTTCACTCATCACAACTTCATAACCTGTTAAGGGCATCAAGGTTGCTGTATTCAGACTTGTACATTTCATCACCGTCACATTTTCTTTTCCCCAAATCACTTGCTCGTATTTAGTTGACCCAGTACTTATGAGATGTTGTGTTCTAGTCCGAGTAAGCAGAATCTCAACAGAATGTTGTACATACACTTTCAAAGGATGACCCATCACAATGTTTTTACATTGCTCTTAACTCAAAGATGTTGCTGCAACAACTTTAAAACATCCAGGCAACCCAGCAACTACAGGGTCTAAAGTAGCTGAAAAGTATGAAACAGGTCTGCAAGCAGTTCCATGTATTTTCGTTAGAACTAAGAGTGTGCAACCTTTGCCCTCACTACAGAACAAAGTAAAACTCTTGTTAAAGTCAGGCATTCCCCATGCTGGAGCACAACACATTGTCTCGCAGTTCATGTAAAGAGTGCATACATTCAAAATCCAATGGAACGGGATCAGACACATCTTTGTGTGTAAGTTTTTGAAGTGGCTTGGCTAACAGGGCAAAGTTTAGTATCCTCTGCCTGCAACAACCAACCATTCCCAAAAACTTGCGGACCTCCTTTTGACTACTTGGTGGATTCATCTGCAAAATAGTAGTGATCCGATCCTGTGTCAGTTTTCTGGCTCCTTTTTCAATGTGTGTCACAAATAGAGAACTTCTCTTTTGCTAAATTGGATTTTTGCCGATGATACCTTATGTCCATTTATTGCCAAGTGATTCAATAAAACATTAGTGTCACAAACGCGTGCATGTTTAGTACCAGATGTGACCAACGAATCATCGATGTATTGCACCAGCACAGAGTGATTTGGCATTCCTAATTATTCAAGATTTCTTTTCAATATTTGGTTGAAAATCGAAGGACTCTCTGTATACCCCTGTGGAACTCGGCACAATGACAAGACACAGTTTCCGACCCGCAACACAAACAAATATTGGCTATCCGGATGCAAGGGGATCGAGAAAAAGACTTGTGATAAGTCAATCACTGAAAACCATTCAGCCTCGCAAGGAATCTCTAGTATAGAATCACAGCAGGATTTGGTCCAATTGGACAACATGGTATCACAATTTGGTTTATTTTTCTTAAATCCTGCACAATTCTATATTTTCCGTTTGGTTTCCGAATACCTATGATAGGTGAATTACATGGGATTCTCAAAATCTCTCTCTGAATTCCTTGTTCAATCAGAGTCTTAATCAAAGGAGTTATGCCTTTTATGGTTTCTGGGCACAGATTGTACGCAGGTGTTCTAGGAAATTCTGCATTTGGCTTCACTGTGGTTTGAGTTAAAGCTACTCCTTTCATCACACCAATATCCTTTCCTTTATAATCCCACACTTCAGGCAAAATTGTATCTTGCAACTCAAGTGGTAAATTATTTTCAGTAAGTAAGGGATATAACCCCTATACTGCTGTCTTTTGTCTGGCCATTTTAAACACCACATATTCATCTTTTGTATGGAAAACTATTGCCTTTGGGGTACAATAGATGGAACAATTAATTTTGCACAGTAAGTCTTGCCCTAACAAATTCAATGGACTAGAATTACACACCACAAACTTGTGTAAATCTTCAAAAGACTCAGGGGTATATTCTCAAGTAGCTATTGCAGAGTTAACGGCACCTTAACGCAGCCAAATTTGCGATAAACTTATCATCCATTCACAAGCTAGCGCAAACAGCCCATATCACCAGTTTTCAGGTGATAACAGCTGCAAAAAACATCGCCAAGATGACCCAGGCAACTATCGCTAATGAGATGCAGACTAGGCTTTACCGAGCAAAAAGCAGTGACAACACCACTCCACAACATTCTCAATGAACAGACAGATCGGCGATAAGATCACAAAACTGACGATAAGGCACGTTAGCAGCAGAAAAATTACACCTGCTCTGGCCTGGTGTAAAGTCGGATGACAACCGGCAGCAGCCAAGGGAGCACAGCACAAAGCCATACATGATGAACAACAGATGCCCCAGAGCAACTGAACATGCAGCACGGAGTCCCAATAGGGCAACAACACCCACCGCTACCACACCCAGGACCACAACCCCCCCCCGGATAACCCCCCAGACTCCCACAGAGGCAGCACGGAAAACAACAGCGGACCAACCAACAGCTGCATCCAAGTCCCTCACACCTGTCCGGGATGCAATCATCAGCCTGGTACCCCAGTATCTATTCGTCCACCACAATGTGCATGATCCGCTGGAGACCAAGCAAGGACCATACACCATAGCTGGATGCACACATGTGTGGGGGGCAATCCACAGCACACATGTCCTACTTGTGCACCCGGGTGACACAGCACACAATCACTGCAACAGAAAGCCCACATCTCACATCAATGTGCAGGCAACACATGAACACCATGGAATCTACACCAACGTTGTTGCCAAATACCCAGCCAGTATACATGATTCCTTCATCCTCGGACAGTCCATCATCCACCAGCGCTACCAGGATGGCACCAAGGGAAATGCACAGCCCCTTGGCAAGTTCAAAATGAATACCCCACACACCTTAACTCCACAACCATGCAACTCACAACTCTAGCAATGCACAAGTCACAAAATCACATACAACATGCCAAATGGCAATGTGCATTGGGTAGTGCTGGCAATTTGAGGGTGGACAGTGGACATTTGGGCTACTTGAGGGATGTGAGGTTGTACACATACACATGAATCTGACAGTTTCCTGCTCTGTCCAATGTGAGTGGCCTGTTTCTGCACATGTGCGGACCCAGTTTTGTCCCCTGTTTTGCAGTGTTGGGGTTGCACTTTGTGCCACACTGTCAAGCGATGTACTGTTCTTGCTTTGTGTGTGTGCTGCAGTTAGCCATGGGGATGTGGGACATGATTCCTGGGTCATTGTGAGTGTGCAGTGTGCTCTACTTACTTGTGCATGTGTGCCATTGTGCCCAACTCCCCGTCCCCCCAGTCCCTGGTCGTTACTCATCTTGTTGTTGTGTCAGGTCCTCTCGAGCTGTGTCCGTACTCCTACCTCCTTGCACCGTCTCCACACTGATGACTGGCCTCCATTTCCTCCGGCTCCACCTGTGGCACAGGATTCTCACCTCCTGTCGCCGTTGCTGCCTTCATGTTGGCAGTGGGTTTTTGCCTGGTTTAGGTTTTCAGCTCATGCCAGCGCCTCTTGGCCTCCTCCATTGGCCTCCTCGACACTCCGGCTGCATTCCGGGTAGTCTGATTGTGGGTCAGTTGATGGTAGTGTTCTGTCACCTCCGTGATGCTTGTCTTGTTTTCCTGCAAACTTCACCCCGTCTTCCTCTTCCTCTTCTCCCTGGCCTTCCCCGACCCCGTTGTACCTTGTTGCGTGGTCTGTGGGGCTTGTAGGGTTCGCATTGGCCTCTGCGCTCCGTCAGGGTGCATCCATGTTGCTGCGCACTTTGGATTGTTTCTGGTGTGTTTTTCTAGTTCTGCTTTTATAGTGCATTTTCCCGCTGTACGTGTAGGATTTGCAGGCCTGCTGCTGGTTTTCGTAGCTTTTTGTATCGTGCTTGGCCTCATCGCAGTTTTTTTGCGTTCTTGTTTCACATTTTTGCAGCGTGGCATTGATTTTAATGCGGCCATCTGGTGACTATTGCATGGTACCACCGTGTTGTGAATACTTGGTTAACACTGCGTAAGTTTCCCGCAAAAGACTGCGATGTTGAGGGTTGCGTTAAGTAACTTTTGCAATGGTTATCACACGTTCTTGCGAATACCCCCCCCCCAATTTGTACTGGTACAGGTTCTGTCACTGCAGTCTATGCCAATTGGTTGGATACTTCTACAACTTAGATTCTTTATTCAGAGAGGGGTGGGTTGGGAATTTCCACAGTTCCCACAGTGGAATGGGTAGCACCACTATCTACAAGGAAAGAAATTGGCTTTCAATTTACAAGTTGGTCATGTTTTTGATGAAGGTCCGGATGGTCACATCATGAACACATGAAACTTGGAAAATAGCATGATACCCACATGTGGATCAAGCGCGGTTGGGCTTAAAAAGAGGATCAAAGTCTTGATTATTTGGCAAAAAATTGATAAATTGCATCAAGCGTGGTTGAGCATAAAAAAAGGAATAAATAATTGATTATTTCACGAACAATTGATACATTTAAACCGTTGTACATTTTTTAATTAAGCTGTGCGACTGGTCTTGGGGCGAAATGTTGCACCACATACCATGTTTCACTATCCGTGTGCCACAAGGGCAAGGCACGATACCAGTGACCATGCACAATTGGATGATTTCAGGACGAACACAAATGATCATAGAAGAGAATGGTGTGCATCACATTATTTTTTTGAACATTTTCATGATTAATTGCCCTTTACAGGGTTTGCACCCAGCACCAAAAAAAGGTTAAAGCTGATTAAACGGTTTCTGCAATGCGATCCACACTGACGGCAAAAACATCCAGTTCTTTCAAACTTGTTTGGGGGCAAGTGGAACGTTGATTGAACATGAAGGCATGTTTATTTTAAAGTTGAAAACTGTATGAGTTAACACATGTTTAACAATTTAGAATGGTGTCAGAGTTTCTAAAATTTATATTTCTCATACAAAAATCTGGTTAATGTAGGGAATTGCATTATGGGAGTCGCAGTTGTTTAAGGGTTTGTTGGGAGTTTCGAGGCAGGAGCGGGTAGAACAGGTGACTAATTAGAGTATGATTGCCCAAGGGAGAGACTCTGATGAGCGCGTTTAGTTTAAAAATCGAGCGGTGTCATGGGGAGGTAACAATTTCTTTAAACGAGATGCGGACACAGAGCTGTTAAATCGTCCTGGCAGGTATGTGTGGTTGCTGATATAATGCGTTGAATGTTGGAATTGTCAATGGATGAAAGTGTGGGAAGGAAAGGGGGTGGCAGCAACATGGGGTTAAGTGAGGGGTGTAATGGATCGAGAGTCGCTTTTGTTACAGGAGAGTTTGGTAGAAGGGTAAACAACAGGAGGTTGACTGACGATGTGCTAGAGGAGGGGGGTGTTTGTAGTGGTGAGTACGACTGGTATGTAAAACAAGTGACTGGGGTGTGAGTTGGGCAGGTTGGAAATGACGAATGGAGTGAGGTAGTGTGTTGAGGTGTGAGAAGGGTGAATGTGGATAGAAATGGGATACGTGGTTCGGAGGAATGTTTTGGGTATAGTGAGTTCAAAGAGAGCAGATTGACAGTGGGTTTGAAGATGGGATTTACAAAGCCTCACGGGGTGGAAGTGGGATGTAATTGTTTTTGTCAGATATTTTGTGGGATGATTGCCCAAATCAATTGATGTTTATGTTAGTGCACAACAGCACCAATATCACATTGTTGTTTTTTCAAACAGTTTTTCAAACAATAAATATGTATTATTGTAATGTATAAGCAAGCAGAAATGATGAAATGTTTTACTTGTAGTTACCCCTGAGGAAGGACTCACGTAGTCCGAAATGCATTGGGTTTGAATAAAGAACATGCCTTGGACAAATTATGCGTTGGTCGTGTTTTTGATAGAGATCCGTATGGTCACATCATGAACACATGAAACTTGCAAAATAGCATGATACCCCACTCGTGGATCAAGCATGGTTGAACATAAAAAGAGGAACAAAGCATTGATTATTTGGCGAAAAATTGATAAATTTAAAGCGTTGTACATTTTCGAATTAGGCTGGGTGACTGGTCTTGGGGCGAAATGTTGCCCCACATACCATGTTTCAATTTACCTTGCCATCCACATGGGGACCATTCTGATCTACCTCTAAGGATGTGCCAAGCATGTATCCCTCCTCCCCTCTCAGGCAATATCATTGAGACATTTCTGAGTCACTGTCATCGGTCTGCAACAAGTACCGTAATGCCACTTGTACATTCACATTTACCTGATCATTGTTATGAAATCCCTTATCAGCATTGTATCTCTGCAGTCTGCACCCATCCATTCAATTGAGGCATGGGAGCTTGCGGAATATTTCAATTTTGACCTCTCAACCTCGGCACTGACTGATTTGGCATTTCAATATTTACCTGTGGCTGTAAAATTCTTCCTGTAACTGTCTGTTGTTCTGCCTGAATAGCTGTGTTAAACTTACACTCGCATTTCCAATGCCCGATCTTGAAGCAAATGTAACATGGATCAGTCTTTTTCAACATATTTATTTGTGATCCCCTTCCTCTTTTTTTGTTACATCCTCAAGCCCGCTATATTGCTTAAATACCTGCAAAAGCCTTTCATAATATACATGCACAGTCTCTTTTAGTTCCTGAGTAGTGCTGTCTATTTATACCCAATCTGTTTCTTTCGGAAAAATCTTTCCTTTCAGATAGGTAATAACCTGATTATGCTTCCTCATCACTTCTACCGACGGCGCACTAGTTTTTGAATCTCATGCAGGCTCTGTTTCTGGACAATTCACAGCAATTTTACATTCAGTCCACAAATCAGTCGGAAGTATGATGTCAAATAGGGTGTCTAAATATTTTATCAGAACCTTTGAAACTTTCACAAATCTATCCACTCGCTTGTACCACTCAACAGGACTCTCTCCCAATTTTGGAAAGTCATTTGTAAAAGACAAAATATCCTGTCTACTCCAAGGGGCATGAACATAACCTCCTCCTGGTACTTCTCTCATAGGATATGCTGTTGCTTCTTCCTTTCCTTTCCCTTTCTCCATCATTGGGTATAGAGGCAAGACCATCGCCATATCTTCCTTCTTTTTAGCCCAACTGCCTTCCCAGCTTTCTACTTCTCCCCATCGTTTCAAAGTAGTTAACGGTTCTTCAATCTGTAAACTCTTCCCAGAAGGGGTCAGACTCTCTATACCTTTGTTGCTAAAATCCAATTGCTATGTTTTTTTGTAAAGCCTTAGATTTTTCTACATCTGTGTGGAAAAGTAAATTTTGCCATGTTCTGTGTCCCTACGTGTCCCCCATCTTATGTTATGTGTGCATGATTAATATGCATATGTATTCCTCATGTTTGATTAAAGACGCACTTACAGTTGTGTCCATCTCTAGTATGCCAGTTTCCAGTTCTCGTGAAAGCTACGAGTAATAGGCCTATGTAAAAGTTACGTTGCCACGTTTCTCAGTGTGCACGTTATTTCATTGAAAAGTCCCCGTTTCTAGGCCTCGAAAGGGCCCGGACACCAGATTCAGCTCCTGTCTCCTGAGCCCTCGCTGAGGAGCGATACAGCCCCCACCTGTGTTCCTGACCCTTCACTTACTTCCTGCCTCACAGTGCCCGGCTCGGCCTGGCTCTGCCTGCCAGTCTGCCAAGAGTATGTTATGATTCTAGTTATCAGTCCAGCCCTCCTTCTCTGCATTCCTAAGCTACTGAATCGCATCAATAGTTTCAGTCATCGTCTAGCCTTTACGTCTCCATGTAAGAGAAATACTGTATTAATGGTCATTTTATATTCTTCAACACGCACTACATGAAGAATAATGCATGCACCAGTCTTAGAATCTGTTAGCCTTTACCCCGATAACTTTCGGATTCTATCAACATGTTCTCTAAACATCAGATACTAGATAATGTCTAGGTACATGTCGCCCTGACTCTCCAGACTTCAGTCTCTGCTCCTAGCGCAGAAGTCATAGCCCCCAGCTTCTCCTAGTAACACGTCATTGTCAGTTTGCGCGCACCACTAGGTTAGAGGTCCCGGCTCCTTAGGTAGCCCCCTCCATGTTTCCGCCCCATTTATGACATATTCTGTTACGTTTACATCACATGTCTATGTACACGCCTCCTGTTACACCTACTTTCACCCTTATCTTTCGCGACTGTTACTGACCCCACCCACTGCTCCGCCTATTGTATGTATTGTAATGCAATTGTTTTAGTATATATACTTGTGCACTGTTATTAAATGTTACGCCAACGCCAACGCCGATCCTGCCCCCGGCAGCGCTGCCATCCTATTCCTGTGCAGGTTGTCCTGTTCCTGTCCTTTATGCTGTATTAAACCTGCAAACTCCTACTACCTCGAATCTTGACTCTTATTTATTGAGCTATCTGTTATTACTATGTCCAGTCAAAAATAGATCCGGTATTATTTATTTATATACCACATAATGGCGCCCGAATAGGGACTTGCCCTTTCCCCACGCGCCGGTGAAGCCACGTGTGCCCCCTGACCCTCTGCAGCCGTGACGGAACCATACCGTGCACGTGCAGATATTTCTGCTTCAAGTATCCCTCAGGCCTACGGAGGAGACGGAGGTTGCGGTCCAGCATCCAGACGAGGCGGTGGAGGAACGCGGCGAGTCCCGACCAGAGCCCAAGCCGAGAGTCCAAGGTCCGAGGTATCCGGAGGCCCACCCGTAACAGAAGTCCGAAGTGTGTCCGTCCGGCGTCGAAGCAGTCCAGTCCAGTCCGAGGCTTTCCGTTCTTGCTGCCCGGTGAGTACCATTGCTGGGGTAGTATCTAGACAGGGTCAATCTAATTGACTCTGGTCCGTGGGTTTGGTGGTACACAGACCCAACACGAAGCGTCCACTTCGGTGGATGCGGGTCCTGACGTGTCTCTTTATGAGACCGGTAAGTTTCGTACTGTTTCAGCAGTGCATCTAGTCTCTGTTCTAGTTAGTTCTGTTCTCGAGAAAATTCATGTATTCTGTTTCCAGTATTCCAGGTAGTATTTTGTCAGAACTGTTATTTTAAATGTCATTCATGTATTTTAATGTCGTGGTATGAAAGTGGTGTAATTATCGTGTTCATTGTGTATTGTATTGTGTCTAGATTACAGTTCAGTCATGCCTTTGTTTTCCAAACTACGTCAGTTAAGAACTAGAAAAGGTCTGTTAGAAGAAGCAGTTCCTGTCCCGCCTAGGGACAGTCCAGGTCACTTTATGTATCAGAAGCATGGCATAAGTGCCATATTGTATCTAGATTTATGGGTAGAGTACACCAAAGAGTTAGAAGAAAAGTATAGATGGCCTGTATCAGGCACATGGGATGCCGAGTGCATCATGCGAGTAGAAGAAGTATTATGGAAAAAGAAAGCCAGACAGTCACAGAAAGACGCCATCGAGTTATGGCGCAAAGAATCTCATAAAAGAACCGAAAAAGAAATCAGAAAGTCAGAATTAAGTAGAGAATCCTTAGAACGAGCCCAAGAAAGGGAATTAATCGAGATAGGTGAACGAGTTAAAACCGAACAGTCAGACAGACAGAGGAATGCCCTTATTAAGGGTATGTATCCTCTTCTTGCCGAGGGCTTGCCAAAAGCGACCCCGGAGGCATCCAGCAATTTTCCGCTACCCTTAGTTCCGATCAAGTTACGTCACAAACCGACCGCAGCTGATATTTTTCTCTCGTCCTATTTGGATGATACAGTCCCAGAATATGCAAATCCTGTTCCGCCAGTTCCTGTAAATCATATAATTCCTGCTCCTCCAGACACCGGGGCACCTTTTGCAGTACCTGCTACGGTACCCCCGGTCCAGCCCATAGTACAACTTCCCGCCACATCAGCCACTCTGCCAGCACGAAGAGTGTCAGTCGACGATTCTAGTTTAGGGGCCGCAGGAGGAGGTCCTCCTGGTACCCCGCCACCACACCAGCGTGTAACGTTAGTCGAGTTACATGAACGTGCGTTACAGCGTACGCCCAAATATAAGTCCGTTGCAGACATCCGACGAGCTCTTACTGAATGCCGCTATGATCCAGTCACAGGCGATGATAGTACGGTTATATACTCCATACGTGTAAGACGGGTGACCGGGTATTTGGACACCCTACCGGATATGAAAGAAGATCTAGACAGAATATATCGTTTCATCCGTACAGGGGATGATCCAGAAAGTATTGGTGAAGCCATGTCTCAAAGGAAAGCTGAGATCCAGCTCATGATATTAAAGTTTCTGATCAATTGTTTAATACGGGAACAAGATTATCCGACCAAAGATCCGGCCGAAATGAGAACCCTGACAAGGTGGAGTGATAATATAGCCGAGGGTAAGCACAGAACCATCAGTAGTATAGAGAGTATGTACAAGAAAATACGTAAAGAAATAATAAGGTTACACGAGCAACGTAAAACAGCACAAGTAAGCGAGAAAGAGAATGACTCTCCTACGGAAGAGGTAGAGGACGAGAATCCCGCTAGAATAGCGTATGTAGGAAAATCTAGATTTCCAGACCGCCATTTACGCCTAGAACACAAGAAAGTCTTTCATCATCCAGCACCGGAACAAGCTTCTCTAGAACAAGTATTTCAAGCTACCGATCACATTTTGAAATCACGAATTGGTTATAGTGAGTTAAGTACTATGCATGAACAAGAACTAGCCCGATCAGCAGTCCGATGGACTACTGATTCTACCACTTTTCCAGACGAAATAGTGGCACAAATGTTTCTGAAATTGCCCCCAGCCGAGCAGCGACTGGTGGGTATGTATATGATTCAGCACCTCATCACATTGTATGAGGGTCAACATTCTGATCCAGGTCCGTTACATGATGTCCTGAACGAGTTACTCCAGTATAGATGGAAATGTTTAGGTACCGATTTAGTTAGCGTCATTCTAGAACAGCGCCATAAATATAGTATGTTTTTGAACCCGCATTTTGTTCATGTCTCACCTCCAGAAAGTAAACCGTTTTACATAGATAGACAGAATCCGTTACGAGAAGTACACCCAGTCAGGACAGCAGATGGTGAAATGCAACGAGTATTTGTTTACACCCCGATTACAAAAATGGAACTCTTAGAGATGAAGAAATTAATTCCCTGTCACGACAAAGATCCAGCAGGGTTCCACCGAGAATTAAAAGACATGCTCCGTATGGGAGAATATACGTATCCAGATATTATTAAAATGTTAAAAGTCCTGTTGCCTGCGGGCATATATGAAAAACTCAAGGAAAAAGAATGGGAGGTGGGAGAGAAAAAGATCGATTGGGCAGTTCTAGAAGCTGAAGATAAGATACGAGTACCAGGTACCGGTCTTGGAGAGAAATGTAAAGAATTACCAGAACTGTTAATACAAGTTTTGCCCAGATTGTTAGCCACTAAAAAGGAAGACTGGGATGCAATCTCAGCCTGTAAACAGAAACAAGACGAAGACACTAGTGATTTTTATTCTAGATTTGAAAAATGTTTCATTATAAACAGTGGATTGAAGACGAGTAGCGAGTCATACCCTCATCTTTTTGTTACTAAACTAGTCGAGAATTCAAGTCCACAAGTTAAGAATCGAGTTTTGAAAGTCGAAAGTACATGGCAAGCTAGTACCCCGTCCCAGATGTTACAGATGCTCCAGTACCACCAGAATAGAATCAGAGAAGAGCAAGAACACGAGAGAAAACGTATGAAAGACACGAAAATGAAAGTACTAGTTGCACAATCTATTCCACAAGACAGTCAGAAGAGGGGTCCGAATCAAGCCAGTCATCCTGCAGCTCCCGTTAAAGGGACATGCAATTATTGTAAACAGCCAGGTCATTTCATAAACGAGTGTGCAGTTCTGAAACATAATATAGCTACCGGTAAAACTAAAGAAAGACCACGTCCGCCTAGGCAAGAACAAGTTTCACAGACTTCTCAGCCACAGAATGCACAACAGACAGTTCCAGCACCGCAGCCTATTGCTGCAACACAGCATGTTACACAGCAGATGTACCAGTATGCTCAGGCAGAGTATCCAGAGTACCAACAGTATTCATGAAACAGCCTAGAGAGGGAGGTAGGCTTGCCTCTCATCGAGATTCCTGTAGATCAAGAGGGTCCCTATGTACACAGTCAAGTGTTAGGGAAAGACAGAAAGTTTCTGATTGATACAGGGGCAAGTAGGACTACCATAAGTCACGCCGAGGTTCCAGGGGCTCCGCTCTCAGGCTCTAGAAATGTTTCCCTTGGATTTTCAGGAAAGCCTATTGTAAACGAGATATCTAAGCCAGTTACTCTAGACGTAGGTCCATTGTCCCGTACTACTGATCTATTGCTTACGAAGTCCTGTCCAGAAAATCTGTTAGGCATTAAGACACTGAAAGAATTAGGTGCAGTTATTTGCTGCTCCCCAGAGGGAATACGGTTGTTTTTACGTGACTTCAAGGGTCACTATGTATTACGAGATTTTGATCCAAGATTGTCAAATGTTCCGCAGCATCTATGGGCGCAAGGTCCAACTGATGTTGGTTTTATGCAAATCACACCCCATCGTGTGACTCTCAAACCAGGTGTAGTGTTACCACGAATCAGACAGTACAGATTGCCACCTGAGGCTGTAGCAGCCTTATCCAAAATTATTGACGAGCTCATGGCTCAAGGAGTAGTTGTAGAAACTGACTCCAATGTATGTAATTCTCCTATCATTCCAGTCATGAAACGTACTGATCCAAATGCACCCCCAGTATATCGATTAGTGATTGACCTTCGAGAACTCAATAAATGTATTATTCCCCAGTACCCAGTTGTCCCAGATATTTCTTCCCTATTGACAGCCATTGATTCCGAAGCCACATTTTTCACAGTCATAGACCTCAAGAACGCGTTTTTCAGTGTCCCCATTCATCCAGACAGCCAGTTTCTTTTCGGATTTTGTTTAAATGGAAGGAGCTATAAATTCACACGAGCTCCTCAAGGTTTCACAGAAAGTCCTAGCATTTACAGTCAAGCACTTAAAAGACAACTAGACAATATTCACATGCCAACAGACACTGCTCTGCTCCAGTATGTCGATGATCTACTGATCACAGCCCGTTCTGAACGTGCTTGCGAGCGAGCATCACTTACAGTCTTGTATTTCCTTGCCGAGATGGGGCACAAGGTGTCCCCTTCAAAGCTTCAATTCTGTGTCCAGCAAGTGATCTACTTAGGCCACTTACTGTCCAAGTGGGGTAGGCAGTTGACACCAGACCGTATCCAGTTAATAGCGAGTCTTCCTCAGCCCAAGACCCAGAAGGAGGTACGTGCTTTTATCGGCCTTACTTCTTATTGCAGACAATGGATTCCTCAGTATGCATTTCTAGCCAAACCACTGATACAGTTAACGACACAGGAGGCAGCTGTATCGACTGTCCTCCCTTGGACATCTGAACATACACTTAGTTTCAATGAGTTAAAGAAAGCTTTATGCCAAGCTCCTGTTTTAGCTACACCGAACTACAGTAAGCCTTTTACACTTTTCGTCACAGAACGTGATGGTACAGCATTATCTGTTCTTACACAAGATCAAGCAGGTCAATACAAGCCCTGTGCTTATTTTTCAAGCACATTAGATCCTGTAGCCCAGGCTCTGCCTGCGTGCCTCAAGTCAGTTGCAGCCACAGCACTAGCTATCAGACAAAGTGATTCCATCGTATTAGGACATTCCTTGACAGTACAAGTTCCACACTCCGTGGAAGTTCTTTTAAACCGAACACAGACTCAGCACTTGACAGTTGCACGTTTAACAGGTTATGAACTGACACTGTTCCAGCCACACATAGAAATCAGACGCTGCAACGTTCTAAATCCTGCTACACTGTTACCGTCAGCTAATTCGAATCCTGCCACACACGACTGTGTGGAAGCAGTTAACACTATGACTAAGCCAAGACAAGATCTGACAGATATTCCATTACCAGATCCCGACCTGACACTTTATGTGGATGGTTCATGTATGAGAACAAGTACAGGAGAACTAGTAGCCGCGTATGCAGTGACTACTGACACTGAAGTTATAGAAACACACCGTATTGACACCCTGTCTGCTCAAGCAGCAGAGCTAGTTGCTCTGACCCAAGCCTGCATACACGCCAAGAACCTGAAAGTTAATATTTACACAGATTCACGCTACGCATTTGGAGTCGTACACAACTTTGGAGTGCTCTGGCAGGAGAGAGGTTTCATGACTTCTCATGGAACCAAGATTCAGCATGGTCTCCTTATTCAAGCTCTGTTAGATGCCATACATTTACCGACATCTATTGCTATCATGAAATGCAAAGCACATACGAAAGTTACTGACACTATTTCCCAGGGTAATGATCTAGCAGATCGCACAGCCAAGCTTACAGCACAGACACCAGATATACCAGTTAACAAGACACCGACATCCATTCTAGAACAGACTACTTGTATGACAGTTAAGGACCCTACTCAAGATGTCATAGATATCCAGTTACATGCTACTCCCGATGAAATCAAGAAATGGTCCGAACAAGGAGGGGTCCAGACAGACCAGGGATGGGTAACGAAGGGAAAAGCCACATGGTTTCTCCCCGACTCTATGGTTCAAGTCATTATCAATACCGTACATAGTCCAGCACACTTAGGAGAAAAAGCTATGTTAGACAGTATCCAGAACATTTGGTTCAACAAGCATTTACGAGCTGCAGCCAAGCAGAAAGTCCGTACCTGTATGATATGTTGCCAGTTTAATCCAGGTAAAAGTGTCCCGGTGGAACAAGGTGGATTCCAGCCCCCTGACCACCCTTTTGAGGTCCTCCAGATGGATTATATTCAGATGGACCGATGTCGAGGTTTCAAGTATGTCCTTGTAGTTGTATGCGCTTTGTCCAGGTGGACAGAAGCATATCCAGTTCCAGATTACACAGCCGCGACCACTGCCAAGCAGTTGGTTCGTGAGTTCTTCCCCCGTTATGGACTCCCAAGGGTCGTATATTCTGATAACGGCCAGCCATTCTCATCTGAACTCATGAAACACGTTTCCCTGTTGTTAGGGTACCAGTGGAAGTTCCATTGTGTACGCCATCCAGAAGCAGCCAGTCTCGTAGAGAGACATAATCAAACCTTGAAAATCCGTATTGCTAAAATCTGCCAAGAAAAAGGTGTAGACTGGTTAGTAGCTCTGCCAGTCGCTCTGTTTTATATGCGCATGGTCGCACATTCCAGATCAGGTCTGTCCCCGTATGAGGTCGTATTCGGCCGCCCCCCAAATATGTGGGGTACACCTAGACCTCGAAGTATTACAGATGTTTCAAGTAATATGCTGACAGATTACCTAGCTTCCTTGATGTCTGCCCTACACTCTTGTCGTTCACAGGTTGCCGCCGCATTTCCAGACAATACCGAGGTGGCACCGCATGAAATCGTTCCCGGAAATCTGGTTCTTGTAAGGAACTTTGATCGTTCAAGTCCGCTGGAGCCCCGCTGGAAGGAGCCCAAGCAAGTTCTCCTGGCCACCCGTACTGCCGTCAAGCTGGAAGGCAGGAAGGGCTGGGTACATTTGTCGCATGTAAAGAAGTTTTATGGACTAAAGACTGTTTCCAAGAAAATTTCCGAGGATTTTAAAGACTGCCAAAGTACTATTCTCAAGGACTGTCCCGCAAATGACATTGATACGAAACCCTCCCTGTTAGAGAAAACTCGGCAGCAGGAGTATAAGTTAAAATTAAGGTCTAGTAAAATAAGTCAGCCAGTTTGATTGTCTAAGTCCTCCCCTAGGTGAAACGGTTAGACCGGTTTCTGACATGTATAAAATAGACCCCCATAGAGAGAGAGTTAGTGAGAACTCTAAAAGTTGCATTATTATTTTATGTTTTCTGCTATATCTCAGCCTTATGATTACCTGCACGAGTTATGCATTTTATTTATGTTTTCCAGTTTCTCATGTAAATAAGTCTTCTAATACTACAGTAGAGCATATGTTTAGTGATCTGCCTCCTCATGAACTATCTTATCGTCTTGCTATGCGAAATAATTCCTTTATCCGCATGTTACATTATTCACACCAGACCAGCAATGCCACTAATTGTTGGGTGTGTGGTCGACTCCCCCCTTTCCAGACACCGAAGGGAGTTCTGCCACTGTTTCCTTACCCATTTTCACATAACGGTTCATGTGGAGCATGGTCCACGTTAACGTCATCCTTAACAGATATGTCCTTTCTGAACAGTACATGTTTTCCAGATAAGCAAGGTCTTCCCCACAGAACAGGGTTAGATCTAGAAAATGAAGTTTATAATTTGGGTAATTATTCTTCGAATTTTATGGTCCTGAATGTTCAGTCTGATACTACTCCAGACTTACCTGCTATGTCAGTACTACCAGTCAAAGGTGAATTATGTGTCAGAAAGAATGGTTCCATACATGTAGGACATAGTGATTGTACTACTATTGTCAAGTATAGTGACAGTGGGAAATCTATTTTCAAAGCTTCACGTCATTCTTATTTTGTTTGTGGTCAGACCGCATATGTTCGTCTGCCCCTCGATTGGGAGGGAACCTGTTACATTGCCTTCCTACTGCCACCAGTTTTTCTAGCCCCACCTGACTATCATAGGAATTCCCACCTAGTACATACTAGACACAAGAGAGACCTCCCGATTGTTGATTATACTGAAACTGCTCTAGAACAATACATAGATATCAATAAAGGTGTCTTCCCCTACTTAGGTACTGTCGTGAATAGTAAACTGATACGTAGATTAACCAGAACACTTGAAGCAGTAGTGATTGAGACTACCTCTGCTCTAGGTAACTTAACCGAAGAGCAATCTTTTATGAGAATTGTCGTGCTCCAGAATCGTCTCGTCCTTGACGTCATACTGGCCGATAGGGGCGGGGCATGTAGAGTCATCGGATCTAGTTGCTGCATTTTCATTCCTAATAACGCGCCGTCTGTTTATTCAGCTATAACCAGACTCCATAAAATTGCCCATCTGTTACACCAAAATCCAGGCACCTGGACATGGTCCGCTTGGTTCTGGAATATAATTTCCGCCTGGGGATGGAAAGTGTTGTCCTTTCTAGGTATTGCAGTAGCGATCATATTCAGTTGCTGCCTCTGTATACAATGTGGCCCTGCGATTTGCGGCATTTGTGCTACCTCTTGTATTCCTAGTCCCGAGTCCCGTTCTAAATCCAGTTCCAAGAAAATTCGAGACGAGCAAATGATACTATATGAAATGATAGATGGTATCATGAATATTGATGTTTCCTGATGGAAACGTAGTGACAAGGAGGGAATGTGGAAAAGTAAATTTTGCCATGTTCTGTGTCCCTACGTGTCCCCCATCTTATGTTATGTGTGCATGATTAATATGCATATGTATTCCTCATGTTTGATTAAAGACGCACTTACAGTTGTGTCCATCTCTAGTATGCCAGTTTCCAGTTCTCGTGAAAGCTACGAGTAATAGGCCTATGTAAAAGTTACGTTGCCACGTTTCTCAGTGTGCACGTTATTTCATTGAAAAGTCCCCGTTTCTAGGCCTCGAAAGGGCCCGGACACCAGATTCAGCTCCTGTCTCCTGAGCCCTCGCTGAGGAGCGATACAGCCCCCACCTGTGTTCCTGACCCTTCACTTACTTCCTGCCTCACAGTGCCCGGCTCGGCCTGGCTCTGCCTGCCAGTCTGCCAAGAGTATGTTATGATTCTAGTTATCAGTCCAGCCCTCCTTCTCTGCATTCCTAAGCTACTGAATCGCATCAATAGTTTCAGTCATCGTCTAGCCTTTACGTCTCCATGTAAGAGAAATACTGTATTAATGGTCATTTTATATTCTTCAACACGCACTACATGAAGAATAATGCATGCACCAGTCTTAGAATCTGTTAGCCTTTACCCCGATAACTTTCGGATTCTATCAACATGTTCTCTAAACATCAGATACTAGATAATGTCTAGGTACATGTCGCCCTGACTCTCCAGACTTCAGTCTCTGCTCCTAGCGCAGAAGTCATAGCCCCCAGCTTCTCCTAGTAACACGTCATTGTCAGTTTGCGCGCACCACTAGGTTAGAGGTCCCGGCTCCTTAGGTAGCCCCCTCCATGTTTCCGCCCCATTTATGACATATTCTGTTACGTTTACATCACATGTCTATGTACACGCCTCCTGTTACACCTACTTTCACCCTTATCTTTCGCGACTGTTACTGACCCCACCCACTGCTCCGCCTATTGTATGTATTGTAATGCAATTGTTTTAGTATATATACTTGTGCACTGTTATTAAATGTTACGCCAACGCCGATCCTGCCCCCGGCAGCGCTGCCATCCTATTCCTGTGCAGGTTGTCCTGTTCCTGTCCTTTATGCTGTATTAAACCTGCAAACTCCTACTACCTCGAATCTTGACTCTTATTTATTGAGCTATCTGTTATTACTATGTCCAGTCAAAAATAGATCCGGTATTATTTATTTATATACCACATCTGCTCCATATTTTTGAGCTACCTCAGGAAACGTTTCATAAGTATTCCTAGATTTTATGTGTTTTATCTTTGCACATGAATAATACTTCTTCATCACAATATTTCACCAATCTTTCTGGACTAATAGTTTCATCCAATTCCACTTTTTATCAGATTAGGCTTAGTGTCATTTTCCACTAATTTTACTTCTTGGCCCATATTACCTTTTGCACTAGCTGTGGGAACTATGGGCCAGTTTTAGGTAAATTCAATTTAGCGAGTCCTTAATAGCGATTTTTACCGAATCCCTATTAAGGATTTGCTAAATTGAATGTAGGTAGGAATCGCAAAAATATTTGCGATTCCTTAATATTCCTTAATTGTGAATCGCAAATTGAGATGCGCAATAAAGGAATAGCATCCCATTCATTCCTATGGGCCAAGAGGCCCATTGAATTAATAGGATTTGCGCTCGCAATTTGCAAGTAACCAAGAGGCGCTCGCAAATTCCGGGTGCAATTTCAAGGGTGCAAGCGTTCCAAAAGGACACCCTGTTGCACCTCTGATAAGTGCATGTGTGCACATGTGGCATGAATGTGTGTCACATGCACTTTTAAAACAGCGAAAAAGTGCTTTTTTAAAGTAAATCGCTAATTATCACCAACTTGAAGTTGGTGGTAATTAGCGATTCCTTGAGGCTAAAGGGCACTTACTTTGGTGCTACTTATATTTCATTTAAAGAATTGCAATTTGCGATTCCTTAAATGCAATTGCAAAATAAGGAATTGCAATTTTTGCGATTACTTATTTTGCGAATAGGGTTAATCTTATCTACATTGCTCAAAGCCAAATTGCAATTGCAAAGGCTGAAATTCTGTGAATTGCGGCGTTTGCGGTCACTATTTGGCTTCCTACATATGGCCCTATGTCCCTAATCCAATCATCAAGATCCTCTGGTGATGGCCCTATTGATGTACATATCTCCTCTCTCTGAGACCACTGCTATTTTCTCCTGCTCGTTGTGCTACATGGGTATTTAATTTTTGATTTCCCATCTGTAGAACCTTTCCTGTTATTACCTGGGGACCTCCGTTTCAAAAGTTTTCTTTGTAACGTTAATTAATGATTCTACTTCCACTTCTGTGGTGGAATCTACTCTTTCACTCATTCCCACATCACTCCCTCGTGTTACAGTTTTCTGTCGGGTAAATGATGCATTTGGATCCCCCACCTTCTTATTTACCTCTTGCGAGGGATAATTTTCTCCTGCTGTCCCACTAGGAATCATTATAGCACATACTTGTGATACTCCTCGTCCTGTCTGATATAATGGGACAATCGGACCTATAGTAACTGGGATGGATAAGGCATCTAGACCATTTCTTATAACAGAATTGGGAAATCCTGCTCCTTCCAGAGTTTGTCCTCCAGACAAGAAGACATTTCCATGTGCCAAATCTAAGGTTACAAGTGGTGCTGCTGGTGCCATACCCACAAACAGGTTTGTTTCTGAATTTATCTGTTCTTCATTACAAGGTGGAGGTCTATTAAACAATAACTCATTCAACAATTCGTCATCTATTTCATCCATATTCTCTTCTGTCAAAGTAAGAACCTGTATTTGTGGCTCCTCAATATGTTGTTTTTCTCCTTACCATTTTCTTTTTCCTTCCTTATTCTCAATTACCAATACAGAATACATTTGTGCACCCATGGAAACATCCTGTCTCCACATCTTTTTCAGTGAATTCCATTTCACTTCTGCACATCCATTAAGGGATTCTGATATCTGCCTTGATATTTCAATTTCTCTCTCCGATGGGGTTCATGTTCCCATTGTTTGAGAGCCTCATATTGCAAGGGTTGAGGTGTCAGTTTCATATGATTCATCTGTCTTCTCAAACTTTCTAAAATCTGTGTATTAAATGTTCCATATTGTGGGAACCATCTCTTTCAGTGTATCTTACCCAATTTTCTGACCAGGTACAAGTGTTATATCCCCTCTCTAGAGACATATGCAAAGCTGGTGTATCCTCCGGAGCTACAGGAATGCCTGCTCTAGTAGGAAATTCGGAATAGGCTCATCCTTGTGTATTAAGGCTCTTAATCTTTTTTAAAATGTCATGATTTCTTCCTTTCAAAGCAGTCAAACCTTATTTCTACAAAACTCCCTTCCATAATATGGTTTCAGTTTCCAATCACTTCTCGATTTCAGCAACCAATCTCAGCATGGCGCCACGCCAATTAATCAATCCCTGCTTGTCACATGTATTTCGTCAGTCTAACTCCTCACTGCAACTAACCCCCCTTTACAATTCTCATTGTCTTTTTCTTTTTTCAATTTCACACAAAACATAAAACAATTCTTGTTGGCTCCACTAAAATGATTTCTAGATTCTCACACAATCAGAAGTTTCATCTGCTCCCAGTAAAATCTTGACCAGCGTGATTTCACTCTTTGAATAAAAATCCTTAGAATTCCTCTTGGTGCACACTAGATGAAACACCAACAACATTTTAACTCATCACACTTTCCAAAAGTTCCCTTCCTAGTGGCACTGGCAATGACATTTCATGCACAGCACCCTCTTAACAGCAGGCAAACGTACTTAGTGTATGCCACACTAATACCGACTCATATGTGCATATCCCGGGATATTAGGCCTCGACTGACCCATACTCATCTTTCATACAACATAAACATACAAATTTCACAATATGACATTATACTTCTGAGATCATCATTCCACACTAGTCTCGTTAAGTTAATTTTTATTGTCAATTGAAAACTCACTGAACCTCTAGGCTACAAAGGGATCTTTATGATCACGTCTCCTCATATCCTAGTTTGAATGAGACAAACTAACCATCCGACAAGCTACAGAAAACCTATGCAGCGTGAAGCTTACCAAGTTTTCCTTCACCCTTAGAAAAATCTTAGAAAACAAGGCCCAGTTTATTATCAACCCCCAAACTCTCAATAGTCTTGATTGATACTCATATTAACACAAACCATGGTCCTCCAATGGATCTTCTGTAAAAGCCTTTCAAATCAAATTTAATAACAAAGTATAATTACAAGTAGCCTCACAACACAGTACAGATCATTTTTAGACAGCAAGAATTTGTATGTGGGGAGTAATAGGATAAATTGAGGTCCAGTTATTAGTCACACAAACCAAAGCAAAGCTGATTGCGTCAAGTCAGTCCTCAGTTAGATCTGATCAAGTCCGAACTGCAGTACCGCGTGCCACAGTAGGAGTCTCCTAACCTCTCAGCCAAAAGGTTATTTTACCTGCACAACTTTACCAGCCGTCAAAGTACAGGATTCAAGTTGACAGTTAGATATAGTTCAGTTCATTAAAGTCTATTCCACCCGCTGTAGATGGAAAGGGGCATCGAAAAAAAACAATAGGATCAAGAGTCTGACCGACGGCATGCCAGACAGGAAAGGAAAAATGACAGACAGCCCGACTCCCACTCCGATGGGGCAATTATACCTCATTTGTTCCAGGTTTACACCCCTTAATGTATCAATTCCAACAGTCAATGGGGTTTTCGTTGGTCACTCACAGTGAGCTGCTGTGCGGTGATCAGTGATGGTCCGTTCTCAGGAACGTTTCCCTGCATTTGCAACAATATTGTTACAACTCTATCAAATGTGCTTCTTAGCAAGAAGTGAGTCCATTGTCAGCTAATAGAGAAGTAAAACTTCACAGAAAGTTCTCATAGAGCTTAAGTGACTGCCTCACATGATTTTAAAATAAGGCAGGAAAAGAAAAGCATTTGAGGCATACGTGAAAAATTAGATGAATCACTACTGTTTAATATTAATATAAATCACATATTTAGAAATTAATTTTGACTTTCTCCATTATTTCAGTTATTGTGATCTTCAGGAACTACATATCAATGTTAGGCATTATTTGTACGTTATCATTTTGAAAGCATAATTATTATTATGTCACTCTCAAATATATATATTTATTGTATAAATGTTACAGAAGCTCAGGTTTGCACCATGTCAATTCTTTCTAAATTAAGCAGCTTTACATTTCAAGAACCTCATTTTATATATATATATATATATATATATATATATATATATATATATATATATATATATATGTCTGAGCAATGCCCTCGAGCTTTGACAGGGCACACGATACTCTCCCAACCATCCAGTTTAATCGCCTTGCTGACGCTCGCATCCAGACTCTTAATCAGTTTCTCCCATGTTTGTCCGACGCGTTTCAAGGCTGTAGCGCCTCTTAATCATGGACTATGCACAGCGGAGATGAAACCCACCACAGACTCTTTTTCGACCTTTTATTGAAGAAAAACACCGCCCCTGCTGGGCGTGGCTTATTGGTAGTCAGCCAGCTGCATGCTGGTAAATATAGTCCCAGCCGTGGTGAGTGTCTAAAATACCTTGAGTAGGCTCATTTCCGCCGCTTTATTTACATTAATTCACATCCTTGAGTAGGTATGAAAGTCTGTTATGCGCCAATGTTCTCCAAGGGAGGGTATGCTTGCCAGGCAGCGAAGGGTTTCCTGCCACAATCCCAATCCACATTCAGCTACTTCCAGCGAAAAATGGATGTGGTGCTCCTGTCCACGACCAAGGGTGGCCGCGTGAGAAATGTCTGAGCAATGCCCTCGAGCTTTGACAGGGCACACGATACTCTCCCAACCATCCGGTTTAATTGCCTTGCTGACGTTCGCATCCAGACTCTCAATCGGTTTCTCCCATGTTTGTCCGACGCGTTTCAAGGCTGTAGCGCCTCTTAATCATGGACTATGCACAGCGGAGATGAAACCCACCACAGACTCTTTTTCGACCTTTTATTGAAGAAAAACACCGCCCCTGCTGGGCGTGGCTTATTGGTAGTCAGCCAGCTGCATGCTGGTAAATATAGTCCCAGCCGTGGTGAGTGTCTAAAATACCTTGAGTAGGCTCATTTCCGCCGCTTCATTTACAATAATTCACATCCTTGAGTAGGTATGAAAGTCTGTTATGCGCCAATGTTCTCCATGGGAGGGTATGCTTGCCAGGCAGCGAAGGGTTTCCTGCCACAAGCCCAATCCACATTCAGCTACTTCCAGCGAAAAATGGATGTGGTGCTCCTGTCCACGACCAAGGGTGGCCGCGTGAGAAATGTCTGAGCAATACCCTCGAGCTTTGACAGGGCACACGATACTCTCCCAACCATCCGGTTTAATCGCCTTGCTGACGCTCGCATCCAGACTCTCAATCAGTTTCTCCCATGTTTGTCCGACGCGTTTCAAGGCTGTAGCGCCTCTTAATCATGGACTATGCACAGCGGAGATGAAACCCACCACAGACTCTTTTTCGACCTTTTATTGAAGAAAAACACCGCCCCTGCTGGGCGTGGCTTATTGGTAGTCAGCCAGCTGCATGCTGGTAAATATAGTCCCAGCCGTGGTGAGTGTCTAAAATACCTTGAGTAGGCTCATTTCCGCCGCTTCATTTACAATAATTCACATCCTTGAGTAGGTATGAAAGTCTGTTATGCGCCAATGTTCTCCATGGGAGGGTATGCTTGCCAGGCAGCGAAGGGTTTCCTGCCACAAGCCCAATCCACATTCAGCTACTTCCAGCGAAAAATGGATGTGGTGCTCCTGTCCACGACCAAGGGTGGCCGCGTGAGAAATGTCTGAGCAATGCCCTCGAGCTTTGACAGGGCACACGATACTCTCCCAACCATCCGGTTTAATCGCCTTGCTGACGCTCGCATCCAGACTCTCAATCAGTTTCTCCCATGTTTGTCCGACGCGTTTCAAGGCTGTAGCGCCTCTTAATCATGGACTATGCACAGCGGAGATGAAACCCACCACAGACTCTTTTTCGACCTTTTATTGAAGAAAAACACCGCCCCTGCTGGGCGTGGCTTATTGGTAGTCAGCCAGCTGCATGCTGGTAAATATAGTCCCAGCCGTGGTGAGTGTCTAAAATACCTTGAGTAGGCTCATTTCCGCCGCTTCATTTACATTAATTCACATCCTTGAGTTATTGTTATTGTTAATATGTGCTTGTATAGCGCCAACTCACCGACAGGTCTCAAGGTGCTTTGACCATAAAAACATAACAGCCTAATCAACATTCTGGAGGGAGGAGCAGACTAAACTAAATTCAACGCTGCCTTAAACAGAATGGTTTTTAGAGTTTTCCTGAAGTGAAGCCTGTTACCATCCCTGCGCAGGACTTCAGGTAATTCATTCCAGATTTTTGGCAGCAAAACTGAAAATGCTCTGCCTCCTTTTGTGGCTAGTTTGAACCGAGGGCATACTAGCAGTTGTGCTTCCGCCGATCTCAGTCTTCTTTCAGGTCGATAGATCTCCAACCTTTCCTTAACATATGCAGGGGCTTGACCATAGATGGATTTATGGGCTATGCAGAGACTTTTGAAGATGGACCTTTGTATCACTGGCAACCAGTGCAGGTTCTGTAGCAGCGGAGAGGCATGGGAGTTCCGCGGCAATTTAAAAATGAGTCGTGCTGCATCATTTTGAACCACCTGCAGTCTGTTAGTTAATGTCTTTGGTAGGCCCAGGTAAAGAACATTCCCGTAATCGAGTCTCGAGAGTATGGTAGCCGAGACTACGGTACGGAGCATGGATTGGGACAAAAGTGGGACTAGTTTACGCAACTGTCTCAAAAGGCCATTGCAGACTCCTACCACGGTAGAGACTTGGCACTTCATTGATAGGGCACTATCTATCTTGATGCCAAGGCTTTTTACCGAGTCGGCTGGTTTAGGGGTGGAGCCCAGTTCCTGTGGCCAATACAGGTCGCTCCAAGGCGAACAAGTGGATGAGACGATCAACACCTCGGTTTTCTCGGGGTTGATCTTGAGGAGGTTACTTGACATCCATTTGACTGTATATCGAAGTACCTCCTGTGCTTGTAGCTGGGCTCGTTCTGTGTCCTCCATACTTAAAAGTAGCTGCGTATCATCCGCGTAATTAAATACGCGACAACCCATCTCAGTCAGAGTTTTTATTAAGGGTTGTAGATACAGATTGAATAGGAGGGGGGACAATGCAGAGCCTTGAGGGACCCCGCAGGTAAGTTCTCCCACTCCTGAAACCATATCTCCCAGCTGAATTCTCTGGGTTCTCCCCAGCAGGAAGGATTCCAGCCAGTCATATGCTGAGTCTCTGAACCCGAAGCCAGCAAGCCTGTCCAAGAGTAGGGGATGGCTGACAGTATCAAACGCTGCTGACAGGTCTAAAAGTATCAGTGCGCTAGGTTTTTTACTGTCAGCCATCATTCTTAAATCATCCAGCACCGAGAGCATGACTAACTCGGTGCTGTGATGTGCGCGAAACCCTGCCTGCATCTCATGGAGAAGATGGTTAGTATCCAGAAACGAGGTCAGCGATGTCAACACATGTTGTTCCAAGACTTTGGACAGGTATGGCAGCTGGGAGATGGGTCTATAATTTTTCAGCACTTTGGGGTCAGCCCCAGCTTTCTTTAAAAGTGGTTTCACCCTTGCTTCCTTAAAGCTGGCTGGTAGTCGGCCTGTATCTAGTGATTTGTTCAACATCGCTAGGATGTGATCCTCTAGACTAAGGCGAGCTAGGCGAAATACACTTGGGTGACATGGATCCGCTGGAGATCCAGACTTTACTTTCCTCATCAAGACTTCCAGGCCCAGTGCATCTAGTTGAGGGAATTTAGACATATAGGTTCCCACTGGAGTTTGGAATGTCTGTGGACCTGTAGGGCCTGGGGTGGCATTTGTTATCTCTTTTAAAATAAGGTCAACCTTATCCAGGAAGTATGTCAGAAAGACATCACAACTGATGGTAGTGTCTATAACTTGAGCTCTCTTCGTCAGTTCAGTGAGTATCTTAAAAATGTCCTTTTGGACATTGTCTGCTTCATTAATCCGCTTCTCGTAGAAAGAAGGCCTTAGCTTCCTGTATATATTTTTTATAGACGTGAAACAGTTTCCTATGGTATGAAAGTCTGTTATGCGCCAATGTTCTCCACGGGAGGGTATGCTTGCCAGGCAGCGAAGGGTTTCCTGCCACAAGCCCAATCCTCTTTCAGCTACTTCCAGCGAAAAATGGATGTGGTGCTCCTGTCCACGACCAAGGGTGGCCGCGTGAGAATGTCTGAGCAATGCCCTCAAGCTTTGACAGGGCACACGATACTCTCCCAACCATCCGGTTTAATCGCCTTGCTGACGCTCGCATCCAGACTCTCAATCAGTTTCTCCCATGTTTGTCCGACGCGTTTCAAGGCTGTAGCGCCTCTTAATCATGGACTATGCACAGCGGAGAAGAAACCCACCACAGACTCTTTTTCGACCTTTTATTGAAGAAAAACACCACCCCTGCTGGGCATGGCTTATTGGTAGTCAGCCAGCTGCATGCTGGTAAATATAGTCCCAGCCGTGGTGGCAAGCATACCCTCCCGTGGAGAACATTGGAGCATAACAGACTTACATACCTACTCAAGGATGTGAATTAATGTAAATGAAGCGGCGGAAATGAGCCTACTCAAGGTATTTTAGACACTCACCACGGCTGGGACTATATTTACCAGCATGCAGCTGGCTGACTACCAATAAGCCACGCCCAGCAGGGGCGGTGATTTTCTTCAATAAAAGGTCGAAAAAGAGTCTGTGGTGGGTTTCATCTCCGCTGTGCATAGTCCATGATTAAGAGGCGCTACAGCCTTGAAACGCGTCGGACAAACATGGGAGAAACTGATTGAGAGTCTGGATGCGAGCGTCAGCAAGGCGATTAAACCGGATGGTTGGGAGAGTATCGTGTGCCCTGTCAAAGCTCAAGGGCATTGCTCAGACATTTCTCACGCGGCCACCCTTGGTCGTGGACAGGAGCAGCACATCCATTTTTCGCTGGAAGTAGCTGAATGTGGATTGGGCTTGTGGCAGGAAACCCTTCGCTGCCTGGCAAGCATACCCTCCCGTGGAAAACATTGGCGCATAACAGACTTTCATACCTACTCAAGGATGTGAATTAATGTAAATGAAGCGGCGTAAATGAGCCTACTCAAGGTATTTTAGACACTCACCACGGCTGGGACTATATTTACCAGCATGCAGCTGGCTGACTACCAATAAGCCACGCCCAGCAGGGGCGGTGTTTTTCTTCAATAAAAGGTTGAAAAAGAGTCTGTGGTGGGTTTCATCTCCGCTGTGCATAGTCCATGATTAAGAGGCGCTACAGCCTTGAAACGCGTCGGACAAACATGGGAGAAACTGATTGAGAGTCTGGATGCGAGCGTCAGCAAGGCGATTAAACTGGATGGTTGGGAGAGTATCGTGTGCCCTGTCAAAGCTCGAGGGCATTGCTCAGACATTTCTCACGCGGCCACCCTTGGTCGTGGACAGGAGCACCACATCCATTTTTCGCTGGAAGTAGCTGAATGTGGATTGGGTTTGTGGCAGGAAACCCTTCGCTGCCTGGCAAGCATACCCTCCCCTGGAGAACATTGGCGCATAACAGACTGTCATACCTACTCAAGGATGTGAATTAATGTAAATGAAGCGGCGGAAATGAGCCTACTCAAGGTATTTTAGACACTCACCACGGCTGGGACTATATTTACCAGCATGCAGCTGGCTGACTACCAATAAGCCACGCCCAGCAGGGGAGGTGTTTTTCTTCAATAAAAGGTCGAAAAAGAGTCTGTGGTGGGTTTCATCTCCGCTGTTCATAGTCCATGATTAAGAGGCGCTACAGCCTTGAAACGCGTTGGACAAACATGGGAGAAACTGATTGAGAGTCTGGATGCGAGCGTCAGCAAGGCGATTAAACCGGATGGTTGGGAGAGTGTCGTGTGCCCTGTCAAAGCGCGAGGGCATTGCTCAGACATTTCTCACGTGGCCACCCTTGGTCGTGGACAGGAGAACCACATCCATTTTTCACTGGAAGTAGCTGAATGTGGATTTGGCTTGTGGCAGGAAACCCTTCACTGCCTGGCAAGCATACCCTCCCGTGGAAAACATTGGCGCATAACAGACTTTCATACCTACTCAAGGACGTGAATTAATGTAAATGAAGCGGCGGAAATGAGCCTACTCAAGGTATTTTAGACACTCACCACGGCTGGGACTATATTTACCAGCATGCAGCTGGCTGACTACCAATAAGCCACGCCCAGCAGGGGCAGTGTTTTTCTTCAATAAAAGGTCGAAAAAGAGTCTGTGGTGGGTTTCATCTCCGCTGTGCATAGTCCATGATTAAGAGGCGCTACAGCCTTGAAACGCGTCGGACAAACATGGGAGAAACTGATTGAGAGTCTGGATGCGAGCGTCAGCAAGGCGATTAAACCGGATGGTTGGGAGAGTATCGTGTGCCCTGTCAAAGCTCGAGGGCATTGCTCAGACATTTCTCACGCGGCCACCCTTGGTCGTAGACAGGAGCACCACATACATTTTTCGCTGGAAGTAGCTGAATGTGGATTGGGCTTGTGGCAGGAAACCCTTCGCTGCCTGGCAAGCATACCCTCCCGTGGAGAACATTGGCGCATAACAGACTTTCATACCTACTCAAGGATGTGAATTAATGTAAATGAAGGGGCGGAAATGAGCCTACTCAAGGTATTTTAGACACTCACCACGGCTGGGACTATATTTACCAGCATGCAGCTGGCTGACTACCAATAAGCCACGCCCAGCAGGGGCGGTGTTTTTCTTCAATAAAAGGTCGAAAAAGAGTGTGTGGTGGGTTTCATCTCCGCTGTGCATAGTCCATGATTAAGAGGCGCTACAGCCTTGAAACGCATCGGACAAACATGGGAGAAACTGATTGAGAGTCTGGATGCGAGCGTCAGCAAGGCGATTAAACCGGATGGTTGGGAGAGTATCGTGTGCCCTGTCAAAGCTCGAGGGCATTGCTCAGACATTTCTCACGCGGCCACCCTTGGTCGTGGACAGGAGCACCACATCCATTTTTCGCTGGAAGTAGCTGAATGTGGATTGGGCTTGTGGCAGGAAACCCTTCGCTGCCTGGCAAGCATACCCTCCCGTGGAGAACATTGGCGCATAACAGACTTTCATACCTACTCAAGGATGTGAATTAATGTAAATGAAGCGGCGGAAATGAGCCTACTCAAAGTATTTTAGACACTCACCACGGCTGGGACTATATTGTTACCAGCATGCAGCTGGCTGACTACCAATAAGCCACGCCCAGCAGGGGCGGTGTTTTTCTTCAATAAAAGGTCGAAAAAGAGTATGTGGTGGGTTTCATCTCCGCTGTGCATAGTCCATGATTAAGAGGCGCTACAGCCTTGAAACGCGCCGGACAAACATGGGAGAAACTGATTGAGAGTCTGGATGCGAGCGTCAGCAAGGCGATTAAACCGGATGGTTGGGAGAGTATCGTGTGCCCTGTCAAAGCTCGAGGGCATTGCTCAGACATATATATATATATATATATATATATATATATATATATATATATATATATATATATATATATATATATATATATATATATATATATATATGAGAGAGAGAGAGAGAGAGAAACACTTGAATTGCAGGGATTTGTAGGAAGTCCAATTTGAATACCAGCTTGTGGCATGACGCGTTTCGGCGAGGTTTGCCTTCTTCTGATGCTGCTGGAACTGGGAGGTTGCCACACCCCTCCTTTGAAATGGCTGCAACATTCCTATTGGTGGGAATTCAGCTGGTCCTGATTCAGGGTTTTCGAGTCGTGCTGTAGACCCGAATGTCACAACTACAGCTCCCAGCATGCACCATCGCTGAGAACATATTTCCGGCAGGACCCCATGAATCCCACAATGAGCGGAGATGTAACTGGCAAAGGGGGGCTGTGTGTAGGTGGTGAGTCCCGCTTCATTGGTTGTTTCAGGGACTTCCTTAGGTCCCCAGATGCCCCAGCCGCAATAACACAAATCACCTGGGACGTGCGACGCTGATTCAGTGATCACGCCACCCATGTAGTCATGGACTGTGCTTGCAAGTGACCCTTTGCTTAGACATGCTTCTGTGATGAGCCGAGGCATTCCAATACCGTGGGAGAACTGTGAGAAGCTTGTTGCCAGCAAAGCCCCGGCCACTTGTGGTGCGGGTCCTCTCTCACGCTGCTGGCCAGCACGAAAAATATCAAAAGGAGAAACACTTGAATTGCAAGTACTTTAGAGGACACAACGGGGATTTGTAGGAAGTCCAATTTGATCAACCGCTTGTGGCGTGACTCGTTTCGGCGAGGTTTGCCTTCTTCTGATGCCGCTGATACTGGGAGGTTGCCACACCCCTCCTTTGAAATGGCTGCAACATTCCCATTGGTGGGAATTCAGCTGGTGCTGATTTGGTGTTTTCGGGTTGTGCTGTAGTCCTGGATGTCACCAGCATGCACCATCGCTGAGAACATATTCCCAACAGGACCCCATTTAGCCCATAATGAGCATAGAGGGGCTGTGTGTAGGTGGTGAGTCCCGCTTCATTGGTTGTTCAGGGACGTCCTTGGGACCCCAGCAGCCCCAGCCGCAATAGCACGAATCAGCCAGGCAGTGCAACGCTGATTCAGTGATCGCGCCACCCTGTGTAGTCACGGACTGTGCTTGACACATATATATATATATCATATTCAATGCACATTTGAATGTTGTTAAAGCTCTGTATGTTAACATGTATTTTTATTGTTCTCACAGATGATAAATGCGTTTTTGCGCAGTTCTCATTGTTTCTCTCTTTGTATACATTTTCATATCATCATTTTGTAGCAATCTGCATGCTTTTCCGATGCAAGATGTAATCTCATGTTTTTCGACTCAGCATATCAACATGTCTTCATCAAGAAATATTTGTCACAATGATCTTTACTGGTGAGAATTGATAGAGGTAGACGTCAGATTAACATCCACATTCCATCAATCTTAACCAAGTTTATTGAGGTCTAGACTGGTATATTGCCAACGGGGAGAGTAGAAGGAAAAAACAGCTAGAGTACACCTTCCTAACTAACATTACTAATGGAAAAGAAAACTCTGTAGATCCAAAAAGAATGGGACCTCTCTGTGTTAGCAATTGAAGTGGGATGTTCCAAATAATGTCCATTGTGTTCAAACCACTGTTATGAAGTAGGACAGATAAGTTTTAAAGATGCAGGGCCCTCAACCACAAGAGGTGTCATGCTTCATCTTATGCCATCTCTTTGCATGTGCGGTATCCATTCCATCACAAGCTGGCTCATCCTTGTTTGGGGGAGCTCTTATGCCCCCAAAAAACTATTTTTATGGTAGATGATGCTACACTGTTTTGAGGTGTCCTGGTCTTCTGGGATGTTATGTTATGTTATGTTAAATATGCTCATATAGCGCTCGGCTGCCCCAGCAAAGGGGCGTCCCGGCGCTCATAAAGACAGAAAGTGTAGCTGCAGATGGAACTAGCAGTAGACATAACAATACCAGCTTAACAGAAGAGGTGGGTTTTCATTGCCTTTCTGAAGGATAGAAGATCGTGCAGGCCGCGGATCGAGGGAGGTAAGGCATTCCAGAGCTTGGCCGCAAGATATCGGAAGGAGCGACCTCCCATCCGGGCTAGCTTAATGCGCGGGACAATTGCCAAGTTCTGGCCTTCTGAGCGGAGGGTGCGTCTGGGTAAGTAAGGTGTTAGAAGGGGAATTAGCATGGGCGGTGATGCAGTTTTCAAGATTTTAAACGCCATGCATAGGGTCTTGAAGTGGATCCTCTTCAGTATCGTGTGCCCTGTCAAAGCTCGAGGGCATTGCTCAGACATTTCTCACGCGGCCACCCTTGGTCGTGGACAGGAGCACCACATCCATTTTTCGCTGGAAGTAGCTGAATGTGGATTGGGTTTGTGGCAGGAAACCCTTCGCTGCCTGGCAAGCATACCCTCCCCTGGAGAACATTGGCGCATAACAGACTGTCATACCTACTCAAGGATGTGAATTAATGTAAATGAAGCGGCGGAAATGAGCCTACTCAAGGTATTTTAGACACTCACCACGGCTGGGACTATATTTACCAGCATGCAGCTGGCTGACTACCAATAAGCCACGCCCAGCAGGGGAGGTGTTTTTCTTCAATAAAAGGTCGAAAAAGAGTCTGTGGTGGGTTTCATCTCCGCTGTTCATAGTCCATGATTAAGAGGCGCTACAGCCTTGAAACGCGTTGGACAAACATGGGAGAAACTGATTGAGAGTCTGGATGCGAGCGTCAGCAAGGCGATTAAACCGGATGGTTGGGAGAGTGTCGTGTGCCCTGTCAAAGCGCGAGGGCATTGCTCAGACATTTCTCACGTGGCCACCCTTGGTCGTGGACAGGAGAACCACATCCATTTTTCACTGGAAGTAGCTGAATGTGGATTTGGCTTGTGGCAGGAAACCCTTCACTGCCTGGCAAGCATACCCTCCCGTGGAAAACATTGGCGCATAACAGACTTTCATACCTACTCAAGGACGTGAATTAATGTAAATGAAGCGGCGGAAATGAGCCTACTCAAGGTATTTTAGACACTCACCACGGCTGGGACTATATTTACCAGCATGCAGCTGGCTGACTACCAATAAGCCACGCCCAGCAGGGGCAGTGTTTTTCTTCAATAAAAGGTCGAAAAAGAGTCTGTGGTGGGTTTCATCTCCGCTGTGCATAGTCCATGATTAAGAGGCGCTACAGCCTTGAAACGCGTCGGACAAACATGGGAGAAACTGATTGAGAGTCTGGATGCGAGCGTCAGCAAGGCGATTAAACCGGATGGTTGGGAGAGTATCGTGTGCCCTGTCAAAGCTCGAGGGCATTGCTCAGACATTTCTCACGCGGCCACCCTTGGTCGTAGACAGGAGCACCACATACATTTTTCGCTGGAAGTAGCTGAATGTGGATTGGGCTTGTGGCAGGAAACCCTTCGCTGCCTGGCAAGCATACCCTCCCGTGGAGAACATTGGCGCATAACAGACTTTCATACCTACTCAAGGATGTGAATTAATGTAAATGAAGGGGCGGAAATGAGCCTACTCAAGGTATTTTAGACACTCACCACGGCTGGGACTATATTTACCAGCATGCAGCTGGCTGACTACCAATAAGCCACGCCCAGCAGGGGCGGTGTTTTTCTTCAATAAAAGGTCGAAAAAGAGTGTGTGGTGGGTTTCATCTCCGCTGTGCATAGTCCATGATTAAGAGGCGCTACAGCCTTGAAACGCATCGGACAAACATGGGAGAAACTGATTGAGAGTCTGGATGCGAGCGTCAGCAAGGCGATTAAACCGGATGGTTGGGAGAGTATCGTGTGCCCTGTCAAAGCTCGAGGGCATTGCTCAGACATTTCTCACGCGGCCACCCTTGGTCGTGGACAGGAGCACCACATCCATTTTTCGCTGGAAGTAGCTGAATGTGGATTGGGCTTGTGGCAGGAAACCCTTCGCTGCCTGGCAAGCATACCCTCCCGTGGAGAACATTGGCGCATAACAGACTTTCATACCTACTCAAGGATGTGAATTAATGTAAATGAAGCGGCGGAAATGAGCCTACTCAAAGTATTTTAGACACTCACCACGGCTGGGACTATATTGTTACCAGCATGCAGCTGGCTGACTACCAATAAGCCACGCCCAGCAGGGGCGGTGTTTTTCTTCAATAAAAGGTCGAAAAAGAGTATGTGGTGGGTTTCATCTCCGCTGTGCATAGTCCATGATTAAGAGGCGCTACAGCCTTGAAACGCGCCGGACAAACATGGGAGAAACTGATTGAGAGTCTGGATGCGAGCGTCAGCAAGGCGATTAAACCGGATGGTTGGGAGAGTATCGTGTGCCCTGTCAAAGCTCGAGGGCATTGCTCAGACATATATATATATATATATATATATATATATATATATATATATATATATATATATATATATATATATATATATATATATATATATATATATATGAGAGAGAGAGAGAGAGAGAAACACTTGAATTGCAGGGATTTGTAGGAAGTCCAATTTGAATACCAGCTTGTGGCATGACGCGTTTCGGCGAGGTTTGCCTTCTTCTGATGCTGCTGGAACTGGGAGGTTGCCACACCCCTCCTTTGAAATGGCTGCAACATTCCTATTGGTGGGAATTCAGCTGGTCCTGATTCAGGGTTTTCGAGTCGTGCTGTAGACCCGAATGTCACAACTACAGCTCCCAGCATGCACCATCGCTGAGAACATATTTCCGGCAGGACCCCATGAATCCCACAATGAGCGGAGATGTAACTGGCAAAGGGGGGCTGTGTGTAGGTGGTGAGTCCCGCTTCATTGGTTGTTTCAGGGACTTCCTTAGGTCCCCAGATGCCCCAGCCGCAATAACACAAATCACCTGGGACGTGCGACGCTGATTCAGTGATCACGCCACCCATGTAGTCATGGACTGTGCTTGCAAGTGACCCTTTGCTTAGACATGCTTCTGTGATGAGCCGAGGCATTCCAATACCGTGGGAGAACTGTGAGAAGCTTGTTGCCAGCAAAGCCCCGGCCACTTGTGGTGCGGGTCCTCTCTCACGCTGCTGGCCAGCACGAAAAATATCAAAAGGAGAAACACTTGAATTGCAAGTACTTTAGAGGACACAACGGGGATTTGTAGGAAGTCCAATTTGATCAACCGCTTGTGGCGTGACTCGTTTCGGCGAGGTTTGCCTTCTTCTGATGCCGCTGATACTGGGAGGTTGCCACACCCCTCCTTTGAAATGGCTGCAACATTCCCATTGGTGGGAATTCAGCTGGTGCTGATTTGGTGTTTTCGGGTTGTGCTGTAGTCCTGGATGTCACCAGCATGCACCATCGCTGAGAACATATTCCCAACAGGACCCCATTTAGCCCATAATGAGCATAGAGGGGCTGTGTGTAGGTGGTGAGTCCCGCTTCATTGGTTGTTCAGGGACGTCCTTGGGACCCCAGCAGCCCCAGCCGCAATAGCACGAATCAGCCAGGCAGTGCAACGCTGATTCAGTGATCGCGCCACCCTGTGTAGTCACGGACTGTGCTTGACACATATATATATATATCATATTCAATGCACATTTGAATGTTGTTAAAGCTCTGTATGTTAACATGTATTTTTATTGTTCTCACAGATGATAAATGCGTTTTTGCGCAGTTCTCATTGTTTCTCTCTTTGTATACATTTTCATATCATCATTTTGTAGCAATCTGCATGCTTTTCCGATGCAAGATGTAATCTCATGTTTTTCGACTCAGCATATCAACATGTCTTCATCAAGAAATATTTGTCACAATGATCTTTACTGGTGAGAATTGATAGAGGTAGACGTCAGATTAACATCCACATTCCATCAATCTTAACCAAGTTTATTGAGGTCTAGACTGGTATATTGCCAACGGGGAGAGTAGAAGGAAAAAACAGCTAGAGTACACCTTCCTAACTAACATTACTAATGGAAAAGAAAACTCTGTAGATCCAAAAAGAATGGGACCTCTCTGTGTTAGCAATTGAAGTGGGATGTTCCAAATAATGTCCATTGTGTTCAAACCACTGTTATGAAGTAGGACAGATAAGTTTTAAAGATGCAGGGCCCTCAACCACAAGAGGTGTCATGCTTCATCTTATGCCATCTCTTTGCATGTGCGGTATCCATTCCATCACAAGCTGGCTCATCCTTGTTTGGGGGAGCTCTTATGCCCCCAAAAAACTATTTTTATGGTAGATGATGCTACACTGTTTTGAGGTGTCCTGGTCTTCTGGGATGTTATGTTATGTTATGTTAAATATGCTCATATAGCGCTCGGCTGCCCCAGCAAAGGGGCGTCCCGGCGCTCATAAAGACAGAAAGTGTAGCTGCAGATGGAACTAGCAGTAGACATAACAATACCAGCTTAACAGAAGAGGTGGGTTTTCATTGCCTTTCTGAAGGATAGAAGATCGTGCAGGCCGCGGATCGAGGGAGGTAAGGCATTCCAGAGCTTGGCCGCAAGATATCGGAAGGAGCGACCTCCCATCCGGGCTAGCTTAATGCGCGGGACAATTGCCAAGTTCTGGCCTTCTGAGCGGAGGGTGCGTCTGGGTAAGTAAGGTGTTAGAAGGGGAATTAGCATGGGCGGTGATGCAGTTTTCAAGATTTTAAACGCCATGCATAGGGTCTTGAAGTGGATCCTCTTCTCCACCGGGAGCCAGTGCAGTTTAATTAAGGTGCTTGCCACTGACTGTTGCCGGGGAATACCAGTCAGCGCTCTGGCTGCCGCATTTTGGACGCGTTGCAGTCTTGTTTTCTCCGCCAGATTGGCTCCTAGGAGCAGGGAGCTAGCGTAGTCCAGCCAGAAAGAATGGCTGACTGAACCCCTATCTGCCGGGTTTTGGGGTCAAAGAACTTTAGGATTGGCCTGAGATTCCGCAGGATCCCAAAGCAGGTGGCCGCGACCTTTTTTGTCTGTTGGGTATAATTCAAGGCAGAGTCAATCCAAACTCCGAGGTTTTTTACGTGTTTTTTGGGGTCTGGTAGCTTGCCAAGAGCCTCAGGCCACCATTTGGGGTCCCAAGTACTCGCTTCTTTGCCGACCAACAGTACCTCCGTTTTACCAGCGTTAAGCTGTAGGTAGTTAGAGGTCATCCAAGTGGTGATGTTAATGAGGCATTGTTGGAAGTTCTTCGCGCTCAGCCGGTTTCCATCCCTCAAGGCCACCACCAGCTGGGTGTCGTCGGCGTAAGATACGAGTGACAGCCCCCCTCTCCTGGCGACCTCAGCTAATGGTCGGACATAAATGTTAAATAGTGTAGGGCTGAGTGCCGACCCCTGGGGGACACCCTGTCTGATGGGACACTCTTTGGAAATAAATGGAGGAGTAGATACTCTGAATGGCCTTCCTGATAGAAAAGACTTGAACCAGTTCAGGGCCTGACCTGTAACTCCAACATCCTGCAGTCCGAACAACAGCACCTCGTGTGAAACCGTATCGAAGGCAGCGCTGAGATCTAAAAGAATCAGGGCTGCCGTATCGCCGGAGTCCAGGATGGTCCTGAGATTTTCCGTCACACTTAAGAGGGCCGTTCCGTACTGTGACCCGCCCGGAAGCCATGCTGTGAATTGTCCAGGATGGAGTTGGCTGTCAAGAATTTAGTCAGGATAGAGTTGACATGTGACTCAGCCACCTTGGCTGGCCAAGGAAGTAACGAAATTGGCCTGAAATTCTCAGGTAGAGTAGGATCTAATGTGGGCTTTTTTATGATGGGAGTGACCCAAGCTTGTTTCCATCTGGCAGGAATTATGGCAGTGGAAAAAGATGAGTTGATAATATCCCTAAGGGGCCCAAGCAGTGTCCTATCAGCGGTTCTAAAGTAGTCTGGTTTTAGGGGATCCGCTGGTGAACCTGATTTAACTTTGTTACACAGATGGAGGAACTGCTCCTGACTGAGTGCCGGTATGTCAGCTAGTATGGAAGTGGCCATAGTGTCTGAGGGAACATAGGAGGGCAGTGTGGGGAGAGCCTTGTAAATTTTCTCTATTTTCTCCATGAAAAAAGATGCAAGGTTCTCGCATAAAGACGGCGATAAAATAAGATTTTGGACCGTTTGTTTTGTGCTGAGTTCTTTTAGTATTTTGAAGATGGTTTTAGAGGTGTTCTGACTACACCTGATTTCGTTCGCATAATAGGTGGCGGGTACTCTGCAAATATTGCGGTGGTAGTTTTTTTGTGCTTGCATATAGAGGGTTTTGAGTTCGGCATCATACTCTTTCCTCCATTTCCGTTCAGCAAGTTTACATTCTTTTTTCAGGGAAACAAGCTCCTCATTGTACCATGGGCTAGATTGTTGTAGGCGTGCCTTGGTCCATTTGGCTGGAATCAGTTTATCCAGACCTGGTTAATCCAGTTCCAAAAGCTTGTAATCCTGATCGGGGTTACCACTGGCTGCAGGAGGATCAACTGTAAGGAGTGTATGGAGGTCTTCCAAACGGAGCTTCCTCCAAGATCTTTTTAGCACCTGTTGCCCATCTACAGTGTTGTGGGTCCCCTCAATCACTACTGTCATGGTCCCTAAAAAGTGATCCGTCCAAGTCATGGAAAATGGGCTCTCTGCAGTCGTATTAACCAGGGTCGTAAAAATGGGGTCTAAGAGGTGCAGGCCTCTATGTGTAGGGCTGCTAATCAGTTGCCGTAGCTGAAAAGCATTCATGTCCGCTATCAGTGTGTTTATCTTGCTATCGGTGACCAGATCAAAGTGGATGTTTAGATCCCCCATTATATTGAAATTAGCAGTGCCTGTGATCAAAGAGCATAAATTTTCAAGAAGAGATTTTATAAAGTTGCCCACAGGTCCCGGGGGCCTGTAGATCAGGATGTCTACAAGAGTAAACTGTGCATTTATCTTGATATTGTAGCGGGCGCATTCACAGCCTTCAATGTCCCACTTAGTAAAGAGGCATGCAAAGTGTGACCTGGCAATCATTGCTATCCCTCCTCCTCTTGCATGCCTATTTAAAGTGTATGTGGAATAACCTACAGGAGTGGCTAAATTAATGACAGAGATCATATAGTCTTGTAGCCATGTTTCTGTGAGGAAAAGAATATCTAAGGCATGGTTGGAAATAATCTCGTTGACTTCCAGGTGGTGTTTCTGTAGAGACCTCACAATAAGCTGCGCAACCTTAATTTGCTGAGAGGCGACGCCTGGGGGTAGGGGATCGTTCTTGGGGTTGAGCAGGGAGAACCCACACGGGCAGTGAAAGGTGCCTGATTTACGTGAGACAGAGAATGACTTACAAGTTAATTTGGCGCAATCAAATTTAAGCAGATCGTCCCTTGAGTAGAGTATATAGTCTTTCCCAAGTTGATCAGGGTCTCTGGCGGGAGGCGCCGAACTGGCGCGGACGGGCTTGTCTTTGGCGCGTCTTCGGCGCGCGCCCGCTGCGTACATCCGCTGTGCATCCTAGAAAGTGACGGGCTAAATAGGCTCTTGCCCGGATGTCGGGAAGAGCTAGAGCGCGACCCCAGCAGTCACCACCAGGCCTAAGATGGCGGCTGGATCGAGTGGGCGGCCCGAAAGTACCCTTGTTTCCCTCCGCTATAAACGGGACTTCCCGCGGCGGATAGGGAGTAGGGGTGAGGGTAAATGCAAGAAAACAAAGTGCAGTGGCAAATACAAATCAAGACAGGCAAAAGTTTTAAAAACGTGGTTATCACGTTTCTTTTTGAAAAAATTTCCTTGCAATTCTAAAAGTATAGGCAAAGTTTCCTCAGCGCTTAGCTGAATCGTACTAGCGCTATTCGCTCACCAAGCTTGTCAATAGAACTGAGCCTCTGCTCGTATCTGCCTAAATAGGCTCTTGCCCGGATGTCGGGAAGAGCTGGAGCGCGTCCCCAGCAGTCACCACCAGGCCTAAGGCTGGATCGAGTGAGCGGCCCGAAAGTACCCTTGTTTCCCTCCACTACAAATAGGACTTCCCGCGGGGGATAGGGAGTAGGGGTGAGGGTAAATGCAAGAAAACAAAGTGCAGTGGAAAATACAAATTAAGACAGGCAAAAGTTTTAAAAACGTCGTTATCACGTTTCTTTTTTAAAAAATGTCCCTGCAATTCTAAAAGTATAGGCAAAATTTCCTCAGCGCTTAGCTGGATCGTACTAGCGCTATTCGCTCACCAAGCTTGTCAAATGCAAATAGAGAAAGGATCAAAGAAGAGACGTTTTTTAATCAAAAACACTTCTTAGCTGATGTCCACAATTTTATTCTCATCGGCAGTGGGCAGGATTAAAAAAATAATCGTTGCACGGGAAGAATTCTACCCTTCCAGGAGGCTGACATGTTTCAGCCCACAAACATCCAAACTTGGGTCTGTGACTTTCTTTGAGAAGGAACGATCCCCTCTAGCTCCCCCTTATGAACACTACCTTCATTGACTATTTCCAACTCAGCAGATTTCTCTAAGGTCAGTGTGAGAAAGTGAAGTATTTTAGGGAAATAAAAATGAAACCTATCAGAAGCATTATTATATACTGACCAGATTTCCTTGCTAACCAAAGTGGTGTACTGCACCACCATAACCTGTAAAACAACATAAAACAGGTGCAAAAAATTAGAAGGACAATTGCTGTGATAGAAGCCATATTCAGCATCACATAGCTAGCCAGTTCTACTAATACAGGTTCCAGTTCCAGCGTGCTCATTATCAAAATTGTGTCATGTTTAATAGGAATGTCATCAATGGGTCATGTCAGTGAAACAACGCACTCAAGGGGCAGGATTTACACTGAGGGCGTACACTTTTGAATAATGCACACTTTTTAGTAAGTTTACAACTTTTTGCTTATTCATAAAATCTGAGTGTAAGTTATAAGACCAGCCCCACATATGGCCAACCACTGGTACTAAAAACAGCTCTATAGAAAATAATAGAGGTAGAGAATTAAAATAAAACCGCATTGGAAATGATGTTCATTTAAATTAAATTATTTAAAATAGTTCAAAATACAGACAAACATATTTTGATGTAATTTTTAAAAACAATACTTACTTATCATTTAATTATAAAATATATTAATACCTATTGAAACCCGTAATGAATTTAAAAAAGAATGTAACAATTTTGTGATTAAAATGTAACTACATTAATTTTAATAATTTCTACACACCACTTTTAATAACTAATAATGTTACAACATTTTTTTTCTTTAAGCGGAAATTTCTTTTTTTTATTTAAATGTTCGAAAAGTAATTTAAGTTTAATTTTGTGCATTTTCATTAATTAATGATGTATTTCAAAATTAAGTTAATAGTGGTGTAGACTTTTTTATTTTGTTCTGCATTTAAAATATAGCAAACAAATGTATTAATATATAGCGACTTTGATTACAGAGTCTCCTTATGGTAAAGTATAAGGGAGATTTTGAAATCTTATATAACTTTAAAGGCCCACGTCTACTATGCATAACTGAAGTCCATCATCATAAGATGGATCGCAGGGCATGTGTAGAGGCTAGGCCCTCTGGCATACTCCATTTGTATATGGCCAAATGCTGTGAGTAGTGGGCGTCAGTCACAGGCAAACCTGTCACTCACTTCTTCACTTTTGTTCTCTCTTCCACTCACTCTCTCACTCACTCACTCACTCAATGTTTCATCAACCAATCAATCCAACTGTTCATCAATCTCACCCACTCTTATTCAGAACCAAAACAACATATATTGTTTGTGTTTTTATAGACTTTAAAATGTTTTTGTGGTATATTTTTTTCAAAAAACAAAAATACAACATGAATTAAAAACAGGGACAAAAAATGTAAACGTTTCTGTGGATCCCCCTAATTATTTTGTACATTTGCACTTTGTTCACCACAAGAAAACAATATTGTCTCATACTAAATAAACAGTTTGAACCCACAGTGGCAGAACAGGAAAGAGAATCCACATTTCTCTTTTCAGTATAGAATTACCATTCATGTCATACATTAAGATGATTGTGTATGGGTGATATGATAAAGCTATACTTGTTTTGGTGGTCCTCCAAAGTTTTTTTATTACTCAAAGTGCATGTTATACTTCAATGTTATTTATTTGTGTCCTGGAGGTATTGTAAAAAAACAATGGGCCCGATTCACAGAACTAACTTAAGACAAAATCCTAAACTTACTACCATTTTGGTATTGACAGAAGGCACCTACTCATTTTGGTATTCACAGAAGGAACTTACTCATTGATGAGTAAGTGCCTTCTGTGAATACCAAAATGAGTAAATTGTAGTAAGTTTAGGATTTTGTCTTAAGTTAGTTCTGTGAATCGGGCCCTTTCTTCGTGAACGAATCAGGTGTCAATTTTGATCCATCTCTAAGTTGCTCAACCACATCGCGGAGGGATAGGCTTCTTCTCTCCTTTTGTCATGCAGGAAAAAAGTTTTCTTTCTACAAAACTTAAGAGGCAGCAGTTAAGTAGACAGTCTCAATTAATGTAGAGCCTTCTGTGGCAAAATATGTAAATATACATGAGACATGGTTGAGAACTCTTTGAATATGGAACAATGCATTCAATGAGGCCATAAAAATCTTCTCTGTGGCCCCCAAGATGCAGGAATCATTTGTGGCACCAAGGGTATGCTTGCAGCCAGAGTATGGTTCCCCAGAGTGCAAATCCAAAAAGCCTTAAAATGTTTTAGATCAGCAATGTCAGAATCGAAGGCCTGCCTTCCTGATCTTGTGGGATCAGAAAGCATCCCTGGCTATTTTGTCATATCAGGCCCCCTGGAAGGGGGGTAGCGTGCAAGTGTGAAGCACTGCTGCTTTTATTACTGGGGGCCGATATTACAGAACCGCTGAAAAACTCCCCCCTCTGCAAAACAAGCCCTCACCCTTCCGGATTCCCGGGGAAACGCCTGATGCCCATTAAGGCCAGTCCAGCCATTGTCTGACAACACTAAAAAAAAGTGGACATCAGTTTTACTGCAGCACAAATTAACAAAACACATTTCAATCCTAAAGAAAGTAGGACCCCACCTTTCATGTCGATATTATTTTGTGTCCAAATGTGAGCAAAGAAGGATACTCAATGGTTTCAAAAGGACATTGTCCAAACAGTGGAACCCAAAGAGCCAAGGCTCCCGTTTACGGCCTTTATCAGCAGAGATTCAAGATAAAAATGTAGCTTGAAGTAACCACTTGGAGAGGAAGTGAACATCCACCCAGAGAGTCCTGGGTATGGAAATCATTTACTCACCAGGAGATTAGAAAAATGTGAACACAGAAAAGGCACCTGTACTTTGTGCAATCACATTTTACTATGGTGCCACAGTAGTGCTTTCTCTTTTGTGACCACATTTAAGATAAAGGATCAGAGAGCAACTTATCCAAATGAATTTTCCCCAGCTAAAGTACAGAGGTGCTGAGAAGAAGAGAGAGATGACATATAAACAGTACAGTGAAAGTCCTACACGCACAGGAAGAAGGAATTGATTCCAGGCTCAAGATGTTTGAAACCTACTGCACAAAGGGCAATCAAAAATAATGAGAAGAAATAAGAGTAATCTCTTCGTTTCTACTTTATCATCAGAGGTTCTTGCCAGTTTTATTTCAATACAGAAAGTGTTTTAAAAAATACTTAGAGAAGTTCAAAGCACCTCTTTAAAAAAAAAGGTCAAATAAAAGTTCCCAAAAGTAAAACATAGTTTTAAAGCCAAAAAAGGTACAATATGGCAATCAAAAAACAAAAATTAAAATTAATGTGCAGAGTGGAGTGACTGCCCTTGATGGGTTTAGTCTAACCTCTGCAGCCGACTTCTGCTGTGCATGGCCAAATGTCAAATGTATTGTGGGTTGGTTGCCTGCAGTTTATCAGAGGCAGGCCAAACAGCCCACCCACCACCACCGGGCACACCTGAAAGCGATGTGAAGTAGATGTTCCCCCCGATGGAGAGTAGGTCTCGGAGCCTGGCCAAAGGCAAGACCCTCTAGCCCACCACTGCTGTGCAGGGCCAAAGGCTGAGCACAGCGTAAAGTAGTCCACCCACAGACAATCCAGAACCTGGCGGAAGGGAAGATGCAAGGACTTACTCTTGCTGAAAATGACAGAAAGTCATGTGCAATGTGTTGTATCTTGAGTCGTCCTGCTCAGCTAGAATGTCTGTGTTGTGGAATGTTGGATGGGTGGAATGCTAGTGGTTTGTGAATGTCAGTTGGGTGAGGGCTGAGCAGCAGGACAGCTGCTCCTGATGGGGTTTTCCTATCTTTTATCTTAACAACTTATCTTAAATAAAGTAACTTCAATAATCCATCTTGAAGTATCCATCTTCTTTCCGATTACATCACAATGCAGGTACCCAACCCACCCACAGAGGATGGATCACAGGGTCCAGGTGTAGAGAAGACTATGTGAACCACCCCAGCATCACAGAGCAAAGAGCCACGTGCAACACACAGCTGCCTGCCGACAAAGGGATGGGTCACACAGGTTGACTGGAGACTAGATCCTATAGCTTATCCTTTCTGCCTGTGCCAGAAGGTTTTTTGCAGCAGGGGCCAGCCACTCATGAAAGGTGGGTGGCAGACAGGCCGAATGCTGTTGCCTATCCCAACATTGCATGGACAGAGGGTGAGGTGCACGGCCTGTAAGTCACATTCACACTGCGCATGGACAAAGGCTATGTGGGTATGGGTTTGACTGCAAGCCGTGACTTTGTAACAGGGTCCAGCTGGACAACCCCCTGTGTATGTATGGTACAGGGCATTCACGTAGGCCATGTTCTTTAGCCAACTTCTGCTTCACTTGGCTTAGGGGCGTGTGCTGTAGGGGTGAGCTGCACTCTTCATGGTGTGTACAAGGCCTGCAACCAGTTCCCACTACGTACAGCAAAAGTCCATTTGTAGCGATAGTTACCCATAAACAGAGGTTGAGGTCCAAAATCAAGTCCATGGGGAATATGATCGAAAAACCCAGAAATTCAATGGTTAAAGTGAAGTTATGCTTAGCTTTGTTTATAAAGCCATAACATTCATGTAGAAATCATCTGAAATTAAATGGAAGAAAACATAGTTAAAGAGCTGTTCTGGTTAAACAACATGAAAACCACTTCAATTCACTTGTTATGGTTCAGTAAACTAACCGTGGCTTCAGTCCCTGAATGGTTTTACACCAAACCTAGCAAAGACACTTCCACCAGGAAAGCACTACCTTCATCCCAAATTTAGGATAAATCCATTCAGTTATTTTATCCGTACCAAGAAGCAAAAGTCCTATTGGATTTAAATGGAAAATAGTTCCCACATTTTGGTGGAGACCATTCCTTTCTGTGGAGCACTCTTCAACACCACATCAGCACTCTGTATCTGCGCACCTCAAACGTCTGTTTTTCTGTGAGGATCCTAGCAGAGTTCATTTTCTACACAGACATGTGGAATGCATCATATAGGAATGTCAAGAAGAGAATAACAAGTCATAGGAAATCATGTTGATTGTATCACAATGTTTACAGTATTTCAACATAAAAACAAGGGGAGTAAGAAAACAGGCTACTCATTCTCAGATTTAGCCCTTAACTGGAATCTCACTGAGCAATGTACAGTTGCTGGCTCTGGTTCAAATATTATTAAAGATTTGTAGGGCACACAGCTACCCCAAGGGGTTTCCTGGCACCAAGCCTGGTAGGACAGTGCAGAGAAAAAGGAAAAGTAAATAAAGACTGAAGGTAAGACAGCCAGGTTTTCAAACCCTTGCGAAAGGCTCAGAGAGAGGTCTCATTTCGCAATGGGGCTGGTAAGGAGTTCCATAAAGGTGGGCCCAAGTAGGAGAAAGACAGGCCTCAAATCTGGTATATTGGGTGGGACGGAGTGGACAAGAGGGTTGGTAGCACTGGACCAAATATTTCAGGTATCTAGGGGCTGTGACTGTTTTAATTCTATACATGTAGCATACGAATGTTACACGATTTGACACTGTCAGCCAATGTAAGTCCTGAAGGACCTCCGAGACAGAGGAGGACTTTGGTAGGCGAAAAAGAAATCTAGCTGCTGTGTTTTGCACCAGCTGTAGCCCCTGAATAGTAGATTTAACAGTTTCCAGCTATAAGACATTTCCATAATCCAGTCTTGATATGACCAGGGCATAGATCACAGTCCTCTATGCTGGGGGAGGGATCATCCATAAGATCTTCCTTAGCCATTTCAGTGCTGCGAAACAGGTGGATGATACCTTGGCTACTTTTTGTTTAATTGACAGCTGTTTGTCTACAATGAAACCCAGGTTCCGAACCTTGATCACTGGCACGGGTAAGGCTCCTAATTGCGGGGACCAATGTTTTGGTGCCCAAAGGACGTGTCTCTTTCCCAGGATCCTAATCTTGGCCATATCCTCATTTATATTGAGCAGATTGTTTTGCATCCAGAGCACAACTGTACTCAATCCTACCTTAAGGTCTGAGGGCCTGTGACGAGGAGAGGGGAAAACAATATGTGGGTGGCATCAGAGTATGAGAAAAGGTACAGTCCTGCATTTCCAACAATCTCAGCTAAGGGGCTAACATATATATTAAATAGCAGTGGACTTAGCACCCAGCCCTGTGGGATTCAATCTGTAAGTTTATTACATTTGAAATCAAAAATGTGATGTTACCCTAATTAGTTTTTGCAGTTTTGTCGCCACTTCGCACATTCTTTGCCACCAGTCAATTAAAAAATTGTTACTGGAGAATAAGCACTCAACAGAAAATCTTTAAGTCTCTGGGGATACTTAACATGACAGTTCTTAACAACAGGGAGATGCTATAATGTAGTTTTTAATGGGAGCAGGGTATGTCCTGTATATTGCTTGTCACAAGAACACCACAAAGTGTGTCATGTACATAATGTGTTGTTTAGTATTCTTCATTTTGTTGCTAACTGGCATATAATATTAAAACCTATTGCATCGATTTCTACATGCCTTCATGCGCATGCCCATAAGGAGACCAGGTATTTGTTTTCTCCATGTTTTTATTTGGTGCTCCCGCAATGGCTATATGACACACTGAGATGTAGACAGGTTTTTCCATACCAGTTCTTTAATGCCATCATCCAGATTGAGAATCTACTATTGTTTTTTGATACTTTCCCAATTTCATATGCTCCAAAGCTGAGCATACTTTTGAACTTAACTTGATTGCAATCTGCTTTAATAAATTCATTTTTCCACTCAGTGACATTGAATGCTTGTCTTTTTTTGCTTCGTCTTTTTATGTTTTACAGGTTGATCTCAAGAACTTTTTTGAGGTAACCTTAATTCTACAGCATGCAAAAATATTTTCATACTTGTTCAAAAATAATTTCCTAGCACTACAGTTATGCCTAGCATATAATAATCTCCATATTGAGTACTCCAATTTTAATGTATCTGAATGTTGAAATTTGCCATGCAGTAGGGTAGATCTTTACGTGAATTCTTATTTGCGGCTGTCAGAAATTGGGATTCTGGTAGGCAGTGGTATACACCTTTTCCTAACAGTAACCACAATCCTAGTCAGGGTAAGTCAGAATCACATCCCAAATTAACCGGTGCTCATCCTGTGCAAGCTTGGTACAGAGCAGGCAGGCTTAACTTAAAAGGAAATGTGCAAAGTATTTGTGCAACAATTCAAACAGCAACAGTGAAACCACCACAAAAAGATTCCACATCACTTTAGAAAAATAGATTGCTTTTATAAATAAAACAAGATCAAAGCGACAATAAATCCAATACATAGAAGTCAAGATATGAATTTTTAAATAATAAATGCAAAAATAGCACTTAGAGGTAATAAAAGTTAATTGGTCGCACGGGACAGGGATAAAATCAAAAGTTCAGGCAGATGGCGATGGAGCATGGGCCAGATACATGACCCACACAGGCCTCGCTGAGATAAAGTACCTTAATCCTGGTCACAAACAGCGAGAAGAAGAGTGCAGACGAACGATGCGCCAGTGTCAATCCCACATTCGAGGAGATGAGTTGATTTTCTCCACACAACGATGGCTATGCACCAGTTCTGAAGGCGAAGTGCCAGTTCTGAGATGCGTTTGTTCTGAAGCTGATGCACCGGGTTTCTCCATGCAGTTGAAGGGATGCGGCGATCGTCCTTCTGCAGTGGCGGGATGCTGTGGTTCTGATGCAACGGTTCCTATAGCAATGTGTTGGTTCCAAGGGCGATGCACCAGTGCTGTTGCCTCAACAGTAGGGATTCGTCAGTTCTGCTTTCCTAGCACAGGATGCATCGGTTCCACTGAAGCAAGCACCTGAGTCCACTCTAATGAACCAGGCACAGGAGCAGGATGGAAAACTTTTATGTCCCAGATCAGTATAGTCAGCTAGGCTTTGGAGTCACTCTGGGACAAGTGATGAAGGTCCACTCGGAGAGAGCAGCAAGTAGCAGAGCAACACAGCATGGCAGTAGTCTTCCAGAGAAGCAGTCCAACAAGGCGGCAGTTCTTAGCACAGCAGTTCTTCTTCTTGGCAAGTTGGTTTCAGGTCCAGAAGTGTACTGAGTTGGTAGAGCCAGAGGCCCAGTACTTATACCCAGTTGTGCCTTTGAAGTGGGGGTGACTTCAAAGAAGATTCTTTGACGTGTACCCGGGTCCTTTTTTCCTGCCCAGGCTCCAGACTCACTACGGGGGGAATGCAGCCCTTTGTGTGTGTACAGAGCACAGCCTATTCCGGTGTAAATGTGAAGCTGTGCCCAGCTCCTCCCTCCCTTACTCCCAGGAAGATGCATTAAGTCATACCCAGCCTTCCTTTGTATGCTTCTACCTAAACGGAATGCACAAAGTGAACTGTCACCCAGACCAGCCAGTGACCAGAGACAGGCAGCAGAGTCGTAAAATACCTGACTTTCTAAAAGTGGCATTTTCAGAGTAGCAATGGCAAATCCAACTTTACCATTAAAGAGAATTTATCATTGCCGGACATGTACAACTTAAAAGTACTTGCCCATCATTTTAGTTACATAGCACCCCTTCCTATGTGCTACCTAGGGCTTACCTAATGAGCGACTTATATGCAATAGAAGGGGAGTTAAGGCTTGGAAAGAGGTTTTACATACCATGTTTACATGGCAGTATAAACTGCACCCACAGGCTCTGCAGCGGAAGGCCTTAGTCATGTATAAGGGTTATTTGAGTGGGTGGCACAAGCAGTGTTATAGTCCCACTAGTAGAAATTAGTTTTCAGGCCCTGGGCACATGTAGTACTGTACTAGGGACTTCCAGATGAACTAAATGTGCCAATTGAGGATAGATCAATCACACCAAGTTTAGGAGCGAGAGTACACTTTAGCACTGGTTAGCAGTGGTAATGTGCTCAGAGTCCTAAGGCCAGCAAAACTGTGAGGCAAGCAAGCAAAAAGATTGGGGACGACCACCCTAAGGTTGTAAGGTCTAACAATAGTGCAAACACTTTTGCAAACTAGAATCTGTGGCTTCAAGCTTCAATTTATGATCATGAGATCATTGATTCCCGTAGGTAAGCTCGATTTTTAACAGAAAATCTCCAAGATGTTTAATGATTTTCTTATTCAAGGTTTTATTCCATGTCTTATTAATGCCCATTTACCTGAGCTAAAAATAAATGCTGGGTAGAATTTTCTGTTTCAATTTCTCACACAAAAAGTTCCTCTCACCAGGCTGTTACCAAGTTAGAATAACTACAAGTAAAATAGGACCTCCTTGCAGGCCCTCTCTCCTGATGGCACAACGTGTTCTGATAACAAACATCTAAACTAATTTAGACAGATTTTCAACATTGTTAAGCTTATTTTTTTTGTGTTGTTTCAAATGAATTTATTTGGCCTTACAGAAATTAAGCCATCATTATGGTTAATGCTCTTATAGAGGGACATCTATTCTTATCATAAAATTGGGCTTCAATTGTATTTTTCTTTTCAATTTGGCTAACAATTGTGACAACGGATGAGAGCGAGATGTAACAAAACATGTAAGGAAATATTCAAAGGTGAAGTATTATTCAGACTTTCTTTTTTAATAATGCCTCATATTCAGAAAACCCATCATTTCCTAATTTCATGTCTTCATGTAATCATATATGGCCTCATTTATTGGGAATTGGCGTAGAGCCGCACTGCAAGTCTTCTGTCTGCACTGCCTTATGACAATGTGGAAGGGCAGGAATGTATATTTCTTAAATCCAATACATTTCTGCCGTTTCCCCCTGCGCTGGCTCACAATTTGCTGTCTAGTGCCAGGGCAGGTCCCTTGCAGCAAGATGCAAGGGTGCCTGTGCTGTTGGCAGGATTGTTTTTGTGCAGGAAGGGGCACTTTCGTGCACAAAAATATTCTCATGAGGCGTTTTCTTCATTCTATATGTGCTGCAGAATGCAGAACACGTGCAAAGAGGAACAATTGAGGAGAAATGAAAATATTTCTCTTCATTATGCCTGCTCTGGGGAGGCGCAAAGTTTTGGTGTTGCCCCAGGTTTACGTCATTAAGTAAATCTGGGGTAGCATCAAAATCCATGGGTGTTGCTTGCGAAAACCCACCGCAAAGCCCATGGAAAACCTCTCTGGCACAGAGTAAGGCAGCACAGTGACTTACGCTGCATTGCCTTACTCCATATCTATGAGACCATGCAAAGGCACGCAAAGTCTACATCTGGGGGCATATTTATCAGTGTGTTACATCACCATGCAAGGGCAGCACACTTAGAAAGTAGAAAATCCCTCTGAGGATTGTTTTTGTAAAGGAGATGCTCCATCCTGCACAAAATAAAATCCTACCTACAATGCAGGCACCCTTGCATCATGGTGCATTGTGCCTGCGTTTGCGCTAGGTAGCCAAAAGGGCACAAGTATCAGAAAAGGACTGGAACACGCCATGTAATGTTAAAAATGCGGCACTCCTGCCCGTTTATGCAGCGCTGCAATGTGGCTTGCTGTGCTGCAGGAAAGGTTGATAATTCTGCTCCACAGGGGCACCTTTATGAAGGTTTTACTTTACACTTGCATGAGGCAAGGAGGTGTAAGGATGATGCAAAACCTAAGTGAGATTTATCAAGCCACGGAAGGCCACCTTGCGCAGCACTGCATGGTTTGGTAAATCCAGAGTAACACAATGCAGCGCAAATCGCTGCCTTAATTTACCCTGCCATGGAAACACATTCCATGGATGGAGGATGGGTGATCCCACGCATCCACCCAAGGATTATGGTGCATTCCCACATTTACCAACACTGATATACCTGGGAATGCATCAAAATGCTACGCCTCCCCAGGTGAGGAGTAACGAGGAGCAATATCTTTATTTCTCCTCATTACTTCCTCTTTCTATGTGTTCTGCATTCTGAAGCACACATATAAAGAGGAAAATGCCACTGAGGATGGTTTTTGTGCAGCAATATGTCCCTTCCTGTACAATAACAATTGTGCTTGCAATGCATGCATGTACCCTTGCCATGGTGCAGGGGTGCCTGCATTGGCGTTAGACAGCACATTTTTCGCCAATGCTGCGAAATGATAAGAATGTGCCAATTATGGTTAAGTACGGGGCATTCCTGCCCTTTCCCTATCACGCAGTTCATTGTAGCAAGGTGACTTGCTGCACTGTGCTGCGTTATAATTTCATAATTATTTTCCTAAGTGCCAACTTGTACTGTCAGCTGGACATGGGCTGTACTGGCCCTAAGCTTCAAAATAGATGTATAGCACCTTCTTTGTTGCTTGTTGCATGTGTTTAGCACCTGTTTTGTGCCTCAGAGTAGGAGTATAGCACCTTGGGGCTTATTTACAAGCCCTTTGCAATGCCAGAGCGTCAATTTTAAAGTGGGAAAAGTGACAGTACAGGGGGCGCAAGGGGCTTGTAAATAGGCCCCCTTGTTTCTTGTATGGTGTGGTATTGCGAATGTTATCTTTAATGTAACGTCAACTCATAGCATCAGAGTGGCTTGAGCTGTGCCAGTGCTGTGAACCATTGTAGGTGTATATCAACTTCATTGTTGTCGGATATGGATGGGTAGGATCTGATTATTGTCTCCATGTACATATTTAGAGCCTCATTACTCATATAGACCTTTCTGCTACGGGTTCATAAATATCATATTCTGTGTAGCGACAACTTGTTGCGTCAGTGAAGTGTGGACATAGCCCACACTGGGCTCTTTTGTAGGTCTATAGACACTCTTTGGCTCAACACAGTGTGCATTGCCTTGTTAGGGCATCTGCATATTAGAATAGCGCCTTCCTATTCATATGGTGCCTTATTCTATATGTTTACAAACATCATGTTCCATCTACCGCCAAATTATAAAATGCTTGTGGTGTGGACTTTACTCACATGCGCTTCTTTGAAGATATATTATATCTTCCTTTTGGCAGAATGTGTGTGTACAGCGCCTGGTTTTTATTTTACACCTCAGTACATTTTACACCAAGTGTGTGTCACACAGAAAAAATGGAAAACACAGTTCCAGCTACCTATGTGAAACCTAGAGAAGGAATTAGATAATTCTCTCTCATAAAGGACATTTTTATTGTAGGGCGAGGCTAACAGAACTAAGGTGTCACTGCATGTAGCGGAACAGTTACCACTTATTCTTAATCTATAAGAAACAATTACTAGAAAATGTCACCAAGAAAAATACCAATCTCAGCCCCTAACATAGCTAGAAATGAACATTCCTGACTACACCTCTGGGGCCCTTTCACACAATTTCTAGGGGATACCATGAAGAAAACTTCTTAACCTTCCCTTTCACAACAAGAAGTCTCCAAGCCTCCTTGACCTCCTATTGCTTGTTTACAATTATGCTTAATTTTTTTTCTCCTACGATGTCTTTTAAGATTATGTATTTTTGACATGTATTGTTATTTACGTTTCTTGTGAACCTTCAATCGTATTCATATCCTCTGTTATGATATGTTTTTATTATTTTAATGAGTATTGTTTATCATTATTACTCTTTATCATAACGTATTGTATTCATGCATTAACAAGTGATTGCTTGTACGAAGTATTATTCTCTGTGTGATTATATTAATATTTTCAATAAACCTTTTCTTGAACTTAAAAATAAATTAACATTCCTGCCATTCTACAACTAACACAGACCTATGACCCAGTTCTTCTATTTGCTGTAACTAATATGTTCATTCCCTTAAGCAAAGCAGTGTTTAAATGATGGACTGAACGTCCAAAACCTGTCTTCTAAACTTCATCCAAACATATGTAGTACAGTGTAGATTTAAACAAAAAATATGGTTTACTGTCAGATAAAAAAAATCAAACAGTGACTTTTTAAATTAAGTAAGTCTAAAGCAAACTATATTGCGCTCAGAAAAATAATAATTGATTTGGAGTGGCACATAATCCAACTTACTCACAGGCTATTTTCTATCTTACCATTAAAGTTGTGCTTTTTTCATGTTTCACAAGAAATTTGATGCAAATTACAAAAATAGTCCCCTGTTAGAGGGGCACATGTTCGCCAGTAAGATATAGCATGAAGTCTAAAAACTAACATTGAGAGTTCTTTCTCCTCCTCATCAGGCTGACGTACGTTGAGAGTGACAACCACAGGCAAAATAAATAAAATTGGCAGATTTCCTGAATTATTTTGAAGGCATCCCTATTGGCAAACTAAACAGGACAGGTCATATGAGGCCATCACAATGCTGGAACCGCTACACAATCTATTTAGCATGGGGAGGAAATACAAATCATTCAGGAGTGGCATAAGTCAATTGTTTCAACTGTTGGTTAACGCCATCCCACAATTTATAATTCCTGCAACCACTTACAAAGCAACAACGTTTCCACGACATGAGGAAAGCCCAAATATTTGCAGGTAGTCTTAAACGGAATTCCCTCGAAAAACCAATGAACATCAGGCCTGCCATTTGCTAAACCTTTTTTGGCAGTATTTTGATTTTAGGCTACCAGGAAATGATGGCATTTACATTTAGCACAATACTAACATAAAACTTGAAATAATTGCTGGCAAAACAATACTAAACAAACAAGTGATTAAACAGTAGAGTATCTAATTGATACATTAAAAAGTACTGAAGATATCCAATAGATCTCTCCAAATTCTACATACACCCCAAAAAATATAAAAAATAGTGTATGATTCCCCCCAAAATTAAATTAAGCAGAATCAGACTCCTGAATGGAGCCTGTGATAATGGCTCTACGCCTCCACTAAATTCAAAGTTCTTCATATGAACAGAACAGCCTCAAGTAGTACTATCCCATCTGCCTTCAAAGCACACTGATCCACTGTCTCTACCTGAGTCGTCCTTTTAGAATTCTCAACCACACACGCCTTTGGACATCAGAACATGAGGCAGGTTCATAAGATAATACTAGGTTCATAATAGAACACCACACACAATCCCCTTAGTTTTTTTTAAATAGCAAGATAACGTGGGAGCAGAGATTTATAATGCTACAAGATAAAACAAGTGAAAAATATTAAAATTATCAAAAGAGAAAATATTAGATATGACACAGTATTAAACCTTTGCACATTCATAAAGTAGCCTTTAAATCTGGATAGTCTCCAATTAACTCTCCCAAATGTTTTAACCTTAAAAGATTTGCGGAATGTTATTCAATACACACTTAAGATCAGCGAAGGCATATTACTATCAGCATTGGAGTTTGCAGATTATCTTGCGGAACCATATCACTATCATTCTGGGGAGTCCCTGAAGTTGAACAAGGTACTTCTACAACCCCGTATTCAACAGTGATCGATCTAACATCACCTTTTTTATTCAATTAAAAATCATCATCATAGGGCCAGCAATAATTCTCTTAGGATCATTCATTGTGCATTAATTTTAAGTGCACGCATCCAACAGTCACGGTACACTTGTGGGCGCCCGAGATGCTCCCTCTCCCTGCCCTCCCTCGCCCGGACCACTCACCTCGCCTCTCCTGGCGCTGACACCCCCGGGTCTGGGTTTGGGACCAATGTAATGGCGGATCTGGAGGGCGGCGTTATGTGAAGACTGGAGTGTCCACACAGCCCTATCTGCTACTGGGCTATTGGGACTGCTCCACACTGGAGGCTCTGAGCCTTCCATCTGCCGAACGACGCAGAGCTGAGCGTTCCGTTGCCAGAAGACGGGGGTGAAAAGGGCTCCCCGATGCTGGGCCCGGGACTGAGCGTGCCACCCGGGGCCGGAGAGCAGAGGAGCCGCCGGTGTCACCAAGGGCACCAAGGGCAGAGCAGCCCGGGAGGTAAGAACCACCGAGACCGCTGCGACCCTCCGCCCCCGGACCCTTGCACAATGTCCACTTCCTGCGCCAATGAATTAAAGCTTTGACACCTCCTCAAAATCCACCATGAACAGGCAGACTCCGAGCCCAGTGGCATTTCCCCGGAGCCAGTGACCCCCACAGGGTAATACAACCCATAAAGAACAAGCACATTAAGAGCCCATTGTAGCTGGGCCCTGTGAACCCCGAAGAATACATGCCAGCCACTGGCCCCGCCTCCTTCCTGCTGACTTTGCAGGTGTGTTTAAAGTTCCATATAACCCAAATATCCTGTGCCCCTTCTAGAGCCAGCAATAAATACCTTTAACATCTCTGTGCCCCCATTCTTAGGGGTCGCAGTGAAGATTTCTGTGTTGGAGGCCACTCTTTCTGCTGACTTCTTGTGCCCTGGTGGGACCCTTGTCCCAGGGCCTACCTCCTGCCACCTTTGCTCCCCAGTGGTGCCTACAGCACGGTTACAGACTCGCACTAACCCTGGTGGGACTCCATGTCCCAGGGTGCACGGCGCTAGTTATAACCGGCCACAGCTGCAGGGGGAGGAGCCACCACGCGCACCTAAGAGCTGCAGCAGTCCCGACGCGCGGCTCACAGCGAAGATTTCTGTGTTGTGGGCCACTCTTTCTGCTGACTTCTTGTGCCGTGGTGGAACCCTTGTCTCAGGGCTTACTTCCTACCATCTTTGCTCTCCTGTGGTGCCCACAGTGCGGTGATAGACTCGCGCTGACCCTGGTGGGACTCCATGTCCCAGGGTGTACGACGCTAGTTACAACTGGCCACAGCTGAAGGGGGAGGAGCCACCACGCGCACATAAGCGCCGCAGCAGTCCCGCGGGGCGGGACGCGCGCGGACCAAGCCCGGGCCAAGGGCGGGTCCGCCCTTGCCCGTCACAGCCCGGAGGTAGCCGGGCCATTCCCCATTGCCTTGCATCCATGGGACTAAGGTCACCATATAAAATGCCTTCAGGAAAGGTTCCCGCTCATATCCAGGGGAAACGTGCATGTGCGATAAAACGGACTCGCCCACAGTCAGACAGTTCCTCGCCTACCCTGCCTACAGCCATTGACTTAATGCTTCAGAAGACGATTGGGGTAGTTACCTCAGAAATAGAACTCACTGAAAGACGATTATCCATTACCCCTGACTTTCCTCCCTTGGCATCACCGACCTTAGCAAATATTGTGAACTCCCCGGAACCGCCACTTCATGGAAATGCCCTCTCACTTGATTTCTTGTCAACTTCTGTGTCTAGCACTAAAGCCAGTGTAGAGGGCAATGTTCCCGTGCCTAGGAAAGTTAGAAAAAGAAAGCAGGGGAACTGTAGGGTTGTTAAGGGTAAAAAGGCAGAGGGGGAGAATCCAAAAGGTATGTCAAATAGATCTAGCACAGAAAACCACACGGGTAATAACCAAGCTTCTTTACCACCCCCTCCTTATCCATTATGGGCCCAAACCTTTCTGTTAGATCTTCTTGCCCAATGTAAAATTATTGTGAAGGAAGAGGTTGCTCCTATTCTTGATCACATCCAAAAGTTAGCAGCTAATGTGGGTAATGCACAGGTACTCCTTCAACAAAATCCTAATTCTAGCATACCATCCTTGTCCCAAAAAATGAGGACTGAGAACCCTCAGAATTTACCCGAATCATGGCCATACCAACTAAACACAGAAGCTACTCCGGCCCCAGAACAAGTCAATTGTAGTATGCCAGGAGTTAATACCACAGCTGTAGATAAGACTATTCCTATACTAAATGGGCAAGCCCAACTAGGGTCACAGGGTCTGACAGAACTTAATCACAACTCAGGGAGGGAGGTCCCAATACAAAATCGGTGTACAGGGGCGAATACAACCAGCAAAGCTGGAATGGCCAATACACCGACTGAAGGGAATGGCGGTGTTGGTCCTTCATTAAGAGAAACTCAAACACTCCCCCTCCCAATTATTAACCTACCTCCAGCGGCAGTACCATATGTGATTGTACTGACTGGAATCCCTGAAATCAAGCATGGACAAAAGGAATCACAGCTAGACCTTAGAAATAAGATCTTGTTTTGGATGGCTACCTACAAACAATTCCCCTACAATAGGGCTGGCGAGATCTTGATGGTACGGAGGGTGGCATGGGTGGGCTCTACAAAAAAATCAATACCAGGGGACTGTGTGATTGTTAATTTTAAGCGCCCAGAGGTGGTGTATAGACTAGTATCTCAAAATTCTTATGCCTTGGAACAACAAACAGCAATCAGAGTGTTTATGTTGGACTTTTTCTATCCCTCCTCTCGAAGTATGGGCGAAGTTTATACTGCTTTGGACTGTGGCAGGTGGCGAAAGCAATCTTGTAAAACCCCTACAAACCATCCACACTACTCGTCCTCATTTAATATTCCGGTATCAAATCGCTTTTGGCCGTTGGAGGATGTAGATTGACTGGGAGGGCCTGAAGTTTCTAAATATGAGAAAGCTGGATTATGGGCCTCTGATGTACCATCCTATCCAAGTCAGGTTCGCCAACATTCTACACCCAGTAAGGGGGTGGGTTTGGATTCACAAAATTGTGACACTATTCATTGCAATAAGCTGGAGGGATCATTTAAAACGGATGGATCCCTCCCAATGGTTGTTTATAGACTGATTGGGGCACACACTGAGACAAAACCCACTAGTGCATGTGGAAGAACTAACATTATTTTCCCTGCTTCCTCAGTCTTGCTAAAGCCTGGCCTTCTAGGGAGGGAGCCAACCCCGGTGAATAATTTTAACGTTTTGTCATGTAATGTGGCAGGCCTTTGAAAAAAATGAGCCTGCCCTGACTGGGGGGCATTTATAGATCAGTTTGACGTGTGTCTACTCCAGGAGACATGGGCAAGGAAGAGATAGTAAGGTTGGGCTTTGCGTCCTACAACAATATGGCATCTATAGGAGAAAGGGGCAGACCCTATGGGGGATTACTGATATTGGTGGCTTCCCATTTGGGCTGCACAGTGACACAATTTAATACCCCAACTATAGATCTTCAATGTGTCACACTCAAGTTACCGTCCAATCGAAGGATGACTTTTATAAATGTTTATTCTCGCCCGGCTAGGCTGGGGAGTGAATCCCCAACTCTGGCTTTGCTGGATACCTTTATTTCCACTGTTATGGGGGGAGTAAACTGTTTATTGCGGTGGATCTTAACTGCCAGTATGAGCCTTTACCTGGCATTGGAAATCTACTTACTAGAGAAGAAGATGAACAATGGTCAATCCCCGAGCTTCAGATTGCTCCTATTAAGGTTTGGTCACCACTGGCCCTCCAAGTACATTCTATATCTATGGCCCATTCTCTGAGAGCCTGGAATGGCCGAGCCCATTTAGTTTGGGACAGGAAAGCCACGTTTAATCGTGTTGGCCAGTCCTCCAGGATAGATTATATCTTGGTAGAGACAAGGACATGGTCTTGGGTCACTGATTTTGAGGTTCTTTTATGTCATGACAGTGACCATAATGCCCTAGCCCTTAACTTAAGACTTCCCGAGACAGGCATCGCTCCAGGGGAAAAAAATAGGAAAATGCTTTGATCCTTTCCAGTGATAGAAGAAGGCTCAAATGGCCTATGGTAAAATAATCCCCAGATAAAATGTGTGCTCTATATTCAATTGTCCAGAATTATCTTGTGGAAATAAGCGCTCTTATTGAGCTTGGCCAGGAAATGATGATAGATATAACGCACAAACTACACGCGGGACTGGTGGTTGACCTAGCAGATCTACTCAATCCAATAGTGAACAAAAACAGGTTGCAGCAGAAGACCCAATCATGGTTCGACTGCAACTGTAAGAAGGCAAAGTCCTTATTAATTGAGGCAATCAAAGCACACGACAGGAACCAAATTAAAACTAGGATGCAGGAGTTTAAGCAGGCTATTATAGAGGCTAAACAAGAATGGGAAAACTGTAAATGGGATAGTATAAACACTGCTCTTGGGAATAGGAATATGCAGGAATTTTGGGCAATAGTGAGAACCGGATGTGGACATGGTCAAGCGGCAGACGAGCCGAATATTGCGCCTGAGAAGTGGATTGATCACTTCCAGCTGCTGTATTCAACTGAAACGGCTACTTCCATGGTGCCGATTATCTCCCACGAAGAACATACCGGTTTCCTATATAGCCCTGCGCATGCTTCCACACTGTCCAGAACGGAAACTGATGCAGGTACAACGATAACCCTATTGGAGGTGGAGGGTGCGATCAAGAGACTCCCGGTAGGCAAGGCACCGGGTCTTGATAAAATCCTCGGGGATCTATTTAGGGATCAACCAGTAGTATGGATTCCATACTTTTGCCTGATGTTTAATGCTATACTCCAGGGTTCCCCTCATACCAGAAACCTGGTTGGGGGCTGAGATTGTACCAGTGTTTAAAAAGGGCTCTCCATTAATCCCCGCAAATTACCGTCTGATCAGTTTGATCGACATTAGTCAAAAACTCTTTGCCCAGATTATCCTCGACCAACTTCAGGTAACGATGGAGGAGCATGAGATATTGAGCCCATACCAAGCCGGATTTAGGGAAAACACATCTACCGTAGACCAACTGCTTAGATTGCAACTTCTGTATTGGAAAACGGTCAAAGTAGAGGGTGGCAGCCTCTACTTGATTTTTGTTGACCTAAAGACGCCGTTCGATCTGGTCCCTCGGGAACTCTTATGGGTGGTATTGGAGGACATGGGGATCCCTACCTACCTTCTTGAGATTATTAAAAGATTGCACTTAAATAATTTTGCACAAGTCAGGAGTGGTAAAAGTGGTGCCATAACACCTAGGTTTTCGGTCAACAGAGGAGTCAGACACGGGTGCGTCCTGGCCCCCACCCTTTTCTGTCTTTTTATAAATGCCCTAATCGTCCATCTTAGGGAGGTCAAAGACATCGACACCCCAAAAATTGGAAATGAACAGGTAGTGGCATTGATGTTTGCCAACGACACTCTTCTATTGTCGAAATCCCCAATGGGAATACAGCGTGCCCTAGACAGTTTTGCCAGTTTTTGTACCAAAAGGGGGTTGGAAATTAATACGCTAAAGACAAAGTATATGGTCTGTAATCCACCTAAGACCACCCGTCCCAACCCCTCCTTAAATGGCACTACTCTGGAAAGGGTAACGGTATTCGAATATTTGGGTGTCACCCTCACAGACAACATGGAATGGGCCCCCAGATTGCTAAGGCTAAACTCAGGTTGGCGCAGATATCGGGGAATGTCCTAAAATTGCACAGCGAATCCACCTCTAAACCAGTTTCCTCCATTCTTGAAATCTATAAAGCCCAAGCCAGAGGAGCTATAACATACGGGCGGAACTGTGGGGGCACTCTTCATCAGAATACATTCTCAAGGCAGAAAACAGTTTTTTAAGATCTTTATTGGTTCTTCCAGCCAGTACTCCTCTTATTCCCTTGAGAATGGATCTAGGAATTAGACCAATAGATGAAGAAATCGGTCTTCGCCCACTAACATATTGGCGCAGACTGTGGGTTACCCCAGAATTGAAGCACTCTAGATCCGAAGTTAAAGAACTTATGGGCCTGCCTGGGATAGAAAAACTCCAGTGGTTTGCTTACATAAAAAATGAGAGCAAGAGGCTGGGTAATTTAGAGTTTAGAGCAACCCTGAAGTAGCCTGCATAGAGATGTCACGCGCTGACCTGGTGAGACTCTATCATAATCACCACATGATGGATATCCTTAGCAACTCTACGCTGGGCTCTTTAACCATAGAGTTTCTTAGTACTAAAGTGGAGTACAGACTGGAGCCCTTTAGATATGATTTTGCCGAGTGCAGCAAGGAAACTCTATGTACAATTCAGGCATGGCACACTACCACTAAGGGCATTTTCTTATAAATGGTCACAATCTAGGCTCCTAGAATGCCCAGCATGTTGCGAACAGTAGGAAACTGAGCCCCATGTTTTCTTTTTCTGCACATACTACAAGCTTATCAGGCCGCATTGGCTTGTCCAACTATGTAGAAATCTGGGGTTTAAACATTATCACCAGGCATTTAGAATCCTGAAATGTGAGACTTCTCCTCCTGTTGTATTTTCTGCTTCCCGCTTCTTGCTCGCTATGTGGCGCAGGCGCTAGTCACTCATTAAAAATATTTCCTGATGAAATTGTTATCTCCAGCCCATTTTAGGTGTGTCATATGAGTTTTGCTTGCTCAGTATTTGTTCTTGTTGCTCCCCTTTTTAATATTTTAAACTTCTCCTCTTTGTTTGTAACCACTTATTTAGCTTTTATGATTTTTATGATCTTTTTAATGCTGATACACATTGTCTTAATGATGTTTTTATATGTTTGCATCTTTTATGGTCTATGACCGAAATAAAGATTATTTGAACTAAAGAACTAAGCATTCATTTTTAATGGTCACATTCTTAGCAACTAAATTGGAACTCATATGGTGTACATTACCACCATCTAAAAACAACGGCATTCTTCAGACCTTTTGCAATTCTTTCGAGTATACTTGAATGCAGAATCACCTTTACCCCCCTTTTTACTGTATTTAACTCTCACTCACTAACCAACACATAAGTGCATGTTTTACACCATGAGTTGTGTCATAATAACGTTTATGCTTATCTTGTGCAAGTTTGATAGAACATTTAACATTTTACAGACTCCAATCAGTAAATTGCAGCTTCTTTTTATCCAACAAGAATTACTTTTATAATATGGAAAGTGTACTATCATGACAACAAAGGAACTCAATCCTGTTGAGTATAATTTGGTGGCTGTACATGCCCATTGTATTTTTTTCCAACTTACACATGGGGTCTTTCCTAACAGCTCTTCCAAGTTGTGAAGTAGCTTTAAATTTGTGATACATTCTCTCCACAGCGCCATTACCACTGGGATGATAAAATGAGGTAAACTTGAGTTTAATAACAAAACATTGTACAATATTAGCATAACTTGTGATTAAAATTGTGCGCCATAATCAGTTAACAATGATGCCAAACAAATCATGTGAACACTTGCTAATCACCTGTGTGCCTATTTTATACACAATTTTAATTTCTACCCACTTAGAAAATACATCTACAACAACAATGACATATTTGATGGACCATCTTCCCATGTAATAAGTCCCATAAAATCCAAATCTGTGGTATCCCCAGGTATGTTAGGAAAGTTTACAGGGCACAATATGGGATTCAACTTTTTCAGTAATTTATCAGGCATTTCATAATCAGCACAATCCCTAACAAAATGTTCTGTTTCATTATTTATCCCTGGCCACTAATGCATTTCCTTAATTCTCCTTTTAGTTTTAACAATGGCTAAATGGCCTTCATGAGAGAGTATGATAAGTATCTTTCCTAAATCCATGAGAGGAAAGATTCTATTTCATCTCATTAGGAATGTAGTACAGTAACATAACTCATCCCTAACTTTCCATAAACTTCTAAGATCAGAATAAACTTTACCATATGCCCAAATCGGGCAGGAGTCCAACATATTCCTACAACACAGCATTCTCTCACTTTTCCAATAAAAATACTGTCAGCCTTGCATGACTGTGCCTAGTGTCCATGATAGGAACTGATCAAACTAAGGTGGCACAAAGACTAATGAGGCCTGCGACAAGGGGAAGTACAGGCCCAGACAAAACTCAAACTCCATCACAAAAAGGTGAATTTGGCCAACCCCGGGTATTTAGTGGCCTTTCTGTCCCCAAGGAGAAAAAAAGACAAATGCAGCCAGGGTGGGGAGCACAGGCCAATGCCTAGAAAGTACACTCCCCCAAATAAATGGTGAATGTGGCCAATCCCTGGTGTCTTGTGGACTTTCAGGGGCTGATTGAGGGTGAAAGCCCCCATCCACTCCATGGGGGCAGGAAGACTAATGTGGCCTTTGGCAGAGGAACACAGGCCCATGCCGGGTGTGGGGGGGGGGGGCAGTTCCCTTTATGCACTCCTCATCCATGGTGTCAAGTGGATGGAGCTCTGCTTAAGGATCACACTCCTATGGCGATCCTCATAGTAGGGATCCACTAGGAGAGTATCATTAGAAAGAAGAGATGTTGCCCCTTTCCAGTAATACCTCTCTCATCGAAATCAGTGCTCATGGGGCCCAAAAAAAGTGGAGATAAAACTATCGCCCTATTTACAAGAGGGTGCTAACATGCATAATTGCATGTTAGCACCCTTTTTCCCGACACCTCCCTTTGCATCTCTAATGAGATGCAAAGTGGGCGTCACTGGGCAGTACAGCCTTGCAAATATCGCTGATGTGCACATCATGATATTTACAAGGCTGCCCCAGCATTTTAGCAAACGTTAGTTTTTGGAGAAAACTGCTGTTTTCTCCAAAAACTAACGTCTGCTAAAATCCTGACTTACCCATCCCTAACATAGGGGTGGTTTATGCTGCTACAACCACAGGGTCGTATCAGCAAGGTTATCGCCCTTTTGCAGGGAACATCAGTAGAAAACCAGGGATGTTCCCTGCAAAACAGCAATTTCCCCCACTATCTCTGGAATTTTTATCGCCCTGGAGCAACGCGTTATTGATAACGTGCTACCAGGGCGATAAATTCCAGAGATAGACGGCGATGAATAACAAAGCGCAAAGCACCCTTTCTGTTATTCATCGCCGTTCCTTGCTGATATGCCCCTTGGTTGGAAGTGTAGCCCATGTGAGATAATAATTGCTTGCCTTTCTGTGATGTGACGTATCTAGCTCTTCCTGTAATTGTGTCTAAAATGGTGTAATAGTCTACATTATTACAATTTTAAAATGTATAATATGTTTTTATTCACATACAAAGTTCTGCATCACTTTTCTGTTTTATACTTGCTTGCATGTTCTTGCTACCTGTTGCACACTTTCTTTGCAGGTTTTCCGTTGGGGGTGGTGTAATGTGGAGCAGTTGGTTTCTTTTCTGTTGGTTTCAAAAAAGTGCATTACTTCATTTAAAATGTTTGTTGGTTGGTAGGTACTGGGGGCTGAGTTTGTTAGGTTTTATTTTTTAGCAGTTTTAGGATGAGTTCCTCTTTAGTAATAATTTTAATTTACTTACTTTTGGAATGTCTTTTGCCAGGTATGTGACTTTTTCTGGTAGATTAGCAGTTTCTTGATGCTGTATTAATTTCTTTACATGATAAGAGGTTAGATAGACTGTTCTAAATATGTACCAAAGTGGAAAGGAATCTGCACCTAGGTGAATCGGTGTGACCCTTGCATCATGTGGATATATTAGTAGGATCCTCACCCACTGTTATCACAAGTGGCATGCTTTATCATAGTATCCTCAACCACTGCACCTAGTATGAGCGGGTGGGCTCAATGCTATTTGTAAGCGGAGATCTTACTAGAACCTAAGTGCAAATTAAAAAAGCCTTCAGGATCCTAATTCTTGTTTATTAATAAGGTCCTTTAGCAGGGATAAAAACAATGTGATGTTCAATGGGTGCAATGACCACTAACATCTATAGCTCATTAAGGTCGGCATGATTCAGACTATTACAAGTGCTCCTCAGGGTCAGTAAGCTTTCTTCAGGACTGACTAAATCTGTGGAATTGCTATGGATTGTGGTTGGTGAATGCTGGTTTACACAAACCACTACAATGAAGCATACAGTCATACAACAGACAATATAGGGCCTTTTCCATCTAATGGTCTCTGAAATAGAAAACACAAAGGCATTTTGTTATGAGGTGAATATCACCCCTATTCACTTGAATATCTCATGCAAGTGCACACTTAAATTATCATGCGCCAAATGCAGCACTCAGAAACACAAGTTTACTCCTAGATGAAAGACAGTACACATATATACATATACACTTAAAACACACACATAAAGGTAAATAAAATTGAAATATAATAGCCAGTAGTGTTAAGCATGCACATGCTAGGGTTTTTCAAAGATGTGTCATGCCTATGACACCTACATCACTCATAAATATTCAGGCGCCTTGAGGCAGGGGAGGTGGAGTGATCCCTGTTGAGGATAGAAAATGTAGGGCCAGTTGTACAAAAACATCAGTATGTGATTTCCTATTTGCAAATATTTTCAAATCACAATTAGAAAACTGCAAACACCCATGTGCAAATGTGTCTTAGAGACATTATTTCCTTGGTCAACAATCATCCATTAGATTAGACCTGAGTGATCAATTACACAGTATCGATGCACAGAATATTGCTCACAAAAATATTGGAAAATAAATATAATTCACAAAAATATTGGCTTCCTATACTTAGCTAAGAAAAACACAAATATCAACCACAAAAATACCGGTGGCAGACATATAGATGTTTACCAATATCAAATATATAGTAATAAAATAAAATAAAAGGAAAATTAACTAAATACATATTGAACATCATAATGCAAACATTAATTAGTGTTCATCTTAAAAGAACATAACTGGGAAAAATCAAACTTAAAGAAAACTAAGCAATAAATTAAACATAACAAAATAACCACTTAAATCACACAAAAATTAAACCAAAAGTATGAAAGGCATACAAATGTTAACAACTTACTACTCGAAAAACTATAAAACCTACAAGAAGAGGAGACTGACGCATTTTCGAACCAGAACCTGAAAATAGAAGTGGATATATATATATATACACAACTAATTGGCAAAGTGAGTTAAATATATATTTAAGATAAAACGTAAAATATATTAAAATTAAAAATGACAAGTAATTAACAAAACACTTTACTACTTCTATTTCTTTACATTTAGTTACTGTAAAGAAATTAAGTAAGAAAACAAGGGGAAGTGAGAAGCTATATAGGGGCAACCCTCTGACGCCTTTCAATATAACAATCAGTACACAAGAGAGGGAAGACCTCACAAATGGTGAACTCAACGCGCTAAGAGATCAGATAGACTGGTCTCAAATACACCAAAGTGGAAAGGGATCTGCACCCAGGTGAATTGGTGCGACCCTTGCATCACTTGGATATATTTGTAGGATGCTCACCCACTGGTACCACCAGTGGCATACTTCATCATTGGATCCTCTCCCACTACACCAAGTTTGAGTGGGTGGGCTCAAATTGATTTGTGAGCGAAAATCTAACTAGAACCTAAGTGCAAATTAAAAAAGTCTTCAGGATGCGAATTCTTGTTTATTTATAAGGTCCTTTAGCAGAAATAGACAGTGTGATGTTTAATGGGTGCAATGACCCCTAACATCTATAGCTCAATAAGGTCAACATGTTTCAGTCAATTACAAGTGCAGCTCAGGGTCAGTAAGCTTTCTCCAGGACTGACTAGATCCATGGAATTACTATGAATTACTGATGAATTGTGGTTGATGAATGCCAACTCCTAATGCTGGTTTACACAATTCACTATAATGAAGCATTCCGTCATACAGACCTTTTAGGACCTTTTACATCTAATGGTTTCTGAGATACAAAAACACAAAAGTATTTTGTTATGAGGTGAATAACACCCCTACTCATGCAATTGTCTTATGCTAGTTCACACTTAGATTATTGTGTGTCAATTGCGACATGCAGACCATGAGTTTACTCCCAGACGAAAAACAGTACACATATATATACACACTTAAAAACACACACATAAAGGTAAATAAAATTAAAATATAAAAGCCAGTAGTGTTAAGCATGCATATGCTAGTGTTTTTCAAAGATTTGTCATGTCTATGACACTTACATCACTCATAAATATTTTGACTCCATGAGATAGTGGGGGTGGGGTGATCCCTGTCATCACACTCTAAAAGGATAGAAAACATAGAATTTACCCTTCGTCTTGGAAAAGTACTTAATTATATTGTTGACACCGGGCACTTACTACACCAAGGGGACTCGTCCTTCCTTGAACCTTTTCAGCTCGCGCACTCCTCCAATGCTGACTGGTCTAGGGTAGAGCATTTTTTTTGTGTTGAAGGCGTAAGGAGAACTTGACTCATGCGGGCATAGCCATGTGGTCCCTAAAGGGACGAATGGTTAAGAATCGGCCAAGCGATAATATTTATGCATATCGCTCAAGGGTGCAATAATATTGTGAAATTGCCCTTGCATTATCTAAGGCTAAATAATGATTGAATTAGACAATGCTCCTCTCAAGCTCTGGAGGTGCCCTTGTGCAGTAGTGCTTAGAAATGTATTTCAGCCTCCCAAATGCCCTCAATTACCAAAGGGAAGAATCAGGCAAAGGACTCCAGGATCGCCCATTTGTGGAAAGGGCAGTCAAATGTGAGAGGGACAATGGGAAACGTAGTCCCACCTCCCTGTGTGTTGTCCTATCAATCCATTGAGAGGAAGGGGGATCATGACAAAAGAGGGTATATCAAAAAGATAAAGCCCATAACAGTGGGAAAAGATAAAAGGTGTAAAAAAGTATGTTTTTGCAGCTAAGTGATGTGAGTAATGATATAAACCCACACACCTATGTACACAGCCAGTGACAGCTTTCAATTGTTTTTTATAGTGTAAGCTCCTACATGGTGAACAGCAATAAAAGATTTTTACTGCAACACTTTCCACTAGGGAATGCTGTCATTCAATTATTTTTCTCTGCTTGGATAATTTATAAATCCAGTGCTGTGCCTTCTCAAATAAAATGCTCTCCAAATTCCTTGTCTCTGCTATGACATGCTTCAGAATGAGCCATTTAGGTATTTCACTGAATGTCCAGTAATGATGTAATGTTCCACCATTTTGGTAGTATTGCATCTACACTTGATGTTACTCCTGTGCTTGCAGATTCTTATGCTTATTTATTGAGTTGTCATGCGTATATATCATAGTTTTAATGGAAAGGTTATAAAAGTACACGACTTGTTTTGTAATGCAGTTTGCATGTTAGTGACTTTTCAATAGGCAGTATATAAAGAAATTGAAGGGATTGCCACTAAAACCTTAAGAACATTCCAGAATCTAAGCAATGTAGAAAAACAAGCTCTATATCAATTAAAATTGCAATTGAGATCCCCATTATACCAGCCGATAAGGGCGGAGGGATTGTTTTACAGTCCACCACAGCCTATAGAACAGAATGCCTCAGACTATTGGCAGACAAACTCAACTACAAGATACTAGTTGTTGATTCCACACCCACACTGAGATCAGAAATTTACTCCATGGTAGAGGAAGCAGAGTGTGCAGGATGGATCACTAAGCATGAGGGGAACATTTTGAGAAACACCAATCCAGTGATGCCGTATTTTTTATACTCTACCAAAGGTCTACAAAAATTGAGACCCACCTCCAGGCAGGCCAATTGTATCAGGGATAGGTTCCCTTGAGGAATCCTAGCCACAACTTTATGATTTCTTCCTTAAAAGAATACGGCATAAAACAGGGAACTACATAAAAGACATAAAGAACCTATTAGTTCTTGTTGTAGCGCTAGGCGTAGCTACGCGAAACGTACTATGCACACTATGCGTAGCTAGGCGAACTGCGTAGTGCGTTAGGGAAAATGCTGTTCGCACTGATTTCACAGTGCCGGATGCTTGTCCGCACTGTGCAATCATTGCAAACGGCATCATGCACAGTGCAATCGGTCGTTTTCTGCCACTCGAGTAGATTTGTCCTCGAGCGGCAGCTTTCTCAACATGCACTGGTAGTTTCTCATCGCGAGTGGTCGCGTGCATACGCGACCACTCGCAATGAACCTGACCTCCCCGCATTGAGAATCTCGCCGTAAGGTTTATTTTCCATGCTCACGATCGGCAACTTGATGTTGCTGATCACGAACGAGGAAAAAGTCTCACCGGAATGGTGAATTTTGCTCGCTCGCGGACGCCAACTTGGCGTTGAGGACCGTGCGCGAGCTAAAAATGCCTACTATGCGTTTTTTGCACTGTGCTACGTGCAATTCATGTAACGCATAGTTGTACAAACTACACACACTCTGCGAGCATAGAGTAGTGTTCCACCCAGGGTTAATATGGAGAGGGGACATACAGACTGCCCTCAACTTCCTTACTTTGCTCAATAACCAGGATAGGAATCTTAAATTCACACATACTGTCAGTAAAGAATTACTTACATTCCTGCATATGGATATCTTCCCAGAGAGAAATACCCTACAGACAGATACTCATCAGAAACCCACTTCTAAGAACAGTTTGTTGCACTTTGACAGTTTTACCCCACGTCCATTGTGAGAAAATCTTCCCTATGGCCAATTCCCCCACTTGCGGCAGAACTGCACCCATATAAACGACTTCACACAACAAACAGGCCATCTGTCAGCCAAACTGAGGGCACACACCTACAGTGAAAAATTATTTCAGAAGACAAAAATGAGGGCAAGAACTCAGCAACAAGATGCACCACTAGAGACACCAGTACGAGAAAAATGGAACCCCCCATGGTATGTGTCAACACATGCAATATCACCCAGACTGCGTCAAGAAGATCATTAAAAGCAATTGGTGCATTCTAAGCACAGGACCCAGACGATGGAACTTTCCCCTCTTTTCTAACAAGCAAGCAAAAAACCTACAGGATATACTCATCCACACCAGACCCAGACCTAAATTGAAATCAGAGAGTACAATTCACAGTACACTCTCAGGAGTAGCAGGTCACTACCTGTGTGGTCAATGCAAGTTTACCACCTGACTGCACCAACAAAAGAAATTGACCTGGGATTACACACTCCTTGGCAATTAGGAATACATACAAACTGCAATATTAAGCAAGTAATATACTTGATAACCTGTACATGGAAAGATATGTAGGCATGAGGACTCGAAAAATAAGCATAAAAATCTGCAAACACAAGAGTAACATCAGGGGTATATGCAATACCACCAAATGGCAGAATATTACATCATGACAAGACATTCCGCGAAAGACGTAAAATGGCTCATTCTGGAACATGTCTTAGCAGAGACACGCTATTTGGAGAGAATTTTATTTGAGAAAGAACAGCGCTGGATTTATGAATAATCCACGCAGAAAAGAGGATTGAATGACAACATCTCCTGGTGGAATGTGCTACAGTGAAAATGTATTGCAATTCACCATGCAGGGACTTACACTATTAAAACAATTGAATACTGTCACTGGGTGTGTTCACAGGTGTGTGAGTTTATATCAATACTTACATCACTGTGCTGCAAAAAAAAATACTTTTTACAACTTTTAAATGTTCCCCTATTATTGTCCTTCTTCCTCTTTATATCTCCTTTTGTCATTATCCCTCTCCCTCTTTATGAATTGATAGGACAACACACAGGGAGGCGGGACTACTTTTTTCTCTCACATGTGACCTCCCTTTCCACGAATGGACAATTCAGGAGTCCATTCCTTGACTCTTCCCTTTGGGAACTAAGGACATTTGGGAAGCTAGACTACATTTCTCAGCACTCCCGCATGCAGGCACACTCAGAGCTTGAGAGTCTACTTCAATAATTTTTTTGCCTCGGATAATGAGGGGGCAAGCCCTCAAGACTAATGCATCCTTGAGCGAATTATGCATAATTATTATCGCTCAGCCAATTTTAACCATTCGTCCCTCCAGGGACCAGGTGACTATGATCACGACTTGCGTTCTCCTTCCACCTTCAACACATAAAAAAACAGCATGATCCTATGCTGGTCAGCGATGGAGTAATGCAGGTAGCTGAATAGGTTCAAGAGAGGACGATGTCCCTTGGTGTAGTAAGTGCAAGGGGCAAGAGGATATTTGTGTCCTTTTCTGAAAAGAAGGGTAAACACTAGGGACCAGATGTACAAAGCATTTTACTGGTCTGTGAGAAGTATGCATGTACCAACCCTATTTTATGAGTAGTGTAATCTATTACCGACTTTCAAAATAGGGTTTGCTAATCGCTATTAGGACGGGGCATGTTAAGGCCATCACTTCCTACTTGCAAGTCGCACTGGCATGTAGGAATGTTTTGGGACTGGGAATGTGGTCGCAAAACATTCGCAGTTACCACCAACTTCAAGTTGCTGGTAATCTATTTGCAAACAGAAAGCGATTCCTAAGGGATCCCTTCCCCTTTGTGAATATGGGCTCCAACATTTTTTAAGAGCAGGCAGTGGTCCCACAGACCACTGCCTACATTTAGATAATGAAAAGGTAGCTTTTCATTTTTATTTTTGAAATGCATTTAGTTTTCCGTTAAGGAAAACAGGATGCATTTTAAAAAAATGGCTTTATTTTTTAAGCAGTCACAGACATGGTGGTCTGCTGTCCCCAGCAGGCCACCATCCTTGTGAGTGCATGCCATTCCTGAATGGTCGCAAAGCAAGACCTACCTCATGAATATTAATGAGGTAGGTGTATTGTGGCCTACTGCCTTTTAAGATGATCACTAATTGATGTTTGTATTATAATGTTTAATATGTATTTAGTTAATTTTCCTTTTATTTTATTTTATTACTGTACATTTGATATTAGTGAAAACCTATATTTATAACAGCAATATTTTTTGTCAATATTTGTGTTTTTCTTAGCTTATTACAGGAAGCCAATATTTTTGTGAATGACATTTTTTTCCGTTATTTTTGTGAACAATATTGTGTGCATCAATACTGTGTCATTGATCCCTCAGTTGTAATCTAGTGGATGATTCTTGCCCCAGGAATTATAAGGATTCTACTGTTTGTGATTCCTTCAACTTTTTCTTTTCAAATGGATTTCACCATATAGGGCCATATTACCAAGGTGAAGTATCGCCGCTTTTTTGGCGAATTGTGCTGAGAAAGCGGCGATACTTCTAGCGCCCTATTAACAAGGGCATGCTAACGCCTGCCTCAAGCCCACTTTGCATGTCAGCGAGAAACATCGCTAATGACATGCAAAGTGGGCGTTCCCACGTCCAACCACATCTAAAATGTGGTTGGAGGTGGTAACACCCTATTACCCAGGCAGGCGTTGGGAGAAGGAGACCTGCGATAAACTCGTTTATCGCAGGTCTCCCAACGCCTGCTCTGACCAGGTGTTAGGCATTGATAACATGGGGGTGTGGATCATAAAGCTGAATCCAACCCCCCATAATATCAAAGCACACATTAGCGCTTGACAATAACGCTTGTTTTCACGCGCTAATGTTCCCTATCGCCGGCTATCGCCGAATTTAATATCGCCTACGTGTTGCGCGTTGATAATGACGAAAAATCCGGCGATAGCCGGCGATAGGGAAATGTCCGATGTGCGTTTTTTAACGCACATCTTGGTAATATGCCCCATAGACCTCTCCCTGCATCTTCATTTCCGAAGATCTGAACATATTGAGTCATGCAGGAATACCCTGTTCTGCACCAAATTGTTGCCTCTGCTAGCTGTCTCATAGGCATTTAAATTTAAGTAGTGGTTAAGCTGAACTCACAAAAAAGTGTCGCTGAAAATTAACGTTCTCATAATTTACTACTTCGTTCAGAAGCAGCGATTTATCATTGTGTTCTCCCGGGACCGATCATGACGCCACTGAGCATTTCTCTAGGATATTTTGCGCGGGTGATATTTATCAGGTGCTCGTGATTAAATGCTAGACGTGGGCTCATAAAAAAGATAATGCATTTAGTGGCTACAGCATTATTTCCTTGTAAACCTACTTGCATAAATTTAACTGAGAAACGCGAAGCCTGTCAATATCGTCAGGGTCATCCCATTTATTGGAAATTCAGGTATGAACTTTATAGATATTTTGCACACATTAGCAATGAATTTGTGCATAATGATAAATGTTTGCTCTAATATTGCTGTTCAAGATCCTGCATCCGAAAGTGCCAGATGGACAAGGATTAGAGAATCACATTTGATAATTTCATTTCCATAATAATTTTATACTTGATGTACATTATCTTTATTCTGGCTCAGCATGCCTAAGTCAAGTTTGATAAAGCAATGTAAATAAGCGAAAAGAAGTCTGGCAAGTGTGTGCGGCACCTTCCGGAGGAATATGCAAAGATGAGTGACTCACCATCCGCGATTGATGGTTTTTGCTTCAGGGGTTTCCAAATGACATGCAAAGAACTTGAGATAAGGGAAGAATAGCGTTACTCATTTGTCAGTCGCTGTGTGCTTCGATGTAAAGAAAGGGAATACATTCCCGGACACTTATAAACACGGAATCAAGTTTCCGTTATGCTAATACTTGTGTAATTTTTTCCTTATTGCAACTTGACCCTACTCCGAAGTACAGCACAGAAAATGGGTGAGATTGAGCAGGACCGAGCGTGAGCCTCGTTTTGTGCCCTTTTTTTTTTTAATCTGCAGTCTCTTCTATACTATTATGTTCCTTAGTTTGTTCATTATGTTTTTTATCTTCTGCTCTGTAAAGTTTAGACCAATGGGTTCCGATGTTCATTTTATTTTATCTTTCAAGGATATCGCTACATACGTTCTAACTTTCTCAGAATTTGATCTACCAGGACCGGGACCGCTGGGTTCCCTCGTCTTCCTACATTACGGTTCATCTATTTGCAGGTTAGCATTTGATTCAAGATAGCAAAACGAGGTCTCTTGCATATTTAGATATTAATGTATAAATGAAGTAGAGATGAGGATGCTACAATTATTTTGGCCCTTATGTTATCTTTAATATACACTCTCTACACGAGACTTGTTGGCTATAAAAGCCATGTTCAAAATCTCTTCTACTTATTTGAGGATATATATGCTACTCTGTTTGTGCAAATTAATTTGAGGACATATGTGTTATTCTGTTGGCTTATTTTGTCCCCTTTTTTCTCCCCCTTATGTTTTCTTGTTAGTGTATCTCTTTTTATACGCCTCCAGAGACCCTCTTTTGTTCGCCAATTACCTCATCCATTGTGACCGTCGGCCTTTGGCTGGACTCTGCTGAGTCCTTCGTTATTGGTATGTATGGCATCTAGATTCTCTGAAGTTTTTCTGACTCACTAGCGCATTTATGTGCCCAGTGATTTTTTACTGTAAGATCTGCCACGTTCGCTTGATCAGAAAATGTATTTAGTTATTTCTTTCTTCCTTTATGTCATTCTCTCAGAGCTATTCCTCTTTCTCCTTTTTTAAAGTGTTTTGTCGGTTGTATGTTGACTGAATGTTACATATTTGTAATTTGTGTTTGACTCCATGTATTAACTAAGACCGCTTCTTTCCCTCCCTTACTTAATTGGATGTGGTTTTTGATTCATTCTGTCTTTGCCCACAGATATGCTGTACTAGGATACTGTTTGCCCAGAAAGTTTTGAAATTGGGATACTTCTATTCACTCTGAAATTCTTGAAGGACCTGGATGGCCACTTTAAACTAAATGACTGGCGCCCTGATGAAGGAGTTCCCCACTGTGGCATTTCCGAAACTCGCATCGGCGCTTTTTTCTGTCTGACTGATGAGAGTCTGTGTGGTTTTTGCTTAGTGGTTTGTATTTAGATGTATGTTTTGCTGGATGAGTATGACTGCGATTGCATGCTTGGATGAATGACTTTACAGAAATGTTTTTAATGTTCCCTTGAGTTCTGGGCTAACGCCAAAAGAATTATTTATGTTATTCACTGAAATAATGTTCATATAAAAAAATGTATAAGTAAAAATGACAATAAAATAATTTAAAACATTATCCGCTTTTCTGTGGGCAATTGTCAATGTTGGAACCTATTGGTCCGCTTGATTGTTGGGAATCTCCCTTTCATGTTGCTACTTATTTTTTTTGCTCCAAAAATTACACCATGATATGTAATTCAAAGACTCCATAATAGCAAAAATGTATTCAACAAGAGAAAACGTACCTGCGCTGTGATTCTGTTTACCTCTACAGCCTTTATCAGTCGCAGAATGTCTCCAATCGGATGTATGTAATGACAACGCAGGCTTTACACCGCGCTACCATTACAACGCATCCATCACAACGCAAGTTGTTACAACGACTTGCGCTGTAAGCGCTGGATTTAGGAATAGTATGATTTACTATTTCAACTCCAGCCTACGTAACAGTAGGGAAGGTGTTGGAATAGTAAATCATACTATTCCTTAGTATATAGCGCCATCCAGCGCAAGTCGTTATAACGACTTGCGTTGTGATGGCTGCTTCGTAATAGTAGCACGGTGTAAAGCCCGTGTTGTAATGGCTGTCTCCCATTCTGAGATGTTCCAAACCAGCCGGTTAAAAGTCATTTTTTATCGCTGAGCTAATACACGTGTAGAACAATCGTGCGCTGTCTATGACTGCACTGAACAGGTGTGTTTGTGAAACACCACCCCAGAACACATCTTTGTTGCTCATCATGGACGAAGAATTGTGTTACTTTCCCCTATCTTTTGACAATTCTTTTAGAGAAAAATATTCAATTGAGTGTATGCCCTTTGCCAGCAACTGTTTCTTTCTTATTATGAGTTCAATCAAATACTTGACGGGTCTTGGGGCATGTAAACATAGGTTAAACATAGGTTAAACCTAAACTCTAGTAAGTGTATGGATGTAGGGAGGGGTTTCAAGTTTTAATTTATTTGATTTAGTTCTCTATTGAGAACAACAAATTTCAAGCAAGACATTTATTATAACAATAGACGTAAAAACATTCAATGCAGATTTAAAAATGTTTTAGGGAGAGGTAAATTCAAGACACAGTCATCAATCAAGGAATTGACAGACAGGTTTTCTAAAATAAAGACAGACATCACCGTAATGTAATAGTCTCAAAATTCTTGTCTTCCAATTAATAGTATATCTTTCGAACAAACCTCAGGAATTCCAGCTTTTAGCAATAAGAAAATAACCCAGCTCCTGGATTTATCACTATACTAATGTACGTTGAGCATAGAGTGAAAATGGCTCTTTGGAGTATGCTCCTGAGTACATAAACTCTGACTCTACCATTGCAATAGTATACAAGTTCTTATGAACATCCTGCAGCTTACCATTAGGTGGATATTGTAGTTTGGAAATTTGTTTTTCAATTTGGAGTAGAGAAGGGTTGTGCTCCAGGTTCTTTGCGCCACATATGACTCACTTTCGCTCAATTACTTTTGATGTTAGGTGCTGTATTGCGTACCTCAACCCTTCTAATTCTGTTTCTTCATCCGCAGCTTAGATAGGCAACGATTTTGCCTAGGAGGCTTGCATTCAACGTACATTTGCAACAGTTCAATGTCTATGTGTAATACATGCATTTAACATGCTCGAGTTAACAGAGAGACAGCTGAGAGAAGCTATCACCCCAAAAAATGACTAGGCCGTTTTTCATTTAAGGCATAAATGTGGTAAACTCATGTCTGTAAATTAATCAACTAGTAGAGAGAGACACCAATAGATTTGCGTTCTTTTGACCTTTTACAGAGACATCACCTAGCGAATAAACTGAAGTTAGCGTGCAGTCACACTATTAAACTTTCAGTCATCAAATAATTCAAGAGTACTATGTAAAATATCATTTTTAATGGCGGCTATTATTTTGCCATCATTAGCAAATATTTGCTTGTTCTAACTTCAAGACATGGTAGTCATTAGACAGTATTGCTTTAATGTTCCCTTTATCTCACAATAACCGCATTAGGGTGTAAGATCTTGCTCACTTGACCTTGTACTGACAATCTCAGAATAAATCAACCACCTTCAGCTTCTTTAGAGCCCCTGCTGGGAAGGATTCTCATCCAATGGCCACCTCTGATGCCAGGGGCAGACAGCAAAGGCTGCAGTGTGAATGAGCCTTCGTTTGCTGAGGTATTTCAAATAATTAATCACATATATTCAGAGATAGAGACACCCTATACGTCTAGTTACCACCTATATAGCCTTCAGGGACTCCCTTAACATGAAAGTTAATCAGTCAAAATATTTAGTAATTTTAGCCGGGGGTGGTGTTTGAGGTAAAACATCCCATCTCCATACTGAAACAGGGAAAAGTGAGGTAGTGGAGTCTTTTCCTTATCTTGGGGTACTTTTTGATAGGAACCAACCTTGGTCACGTCTAGTTGACGCAAGGGCCATGGGCATGGAGAGGAGCTTGACGGCACTAAAGGCATTTAGGTCTAGGATGGGCATAAAACCTCTAGCAGCTGTCAAACATATCTATCATGCGAAAACAAAGTCCGCGGCGTCTTGGGCTCGGCATATACTGAACCACTACAAATCACAGAGGACAAGTTTTTAAATCCCTGGTTTCTCCCCCGCAGTCAACATCTAATCATGTACTCAGTTTGGATTTGAGTTTACCTCACATTACGGACTCAATTAGACTCGCCCCTCGGCTCTTGTGGTTTTCCATCTGGCGCAGGAACACTGTTCCTCTAACTCAACTCAGAGTATAATAAAAGACTGCCTTAGATTGGAAAACTATAAGAGAATTAGGTGCTTACATTATGTCGAGCAAGATTTGACTGAGCCGGGGTTGAAGGATCTGTTCATGGAACCAATGGCTAGCAGGCTAATGTCAAAGCAAAGATTGGTGGATACCTTTATGCGGAAGGCCCAATATATTCGCAGGGAAAACATCTACAGGAAGCAGTCAACTCCGGCCTACCAACTGCTTTTATCTATCTTAGGAGGTGGATATCCCTACATAGAGGCGTTCTTAATACTGCAACGTAAATTCATATTATTGCGGTTTTGGTTAAACTTGATACCACTAATATTAGGGTTTCCATCGAAAACCTTTAAACATTCAGATTTGACCAATTGCCCCTGCAACACGACCTCTCCCCAAACAGATCGTCATTTGTTGATTTTCTTCTGTTACTATCATAAGGATAGAAAAAAATATACTGTACCTATTTTAAAGAGCTACAAGTTTGAACAATGCAGGGTTGCACTATTTTTCCTAAAATCATTACCTGACTATCTAGTGTGCTACTTGCTAGCTTTATTCCGTTGGGCCTGTATAAAAAAAAGTGTCTGGGAACATATCTTTCTCTGAAAATTTGTATTCATATATTTGATCTTATATTCGATCTGGTAGACTTTTGTACGCACATATTGAAACACAGAATTAATTTTGTACCCTCTTTTATATAACTTTTTATGAATGATTAAATGAATTGATTATTGTATGTCACCTCTGAGAACGTTTGCTGCCATGTACTTTTATGATCTTATTTAATATTGATCGAATAAAGTTGATTTGGATTGGATTGGACTAGGCCGTTTTTCATGTAAGGCATAACTGTGGTAAACTCATGTTGTCCGTAAATAAATCAACCAGTAGAAAGAGACACCAATAAATGTACATTCTTTTGATCTGTTACAGAGACATCACCTAGAGAATAACATATAGCTAGAGTGTAGCTGCACTATTAAACTTTCAGTCATCAAATAATTCAAGAGTTCAATTTAAAATAACATTTTTAATGGCAGCTATTATTTTGCCATCATTAGCAAATATTTGCTTGTTCTAACTACGCAACATGGGAGTCATTAGACAGTATTGCTTTAATTTTCCCTTTATCTCACAATAACCGTCTTAGGGTGTAAGATCTAGCTCACTTGACCTTGGACTGACATTCTCAGATTCAACCACCTTCAGCTTCTATAGATCGCCTGCTGCGGAGGATTCTTATCCAATGACCGCCTCTAGTGCCAGGGGCAGACAGCAAAGACTGCAGTGTGAATGAGCCGTCTCTTGCTGAGGTGGTTCAAATCATTATTCACATATATTCAGAAATGGAGACACCCTATACTAAATTATATCGACTATTGAAAAGATGGAATGATTAGTCCAAAAATGAGGAGAAGTGTGGCTCAGGGGTTAGAGGCAGCAGACCCGGAAGCTGAGATCGGTCCTGGACCAGGGTTCAATTCCCCGCCTCGGCGGGGTCTTGGGCTAAAAATTCCACGGACTCGATAATTCTCGCCCCGGTGCCTCCTCGACTCACGGGTTCACACTCTGCGACTCTGGGCAATAGCTTGCTTAATCTCCACAACGGCCCCTCGCGGCGGGATGCCTGACTTTCACCTTGTGGATACCCTGCTATCTCACAGGGGAATACCAGGAAGGGTTCCCTAAGCAAGCGCCGGGACACCCACTGCGGGTAGCTGTGCGCTATATAAGCTCAACTACATATATAAGCTCAACTACAGGAGCACTGTAAGGGTTATTTTCTCCAGAGATGTTAGAAATAAAACAATTAGTGCACAATTAGTGGCCTTTAACAGGTAACCAAAACCTATGTTCTGCTTTTCTTTTTTTAACACAGAGTCAAACAATGACTTTGAATGGAAATGGACTAAAACCTTAACTACTGCTGATGTAGTGGTTCATTTTTGCTAACTCTGGGTACTTTAGCAAAATAATTTAGTTTTGCAACAACGTTATGTTATTGGGTCGTAAGGGGATTAAGGTTTTGAATAAGTCTACATGGAAGAGAAAATGTGGCATGAAGTAGACGGCTGCAATACCTTATTAAAAATGACATGATATATATGAGCGATAGGATAATGTTTAATGCTTGTATGTTCTAACATCAAAAAAGAAAAACTTATGGAAACTTAAAAATTGTGTGTTTGTGCCTATTGATGAGGGGTGGAAATTATGTATAGAGCATATTTGATTTTTTCCTTTTCAGTTTCCCTTTCAGTTAAATCGACAACCACTAGCCCATCTGAGAAGTACTGCTTGTGATAGATTAAAATCCACTAGATGGAGCGAGGTGCATCCCTCTTGTTATTTTCCAGGGGCGTGGCCACATTCATCAGGCGAGGCATCCCCTGGCAGAAGGCCAAGGTAGTCAGTGACCCCGAGGGGCGATACCTACTATTACTGGGGACACTATTTCACCAACGGGTTCTCATTGCCATTGTCTATGGTCCCAATGTGGATGACCCAACTTTCTTCCAGCAGGTATAGCACCGTATACAATCCATGGGAGATGCCGCGTTAATCTGTGCCGGCGATTACAACACTGTATTGTCTCTTGAAGAGGACAGAGTAGGTATCTCACACACTCATCACCCACAGGCTGCTGGGGTTTTGAAGGGACTGATTGCTGACTATAGCTTAGTGGATACATGGCGGGTATTTCATCCTAGAACTCGGGAGGGCACTTGTATTACACAGCAGCAACACGCTTGGTCATGGTTAGATTTCTGGCTCACATCTCGAGACCTCCACTCTTGGGTGACGGAGGTGACCTAACACGCCCGCACCTTGTCGGACCACTCACCGGTAACACTGACTCTACAGGTACCCAACCCCTACATTCAGCCATTCACGTGGCACCTAACGCTCTGCTCGACGCAGCTTTCCGGGAAGAGCTCCACACACAGATTACAGACTACTTTGAACACAACGTGGGCTCCGTAGAGACCGCCAGCACTTTTTGGGAGGCATTCAAGGTGGTCATCCAGGGGCATTGCATAGCAGGGCAGACCAGGGTACTCGGCGATATTCGCAGTAGCTTGAGCACACATGACTCAGAGTTGCACGAGCTGGAGGCACAGTATTTTACTACACCTTCAGCCACAACAATGGGGCAGATCCGCAGGAAACTCACAGAATATCAGGATGAGGTGGATAGGGAGGTGAAATCCCTACACAAACATGCGATTGTGCATAGATATGGGGAGGGAGATAGGCCAGGCAAGACACTTGTGAATCTTCTGCGCTCACCCAGAGGCTCCACCTACATCACAGCGCTCAATACTCCAGCAGACGGAGTGGTGCACTCTCCACCGGATATTCTAGCCACTAGGCGAGATTATTATGCACAACTATATACCAGTCAAACAACTCCATCAGATTCAGCCCTTGAGGACTACTTTGATTCCATAGAGCTTATATGGTTTTAGTGAGTGCATTGTGAGTACCTCGACATACCATTCACTGTAGAAGATGTGCAACAGGTCATTGGCAGCATGCGGGCTGACAAGGCGCTGGGTGTGGATGGCCTTACCACAAAATTTACAACAAATACTCAGAGTTACTGATCCCTTACCTCCTGGCGTTATACCAGGAGGCACTGCAGGAGGGAGTCCTTCCTGGCTCAATGCGCGAAGCTATCATAATCACTCTTTTGAAACCGGACAAGGACCCCCAACAATGTGACTCATATCGTCCACTCTCATTAACAAATCTAGACACCAAGATCCTCACCAAACTTTTGGCAACTAGGCTACAGCCCTTGTTACCATTGATAGTAAGACCGGACCAATCTGGTTTTGTGACGGGTAGATCAACCTCCCACAATCTAAGAACGCTATTCGGGCTGCTGCCCTATCTCACCCCCCACGTGTCTGCGATTGCAGCTCTTTTAGACGCCACAAAGGTGTTTGTTTTTTTGGAATGGGGATTCCTGTTCCCGCTTCTTAGAAGAATAGGTCTGAGCCCACTTTTTATCCAGAAAATTCAACTTCTTTCCACGTGACCCACAGCGCGGCTACGGATCAATGGATTGATCTCAGAGCCCATAGTCATTACACGGGGCACCAGACAAGGCTACCCATTGTCGCCGTTATTTGCGATTACGACAGAACCACTGGCAGCTTGTCTGAGGCAGCACCACACAAACAGAGGGATTGGATTTACAACCAGGGAACTCACTGTGTCGATGTACGTGGGCGATATCACACTGTACATGGTAAACCCTAAAGACAACTTGTCGCCCATGACACGTGAGGTTGTGCAATATAGCAGACTCTCCGGAGTGAACGTAAATTGGAGCAAGTCCGTAATTCTCCCACTTACACCTGGAACCCAGGCTTTTGAGACGGATTATCCGATAATCTGGGCATCCGGTCCAATTCTATACCTGGGCATATGGTTCAGCAGTAATCTTCAGAAAATGTGGACGGCCAATTATGGCAGGGTGGTGGCCTGGATCGAAGAGAGGGTAAGGAGATGGAAGACTCTTCCCCTTTCTCAGGCTGGCCGCATAGCGGTGGGCAAAATGATTATACTGCCGAAACTCTAATACCTCTTTGTAAACATTCCCTTACCACTCACTGTACATTTCTTTACATGCCTCAGGTCACTTATGAGCGAACTTGTGTGGGTCGGAGGACAGCCTAGGATATCCTGGGAGGTATTGACATTACCAAAGACACAGGGTGGAATGGCGGCCCTGGACTTTGTCCTCTATGCATATAATGCACAGGCACACTTCTTACACTTCTGGGAGCATCCCACACCTTTCCAGCTCCACGTTGCAATTGAAATAGACAGGGCCGCACCTTTGCCATTGTCCACTAAACTATTAACCCATATAAACGCCCCTGTGATGAAATTGATACGGTGCAAGTTATGAGGTGGGCATGGGAGGGTCTTCGCAAAGGGCGCACTTAGACATACTGTACTCTCCGTCCATGTCGCTCTCAAACAATCCGCTGATCCCTCCGCATCCGCGCACAACATAACGAAAGGTGGTGAATTCTACCCCGATGACACTTTGCTCACACTACAGCTAATGCGCGACCCCACACCACCCTCGGCGCTAGATATGTTAACAGACTACCAGATCCGTGCACCCTGCAAGAGTAAATTCCCCGCATTCCTGGTGCCGCCAACGACATTGCCAGCGCTAGAAAACATATTGACGTGAAATCGGGGCAGAAACTAATTTTCCGCGTTTATAACATTACACAGAAAGCATTTTCGATCATTGTTCCAACCTCATGTGGGGCCTGGGAGGAAGATCTGGGGGAAAGCCTAACAAATAAGCAGTGGGACCTCAGTTGTAAACAGATGGAGAGATTGTTACCCAATTACCGCTTCCAGATCATCCACTTTAAGTATCTCTACTGCCTCTATCGCACACCCAAACAATTACATAGGATGGGGCTATGAGGGGATAATGGCTGTTGGAGATGTGGTGCCCCCTGGGCAACCTTCTTACATTTAGCATGGCAGGGTAGACCAAGAGCAAATTTTTGGATCAACATACTGCACCATATGAAAGCTATCACAGGGTTGGACTTACCTTGCACACCACTGGTATCCTTATTGTGAATTATGGAGACAGTGCCCCCTAAATTGCGCAAACTACTGGAAATGCTCCTTTTAATGCCCAAACAACAGGTGGCTATACATTGGGGGCGGCCTTGCCTCCCACGACGAAAGAGTAGGCTGCGAGTGTAACATACTGCAGGGCACTGCTAACAACCTATTGGGAACTTTTGCCAACAAGATATCGCCCTCGAGATATATAGTAAGCCTTTGTGAATGGGCTAAATTCTGCGGCTGCAGAGGAATTGTGACAAAATAACGATTGTAATGCATGTACATGGTGATGTTGCTCTCAAGATTATGATGCGTAATGATGCCCTGTAAAGCATTTTTAGGTATAATGCTTCCTGATGTAGTTGATTATGGGTACCTCCTTTTGCTCCAGGTAATGTCATGGAGGGCATTGATTGTTGGAAATGAAAAGGGATTTCGAATTGAATAGTAGACTTGATGATAGGTATTGCACTGCACTTTATGGTAATGTTGTACACTTTAAGAGAAATGCAAATCAATAAAAAAAAAATCTACAACCACTAGAAAACGAACAAAAATTTCACTGACTAAACGTTCTGCTCTGGGACTTCTAGTTTAAATTTAAATTACCTAAAACGTCAGAACAATTTCTACATCTGGATAACTGGAAGCGTTTACCTTGGAGGAGCCCCAGACTCCTTACTAGTCTGATGTCACCCTACCTTCGGTTTGGAAGGCCATCTGTCCAGTGCCTGGGGGCCCAAAACCCTCCAGGTCCGAGCACGAGCCTTGCCCCACCTTTCGCTTGAGATTCTTGGAGCTGGTTGGCCAAGAGGAGCTCCCTTTTGCCTCCCTGATCTATTGCTGCCCTGCCCTGAGAATAAAAGATCCACACTCTCACTGGATGGCTGCTTCCAACCCACCTTTTTGGTCCTGGAAGCCCAAGGGTGCTATGCACCTTCCTGTATCGCAGCCCTGGATAGCAAAGGTGGTTTAAACCAAGCTGCCATACACCCTCCGGACCTAGTTAAAAATCTATATTCATTGACTCCTAAATCCCTACAAAATAGGGACTGATGGGACCAGTGGGTGTAATGAGCCATGCAGGCCAGCCTTCCAGTCATTTGTTCCGCAGCCCCCTACCAGATGGCCCAGGGCGGCGGCCAGAAACCAGATTGGCTAGGCTGAGAGGTTACAAGTGTGTCCAAGCCCTCTGCAGCCAACAACCAAAGCAGTCCTGCAAACAGAAGCCACTGCTCAAGAGACCCTTCCTAGAGCCACTCATTGACTTGCCATTGATCTGCAGTTGATCAGGAACAGTGCTGGCTAGACTATCCCCAAAATAACTGCCTGGCACAGCGTTGTTCACTTTTCTACCTCCAATCCAGGAAGGCAGGCTTGGCAGAAAGGCCCATCAAATAGGGCTGGAAGCCAGCAGGGGACATTGGCCAGTGGGGCCTAGGGCAGGCTTGACTGGGCCCTCTCAACCTAGCCTTCACTTCACCCAGGAAGGACAACCAGACAACAAATGGGCCCCTTATCACTACTAATCTTGATGAAGGTCACCTGTCGTTCTTGTAATCAATGCACAGCAAGTTAAGGAGGGAGCCATATAAGTAAAGCCATCTGACCTCCCAGAGTCCTGGCTGTGCTCAAAGAGTCAAATGAGCCCTCGTCAGGACTTCTGGGTCAACGCTGCTATTTGACAAGCAATATATTTCCATGACGTGGCGACAAGGTTGAAGGACAGCTGTTTCCTTGGGATTCTATCGCTGCCGCAGGGCAGCCGCCAGATTGTTTCCATCCTTTATTCCCGATATCGCCCAGTGTACCCTATCGAGCCCCACATGCCTTGGAAACCCCCGAGGGATGTCCCCTCTGCCCCTCCGTTTCTCACCCTTAATATTCGTTCCTGAGGGGACTAGCACCCATTCACGGTGACCCGACTCTACCCAGACTCCGGAACTCTGTCTCGTCATTCTTTCTACCCCGCTGGTTTCCCCATAACGAATCCTCGTTATTCATCTGTGTACACTGACTTGGACCTTTGGCATCGAGCTACCCCGCACATCCTGATAGTTGAACCCCTGTAATCTACTCTCTGTGTCCCTCCTATCCCTCTCCGAGTGGACCACCCATTACACTGCATTTGTATGCCATTGAAGATCCGCTTGCTAGACCTAGCTGGTTCCATCCACCCTATTAGCCGACCTTTTAGCTTCTGCACCTCCAGATCTTCCCCACTTTGTTCTTTACGAAGATCTTAGCCCCGAGGAAGGTGAGACCAGTAATAGGTCTGTCACCGAAACGTACGTCGGCCATTGACACCACTATTGAAAGACCTTGGGGGAACATACCACTTGTTTTTCTGTTTTAAATTTGTCATTCTGTACTGTGTCTGTTCACGTTCTGATTTTGTTTAAAAAAATCTCTTCAAAATTTGATCTACTATTGTGACATTATCCAACCAATTTTCTAATTATCTGATGTGATATGAACTTTGGAAATTAGTGATTTTAGTATATTATTATTCCCTGACTGTCCATTAATTTTGTGGTTTGCCGCCTTTTCCTCGTTCTATCTGTGTAAGACTGATTGGATCCTTTAGGATCAGGACAAATGTTATTGTATGAATGTGGAACAAATGTGTGTGACTATGAATTTAAATGAAGATATAGAGGAACTCCAGGTGCCGCACTAGCCTTGGACAGCGTACTCAAAGTGAAGTCTAAAGTTCAAAATCAGGTGGGGGGTGTGCACAATCCTCTCCTGCACCTGCCGTTGGAGGGTGCAACCCGTCATAGCCGGGAACAAATGTAAACTAAACAATGGAGCGGTGCACTTCCCCAGTAGTATAACGTCCAATAAGGAAGCCTAATTAATGTCTTCTTTGGAAAAGACTTTATTCAGGTTTCATCAAACATAATAAGCAAACATCACAGAAACGCCCGAATTCTAGCGGGAGAATATTGATTGAGAGCCCTTAACATGGAGGCTGCCCTGGCATGCTGACTGTATATTCGCACACAATGACTCTCTATCTATCATTCATGAACTAATATACGTCGGTTAAGATACATTACATAAGTCCTGACGAAGTTCGGAAATCGAACGAAACACATTGGCTGATGTTTGCTTATTATGTTTGATGAAACCTGAATAAAGTCTTTTCCAAAGAAGACACTGATTGGGCTTCCTTATTGGACGTTATACTACCAAGGGAAGTGCACCGTTCCATTGTTTAGTTATGACTTTGAATGAACTTAGTGTGGGAATGTATATATTTTTGTCTTTATAATCTTTTGGTGCTAACTACATTGTACATATGAATACTTATTAAATAATTCATTTATTAGATTCATTCCCTACAAATCTTGTTTTTTGATTGTTTTTTCCTATAGGAGGGAAAACAGTAGTATCGGTGACCTTATTGGGAGGAGACACTCTTGTGTTTATTTACTCCTTGGGATTCAGATTATCCTTAGAAGGGCCAGTCTTGTGTGGAGTAACTAAGCAGACTAGTGTTTCTGAACCTGAGCTGGGTCTCAGACACTGGACTTAGGGTCCCTCACAGAGCTCTGACCTGGAGCCAAGACTCACATTTTCACCCCAGCCGACAGGGGACCCCACCTGGTGTCTGTGAAACCCCGTCCTGGGCATTTTCTGACACGGTGGGCCAGAGAATGGAGCCCATGTTATACCTTGATCTGCCTGTGCTATTTGTTCTCCTTATCATCGCCTTATTTCAGTTAGATAGGTGCCATGTACTCTGCTATGCACTGTTTACAGATATTTTTACTTAAATTCTAGAGCAAACATGTGGTTTTGATTTGTTAAAAACTTCTACTTCCTGCTGATCTCAAGGTTGCTTGATATGCTTGCCTGCGGTTACTTATTCAATAGCATTAACAGGTGGTGTTGTTTAGGTAAAAACCTATGGTTCCTGATGACCTTAAGATCACTTGGTATGCCTGCTTGTTGTTTAATGTTCAGCTGTTATGTCATCTAACCAAATGCCTAAATTCCCAGCTTCAGTTTCCTGCCTTAGACATCCTTCTAATTGATGGGAAACTCTCAAAAAATTTGAAGTCTCTAGATAAAAACGTGCATGACAGGCTATGTTAGACCTGGCACCTTGGCGTGGGTCTCCCTTCCATTTATGCTGTTGCCTCATGTGTTTTTGCTGGTGTTAGATTCTTTGGGCACTGTGCCACTGCTGTCACTGCCACAGTGCAAGTGACCCTATTGTAAATTGATGTATGGATTAGTGATTCCATGATTGGCTGGTTTGGTTTACCTGTCAGACCCTAGTACAGTGCACCAGGAGTGCCCAGGGCCTGTAAACCAAATGCTGCGTGCGGGCTTGCAGCACTGGTTGTGCCACCCCCTGAAGCAGCCTGTAAAAGTGTGTCTCAGGTCTGCCATTGCAGAGCCTGTGTGCAGTCTGGTACTGCCATGTTGACTGGGCACATGCACCCACTTGCCAGTCCCTAAATCTTAATATTTCTTCATATCAGACACCCCTATGGTAGGCCAAAGGGCAGGGTGCGTTGTAAGTATAGGGTAGGACATGTCCTGGTGTGTGTGGCATATCCTAATAGTGAATTACAGCCATTTTCGTTTTTCACTATGGCAAGGCTACCTGTTCTCCATAGGCCAGAATGGCAGTTAGATTATTACATTTTATAATCCTAACTGACTCAGAGAACATGGTAGAAATTCAGGTTTAGTATGCCTGAACTCAGAATGATAAAATACATCTTTTAGTGAAGTTGGTTTTCACATTCTGTGTTTGAAAATACCACTTTTAGAAAGTAGGTATTTTCTTGTCTAACTATCCAAGCCTGCCTCTGCTAGGTTGTGTATTCCCTGTCTGGAGTTTGAGTGACAGGGCTGGGGAATTCCAAGAGACAGGGTGAGTCAGCCCAGTGGTGAATACAGAGATCTGCATCTAGATAGGAGGGAGGAGTTGCACCTGGGACCTGGCCCCATCCAAACAGGAGGAGGCATCGCCATCGTCCACAAGAACACCATCCGCGTCTCAACCAGCTCAGATGACAACCTCGCTATCGCCGAACACCTTCACTTCCAGATCCACACCGACCCCAAGACAACACTTAGGGGCACCCTCCTTTACAGGCCACCAGGACCCCGTACAAAATTCAGCGAAGACATCACTGACTTTATCACCCCACACGCCCTCCCTTCGGAAGAATACATTCTACTTGGAGACCTCAATTTCCATCTGGAAAAAAGCAACAACAGTAACACCACCACCCTTCTGGACAACCTCTCCAATATCGGACTCAAACAACTTGTTAACACCCCCACACACTATGCAGGACACACACTCGACCCTATCTTCACCTCCAGCAAGCATATCTCCTTCACTCATACCACACCCCTCCACTGGACGGACCACAGCTGCATCCACTTTACTTACAATAAGACCTCGATCCACAACCACCCTCAACCAACAATGCGAAGAAATTGGAACAAAATCACCATCGACCAGATCTCAACATCGCTTCTTCAAAAACCCCCTACCTATTCAACGAGCCCCAACAAAGCCGCCATCAACCTCACACAATGATTAACACAAACCGCCGACAAATTAGCACCCGTTAAAAAACATCAAATCAAGCAAGGAAGCAAGAACGCCCCCTGGTTCAACGATGAACTTAAGATATCCAAGAAGCTCTGTCGCTCCCTTGAGAAAACTTGGAAAGCAGACCCAAACACTATCACCCAAGCCGCCTTCAAAAACGCCACCCGCAAACACCACCAACTAATCCGGACAGCCAAGAAATCAGCACTCAAAGACAGACTAGACAACAATGCCCACAACAGAAGGAACTTTTCAACATCATCAAAGAATTCACCAACCCCACCGCCAGCTCTAACGACATCACCCCCTCTCAAGTACTCTGCGACTCCCTTGCCTCATTTTTTATGACAAAATCGCCGACATCCATAACAGCTTCGACAACCAACCTGTAAACCAGTCCACCCCACTCACCTCTAAACCGTTACCTCCTCCGAATATCCTTTTCGAATGGAACCCAATGACCACAGAAGAGACCATTCGCCTGATGAACTCCATCCACTCAGGGTCCCCTACAGACCCATGTCCCCATCACATCTTCAACAAAGCAGACACCATTATCGCACCCCATCTCCGAGATGTCATCAACTGCTCCCTTAACTCCGCCACATTCCCAGAAAGCTGGAAACATGCCGAACTCAGTGCCCTTCTGAAGAAACCCACAGCTGACTCCACCGAACTCAAAAACTACCGTCCCATCTCGCTCCTCCCATTCCCTGCCAAAGTCATTGAGAAAGCTGTCAACAACCAGCTCGCCGCCTTCCTCGAAACGAACAAATCACTCGACTCCTCACAGTCTGGCTTCCGAGCCAAACACAGCACCGAGACCGCCCTCATCACAGCAACAGACGACATCCGAACACTACTGGACAACGGAGACACAGTCGCCCTTATCCTCCTTGACCTCTCCGCAGCCTTCGACACAGTCTGCCATAGCACCCTGACACAACGCCTCAGAAACATCGGAATTCAAGGAAAAGCATTGGACTGGATCATTTCGTTCCTCGCGGGAAGAACTCAGAGAGTCCGCCTCCCCCCTTTTAAGTCAGAGGCCACCGAAGTCATCTGCGGCGTCCCGCAAGGATCATCTCTCAGCCCCACCCTCTTCAACGTCTACATGAGCCCCCTCGCAACGATTGCACGTCAACACAACCTCAATATCATCTCCTACGCTGATGACACTCAGCTGATCCTCTCACTCACCAAAGACCCAACAACCGCCAAAACCAACCTACACGAAGGGATGAAAGAAGTAGCCGAGTGGATGAAGCACAGCCGTCTGAAACTGAACTCGGACAAAACGGAAGTCCTCATCTTAGGCTCTTCCCCTTCCGCCTGGGACGACTCTTGGTGGCCAACGGCCCTAGGAAAAGCCCCCATACCGACGGACCATGCACGGAACCTGGGCATCATCCTGGACTCCTCACTCTCGATGACTAGACAAGCCAACGCCGTCTCATCTTCATGCTTCAACATCCTACGCATGCTCAAAAAAACATTTCACTGGATCCCCACCGAAACAAGAAAAAACGGTCACCCACGCACTGGTTACAAGCCGTCTGGACTACGGAAACACCCTTTACGCCGGTACCACCGCGAAACTCCAGAAAAAACTCCAACGCATCCAAAATGCTTCAGCCAGGCTCATACTAGACATCCCCCGCACAGACCACATCTCCGCTCACCTGAAAGACCTTCACTGGCTCCCCGTCAATAAGAGAATAACGTTCCGTCTCCTCACCCACGCACACAAAGCCCTATACAAACTTGGACCTGATTGTCTCAACACGCGTCTTTCCTTTTACACCCCCACCCGCGAGCTGCGTTCGTCCAACCAAGCCCTCGCCGCTGTTCCGCGCATCCACAAAGCCACCATGGGAGGAAGATCCTTCTCCTACTTAGCAGCCAAGACCTGGAACTCCCTTCCCATCCACCTCCGCCTTACTCAGGATCACCTATCCTTCAGAAAACAACTTAAAACATGGATATTCGATAAGTAAACCTCCCCCCCCTTCCTCAAGCGCCTTGAGACCCCATGGGTATGTAGTGCGCTATATAAATTCTGACTTGACTTGACTTGACTTGAATAGGACTGTGCCTTCCCTCCACAATGATGACTCCACCTCCTATGGTGCGGCTGATTTCTCTGCCCTGCACTGTGATAGGAGAGGAGGAATCATGTCAACAGAGAGCTCCAGGGCTGTGCCTTCCCTCCACAATGCTGGCTCCACCTTCTGTGGGGCGTCTGATGTTTCTGCCCTGCACTGTGAAAGGAAGGAAGGAGTCATGTAAACAGAGTGCTCCAGGACTGACCAGAACTGGTTTGGACTAGGCAAAGGCTCCTCTGCCCTCAGAGGACAAAGGATTTTGGGGTATGAGTATTGGTACCATGAGCCCAAGAATTCAAATCACTTTTGGACAACAAGAAAAATCCTTTGCTGAGGCGTGGAACTAGAGAGACTGAGGAGATACTTTCCTTAAGCTGAAGTGCTGCTTGGGGGATTGGCCTGCAGTGGTTGCCTGACTGCCAAAGAAAGGAAAAAGAAACTTTGTGTACTTTATTTCAACTTATGAAGGATCTCCAAGGGCTTGGAACAGAGCTTGCGTCCTGCTGAAGTCTCAGGGACAACAGACTTCACCCACCACCTCCCCTAGAGTTCCCTGGAAGTGCCTGCAGTTGTGCTGGACTTTGTGGGGACTTGCGTGTCACAAGGAGCTGGAAGGGTGATTCAAGAACAAGAAGCTTGTCGCCGAACTGCCGCTGTCGCTTCACAACACAAAGTGCCTCACCGGAGAATAGGATTGATGTCTCCGCAGCACCAGGAAGCGTGTCGCAGGAGAAGAGGATCAACGTCGCATCAGACGCTGCCGCATCTCCGAGAAGCGCGTCACAGGACCTGTCACGGCTCATCGCCGGAGAAGAGGATCAATGTCGCAGCAGACGCCGCCATGTCACCGGGAAGAGTGTTGCAGGGCCTGTTGCGGCTTGCATCGGTGTGGAAGCAACTCACATCGCCTGGGGAGAGGATTGATGCTGCAGCAGATGCCGCTGCATCACTGGGAAGCGTGTCACAGGGCTTGTCACGGCTCGCATCGTGTAAAGCATCTCGCATCGCCGGAGAAGAGGATCAATGTCGCAGCAGACGCCGCCGCATCGCGTGTCGCATCAAGTGCCATCTTTATTTCTTTGCACCAGATCTTCGACGCATCACTGTCCTTGCATGTCAGGGACTACCTCATCACCTTTCCTGCAACACTTCCATTGCCCTGAGAGTCGCATCTTAAGGTACATTGACTCAAAGTGTCGCATTTTAAGATTTAAAGAGAACTAAGCTAATTCTACCAAGTACAGTATTGTGGATTTTTGCCATTTGTGGTCTTGTGATGTCTATATAAAGAATACTTATTTTTTTTATATAAAACCTGTGTGGTGTCCATCTGTAGTGTTGTCACTTGGTTACTGTATGTGTTCACAAATGCTTTATACACTGCCTCTGAAATAAGCCTGTCTGATCGTGCCAAACTACCAAGGGGGTGAGCAGGGGTTATTTTAGGAGTGTACCCCCTTACCCTGACTAGAGGCAAGGGTCCCTATTTGTCACAAGTACCTACCTGTACCAACTAGAGACCACCAAATCTAACAGGCTATAAATGCAGCTTTCAAACACAGCCCACTTATATTCTTTGATTTGTCTGAAAAGAGAACTATGTCTCCCATCAGTGCGGTCTTTTAGTTTCAAGTCCCACCACCTGTGACAAGAGTAACCTCGGCAGCGTTACTTGGAATCTGGGGATCGGAGACCCCTCTTTGAACTTTGCCCCTTTGTGATAGCTTCAAATAACCTTGTACCCTGGAAACTAGTCATTCAACTGACACTGTTGTGGCCTCATCACCTTGACTGTGATCACCATTCTTTCACGACCATTTAACTCTTCAGCAATGCCAGATCATTACATGGACATCAAGAGTGCACTAAACGGGCAGTTCTAGTTTTTGGTATAATTATTTTTCTTCAAAGACTCCCTAGCATTTTGAGTTGGAATAAAAAAGCATTAGCTAAAGGAGAACTAACAGTTGTGTGAACTAACACAACGTTAATGAGTGATAAAGATTTTGGAATCATTTGAGCTGAGACTAAATCATGATGCAGCAGAGGTGGTTCAGTGCTCAAGGGCCCATCACATGGATTTTAATTTTGTTATAGTAACTCTTGTTTGGTATGTTTCAATAAGTATTTGCATCTCATGCTAATTGTGAAGTATATTGTATGGTTGTCTGATGTGATGGGTGTGTTATTGTTGCAGGATACTTCTCCTGACTGAAGGAGTGTTCATAGCAGTAGGACTTGAGGGGTGCAGCTCAAAAGGATAAACATACCTACCTGCTATCCTTTTTACAGGAGCTCCAGGTACACCATAACATATAACCTTATCTTTTGCTCTCTCCAACTCCCCTACTCCCAGGCTTGGTCATCGGTATCAATCATCTCTTCTGATACTAAGGATTAACATCAAGGGGAAGTGCTGGAATATCCTTGTTTCCACAGTATCCCTGGGAATTCAGGTGAGTGACCCTAGGTGGGACAGACACCACCGTGGACTAGCTGGAGCTCTGACTGAGGGCCCAGTGAGAGCTTCTAATGCCAGGCAAGCAGGGGAACCCTTCCCGTGCCTGCCGGGATGACAAGGTGGGCCGGACAATAGAACCCAGGACTGGGGTTTACACCTCTGGGCTAACTAGACCTCTAACCTGGGAACCAGTTAGACCTTCTAAACCCAGAGAAGCAGGGGAGACCTTCCTGGGTCTGCAAGACCCTGTCCTGGGCACCTTATGATAAGACAGCTGGGTTAATGGAGTCCAAGGCCATAGGTCATGTAACTGAGACCTGCTGGATTGCTCACCCTGTGGAGCCCTGTTCCCTATTTCTTTGTTACTCAGAGGCCCTGGACATGGTTCCAATGGAGGCTGGTCACAGCTTCTTATCCCAAGGAAGATCGGAGCCCATCCTTCGGAAGCCCATCCTGGAAACTCGGTGCCAAATTGGGCTGACACATGAATCTCAGATGTCAGAGTTCTCTCCAAGGCCTATCAGAGCTCTGGCCCAGGGCCCGGGGTCAACATTGTTCAGCCTGGGAAACCAAGGGAGACCACCTTGCACCTTGCCATATGGGAGTTCAGCACATGGCCCCAGACGGGCCTCACTGAAACTCTGACCTGATGCTATGGCAGAGCTTTCTGCCCGACTGAGATCAGAGGCTACCCTGGCCCTGACAACATCTGGGGAGACCAATCAAATGGACTGCAGATCACACACATTTCCTTGGAAGTCCACTACCTATTCTTGTAATAGGAGGAAGGTGAGTGACAGAGGTGAAAATTCTAATGTCTTAGACCTCCTGGAGCCCTGACTCAGTTTGAAGCGTCAAATGAGCCCTCAGTAGGACTTCCATGGCCGCTTGGAATTCTGAACACTGGAATTCTGAACACTGAGCTAAGGCGCCAAAACCAAAGGTGTGGGACATAAAACTATACGACCTTATGTGTGAGCCTGCAGGCTGTGGATGTGGACGCTTTAGGTGTTTACGGCGGGCAGTCGCCCGGTAGCAAATACTCTGGGCGTGAAGGATTCCCCCTGCCACAAGCCTAAGGGGTACCTGCACTACCAATTGACTAATTCCTTGTCTCTCAAAATCCGGGGAGGCCATAGGAGACAACACCTGTGCAACTATCACACATAAGGGCGTATAGTTTTATGTCCCACACCTTTGGTTTTGGCGCCTTAGCGTGCGTCAACCGCGGAGTGAGTACTTCTTGGTCCTGACGAATGCTGAGCTGACTATTGGCTCATTAGCAGAAACATGTCGACCCATTTTTCTTTCCTTCTTTCTGATTAATTCATAGGACTTTATGGTTCAAATTAATACAACCATTCATACGTCCGCTATTTTCACTGATTTTAATGGAGTTAGAACTACCCTCTTATTAAAAGAATGTTTCGGTTTGGGGATTAGTCCACACTCCTTTTAATTCACTTTAGCTTATCACACTTTTTGATACTACTTTCTCAAACAAGAACCCAATGAAGACAACTGGCTACCGACTTCAAGTTGGTGCCTGAGGGTTCTTTTTCTTTCACTAAGCATGCTCACTCTATTTCCCTATTGTCTATGAACTTGTTCTGGTGGTAGAAACTAAACTACTCCTTGACTTCCTTTTCCTTTTGTCTTTGTTTAAGCTCATATTGTCACTCTTCTGTTGATTGAAATATATTATTGCTAAGGGGTACAAGAGTGACCTTTTGACCCTTTCTCTCTTGTTGATTGCATTATTATTATATTTAAACATTACTCACTAACCCATGTATTCATTAAGATCCACTTAATCAGTCAGTTATACAATCTATTTTTCACCTAAAAAGCAGCCATTTATACACTTATATGCCCATTTCTTCTTCCATCAACCTTCAGATATACATATATAAAACATATTTAATTTTCAGACAAACACCCATTCACTGGATGATTTCATCAGTGATGTCATCAGTGATGTCATTTGAGATATCATCAGTGATGTCATGAGTGATGTCACTGACCATGTCATGAGTGATGTAATATGTGACGTCATCAGCAGTGCATTGCTGGCGCGCGAGTTCTAGTTAGCTAAACTAACTATAACGGGGGAATTTCAATGGTTTTATATGAGTGAAATGTCCAGCTAACTATATCATGTGTCAAACCTACGTTTTTTTCAGTGAATTTCAAAGGTTTTGTAAATGCTACTTCCTAACTATAATGTGTGTAAAACCTACGTTTTTTTCAGTGAATATATATATATATATATTCACTGAAAAAACCATAGGTTATAGACCATATATAGTTAGGAATTAGCATTTAAAAAACCTTTTTTTACTCACACAAAACCATTGAAATTCCATATATAGTTAGTAGGACTAACTATATATCGCGCACCCGCAATCCACTGCTGATCATGTCACATATTACATCATTCATGACATGGTCAGTGACATCACTGATGACATCACTGATGACATCTCAAATGACATCACTCTGTTTAGTCTTTGCAGATAGCGAAAAATCGTGTAAAAAAACAAAAGGAATCGAGCAAAATCTTTAGGCCACTAATGGGATCTCTTTTTGACCTCGCTAAAATAGAAACATTAGGAACAACCCCTCATGACAAATACGAAACTAGTGAGATGAACTGAACTCCACACCATGATGGCTGCAAGACAGCTCGGCTCCGCCACCCACCCCGCCCAAAATAACGATAAACTCTATGCAAATATTACAAATATATACAACACACCAGCAAAGTAACAGGGTAAAACATTTTATTAAACAACTATTTACATAACTATTTTATACTTTTTGTTGCCCGATCCGGCTAGCTCAATCGATCGAGCATGAAACTCATGCACTCTGATGGTTCAAAGTTTTGAGGAGTGCTTGTAACACTGTCTGAAGCCTATTTGCACTTGCTTCAGCTTCACTATTCTCAAAGTAAGTGGGGGCTGTTTGAGGACGTGACTGCATTTGTAAACAATGTGATGCGGTGCCACCCTGAACCGCTTGACGGAGGCCCCCGAGGGACGGTGTGATGGCGCGGACTCGGAGGGGGCGCTTGGCTCCGGCCCCCTCCCCAAGTCGTGTTCTCCTGGTGTGGCCTGAGATCGCCCCCGACATAGGTGGCCGGCTCCCGGGATCAAGCGGAACTTTTTGCCTTTTGGTAACTCTTCCATTCTTGACCTTGTCCCACAATCCGTTTCACCTAAAGACACGCTGTAGTGGGGCGCCCCTTTACCATTTCAGTTGCCATTCCGCCCGCTTTTGCTACACTGTGCCTCTTCCGCTATTCAGCTGTTTACCGCCCGCTCTTTCGACTACAGCGTCTCGCTCACCATGTAAATGTAAATGTAAATGTACAGGAATTTATATAGCGCAAATCACCAAGCGGTTTCTAAGCGCTTGCTTAGGGAACCCGTCCTGGTATTCCCCTGTGAGATAACCCCGGCAGGGTATCCGCAAGGTGAAAGCCAGGCATCCCGCCGCGAGGGGCCGTTGTGGAGATTAAGCAAGCTATTGCCCAGAGTCGCAGAGTGTGAGCCCGTGAATTGAGTAGGCACCGGAGCGAGAATTGTCGAGTCCATGGACATTTTAGGACTCAAGACCCCGCCGAGCCGGGAATTGAACCCTGGTCCCGGGCTGACCTCTGCTTCCAGGTCTGCCTCCTCTAACCAGTGAGCCACACTTCTCCACACCATGTAGTTGAGTTGCTCCCACTCTTGCGGTGCAGCGATAGGCGGCTGCCACAGGACTCTCAAAATGGCGGCCGGCTCTTCAGATTTGGGCGTGGTCCACTGAAATGGCCCTGCGACACCTTGGAACTCGGACGCTTGTCTGCTAGAGCTTGGGCTCCATTCTAGAAAGCGTCCCCTCAGCCTTGAAGATTCTACAAAAGTCTTGGGGGCCCTCGACTCCCGCAGGCTTCTGGTGGGGAGCGGCTAGCATGATTGCTCGTGGAATGGCCACGACGGAGCTACGAAATGGTGGTGCTCTCATGCTAACGCCAGCTTCAGTCTGAAACATCCAGAAACACTGTAGACTACCAATTCGATCAGTTCCGGTAGCGCCCCAACGTGACCCGGTAGAGAATAACTTGCCCTCCCCTCTTTGACTGATGGTTCTTGTTGCCTGTCCCTTCTGTTGTCATTTAACAGAACTATTTAGCCTGCTGAAAGGGGTTGTGTTCCGACCGCTGGTTGGTGGAGACATTTTGACTATATTCTGGACCTGCGTTGTCGCGTAATGCGTCATATGACGCGCCGCGTTAGCGCATCCGGAAGTGATCCGGGGCGCGGCGCGCAGCGCGTAACGTAAGCATAACAGGTCATGTGACTTGTTAATAAAACTTTTCATTGGTTTATTTTACTTTTCTTATTCTAATGATGAAAGGCTTGGTCATATGACCTACAAATTACGCTTTTTATTACTTTCGAACATTATTTTTTCTTAAACATATGTTATAATGTTCCAGGCTAATGTACCTTCCCGGAAAATTTACAACTGTCCTGCAAGTAAAATATATTCCTTTTTCGAGAAAAAGGGCGTTTCTTCGTCCCATGACGGAGCCGTTGAGCAAAAGAGGGTCGGCCTGCTGTCTTAGTCGCCGATACGCCTGAATATGAGATTCTTATCGATCACTTTATGTTGCAGGAGTAGAAAACACAACAGCCCTTGACCATTTATCTTTACTGCGTTCCTGCGTATTATACCTTTTACCCTTCATGTAATTGGACTGCTTTATTTCACTTGCCTTTTACTGATTCTAAAACAGTGACTATTATTAAAAACTTTACCAATGTAAATACTACTACCATGTTTTCTTTTAAAAACCTTTATTGTGAAAATGTCAGTATACAAATACGGGCCTATAACCACGTGGGCCGGCCACGGAGCAAACTGTAATCGTATATGATGAGTAGACATTTACACTGTAGAGGAACGTAACGGGCGGGCCATTAGGTTGCAAGAACTAAGGTGTCTAACAGTTGCGGAATCGGTGGACGTACATTTTATAATTAAAATACGACAGGGCCAGTTACAATAATATTATCTAGATATACATTTGCGGGCAAGTACCATGGGTGACGTTAATTCGAACTTTCAATAGTACAGTAATCAATAACACATCAGAACTTAATATCAATAGGGATGTCGAAATATTCAATCAATTTTCGTCCCCGCCCGCCATGTGCTTCAAAACTGCATACGTATCTCGTGATATCAAGGTTGTGCAACCAGTACACAACAAGGAGTTACGAGTCCCATTTATTCCGGCGCCATTTTGGGCGAGGACGGGCAGGTCCAGGATATAGTCAAAATGTCTCTACCAACCATCGACTATGATGATGTTCATATGCTGTATTTATTAGAGTAACAATGTGTAAAAAATATAGGACAATTGATAATACATGCAGGGAGGGGAAAAGTAGGAAGCACAAGCCCAAAAATAGAAAGACAAACTTGCATTTATTGCAAAATATACATATTCATGTTAAAAACCTTTAGTACAAGGAACATAAAAACCAGGTAATCATGTAAATAATCAATTATAATCGGTTCTTATATTTATAACACAATTGCATGGACAGTGTTAAAACAGTGGCGAACAATTTATTTCATCGACGCGCGTTTCGGCGTTGTCACAAGAACGCCTTCTTCAGGAGCCACAATACATTCTGGAAGACACATGTAAAAAAATTATATTAAAAACACAATAAAATAATCTGAAACTCTCGTCTTCAATATATCATTACAAGTACATATGGCTGTGCTTACATATCTATACCTCCCTACTTGTGCAGCTAAATAATATAGCCACATAAGGTACAAACTAGGCTTAATATATTTGAGCAGTGGTATGTTAAAAAAGGGGAAAGGGGATGTTGGTCTCGTACCCCAAAATGAAGTTGTAGGAACCTCCCATTTGCAGAATATGCCAAAACCCAGGGGGGAACCCCAACACGAGTGCCCAACCTAAACAATGATACAAACGGACAGGAGCCTGTTTTTCTTAACATGCAACAAACTGACTAGTAAGCAGATTATTAGAGTAACACTCATCTGTCCACATGAAATTAATTTGCCACAATCTAAACATGTCATTTTAATCTTTCCAAAGTTCTTCTAAATATTTGGGACCGTTTCCCTTGCCTCTGATGCTGTCAGTGCCACTTCTTTGATGAATGTACTGGCAGGTCGGGGGTTCTCCTCCAAATCTCTCTTTTATGCAGCACTATAATTAATCGGTGCCACCTCTCCATATGACGATGCATGGTATAGTTACCATAACTATATTTTTTTTCGGTTCCTCTGGAGAGTACATCGTGGCAGATGAAGCGTGTAACGTACCGGGCATTTACCTTTTTTTGCATGTAGAGGAAAGGAAAAAAAATTCGAGCGTCCGAGTTCTAAGGTGTCCCAGGGCCATTTTAGTGGACCAGGCCCAAATCCAAAGAACAGGCCGCCATTTTGAGAGTCCTGTTGCAGCCGCCTGTCGCTGTAGCATCAAGAGCGGCCGAAACTCAGCTGAATGGCAACTGAAACGGTAAAGGGGCGCCCCACTACAGCAGACGAGCCTCCACCTGGGAAGGCTCAAATGCTGCGTGCGGGCTTGCAGCACTGGTTGTGCCACCCCCTGAAGCAGCCTGTAAAAGTGTGTCTCAGGTCTGCCATTGCAGAGCCTGTGTGCAGTCTGGTACTGCCATGTTGACTGGGCACATGCACCCACTTGCCAGTCCCTAAATCTTAATATTTCTTCATATCAGACACCCCTATGGTAGGCCAAAGGGCAGGGTGCGTTGTAAGTATAGGGTAGGACATGTCCTGGTGTGTGTGGCATATCCTAATAGTGAATTACAGCCATTTTCGTTTTTCACTATTGCAAGGCTACCTGTTCTCCATAGGCCAGAATGGCAGTTAGATTATTACATTTTATAATCCTAACTGACTCAGAGAACATGGTAGAAATTCAGGTTTAGTATGCCTGAACTCAGAATGATAAAATACATATTTTAGTGAAGTTGGTTTTCACATTCTGTGTTTGAAAATACCACTTTTAGAAAGTAGGTATTTTCTTGTCTAACTATCCAAGCCTGCCTCTGCTAGGTTGTGTATTCCCTGTCTGGAGTTTGAGTGACAGGGCTGGGGAATTCCAGGAGACAGGGTGAGTCAGCCCAGTGGTGAATACAGAGATCTGCATCTAGATAGGAGGGAGGAGTTGCACCTGGGACCTGGCCCCATCCAAACAGGAGGAGGCATCGCCATCGTCCACAAGAACACCATCCGCGTCTCAACCAGCTCAGATGACAACCTCGCTATCGCCGAACACCTTCACTTCCAGATCCACACTGACCCCAAGACAACACTTAGGGGCACCCTCCTTTACAGGCCACCAGGACCCCGTACAAAATTCAGCGAAGACATCACTGACTTTATCACCCCACACGCCCTCCCTTAGGAAGAATACATTCTACTTGGAGACCTCAATTTCCATCTGGAAAAAAGCAACAACAGTAACACCACCACCCTTCTGGACAACCTCTCCAATATCGGACTCAAACAACTTGTTAACACCCCCACACACTATGCAGGACACACACTCGACCCTATCTTCACCTCCAGCAAGCATATCTCCTTCACTCATACCACACCCCTCCACTGGACGGACCACAGCTGCATCCACTTTACTTACAATAAGACCTCGATCCACAACCACCCTCAACCAACAATGCGAAGAAATTGGAACAAAATCACCATCGACCAGATCTCAACATCGCTTCTTCAAAAACCCCCTACCTATTCAACGAGCCCCAACAAAGCCGCCATCAACCTCACACAATGATTAACACAAACCGCCGACAAATTAGCACCCGTTAAAAAACATCAAATCAAGCAAGGAAGCAAGAACGCCCCCTGGTTCAACGATGAACTTAAGATATCCAAGAAGCTCTGTCGCTCCCTTGAGAAAACTTGGAAAGCAGACCCAAACACTATCACCCAAGCCGCCTTCAAAAACGCCACCCGCAAACACCACCAACTAATCCGGACAGCCAAGAAATCAGCACTCAAAGACAGACTAGACAACAATGCCCACAACAGCAAGGAACTTTTCAACATCATCAAAGAATTCACCAACCCCACCGCCAGCTCTAACGACATCACCCCCTCTCAAGTACTCTGCGACTCCCTTGCCTCATTTTTTCATGACAAAATCGCCGACATCCATAACAGCTTCGACAACCAACCTGTAAACCAGTCCACCCCACTCACCTCTAAACCGTTACCTCCTCCGAATATCCTTTTCGAATGGAACCCAATGACCACAGAAGAGACCATTCGCCTGATGAACTCCATCCACTCAGGGTCCCCTACAGACCCATGTCCCCATCACATCTTCAACAAAGCAGACACCATTATCGCACCCCATCTCCGAGATGTCATCAACTGCTCCCTTAACTCCGCCACATTCCCAGAAAGCTGGAAACATGCCGAACTCAGCGCCCTTCTGAAGAAACCCACAGCTGACCCCACCGAACTCAAAAACTACCGTCCCATCTCGCTCCTCCCATTCCCTGCCAAAGTCATTGAGAAAGCTGTCAACAACCAGCTCGCCGCCTTCCTCGAAACGAACAAATCACTTGACTCCTCACAGTCTGGCTTCCGAGCCAAACACAGCACCGAGACCGCCCTCATCACAGCAACAGACGACATCCGAACACTACTGGACAACGGAGACACAGTCGCCCTTATCCTCCTTGACCTCTCCGCAGCCTTCGACACAGTCTGCCATAGCACCCTGACACAACGCCTCAGAAACATCGGAATTCAAGGAAAAGCATTGGACTGGATCATTTCGTTCCTCGCGGGAAGAACTCAGAGAGTCCGCCTCCCCCCTTTTAAGTCAGAGGCCACCGAAGTCATCTGCGGCGTCCCGCAAGGATCATCTCTCAGCCCCACCCTCTTCAACGTCTACATGAGCCCCCTCGCAACGATTGCACGTCAACACAACCTCAATATCATCTCCTACGCTGATGACACTCAGCTGATCCTCTCACTCACCAAAGACCCAACAACCGCCAAAACCAACCTACACGAAGGGATGAAAGAAGTAGCCGAGTGGATGAAGCACAGCCGTCTGAAACTGAACTCGGACAAAACGGAAGTCCTCATCTTAGGCTCTTCCCCTTCCGCCTGGGACGACTCTTGGTGGCCAACGGCCCTAGGAAAAGCCCCCATACCGACGGACCATGCACGGAACCTGGGCATCATCCTGGACTCCTCACTCTCGATGACTAGACAAGCCAACGCCGTCTCATCTTCATGCTTCAACATCCTACGCATGCTCAAAAAAAATTTCACTGGATCCCCACCGAAAAAAGAAAAACGGTCACCCACGCACTGGTTACAAGCCGTCTGGACTACGGAAACACCCTTTACGCCGGTACCACCGCGAAACTCCAGAAAAAACTCCAACGCATCCAAAATGCTTCAGCCAGGCTCATACTAGACATCCCCCGCACAGACCACATCTCCGCTCACCTGAAAGACCTTCACTGGCTCCCCGTCAATAAGAGAATAACGTTCCGTCTCCTCACCCACGCACACAAAGCCCTATACAAACTTGGACCTGATTGTCTCAACACGCGTCTTTCCTTTTACACCCCCACCCGCGAGCTGCGTTCGTCCAACCAAGCCCTCGCCGCTGTTCCGCGCATCCACAAAGCCACCATGGGAGGAAGATCCTTCTCCTACTTAGCAGCCAAGACCTGGAACTCCCTTCCCATCCACCTCCGCCTTACTCAGGATCACCTATCCTTCAGAAAACAACTTAAAACATGGATATTCGATAAGTAAACCTCCCCCCCCTTCCTCAAGCGCCTTGAGACCCCATGGGTATGTAGTGCGCTATATAAATTCTGACTTGACTTGACTTGACTTGAATAGGACTGTGCCTTCCCTCCACAATGATGACTCCACCTCCTATGGTGCGGCTGATTTCTCTGCCCTGCACTGTGATAGGAGAGGAGGAATCATGTCAACAGAGAGCTCCAGGGCTGTGCCTTCCCTCCACAATGCTGGCTCCACCTTCTGTGGGGCGTCTGATGTTTCTGCCCTGCACTGTGAAAGGAAGGAAGGAGTCATGTAAACAGAGTGCTCCAGGACTGACCAGAACTGGTTTGGACTAGGCAAAGGCTCCTCTGCCCTCAGAGGACAAAGGATTTTGGGGTATGAGTATTGGTACCATGAGCCCAAGAATTCAAATCACTTTTGGACAACAAGAAAAATCCTTTGCTGAGGCGTGGAACTAGAGAGACTGAGGAGATACTTTCCTTAAGCTGAAGTGCTGCTTGGGGGATTGGCCTGCAGTGGTTGCCTGACTGCCAAAGAAAGGAAAAAGAAACTTTGTGTACTTTATTTCAACTTGTGAAGGATCTCCAAGGGCTTGGAACAGAGCTTGCGTCCTGCTGAAGTCTCAGGGACAACAGACTTCACCCACCACCTCCCCTAGAGTTCCCTGGAAGTGCCTGCAGTTGTGCTGGACTTTGTGGGGACTTGCGTGTCACAAGGAGCTGGAAGGGTGATTCAAGAACAAGAAGCTTGTCGCCGAACTGCCGCTGTCGCTTCACAACACAAAGTGCCTCACCGGAGAATAGGATTGATGTCTCCGCAGCACCAGGAAGCGTGTCGCAGGAGAAGAGGATCAACGTCGCATCAGACGCTGCCGCATCTCCGAGAAGCGCGTCACAGGACCTGTCACGGCTCATCGCCGGAGAAGAGGATCAATGTCGCAGCAGACGCCGCCATGTCACCGGGAAGAGTGTTGCAGGGCCTGTTGCGGCTTGCATCGGTGTGGAAGCAACTCACATCGCCAGGGGAGAGGATTGATGCTGCAGCAGATGCCGCTGCATCACTGGGAAGCGCGTCACAGGGCTTGTCACGGCTCGCATCGTGTAAAGCATCTCGCATCGCCGGAGAAGAGGATCAATGTCGCAGCAGACGCCGCCGCATCGCGTGTCGCATCAAGTGCCATCTTTATTTCTTTGCACCAGATCTTCGACGCATCACTGTCCTTGCATGTCAGGGACTACCTCATCACCTTTCCTGCAACACCTCCATTGCCCTGAGAGTCGCATCTTAAGGTACATTGACTCAAAGTGTCGCATTTTAAGATTTAAAGAGAACTAAGCTAATTCTACCAAGTACAGTATTGTGGATTTTTGCCATTTGTGGTCTTGTGATGTCTATATAAAGAATACTTATTTTTTTTATATAAAACCTGTGTGGTGTCCATCTGTAGTGTTGTCACTTGGTTACTGTATGTGTTCACAAATGCTTTATACACTGCCTCTGAAATAAGCCTGTCTGATCGTGCCAAACTACCAAGGGGGTGAGCAGGGGTTATTTTAGGAGTGTACCCCCTTACCCTGACTAGAGGCAAGGGTCCCTATTTGTCACAAGTACCTACCTGTACCAACTAGAGACCACCAAATCTAACAGGCTATAAATGCAGCTTTCAAACACAGCCCACTTATATTCTTTGATTTGTCTGAAAAGAGAACTATGTCTCCCATCAGTGCGGTCTTTTAGTTTCAAGTCCCACCACCTGTGACAAGAGTAACCTCGGCAGCGTTACTTGGAATCTGGGGATCGGAGACCCCTCTTTGAACTTTGCCCCTTTGTGATAGCTTCAAATAACCTTGTACCCTGGAAACTAGTCATTCAACTGACACTGTTGTGGCCTCATCACCTTGACTGTGATCACCATTCTTTCACGACCATTTAACTCTTCAGCAATGCCAGATCATTACATGGACATCAAGAGTGCACTAAACGGGCAGTTCTAGTTTTTGGTATAATTATTTTTCTTCAAAGACTCCCTAGCATTTTGAGTTGGAATAAAAAAGCATTAGCTAAAGGAGAACTAACAGTTGTGTGAACTAACACAACGTTAATGAGTGATAAAGATTTTGGAATCATTTGAGCTGAGACTAAATCATGATGCAGCAGAGGTGGTTCAGTGCTAAAGGGTCCATCACATGGATTTTAATTTTGTTATAGTAACTCTTGTTTGGTATGTTTCAATAAGTATTTGCATCTCATGCTAATTGTGAAGTATATTGTATGGTTGTCTGATGTGATGGGTGTGTTATTGTTGCAGGATACTTCTCCTGACTGAAGGAGTGTTCATAGCAGTAGGACTTGAGGGGTGCAGCTCAAAAGGATAAACATACCTACCTGCTATCCTTTTTACAGGAGCTCCAGGTACACCATAACATATAACCTTATCTTTTGCTCTCTCCAACTCCCCTACTCCCAGGCTTGGTCATCGGTATCAATCATCTCTTCTGATACTAAGGATTAACATCAAGGGGAAGTGCTGGAATATCCTTGTTTCCACAGTATCCCTGGGAATTCAGGTGAGTGACCCTAGGTGGGACAGACACCACCGTGGACTAGCTGGAGCTCTGACTGAGGGCCCAGTGAGAGCTTCTAATGCCAGGCAAGCAGGGGAACCCTTCCCGTGCCTGCCGGGATGACAAGGTGGGCCGGACAATAGAACCCAGGACTGGGGTTTACACCTCTGGGCTAACTAGACCTCTAACCTGGGAACCAGTTAGACCTTCTAAACCCAGAGAAGCAGGGGAGACCTTCCTGGGTCTGCAAGACCCTGTCCTGGGCACCTTATGATAAGACAGCTGGGTTAATGGAGTCCAAGGCCATAGGTCATGTGACTGAGACCTGCTGGATTGCTCACCCTGTGGAGCCCTGTTCCCTATTTCTTTGTTACTCAGAGGCCCTGGACATGGTTCCAATGGAGGCTGGTCACAGCTTCTTATCCCAAGGAAGATCGGAGCCCATCCTTCGGAAGCCCATCCTGGAAACTCGGTGCCAAATTGGGCTGACACATGAATCTCAGATGTCAGAGTTCTCTCCAAGGCCTATCAGAGCTCTGGCCCAGGGCCCGGGGTCAACATTGTTCAGCCTGGGAAACCAAGGGAGACCACCTTGCACCTTGCCATATGGGAGTTCAGCACATGGCCCCAGACGGGCCTCACTGAAACTCTGACCTGATGCTATGGCAGAGCTTTCTGCCCGACTGAGATCAGAGGCTACCCTGGCCCTGACAACATCTGGGGAGACTAATCAAATGGACTGCAGATCACACACATTTCCTTGGAAGTCCACTACCTATTCTTGTAATAGGAGGAAGGTGAGTGACAGAGGTGAAAATTCTAATGTCTTAGACCTCCTGGAGCCCTGACTCAGTTTGAAGCGTCAAATGAGCCCTCAGTAGGACTTCCATGGCCGCTTGGAATTCTGAACACTGGAATTCTGAACACTGAGCTAAGGCGCCAAAACCAAAGGTGTGGGACATAAAACTATACGACCTTATGTGTGAGCCTGCAGGCTGTGGATGTGGACGCTTTAGGTGTTTACGGCGGGCAGTCGCCCGGTAGCAAATACTCTGGGCGTGAAGGATTCCCCCTGCCACAAGCCTAAGGGGTACCTGCACTACCAATTGACTAATTCCTTGTCTCTCAAAATCCGGGGAGGCCATAGGAGACAACACCTGTGCAACTATCACACATAAGGGCGTATAGTTTTATGTCCCACACCTTTGGTTTTGGCGCCTTAGCGTGCGTCAACCGCGGAGTGAGTACTTCTTGGTCCTGACGAATGCTGAGCTGACTATTGGCTCATTAGCAGAAACATGTCGATCCATTTTTCTTTCCTTCTTTCTGATTAATTCATAGGACTTTATGGTTCAAATTAATACAACCATTCATACGTCCGCTATTTTCACTGATTTTAATGGAGTTAGAACTACCCTCTTATTAAAAGAATGTTTCGGTTTGGGGATTAGTCCACACTCCTTTTAATTCACTTTAGCTTATCACACTTTTTGATACTACTTTCTCAAACAAGAACCCAATGAAGACAACTGGCTACCGACTTCAAGTTGGTGCCTGAGGGTTCTTTTTCTTTCACTAAGCATGCTCACTCTATTTCCCTATTGTCTATGAACTTGTTCTGGTGGTAGAAACTAAACTACTCCTTGACTTCCTTTTCCTTTTGTCTTTGTTTAAGCTCATATTGTCACTCTTCTGTTGATTGAAATATATTATTGCTAAGGGGTACAAGAGTGACCTTTTGACCCTTTCTCTCTTGTTGATTGCATTATTATTATATTTAAACATTACTCACTAACCCATGTATTCATTAAGATCCACTTAATCAGTCAGTTATACAATCTATTTTTCACCTAAAAAGCAGCCATTTATACACTTATATGCCCATTTCTTCTTCCATCAACCTTCAGATATACATATATAAAACATATTTAATTTTCAGACAAACACCCATTCACTGGATGATTTCATCAGTGATGTCATCAGTGATGTCATTTGAGATATCATCAGTGATGTCATGAGTGATGTCACTGACCATGTCATGAGTGATATAATATGTGACGTCATCAGCAGTGCATTGCTGGCGCGCGAGTTCTAGTTAGCTAAACTAACTATAACGGGGGAATTTCAATGGTTTTATATGAGTGAAATGTCCAGCTAACTATATCATGTGTCAAACCTACGTTTTTTTCAGTGAATTTCAAAGGTTTTGTAAATGCTACTTCCTAACTATAATGTGTGTAAAACCTACGTTTTTTCAGTGAATATATATATATATATATATATATATATATATATTCACTGAAAAAACCATAGGTTATAGACCATATATAGTTAGGAATTAGCATTTAAAAAACCTTTTTTTACTCACACAAAACCATTGAAATTCCATATATAGTTAGTAGGACTAACTATATATCGCGCACCCGCAATCCACTGCTGATCATGTCACATATTACATCATTCATGACATGGTCAGTGACATCACTGATGACATCACTGATGACATCTCAAATGACATCACTGATGACATCACTGATGACATCTCAAATGACATCACTGATGACATCTCAAATGACATCACTGATGACATCTCATTTGACATTACTGATCACATCACTGATGACATCATTCATGTGATAATACGATGAACCTCTTCAGACTCTAATATAACCTTAGATACACTCAGTGTAAACAGACACTCACAGACTGTCACTCATCCATGGAGTTACTTACACACCTAGTCAGTCATACAAAGAATCAATTACACCTCCATTTCCTCAACTATACAGTTATACACACCTTACTTATTCAAACATATACTAACACATATTTACTCTCTTTTACAATCCCTGATACAAGTTCACAATCATCCATACAGTCACTCACACATTCACTGGCTCTTATGCACAGTTATTTATATATGCCAACTCTCACATGTACTATGTTTTACATGTGTACTTACTTTGACATGTAGCACTGAGATATCCATTCACTCACCAATGCACTGATGCACACAGTCAACCACCCATACAGCTGTTTCCACATGCACTTTTGAACCCATACATCTAGTAAATCAACTGCTCACACATCTATGCACAGAGTCATACACCTCCCAGCCACCCACACACACACTCAGTCTCCCATACAAATACTTGAGCAACCAATCAATAACCCATATACTTACTCATATAGCTACTGATCAACACATGAAGCAGTTTACAGAACAACAAACATAATGATGCACAAATTAACACAGTTCAGTCACTAACCCATGCACTCAGTGAGACACATTTAACCACTCACTCATACAGTCAGTCATGCACCTACTAAATCCTTCATCCAGACACTTCTACATCCACTCATTCTTCAATATGTAGGACATATTTTAACTTTACAGAAATACACAGTCACTGGATGTTGTCATCAGTGATGTCATCAGTGATGTCATTTGAGATGTCATCAGTGATGTCATCAGTGATGTCATTTGAGATGTCATCAGTGATGTCATTTGAGATGTCATCAGTGATGTCACTGACCATGTCATGAATGATGTAATATGTGACATGATCAGCAGTGGATTGCGGGTACGCGATATATAGTTAGTACTACTAACTATATATGGAATTTCAATGGTTTTGTGTGAGTAAAAAAAGGTTTTTTAAATGCTAATTCCTAACTATATATGGTCTATAACCTATGGTTTTTTCAGTGAATTTTCAAGGTTTTGTAAATGCTAATTCCTAACTATATATGGTCTATAACCTATGGTTTTTTCAGTGAATTTCAATGGTTTTTTAATAGCAAATATCATAAGCTGTCGAATGTCAAGTACGTGGTAAGAAAAAACATTTTCGTGTTTATGCACACTGATCTGCTTTGAATGCTGCCCCCCCCCCCTCATTTCTATTAGGAGTACTCTCTCTTTGCAGATAGTGAAGGGTAGTTAACGCAGGCCTTTGCCCCCGTTGTAATCCGTCGTGCCTGCTTCTCTCTCCATTTGATTGATTGTTATCCAAGCATTTACTGTTTTAGAATTGGTTCTCTTTGGTTCATTCTCTATTTACAAACAAGCACAGAGTCGCAATACTCTGTTTAGTCTTTGCAGATAGCGAAAAATCGTGTAAAAAAACAAAAGGAATCGAGCAAAATCAGTAGGCCACTAATGGGATCTCTTTTTGACCTCGCTAAAATAGAAACATTAGGAACAACCCCTCATGACAAATACGAAACTAGTGAGATGAACTGAACTCCACACCATGATGGCTGCAAGACAGCTCGGCTCCGCCACCCACCCCGCCCAAAATAACGATAAACTCTATGCAAATATTACAAATATATACAACACACCAGCAAAGTAACAGGGTAAAACATTTTATTAAACAACTATTTACATAACTATTTTATACTTTTTGTTGCCCGATCCGGCTAGCTCAATCGATCGAGCATGAAACTCATGCACTCTGATGGTTCAAAGTTTTGAGGAGTGCTTGTAACACTGTCTGAAGCCTATTTGCACTTGCTTCAGCTTCACTATTCTCAAAGTAAGTGGGGGCTGTTTGAGGACGTGACTGCATTTGTAAACAATGTGATGCGGTGCCACCCTGAACCGCTTGACGGAGGCCCCCGAGAGACGGTGTGATGGCGCGGACTCGGAGGGGGCACTTGGCTCCGGCCCCCTCCCCAAGTCGTGTTCTCCTGGTGTGGCCTGAGATCGCCCCCGACATAGGTGGCCGGCTCCCGGGATCAAGCGGAACTTTTTGCCTTTTGGTAACTCTTCCATTCTTGACCTTGTCCCACAATCCGTTTCACCTAAAGACACGCTGTAGTGGGGCGCCCCTTTACCATTTCAGTTGCCATTCCGCCCGCTTTTGCTACACTGTGCCTCTTCCGCTATTCAGCTGTTTACCGCCCGCTCTTTCGACTACAGCGTCTCGCTCACCATGTAGTTGAGTTGCTCCCACTCTTGCGGTGCAGCGATAGGCGGCTGCCACAGGACTCTCAAAATGGCGGCCGGCTCTTCAGATTTGGGCGTGGTCCACTGAAATGGCCCTGCGACACCTTGGAACTCGGACGCTTGTCTGCTAGAGCTTGGGCTCCATTCTCGAAAGCGTCCCCTCAGCCTTGAAGATTCTACAAAAGTCTTGGGGGCCCCCGACTCCCGCAGGCTTCTGGTGGGGAGCGGCTAGCATGATTGCTCGTGGAATGGCCACGACGGAGCTACGAAATGGTGGTGCTCTCATGCTAACGCCAGCTTCAGTCTGAAACATCCAGAAACACTGTAGACTACCAATTCGATCAGTTCCGGTAGCGCCCCAACGTGACCCGGTAGAGAAGAACTTGCCCTCCCCTCTTTGACTGATGGTTCTTGTTGCCTGTCCCTTCTGTTGTCATTTAACAGAACTATTTAGCCTGCTGAAAGGGGTTGTGTTCCGACCGCTGGTTGGTGGAGACATTTTGACTATATTCTGGACCTGCGTTGTCCCGTAATGCGTCATATGACGCGCCGCGTTAGCGCATCCGGAAGTGATCCGGGGCGCGGCGCGCAGCGCGTAACGTAAGCATAACAGGTCATGTGACTTGTTAATAAAACTTTTCATTGGTTTATTTTACTTTTCTTATTCTAATGATGAAAGGCTTGGTCATATGACCTACAAATTACGCTTTTTATTACTTTCGAACATTATTTTTTCTTAAACATATGTTATAATGTTCCAGGCTAATGTACTTTCCCGGAAAATTTACAACTGTCCTGCAAGTAAAATATATTCCTTTTTCGAGAAAAAGGGCGTTTCTTCGTCCCATGACGGAGCCGTTGAGCAAAAGAGGGTCGGCCTGCTGTCTTAGTCGCCGATACGCCTGAATATGAGATTCTTATCGATCACTTTATGTTGCAGGAGTAGAAAACACAACAGCCCTTGACCATTTATCTTTACTGCGTTCCTGCGTATTATACCTTTTACCCTTCATGTAATTGGACTGCTTTATTTCACTTGCCTTTTACTGATTCTAAAACAGTGACTATTATTAAAAACTTTACCAATGTAAATACTACTACCATATTTTCTTTTAAAAACCTTTATTGTGAAAATGTCAGTATACAAATACGGGCCTATAACCACGTGGGCCGGCCACGGAGCAAACTGTAATCGTATATGATGAGTAGACATTTACACTGTAGAGGAACGTAACGGGCGGGCCATTAGGTTGCAAGAACTAAGGTGTCTAACAGTTGCGGAATCGGTGGACGTACATTTTATAATTAAAATACGACAGGGCCAGTTACAATAATATTATCTAGATATACATTTGCGGGCAAGTACCATGGGTGACGTTAATTCGAACTTTCAATAGTACAGTAATCAATAACACATCAGAACTTAATATCAGTAGGGATGTCGAAATATTCAATCAATTTTCGTCCCCGCCCGCCATGTGCTTCAAAACTGCATACGTATCTCGTGATATCAAGGTTGTGCAACCAGTACACAACAAGGAGTTACGAGTCCCATTTATTCCGGCGCCATTTTGGGCGAGGACGGGCAGGTCCAGGATATAGTCAAAATGTCTCTACCAACCATCGACTATGATGATGTTCATATGCTGTATTTATTAGAGTAACAATGTGTAAAAAATATAGGACAATTGATAATACATGCAGGGAGGGGAAAAGTAGGAAGCACAAGCCCAAAAATAGAAAGACAAACTTGCATTTATTGCAAAATATACATATTCATGTTAAAAACATTTAGTACAAGGAACATAAAAACCAGGTAATCATGTAAATAATCAATTATAATCGGTTCTTATATTTATAACACGATTGCATGGACAGTGTTAAAACAGTGGCGAACAATTTATTTCATCGACGCGCGTTTCGGCGTTGTCACAAGAACGCCTTCTTCAGGAGCCACAATACATTCTGGAAGACACATGTAAAAAAATTATATTAAAAACACAATAAAATAATCTGAAACTCTCGTCTTCAATATATCATTACAAGTACATATGGCTGTGCTTACATATCTATACCTCCCTACTTGTGCAGCTAAATAATATAGCCACATAAGGTACAAACTAGGCTTTATATATTTGAGCAGTGGTATGTTAAAAAAGGGGAAAGGGGATGTTGGTCTCGTACCCCAAAATGAAGTTGTAGGAACCTCCCATTTGCAGAATATGCCAAAACCCAGGGGGGAACCCCAACACGAGTGCCCAACCTAAACAATGATACAAACGGACAGGAGCCTGTTTTTCTTAACATGCAACAAACTGACTAGTAAGCAGATTATTAGAGTAACACTCATCTGTCCACATGAAATTAATTTGCCACAATCTAAACATGTCATTTTAATCTTTCCAAAGTTCTTCTAAATATTTGGGACCGTTTCCCTTGCCTCTGATGCTGTCAGTGCCACTTCTTTGATGAATGTACTGGCAGGTCGGGGGTTCTCCTCCAAATCTCTCTTTTATGCAGCACTATAATTAATCGGTGCCACCTCTCCATATGACGATGCATGGTATAGTTACCATAACTATATTTTTTTTCGGTTCCTCTGGAGAGTACATCGTGGCAGATGAAGCGTGTAACGTACCGGGCATTTACCTTTTTTTGCATGTAGAGGAAAGGAAAAAAAATTCGAGCGTCCGAGTTCTAAGGTGTCCCAGGGCCATTTTAGTGGACCAGGCCCAAATCCAAAGAACAGGCCGCCATTTTGAGAGTCCTGTTGCAGCCGCCTGTCGCTGTAGCATCAAGAGCGGCCGAAACTCAGCTGAATGGCAACTGAAACGGTAAAGGGGCGCCCCACTACAGCAGACGAGCCTCCACCTGGGAAGGCCCGTTCACGCTGCCTCCCCCCCCCCCTTCGGACACCCCACGCCGTTATTCGGAGCAGGATTGTAGGATGGCCACACCAGTGCGGCAACTTGCTAGACACCACCTCGGTGCCAACCGAATCTCAGCGCCTTGTGGTGTCTTCTATTCAGAAAATATTGTTGTGCTGCCTTCGACCTATTCGCCGCAAGTGCGCACGCAACTCAGCTGCATAGCGAGTGAAACACCAAGGGGCGCCCCACTGCAGCCGAGGAACCTTCATCTTGGGGGCGACGCACAGCATCACATTGCTTTCCAATGCAGTCAGATCCTCAAACAACCCCCACTGACTGACGCGAACTCACAGGCCAACGGAGCGCCCCACGCCGACTTTCGGCGCAGCATTGTAGGATGGCCACACTAGTGCGGCAACTTGCTAGACACCACCTCGGTGCCATCCGGATCTTGGCGCGTTGCGCTGCCTTTGGCCCTATTCGCACATCGGTCTGCTACTGACGCCACCTCACAGGCCAACGGGGCGCCCCACGCCGACTTTCAGCATTGTAGGATGGCCACACCAGTGCGGCAACTTGCTAGACGCCACCTCGGTGCCATCCGGATCTTGGCGCGTTGCGCTGCCTTTGGCCCTATTCGCACATCGGTCCGCTACTGACGCCACCTCACAGGCCAACGGGGCGCCCCACGCCGACTTTCAGCATTGTAGGATGGCCACACCAGTGCGGCAACTTGCTAGACGCCACCTCGGTGCCATCCGGATCTTGGCGCGTTGCGCTGCCTTTGGCCCTATTCGCACATCGGTCCGCTACTGACGCCACCTCACAGGCCAACGGGGCGCCCCACGCCGACTTTCAGCATTGTAGGATGGCCACACCAGTGCGGCAACTTGCTAGACGCCACCTCGGAGCCATCCTGATCTTGGCGCGTTGTGCTGCCTTCGGCCTATTCGCACATCGGTCCGCTACTGACGCTACCTCACAGGCCAACGGGGTGCCCCACGCCGACTTTCAGCATTGTAGGATGGCCACACCAGTGCGGCAACTTGCTAGACGCCACCTCGGAGCCATCCGGATCTTGGCGCGTTGTGCTGCCTTCGGCCTATTCGCACATCGGTCCGCTACTGACGCCACCTCACAGGCCAACGGGGCGCCCCACGCCGACTTTCAGCATTGTAGGATGGCCACACCAGTGCGGCAACTTGCTAGACGCCACCTCGGAGCCATCCGGATCTTGGCGCGTTGTGCTGCCTTCGGCCTATTCGCACATCGGTCCGCTACTGACGCTACCTCACAGGCCAACGGGGTGCCCCACGCCGACTTTCAGCATTGTAGGATGGCCACACCAGTGCGGCAACTTGCTAGACACCACCTCAATGCCATCCGGATCTTGGCGCGTTGTGCTGCCTTCGGCCTATTCACACATCGGTCCGCTACTGACGCCGCCTCACGTGCCAACGGATTTTCTACGCTTTTTATACCCTATGCCGCATAACAGGTCATGTGACTTGTTTATAAAACTTTTCATTGGTTCATTTTACTTTTGGTTTCCTAATGATGGAAGGCTTGATCATATGACCTAAAAATAACACTTTTCATTGGATGAAAACTTTTTTTTTTTCCCAAACGATGAAAGCCCCACCTTGTTTCTGGATGTTTCAGACTGAAGCTGGCGTCAGCATGAAAGCACCACCATCTCGTGGCTCCGTCGTGGTCATTCCGCGAGCAATCATGGCAGCCGCTCCTCACCGGAAGCCTGCAGGAGTCGGGGGCCCCCAAGACTTTTGTAGAATCCTCAAGGCTGAGGGGACGCTTTCGAGAATGGGGTCCAAGACCTAGCAGACAAGCGTCCGATTTCCAAGGTGTCCCAGGGCCATTTCAGTGGACCAGGCCCAAAAAGGAAAGAGCCTGCCGCCATTTTGAGAGTCCTGTGGCAGCCGCCTATCGCTGCACCGCAACAGTGGGCGCAACTCAGCTGAATGGCGGATTTTGACACAGTGGACCAAAAGCGGACGGAATGGCAACGTTCACGCCGCCTAACACCCCCCCCCCCCCCCCGGGGCGCCCCACGCCGTTATTCGGAGGGCGGCAACTTACTGGACAGCACCTTGGTGCCATCCACATTTCAGCGCGTTCTGCTGCCTTGGAACTATTCGCACAACAGACCGCTACTGACGACCCACCCCCCGGGACGCCCCACGCCGGATACCCAAATCAGTGCGGCACCCAGGCAACATCACCTGGGTGCCGTCCAGAAATCTGGACGTTGTGCTGCCTTGGGACTATTCGCACAACCGACCGCTACTGACCATTGTTCCTTCTTTTTCCCTAAAAATGTTTAAATGTTTTTACTGTTTTTGTTTTGTTGTATATATTTATAAGTTATTAAAGTGTTATAATCCTACTACTTTGTTGGAGTGCTATATATTTTTAATGTGACACATAATTGTAAAAACTTTGATGTACAAAGAGTCATCCCTGGAATCTTCCGCTTCAGGCTCGGTCCCCTCCCCAATCACAATACAGGATGGTTTTCAGATAGTAGGAACGCGTGTGGTGTGACGGATCTCATCGGGTGGGGGCCTTGATCTACTGTAACTCCTTTGAAGAGGGGTGATTCTTTACAGCTGGGGCCATCTGCAGGGCTAGCTGATAGCCTGGGACCGGCCTGGACAATCGGACACAGAGGAAGAGGAGTGTCAGAGGGTGCGGTAGTGAATAGGGCGAAAGGGAGGTGTCGGGCGGGCACAGGGTGTGATTCTCAGGGAAGAGCAGCGCAGATGGGGGGAGGTTTATTGCCCATGCATAAGACAGAGAGCGGGGGTGACCAGTGCCTGGGGGAGATGCTTGCGAGGGTGGGGAGCCATGCTAAGGATCGACAGCGTGCAGAGAGTGGGTCTGGTCAAGGCATCTAAAATGGCTGCCGTGCACGACAAAAGTGTGGCATTTGAAAAAAGGCCAGATGGCGCAGACAATGTTTATCAACACTTCCTGATTTCCTTCGAATCGAACGTTAACAGACGTTATCTCTCCCACACTACCGGTCCCCCTGGGCTTAAACGCCGAGATGGTAGGGACTGCATCCCGTGGAGATAGGCCGAGACGTCACTCAGCAGAAAAAAAAGAAAAAAAAAGTCTATAAACATACAATAAGTTAAAAGTCAATCATTCTTGTTTCCTTGTACGAGCGCTGTTACAGATATATATCTTTTTTTAAACGTTAATTTCTCAAAATCCACTGGAGCACATATATTGAGACCTAGCAAAGGCACATCGGGCTACCAGTCCCTACAATTTTGCCAAGTTTTGTGCAAATCCATTCAGCCGTTCGATTATTATTATTATTTTTTTTTTTGCCCCGCGGGGCCCTTTTAAAACCTCCACATCAAACCTAGGGGGTCAGGGAGGATCTACTATGCCCCCTTAAGGTCATTTGCCCCTTCGCTTTGGCCTCCTCTTGTCTCTCGATCCTACCGAGAGACAAGATGGCGGCCGCTACGGACTGTTTGGAATGTTTACAGACGCCGGAGTAGTCTACAGGAGTAGTCTTTTACCTACTCATACACGCCTTTGTGACTCGGCCCAGAAATATCCAACTTCGTGCCAGTAAAGGTACATGAAGGGCTCAGTCCATTCTATTTGTACACATTGAGTATGAATATTACCTGACTTATACCTGATTATTCCCCTTTAATGTATCATGGGGCTAATTCACAAAAGCATGTGAGAGTACATAAAAGAATTCTACAGGAATAGCACTTTATGTATTTCAAAACATATGCGTGCATGAGGCCCCTTTTTTCACAGAAAGCTGATATCCTTTCAAGAGTCTCTTCAACTGTGGACTTAAATGCAGGGCTGTGACTGCAAAACCAAGCAACACATTTCGCTTGTCTCAATAAAGGATTCCTTCTTTCTGCACTAAGCAACTGATATATATGTCATTTAATAGCAAAACCAACTGCATTCCTCAAACCACTAGCAAACCTTGGGGCATATTCTCAAGAACGTGTGAAAACCATCGCAAAAATAACTTAACGCAACCGTGCATATCGCAGTCTATCACGAGAAAATAACACCGTCTTAACGTCCAATTCCCTACCCGGAGGAACCATGCGATAGTAACATGATAACGTGCCAAATGACTGCGCAGAAGTCAATGCGACTAACAAACAATGCGAAACACGAATGCCCAAAAAAGTTGCGATGCCCCAAAGCGCGCTACCAAAATCAACGATAACCAGCGACAGCCCTGCAATACCCATGCGTCATGCGGGAATACGCAAAATAAAAGCCAAAACAAAAAAACACGCTGAAACCAATTCAAACTGCGTAGCACAATGGATGCACCCGGACCGAGTTCAGAGGAGAAGCCGAACCCCACAAGCCCCACTGAGGACCAACATGGAACCCTGTGTTCGGGGAAGGGCAAGGAGAAGAGGAAGATGGGTTTCAGTCAGCAGGAAGACTGGATCATCGTCACGGAGGTCATAGGACACTACCAACAACTGTTTGTCACCTCCACTGCGGCACTGACAACACAAACGGAAATATGGCAGACCATTGTCACCAACGTCAATGCAGTCGGAGTGGTGATGAGGTCAATGGAGGAGGTCAAGAGGTGCTGGCATGATGTGCAAAGCCAGACCAAACAGAAACGCGCCACCAACAGGAAGGCAGAAACGGCGACTGGGGGTGGGAGTCCAGCGCCACAGGAGGAGCTGGATTTGCTGGAGGAAATGGTGGCCACAGTCAACAGTGTGGAGACGGAGGCAGGAGTTGGGGCCTGGACACTGCACGATATGACCTGACCCAACTGCACCAGGTTGAGTGACGACCAGGGACTGGGGTGAAGGGGGGAGATGGGCACAATGGCACACATTCACAATCATGTGTAGCACATGCACGCGCACAATGACAGTGGAACGTCTCCATGATACTCTTGGCACACTGCAGCACACATACAAACACCAAGAAGGCCCCCGTCCACCATGTGCACATATGGGCCTCCTCCGAATAACCGACTATACTACCAATCCATGCACATGTTATGAAACCAGAAAAGCAGCAGCTGTGTGAGCCACACTGACTAAGCAAGTGACAATGCATGACTATTGGCATGGCAGCAGCCTGAACAAATGACATTGTGCACGATTCAACATGGGTGTGGCCCAGTGTGGATCACATCCGTAAAGGAGCAGCTCACACTCAGACACATCCACGTCATGCACCTACAACCCATGCCGTCCAATACAAGCAGCAGACAAACAATGCACAAGGCCACAAAATCTGTGCAAGAGCACAAATGACCCAAGTTGCAAACATCCCATCCCACTAAAAGCACACAATTAAAAGGCGCACCACCTCAAAGGGACAAGGGTCCACGAAATCAGAGCTGTGGGCTCGACTCCCCCACAATGCAGCACACACACATACCAACCACAGAACAACACCAATGATGGCAATGTGTGACAAAGTGCAACACCTACACAACAGGACAGAGGACACAACAGGTTCCGCTTGTGCGTAGCACCTGGCCACTCACATCTGGCATTGCCTGACACTGTATGATGACAATGTAGGGGTACTACCACACATCCATCATGTACTCAGAAAACCCACTGTCTGCCATAAAACAGCCAGCTGCACCAACACAGTTACAATGGGGATTGATATGCAGTCTGCATGTAATAATCTGCAAAGCAGCAACATACATGGGATCCTCTGTTAACATGCATCTCCCCTAAACATTGCAAGTGGACAAACAACACTTACTGCAGAGCAGAACACAATTTCCATCAGTGATGATGAAGAGGACAACCTGCACATCTGTTCAGACACCCTCTAATGGCTAATGGACAGCCTCCGCACCCCACTCCCATGAGCAGGGCAGCCCAGCTGCCTCGAGGTGACCCCACTACCTGCACAGACCACTCAGCAGGAAACATACACCACCACGGCGGTCTACCAGGACCCCCACATACAACACATGGAATTCAACGTCATGTGTTGGGTTACCAGGTGGATTTGGCTGATCAGCTGCGGATGGGTTTTGAGGTCGTGGCAGCCAAACTCGATGCCATACATGGGTGCCTGAGTCCCATCAGGGACCACTTACAGTCCCTAATGGACACACACTGTCCGCACCATGCTCCACGACAATCCTTGGCTGTCATCGCTGGGGCCATCTCTCGGATACAAGAACTGTCTAGTCAGACAGGCACCAGCCATGACAGCACAGAGTTGGCACAGATGCGCAGGACAAATGAGACCATGGAGCAGATGCAGGCTGGAAGTATGGCTGCCACGGCTGAACACCAGCGAGATGTAGATGGGGTCTTCCATGCCTTGCAGTTCATCATCCTGCCATTGCTGCCACTGAGCCGGGCCCAGATGACTGCAGCGTGAACTGCGACACACACCTCTCCGACCCCTGTTCTGTCAGTGGCAGACAATGATGCAGCCCTATCACCATCGCACCCTGATCTGTCACTGGCACACAGTGATGCAGCCATATCACCATCGCACCCTGATGTGTCAGTGGTGCCCAGTGATGCAGCCATTACCTGCCACACACACCAGACACTGAGGAAGTATCAGAGAACTAAGATGTGGATGATAATTACTATGTGAGGAATGAGGCAGTAGCATCCATCACCACCATATGACCTGTCCCTGCCTGGTTCTGCCCTATGCATCATGCCCTGGGACAACACCTTCCACTGACCCCCAGAACACTCTGCGACATACACCTGAACCCCAACATGGACTGGCATATCTTCACTGGTTGACAATAACAAAGCAACACTGCAGCGGACTGCACTTTTCCTCTCACAAATCACTCACCAATCCCCAGCGTACTCTGGTTGGCCCACCACTGGGCTCCCATGTAATGTGGGCTTGGCATGGCCATGTACAGCTACAGCTCCGGAATGCACCAGAATGTGAGTAAAACATTTGAAATCACACAGATGTGTCATGACTATGTTCACTCAAGTGTGAAAGTATGTAAGTATGTGTGGACAATGATTGCACAAGAAGGTACACCCTTGTAAATGACATCAAAGCGCATGTTGAACCCTGAGCCACATGGCCAGTTGGATGTCTGTGAAGGTGAGAACTAGCTGTGGCCTCGATGGACATTAACAACAATCTAGCTACCCCCCAACGTAGGCACACGTCCATGTATTGAATAGGGCAGTGTGTAGGAATTACCAAATTGGTAGCAAGCCAGAAGTGGAGTCCTACACCAGAAGTTCACTACGCATTCCTACTCACACACATCTGTGTGGACACATTCTGTTGTGATTCATAGCATTGCTCCTCACGGTCAGAGGTTGGACAACATACTCACATTGCTGGAGACACGTAAGTGCACAGGCCTGCCAGCAACTATCCCAAGCACAGTGTTTGGCACACAGAGGTGGAGCAGTCAAAAGAGACCCATCCCCATTGCACAGGCGTCACTCAGACCCTCACTGTGTGGTGACGATGCTCATTGTGGCACACAATTCGTACATCTAATCAAAACACATCACAGTTGGACAATAGTTACGTTGGGGAGACTTTATTGGCATGTGCGTGTCAGTACGGACAAGGAAAAGGCCACAACATGCAGGAACATGCTTGAGACACTTACACGAAGCATGGGAACATGTCGAGGTGCAAGACATGGCGGTGCAAAAATGTAGACAAAACATTACGGATGTCAACGGTCTCAGCCTACCATGCCTTGCTGGACGAGTCATGTGAGATTTGGCGTCTACCCTTTGCCCCGTGTGAGGGGACACGACTCACTGCCCATGGGGTCTGCATAGTGCTGGGCTACTGAACAGCGCTGACGGTGTGTATCACTTACAACGCAACTTTTACGTCGTAATGCTGTTACAACGCAGCTATTACAACGCAGGATCCATTACAACGCATGGCATTACAACGCATGGCATTACATCGCAGATGCTATTACAACGCATACCATTACATCGTAAGTATTGGTAAGTATATAATTTATTTTAATTTTATTTAATATTATATAAATGATTTAATTAATATTAATTATAAATAAAAATAAATAAAAATATGTATTTATGTTTTTAAATATTATAAATTAAATTTATTAATTTAAGTAATTTTTTAAATAAATATGAGTATAGGAGTATATGTATAGGTGTACTGAGGTTTTAGGGCAGGGTTTGGGTTTTGGGGTACAGGGGTGTTTTTAGGTTTCAGGTTTGGGTTTTGGGGGACAGGGGTGTTTTTAGGTTTCAGGGTAGGGTTTGGGTTTTGGGGTACAGGGGTGTTTTTAGGTTTCAGGGTAGGGTTTGGGTTTTGGGATACAGGGGTGTTTTTAGGTTTCAGGGTAGGGTTTGGTTTTTGGGGTACAGGGGTGTTTTTAGGTTTCAGGGCAGGGTTTGGGTTTTGGGGTACAGGGGTGTTTTTAGGTTTCAGGGTAGGGTTTGGGTTTTGGGGTACAGGGGTGTTTTTAGGTTTCAGGGTAGGGTTTGGGTTTTGGGGTACAGGGGTGTTTTTAGGTTTCAGGGCAGGGTTTGGGTTTTGGGGTACAGGGGTGTTTTTAGGTTTCAGGGCAGGGTTTGGGTTTTGGGGTACAGGGGTGTTTTTAGGTTTCAGGGTAGGGTTTGGGTTTTGGGGTACAGGGGTGTTTTTAGGTTTCAGGGTAGGGTTTGGGTTTTGGGGTACAGGGGTGTTTTTAGGTTTCAGGGCAGGGTTTGGGTTTTGGGGTACAGGGGTGTTTTTAGGTTTCAGGGCAGGGTTTGGGTTTTGGGGTACAGGGGTGTTTTTAGGTTTCAGGGTAGGGTTTGGGTTTTGGGGTACAGGGGTGTTTTTAGGTTTCAGGGCAGGGTTTGGGTTTTGGGGTACAGGGGTGTTTTTAAGTTAAATAAAATTAATTATATTATATTAATTACATTTCTTAATTAAAATAATTAAATTAAATACATTATTTTAAATAATTTATTTTAATTACAATCAAAAAAATATTTAAATTAAATTAATTTAATTATATTAATTAAATAAAATTAATTACATTTTTTATTAAAATTAATTTAAATAAATAATTACTATTATTTTAATTAAAATAATTTAATTAAATTAAAATAATTACATTTTTTTTAAAAAGGTATACTTACCTATACTTACGATGTAATGCCATGCGTTGTAATAGCATCTGCGATGTAATGCCATGCGTTGTAATGCCATGCGTTGTAATGGATCCTGCGTTGTAAAAATTGCGATGTAACGGTCTGCGTTGTAAAATAACGCGTTGTAACATCATAGATCCGCGCTGACTGTCTGCTCTGCTGAGAGTGATCAGGTGGAAGGGTCCAACAAGGTCACATGTCATGCTACATTGCCATGTGTGTACTCCCCCCAGCAGTATGGCAGATTTGGGAACGTTGCCAAACAACGCTGTGCTGCTCTGACCATGGAAGTGCCTCACCTTGCACAGGTGTGTGTACACACATGTAATTCCATGCACATGCAGTCAGAGTACAGACGAAGACAGACATGTCCACTGTTGTGGTGGGATATGTGAGCATTCCCCATGATGCAACAATGTGTTGCGACCTGTGCAGCGGGTGACAATCCGATGTGGCTGCAGGAACGTAGTTACTCGTCCATGAATGCCAGCTCAGCTTCATGGGCAATGTGTTCCAATAGTACATTGTTGTCTGGTTCAAGGAACGCAAGGGTGACCCAATACATTAACTGGTTCGGGTAGATGTGCTCAGTCCACGCCGTTTCACCAAACCAGCCCAATAGGGTAGTGCCTCGATGTGTTCACTGCACATGAGGAGTTGTGCAATCTCCTATGCACAACTGCCAGCACATACGCCAAAGATCAGTGCATCCCATGCACGGCTATCCCGGTGACACTCATGTTTGTGGACCAACAGGGGGCGCACTGTCAAGTCATAATCCAAACTCAGCTTCCGTTCCGTTGGATAGGCAGCCCTCCATGGGTCACTCAAATGTGCATGTGACGCAGGCAAGACAGAAACTCAGACGGTAGCTGATTTGCAACACTGCCATTAGCACAGATCCCGACAGATGCAGCATTCGTGCAAGGTACAGTTCCATGTGACAGGGGTTGTGCATATGCCCGGGAATGCCTGCCATTGCGTTTGTTGGTGTCGTAGCATCGGCACTCCTCAGACCGGCGGCAGTTCTGTCGACGATATGCCGCAGCTCAGGCTGTACCGCTCTCCGCAACCACTCTTGAGCCCATTTTTCTGCAATTCGTTCTGGTGAGACGCCCCTTCCTGCTTCCCTTTGACATTATTTTTAGACTTTGCTGCCTCCCGTTCTGTGGACAGCTGCCTTGGCGCCCGCGGCCTTTGTTCCCTGACCCCTGGTCTCTGGATTGAACGCCTCTGCCCCCGCTGCTCATGGATAGGGCGGCTGTGGACTTGGGCCGACTGCCTTTCTCCCTCCGGACTTTCTGGCTGTGGTAACCCTCGACCTTGAATGTCGGACTTGGACCTTGGTGCTCCCCGCCATTTTCTTTTTATGGCTCTCTGCTTCTACTGCCCTTCTCCTGATCCGCCATTTTGGCGATCTCTGACCTCTTCCTCTGTCCCAGCGACCTTTCTGTTGTCTCTTCTGTGCCTCCGAACCACTCCTCGCTGTCTTGCTCGTTTTGTCTCGCTCTTGCTTTCCTGTCTCTTTCTGCCTTCCTTCCTCTCTCTCTCTGTCCCACCTCTTCCTTCCCCTGCCCCTTAAATTGTTCTTGTCTCTTACTTTCAGCCTCTCTTACAACTATCCCACTGCTTTTCATTACCTCACCCAGCGCCCTCGTTTTTGCCATCCTCGAGTTTTCCTATTTCCCTACCCCCTGTTTTGTAATGTGTAATTTTGTGTAACTTATTGTACTGCTGTGGTTACTCTTGTAAAGCGCTCCGATTGGTGTTGTGACTGCGTCCCCCCTCCGACCCACTTAATGGAACTCTGCTCTCCTGGGTTTTTTGGGTCTTGACCTGAGAAAATCTACTATTTGTATATCTTTGTATATAGAGATAACTCTAATCACTAGTATATGCAGTAGACCTTTGTACTCTCTACCATTCCTATGTGACTCTTAGAGTATATCCATGTGTATCCCTTCCCTATGTATATAGAGATAACTCTAATTGCTAGTATATGCAGTAGACCTTTGTACTCTCTACCATTCCTATGTGACTCCTAGAGTGTATCCATTCGTATCCCTTCCCTATGTATAAAGAGATAACTCTCATCACCAGTATATGCAGTAGACCTTTGTACTCTCTACCATTCCAATGTGACTCTTAGAGTGTATCCATTCATATCCCTTCCCTATGTATATAGAGATAACTCTAATCACTAGTATATGCAGTAGACATTTGTACTCTCTACCATTCCTATGTGACTCTTAAAGTATATCCATTCGTATTCCTTCCTTGAGCGCTCCTCCTTGTGTGACTATAACTTGTACATTTGCAATTATTTTCTGTTTGTATCTTTTATGCAACACACGTAATCCTGAGTCCTTATGTATCGCAACTGGTTCTTATGTAAAGCGTTCTGACACCTTCGGGTAATGTTCGCGCTATATAAAATCGCATTAAATAAAAAAATAAAACATTTTAAAAAATGAGTCGTATGTGTTTGCAGCGTTTGGACGTAAGGGTCGTTTTTGACCAATGAGCCAAGGGCATCCCTTGCAGGTGTAGGTTGTGCAGGGACAAGTGTGTGGGCACGTTGGTATTTTATTAGCGCGTTCGTGGTGTGGGAGTCATCGTAGGCTGGTTTGGTATCTCATGCAGGGTGTGCCAGTCGCATTTAGGACCAAGGTTGGAGGGTCGGTTGCCCTTGTGTGTATGAACAAAGAAGCTTTCATTCCAAATTTTTGCCTGACTACTGCTTGTATTTTGGAAATGTGAGGTAGCTTTCACGCTGACTTTGATGCCAGGCCTGTGATTTGGGGTGCACGAATTTCGGGACACATGCAGCTGTTGGCATGTTTGCATGTGCTTAGGGCACGATTGCCATTGCGCTCCTTGTTCATTCTCTTTCTTTCTCTCTCTCCCTGTCCTTTGCGGAGTGCCTGACACACCTTCTCCTCTTGGATATTGCCTTGCAGGCTGTGTCTAACAAATTGTCCAGGGACGCCCCGCCATGACTCTTCACAATAGTTGTTTGGAGACGGATTAGTATGTGACATTTTGTTTGGTCTTTCAATTGGGCATGAATGACTCAGGATTTCTGTACTCACATGTGTGTTGATTGCTGCAATTGTGCAACATCATGCAGGTGCTTTTTTTTCATATTTTCAGGCCGTTGATGTGCAGTGTCTTGGTCCGTGGTGGTGGTGGGGTGTGCCCGGGGTGGGGCCGGGGGGCGTGAGGTCCTGGGGGTGGCGGCTGTGGGTGTTGTGGCCTTGTTGTGGCTCCCAGCTGCATGATCAGTGGCTCCAAGGCATCTGTTGCCCTTTAGGTGTGGCTCTGGGCTGGGCTCCCTTTCGTGGTGCAGCCTGTGGTCCGACTTTGCCTCAGTTGAGAACAGGTGATGGTTTCCTGCTGCTAAAGCACCTTATTGCATGTTTTGTGTCCTTATCACCGATCTGGCTGGTCGATGAGTATGGTGTTGTCATAGCTTTTGGCACGGGAACGCCTACTCTGCGTCTCATTGGCGATAGTTGCGGGGGTCATCTGTGGCAATGTCTTTTGCGGCTGCTATCGCAGGTAAACTGGTGCTATGGGATGTTAGCACCAGCTTGTGAATGGGGTAATCCATTTATCTCAACTTTTGCTGCGATAAAGTGCCGTTAACTCGGAGATAGCTCCTTGAGAATATGCCCCCTTGTTTCTGTTTTACAACACAAATATGATAAGACTTGCAATACCCGTAGCCTCCTCGTGAAACAAATATACCTTTCTTTGGAAGGGCATTAACCATTTCTAACAAACATCACATATGTCATATCATTACAGTACACTATTCATATTCCTACGCACAACAATCCAAAAATAAACCCTCAAAGAATTCTGATTTCTCATCACACACATATTATCACAATAAAAAACAGCCAGAGCTATTAACGTTGTCATTACTTGTTCATCTTGCAGTAATCTTTGCTGATGGTAAAACTTGACAGGTCTAATCTTTAACACAGACAACACAGAGAAATCTTCACGGTCGAGGAAATCCCACATTTATATACACTTGTATATAAAAGCCCAAAATACAAATAAATCGAGTTTTTTCTTCTTAAAAAAGATGAAATGATTGTTTTATTGAGCGAAGGGAGGCGACTGTTAGTCTTCACCGAGACAGAATCGTAAATACTCACATTTTGTAATTTTTGGTTTTTACACGACAGTAATTCATATTACATTGTATACTGTGGAGGAGTGTAACTAATTGGCTTTGGCTAAACGTATCACAATGACATTAAAACTCTTATTTCCATATATACAAGCCAGCAACAAAAAAAATCAATTGGCAATGACGTTAAACCCACAAGGCAATATGTTCTGAGCGAGGTTCTTATTAGTGACATAAAGCAAGAAGACACCTGCAGTGGGAAGAAGAGTTTGTCAAACCGAGTTTATTCATGCCCGCGAGCTGAACTCGGAGATATTACAAGCATTAATACGTATAGGATCTGGTGGGAGATGGGCAGTCATTGATATAATTGAAGGCTGCCCATTCTTTCGTCATGATCAGACTGCAAAGAACAGCAGTGAACGCTCGACTAAAATCCGCCCAGCAAACAAATACAGCAGGAAGCTAACATCGCACATCCCTGCTGCTGATGCTGGCAGATGGATGCGCGTTCGTTTTCTCTCAGGGTTGTGCAAACACTTGCTAAGTTTTAGCAACCTCAGTTAGCCTAAGGACTGTGGGGCATATTACCAAGCAATAGCGATAATTATCGCTATTGCTTGGTTAGAGACAAAAATTTACAGCTGAGCTGCGGCGATTTTTATCGCAGATAAACCTTGGTATTACCAAGGTTTATCGCAAATGCGATAAAAAACGGCCGCAATCCATGAATATCGCTAAAAAGTAAGTGATATTCATGCATTACCGAGCTAATGCTCTTAGCCATGTTATCCACCTCCCATTGGATAACATGGCTAAGAAGTGCTCAGGGCAGGTGTTAGCTTTTGGAGATATTCGCGCTTAGCGCGAATATCTCCAAAAGTTGGTAATAGGAGATAGCGATGTTAGCGACTGTTTCCAGTCGCTAACATCTTGGCACGCCCACTTTGCATGTCATTAGTGATAAATATCACTGATGTGCAAAGTGGGGCCCAAGATGGTCGCTATCTCCTACTAGCTGTCGCTAACTGGTGTTAGCGACAGCTAGGTAATAGGGAGATAATTTTATCTCCGCTTTCTTGGCTTTTAAAGCCAAAAAAGCGGAGATAAACCCCCTTGATAATATGCCCCTCATTACGCAAATAATGACGATAAACGTATATATAGCAAGCGGAAAATGCCTACCTGTATTCATTCAACTGCACAGTTGGGTACTATCAGCAACTCATTCAGTATGTTAATCCTTTAAATTTGTCCTCCCAATATACTTAGTGCAGATATCCCCCAGGTGCACAAAAAAGTAAAATCCAAGTCCATAGACTGGATATTTTAACACTGGGACACCAGCTAGTAAAAGTACAGCCACTGCACAGAATCCTGTCCTATACTCTGCCCAAATATTCTAACCCGCCAATATTCCAAGCTTCTAACATTCTAAGTAACAGCATGCTATATTATAGTACACTGCCAAGTGCTTTACTGGTTGTTAACGACTCTGAACCTGATTTATAGGCCCGAATCACGGTCAAGGACTTATAAAGAGAGAAAGGTTAAAATGATCTAATTTAAAAAGGGAGAAACATGAAGACAAACATTGGAATGTTGGAGCTCTAGGCATATACCAACCATTATAAGCCTGGAGCTACTCCATTGTCTTCAATGGAGCTCACAGCAGTTCAATGTTCTATGGATGATAGTTCTCTCTTTTACCATCCTCTGGTATCCAAATCAGAAGTGTGAATATTTCTTTTGCCATGTCTTTTAATAACAGTATATAGAGGATTGTTCTCACTTGTTTTGCCATGTTTTTTAATTATATCAAAATGTCACCTTCCCATATATACCGGTACCTAAAAATATTAAAAAAAATGTCTTTCTGTTTTCTTGGTGCCCCCTCCAACACCTGCCTCAACATCGACTCCTGACTCCTGCTGCTAGCAGTGCTACAACTCCAGTACTGGCAACATACCGCAGACACATAGTAAATACTTGTTAGTTCAAATCGTTGCACTTTTTTACCAGGAAACTAATATTTTTATTCATGACTAACAGGGTAGCTGTATACACCATGCTTGATATGTCAGCATATTTTAAATGTTATCCAAATAGGCCCTGAAATTCGACAGTGTAAGTGCAGGGTTTGTTTGAACTATATAAAAATATATTTGTGTGCCTCTCTGAATGAGTAGTGAAAATTGCACCTAGCATCATCGCGTTTGATTTATAATTACTTACTGCCCTATCTATGCCTCTTCTGTCAGCTTCTGTCATTCAGCTTCCCCTGGTGTCAACCTTCATAAATCCTCATATCGGACACCTGGGGACATCCGCCAATGAGTCCAACCACTATGGGTCTGTCAGATGAGTCTGTGAACATTATGATCTTACTTTACACATCTCATCATTTGCATCTTCACTAACAGTTTTTTGTCATTTCTGTTAGTATATTAAATGTTTACTGATAAAGTTTATGGTGCTGGATACACTCATGTGTCTCTCTCTAATATATCTGTGTTTGTGGCCAAGATGACCAATATAGATTGACAATATCCAGAAAACCTACATACTGTTTCTGTAGCTGCAGGATCTGGACATACTTTGTGAACACTACCTGCTAGGATCCAGGTTCAACAGCTGACCTCATGGGGATCTCCGAAATAGTCAGCTATGAGGCTGGAGCTGTGAGATTACATTTCTGATATACAAGAAGCTAATCCATTGATCAACCCTTAATAGTTTACCGGGTCTTACGCTCACATGGTACTACCTTTTGTTAAAGTTTATTTTTATTAGCTTTTCATCATATTACCATATCAGTCCTTATATAACAGTTTATGCCATCTTTCTACATACATACAAATGTACTTTTATTCAATCAAAACTGAGAATTAAACTGACAATACATATATTTTGAGAGCATTAATTGTGTTTTCCAAGATGGTAAACAATAGTCAGCTTCAAAAACACAATCATATGCTAAATGATCTACTGGCCAGCAGTAAATATGTATGTTCCAAAGCTAAATCTTTCTAATTCCATAAAGAAAAAATTGTTACTAGTTCCTGTTAGACCTGTCAGCTTTTTGGATGGTCTCCCCTAATTTTTGTCCTTTTTGCCTCCCATTAATTTTTTCTACCAATCCTTTTTGTGTGGCTTTAGGGCTCCGGGTGCCCCACTGCTAACCAGTGCTGAGGTACAGGTGCACCTTCCTAAATGGTGGTTAGAGGGGGTTCCTAAGATGGACGCCTGCTAGAGTTACTTCAGAGCTCTGTGCCATAGGATAGCATTAGGCGGTTCCAGAACCTTCCGGTCAGCTCTGGTGACCTGGGCTTAGGCTATATAAGGGAGGACACTGGGCGGTCATTTTGTCACTGCTGGGCTGGCTGGAGTGTGGACAGCTGCGTCAGGGGGATTGTGTCTCTGGCTACTCTGACTGTTCCCAGGGACTGCGGGTTAGTTGTGATGGCTGCCCTCCTACCGGTTGATCTGGCCCGGCTCATGAGAAAAGATCTGTGAACATCCTGTCTCAGAGTGGCCACTCTTCAAGTAAACTAACTCATTTGAACCGCTGATGAGGGAGACTTTTCTCTAACTTCAGGGAACCTTGAAGGGGGGGCACCGTGGGTTAAAAGGGCAACGCAGATCCAGGGGCTTATGTTTCAACTTCTGAAGTGAATCGGGCTTCCCTCCTTAGTCCTTACCCCACTGACAGTGTTGAGGTGAGCGGATGGTATCTGTGCCGTCTGTTGCTGAAAACTTCCAGCGTGAAATTAAGCAGGGCCCCTCACTCCTTCTCAGCCCTTCTGCCTTTCTGAGGCCTTGGTGCTGAATAAGGCTAGGAGATCCCGGTGACAGGCGTGTCAAGAGGAGGCATCGCAAGGCCCTGTGGGAGACGCTGGGCGGAGTCACTGGGTAATCGGACTCCCGCCAGCGCGGCACCTCACTCGTTGGAACGGAGCTTCTCTCCAGAGCAGAAGCTGCTGCGGCCCTCCAAAGGCCGGATCCCTTCACCGTGCGTTGTTCCTGTGGACGGGTGAGGGGGCCCGGAGGCCCGTCTGCATTGGGGCCTCAGGATTCCTCACTGCGTGGCCCAGCTGCAGCCCCGCCCTGCTTCTGGTGAATCGGCAAAGACCGAGCGGGAAGCCGGGGGTAGTGCGGCCTCAGAAACTGCCTCAGTGAAGAGAATTCAAAGGCACCATTCAAGTGAGCAGGTACCTCGGGGAAATAAGAACGGGAGGGAGGCATCGAAGGAGAAGGACAAGCAAGGAGGGGTGCCCCAAGTTTACCATCAGAAACCCCCCCCCCCTCTCCCCTCCTGGTGAAATCGTGATACTTTAAGAGTAGGTCCCAGTCTGTTGGAGTAAAGTCCCGGGGAGCCGCAGCGCCAGCATTCCTGTGTTTGTTTCCTGCACTACAGGTCCCAGGGCGATTTGGAGGATCTGCCCGCACCAGGACTGACTCTGCTGCCTTTAATACCGACCTTGTCGCTCCCGCTTCGCGGGACGCGCGCCGGGCGAAGCCTGGGCCAGGGGCGGGCCCGTCTGTGTCCGTCCGAGCACGAACGAGGACGGGACGGGGGCCATCTCTTTATCCTTTCATTCGGGCAACAATTGAAAGGTTAGTACGCTTTAGCTAGATAAGTCAGACTGCCTTTTGCTCGCCTATTACTTTTTACGTTGCAGAGGAGCTGTTGTATTGTAACTAAAAATGGCTACAGCTAACGCGGGAAAGGGGAGAAAGTCGCTTCCAGGAGGATCTATTGTTGGCACGCTAGACCAATTCCTGACAAGGGCATCCTCTGCGTTGCAACGAGAAATCGAAATAACCAAAAAGAGGCTATCTATGGAGCCGATTTTCGACAAAAGGTCATCACTGGGCAGGCTGGCCCAGGCGTCTTCTCCTGTGCCCCAACTAACAGTCGCTACCGTGCACGCTGGCCCTACTGGCGAGGGCAACCAGACACCAAATATATTCAGAAAAGGGGGTGGTGATGAACAGAGTGTCTGAATTAAGCAGACCACTCTTACCCAGTCCAAAGATCAGGGCTTGATCCATCACCGTTATTTAGCTCACTGCCCCATCCCAGCTCAGAAGCTGGCTACATGCAAATTAGTCTGTAACTGGCCCAGTGCATCATGGTAACAGGGCAGACCAAACTACCAAGCCGATTCTTCACCAGAAAGGAGACAAGCTTCCGGGGACCGGTTTCTGGCATTTCAGCCGTCGTCGGCCCGGCTTGCTTGAATCCTGATGGAGCAGTGAGCAAGGGACTCATGTCTGAGTATACCCTGCCACACCTATAGTGGCCAAAAACGATTCAGAAAAGGGGGTGGTGATGAACAGAGTGTCTGAATTAAGCAGACCACTCTTACCCAGTCCAAAGATCAGGGCTTGATCCATCACCGTTATTTAGCTCACTGCCCCATCCCAGCTCAGAACCTGGCTATATGCAAATTAGTCTGTCCCTGGCCCAGTGCATCATGGGAACAGGGCAGACCAAACTACCAAGCCAATTCTTCACCAGAAAGGAGACAAGCTTCCGGGGACCGGTTTCTGGCATTTCAGCCGTCGTCGGCCCGGCTTGCTTGAATCCTGATGGAGCAGTGAGCAAGGGACTCATGTCTGAGTATACCCTGCCACACCTATAGTGGCCAAAAACGATTCAGAAAAGGGGGTGGTGATGAACAGAGTGTCTGAATTAAGCAGACCACTCTTACCCAGTCCAAAGATCAGGGCTTGATCCATCACCGTTATTTAGCTCACTGCCCCATCCCAGCTCAGAAGCTGGCTACATGCAAATTAGTCTGTAACTGGCCCAGTGCATCATGGTAACAGGGCAGACCAAACTACCAAGCCAATTCTTCACCAGAAAGGAGACAAGCTTCCGGGGACCGGTTTCTGGCATTTCAGCCGTCGTCGGCCCGGCTTGCTTGAATCCTGATGGAGCAGTGAGCAAGGGACTCATGTCTGAGTATACCCTGCCACACCTATAGTGGCCAAAAACGATTCAGAAAAGGGGGTGGTGATGAACAGAGTGTCTGAATTAAGCAGACCACTCTTACCCAGTCCAAAGATCAGGGCTTGATCCATCACCGTTATTTAGCTCACTGCCCCATCCCAGCTCAGAACCTGGCTATATGCAAATTAGTCTGTCCCTGGCCCAGTGCATCATGGGAACAGGGCAGACCAAACTACCAAGCCAATTCTTCACCAGAAAGGAGACAAGCTTCCGGGGACCGGTTTCTGGCATTTCAGCCGTCGTCGGCCCGGCTTGCTTGAATCCTGATGGAGCAGTGAGCAAGGGACTCATGTCTGAGTATACCCTGCCACACCTATAGTGGCCAAAAACGATTCAGAAAAGGGGGTGGTGATGAACAGAGTGTCTGAATTAAGCAGACCACTCTTACCCAGTCCAAAGATCAGGGCTTGATCCATCACCGTTATTTAGCTCACTGCCCCATCCCAGCTCAGAACCTGGCTATATGCAAATGAGTCTGTCCCTGGCCCAGTGCATCATGGGAACAGGGCAGACCAAACTACCAAGCCAATTCTTCACCAGAAAGGAGACAAGCTTCCGGGGACCGGTTTCTGGCATTTCAGCCGTCGTCGGCCCGGCTTGCTTGAATCCTGATGGAGCAGTGAGCAAGGGACTCATGTCTGAGTATACCCTGCCACACCTATAGTGGCCAAAAACGATTCAGAAAAGGGGGTGGTGATGAACAGAGTGTCTGAATTAAGCAGACCACTCTTACCCAGTCCAAAGATCAGGGCTTGATCCATCACCGTTATTTAGCTCACTGCCCCATCCCAGCTCAGAACCTGGCTATATGCAAATTAGTCTGTCCCTGGCCCAGTGCATCATGGGAACAGGGCAGACCAGACTACCAAGCCAATTCTTCACCAGAAAGGAGACAAGCTTCCGGGGACCGGTTTCTGGCATTTCAGCCGTCGTCGGCCCGGCTTGCTTGAATCCTGATGGAGCATTGAGCAAGGGACTCATGTCTGAGTATACCCTGCCACACCTATAGTGGCCAAAAACGATTCAGAAAAGGGGGTGGTGATGAACAGAGTGTCTGAATTAAGCAGACCACTCTTACCCAGTCCAAAGATCAGGGCTTGATCCATCACCGTTATTTAGCTCACTGCCCCATCCCAGCTCAGAACCTGGCTATATGCAAATTAGTCTGTCCCTGGCCCAGTGCATCATGGGAACAGGGCAGACCAAACTACCAAGCCAATTCTTCACCAGAAAGGAAACAAGCTTCCGGGGACCGGTTTCTGGCATTCCAGCCGTCGTCGGCCCGGCTTGCTTGAATCCTGATGGAGCAGTGAGCAAGGGACTCATGTCTGAGTATACCCTGCCACACCTATAGTGGCCAAAAACGATTCAGAAAAGGGGGTGGTGATGAACAGAGTGTCTGAATTAATCAGACCACTCTTACCCAGTCCAAAGATCAGGGCTTGATCCATCACCGTTATTTAGCTCACTGCCCCATCCCAGCTCAGAACCTGGCTATATGCAAATTAGTCTGTCTCGGGCCCAGTGCATCATGGGAACAGGGCAGACCAAACTACCAAGCCAATTCTTCACCAGAAAGGAGACAAGCTTCCGGGGACCGGTTTCTGGCATTTCAGCCGTCGTCGGCCCGGCTTGCTTGAATCCTGATGGAGCAGTGAGCAAGGGACTCATGTCTGAGTATACCCTGCCACACCTATAGTGGCCAAAAACGATTCAGAAAAGGGGGTGGTGATGAACAGAGTGTCTGAATTAAGCAGACCACTCTTACCCAGTCCAAAGATCAGGGCTTGATCCATCACCGTTATTTAGCTCACTGCCCCATCCCAGCTCAGAACCTGGCTATATGCAAATTAGTCTGTCCCTGGCCCAGTGCATCATGGGAACAGGGCAGACCAAACTACCAAGCCAATTCTTCACCAGAAAGGAGACAAGCTTCCGGGGACCGGTTTCTGGCATTTCAGCCGTCGTCGGCCCGGCTTGCTTGAATCCTGATGGAGCAGTGAGCAAGGGACTCATGTCTGAGTATACCCTGCCACACCTATAGTGGCCAAAAACGATTCAGAAAAGGGGGTGGTGATGAACAGAGTGTCTGAATTAAGCAGACCACTCTTACCCAGTCCAAAGATCAGGGCTTGATCCATCACCGTTATTTAGCTCACTGCCCCATCCCAGCTCAGAACCTGGCTATATGCAAATGAGTCTGTCCCTGGCCCAGTGCATCATGGGAACAGGGCAGACCAAACTACCAAGCCAATTCTTCACCAGAAAGGAGACAAGCTTCCGGGGACCGGTTTCTGGCATTTCAGCCGTCGTCGGCCCGGCTTGCTTGAATCCTGATGGAGCAGTGAGCAAGGGACTCATGTCTGAGTATACCCTGCCACACCTATAGTGGCCAAAAACGATTCAGAAAAGGGGGTGGTGATGAACAGAGTGTCTGAATTAAGCAGACCACTCTTACCCAGTCCAAAGATCAGGGCTTGATCCATCACCGTTATTTAGCTCACTGCCCCATCCCAGCTCAGAACCTGGCTATATGCAAATTAGTCTGTCCCTGGCCCAGTGCATCATGGGAACAGGGCAGACCAAACTTCCAAGCCAATTCTTCACCAGAAAGGAGACAAGCTTCCGGGGACCGGTTTCTGGCATTTCAGCCGTCGTCGGCCCGGCTTGCTTGAATCCTGATGGAGCAGTGAGCAAGGGACTCATGTCTGAGTATACCCTGCCACACCTATAGTGGCCAAAAACGATTCAGAAAAGGGGGTGGTGATGAACAGAGTGTCTGAATTAAGCAGACCACTCTTACCCAGTCCAAAGATCAGGGCTTGATCCATCACCGTTATTTAGCTCACTGCCCCATCCCAGCTCAGAACCTGGCTATATGCAAATTAGTCTGTCCCTGGCCCAGTGCATCATGGGAACAGGGCAGACCAAACTACCAAGCCAATTCTTCACCAGAAAGGAGACAAGCTTCCGGGGACCGGTTTCTGGCATTTCAGCCATCGTCGGCCCGGCTTGCTTGAATCCTGATGGAGCAGTGAGCAAGGGACTCATGTCTGAGAATACCCTGCCACACCTATAGTGGCCAAAAACGATTCAGAAAAGGGGGTGGTGATGAACAGAGTGTCTGAATTAAGCAGACCACTCTTACCCAGTCCAAAGATCAGGGCTTGATCCATCACCGTTATTTAGCTCACTGCCCCATCCCAGCTCAGAACCTGGCTATATGCAAATTAGTCTGTCCCTGGCCCAGTGCATCATGGGAACAGGGCAGACCAAACTACCAAGCCAATTCTTCACCAGAAAGGAGACAAGCTTCCGGGGACCGGTTTCTGGCATTTCAGCCGTCGTCGGCCCGGCTTGCTTGAATCCTGATGGAGCAGTGAGCAAGGGACTCATGTCTGAGTATACCCTGCCACACCTATAGTGGCCAAAAACGATTCAGAAAAGGGGGTGGTGATGAACAGAGTGTCTGAATTAAGCAGACCACTCTTACCCAGTCCAAAGATCAGGGCTTGATCCATCACCGTTATTTAGCTCACTGCCCCATCCCAGCTCAGAACCTGGCTATATGCAAATTAGTCTGTCCCTGGCCCAGTGCATCATGGGAACAGGGCAGACCAAACTACCAAGCCAATTCTTCACCAGAAAGGAGACAAGCTTCCGGGGACCGGTTTCTGGCATTTCAGCCGTCGTCGGGCCGGCTTGCTTGAATCCTGATGGAGCCGGGCCGAAGACGGCTGAAATGCCAGAAAGCGGTCCCCGGAAGCTTGTTTCCTTCCCAGTGTAAGAATTGGCTTTTGTAGTCTGGTCTGCCCTGTTCCCATGATGCACTGGGCCAGGGACAGACTAATTTGCATACAGCCAGGTTCTGAAACTGGGATGGTGCAATGAGCTAAAAAACGGTGTTGGATCTAGCCCTGATCTCTTGACTGGGTGAGAGTACTCTGCTTAATTCAGAGACTCTGTCCATCACCACCCCTTGTTGTAAATAATTTTGACCACCCTAAGCGTGGAAGGGTATACTCAGATGTGAGTCCCTTGCTCATTGCACCATCAGGATTCTAGCAAGCCGGGCCGAAGACGGCTGAAATGCCAGAAACCGGTCCCCGGAAGCTTGTTTCCTTCCCAGTGTAAGAATTGGCTTTTGTAGTCTGGTCTGCCCTGTTCCCATGATGCACTGGGCCAGGGACAGACTAATTTGCATTCAGCCAGGTTCTGAAACTGGGATGGTGCAATGAGCTAAAAAACGGTGTTGGATCTAGCCCTGATCTCTTGACTGGGTGAGAGTACTCTGCTTAATTCAGAGACTCTGTCCATCACCACCCCTTGTTGTAAATAACCACATATATTCGGCATCCCCCCCAAGACCCCTAGATATTGCGGGCAAGTTAGCAGCTGGCCCATGTACTTCTCTGCAAATTCAAGACACTTCAGGACCAACCAATGTGAGACAGCAAACTAGGTCTGAATCCAGCACTAAACTAGGGACTATCTATCTATCAGGCGCCAGACCAAGTAGTCAAAAGAAAGTGTGGTGGAGCCACAACAAAGAATAGAAAAGCAAAAATCCAGAAATGTGGCAATCCGGAACCACTTCCAAACGCAGCTGAATTTGATACCCCTCAGCCAACTGTACATGTGGCTTCGACTACATTGGGTATTGGTGACACAATGCCTTCCGAGGATAGAGAAGACTTTTTGGTCAAATTGGAACATATATTTACTGAGACTTGTCTTCCCATCTATGATAGACTGAACTCTATAGAACTTAGTCTTTCTCATCTGGAATTATTGTTTACTACAACACAGGCAGAGGGTGGTATACGGGCAGAAGATGGTACTGGAAATGTAGAGGGGCTGTCTAGGTCAATGAATGTAGTTCGCCAACATGTAAACCCGTTGGCAACAAATGTTGCAGTGGATTTATCAGGTCCAATTGCTCCATCTGATAAACGCCCTATTCAACCTAATGTTTCTGCTGCGTCTAATGATCAGGTAATACCTAGGAACGAGGAGGGAGGGGGGACACTGGGCCATCAAACTACGATCAATTAGTAAATAGGGCTAGGACCCCTGACGCACGTAAGAGTGTGGTACCATGTATAGATCTCCCCCCAGAATCTATACCTTATGTGGTGGTTTTAGCGGGGGTACCAGCCCTGAGCCAGGGAAAAAAGTAGGCCTACAGTGAGCTCAAAAACAAATATATCCACTGGCTAAACTATAACAGGCCACTCCCCAACCAGGTTTCTAGTGAAATTCTTTTTGCTAGACGGGTGGACTGGGTGGGGCCTCGGGTGAAAAATATTCAGAGTGATTGTGTTGTAATCAACTTTAGGAACAGACGGGCCGTTGAGCACATCTGCAATTAGGGGACAGGTAGCTCAGCAACACAAATACAATCTCTTCCCCTAACCTACTTCTACCCGGCAGCATCTACTAATATTCACTTGGATTCAAACAGAAGAAGGCTGCTTCGGGGGGGGGGGAAGGACAACCTGGGCTGTAACCCCTACCCTTACTCAGGTTATGTAGATTGGAAGGGCCCACAAAACTGTTCCCCGGCATTGGCCATGTTTAATCACAATAATAGATATAGCATCCTGGATCAAGTAGGCTGACAGTTGATGTGTAGTTTGCCCTCAACCGCCAAAGTTGATAAAAGGAGCATACCAGAAGCTAGGGATGGCTTAGTAGGAATAGAACATAGTCGGCAACATGATCTTTTTGGGGGTGAGAACTAGAGGTAACAGCAGGGGGAGAAACTTTAGTAAGCATGCTGGTGCTCATCTGACAGCACCAAAGGAGGGAGCAAGAAGTCAAGAAAAGGGAGGGGCTTGAGATAGAACGTTAAGGGAGAAGGGGCTTAATCGGGGGACGGGGGCGATGCACAAGGAGAATACACCATCTGGGGTAGTTAGCTGCAGCGGGACAAACAGGAGGTCCAAAGCACGGGAGGTTAACGGTAACATCAAAATTCTCTCATGGAATTTGCCAGTGTTTAAAAATAAAGGAATATGTCCAGACTGTGGTTTGTTTATAGAAGAACACGATATTATGCAGGAGACGTGGGCCCTGGAAAATAACCAATGGAGAGGCTATGCCACCTTCAATATACCAGCCACTATGAGGGGAAGGGGTACACCATCCGGGGGGCTAAGCATCTGGGTGGGTATGCACCTGGGCGCTAAAGCAGAGCAGCTAGCAACAAATTCACATGATATACAATGCGTCCCTTTATCCCTCCCAGCTAACAAGCACATAGCCCTAATCAATATCTACTCTAGGCCAACGCAGTGTGGGCAAGAGTCTAGAGTTATCAATCAATTAAGAGATTACTTATTGACCCTCGATCCAGAGAACATTTTAATAATATGGGGTAACTTTAACTGCCAGTTTGATCCCGTTAGTAATATGAGCCCAGACGAGCCAGATAGTGAGAATCAGAACTGGAATATTCCGGAACCACTGATCTCGCCTGTTAGAGCGTGGATGCCGTTGGTCCTACAAATAAATTAATTTATCTTGTCTCTATCTCTGAGGGCATGCAACGGGAGACTAAAATCGGATAGACCGGGCCTACCAGCTTTTAATAGAGAAGGGCAATCTTCAAACATAGACTACATCATGGTTGAATCTAGATCTTGGGATAGTGTCTTGCATTTTCAGATTTACCAGCGGAAAGATAGTGACCATAATGCTCTGGTAATGTCACTCAAGCCAGGGAGCTGGGGCTTGACCAACTACCCAGTAGGGCCAACTCCTGTCGAACAACCTCTCCTGCTACACAACATCAGACGGAGAGTAAAATGGCCCCACATATTGGGCTCCCCAAATAAGTTAGCACACATATATCAGCAGGTTTTGCCGTATCTTCGTGAAATGGCTGGGGTTAGGCCACTGGGTACCCAAACTGGGCAGGATGTTAGGCCTGTTGAGATTCATAACCAGTTGACTTCTAAAATGTTACAAAAAGGGGGGTGGGGTCACACACTACTCACACACCGGCGGTATCGCCCCAAAGGACTCTGGTTAATGTAGTTAAGTGTTCCGCGATGCATCATCTTTCGATTCTCTGCTATCTTTGCTATCTTCGCCATCCCTGGACACGTGTTTTGGGGTATTTACCCCTCATCAGCAGGGATTAGGCCGTGTTCTGGGGTTGCCGGTGGCAGAAGATGCATCGCGGAACAAGAAGTACACTTACCACAGTCCTTAGGGGCGATCCCGCTGGTGTGTGAGTAGTGTGCGACCCCACCCCCAATTGTAATGTTAAAGCTCCCTTGAGCAGTTGGCTGACGAGCCTGGAACCCCGCACCTGCGCACCTGAGTGGTACTAAACCAGGCAATATTTGGCAGCCACCGGCAACCCCAGAACACAGCCTAATCCCTGCTGATGAGAGGTAAATACCCCGAAACACATGTCCAGGGATGGCGAAGATAGCGAAGATAGCAGAGAATCGAAAGAAGATGCATCGCGGAACACGAACTACACTTACCACAGTCCTTAGGGGCGATCCCGCTGGTGTGTGAGTAGTGTGCGACCCCACCCCCAATTGTAATGTTAAAGCTCCCTTGAACAGTTGGCTGACGAGCCTGGGACCCCGCACCTGCGCGCCTGATGGTACTAAACCAGGCAATATTTGGCAGCCACCGGCAACCCCAGAACACGGCCTAATCCCTGCTGATGAGAGGTAAATACCCCGAAACACATGTCCAGGGATGGCGAAGATAGCGAAGATAGCAGAGAATCGAAAGAAGATGCATCGCGGAACACGAACTACACTTACCACAGTCCTTAGGGGCGATCCCGCTGGTGTGTGAGTAGTGTGTGACCCCACCCCCAATTGTAATGTTAAAGCTCCCTTGAGCAGTTGGCTGATGAGCCTGGGACCCCGCACCTGCGCGCCTGAGTGGTACTAAACCTGGCAATATTTGGCAGCCACCGGCAACCCCAGAACACGGCCTAATCCCTGCTGATGAGGGGTAAATACCCCGAAACACGTGTCCAGGGATGGCGAAGATAGCGAAGATAGCAGAGAATCGAAAGAAGATGCATCGCGGAACACGAACTACACTTACCACAGTCCTTAGGGGCGATCCCGCTGGTGTGTGAGTAGTGTGCGATCCCACCCCCAATTGTAATGTTAAAGCTCCCTTGAGCAGTTGGCTGACGAGCCTGGGACCCCGCACCTGCGCGCCTGAGTGGTACTAAACCTGGAAATATTTGGCAGCCACCGGCAACCCCAGAACACGGCCTAATCCCTGCTGATGAGGGGTAAATACCCCGAAACACGTGTCCAGGGATGGCGAAGATAGCGAAGATAGCAGAGAATCGAAAGAAGATGCATCGCGGAACACGAACTACACTTACCACAGTCCTTAGGGGCGAACCCGCTGGTGTGTGAGTAGTGTGCGACCCCACCCCCAATTGTAATGTTAAAGCTCCCTTGAGCAGTTGGCTGACGAGCCTGGGACCCCGCACCTGCGCGCCTGAGTGGTGCTAAACCTGGCAATATTTGGCAGCCACCGGCAACCCCAGAACACGGCCTAATCCCTGCTGATATGGGGTAAATACCCCAAAACACGTGTCCAGGGATGGCGAAGATAGCGAAGATAGCAGAGAATCGAAAGAAGATGCATCGCGGAACACGAACTACACTTACCACAGTCCTTAGGGGCGATCCCGCTGGTGTGTGAGTAGTGTGCGACCCCACCCCCAATTGACTTCTAAAATGTTAGAGGTGTTTTATCCGGAAGTAAACATTAAGGAAAACCCGGTCCCGTCTTATCCCTGGTATAATGCCTCTTGCCGTAAAAAGAAAAAAGATCTATTAGAAGCTATAAAGGCCAAGGATAAACCGAGGATAAAGGAACTTTGGACGCAGTATAAGCGGGTGATCAAAATAGAGAAGAAGGCCTGGGAAGCTAATAATTGGGAAGATCTGAGAATTGCTCTACAGCACAAGGATTTGAAATCCTTTTGGGCAATTGTTAGTGATAGCGGGAGGGATGGTAGATCGGCAATAATACCAAACATAGCTCCAGCAGTATTGGAAGCCCTTTTTGGAATCCTGTATGCGCACCCGGGCAATGTCGACTCAGCACCGTTGACTCTGAGCTCCCTCCATGAGTATCAATTGGGGGGGGGGGGGGTACAGGAGATCACTCTTACTGAAGTCGCATCCGCTATCGCCAAGCTATTGCCCAACAAAACCCCTGGTCTTGATAAGCTTCCAGGGGACCTTTTTCGGTCTGATCCAAAAATATGGGCCCCCTATTTCTGTGTTTTGTTTAATTCCATACTAATGGTCCCCATCCATAAAAAAGGCTGCCCTCTGTTACCTTCTAACTACAGGCCTATTAGCCTGATAGATATCACCCAGAAGTTGATGGGACGTATAATCTTGGAAAGAGTTCAGGCGTGGGTTGAGAATAGTGAGATTTTAAGTACTCTTCAGGCCGGCTTTAGGACGAGTACGTCAACTATCAACAAGATATTCAGACTCCAGGTCCTGTATTGGAAAACAGTGAGTGTGGAGGGTGGCAGCCTCTACCTCATTTTTGTGGACCTGAGGTCTGCATTTGATCTGGTCCCGAGGGAAAAACTGTGGAGCGTTCTTTTGGACCTTGGCATTCCGACATACCTTTTGGATGTGCTAATAAGGCTCCACACAGAAACCTTCGCGCAAGTGAGATGCGGGAAGCACGGAGAACTGACAGCTCGCTTCCCGGTAAAAAGGGGGGTGCGCCAGGGGTGTGTCCTGGCCCCCACCCTTTTTAGCTTATTTATAAATGGGTTTATAGATCACCTATTAGGTGTAAAGGATACAGATGCCCCAAGACTAGTCTCAGGTCGGGTACCCGCATTGATGTTCGCGGACGACACTTTGTTGTTGTCCGAGACATCAATGGGTATCCAACATACCATGGACGGCTTCGCCGACTTCTGTGCACTAAGAGGCCTGGAGATAAATTTAGCCAAAACTAAATGTATGATTTTCAATCCCCCAAGGCAGACCCGCTCAAATCCAACACTGAATGGCATACCTTTGGAGAGAGTAAAGACCTTCGAATACTTGGGCATTACCCTCGAGGAACATCTGGGATGGGATGCCCAAGTAGCAAAGGGTGCCTTAAAGTTGACCCAAACGGTGGGTGGTATTATGAAAATGCACAGAGTATCTGTGTTTAAGCCTGCTGCTTCAGTTATAGAAATCTATAAGGTGCAGGCTAGATCAGCCACTATGTATGGAGAGGAGGTATGGGGCACTATAGGCCCATAAGTCTGACAAGGGTCGAGCACTCATTTATGAGAAACCTGTTGGGATTGCCAGTTAGCACCTCGTTGATACCTCTTCGGTTGGATTTAGGGCTACTCCCCATTGAGGAGGAAGTGGCACTAAGGCCCCTTATTTCCTGGAGAAGAATTTGGTCAGTCCCTGAATTGGTCCTCTACAGAAACGAGTTCAGGGATGTGTGGGTTGAAATTAGAACCAAGAAAATCCCGTGGTTAACTCACATAAAGGAACTTTGTAGTAGGATTGGCTTACCCGAGCTATGGGGTACACCGGAAGTACTGTGCCCGGTATTATCTAGGGCAGACCTGGTATACCATTATAGACATTACAAACTACTGTCTCTTCACGCGAGTTCAACACCAGGTAGACTGACATCTGAGTTCCTCCAAATAAAAGAGGATTATAAAAAGGAGGACTTCTTGGACCTGGTTTACCCAGCACTGGCGAGGAAATTGTACATGCAATTTAGGATGGGTGGTCTCCCGCTCCCTCATGGGCTGGACTGTTCCCATGAGGCACAGGGTCAGACTGATTTGCATATAGCCATGTCTGAACTGGGGTGACAGAGTGGGCTAAAGAACGGTGATGGATTAAACGCAGATCTTTTGACTGGGTGTGAGTGTTTGATTGTTTCAGATGCTCCGTCCATCGCCACCCCCTTTTATACCGCTTTTAGCCGCCATAAGTGTAGCAGGGTATGCTCAGACGTGAGTCCCTTGCTCACTTTGCCACTGGATTCAAGCAAGCCGGGCTGAAGACGGCTGGAATGCCAGAACCGGTCCTCGGAAGCTTGTTTCCGGTCCAGGGAAGACATGGCTTGGCAGTTCGGGCTGGACTGTTCCCATGAGGCACAGGGTCAGACTGATTTGCATATAGCCATGTCTGAACTGGGGTGGCAGAGTGGGCTAAAGAACAGTGATGTATTAAATACAGATCTTTTGACTGGGTGTGAGTGTTTGATTGATTCAGATTCTCCGTCCATCACCACCCCCTTTTGTACAGCTTTTGGCCGCCATAAGTGTGGCAGGGTATGCTCAGACGTGAGTCCCTTGTGCACTTTGCCACTGGATTCAAGCAAGCCGGGCTGAAGACGGCTGGAATGCCAGAAAGCGGTCCTCGGAAGCTTGTTTCCGGTCCAGGGAAGACATGGCTTGGCAGTTCGGGCTGGACTGTTCCCATGAGGCACAGGGTCAGACTGATTTGCATATAGCCATGTCGGAACTGGGGTGGCACAGTGGGCTAAAGACCGGTGATGGATTAAACCCAGATCTTTTGACTGGGTGTGAGTGTTGGATTGATTCAGATGCTCCGTCCATCACCACCCACTTTTGTACCGCTTTTGGCCGCATAAGTGTGGCAGGGTATGCGCAGACGTGAGTCCCTTGCTCACTTTGCCACTGGATTCAAGCAAGCCGGGCTGAAGACGGCTGGAATGGCAGAAACCGGTCCTCGGAAGCTTGTTTCCGGTCCAGGGAAGACATGGCTTGGCAGTTCGGGCTGGACTGTTCCCATGAGGCACAGGGTCAGACTGATTTGCATATAGCCATGTCTGAACTGGGGTGGCAGAGTGGGCTAAAGAACGGTGATGGATTAAACCCAGATCTCATGACTGGGTGTGAGTGTTTGATTGATTCAGATGCTCCGTCCATCACCACCCCCTTTTGTACCGCTTTCGGCCTCCATAAGCCTGGCAGGGTATGCTCGAACAAGAGTCCCTTGCTCACTTTGCCACTGGATTCAAGCAAGCCGGCCTGAAGACGGCTGGAATGCCAGAAACCGGTCCTCGGAAGCTTAATTCCGGTCCAGGGAAGACATGGCTTGGCAGTTGAGGCTGGACTGTTCCCATGAGGGACAGGGTCAGACTGATTTGCATATAGCCATGTCTGAACTGGGGTGGCACAGTGGGCTAAAGAACGGTGATGGATTAAACCCAGATATTTTGACTGGGTGTGAGTGTGTGATTGATTCAGATGCTCTGTCCATCACCAACCCCTTTTCTACCGCTTTTGGCCGCCATAAGTGTGGCATGGTATGCTCAGACGTGAGTCCCTTGCTCACTTTGCCACTGGATTCAAGCAAGCCGGGCTGAAGACGGCTGGAATGCCAGAAACCGGTCCTCGGAAGCTTATTTCCGGTCCAGGGAAGACATGGCTTGGCAGTTCGGGCTGGACTGTTCCCATAAGGCACAGGGTCAGACTGATTTGCATATAGCCATGTCTGAACTGGGGTGGCAGAGTGGGTTAAAGAACGGTGATGGATTAAACCCAGATCTTTTGACTAGTTGTGAGTGTTTGATTAATTCAGATGCTCTGTCCATCACCACCCCCTTTTGAACCGCTTTTGGCCGCCATAAGTGTGGCAGGGTATGCTCAGACGTGAGTCCCTTGCTCACTTTGCCACTGGATTCAAGCAAGCCGTGCTGAAGACGGCTGGAATGCCAGAAACCGGTCCTCAGAAGCTTGTTTCCGCTCCAGGGAAGACATGGCTTGGCAGTTGGGGCTGGACTGTTCCCATGAGGCACAGGGTCAGACTGATTTGCATATAGCCATGTCTGAACTGGGGTGGCACAGTGGGCTAAAGAACGGTGATGGATTAAACCCAGATATTTTGACTGGGTGTGAGTGTGTGATTGATTCAGATGCTCCGTCCATCACCACCCCCTTTTCTACCGCTTTTGGCCGCCATAAGTGTGGCAGGGTATGCTCAGACGTGAGTCCCTTGCTCACTTTGCCACTGGATTCAAGCAAGCCGGGCTGAAGACGGCTGGAATGCCAGAAACCGGTCTTCGGAAGCTTATTTCCGGTCCAGGGAAGACATGGCTTGGCAGTTCGGGCTGGACTGTTCCCATGAGGCACAGGGTCAGACTGATTTGCATATAGCCATGTCTGAACTGGGGTGGCAGAGTGGGTTAAATAACGGTGATGGATTAAACCCAGATCTTTTGACTAGTTGTGAGTGTTTGATTGATTCAGATGCTCTGTCCATCACCACCCCCTTTTGTACCGCTTTTGGCCGCCATAAGTGTGGCAGGGTATGCTCAGACGTGAGTCCCTTGCTCACTTTGCCACTGGATTCAAGCAAGCCGTGCTGAAGACGGCTGGAATGCCAGAAACCGGTCCTCGGAAGCTTGTTTCCGGTCCAGGGAAGACATGGCTTGGTAGTTCGGGCTGGACTGTTCCCATGAGGCACAGGGTCAGACTGATTTGCATATAGCCATGTCTGAACTGGGTGGCAGAGTGGGCTAAAGAACGGTGATGGATTAAACCCAGATCTTTTGACTGGGTGTGAGTGTTTGATTGATTCAGATGCTCCGTCCATCACCACCCCCTTTTTTACCGTTTTGGCCGCCATAAGTGTGGCAGGGTATGCTCAGACGTGAGTCCCTTGCTCACTTTGCCACTGGATTCAAGCAAGCCGGGCTGAAGACGGCTGGAATGCCAGAAACCGGTCATCGGAAGCTGGTTTCCGGTCCAGGGAAGACATGGCTTGGCAGTTCGGGCTGGACTGTTCCCATGAGGCACAGGGTCAGACTGATTTGCATATAGCCATTTCCGAACTGGGGTGGCAGAGTGGGCTAAAGAACGGTGATGGATTAAACCCAGATCTTTTGACTGGGTGTGAGTGTTTGATTGATTCAGATGCTCCGTCCATCACCACCCCCTTATGTACCGCTTTTGGCCGCCATAAGTGTGGCAGGGTATGCTCAGACGTGAGTCCCTTGCTCACTTTGCCACTGGATTCAAGCAAGCCGGGCTGAAGACGGCTGGAATGCCAGAAACCGGTCCTCGGAAGCTTGTTTCCAGTCCAGGGAAGACATGGCTTGGCAGTTCGGCTGGACTGTCCCATGAGGCACATGGTCAGACTGATTTGCATATAGCCATGTCTGAACTGGGATGGCAGAGTGGGCTAAAGAACGGTGATGGATTAAACCCAGATCTTTTGACTGGGTGTGAGTGTTTGATTGATTCAGATGCTCCGTCCATCACCTCCCCCTTTTGTACCGCTTTTGGCCGCCATAAGTGTGGCAGGGTATGCTCAGACGTGAGTCCCTTGCTCACTTTGCCACTGAATTCAAGCAAGCCGGGCTGAAAATGGCTGGAATGCCAGAAACCGGTCCTCGGAAGCTTGTTTCCGGGCCAGGGAAGACATGGCTTGGCAGTTCGGGCTGGACTGTTTCCATGAGGCACAGGGTCAGACTGATTTGCATATAGCCATGTCTGAACAGGGGTGGCAGAGTGGGCTAAAGAATGGTGATGGATTAAACCCAGATCTTTTGACTGGGTGTGAGTGTTTGATTGATTCAGATGCTCCGTCCATCAGCACCCCCTTTTGTACCATTTTTGGCCACCATAAGTGTGGCAGGGTATGCTCAGACGTGAGTTCCTTGCTCGCTTTGCCACTGGATTCAAGCAAGCCGGGCTGAAGACGGCTGGAATGCCAGAAACCGGTCCTCGGAAGCTTGTTTCCAGTCCAGGGAAGACACGGCTTGGCAGTTTGGGCTGGACTGTTCCCCTGAGGCACAGGGTCAGACTGATTTGCATATAGCCATGTCTAAACTGGGGTGGCAGAGTGGGCTAAAGAACGGTGATGGATTAAACCCAGATCTTTTGACTGGGTGTGAGTGTTTGATTGATTCAGATGCTCCGTCCATCACCACCCCCTTTTGTACCGCTTTTGGCCGCCATAAGTGTGGCAGGGTATGCTCAGACGTGAGTCCCTTGCTCACTTTGCCACTGGATTCAAGCAAGCCGGGCTGAAGACGGCTGGAATGCCAGAAACCGGTCCTCGGAAGCTTGTTTCCGGTCCAGGGAAGACATGGCTTGGCAGTTCTGGCTGGACTGTTCCCATGAGGCACAGGGTCAGACTGATTTGCATATAGCCATGTCTGAACTGGGGTGGCAGAGTGGGCTAAAGAACGGTGATGGATTAAACCCAGATCTTTTGACTGGGTGTGAGTGTTTGATTGATTCAGATGCTCCATCTATCACCACCCCCTTTTGTAGTCTCCCGCTCTTGACATTTACTAGTAAATGGGACGCAAATAAAAACACTGAGTGCCCAGCCTGTAAGTACTATCTTGAAAACGAGATTCATGTTCTTTTCTTCTGTCCCAAATACCAGGTTGCACGCAAACGGTGGGTGAAACCAATTTGTAGGAATCTTGGCTTCAGAGAGTGTATTAAGGTCAATAGAGTATTAAAATACAACATGCACCCTCCCATCGTTTTTGCCGTCTCCCTCTTTTTGAATGGGATGTGGCTTAAACGTAGAAACTTTCTAGTGAAATAAAATGCAGAATTTTTCTTTTTTTTAATGAATTAAATTCTGATTTATATATCAGTAAGAATTTATAGTACACTTTCGATAACTTTTGTGTATAGTTTAATTTGATCTTAATATGAGACGGTTTTATTAGTCCAATGTAGGTGTATATATATATATGATTGTGATTGTTACGATCTGTTCAATGTTATTTATTCTCTGTAATATAGTGTTTGGGTGTATTTTATCATGTACTTTTATGGTCGCTGTGTTTTATCATGTACTTTTATGGTCCTTTGTGGCCGAAGTAAAGTTATCGAATGAATTAATTCTTCTGCGCACAGGAGTGTGGAGGAAACAGCGCGTCCAACATATGAAACTGTCATGAATTTTATCCTGAGATATTGTCCAGCCTAATTCGAATTGCTTCTGAGGCTTGCTAAAATCGAAATTTATGTATTAAAAACTCTCCCCAAGTGGGAATCTGCACCCAGTTTAGTAAATTGATGTACTGATCCAGCTGGTGTAACCTACCCCATGTTTTTAATGATTTTCAAGTAATAGTTTACCTGTTTATCTGACACTGAATGTATTTAGAATCTTGTGGTTCAATACCTGTGAGGAAACGTGAAATGCTGTTAGAATAATCTGATTAATTCCTGTAGGTGAAATGTCCAGGACCTAGTATATTTCATATTGGAATCTTCAAACCCCTTTTTATTTAAGATACAGAGATAAAGCTTCACGATTTTCTACGTAACTAAGACGGTGTGGTGTCATTTTTGATGGGTTTGCACTGGGGTGTTGTAGTGAGTGTTGCGCAAGAACGCCAATTTCCTTCGGGATTGAGTGTCTCCCCTCTGTGCCATGCTACCCTAAGTGTACCGGTAGTCCCGGTTCCAACAGTTCCATCCAAGCATCTGCTATAGGACTCCTGCATTGACCCCGTCTTTATTCAGCCATCATGGTTGAAAACTCCACTGCTGCCAACATTTCAATACATTTCTTCAACCTGATAAGTGGCGGGCCCTCTGGGGATTGCAAGTGCATTGCTATGACTGACTTGGCTAACAGTAGTGCCTGGTCTAGGAATTTGGAGCCTACTATCAACTTCTTTGGGCAAGGATAAAGACAGACTAAACAAACTTTATGCATGTCTAATTGAGCCCTGTGTAAGGTATGTTCCAGTTCAGCAGTCGTATTCAGGCAGAAGCCCACAATAACCAGTCAGTTCCAGGCAATATTTGTGAAGTCTGTGTTCACCTGCACACCTGGGACCCACTTTGTCTTATGTCATAGTAATTATGTTCAATCTATGTGGTATGAGATATGTGGCGTGGAGATAACTGTGTTTAGCTGATCCTGGTGTTACTAGAGATTTTGTGGCCATATTCAAGGATTGAGTCCCTATCTTTATTCTGCAATGCCCTCCCAATTTCCTCCTCCTATTTGATTCTCCCTGATGTCATGTCAGCCTTTGTCATGAAAAGTGCTGCTCTATATAACAAGGATAATAATAATAATAATAATAATAATAATAATAACCTTGAATTTGTAAAGCGCACAGCTACCTCTGAAGTGGTTTCCCGGCACTGGGGGCCCTCGGGAAGATTAATCGAGCTTTTGCCCAGAGTCACATGATGCTAGGCTGACCTGCTGCCACCGACAATGAACCCCGTGTTTCGGAGTCAGACCCCCTGGCTGCTGCGCCACACCTCTTCCACGGATACTAACTTAAGCCCTCCTCCATATGTAAGGAGAGTTTATTGGACAGCATGGGTGTTGACCACCCCGCAAGTAAGTCATAGCACGTGTGTCAATGCTCTGTAAGTCAGAAGTTAACTCTGGAAGGCCAGCTGCCTGAACCATAGGGGCTAGGCTCCACAGCTCCAGATTCTCATCAATAACAGTGAGCATCCCCACATAAATCCACCTCTCCATTTTCATGACAGTAACAATGCACCCATGTGTAATGTAAATCCCACCAGAGGCATACAGTGAATATTACTGCATTTTTTTGACAATCTGTTTCCTGCTGCACAGCGCTATAGCAAGATTCTTCGGATTACTACAAGTGCCCCTCTTGCCAAGGTTTACCAATGTATCCCAGTTCTTTATGTCTCATCCCTCCAGCCATCCTGCCATCCATTTTAACTGTGCTGCCAGGCAGTTGAGCTCGAAGTCTGGAGCTCCCAAACCTCCCTCCCTTGAGGCACATTGCAAAATGTGTAACAATACCCACTGCATCCCCTTATCGTAGATCAGCTCTGTAAGTAATGTATTCATGTTTTTGTACCAGGACTGTGAGAACCAAATCAGGAGGTTGGCAAAAAAATACAGGACATGTGGGAGCAATAATAATAATAATAATAATGATAAGGCATTTATTGAGCGCACAGCTACCCCGACGGGGTGTCCCGGCGCTGTAGCAGACAGAGAGTGTGGCCGCAGCACGAGCAGTGACTAGTCCTGTCCACCCCGTCTTACATCCCCAAGTTCCCTCCCCTATTGTCTTTGTCTCCATGGAATATCCTGACACCTGGATATTTTAGAATACAGGATTCCCATTTAATACACCATCTGGACACCAACTGTGCAGCATCCTGAAGGCCAGAGAAAACCGGAAATGTACACAACTTCTCCCAATTGGTAAAGAGACCTGAAACACCTCATAGGTTCTCCAAGAGTTCCATTCTCTGCGCTATGCCATTGCCAGCATCTCAGAGATACAAGAGTACCTCATCCTCTCGCCTGATTGTCTGCGTATAAGAGCATAAACTGTTTATCCCACCCACCTCCATGTTCATACAATTATTAACCACTGGAAGGTAACCCCAATGAAGTGTATCCAAAGCTTTTTGCAGGCCTATTAAGATCACCACTGCTTTTAGGAATTGCGGTGAGGGAGTCTCCTCAAGGATCATCAACAGCCTTCTTATATTTAGGGATGTATTGCACATAGGGATAAAACTGTTTTGGTCTTCATGTATTAATTTCTACAAAAATGGATACAACTGGTTGGCAAAGACCTAGCTGAGTACCTTAAAGTCTGCGTTTAGCATGGAAAATGGCTGTTTGGAGGCCATTTCCAAGGAGTCTCTTGCTGGCTCAGTGAGTGAACTCTACAGTGCATCTCTAGTGGTATTGGAAAGTAAGCGTCTCTCGAAAGCTTCCATTCCCAGCATCTTACCCCAGGCAAACTCCGTAAAAGGCCAACTCAATACCACTGTTGCTTCATTTGTTAACCATGCCAGCGTGGCTTTGTCCAAGAAAGACTCGACTGACTCTTCTGAAGCATGTGCCTTCGTACTGTACAACCCCTCGTAATGCTGCACCGATACATCATGTATTTATATTGGCGTGTGCACAGTGTCCCCAGTCTGGCTTCTGATTTGCGGTGTGAGACGACTCTTACTCTCCGGTTGGATGAGCCAAGCCAGTGTTGGAGACGAAATCACATTTACATTTAAAGAGAAGAGAAACAGAATATTACACTTTCTGAGAGAAAGATAATAAATATGAACCAACTACAAGTTCATGAAAACATGATCAAAAAATAAATGTTTAGGTACTGCATCGTAAAAGCATGCAGGAAAAGATCTAGACTAGATGATATCATTCATTGATTAAGAAAGATTGTGATTTATACATTTACAAAATAGTATCTATTTATGTGTGATAGAAAAAGGTGGACTCTCAAACTAGAAAGGTTACCTCTAATCATTTAGAGGAGGCAGTACCTGTCGTACACAAGACCCGTTCTATTCCACTGCGCATGAGAGAGCCATTGAAGAAAGAATTGGAGAAGCTGGTCAGCCAAGGTGTCATCACGGAAATCGAAAGCTCGGAGTGGTTGGCCCCAATCGTGATCACGACCAAGGATGGGGGAAGTAACATAAGGCTTTGTGTCGATCTGAGAGACTTAAATGCCAACATCCAGGTGGATAGATTTTCCCTGCCGAGAATAAGCGAGATAATAAGCACAATCCAGGGTGCGAAGTTTTTCAGTGTCCTGGATTTGTCTTCTGCATATTACCGGATCCAATTACACCCGGAGTCTCAGACCTCAACAGCTTTCACGACGCCATTCGTAATTACAAATTTCAGAGGATGCCGTTTGGTTTGGCGTCCGCTGCTGCAACATTTCAAAGGGTAATGCAACATATTCTAAAAGACTGCATTAAAACTATGTGCTTTCAAGACGACATACTAATTTATGGAACAAATGAAAATGAGCACTTTGACAACACGAAAAGAGTATTGGAAAGATTAAAAGAGGTTGGGTTCACCACGAGAGCGAGTAAGTGCAAGCTTGGAGTGAGCTCAGTGGACTATCTTGGTCACACAATATCTGAAGAGGGAATCAAGCCAAAGTGTGATCTGGTCAACGCAGTGAGAGATGCTCCCACTCCGGTTAACAGAGAAGAGGTCATGTTGTTTTTGGGATTGGCAGAATACATGGCCAAATTCATCAAAGACTTTGCCACAAAGTCGCATCTTCTGAGAGAACTTATCAAGAAGGATAGTAAATTCAATTGGGGAACGGAGCAAGACACAGCTTTTACTAACATACAGGAAGTTATCATCCAGGCACCCTACATTGGAAAATTCAATCCAGAAAAGGATACCATAATTTCAACAGATGCCAGCAACAAAGGGATTGGAGCGACTTTAGTCCAGAGGGTTGACAACAAAGTGAAAGTGGTCGCTTTTGCATCCAGGACGCTCACAAGTCCAGAAATTAACTATTCTACAGTTGAGAAAGAGGCTTTGGCGGTCTTCTGGGCTATCAGGCATTTCAAATTTTACGTATGGGGTGTTCCATTTGAAGTACATACTGACCATAAGCCATTGATTTCAATGTTCACTAACAAAGACATGGAAAATATGACCCCTCGCATTGCCAAATGGGTTTTAGGGCTGCAAGGCTACAATTTCAAAATGGCGTATATTCCTGGTCAACAAAATAAAGTGGCGGATTTCTTATCGAGAGCGCCTATCAAGGGGGAAGCTGATGAGGAAAAAAACGGAAATAATATCCTGCAAGTGAACCTAGCAGCATTGAACAAGGATGAATGGAATACACACATGGAGCAAGATAGTATTTTAGAGAGAGTAAAGAAGTACATTGTGACAGGTTGGCCAGCTAGATGCAAGGATCTTGACAATGAAATCCAACCATATTGGAATGTTAGGGACAATCTTTCTGTGGAGGAAAATTTCATATTGAAGTCAGGAAGATTGGTTCCGCCTGAAGGCTTGAGAAACCAGGTGATTGATCTAGCTCACGAAGGGCATCTGGGCCGAAGTCTCAGCAAGGCAAGACTACGCTTGGAGTATTGGTTTCCAGCCAGGGATCGGGACATGGAAGAAAAAGTAAAAGACTGCTTAGCTTGCAGTTTAAGTGACAAGTCAAGAGTGACGAAACATGCACCCCTGTGCCCAGTGGAGGTTCCAAAGGTACCATGGGACAAACTGGGATTTGATATTGCAGGTCCCATTCAAGGTAAGGGGCCTCAGGATTGGTATTTGTTGGTGCTAATTGACTACTACTCCAACTGGATTACCCACAAGGTGGTACATAACATTAACACGAAGTCTCTCATCAACTTCTTAAAGGAGGTGTTTTCTAGAGAGGGTATTCCATCTACGATGGTAACGGACAACGGAGTTCAACTGGTCTCGGAGGAGATGAAGGAGTTTCTTAAGGACTACTCCATTGCCCATGTTCGTACCCCTCTATATTGCCCTAAAGCGAACGGAAAAGTAGAGAGAGCAAATCGCATGCTGAAAGAATTATACAACTGGCCAGCAAATCAGGAGTAAACGTGGATGATGCTTTAAGAGACATGTTATGGGCGTACCATACCACGCCAAATGTAACCACAGGACATTCTCCCTTTTGAGCTTTTGAGAAGAAGAAAAGCAGGTTCGAAATTAGCTCCCAGCTGGATGGGAAGGAAAAGAGAGGTGGAGATTGACAAATTCTTTCCCCCAGGTAAGATCAGGGAAGTTAAAAGAAATGTAGTTGTCATGGAAGATGGGAAAATGTGGAGTCAGGACCAGGTGATTCTTGTCAGAGGAAGGGAGCACACAGTAGAGCAAGGCAGGTCTGCAGAGGGCGACAACTGGAAGAATGAAGTGCAGTGTAGAAAAAGTTATAGACTAAGATCCTCTCCGCTCTGGCACAGACAATATAGCTTGAAGTGAGTCTGTTTCTCTATTTACCTTTTCCACCTTTAAATGTTTAGGGGTCATCTGCGCAAGGCCTGGTCTAGCAGTTATTCATGTGTTAATCCCATTCCCATCCTCTCCCTTTTCCCTCTCCTTCCCGCCCTCACCCTCTTGCTCTTTATTTCCCATTTCAGTTTGTCTCCCTAGGGAGGATGATGTGTTGTAACTTAAGTCGCTTTATGGTATCTCCCGTCACCCCCACCCTTTCCTACCTCTTGGTAGGTGCCTGCACCCGTTTTGAAGGCCGAGTTAGAACGTTCATGATTCGACCTCCTGTGTGAGCCCTGTCAAGCCGGGGGCACCGTTTTGTTTATACTTCAATAAACATGTATACCATTTAACTCATTTGGACCCACTTTACTACACACCCCTTTCCTTAGTAACGATGTAATGGGTACCACCAGTTTGGAAAATCCATCAATAAAGCGACGGTAAAAATTAGCGAAACCCAGTAGTCGTTGGACTTCTTTAACCGTCCTTGGGACAGGCCAATTGTGAATAGCCTCCACCTTCTGAGGATCCATACGTAATCCTTCAGGGGAAACTAAAAACCCAAGGAAAGCTACTTCTTGTATATGAAAGAGACATTTCTCTAATTTGCGATAGAGCTGATTCTCTTTCAACCTTCCTAGTACTTTCTTTACGTGATTTTCATGTTCGGAAACCGTGGAGTAGAAAATAAGCAAGTCGTCAATGTAGGTTATGACGCATTCCTCCCGCAGCTCTCCCAATACCTCGTTAATGAAGAACTGAAATGCCGCGGGGGCGTTACAAAGGCCAAATGGCATCACCATATACTCATACAATCCATATTTTGTACAGAAAGCCGTCTTCCACTCGTCCCCCTCCTTGACGAGCACCAGATGGTAGGCTCCCCGGAGATCTAATTTGGTGAAGATGGGGCATTCTTTACTCTGTCAAGGAGAGAGGAAATAAGTGGAAGAGGGTACCGATTTTTTATAGTGATGCCATTTAAGGTGCGATAGTCAATGCAACATCTCAGGCCCCATTCCCGCTTAGGGATAAAAAAAAGAGAAGAGGAAGCAGGGGACTGGGAAGGCCGAATAAACCCTATCTCAAGCATTTTATCGAGATATTCGCGTAAATACACGTTTTCCTTTTCTGTGAGGGAGTAAACCCTACTGCAAGGTATCTTGGCCCCCTCTTGAAGGTCAATCCGGCAATCGTAAGGGCGATGAGGGGGAAGACTGGTGGCTTGTTCCTCATCAAATATGCACCCGTATTCCTGATATTGTAAGGGTAATGAAAGACTTACAGGAGGAGAGGAGGGTGGTAGAGCTGCTACGGCTTTAGTATTCATTAAAGTACCCCCCAAATGATTCCCACATATCTGAGGCCAAAATTCTAAAGTGGCAAGCCCCCAATCAATACAGGGGTTGTGAGTACGGAGCCAAGGCAACCCGATAAGGATGGGAAACTGTGGTGATTGGATGAGATCAAAGGTTAAAACCTCATGCTGCTCTTGGGTCAGCTCTAACCTTAATTTTCCTTTTTGGTGTGTTATGGGCCCAGATTTTAACACACTGCCATCAATGGATGTAACTCTCTCCCACACTTCCTTGGGTTCACAAAGTACCTGATGTTGCTGAGCCCAATCTTTATCCATGAAGTTTCCGGTGGCCACTGAGTCGAGCATAATAATAACCTAGATAGCTTTTTCTCCCCAAAAAAGACGTGCTGGTAAAAAAAAATGGCTGGGGGGTTCGGTCTTGGTTTCCAAGGATGAGACTGTTAAACCTAAATTACCGAAGTCCCTGTCTCTCTGGACCTCAGGCTTGCTAGTTTTCCTGTTTCTTTGGTTGCGTGGGTTTGGCTGGACAAGTCCTCAGACAGTGACCCGATTTGCCACAATAAAGACATAACTTGTTGTCTCTTCTCCTCTGTCTCTCTTCTGGACTCAAAGGGCCTCTGATCGACCCTATTTGCATGGGTTCTGAATCTTCAGGAGTCTTATCAGTCTCTGTCTTCTTTTCACGCTACCCGTAGCTTTTGAGATCTACTCTTCCTCTCTCCCTCTTACGCTCCTGTATTCTGTGATCAGGTTTCACTACTAAATCTATGAGATCAGGGCATCCTTCAGGTGGATCAACTATCTGGGACAGGGCGTCCTTCAGGTCATCCCCTAAACCCCTATAAAACAGTGTGCTACGCTTTTCCTCTGGCCACCCTGCCTCTGCTACTAATCTTTGAAATGTGGTTACATATGAGGCCAAGTCTTTGGTTCCTTGTTTAAGTGATAATAATTCAGTAGCAGCCGAATGAGTAAATGTGTGCCTATCAAATAATTTCTTTAGCTCTCTTCTGAAAGCCAAATAGTCTTGTAATAAAGGATCATTCCTCTCTATCAAAGGAATGGCCCAGTTAGCCGCAGATCCCGCTAAACAAGAAATTACAAAGGCTACCTACCCTTGATCTGTAGGAAAACAGCTAGCTTTGCACATAAAGTGCGAATCTGGAGGTGTCCCCCGAAAAACGTTCAGGAGGGGCTAAAGGAACGGACTGGGGAGTTGATACCTGTATGACTGGAGAGGAGATACTGGGACCTCCTCTTCCTATGTCAGGCTCCGACCTTCTCTCCCTCTGTAAAGCATCTACCCGGGAGGCCAAAGTTTGGGTTTCTAACTGCAGATCGTTACTTGATACAGCTCCATAGCACTCGGGCGGAAAAACCACGTGGGCTTCGCGCTCTGTAAGGATCCACAAGCTGTTTCCGCAGGAGTGCCAGGAACTGATGATAGGCCCAACCCCTCCCTCTCACACCACCATGTCTATCAGACCATAGCACGCAATGGTGACAAAGAGGGAAAGGAGGGAACAAAACAAGGGAAGGAGGGAAGAAGACACCTTGGACAAGAAGCTCCAGCAGGTTGCACACAGGCACTGTAAGAAAGAGGACAATTAACAGTATACAGGTTTTAGACCCCAATGGCCCTTTCTCCCCTGGTCACACCTCTCTTGTCTGTATTTACCTAAGGATAATCCTGATGTCTTCCCCTGATCACTACACATACCCCCGTAACTGCCACAACTAATCTCTCGTGCATGAAAGAATGATCAAACAATAAATATAGACGAAATCAAACCACCATCACGCCAGGGAAGATCGTAGTGACCGCGTTTATCGGCATACCCTGGCGTCGACCGGTTACGATTCTGTAACACGGCAACTACCGCCTTTATTGGGGCTGCAGAATCAAATCACTTGAGTAATTTACTCTCACGCAATGACATGCCTTGCGATGCATTGGCAAAGTAAGGTTTAATGAAAAAGGCAATATAACTGTTTGTCCTGATGATGGTTCCCATAACTCTTTAAGGGGAACCGAAACGCCGTCGACTTGCTCATGCACCCTATACAGATGGTTGATTGTATAGATTGTTGTAACGGTGCTAAATGATATTTTCTGTGCAATGTATTTGTAATACAGAAAAACGCTTGTTTTTTGCCTTCAAACCTTTCCTATCTTCACTAACGGTAATCACCCCGCGAGTGTTGGGCACAGGCTTGTGTACCACACAGGGGTTCTGTGGAAGGTATTCTTGTTCCACTTTTGTAATCCTTGTTTATTCAGTAAACTTGAAGGACCTCTGTCCGGCTGGACAAGTCTTTCCAAAATATAGGTTTGATTTCGTCTATATTTATTGTTTGATCATTCTTTCATGAACGGGACCATTGTTGTTTCAAAAAACTGCTCCCCGAGGTCCCTGGCTGACTGTTTTGGGGTCCCTTGTTGTTCAAAAAGAACAACTAATCTCTCATCACTAGTTTCTCTGGGTTGACCTAGAAGGGAAGAGGCAAACAATGAGGCAATGAAGTGTGTTCCTATTCTGTGGGAATATACCTAATAATAGAGAACTTACCCTAGTGTGAGGTGTAAGGGCAGGGAAGGAGTTTTATATCTTAGGAGGCGTTGGTTCGCTGATAAAATCTGCACAAAGAAAACCCACTGATAACATATGTATGTAGGAACACCATAGGAGATAATAAAATATAGCGCCAGGCGCCTGTACCAGCTCTTCAGTGATTCCAAGGCTGTAACCCCTGCCAATTCTGACACACCTACTGGAAGTCCGATGGTGCCGCAAAGCAAGAGAGGATAATAATGGCCAGGGGTAAAATAAAAGGGAAACACAGGCGGACCACTAGTCCCACAATGCCCCAGGAGGTCTCCACGCCCGTCCTGCCCAAGTCCGGCCGGCCGACGGGAACTAAGTCCAGCCGACGGGCGGAACCGGGAGCAACAAGCGGGAATCCCTTCCCCGGGAGCAAAGGAGAGGTTTAGCCGGCGCTGTGGGGGAAGAAGGGACTAAGAGACGCTACGACCACTTGGAAGGGTAACTGTGGGAGCGTCTTTCCAGAGTATCCAGAGTACGCGGGAGGCGTATGGATGCTCACTCAACAACTGAGTAAATACCAAGGAGCTCAGTTTTGGGAGAATCCGGTGGCTGTCTCAAAGAGAGGAGCACCGGCACAAAGAGTACACAAACAGGATCGATCGTAGGATGGGCTTGGGCGGAAGTGACACGACGCAAAGGAAGCACAAACACTAGAGCGCGAAGCATCGTTCCCTAGGGAAGTCAGGCTTTTGACATCGGCCTGACTTCCTCGCTCATGCGCAGAGCGGAGCGGCCATCTTTATTGGTGCACACGGACTGGCAGGCGTGACAGGCTGATGGGGGTAGATCCAGGGAAAATTGTCCTCTTGTTGATTGATCGAGGTTTTGATCCCCGCGTAGTAGAATCGTATCTGAACCTGTATTTGCATTAATCAATTTCCTCTGTTCACTACCATTTTTCCCATTTTCGTCTATCCTACACGATCTTTGTACTTGAGTGATACCATTGGGATCTCTAACCATCATCTTGGTGTTAGTTATTTTAATGGGAGACTTTATACTTGGATCCTGCAAACCCCCGGTGTTCCTATGTGTTACCTCTTTGCAATTATCTATGGAGCCACGTATAATAGTTTCTATGTTGGTCATCCTATCTGACAATGCTCCAAGGGCTTGTGAGATGTAAGATTTTAAGGAGTCCATAGTATTCTGGAGGCCATCTTTTATCCTTTTTTGGCCATCTAAAATCTCAGCAATTAAATTGTCACCCCCACGTATGTTTTTTTTTTTTGTAAGAATTTCGGACAGTTTGTTTCTTAAAAGTTTTTCTCTTTTTTGCCCCTTTATTGGATATGCCAGTGGATGTTTGTGAGTCAACTACTTCAGTTACCTGACGTCCCTCCTGGCGTGCCGATGTCTTACTGCGTTTAGGGGGAGGGTGCGGGTCCTCTCCCGGCTCGCTATAAACACTTAGAATTGTTTGATCATCCATGATCTGAATATAACCATTCTGCCGGCTCTTACGTTTACCATCCTTTTGGTGTGCTGTAGGCCTAATGGTGTCCTCTTTCTCCGCTACCTCCCCCTCCCCTCCCCCTTGTATTAGTGTTTCTTCCACCCTATGAATTTTTTCTTCCAGAGCTCCCATGGCCCCTGTGAGGTAGGTCAAGAGTGTTTGCTGCCCCACTCCCTTCCGATCAGATGTTACGTTACTCATTTTACGTTTCGACATCTTAATGGAGACGATAATAAGTATGCTGTGCCACACTTCTCGATGTACTCACAAAAGGGTCCACTCTGGCGCAATATAGTTAGAAAAGCAGTTCTCAGGGAGGGGGCCCAACCCTGCCTCCTTCGGTCCCCGACGGGCTAGGAGGGGCCCGCCCTTGGCCCGGGCTTCACCCGCGCACGTCCCACAACGCGGAATGCACCGAGTTGTTTTAAGCGCCTCCGGACGCTTATTGATGACACCAGTGGTGTGTGCCCTGCAGGGGACTCTGGGTGATGTAGTCCCGGGGGCTGGCACACGAGACACGCAGCGAGAATACAGGGGCCTCCTTCGTCCGTCCGTCGTCCAGGGACAGGTACAGGAGAGTCCAGCCCAGAGCAGCCGTTCTGGCCCAAGGTAGGACCGAAAGTAAGTCCTAAAGAAACCCGAGCAAGCAAAAAATTTCACGAAGTCGCGGAATGCAGAATTTTGGGCAATTTCGCTTTCTCTGCGGAACGTGAAATTAGCCAGATTCCGCAAATTCTGCGAGCGGAACGGAATTTACCGCACAGGCCTACTCAGATCACACCTGTTAGAGATAGCATCACTCATTACTAGTACAACTAGTTTACAAATGTAACATTTGTAGTAGGTTAGCATCTATGTTTACCAACACTAAACTCTTAAAAACACTTACACTCACTTAATGATGTCAACAGTGATGTAATTAGAGATGTCATCAGTAATGTCACTGACCATGTCATGAGTTGTGTAATATGCGCGGTCATAAGCAGTGCATTAGTGATGCGTAAGTTATAGTCAGCTAGGGTAGCTATAACTGTTGACATTCATTGGTTTTGTACAAGTGAAATCTGAGCCTCACTATAACGTCCCCAGAAAATTTGTTTTTTTCAGTGAATTTCTATGCTTTTTATAATTCTATTTCCAAACTATAACGTCCCTGTAACCTTCAGTTTTTCAAGTGAATTTCTATGTTTTTTTAAATTCTAAGCACATTTGAAGAGTGGTGGAGAAAGTGGACGGGCCTCTAACCAGCCCTCCCGCTGTGTGGGACTTACTGCTGGTAACAGGAGGGCTCCTTGGTCCCCAATGACTCTCAGTATCCAAAGGGACTTCATCCCCCAAGTAGTGTACCACACAGCATGTTTACAGAGTGGTGGAGAAAGGGGGTAGGGCCTCCGTCAATCTTTCAGAAATCGTGCTGTGTGGAACTTACTGGAGGTAACCAGAGGAGTTCTTGCCCCCCCCAAGGACCCTCAGCATCTAAATGGGACTTCATCCCCCAAACAGTAGAGCACCTGGAGGTATGTTTGCAGAGTGGTGAAGAAAGTAGGTGGATCCTCGTATGAGCTCTCAGCAATTCCACTGTGTGGGACTTACTGGGCACCTTGGGAGGTAGCATGAGCCGGCACCGTGGGAGGCTTCCCCAGAGCCATAAATGGCTCCACAAAGGAGCCCACATGGCCCAACTTTATTTTACATCTTTACCCCAGAGAGTTGGTGGACCCCCTATATTAAATGTTTCACCCTCAGGAAGGTGGCAGTCCCTGGAAGTGCAGGGGGGTCCATTTGGCCTCCCACATTGATATTTTTTGCCCCAGGGAGGTGCAGGTTCCAAGGGTGTGGGTAGGCCCAGCACATCCCCCATTTACTTTTCATAGCACCCCAGGGAGTTTGAGCACTCTGGGGCTGCAGGGGCTGCGTGGGCCCCCCATATTATTTAACTCCACTTGCCCCAGGGAGCCTGCGCTTCTTTTTTCTTTTTCATCTGGAACCACAGCTCCAGCGTGGATCCTGTCGACATTTTTTTGTCCTGTTGGGGTCCCTCTGGGACCCCCCACAAGAGATCTAGGGGGTCAGGATATTCCTACTCTGCTACTATATATATATCTTAATGGCGGTTGCCAATTGGTAGTTAAAGTTAGGATGTAATGCATTTTTTGTGCTGATAACTTCAGCGCCATTTGAGAAATCTTCATAAAAGTTTCAAAACTAGTATGACAATCACTGCAGCTGCTTTCTGAAACGTTTTGGGGTGATTTGTCAAGTGGTGGACAAAAAAAAGGGGGTCCCAAAATACATTTTTCCCATGAAATTTCCTACAAGGATTTTGAACACGACTACGGCTCAAACGGCTAAACAGAATTGCACCAAATTATGCAAAAAATTAGCTCTTGGTCCAGAAAGAAAACTCTATGTAATTTGCTGTAAATCTCTTTCAGTAATTTTTGGAGTTATTAAAGAAAAAATATTTATAGATATCTAGGGACGAGAATCCTCTGCAGATCAGACAGATGTCATGGCTAGAACTGATTAGCTGCCAGCACTTCAACCAGGCAGCTATCTCGAGACTCAGTCTCAGCCAATTACCAAGAAAAAACACTACAAACGCATTTTTTAAAATGTTACCACAAAGTCCTGGAGGGTCTGTGAATCCATTTTGAAATGTCATAAAAAACCAAGTATACTCTACCACGCTTATTTTTTGTATGCCCCTGGGGTGGGCCAGGTCCAGGGGGGTGAATGTTTTCATTTTAAGTGTTAAAAGTACCAGTACGATTTCTGGAACCATGGTTGAAATACAACAGTATCATATGATGGAATATGATTGAAATGTTGAACTTCGTCATTACTTTGGATAATATCCTATTGAAGAAAATTAAAAAGTACCATGACTAAATTTACTTTTGGAATTTTCATAATTTGAATTACGCACTTCGTGCTCATCAGAGTGCCCAGGAATTGTCCTTACTCGCTGTAAGGCTTCTTTCACTCTTAGATTCATCGCACCTTTTGGACCCAGAAGGTGACCTCCTGCGCACCTACCAACTTTTTACACCATCTACCTTTGAATTACATTATTTACCCAGGAGTGCAGCGGCTTATTAACATTTATTCATATAAATGGGGCTATGCATGCCTCCCTTCTCAGGCCATTTTGATTTCAGGGGACCCCAACCCCCGGGGCCCACCTATGCCATTAGTGGCATGGCCAGCAATGCTTGGCTCTGCATGTCCTGGAGTGTTCACTTTTGGGACATAGCGTTTTCCCTGCCCACACCGGTGGGGCAGGAAAACCTGTGTTTGCTCTCACTTGGCGAGAGCAATTTTAACGCTATCACCAAGCGAGAGCAAATACCACGTGTGCTCCCAGCAGGAGGAAGCACTATGAACTGACTTTTCATCTGTATCCCTGCCTACTGTGAGGCGCCCTTGCCATGCACTGCTAATTGCCCCATATATTGCATCACTCATAACATCTTCTGTGCATGGCGAGAGGGCAATTTATCGTTACCGTAGTGCACTGGGTATTGCCAGATGAAGGCTCACTGTCCCCTGGAATCAAGCTATAACCAGCTGAAGAGCCCATAACAAGGGCAAACCCGGTAATGAGTTCTTTGTGTTCTGGTTCAGTGAGAACCGGGCCTGGCAGTTTGGGCTAAACTTTTTCCATGAGGACCAGGGTCAAGACTGATTTGCTCATGGCTGGGTCACACTGAAGTGGTATAGTGGGTGACAAATGATGTATTGGGATGTGGCCTCAAGCGGTTGCCGGTAGCTGAGAATAATTCATGTATTTCATCCATCACATTGTTGTTTTTTCATTTGACACCATTATTAATGTAAACACATAATATTGTCATAAATGTGATAAGACTATTGAGTAATAAGCTTTCACAAAACCTTTCGTTGGTTGGCTTAATTTAAAACCATGACATCTCGTCAGGGGTTGTGTTTACAATATAAATGCAATTTCAATACAATACATGAAATTGCTTGAAAGCGATAGACTCTGGAAGGACAATCATTATCTATCAAACTGTGTCCATGGTGTTCCAAATCAATAAAGCTTGAAGCTTCCCATGAGATATCCCCATTTGTTTCAAAATGTGCAGTGTGTGCCCTTTATGGCAATAATTACATCCACTGTGCCAGGGCCAGAATGTTGTCATGGATGCCTCCCATATGCCCTGTATGCCTTCCTTTGCCAGGAAATACATCCAAATGCTAGTGTCAGAATGTGGCTATTAAAAGCATCCATATAAAATGGGTGACTGTTTGTCAAAAATGGCCTGTAATATACCGATGTCTGTGGGAAAATGACTTTTTTTGCATGATCATCTCCATTTCTTTCAGACTGATGCTGCTGGTTATTTTACTTTCTCGTCAATGCCTGTGCTTTGCCCTCTATAATGTGTCGAAATTGGTAATATTCTTAATTGACACATTTTATTTACCTATAAATCCCTGCCATATGGTATAAAATGCTCCCAGAGCCTACAAGTTAAATGTCACTAGCGCACTGCAACACATATTGTGCCACCACTAAAGCGACAATGCAAAACATAACTACAGGCTTCTCTCCAATACCTGCATATGCATCCTGTCAACATAAACCCTTTTGACAGGCATAAGCCCTTCTTTTCAATATGAATAGGTCACTCCTAGTTAGGACTTAAATGGCCATAAGGCAGGGTGCAATATATTTAAAAGGTGGAATGGTAAATGTTAATGTTAAACTTGTGCTTACAGAGACAATGCTCTAACAGTTACTTACACCTCAGCAAGATTAGCTGTTTCATAATAAAGCCTTGGGATACCTTGTTAAAGTTAATAACGGTATCTCCATCTAAGAAGCCGATCTGAAGTTAATTCTTGGACTTCATCAGCTATTTGTTAGCAACCAAATTAATTGATAGGGATTTCTAACAAAAGGTACTTATAAAAAGCCACCTTTAACTTTCCTACAGCCTCTAAAAGTTGAGCTTCCCACTGTCACTCAGGTGCTGAATAGTTCCTAGATGATAAGTTAATTGGCTCTGAGAACACAGACAAAGGCTTTGGGGTTGGGGAGAGGTTTACCTTACCTTGACAGGTTGACCTGGGGGTTGTGACCATGTCCCTTGCATATCTTCAAAGGATGACTAGCCTGTCACTGTTAGATGAAGCTCACACCTGGGTCTACCTGCATTTAGTCTTCCTAACCAGCCATGCTCCAATCCCGGTGGGACAGGAGCTGCCCTGGAGCTGGTATATAGTTACCACAGAGGAGAGGTTGCTCAATTTCCTGTCCACACCACTAGGGTGGGCACAGGAGCTTTGCTCAGGGGTCCACCGTTTCTACTATGTTGGATTTATAGAGAGAGGAGAATTGTGGGATTGTTTGCATTAGGGCACACAGAAATTGCGGCAAAGGTGTTTAGGTTTACCTCTAGAAACTTTTTTCCTTATTGGTTAGGGAGGGCCAGGAGTCACCCCACCCACTAGCTCAGGCAAGGCATGAATGTGGCATCCCTAGAATCTTTCTGCAGAACCCTATTGGACCTGTGGAAGACAGAAGGACTGCTCCTGTTCTTGATACCAGTGAAAATAATCTTCAGGCTGGGCCTCCTCGCACTTGAAATGAGGTCTGAAGTGGAATCTAATGGTCGTTGTCAGCAGGGACACAAAAGCTGAAAGAAGCCCGATTTTCCTGGAAGAGCCCGGTCGACCATTGAACTTGCCCTATGCCCTGCTGGTGGCTTCTGTATAGTGAGTTCCTGAGGTTCTGGAACTCTTGGCTGGTGTCAGAGTGTATTCCTCCTGTCTAAACCCAAAACTTGGGTCTTAAAAACTTTTTGCAAACTTTTTGCCTGGTGAATCATTGAGAAACCGGGACCCACCTGCCACCCGATCCTCCGAGGGTGCATCTATGGAGGGTCTCTTGGTGTGGTCTCCACTCAATGTCGAATCTGCAGAAGCTGAGGCTGATTCAGCTCCATCCCCAGCTTCGACCTCTGCTTAATGCCTTCTACACAACAAACCCATCAACATCCAGAATTGTTTCTAAGAAACAAAGGTATCTCTTTGATCAGGATGAACCCAGGCCCTGTATCCAATCAGTGATCGACCGTGGGCAACCTTGACTTGTGACTCTGCCTGGTCTAGCGCAATAAGTTGCCTGCAGATGGCGTATTGCACTTTTTGGTGCTATTTGTATTTAAAGCTTTGAAAATCGATATCGCTGGTTACCCTTATTGGATTTTTGTTCTTTTTTCCATTAAAATAGTCTCAATTTTTAAAAACTTGAGTAGGATTGTTGTGTGTAAATTGACAATGGTGGAGATCTGCAAGAAATTGAATTCATGGTCTGTGAAAAAATACTATCTCCAGCATTGGTTTTTCCGTTTTGGAGGGGGAAAGGTCAAATGTTTTACTTTTACAACTGAAGAAAGGAGTAAACATCTAAACAATAGTTGCCTCAGTAACATTAAAAGACTTTGGGGTATATTCATAAGAACGTGTGCTAAACATCCCCAGAAAATGCTAACGCACCTTTACACATCACAGCCCATCGCCGGAAAATAACCCTGTGTGAACGTGGAATTCACAACACCCCGGTACCATGCGATAGTCCGCCGAACCCGCGGCCAATGTCTGCAATACAACCATCTCGATGGAAATAAAAACACAAATCCCAACGCGGAAAAAGACGCGATGTGCCCAAACGCAATAAGAAAACAGTGACAACCAGTGCGAGGCCAGCAATCCCTACGCGTAATGCGGGAAAAAGCACAAGAACAGCAGACGGAAATTGCCACCAAAAAGGATATTGACTGCGTAGTACCACGGATGCACCCTGAGCCATTGCAGAGAACAACATGTACCCCCAATCCCCACGGATGAACACCCAAAAATACACCGTCCAGGGAGTGGGTGGAAGGGGGAGTCGGGCACAATGGCACACACACAAACACCAAGTAGTCCCACGTACCCCATGTGCTCAAAGGGACAACCACACAGCACATCAACAAGCACACACCAACACATGCACACGTGCGAAACACAGCAAACATGCACATACGTCAGCCACACTGACAATGCAAAATAACATGACTAGTAGCATGGCTGCAGTGCAAACACCATGACAATGTACAAGGCACGACACTGAGGTGGCTGAGTGCGGACCACAACCAGAAAGGAGCAGGTCACACTCGGACACAACCACCAACACAAACAACCCCTGACATCATCGGCACATCTGTGGACAGACCATGCCCAAGAGGCACAACTCAACAAAGAGCACAACTCACACAGGTCTGCAACATCTCATCACCGTGGAAGCACAGAACTGATGGGCACACTGCATGAAAGGGACCAGTGGCAGATAAATCAGAGCCGCACGAGCGAATCAACCACCGTGCAGATGACGCACATAAGTAGAAGTGCACCTCGACATTGACAATATTCCGGTACAAACAGCAACACCTCCACAACAGAACACAGTACACAACTGGTGCCGCAAATGTGCATGACATGGCAAATCACATCTGGCCCAGCAGGAAACTTTGACATGACAATGTACAAGTTCAACCTGCAACCTGCAAATATGTTTTATTCACACATGCTGTGCTTTTGGTCATTTTGTACTGGCCCATGATTACCAGGGACGGCCACAATGACACGTTCTCATGAGAAGTAATTGTCTCAATTTATGCAGCAACTTTATACAATAATAAGTGCTGTGACAGTGGTTTGTTTTTATCAAAAGTGTTGACGACGTTTCGACCCTCTCTAAGATGTGCGGTCTCATCAGGACCTATGGTACTGGGAACATCTGGGGAAAGAGTGAGAATAGTGTAAGATAATTACAGGGACCTAGTAACAGCGCACTAGTAGTAGATCGGGGTAATAATAATAAAATTACCTGGATTGTCAACCACGCAGTTCAGGTGAGGAAAATAGTGCCAACCGTGAATGAAGTAAAAAGAAGAAATTCTCACAGGGAGACCCAGGGAGACCTGTGGTGTAAAGTAAAAGAAGAGTAGTTAGGAGTTAAAAGGAAAAAGAGGGGGCTCCTCTGGTAATTAGCCTCACGTGGATAAGTGGTGCACCTACCCCTGTAAAGGGTGTAAACTGGTGATCGCGATGAGGAAGCGAGATGTAGGTCAAGGTCTGGGACAGAACTCTGTGGAAGGAGAAGAATAAAGGGAGCATGTTGTTGTGCTTGGTAGCAACAGGGTAACTTAAGAAATTAATGAATATCATAGCTGAGAGGTTTACCGGAGTAAAAGCCATTGAATTGTGACTAATGAGGAAAGCGGGCCAGCATTGGCAGGATGCCCGCTTTTGAAGTATTAGTAAACCAATTCCTGTAATAAAAGGAACCCGATTGTTAGCTTCCACAGAGGGCCAGTAAGTCAGTATGTATGTATGTATAAGGATAATGAGTTGTCCGTCTCTTACCTAGGGGGAAGATTGTTCAGCGTAGCGCGATAGATACGTGTTTCTGGCAAAACTGCTCAGTCAGTTTGCCGTGGTTCAGTAATGTAGAGCCGACATGCACATGGGCTTAAATAATGAACAACACGGAGTCGTGCGCAGTTAAATGAGCGTTTCCCGCAACAGTGAGGATCCGGTTATCGGTAATGTTAAAAGAAAATGAAAACAGACAACTAGCTGTCTGCTAAGATAGGAAGAAAAGCGGACCCAAAAGATGTGTCAAGGATAGTAAAGAGGTTGGCACCACTGGTATGTAGTCTAACTAGGAGCATAAGTTATGATTACTAGAGCGCCAAGACAGGGGTTATTAACGCGGAGTAACAATATTACTTAGCACATGAGATTAATCACCATGTTCAGAAAACACATAGCTTGAACCTTATAATTGGGATGTATTTTGCAACAATAGGGGAGTACTCCCTGAGGAGGATTCAAATATAAACACGGAGATGGTTATGCACACAGGTACCATACAGTTATTCAATAACAGCCTTATTCTATACATAAGTGGTGAAGTACTTCATGCTGGTAAATAAAAAAAAAAACGATGAACACGTTTATACTTCTTAAAAATGATGAACCAGAAGAATATTAATAAATACAGACCCAGAAACCGAAAGTGTTGGTAGTTGAGCTATACACGAATGTTACTGTTTGAAGGGATCACAACAACTTATTTACATCGTGTGTTAATTGCGATCGCTGCTGTGGTTCTTAGGGCATATACAGGCTCAGTGAAGCAGTGGGTATGTGTAATTGAGTTCAGTAATGGGACTCATTATGATAAGCGAGGATGCGTGAGAGGCTGTATCAGTTTAATGTCGCGACAAAGCTGCCCCAGTCCTCCGCAGAGTTAAGTCCTTGGTTTGTAGAATCAATTCTGTCTATCCAATGACATTCACGTCTTTGCAAAATTTGTGTAAACTGAAACTGTGTAATGTCCCCCTCTCTCTCAGGGACTCTACCAATGTCAATCACCTGCCACCTGATATCATCCGCTGTGTGATGTTTCTCTTTGAAATGTGACACTGGTGGGGCATTCGCAACTGAACATCTTATCCGACTGCGATGTTGCCCAATGCAGGCTTTCACTGGCTGTTGAGTTTGTCCAAACAAAGGATAGTTCCTTGCTCAGTAGAGGCACCTGAAACATGACTTCAACACGCTAAATGTGCGTTCAACGATGCCCTTGGTGCGTATGTGGGCAGCATTGTACTGCCTATGGGCAGGTGTGTTCGAGTCTCGGAGGGGGGTCATCATACAAGGGCAGAGTGCATATCCTTGATCACTGTGACAGTGCAGGGAGAAAAGAGTTGTACAAAAGGGGGTGGTGATGGACGGAGCATCTGAATCAACCAAACACTCACACCCAGTCAAAAGATCTGGGTTTAATCCATCACCGTTCTTTAGCCCACTCTGCCACCCCAGTTCAGACATGGCTATATGCAAATCAGTCTGACCCTGTGCCTCATGGGAACAGTCCAGCCCGAACTGCCAAGCCATGTCTTCCCTGGACCGGAAACAAGCTTCCGAGGACCGGTTTCTGGCATTCCAGCTGTCTTCAGCCCGGCTTGCTTGAATCCAGTGGCAAAGTGAGCAAGGGACTCACGTCTGAGCATACCCTGCCACACTTATGGCAGCCAAAAGCGGTACAAAAGGGGGTGGTGATGGACGGAGCATCTGAATCAATCAAACACTCACACCCAGATCTTTTGACTGGGTGTGAGTGTTTGATTGATTCAGATGCTCCGTCCATCACCACCCCCTTTTGTATGGGAGAAAAGAGTCAACACTTGGTTTGGCAGGCCCAATAATCCAGTGACGCCTGTGCTGGCTGTGTGTGGGGTAAGTGTAAGCCAGCCCCCAGGGAGTAGCTGGTGCAGGCAACACGTTCAACAGTCATCACAAATCCAGAAATGCAATGTCAGAACAACAAGGGGGATGACTTGAGTCACATAGGGTTCAGGGCTCAGGATGCACTGCGGCCGATACGGGCCCACCGCCACGGGACGCTGACCTGCGGGAGTATGGGGTAGGGTCATGGGGTCAGAGCAGGTAACAGTAGATGTAAAAGGAGCTGGTCGCGGAGTGTCTCGGTGGACAGTGGAAGGTGGACCCCCAGGGCAGAATGCAGAGGGCGCATGCCAGCTGTGTCCAGCAACATGATGGACATGAATGCCACAGACTCATACCAGACACCTAGTCCGTACATGCCTGTTGCTGATGTCAACCCCCAGGCCACAGGCTCAGACACCAACCATGTTCCGCCGGAGGCTGACGGTCACTCACGCGGCACAGGGTTAGTGGCACCACGTGTCGCCAGACTGCCATATGGAAATATGCCACACTGATCAAAGGGGTCTGGCACTGTGGCCGCCGCCACGTACAAGGGGTCACTGCCATTCAGGACTCATGACACAGTTCCACATGTGGGACATACTGTGACGAAGGTGATGCCGGTGGAGTATGTCAATGAGGAAGGAGTAATGTGTGCCAGCAATGGTCTGCAGAGGCTGCAGAGATTGCGGAACTGGGTCATGGCACTTGCCCCGACAAGTGGTGGGCCCTCTTTGACACACAGCAGTGTTGGCAGGTGAGCATTGCGGCCTTGGGGTGGGCAGACCTGGTCTGGGTGTCAGCGTCCTGGGGTGCAGCAGGCGCACAGGGTCGCAGGCCGCGCTGCTCGCGGTGTCGGCCTCATAGCGGACTGGGAGGCGGCGCCCTGTCAGTAATGTTGGCCTTTCCGGGAGCGAACCACGCTCTGTGCCACGGGGTTTTTGTCCACACCCCTGCGCAGCCCTGGCGTACTCAGGGACCACCCATTACGCTCACGCACACAGCGGGGGGACGCAGCGAGTGACATTTCCGCTATCGGGGCATCGGCCTGGTGTGACATGGTTGCGCCCACTGTTCAATACTCTCTGGTCACCAGCAGTTGTGGCCTGCATGGAAATATTTGTGGTTTGCATACCCACATCTGTCCTGCACATCCACGCCTCACTTGTCGTTGTGTACATTCCCATTCATGGGTCACTTGCATCCTTCGCACATGGCTGCATTCCACATCTACACAGATTCAGCTGTTGTGTGGCTGTGGTGCCATGATACGGGTGTATTATGTGCAGAGGTAGCCCGGGATCTCCATGGAGTGGTGTTGTTGAGTCTGGTAGGTGGGCATGTTGATTGCCATGTTGTATGTTGTTTGGTCACGTGTGCATTCCCACAGTTGTACATTGTGTGATGGTGGCTTTGAGGTGTGTGGTGTATTGATTTGGCATTTACCAACGAGCAGTCCAGTTCCATATGTGCCATCCTGGAAGCGCTGGTTGATGATGGACTGTCGGAAGATATAGGAATTGTGCACACTGTCTGGCTAGTTTGCGACGACATTGGTGGAGTCCCCGGTGGTCCACTATTGCCTGCACATTGATGGAATGCGTGTGCTTTCTGTTGCGGTAGTGGTGTGCAGTATCCACAGGGGGGCACAACTGGTACATATGCAGTCTATTTCCCCCAACACAGCCGGGAATCCGGCTATGGCGTAGACGCCTTGCTTGGTCTCCTGCTGTTCCTGCTCAGTGTGGGGGAAGTAAAGGTACTGTGGTATGAATCTGAGGATGGCATCCAGGACAGGTGTGATAAACTTTAATAGGGCTGGCTGTGAGAACCCACAGACTCTGGCAGTTGTTGGTTGAAAGGTACCAGAGGCCAACAGGAGCAGCACTGCCAGCAGCTTTTTCTGCGGAGACATGATGGTTCTCCGCTGTGTTGGGACCGTCTACCTGTGGGCGATGTTGGTCATGATGCGGATGATGGTTGTCTTTTTAAGCCTGTAGTGGTCAATGACTTCCTTGTGCTTTAGCTCTGTTAGACTGGTGTGTTTTCGGTAGGTCCGCTGTCTTACTGTGCAGCTGCATCTGTGTTGGTCTGGGGAGGGGCAGGTCCGGGTCCTGGGCGTGATGGCGGTAGGTGTTGTGGCCCTGTTGTTCTAGTTCTGTGGTGGGCCAATCACTTAATCCTCCCTTGACTTTCATATTTATGCTGAGCTGCATGATCGGTAGCTCCATGGCGTCTTTTGTTCTTCGGGTGTGGCTGTGTGTGGGGCTCTGTTGCCTGCTGCAGGTAGTCGTCCGGCTTTACACCTGCTGGAGGCAGAGTGTAAATTCCCTGGTGCTACCTCGGCTTATCGTGTGGTTTTGACTCGCATCTCGCATTTCGTTGTGAAAGTGGTGTTGGTTTTTTTCGTGTGTTTTTGCTTTGGAAAGCCTACTCTGCATCTCATATGGGTTAGTTGGTGGTATCCACTGTAGAGGTCAATTTTGGGGCAGTTATAGCTGGAATAATGGTGATGTCTCCAGTTTGCATCAGCTTGTGAATGGGGTGTTAAATCTTTCTCCGCTTTTGTTGCGGTAAGGTGGGGATAAATCGGAGTTACGTTCTTGTCAATAACCCCCTTTGACTCAGCACTGATTTATCAAGAAAACTCTCAGTTTTGTTGCATGTGCACATATCGTGCCTGTTTGCTTTTTGGTGCTTGCCACCTATTGTTGTCAATGTTCAATGCAATTCATATTCTCTTTCAATCATGTCGCTTCTGTTTTGTAGGAAGCCTCGACAAACAAACGACGTTCAAATACTGCTCCCTTTCTGGGTTATTAAATTTTTGGGGATAAATGCATATGGGCACTTTGTACTGTATTGGAAATAAAATGGCGGAAATAGTAATTGCGATCAATTTATTTCAAGACGTCTTCTTAAAATACACGGCACTAAAAGAATAGTTCCAGATACGTCATCTAAGTGAGAGCTTAATTCGCCGAAAACCTTTCACTTTATATGTCCTTTAATGGCATTATTGCAGTTTAGTGATTTGTTTAGCTGCAATGTGAGAAAGATTTTCATTGATTTCTGAGAGGTTGCAAGGATAACACATAGAGAACTTAACTATAGCCAATGGTAATTTAGGATTTTAATATTAACTGCTAAGATTCATTTGCATTCACGGGGTTCAAATTGAATTAGAAGGAAGAAAAGTATTCTTCCCAAAGTGTGAATAAATGTCACACCAGAATCGTGGCATGTATAATATGGTGCACAATTAAAGTCTGCTAAGGACGTGAGCAGAGTTTGCAAAGCTAGGGTCTCTGTAAAGTCTTGTTAAGGCAAAATCAGGTAAATTAGCTGTGCTGAAATATACAGGCTTTTGTGCACACCTTTGTGCCACGTGCTCATACCTTATTTGCATTATTGTTATTACCTAGGCCAGTGTTAGCTGTGTAGACAACATGTAAATGATGAAACAATGCCATAACTTGATTTAGCACAGGAGTTCCTTATTTTAGTGGTATTTAATTCATTTGTAAAATATTGGGCAACGTGTTATCTAGATTTGTAAAATATTTAGCAACGTGTTATCTAGATCTGAAAGTCTGAAAATACCTCACTTTGACCACCAGAGATGTATGCAAATATTGCAAGAACTTTTTTATATTATGCATTTTTGATTATGATATCAAAATACATCCTCCTAGTTAAATACATCATATTCAAAGAACCATGGCCTAAAAGGGATCCAGTGTCAAAGGTCTGCTCAAAGGTCTGCTCAAATTAAGAACTTTTAAAGGAACAGGATAAATTACAAACCTGTGACAAAACATAAATCGCAAGCGTTCACCCAAGCTGTGAAATAGAGACTAGATCACGTCACTGCAAGGCAAACTATAACCATTTCCGCCTCAACAATGCTCCAAATATTGTGGATTGGACAGGAAACAAGTACACTGCCAGAATAAAGAGGCATATGTACAAACTCCTATCGCAACCGTCACTTTTTCCGATGGTGTGGTGGTGATAGGGGCTTAGCCTTATTTACAATTAACGTGGCTTAATCCTGCCTTGTAAATAAGGCCCCCTTTCACGCTATGTTGAGCGTGAAAGGGGTGGGCAGTGGGTGTTGCGGTGGGCTTTTCACCACACTACCCATTGATTTTGACGCTGCCCCCTGTATACAAGGGCAGCATAAATAGGAGGGAGCGCCATAACTAAGTAAGACCAGGGAAACCCGGTCTTAACTTGGTGAAACAAACAGAAATGCATTATTTCTACTTGTTTCTGCTTTTTCCATGTGTGCTGCTTTGGAAAAGCAAAATGCCATGGATTGCTCATGAACAGGAAGGTCTTACTTCCTGTATATAAACAACCTGTAAAGAAAATGCCATTTTATGACTTTCATGTGTGCTGCATGAAGCAGCACACATTAACATGACCAGTGGCAGTTTCTTCATTGGGGCAGGGGGGCGTTGCCCCCCTACCCAGTGCCTCATTTTGAACTTTTTTATTAGCAGCAGCATTGCGCGGCATCGTGGCAAAGTTTGCTATTTTCAATCGGCAGGTGTGGGTGGAGTCAGACTTGGGTAGAGGGTGGAGCTGTGTTGAGAGTGACACTCACACAGCAGGGCTACCTTGGGGTGAAGTGCGCATGTAGGGTTGGACGGGTGCCTTGCTTTGTCCAGCCCAACATGCCCACTTGAACCCTCGCCTATCTTCAATGAGAGGAGCCCAGGGCGGATTGCATCCTCAGCTCCCATGTCTCCAAAGGGGCGTCAGCAGCCCCTGACCCAGCCAATCCTCGCGCGCTCTCATGAAGGGAGCAGCGTGAGGATTGGCTCAGAAGTCTTGAGGAGAGGGCTGGGACTGTTGGACCGTCGGTGAATTCCAATGGAGGGTTCTGGTGCGTATGGTGAGTTTGCCTGCTTAAGCATTTATTTCTAGTTGGTATACAGCTCCCAGTGTGTTGGCTAGGCTTACTGTGTAAAGGATTCGGAGTTTCGACTGAAAGAGAGCAGCTGAAACAAATACCTTAATGGACAGCGGGATCAGAATCCGATTTATACCATTTGAAACCCTGCTCACACCTCACAGGGGGCTGGGATCAACGAAGGTGAACAAATATCACTAAACACCTAGGGGTCGATCACGATGGCTGGCGGATCACCCCCGCAGGGCTGGTGGTGGTCACCGCCGGCCCGGTGGGGGCGATCCACCCACCATCATCACTACAAAACCCCCTGCCATATCATGATGGCTGGGGGGGTCCGCGGCGGACAGAAAGACGATCCGCCGCTTTTCCGCCGGTTGACGAGTCGACCGGTGGAAAAAGGGGTTTAATATGGTGGCGGCGTCTGGAAGACACCGCCATCCATATTACGATGCAGGCCGTGATCAGCCTCTCCATGGCTGCAATGCCGCCATCTAAAGGTTGGCGGTTCCTGCTGGTGGGGGCCCGTTGCGGGCCCCCAGGATGTGGGTTGCACATAGGTACCCCCCTGCTTTTCCATGTACAATGTGGCAGGCACCGCGTGGTGCCTGTCACGTTGTGCATGTGAAAGCACAACATGTATATTTTACATTGCGGTGGGTGCTGCTTGCAGCACCGCCTGCTGCAATGTAAAATATACAGAATGCCCCCACCACACTGGTGGGCGCATCATAATTGCTATGGTGGGACCGCTGCAACTATTGCGGGCGGTCCCTTTAGCAACTGCGATGGCGGGCGGACAAAGTCTGCCCGCCATTATGATCGGCCCCCTATCTAGAATGTTCTCTCTGCAGACATATAATTACTACTGTATTATGTATTTTTAACTTAAGCTTTTTTATGAAACATTTTTATGTATTGTTCAAAATAAGTCGATTTGATTTGGTGTGATACACAGATGTGTTTAATACCATACAACCGAGTGACTCTCTTTTTTTCCCTGTATGTTTTGTCTATGTCCATATATGTTACATGTACAGGTGTTCTTGAGAAGGGAATCCCCCCTCTCACACATAGATAAACACCTTAGGGCGTGTAGACACATAGTCTGAACCACACACCCACTAGTTTAATTGCACTCACTTTTTAACATAGGTCCTGAAGAAAGCCAGCATATACATAGGCACTGGCTGAAACATGTTGACCCACCGGATGTGGGAGGTCGTAACTCGCCTCTAACATCCAACAGCCTTATTTTTAACCGCTGACGGAGGCCCAGGTATTAAAGTCTAATTTACCCTCGGGTACTGGGACCCCCGCCTAGCCGTTTTAAAACATCACTTTCATAACACCCTTCACTGCACACTCAGCAAAATACCTGCTCCGCTGTAATCAGGCGTCGAAGCACACCCGGGACACGCTAGGTGTCACTGGGTGGGCCCGATGATGAAGCATGCCACCAACTAGGTTGGTGGGTGAGGGCTTTCTGAACACACTCACCAGGTGTTCCCACCCCATGACGAAACATACTTGAGTCTCTTTATTTATTTATTTATTAAATTAGGAGCTAGTCTCCTTTTGATTAAAATCATATATAACCCCGGGGATAAGGACTAGCTATCTGGTCCTCTCTCTCTCTCTTGATTACGCATTCACATACACTTTTTTTATAACACTGTAGTAGGTATATAACATATAATAAAATATACTGTATTTTTTAGACATTGGTTTTCTGTTTTCTATTGAGCCCTCCATGCAGTACTGTTATTATTATCCAATAATTGCCTAGGAAATATATTCTCTCACACTCTCTGCAGACATAACCATCACTAACTCTGTCTGGGCCCCTGCTGACTGGCGGATGGCTGACTCTATCCCAACCCCCAACAGACATGACTCTAGCTCCGTCCAAGCCCTTGCTGCCCTTCAGATGACCAACTCTACCCCAGCCCTCTCTGCTGGAAGCCATGATTGGAAAAGAACTTTAAGTATTTTCACTTTATGTATTACAAGGTTTCCCATTTGCTCACAGATGGCAAAAACGTGTTTCCTTTGAATAACACCAACTGCTGATTTACAGCCTTTTGGGTTCTTTCCAAATTACTTGGTTAAACGGAGAGCCTGGTGCCTGCCCCGAACACAAGCTTGAAGCCTCGAGCATTCAGAATGCCTAGCTGTCATTCTAAGCATTCAATCCTTTGCTTTCAAATGGGCACAGTAGCAATTACAGCTTACAGAACCTCTGTTATGGTCTGTACAGTACTGCTTTTTAGTCAGAAGTGTGCACATCTACTGTATTAACGGGCAAAAGTGTGAAGTTGTCTCACAACATTTTCTTCATAGCCGTTGGAAGCAGAAATGAAAACGAGTCCACACGCGTATAAATAACAAATGCAACACAGTTCAAATATACACACTTGTGTGTGTGTGTAGGTGTCTGTGAGGCTGATACTAATGTTTGCCTGCATTTATCACAGAATGTGTGAGTAAGCGAGAGGAAAGCGTTGCAATTTTATTATGAAGGTATTTTAGCAGTGTGTGCATCTGTGTGTGACGTTGTGAATGTGTTTGAGTATGTGTGATAGCATGAAAGTATGTTTATGTGGGGTTTCACACCCGGCTATCCCGAAAGACTTTGTCCCCTTGGTATCCTTACCCCTCCTTGTGAGTCCAGCAGTAAAGTATGTACTTCTTGCCACGTGCCTATCGGCTACAAAATATGGATGCATGTGTATGTATTTGTGAATGACATGCCTAATTGTGTACACTAGATTTTTACAAATCTGTGTATGCCCCAACATGTCAGCTATTATTGGTTTATCTGCACCCATCTGATTTTAAGGGAGACAGATTGAGAATGGGTGTACGAATGGGTCTAATTGTGTCCGTCTCAGTGACTAAATATGTGCTCACACTTAGCTAATAGTTTGTTAATAGTGTTCAAGGAACACTTGGTGAGATTTATAAAGGGTATGTAGAAAGAGTCTCACAAAGTGCGGTTTCTGACGTCAGTTAGGGCATCATTGTTTTCTTTCTTCAGTTATTCTCCAATCTGGGATAATGTTTTGCAGTGTTCTTTGGTGCAGGTGAATCTAATCCAAGGCGTTTAGGGAGGGTTTGCATTTTTTATTGCTCTACGTCGCGATCTTTTGCCACCCTCCCTTATCAACATGTCCAAGTGAATGCCCAGTCACCTTAAAGGTAGGCACTTTTCACTTTAGCTGGATATACTATTGCCTGCCAAAGTTTGAGACAATCTATGGAGGGGCTTCTCTTTAAGACACATTCCCTATCCCCCCCCCCCCGTTTACCCCCAGGCCCCCACTCCAAAGTGTTCAATACTCTTTAATCCAGCACCAATTCAGAGTAAGTTAGTGAGTTAGTCTGGTGTCATCTAGCCCGTGACAGTGGGTGGACATAGTTTATAAATCAAGTATAGTGTGGGTAAGGGCTAGGCTTGTGGCGGGATATGAAGATGCACCTTGAAAGTAAAATGCCTGAATGTGTGGCAGCTGGGGTACCTGCCTTTCTTGTCTAGACCTAAAATACTGGGGGATGATCTGTCTGGGTCTTCATGACAGACCGTTTTTTAACACTCATTTTCAAAAACCTGGATAAGTGATTACTTTAACATGGTCACCTTCTATGGTATTTGCAAGGCACTGGAATTATGTGATTGCGTCGGTTGTGCATAATTATAGATTTGCAGCATTTGCCACATAATCCATCATCTGCCGCATAATCTGCATATGTTAACAAAATGAAAAAAAATTCTAGTTCACACGGTTCAAAAGTTACTAAAAATGCTGCAACGTGCAGAGGAAGGTCCTTCGCAAAGGTTGACTGGTCTTTCTGTTGCTTGTTGCTATATTTTGTTGTTAAGCTGCTACTTTTGAGGTGTAACCAAAGCCCAGCCAGTGTTAACAAGTGTATAAAATGACAAAAAATGAAGTAATGCTATCCCAAAATCTTCTGCATTATGCTGCCTAATTTGCATTTTCTTGCCACATTGGCTCTCTCTTCTACATAATTCTAGTGGCCCTCGGTATCCACCATCTCCAGATAATTGCTTTCCCCCTGGTATTCGAGAAAAACTGAGAAAATTGTAGTTTTTAAAATATTCTCAATTGAGTTTAAATATTGTATTTTCCTGGATATATAGGCAAGATTAATAATTAGTCAGCAGTTTAATCAAAAGTATTTTACTCTGTTTTAATTTGTGATGTTTCGTTTTTAATATCGATAATGATTTTAACACACTTTTTTCTTTTTTTAATGTTTGTTTTTAAATGACTTATGGGTCATGAACACACAAACTTTCTTCGAATTAATTACTTACTGATTAATTAATAGGAGGACTGATAAACAAGTAAATAGGCAAGTGAGTGAATGAATTGGAGAGTGTGTGAGAGGGATTGAGTGACCAAGCGAGGGAGTGAGCGACTTGGGCTTCCATTGAGTTGATCAGGTCAATCATTAGTGATACAAAAGCTAAGTGACTGCCAATTCCAATAAGAGGGTTTCAAGAAACCAGGTGAGGGTGTGAGTGCACCAATAACTAAGGTAAACAGTGAGTGAGTGTTTAACAAGGGGCTACAGAAAAAGCGCAAATGACAAAATATTAGACAAAATGACGGAGTTTGAATATCAGAGTGAGCATATCTGACTGAATACATAAGTGAGTAAATTTGCCTGAAAATGCATTATTTGCCCACTCTTTTTTCAAAAATTTCTCAGCGGGCGAACCCCGAACCCTCCCATTGGTAGTAGGGCTAGCTCGGTACACTCGCTCGCCACATGTCACCCATCCCAAACTTTTACGCCCTACCACTTTCAAATGACACCAGCTACCACTGAACGTGACAAAATTGCATTTTAGGTTTGTTTATTTGCAGGAAGGGACACCTTCCTACACATAAACAATCCTCCCCTGTATGCATACACCCTTGCACTATGGTGCAAGGGTGCCTGTGTTGGCGCTACACTGCTAAGTGGAGCACCAGCACAGGGGGAAACGCAAGGCTGCACCATATCCTTTTCAATATGGTGCAGCCTTGTTTGTCAGAAGTGGCAGAGTGAGGCGTCAAGCCATGACGGCTAACGTCTCACTCTGACACTTCCTTGTACATATGCCCGAATATGTGTGGGCAGATCTTCGAATTTCGCCCATGAAGTTAAAAAACCTTGCTCTATTCATGTGTTTCCAAACTTGCGACAAGTTTGCTTGGAGGAGAAGGTTTCTATAGTAAAACAAAACGTATTTGAATGCACTTTCCAGCATAAAAATATCACTTTTGCAGAGATTTCTCATGAAACCTTAATTTTATATTTTACCCGGAAGTTTGTTTTCTAAGTGTTGCAAACAATTCAAAAAGTTCACACCGATCTAAGAAACCTTCACCTAGATGGAGAGGGAAAAAATATTCACTACGCACATCCCTAGCGGCAAAACAGAAGAATACACTTTCAACACCTACAGCTAGAATACAATAATGAAAACAGGTCAAATGCTAAAATGATACCTAGTAAGCATGGAATTGGGACATAACTCACCTCCTTTTCAACAGCTAAACTGGTCATATGTGACCCCTTGCAGAGCAAGTACAGATAACTGAACATACATCAAGGGTTACAGATAAAAAAAGCCATATGTGTGAAATTATTCAGCAACACCATGGCAGGATGCTAACCTGGTGTATAGACGGAAAGCGATAAAGTTGAACTGGTGTCATCTTGGTGATGAATCTTAGCACAAACAGCACCGGGAAACATCACACTTTTCCAATGCATACCTGCAAATTCTTTATCACCGTGGTCTGTATGATTATGATGAGAGCATCCCATATGACCTCCCAGACACAACTAGGTCTAGCAGACTTTTTAATTCTGCTCGCAGAATTGGAGACATTTGAGGGCTTATCATCAAGACAATTATCGCCGCTTTAGCGGCTGTTTCTGGCCGGAAAGCGGCGATAATTGTATCGCCCTATTAGCAAGGTCACACTATTACGTGAATCCTTGCCTTAGTGCCCTGTCCCTGAACGCACAGCATTGCATCTCTAATGAGATGCAAAGTGGGTGTTCCGTCCCAAAATACCGTGAGAAATGTCGCTAAGCGACATTTCTCCTAGTTACAAGCTGCACGCTAAAGAGCATAGCGATAAGAAAAGGAGCGCTAACCTTGGTCATCGCTACTTTCCTTACCCCTGCTCTCATGCTTGACGTAGCCATAATATCCAATGGAAGGTATATATTATGGCTAAGTATGGCATGCCCTATCATCAAGATATCGCCGTTCCCTGTGCGATTATCTCTGGATTTCCATCGAAAATCGCACAGTTTTGTGGCTAACGCTTGGATTTCTATCGCATTGGAGATAAGCGTTGCTGATAGCACGCTATCTCCGCGATAGAAACCACCTGTATCCTGCGATAATTATCCTAGCGCTAAGTGCGCTTAGCGATAATTATCGTCGTTTGTTGATGATATGCCCCTTTGTGACTTAGTGTAACTCTTTTAACGAGGAGTTCCTATCAATTCTGTCAATTGCCGTGTGGTCGATTTTTTTCTCTCAAGCAACTTGGCAATGGAAAACAACTCAAGGATCCTGAATGCGAGCTTGTGAGCACGAGCGAGAATTGGTGTCCCCTGGAGCGATTTCCAGTCGTTAGGAGGACTTCATGTGTGATTTTCTAACGCAGGCTTTTGCAGTCAGAGGGTCTACTTCTCCAGTAGATTTTCTTCTCGAGAAGCAGCAAAATCTACATGCCACATGGTGCCGTTCGCGCTGTTCGTCAGCGGAATGCGGTACCGTTTGCCAATACACAGTGCAATATGCATTTTTCCGACCGTTGGTGGAACTCCGTAGAATCTCATGGAGTTTTTATGTTACTATGTGGAATTCCTTGAGTTCTGCCCAGGTCTAAACACAACTACTCCACATCATACTATAATCAAACAATACATATTACCTCACAGGCTTTAGTAATATGTATACAACTACAATGCTAAGAAAACAGCCGCGGGCCGTGGAGGGAGTCACGGTGGGGCAGGGAGGCGGGGAGGGGGAGGGGCGTGGTGGAGGGTGCTAAAAACCAGCATATGGATAATTGCAGGTAAGTAAACAATTTAATTAATAAAACGAATTTCGTAGCGCGCACTGCATCGCATTTTGCTATGCAAGGCGCACTACCAAATTCGTTTTATTAATTAAATTGTTTCAGCCGCAGGCCGTGGAGGGAGTTACGGTGGGGAAGGGAGGTGAAGGGTGCTAACAACCAGCATATGGATAATTGCAGGCAAGTAAACAATTTAATTAATAAAACGAATTTGGTAGTGCGCCTTGCATCGCAAAATGTGATGCAGTGCGCGCTACGAAATTCGTTTTATTAATTAAATTGTTTACTTACCTGCAATTATCCATATGCCGGTTTTTAGCACCCTCCACCCCGCCCCTCCCCCTCCCCGCCTCTCCCCCTCCCCGCCTCCCTGCCCCACCCTAACTCCCTCCACGGCCCGCGGCTGTAAGAAAACTACTGAAACGAAACTGCTAACTTCCAACTTCTATATAAGTCTTTTAATGTGTCACGTTTTCTGAGGATAGAGAGTAACATTGCAGAATAAAAGAATGCTAAACAGCAAAATATTTCATTTTACAGAAAAGACTTGCATTGTTGGGACTAACTCAATAATTGACAACATGTCACAAGGCAAAACATTTTCAATACAAGCTTATTCAGGATCCATGTAACTTATCTCATTGGTTGTGTTTGATTTTCTGAGGAATAAAATCCAGTAACAAAGCATATGGTTAACAAGCATCAAACATGAAAAAGAAATTGATACCATTTGATGAATATGTATGCAAAAAGATCATGAATATTCAAGAGGCTGCCTTTGAACCTTTCTATGATTGTTTCTCAGTGCTAAAATACCATTTTCTCTTATGTTTCTTTTAAAAAAAAGTTATATTTATGGAGGACTGGTGTCAAGGAGGTTGCTTTTGTTGGATATTCGTGTCCTGGAAGGTATTCAGATTTACTAAAGAAATATAATTAAATGCATACACACGTAGTACTCATACACATACACACACATACACACACACACACACACACACACGTAAGAATGTGGAACATGGAACATGAATGTATACCTAATAAATTAAAATCATTTTTACACACACTTTAACTGTTTATAAATGCATCATGTACAATTGATAGTATTTTAAGAAAAATATACTTTCAGTGCATCCTTCAGATCCAATACTGTCTGGTGGCATTTTCTTCATTGTATACGTAGCACCCAAAGCATTGTTTATTACCAGCATGTTCAGTAAAATGTCAGATATTGGTTTAATACTGTTTTGTCAAAAAATTGCCGTAGGTTCCCTGATCAGTTAACCAATCTTTATTTACTAAAACTCGCAGCCGACCGTAAATGCTGTTGCTGTGCGTGGGCTATTCTGAGACTTCACTTCTCCACGGGAAGGGTCTGACGACACAGGGTGGTCAAAGGGCAGCTATTCTAAAACCGTCACGCTTTGAGAGTGCCAGTGCTTCACGTGCATTCTATCTCAGGGCACGTGGCGATGAATTCATTATGCACATAGTCGTACAAATCCTCTTTTGGTCTTACAGCGATTAGTTCCAGTGTAAACCCAGTACAATGTTTATCACAAACGCAGATTCACTGACACTTGCAGTTTTCCAATTACAATTCTGATTTTTTTTAGGTTGACAAATGTATGCCCAGAACTTACAAACTTTTAAAAAGGGAAATAACCTATTATTAGTAAAGTAGATGTTATTATAAAGGATGTTCGAAAAGTTGTTCGAGGCATTTAAAGAACAATGAATGGTATTATTGATCTTAAAAAAATATAGTCTATGTTAAATGATATGTGTTTTCCGTATTTAACACCATTAACTGAATACGAATCACATTTTTCAAAAGTCAAAGTCAAAGTCAAAAAGGCTTTATTTCGATAAAAAGTTATCATAAAAGCTGCACATGAATCAAATACATCAAATTTAAGAAAAAGAAGGCAAACAGAAACATACAAAAAAAATTAAATCCAATAAGAAAACTAGTTAAAAAGTTTACAGATTTTTACAAAAAAATTCATTTAGCAGTTGATTAAAAAAGAATTAAACTGTTAATTTAAGCCTTTTGGTTCGAATTGACCAAGCCCATGACAGGAATTTAGCTAGGGCGCAAGCATAGGTGGCCCGACTGTCAGACGTTAGTATCCGAATTGCGGCCATATGGCTCCTAGTGTCCAACTGCCGACATAGATTTTTAAGCCAAACCCTCCTGGGAAGGGCATACTCTCCACACTCAAACATAAAATGTGCCACTGTCTCTGGTTTACATAAGCATACTGGACAGAGTTCTGTGGTCTGTGCAAGGGATTTCCAACGTGAAGTAAAATGGTACAAAGGAAGAGTTCCTGCTCTAAATTTAAAATACAGAGCCCTATCAAAGGGTTTTTCTATAATATCGAGGTACACTTCGCGTTTGGGTTGGTCATTAAACTTCAAAAAGTCCTCCGTAAGTCTTCCTACAGTAGTGCTAGTATTCCTTTTCATGAGAAGCCAGTCCCAATAGAGTTTCTTGAGAGTCGACTTCGGGGGTGAGGATCTGCTGGCCCACGCTTCATTTAGGCCCAGATTTAATAACAATGTCTTAATGTCTCTCAACCATTTAATTTTATGCCACCCTGGTAGTGACATAATTTCTGCTAGACCTTGTGCATACTTGCCAAGTTCCTCCACACGCCACAGTCGTGCCAATAGTAAAAGTGGGCGGAATCTTGCAAGGTCGTCAATTGGTCGACATCCTAGATCCAACATTAACGGGACCGTGGGGGTACCCTGAGGAAGAGACATAATTGCTCTACAAAATTTCTTCTCTGATCTTGGTAAGTCGTCAGTAATGGATGAGCCCCAAAGTTCAGCTCCATAAAGAGCAGAGCTAACCGCTTTAGCCGAATAGATCTCAAGGACTACAGCTATTGGCCTTATTGCGCAGGAGCGTTGTTCTTTTAGGAGGGCTCCTGTTGTCCTCTTATGGGTTAGCAGCATTTTATCCAAATGTGGGGACCATTCCATTTTATGTGAAAGGCGAATACCAAGATAATCGAAGACTTCTACCCTCTCCAGGTGTTCAGCGTTCAGGGTAGGGGGACGTACTGTTTTTTTTGGAGGATTCAACACAAGGTATTTAGTCTTACTTGTGTTGATTACCAGGCCTCTTTTAGAGCAGAAAGATTGAAAGTTATTTAAGAGCCTTTGGAGGCCTATTGGGGTTTTTGATATTAAAAGCGTGTCATCCGCGAAGAGGAGGGTAGGTATACGTTCGCCTGCCAGGGATGGTTCATCAGAAGGATGTTCCCGGAGATGCTCAACCACTCCATTGATGTAAAGGGAAAAGAGGGTGGGAGCTAACACACATCCCTGGCAGACACCTCTCTCAACCGGAATGCTGCTAGTTTTTTCCCCCCCTGGGCCCCACCTAATCTGGGCAAAACTATTTTCGTGTAGCCTAATAAGTAATGATAGCAGATAGTAGGGCAAGCCCATATCAGCCAAAAACACTCCATAAAGTCTCCCTAGGTACAAGGTCAAAGGCAGTCTTTAAATCGATAAACGCGAGATAAAGACTGCCCTTGCCTATAACCACGACCTTCCAATACACCATCATTAATCTGAAAGCTTGTTCGATTGTCCCGGTGCCCACTCTAAAGCCCGCCTGGTAGTCGGAGAGGATTTTGTTTTCATCTACCCAGTCTAGTATTCTGACCAGTAGGACCTTTCCGACTACTTTTTGGCTAACATCTAGTAGGCTGATGGGCCTATAATTTGATGGATCATCCCTGGGGCCCTTTTTATAAATAGGGACCACCTCCGCCCCTTTCCACGAAGAGGGGATAGGAGCGCCCCTACAGATGGAAACAAGTAGGGAGTGGATCAGCTTTCCCCACTTCGGGATATCAAATCTCAAAAGGTCACCAGGGATGCCATCCGGGCCTGCAGCTTTTTGAGGGATGATAGTGCCTATTGCATATTCCACTTCTTTAATTGTGAAATCATAATCATTGGGATGGATGTCCCCAAGTGGAGGGAGCGATACTGGAACCATAACCCCTCCTTCAGAATCACTGGAGGCGATGGGAGTAGAGTGAGCATCATGGCGGGTATAGAGCTTTGAAAAATGGTTGACCCACGCCTGACTTGAGATATTACAGGTAATCAGGTCGCTATCTGGCCTATTTCTAGCTCTTATGGTGTCCCAAAAGCATTTGGAGTCTTTCTTGGAGCTAGCTTCTTTAAGAGCAGACCAATAGGCCTCTTCCCACTCCTTTTTCGCCTGTGCCAGTATTCTCTTGTGCTCCTTCCTGGCTATCTGTATCTGGGTTTGGGATTCGGCTTTAACCGCCTCAATTAGGCGAGACTTAGCTTTCCTACATGCTGTGGTGTCCCAGTCATGCATCCCCTTGGTTTTATGTTGGAACATATTCCTCCCCGCGGAGCCCTTTACCCAAAAAGCTTCGCCTATGACCTTAACAGCTGCTTCAAAGATGGGTGTCGCCTTATCAATTGGCGAAGCTAAATTGATGTTATCAAGCTCTATTTGTGAGGCCATAAGAACCTCATCTATGCTGGAAAGTTTATCAGCATTGCTGACAACTTTATTCCACTTTATGCGTCTTCCACAAGAGGAGACAATAATCTTATGTGTGGATGGAGCCGGTAGTGCGCCATTGGGCCAGAGGTTCGTGATAGATAGGGAAAGCGAGTTGTGATCGCTTTCCACAGTTGGTATAACTACCATATCTTTGACCAACCTCCAGAATTTTAGGTCCAACAGAATATAGTCAATCCTCGAGGTATGGCCAACTCTGTTGAACGTAGGAGCACCCATCTGGTCAGAGGACGTGCGGCCATTGGTGGCTCTTAGCCCAAACTCTAAAGTCAGTGCATTTAATTGCACTGCGCTGCGAGTCCAACGCTTGATCGGAGGGATAGAGAGTATGGGAATACCCCATCTACTGTCTTCTTCGCCCAGGTCGGGGATACCATCTAAGGGAAGTGGCTCGTAGGTGCAGTTAAAGTCACCTGCTACTAATGTATGGTTAGCTTCCTTTTGGTCCCTAAGCTGCACCTCAAGATCAGATATTACAGCTGAGGTGCACCCATTTTTTGTACCTCTAGCATAGACGTTATAGAGAGCTAGAGATAAACCTCTACAAGGATTGGACAATAGAATACCTAAGATATCTGGGCTGTTTGTCTGCTTAGATGTTATTCGGCAGTTAAGAGAAATGCTTACCCAAATAATGAGGCCCCCCGAGGGGCGCCCCTTCCCATGTCTGGGTTTCTCAGCTGGGGCAAAATAGGTTACGAACCCAACCCGGTGGAGTGGTTCAGTACTCCAGGTCTCCTGGAATATGCAGATCTTATATGCTTCGACCAGATCACTCCACTCGGGCAGACCCAATTTCCTATGGATGCCCGCGAGATTCCAGCTAAGGATTTTTATTTCCTCCTTAGCAGTTGCTCCCCTATTGCCAATAATATCAATATCAATTGGAAGATCTAACCGTTCCCTCTCTAGGGCAGAAGGTGTTGACTTGGACTGGCTGATGGCCATCGTAATTGGAGGGTCAGGGCACATCAAATGTGGTGTAATTTCAGTGCCCTCCTCCTCATCCATATTAGAGTCCAATTTTAAAAAGGAAGTTTCATCAAAAGTGAGTCAGTCTACCTCATCGAGAGCACAGTATCTATTCCAATGGGTAAACTGAGACACGAAGGGGTCAGTTAAAAGAGGTGGTCCTTGCCATGGTTGCTGCCACTGGTGAGCAGTGTGATGTGGAATTTGTGAATACCCTCTATTATTTGGGTAATTGAATCTAGAGAGATGTTGCCTTGATGGCATGGGCAAAAAGTAGGACAGGGGAAGTGGATGGATTTGAGAAGCTGGTCCACTAGTAGGTACATTACATATATAATTCGCTACCCCTGTATCCCTGAAACTGACAGTTACTACATCTCCTGCTATAGTCTTGGTATTCCTGCCCACCCACTCTCCTCTTCTAACTGCGAGTATATCACCACGCATATGGGTGGGTAATGGTTTATGCAGCTGAAGCCACTGCGCGCACTTATTCTTCAGTTCGACAAAAGTTTCTCTTCTACCCTCCTTCAGTGGAGGTACGCCCGTCAGTACGACCACATAGGGTGAGGCTTCCGGTGGCAAATTAATAGTCTTGAAATGAGCTGGTTTCGTTTTTGAGGCTTGAGTTTTGTTTGAGGAGCTAGCTGGTGTTGGATTAATGCCCAGACTTTTGGAGCCCTTTTCTGGATGGTTAGGCATTTTTTTAGGGCCAGAGGTTGTTGGTATCTCCGGGTTAGGGCCAGTAGCACTAGGAGTTAGGGATGGTCCAGCAATTTTATTCTCCTTTTGAGACAGATGTTGCATTGCTGCTTCTGTATTAACTGGTAAAGTTTTGGCCTTAGTGGTGGACTCTTTTAAAGGTTGACTACTAGTAGTATTTCCCCTGGGTACATCTTCTCTTGTATTCCTGTGCGTCTGCATTGGCGCATTTCCCTTTGCCATATCCGACCACTTTGTGTTGAATAATGATGTTAGTCTGTCAATTTTAGACATTAAGGGCTTAATATGGGACACTATCGTTGCCTCAAGGTCCGATTTTAAATCTGCTACCATATTTTCAACCCAACAAGGTATGCCTAATGCAGAATTTGGGGCAGGTGACACTAAGTTATGGTTCCTAATGTTGTTTGTAGGTTTTTTCTTTGTTTTAGAATTGTGCTTAGTGGAACCTAAATTTCCTAATTCTGGTGGTGCACTGGCTAACGTACCATCTATTCTTAGGGGCACTGAGTCAAATGGAAAATTGGGAGAATTGCCCTGAGGCTCGGTTAGAGGCTGACCGCATGGAAGATCAAAAAAAGATGCGGTGACTCCAAGACTTATATCTAAATCGCCAGTAGCATCTTGTGAAGGTCCAACAGAATCAGCTACCACCGCTTGGGTATCGGCCAGAAATATTGTTGGCGGCAAAGAAAGCCTCCTTTCAGTGCTAGCAATAGCCGAAGATACTGCCCCAATAGTTTGTTGTTTACAACAAGGGGTGGTGATGGACAGAGTCTCTGCATTAAGCAGAATACTCTCACCCAGTCAAGAGATCAGGGCTAGATCCAACACCGTTTTTTAGCTCATTGCACCATCCCAGTTTCAGAACCTGGCTGTATGCAAATTAGTCTGTCCCTGGCCCAGTGCATCGTGGGAACAGGGCAGACCAGACTACAAAAGCCAATTCTTACACTGGGAAGGAAACAAGCTTCCGGGGACCGGTTTCTGGCATTTCAGCCGTCTTCGGCCCGGCTTGCTTGAATCCTGATGGTGCAATGAGCAAGGGACTCACATCTGAGTATACCCTTCCACGCTTAGGGTGGACAAAATTATTTACAACAAGGGGTGGTGATGGACAGAGTCTCTGAATTAAGCAGAATACTCTCACCCAGTCAAGAGATCAGGGCTAGATCCAACCCCGTTTTTTAGCTCATTGCACCATTCCAGTTTCAGTACCTGGCTGTATGCAAATTAGTCTGTCCCTGGCCCAGTGCATCGTGGGAACAGGGCAGACCAGACTACAAAAGCCAATTCTTACACTGGGAAGGAAACAAGCTTCCGGGGACCGGTTTCTGGCATTTCAGCCGTCTTCGGGCCGGCTTGCTTGAATCCTGATGGTGCAATGAGCAAGGGACTCACATCTGAGTATACCCTTCCACGCTTAGTGTGGACAAAATTATTTATAACAAGGGGTGGTGATGGACAGAGTCTCTGAATTAAGCAGAATACTCTCACCCAGTCAAGAGATCAGGGCTAGATCCAACACCGTTTTTTAGCTCATTGCACCATCCCAGTTTCAGAACCTGGCTGTATGCAAATTAGTCTGTCCCTGGCCCAGTGCATCGTGGGAACAGGGCAGACCAGACTACAAAAGCCAATTCTTACACTGGGAAGGAAACAAGCTTCCGGGGACCGGTTTCTGGCATTTCAGCCGTCTTCGGCCCGGCTTGCTTGAATCCTGATGGTGCAATGAGCAAGGGACTCACATCTGAGTATACCCTTCCACGCTTAGGGTGGACAAAATTATTTACAACAAGGGGTGGTGATGGACAGAGTCTCTGAATTAAGCAGAATACTCTCACCCAGTCAAGAGATCAGGGCTAGATCCAACACCGTTTTTTAGCTCATTGCACCATCCCAGTTTCAGAACCTGGCTGTATGCAAATTAGTCTGTCCCTGGCCCAGTGCATCGTGGGAACAGGGCAGACCAGACTACAAAAGCCAATTCTTACACTGGGAAGGAAACAAGCTTCCGGGGACCGGTTTCTGGCATTTCAGCCGTCTTCGGCCCGGCTTGCTTGAATCCTGATGGTGCAATGAGCAAGGGACTCACATCTGAGTATACCCTTCCACGCTTAGGGTGGACAAAATTATTTACAACAAGGGGTGGTGATGGACAGAGTCTCTGAATTAAGCAGAATACTCTCACCCAGTCAAGAGATCAGGGCTAGATCCAACACCGTTTTTTAGCTCATTGCACCATCCCAGTTTCAGAACCTGGCTGTATGCAAATTAGTCTGTCCCTGGCCCAGTGCATCGTGGGAACAGGGCAGACCAGACTGCAAAAGCCAATTCTTACACTGGGACGGAAACAAGCTTCCGGGGACCGGTTTCTGGCATTTCAGCCGTCTTCGGCCCGGCTTGCTTGAATCCTGATGGTGCAATGAGCAAGGGACTCACATCTGAGTATACCCTTCCACGCTTAGGGTGGACAAAATTATGTACAACAAGGGGTGGTGATGGACAGAGTCTCTGAATTAAGCAGAATACTCTCACCCAGTCAAGAGATCAGGGCTAGATCCAACACAGTTTTTTAGCTCATTGCACCATCCCAGTTTCAGAACCTGGCTGTATGCAAATTAGTCTGTCCCTGGCCCAGTGCATCGTGGGAACAGGGCAGACCAGACTACAAAAGCCAATTCTTACACTGGGAAGGAAACAAGCTTCCGGGGACCGGTTTCTGGCATTTCAGCCGTCTTCGGCCCTGCTTGCTTGAATCCTGATGGTGCAATGAGCAAGGGACTCACATCTGAGTATACCCTTCCACGCTTAGGGTGGACAAAATTATTTACAACAAGGGGTGGTGATGGACAGAGTCTCTGAATTAAGCAGAATACTCTCACCCAGTCAAGAGATCAGGGCTAGATCCAACACCGTTTTTTAGCTCATTGCACCATCCCAGTTTCAGAACCTGGCTGTATGCAAATTAGTCTGTCCCTGGCCCAGTGCATCGTGGGAACAGGGCAGACCAGACTACAAAAGCCAATTCTTACACTGGGAAGGAAACAAGCTTCCGGGGACCGGTTTCTGGCATTTCAGCCGTCTTCGGCCCGGCTTGCTTGAATCCTGATGGTGCAATGAGCAAGGGACTCACATCTGAGTATACCCTTCCACGCTTAGGGTGGACAAAATTATTTACAACAAGGGGTGGTGATGGACAGAGTCTCTGAATTAAGCAGAATACTCTCACCCAGTCAAGAGATCAGGGCTAGATCCAACACCGTTTTTTAGCTCATTGCACCATCCCAGTTTCAGAACCTGGCTGTATGCAAATTAGTCTGTCCCTGGCCCAGTGCATCGTGGGAACAGGGCAGACCAGACTACAAAAGCCAATTCTTACACTGGGAAGGAAACAAGCTTCCGGGGACCGGTTTCTGGCATTTCAGCCGTCTTCGGCCCGGCTTGCTTGAATCCTGATGGTGCAATGAGCAAGGGACTCACATCTGAGTATACCCTTCCACGCTTAGGGTGGACAAAATTATTTACAACAAGGGGTGGTGATGATGGACAGAGTCTCTGAATTAAGCAGAAAACTCTCACCCAGTCAAGAGATCAGGGCTAGATCCAACACCGTTTTTTAGCTCATTGCACCATCCCAGTTTCAGAACCTGGCTGTATGCAAATTAGTCTGTCCCTGGCCCAGTGCATCGTGGGAACAGGGCAGACCAGACTACAAAAGCCAATTCTTACACTGGGAAGGAAACAAGCTTCCGGGGACCGGTTTCTGGCATTTCAGCCGTCTTCGGCCCGGCTTGGTTGAATCCTGATGGTGCAATGAGCAAGGGACTCACATCTGAGTATACCCTTCCACGCTTAGGGTGGACAAAATTATTTACAACAAGGGGTGGTGATGGACAGAGTCTCTGAATTAAGCAGAATACTCTCACCCAGTCAAGAGATCAGGGCTAGATCCAACACCGTTTTTTAGCTCATTGCACCATCCTAGTTTCAGAACCTGGCTGTATGCAAATTAGTCTGTCCCTGGCCCAGTGCATCGTGGGAACAGGGCAGACCAGACTACAAAAGCCAATTCTTACACTGGGAAGGAAACAAGCTTCCGGGGACCGGTTTCTGGCATTTCAGCCGTCTTCGGCCCGGCTTGGTTGAATCCTGATGGTGCAATGAGCAAGGGACTCACATCTGAGTATACCCTTCCACGCTTAGGGTGGACAAAATTATTTACAACAAGGGGTGGTGATGGACAGAGTCTCTGAATTAAGCAGAATACTCTCACCCAGTCAAGAGATCAGGGCTAGATCCAACACCGTTTTTTAGCTCATTGCACCATCCCAGTTTCAGAACCTGGCTGTATGCAAATTAGTCTGTCCCTGGCCCAGTGCATCATGGGAACAGGGCAGACCAGACTACAAAAGCCAATTCTTACACTGGGAAGGAAACAAGCTTCCGGGGACCGGTTTCTGGCATTTCAGCCGTCTTCGGCCCGGCTTGCTTGAATCCTGATGGTGCAATGAGCAAGGGACTCACATCTGAGTATACCCTTCCACGCTTAGTGTGGACAAAATTATTTATAACAAGGGGTGGTGATGGACAGAGTCTCTGAATTAAGCAGAATACTCTCACCCAGTCAAGAGATCAGGGCTAGATCCAACACCGTTTTTTAGCTCATTGCACCATCCCAGTTTCAGAACCTGGCTGTATGCAAATTAGTCTGTCCCTGGCCCAGTGCATCGTGGGAACAGGGCAGACCAGACTACAAAAGCCAATTCTTACACTGGGAAGGAAACAAGCTTCCGGGGACCGGTTTCTGGCATTTCAGCCGTCTTCGGCCCTGCTTGCTTGAATCCTGATGGTGCAATGAGCAAGGGACTCACATCTGAGTATACCCTTCCACGCTTAGGGTGGACAAAATTATTTACAACAAGGGGTGGTGATGGACAGAGTCTCTGAATTAAGCAGAATACTCTCACCCAGTCAAGAGATCAGGGCTAGATCCAACACCGTTTTTTAGCTCATTGCACCATCCCAGTTTCAGAACCTGGCTGTATGCAAATTAGTCTGTCCCTGGCCCAGTGCATCGTGGGAACAGGGCAGACCAGACTACAAAAGCCAATTCTTACACTGGGAAGGAAACAAGCTTCCGGGGACCGGTTTCTGGCATTTCAGCCGTCTTCGGCCCGGCTTGCTTGAATCCTGATGGTGCAATGAGCAAGGGACTCACATCTGAGTATACCCTTCCACGCTTAGGGTGGACAAAATTATTTACAACAAGGGGTGGTGATGATGGACAGAGTCTCTGAATTAAGCAGAAAACTCTCACCCAGTCAAGAGATCAGGGCTAGATCCAACACCGTTTTTTAGCTCATTGCACCATCCCAGTTTCAGAACCTGGCTGTATGCAAATTAGTCTGTCCCTGGCCCAGTGCATCGTGGGAACAGGGCAGACCAGACTACAAAAGCCAATTCTTACACTGGGAAGGAAACAAGCTTCCGGGGACCGGTTTCTGGCATTTCAGCCGTCTTCGGCCCGGCTTGCTTGAATCCTGATGGTGCAATGAGCAAGGGACTCACATCTGAGTATACCCTTCCACGCTTAGGGTGGACAAAATTATTTACAACAAGGGGTGGTGATGGACAGAGTCTCTGAATTAAGCAGAATACTCTCACCCAGTCAAGAGATCAGGGCTAGATCCAACACCGTTTTTTAGCTCATTGCACCATCCTAGTTTCAGAACCTGGCTGTATGCAAATTAGTCTGTCCCTGGCCCAGTGCATCGTGGGAACAGGGCAGACCAGACTACAAAAGCCAATTCTTACACTGGGAAGGAAACAAGCTTCCGGGGACCGGTTTCTGGCATTTCAGCCGTCTTCGGCCCGGCTTGGTTGAATCCTGATGGTGCAATGAGCAAGGGACTCACATCTGAGTATACCCTTCCACGCTTAGGGTGGACAAAATTATTTACAACAAGGGGTGGTGATGGACAGAGTCTCTGAATTAAGCAGAATACTCTCACCCAGTCAAGAGATCAGGGCTAGATCCAACACCGTTTTTTAGCTCATTGCACCATCCCAGTTTCAGAACCTGGCTGTATGCAAATTAGTCTGTCCCTGGCCCAGTGCATCATGGGAACAGGGCAGACCAGACTACAAAAGCCAATTCTTACACTGGGAAGGAAACAAGCTTCCGGGGACCGGTTTCTGGCATTTCAGCCGTCTTCGGCCCGGCTTGCTTGAATCCTGATGGTGCAATGAGCAAGGGACTCACATCTGAGTATACCCTTCCACGCTTAGGGTGGACAAAATTATTTACAACAAGGGGTGGTGATGGACAGAGTCTCTGAATTAAGCAGAATACTCTCACCCAGTCAAGAGATCAGGGCTAGATCCAACACCGTTTTTTAGCTCATTGCACCATCCCAGTTTCAGAACCTGGCTGTATGCAAATTAGTCTGTCCCTGGCCCAGTGCATCGTGGGAACAGGGCAGACCAGACTACAAAAGCCAATTCTTACACTGGGAAGGAAACAAGCTTCCGGGGACCGGTTTCTGGCATTTCAGCCGTCTTCGGCCCGGCTTGCTTGAATCCTGATGGTGCAATGAGCAAGGGACTCACATCTGAGTATACCCTTCCACGCTTAGGGTGGACAAAATTATTTACAACAAGGGGTGGTGATGGACAGAGTCTCTGAATTAAGCAGAATACTCTCACCCAGTCAGAGATCAGGGCTAGATCCAACACCGTTTTTTAGCTCATTGCACCATCCCAGTTTCAGAACCTGGCTGTATGCAAATTAGTCTGTCCCTGGCCCAGTGCATCGTGGGAACAGGGCAGACCAGACTACAAAAGCCAATTCTTACACTATTCTTACAATAGTTTGTTGTAGCATGATGTCAATTGCTGTAAGGGTAGGAACTGGTTGCGGGACAGATTCATTTTGTTTCGTTTTGGAGCGTAGGACAGGCACTCTGCCAGGTTTCGAACCCTTCCTCATATTTGTGACAGGGCAGTAGGGCAGTTTTCAGATATGGGAGTATTCGAAAGATTTGGAATCCTCACCTTTATCTCACGTTGCTCGACAGGAAAGAGATGTGGCCCGGCTCGGCCTCCTCTGGCCGCTGAGGGCCGTAGAGGGCCCGCCCTTTGCCCGGGCTTAGCCCCGGGCGCTCCCGCGCGCTCCCGCACAGCGGTGCTCTCACGTCTTTATGGGGCCGTAAGGCGATGGGTGAAGGTGGGCGGTGCGGTCAGGGAGAGCGGGCCAGGTCACACGGCCAGTGGAATAACGAATAACCCGGACTCCTGGGAAAGCGAGTCCCGGTATCCACGCTCGCAGCCCTGCCCTGTCACACACCCTCAGGCACCACAAGAGTCAAGCCCTCAGTCCACGGGGCGATGCGGGACCCGCGGAGCGGGTTCCGCGAGGCTTGGGGTTTAAAAATAGAGTCAGCAGCAGGAACAGCGCTGAAAACAGAAGTCCAGAGTATCCCACGAAGTTAGAGCGTCCTCGCCTTTTCAGCTGGGTGAAGGTGGGCGGGGCGGTCAGGGAGAGCGGGCCAGGTCACACGGCCAGTGGAATAACCGGGACTCCTGGGAAAGCAAGTCCCGGTATCCACGCTCGCAGCCCTGCCCTGTCACACACCCTCAGGCACCACAAGAGTCAAGCCCTCAGTCCACGGGGCGATGCGAGACCCGCGGAGCGGGTTCCGCGAGGCTTGGGGTTTAAAAATAGAGTCAGCAGCAGGAACAGCGCTGAAAACAGAAGTCCAGAGTATCCCACGAAGTTAGAGCGTCCTCGCCTTTTCAGCTGGGTGAAGGTGGGCGGGGCGGTCAGGGAGAGTGGGCCAGGTCACACGGCCAGTGGAATAACCGGGACTGCGAAACCGGGACTGGGAAAGCGAGTCCCGGTATCCACGCTCGCAGCCCTGCCCTGTCACACACCCTCAGTCAAGCCCTCAGTCCACGGGGCGATGCGGGAACCGCGGAGCGGGTTCCGCGAGGCTTGGGGCTTAAAAATAGAGTCAGCAGCAGGAACAGCGCTGAAAACAGAAGTCCAGAGTATTTTTCAAAAGGCGATGCAGTATGGTTGACTGTCACACTAAGGTTAATACCGACAGGCACATATATCGACTCCATAATATCCATTACCAGTACCAACATACCGTCAAGATAAGTATGAATTTTAAAACATAGGTTTACTATTTTTACCTCCGTATGTACTTCCCTTAATCATATTTAAGTAGTCGAATTTGTGGAGGCGATAAAGGTGCACTGAGAAATTACAACTTCCTTTTTGTGGTAGTGCATACAAAATTCACCAATTTCTTCATTGGGTACTTGAGGTTTCTACACGTTCACTGCTCTTACTTTCTAGCGCTTTTGCATGTCACCTACACCCTGTCTCTGTTTTAAGACACATTGGGGCAGATTTATGAGGCACTTGCGCCACGTTTACGCCGCTGTTGCGTCACGCAAGGCGGCGTAAACGTGGCGCATCACTACGAACGATTTACAACGTGACGCATCTAGGCAGATGCGTCACGTTGTAAAGCCCTGCGCCGCTTGTGGGCGTTCCGGCGCAGGGTGGGCGTTCCGGGGCAGGTGCGCCTCGCAAAAGTGGCTGAGTGAAATCTATAAGATTTCACTCAGTCACTTTCAGGCCAATGCTGCGTTAAAAGCCTGCGCCTGCTTGAAGCAGGCGTAGGTCTTGACGCAGCATTGTGGAGATGGGGCACCCCCGAGCCTTGCTGGAGCTGCGTCGCGCTTGCGACGCAACTCCAGCAATGCGTCACCTTTACGGCACAGATGCGTCACGCATCTGTGCCGTTTTTGCCCCATGGTGCACCGCATCATAAATGCGGCGCACCATGGGTGGCGGAGCTGTGGCGCACTGTGGCGCATGTTAACTGGCGCATCCCTGGGGATGCGCCAGTTAACATAAATCTGCCCCCATTGATTTTTTGTTACTGTTACTATTATTATGATTTGCAACTTAGTTGATGGTAGTCGTAGTCTAATCAGTTCTGTATCAGGTCCAGACAGGTTTGTTCGTAAAATCTTAGCTCAGTCCTGGGTAGCTGTAGCTCAGAGAAGTCAGGCTTTACCAAAGGATCAAGGGTAAAGCATTAAGAGATACCAAAACAAAGAAGGAAAACGTGACACAATAGAATTCAAACAGAAATGTATAAAAATAGATTGTATTTTTATCTTTAAAGAGACACATGAACAATAAAAAGCAACTAAAGGGTTCTGAAGATATGATTTTTTAAAGAAACAATAAATCACATAACTACACTTGACACAATAAATCTGTGTAATCTACTGCGACTCACGGTTTAGGGTTAGCCACAACAAGGAACTTGAAAATGGCTATACAAGCAATCTTGGGGTAGCCAATCTGGCAAGGAGCCAAACACAGCGATCAACAAGGACAACAGAACAGTTACCTTTCAAGGAAATTAACTCCAGTTCAGTTCCAAGTTCTGTAGGCAAACTGCCTTAGGAATCAATGGAGTGGTCCTGATGCAAAGGATACAGAATGCTGAAGACGCTCAAGGATGCTGAGTGAATGTCCAGTGACTTCCTGGGGCCACTCCTCTGTTCACAAATACAGCGGGGTGACTTTGACCACAGGGGTCAATATCTAAGTCCCGGTGAAGTCCAGTCAAAAGCCAGTTGCCACTGGTCTACCTGCTTACAGCTACAGCGAAATCACAGTTCCCTTTATCTTATAGTAACTTCCATGCTTAGAGACCAAACTGCACTCCGACAACTCTCTTGGGTCCAGCAGACTTGTTGCAAATTTTGAGGGTTGGGACTCAGTCACTCAGGCTGCACTTTGAGTGTCAGGCATTTTTGCAAATCACCAAGGCAGGCCTCTTCAGCTTTTATGGCCCTGTGGCTGTAACAGGGAGTCAGTAAATTGACTCTTGGCATAACCTTTTCTGTCTGGTATTTGAGGATGACTTTTTCTCGATCAGGGCACCACGGGCCCAGTCCTCTCCTTGCTAGCCGAGGCAGCAGACGTTCCAGTCCAGTCTTTGATGCATCCTCTCTTTGCCGGGTCCAGGAAACAGAAGGGAATTCCTTCTGCAGTGTTCTCTCCAGTTCAATGTGAGCTGAGGTCTGAGTGCAAAAGGGGACACTTTTTATGCTCCTCTCTTTACCTCGGGGGATGTCGCAACTTCTAGCCAATGGGCTATCAGGTCCCTTTCTGCCTAATGACATCTTCTTGTGAAGTGTGGTATTTAGCTAGTCCTGAATGCACAACTCAGACTACTCCCAACAAAGCAGAACCCCTCTCTTGGTATGTGGAGCCTCCTAACCCATCCCAGAGGTGTAGTTACCTAGGGGCTACACCCCCAAAGAAAATATAGTTTGCCAATGGCTTCTATCCATCTGTCTGAGATGCCAGTCTGTCTGTCTGAAATGTGCCCTTCAAAGGCAGCGTTTCTTTTGAAGCCCACCTTTTGGGCTTACATCTGCTTGGCCATCCTCCCAAGGGGAGGTTACACCTCTTCCAATGGCAATCCATTTTTGTCCATTTCTGAGAATTGTTCCTACCTCCCTCAACAGGGAAGAAGACTGTCTCAAGAACAGCAATTTGTGGTCACTAGAAACTTTGAGCAACACAGTGTCAACTCCTCTAACGTTGCCATTTGTGCAAAAGTTACATTAAATTCGGCTTGAGCATCAAGTCAGGTGTAATGCAATGATGCTTTTTATACCTTGAAGTATCATATTTAGTATTTTTTTTTATGTAGTTTATACAGCGCGCAGCTACCCCCGAAGGGGTGTCCCGGCGCTAGAACCAGAGCCTCAAGGGAAAAGGGGAGGAAAAGGATATCAACAAGATAGGGATCACAATCCGGAGAACAGCCAGGTTTTTAGTCTACCACGGAAGATGGGTTCAGATGGGCAGAACCTAAGATCGATTGGGAGGCAGTTCCACAGTTTAGCAGAGATAACGCTGAACCCTCTGCCGCCCATTCTGGCGCGTCGAAAGCGAGGTGAAATCAGGAGGCGTAAGTTGTTAGATCTCAGTGATCTAACGGAATGAGATATTGACACTCGCTTTTTCAGGTAGCTAGGTCCAAGGCCGTTGATAGCTCGGAAGGCGAGGGTGAGGATCTTGAACTGGATGCGGCTTGCAATGGGAAGCCAGTGGAGCTCTTTGCGATAAGCGGCAACTGACTGACGGTAGGGGATATTTCCGATCAGTCTAGCCGCCGCGTTCTGAACGATCTGGAGCCGATCGATCAGATATTGAGGAGCGCCAGCGTATAGGCTGTTGGCGTAGTCCATGTGAGAAGTGACGAGGGCCTGAGTGACTGTTCGGCGGGCGTCCAAGGGGAGGTAGGGAAGGATCTTCTTAATCATGCGCAGCTTCATGAAGCAGGCAGATGTGACCTTATTGACTTGTGCTTTGCATGAGAGAGAGTCGTCGAACTGGTAGCCCAGGTTGCGTACTGAATGGACAGGGGTGGGTGCGGGGTCAAGTGCTCTGGGCCACCACAGGGAGGGGGAATAGGATTTTTTTGGTTAAAAAAACAGCACTTCTGTTTTATCAGCATTGAGTCTTAAGTGATTGTTAGTCATCCATACACAAATGTTGTCTAGACATTGGCGGAAGTTGGCAAACGTGGAGTCCGAGTGGTCTCTAAAGGAAAATATCAGCTGAGTATCATCAGTGTAGGAGACCACTCTGACTCCACAAGACTCCACCACGGCGGCCAGGGGTGCGAGATAAACGTTAAAAAACAGAGGGCTGAGGGCAGAACCCTGCGGGACACCACACAGCAGGGGTTTATCCTCTGATTTAAAAGGCCTAAGCATCACCCTCTGACTTCTGCCAGTGAGGAAGGATTCAATCCAGGTGAGAGCGGTGCCACCGATTCCGACCTGCTTGAGACGGTCTAGAAGGATTTTGTGGGAGACCGTATCAAAAGCGGCGGATAGGTCGAGGAGGACCAGCATGGCCTCCTCGCCCCTATCCACACACTCGCGAATAGTCTCAGCCACTTCCAAAAGAGCCGTCTCAGTGCTGAAACCTGCTCTGAATCCGGATTGAGAGTCGTGCAACAGAGAGTTGTCCTCCAAATACTCTGTGAGTTGCAGTTGCACGGCCTTTTCCAGGATTTTTGCGGGTTTGGGGAGGAGGGAAATGGGACGGTAGTTAGCGAATTTAGTGGGGTCGGCATCGGGCTTTTTCAGGATGGGTACCACCAGTGCTTCCTTCCACGTGGTTGGGAAGATGCCATGATGGAGGGAGGCATTCCAGATGGAGAGAAAGGAGTTGGCCAGTGAAGGGGCCAGATCACCCATGAGTTTGGCAGGGATAGGGTCAGAGGGGGCGGCAGATCTGCATTGGGTGAATAGCCTGAGTGCGGTCTCAAGAGTCAGCTCGTTATAGGACTGCAGGGAGGCGGATTCCGGGGACCTTATATGGGGGCACGGGGGGGGGGATACCACAGTAGGGAATGAGGCACATAGTTTATTTATTTTTTCAAGGAAATAGTCCGAGAGTCCATCGCATAGTGCCTGGCTAGCGGAGTTCTGCGTGGCCCTAGCGGGGGGGGTTGATGAAATCTTTGACAATGGTGAAAAGGATTTTTGAGGAGTTTTTGGCGTTAGCAATTTGTAATGAGAAGTAGTCTCTCATAGTGTTTTTTTTTGTTTAAGAAAATTTTTCAGAGCGGTTTTGTAAATAATTTTGGCTTCAGGGTCGTAGTTCTGCCGCCACTTGCGTTCGAGTATTTTACATCTGCTCTTCTCCTCACGGAGGGTAGTAGAGAACCAAGGAGCAGAGGGGCGGGATCTGGCGGAGGAGATGGATTTGAGGGGGCGATGGAATCGATAGCCTGGAGCAATGCAGTATTAAGCCTGGAAACATTTCCATCAATGTCACTGGAAAGAGGGTCCGGTTGAAAGTGGAATAATGGGTCAAAGGTGGCAGAGGTGACTTTATGCCACTTTCTCCCCGGCTCTTTCCTGGGGACCGTAGGGGCGGGTTTCGAACATAGCGCAAGGTTGAAAGGGATAAGATAGTGGTCAGTATAATATGTAACAAAAGGGACCCCCTGATAATGCTAGATAGTTCCTAGGTCAGGGCACAAATATTATAAAAATAACTTATCCTAGGCAACTAATAGGTCCTATATGGATAACAAGTGCTATAGTGACAAAAATACTTGTAGCCTAACACAAATCACCCTCATGTAGTGCACATTAAATACATGTATTAACAATAAACATCAAAGTGATATTCATGGTTCATTTATTAAAAACACAGAGATTATTCAATCACAGTACTAACATAATAAAAAAGAATGTGTTAAAAAATATTTTTCCAAATGATCATATTCCAAATAACAGTCATGTCAATTTATACACATGATAATAAAAAGATTTTTAACAATACAGCAAATCAAACAAGTGGTGTTAACGATATGTCTCAAGATAGTGGTCAGACCAGGAGAGAGGGAGGGAAGGGAGGACTGTGATGTTAGAGAAGTTAGCAAAGATTAGATCGAGGGTATGCCCAGCTGTGTGTGTAGGGCCTTTGACTAATTGTAATAAGTTCAGACTCTGCATAGTTTCCAGTAGGTTGTTAGCTTTCGAGCAGAGAGGATTGTCCACATGGAGGTTGAAGTCTCCTAGCGCCAGAAAGTATTGGTGTTTGAGGGAGAGATCAGCCAACAGGTGGGTAAGTGCAGTTAGGGAGAGAGTGGAGGCGGTAGGAGGATTGTAAACTAATGTACCCGCCAATATAACTGCCGCGGTGTCCGAGACAGTGAAGTACATAGCTTCAATCATCCCAATGTTTGTCAATTTGGTAATAGACAAATGAAGATGGGATTTGAGGATGATGGCTAGACCGCCTCCTGATTTGCCCCCTGCCCGATTGATGCCCTTTAAGGTATAGCCTGGCGGGGTGGCAAGGTGGATATCAGGGGTAGAGGAATCTGTGATCCAAGACTCGGTAAGGAATAAGATGTCCCAAGCGTCGGAGATAATTGACATCCAAATCTCGTTGGCATGGCGGGGCAAAGACCGGCAGTTAACCAGGCCAGCTTTCAGCGTCAGGGGGTGGGACTGGCGGTTAGGCAGGTTAGGGTAGGGAGAGGAGCGAAGGCTCCAAGGCGGGAGCGTAAAATTACATTGAGGGCAGTTAAAAGAGGCATCCTCCAAGTGATCAGGACTACATCGTGTAGTGGCAGAGCAGGTTGTGGGTTTTAAGAGGAGTAGTTGGGATTTTGTCCAACACGTGCGGTCAGAGACAGCCGGACGGGCAGGGGGACTGGCCCTAGGCACGGTCCAGGCACGGACGGGCGCAGACGGGCTTGCCTTAGGCACGCCCGCTGCGCCCGTCCGCTGCGCGTACGGAAGTGACACATACTTTTATGCAGATGAGGGGTGTGGCCTCCAAGGGGGCGTGGCCTAATCACACGCCGGCAATGGCGCCGTGTTTGTTTTAGAGAAACCCGCTGTCAGCGCTGGGGCAGCCGTGCGGTGAATTAACAGGAACGAGTCCTGTGCAGCCAGGTGAGAAATGCTCTTAAAATCAGCAAAATATCATAAAGTGACACACAAAGTTTAAAACAATTTATCTCTATCTACCGGCTTTTCGCCTCAGGAGGTTCAGGGTTCTGTCAGGCAGCGCTCTTGCTTCAGCTTAAGTACCTGCTCGGAAGGGGGCGTGACCTCCAAGGGGGCGTGGCCCAATCGCACGCCGGCAATGGCGCCGTGTTTGTTTTAGAGAAACCCGCTGTCAGCGCTGGGGCAGCCGTGCGGTGAATTAACAGGAGCGAGTCCTGTGCAGCCAGGTGAGAAATGCTCTTAAAATCAGCAAAATATCATAAAGTGACACACAAAGTTTAAAACAATTTATCTCTATCTCCCGGCTTTTCGCCTCAGGAGGTTCAGGGTTCTGGCAGGCAGCGCTCTTGCTTCAGCTTAAGTACCTGCTCGGAAGGGGGCGTGGCCTCCAAGGGGGCGTGGCCTAATCGCACGCCGGCAATGGCGCCGTGTTTGTTTTAGAGAAACCCGCTGTCAGCGCTGGGGCAGCCGTGTGGTGAATTAACAGGAGCGAGTCCTGTGCAGCCAGGTGAGAAATGCTCTTAAAATCAGCAAAATATCATAAAGTGACACACAAAGTTTAAAACAATTTATCTCTATCTCCCGGCTTTTCGCCTCAGGAGGTTCAGGTATTCCCATTTAGAAGTTACCAATGCTGAATTCTCAGCGAGTACACCTCTACTGGTCAATGGGGTTACTAGCCTTTCCACAGTAAAAACAACAATGCAGAGTGTTTACTGATAAGACATATTAAGTTACTAAACCAAATGTCTATATTTTTTATATAAGGTTCCCCGCCTTTGTAATATTAACAGAAATGCTAAGCTTCGGGATGATCTCAGGGCTCCATATTAATCGTGCACAGTCCAGGGTGGTCCCACTGGGTAGGACAGCTCAGATTACAGAATGCAGGGTTTGAGGGGATCGATTCAATTCTGGACGGAGTTGCTGTTATCCCTTATGAGACGCATTGCACTCATTAAAATGATTGTTTTTCCCCGCTGTCTGTATACATTGCAACACTCCCTCTATCTAATTCCTTGATGGTACTTCCTCATACTGGAAAGCCTCATCAGGGACCTACTATGGGGGAAAAACACAAACAAGTGCGATTAACGACCCTACAGAGAACGTGGGAGCGAGGAGGTCTGGAGGTGCCCAGACTTGAATTGTATTACATGGCTGCCCAACTGCAACATGCAGTCCACTTGTTAGATAACAATGAAAACTGGGAAAAATCGCTATTGGTCGGCACTTATGAAGGTAGTTTGTTGGCTGAGCTGTTAATGCTAAGAGCGTGAGTTCCTGGGAAATATCCTTATATAATATGACAAGTGGCAACAGTGTGGGAGGATGTTGTCAGGAAAGTAGTTCAACGCACACTGACATGCCCCTATGGGTGATCCAATCCTTTGCGGCCATAGTAGACTCTATGTCTGTTTGTCTCTGGAAAGATGGCAGCTGCCAGTTGTTGGGAGACCTCTATGCAAATGGACAGTTTCTGTCCCGGGAGGAGGCACGGGACACCTTTGACCTAGGCATAGGTCAGTTTCTCCAATATGATAAAATATCTAGTGTAGCTCAGGAGCTATGGCAGGGCTTCCCAGAGGAATCCCCCACCACCATCATATTACATATTCTACTCGCCATGGCATGGGGTAAGAGTTGTCTCACATCTTTACTGGGCACTCCGCGAGGACCTGCCCGTAGCACCATTACCACTTCAGCAGAAGTGGGATATGCTATTGGGTGAACCCATGACTGCAGGTGAATGGAAAAGGGTGTACGAAGGGGTGCAGAAGGTCAGCACAAATACACGATTTTAAACTCCTCCGATAAAATGTAGTGCATCAAACTTACTTTAGCCCACGTACATTTCACCAATATATCAAACCCGTTCAGATAGTTGTCCTAGATGTGGAACCCGAGGGGCAGATTTCCACCACTTGATTTCTCACTTCTCATTGTAACACTGCTAATGGGAGGAGATATTGACTCGCCTAGGAGAAGCGGCAGGTTGGACCATACTAAGAGAGGTTAATCAGATCCTGCTTGGACTATTACCCAAGCCCAAAACAAAAAAGCTAAGCAGACGCTTTGTTAATATGGGGTTAGTTTTAGCGAAAAGACATATAGTAATTACATGGATGCACCCTCAACCACCAAAATTTACAAATTAGATCAGAGACATGAGTGAATGGGCAACCGCAGAGGTGGTGCGAATGAGATTTGTAAGAAAGGATGAGAAAGTTGAAGAAGACCGACTGGCATGGACCACGATGTTGATGGATCTGCAGAAGTATCAGGAGTTGGTCTCCCAAGAGAACAAAGGAAGGAAATGCCCGTAATTGCATCAGACAATGTGTGTGGCACATAAATAATCCAACATTCCAGGATAAACAAATATATATTTGTACAGGGTTGAGAATCCGGACCAACCCTGAATCGGATGGAATGGGGGGTGAGGGGGTTCAGGGGGGATTTTGTTAATGGTTTGTTCTGTTTATTAGTGACTCACTGTATTAGGATGCTTAAAAGATGTATAAGAAGATGAAAATGTTAGATGATAGAATCTCTGGAACTAATAAATAGAATGGCCTGAGAACAGACCACAATGCAAATAATTGTTGAAAAGTAAACTTTGTATGCACATTGTTGTTCCAGGATATATTCCAAAATGTATAAGTGTGAAATGCCAATAAACAAATAAACAAATAAAAAAAGTACCCTTCCTTGGTACTCAGTAGGCTTGACATAGGCTGGCTTCCAACTATTAAAAAACAGAAAGTTTTGGCTTTGCCATTACATTAAACAGCAAAGTTGAATTAGCAGTGCAAAACTGCTCTGGCAGCCTACAGTGGCAGTCTGGGAGTCTCCCCCCTTTTTTATTTATCAAAAGACAGCAGAATTTTGTTAGCTCAAATTAATTCATACACTCACATATCACCACTGATGTACAATCATATAGCGAATAACACAGGTATTAGCACATACTATCAACAGCATTCTCATATATCGCACAATTGCTTGAATAAGGCAGCTATCTGCCAGTTTCACCGTCATGAGCTTTTTCGCAGTTCTGCCAAATGTTTACGATCTGCTTATTTGCGCCCACTCTTTGCATACAGGTTCTCCTGGCTTTTAATCTTGAAGACTTCATTGTGCCACTGATCCACAGTAGGTAAAGCTAGCATCTCTCAGTTTGCCAAAATAAGTGACTTTACCACTCAGGTAGCTATGAACCCGAGCTAGTTTTTGTAGTATCCTACCTGTAATTGAATGCCTCCCTGGCATTCTTTTTCAGTGTTCCATGTTGCCTGGTGATGACTCTCCTCCATCTGTTCATTTTTAGAATGTTTTGGGGTTAAATGTTTATTACAGTTGAGATACTTGTAACTGGTGAAGCTGCGGTCTCATGCTCCACAACCGTGTAACCAACAAATAAACTAAGACAACTTACCTTGGCTCCAATCACTACAAATTGTTGGTGACAAGGATGGTTACACGGTGGAACCCTCGACTAGCTGTTTGGTTTTCAAGTTTTCCTCTTCACAAACGCTGCTTTCCTGGACATCAGCACCATCTGGCACTCTCAAGCATTCAACTGACTCCAGAAATTCATCAATATCCTGCTCATAGTGTGATCTTTGTCACAAGTGTTGTTCCCAGTGCTTTTTGCCAGCCCTGTGTGACACCAGCGCCTCGATTCTGACGTGAAGTATCTTGTGTCCGGAGCTGTCTGAGATGCCTTTCATGATTTGCTGCTTGTGGGGAGACCTTTCAAGTTTGTTTTGGGGTTTTTGTGTTGTTTCTTTGCCGCTGGTCCGCCCTTGCTGTGTGTGGACCCTCTGCATCCAACATTCAGCTCAAGGGATTCTGAGCAGTTTGCTTTTCCAGCGCGTGCTGGACTCATTGCTCATTGTCTTCACCTTTGGATTCTGTATGCATGCGCGGCCAACAATTCACAGCCAACCCAGTCCCTGCCTTCACGCATGTGTGGCCATGAAGTCATCGCACTAGCAGGTACATGCATCATTGAATGTGTTTGCGATTCCTTATTAGCGATTTTTAAGGAATCGCAAATAAGGAATCGCAAAACGGTATGCATGACAAAAATAGCGATTTTTTAAGGAATCGGTAAAATTCGCAGATAAAATTGCGATTCCTTGTATTTGCGATCTCGCGATTTCGCACATTGCGAGGTCGCGCATTGATACATGTTGATGACATCAGAACCAGGAAATGTGCTGTCCAAGCCTCATTTTCATTACTGAGGCTCAGGGGAGGAGGAAGCTGGCTCTGGGAGCAGAGGAGAGTGAGAGGGAGAGAGACTGAGTACACCTGGAAAGAACAGCAAAATGGAATCTGACAATCAAGTACAGGACAGCTAAAGTTCAAGGAAGAGAAAACTTAAATTCTCTGAAAAAGAATTAGAGACGCTAATTGAGGGTGTAGTGCACAGCAATGACAAGCTGTTTGGGAAAGCCTTACTGAAGGTACCTGAGCAGGAAAAACGTAAAATATGGATCAGGATTCAGAACCAAGTTAATGCCATGGGGGTGACTCACCATTCAACAGAGGAACTGAAAAAGAGATGGTACGATTTGCGCAGCCGTGCCAAGGCGCGCATTGCAGACCGTTTGAAGGAGGCACATAAGACAGCAGGGGCACACCACCAGACACAGGAAACACTCCCATGGAGGAATTGGTGGAGTCAACCATCCAGCCTGAAGCTGTTGTTGGAGTCACGCAGCTGGACAACTCCGGAGCTGCACACACGTCTGAAGGTAAGAGAAATGCATGTTTAAATTGCCCCAAGTACATAAGTCAGGATGTCAGCTGGCACAGCATAAGCACACACTGTAAAGCCTGTACTACTATTACATTACTAAGGGAAGAGCATCATGGGAGTTGTAGTCAGGCTAAGTACTGACAATGACACACACACACAGATATGCCAAAAATGGTTAGAAATAGTGTAGCAGATGTCCCAAACAAAATGAAATTTATTAATTGTGAACTGTGACATGACCTCACAAGCATACATTGATGCAGTTTTGCACTGTTTAACCTCACAGATGCAGAACGTAATGAGGCCGGGGACAGTGATGGTCTGGAAATGCAGCACAGCAGCGCATCAGAACATGAGGACACACCAGCTCTGCAAACTACCCAGTCACGTGTGCCTCATTCCCGTAGGTCACCTGTCCCAACACTGCGTCCCATGGCGTCCGATGATGAGGGCAATGCTGCACCTGCAGTCAGTGTACGGCAAACATTCATTGCAACATCCACACCAACACAGATCCGGAGAGGCAGATGCTCCGTTCACATCACCTGCAGAGCAAGAACACTCGGTTAGTGAAGGAGGAAATTGCTAAGATGTCAGGCAACATTGCAGTACTGGCCAGTAGTGTCCAGGAACTCACAAAGGTCATGCAGGAGGGGCATGCATCGCGCAACAGACAGCACCGTCAACTGATGCAGCAACTCAAAAATCAAGGAAAGGCCCAACAATAGGCTGGCCACAGCCACAACACTGCTGGCGCGTAGATCAGTGACTATGCAGATGGAAATGTGTCATTGGAGTGGAGATGTTGCCAAAGCACTACATCAAGTGACAAATGGAGTAGACATGATGAATGCATCTGGTAGTCGAGTGCACATTACTGGACTAGATGAAAGTAGTGAGTGTGCCTCAAGCCTGAGCAGTACAACAGTGCCTGTTGCAAGTGCAGTGAGACGCACTACTCGCAGCGCCACCCCATCCACTACCAACGAAAGGCAAGAAGATGCTGCGGCAGACAGACGTCTGGGTGTTCGAGGGAAAAAACGCTAGGCTCCCATCCTGACATTTGGCTTTAAATGGTGACTTAAACATTGACACGCTGTGACCTAATCACTGACTCTCAAGTACATTTCATTTTACTTTTGGACTCATTTTTTTTATTCAAATGAATCTTGTGACATTTGTCACTTTGGATGTTTGCTTCTGTTCCCTGGTCACAATTCATTTACATAAAGTATACTTTGCATTGCATTTAATGTGTTTGTGTCTTCATTACTCACCTCAGAAGTAATTCTGTGTAGTCTCCAATCTGCGCCTGCGCCCTTCTGCTGCGCCTGTGCCTTGTTGGGCAGGGTGGTGTGGCACTTGTTGGTTTCCATCCTCCGAGTCACTGTCAGACTCCATTTCCAAACCTCCCTTTGTCGCTATGTTGTGCAGCATGGCACATGCTGCCACTATCTTGCAGCATTTGACGGGACTGTATTTCATTGCGCCTCCAGTCTTATGAAGGCGTCTAAATCGGCTCTTGAGCAGCCCAAATGTTCGCTCTATCACAATCTTTGTAGAGATATGTGCTGCATTGTATCTCCTTTGTGCGGCTGTGGCTGGATTGAGATATGTTGTCAGCAGATAATTTCGCAAGGTGTATGCGCTGTCACCTACATGTGAGGGATAAAAGGCTATCAGTGGTTGTTTTAGTTTTACATTTGTACAAGGAATGAAATGATGTATTGCACATAATTACCTAGCAGATGTCCCTCTCCAAACTCTCCCCTTGCTAGACGGGTCTGAATGCCACTTTGCCAGAAGATATACGAATCATGTGCACTACCAGGAAATTGTGACACAATGTCCGTTGTAATGTTCTTTGCGTTACACACAACCTGAATATTCAGGGACTGATAACTTTTCCTATTGCGATACATATATTCATGAGCTGCAGGGGGCCATATCGCCACATGGGGGCAATCAATACAACCCAGTACTTGGGGGAAGCCAGCAATTTGATAAAAATCCTGCTTGGTCCTAGCTATTTCATGGGCTGTGGTAGGGAAACTTATGTGTGTGTGTATCTGGACCATCATAGCATCAAGGAAATCTGCCAATATCCGTGACATTGCACTTTGAGACACAACTCCTGCTACTGCAATGACTCCCTGAAAAGTGCCTGACGCCAGTAGATGTAGTTTGGTCTGTTCTGTTCCCAAGAGACACAGGTTTAAGACTGATATGCATATGTCTGTGCCCAAACTTGGGTGGCAAAAGAATGATGGATTTAGCCCAGATCTTTTGACTGGGGACGAATGTTTGCATTGTCAGCATTCCATCCATCATTTGTTTGCTGGAACACTTTTCACCCATAAGTGGGATGGGTATGCCCAGACGTGGGTCCCTTGCTCACTGTGCCATTGGATTCATGCTAGCCTGGCAGAAGAACGGTGACATACCCTGAAACCGGTCACAAGATGCTTGTTTCCTGGCCAGGGAGGACCTGGCCTGGCGGTTTGATCTGAACTGTTGCCATGGGGTACAGGGTCAAGACTGATTTGCATATGGCTGGGTCCAAACTGGGGTGGCATAGTGGGCAAAAGAACGTTGGATTTATCCCAGATCTTTTGACTGGGGGAGAATGTTTGCATTGTCAGCATTCCTTCCATCTTTTGTTTGCTGTAACACCTTTCGCCCTACGTGGGATGGGTATGCCCAGACGTGGGTCACTTGTTCACTGTGCCACTGGATTCAAGCTAGCATGGCTGAAGAAGTGTGACATACAGTGAAATCGGTCCTAGGATGTTTGTTTCCAGTGCAGGGAGGACCTGGCCTGGCAGTTTGGTCTGGACTATTCCCATGGGGCACAGGTTCAAGACTGATATGCATATGGCTGGGTCCAAACTGCGGTGGCGTAGTGGGTAAAAGAACAATGTACTTAACTCAGATCTTTTGACTGGGGGAGAAAGTTTGCATTGTCTGCATTCCGGACATCATTTGTTTGCTGTAACACTTTTCACCCTAAGTGGGATGGGTATGCCCAGACGTGGGTCACTTTCTCACTGTGCCACTGAATTCAAGCTAGCCTGGCTGAAGGAAGGTGACATATCCTGAAACCGGTCCCAGGATGCCTTTTTACAGTCCAGGGAGGACCTGGCCTTGCAGTTTGGTCTGGACTGTTACCATGGGGCAAAGGTTCAAAACTGATTTGCATATGGATGGGTCCAAACTGGGGTGGCATAGTGGTCAAAAGAACGATGGATTTAGCCCAGATCTTTTGACTGGGGAGAATGTTTGCATTGTCAGCATTCCGTCCATCATTTGTTTGCTGTAACACTTTTCGCCCAAGTGGGATGGGTATGCCCAGACCTGGGTCCCATACTCATTGTGCCACTGCTTTAAAGCTAGCCTGGCTGAAGAAGGGTGATATACCCTGAAACCGGCCCCATGATGCTTGTTTTCGGTCCAGGGAGGACCTGGCCTGGAAGTTTGGGCTGGACTGTACCCATGGGGCACAGGTTCAAGACTGATATGCATATGTCTGTGCCCAAACTGGGTTGGCGTAGTGGGCAAAAGAACGATGGATTTAGCCCAGATCTTTTGACTGGGAAAGAATGTTTGTATTGTCAGCATTCCGTCCATCATTTGTTTATGTAACACTTTTCGCCCAAGTGGGATGGGTATGCCCAGACTTGAGTCCCTTGCTCACTGTGCCACTGCATTAAAGCTAGCCTGGCTGAAGAAGGGTGACATACCCTGAAACCGGTCCCAAGATGCTTGTTTCCAGTCCAGGAAGGACCTTGCCTGGCAGTTTGGTCTGAACTGTTCCCATGGGGCAAAGGTTCAAGACTGGTTTGCATATGGATGGGTCCAAACTGGGGTGACGTAGTGGGCAAAAGAACGATGGATTTAGCCTAGAACTTTTGACTGGGGGCGAATGTTTGCATTGTCAGCATTCTGTCCATCTCTTTTTTTGCTGTAACACTTTTCACCCTAAGTGGGATGGGTATACCCAGACGTGGGTCCCTTGCTCACTGTGCCACTGGATTCAAGCTAGCCTGGCTGAAGGAAGGTGACATACCCTGAAACCGGTCCCAGGATGCCTTTTTTCCAGTCCAAGGAGGACCTGGCCTTGCAGTTTGGTCTGGACTGTTACCATGGGGCAAAGGTTCAAGACTGATTTGCATATGGAAGGGTCCAAACTGGGATGGCATAGTGGTCAAAAGAACGATGGATTTAGCCCAGATCTTTTGACTGGGGGAGAATGTTTGCATTGTCAGCATTCCGTCCATTGTTGTGAATCTATCTAGGACCCTAATCAAGATATCCTCGATTCATGCCCTTATGTGGTTATAACGCAACATATCCTTATAAAGGCATAGGAATCATGTCCATATCTAGTCATAGCCCATGCAGTCCAAATACGGCAAGGCTACTCCCATAGAGTCTTAGAAAGTACAACGCGTTCTTTAAACAAACCAAGCCTCCAGCAGCCCGGGAATTCCCCCTGCTGTTGTTTTGATTTGCACAAGAACTCCTGGAGTCCAGAAAGAACTGTTAGTTCTTAGTGACGTCTTATGCCCAACCTTACGTCAAACTCAGCACCTTTCAGGTATAAATATACCGATGTTGCCTTAAGCAAACACACTGTGGTTTGGAGCAGAGCGGCTATCTACTTGCCCGACGCCCAGCTGATGCGAGTGCCAAAGGAAGCCGACCCTCCCATTTGACGCACTGAAAGAGACGCTGTCTTTTCTCCTGCCAAGAAATTCCAGCTCCGGTGTTTCCAGTCACCCTTGCGGGTTGCTGGGAGATCGAGTCCTGAGCGAGAGATACAAGACCTCCTTCATTCTAGAACCAAGGTACGGAGTTGATAAAACCTTAAGAGAATTCTTGATTCAGATTCTTGGCAAAAAAACAACTTAACTTAAACTGCAACTTACTTACTCCTTCCCACGTATGTATGTATTTATGTATGTATATTTTTTATCCGTTTTAAAGTATCATATGTCTAAGAAACCATATCAATGCTTTTACAGTATTATTTCATAATACTCCTTTTACTGTACGCACTTTACTTCATGATAAGTAATGCAATTGTGGCAACTCATTTCTCTTGCATGAGAAAGAAGACTGCTCAATAAATAACAACTTTTATTGAAAACGCCCGTCTCTCTATTTCTCTGCACTCTGGTGAAATTAAGCATGCACGATTGACTGAGTGAAATAGCTGTCTATTGTTTTCACACAACTCTAGAGATATACTCTTTATTCTGAGGGAGCAAAGTTGTCATGTTTATGCGGTTGTCAGGAACTAATCCCTTCTTGTCTAAATCAGGAGAGTTAACTCTTTCCTGAACATTCAAGAAAGATTCTAGTGACCTCTGAGCTAGCTGGCAAACCTAATTAAGTCTAACATAGTCAGTAGAGACCTAGATGACCTCAGTCCTACGTCTAAACTGCTGTTTATGTTATTCCAATGCGCAGAGCCTATTGGGAATATAGGAACTACACTACATGGCGCCCAACGTTTGGTAAGGCGATAATCTAACGCAAGATACTAGAGTAACTCAGTCGTGCTTTTCACACAGACCCCTTTTCCCGTAAAAACTCCAAAAGACGTCTGTAGTGGGTAAAAGGTTAATATCCGCCGAAACTTAGTAGGAAGAGATTCCTATTGATAGTTTTTGGTTTAGTCAACGTTGAAGGATACAGTGTTCCAAAATATTGTGCACCTAATCTTTGTTTCCTTGAAACTTGCTCTGCAAAGCAACAAAACTTTCGTTCAGTAAAAATTACGGAAAGTGATGAATAAAGAGATGCGTTAGCGTCTCAGCTGTTGTTAGATGACACAACTCTCCAACAGAATGGCCCGAATGCTATAATCATTCCGGTCAATGTAAGAAAAACCATAACTCTTAAACTTATAGAAAATGGACTATCACCAAGAGGTAGTACAGTCATATTTGTGGTAGAGGCCCACGAATATCGGGAGACAGAGGTATTCTATTCATGGATACATTTTCCAGCAGCAAACGCTGTAACACAAGATTTCCACTATTACAAAATAGAGAAACCTCCAGAGGAATACGCTCCTTTCGAGGACGTTGAAATTCCACTAACATACCAAGAGCACCTGCTCTGGTTTAATGGTGCCTTAAAACATCAAAATCACATCACCAGGCTCGGTCCACTAGGTAGACCAGGAGCCACGTGGCCGGTACTAGCCAGCTACACACCACATCCCGACATTGAAAAAATGTCAGACCGAGAAATTTTAGCTCAGCTAAAACTACTAATTAAAATGCATAGACAATTGGTCCAATATGTCATGCGGACTTCAACAGTCCAACCAGCAATAAAAATTCCACAGACCACCCCTCACCAAGGGAAACACAAATAAAATCACACCACAGAATATACAAACAGCCATTGGCAAAATACCCACAAAACGGGAAGAAATTCCATTCTGGTTAGCACAAGAAATCACTCAGATAGAGGCAGTATTTCCTGATACTACACCTCAAGAGAAACACAGAATTCTGACTATCTGCCTTCCAATGGGGATCGCACCACATGTGGAGGACTGTGACACTTGGGGCACAGTCTTTGCTTCAAGTTACACAAAAACACATGGTGTTCCGTCAATGGCGGTAATACCAGATGTGCTAAGACAGATTCAAAATGAATACGGTCCAGAACCTGCTTTAACTCTAGGTATGAAATTACTGAAAGACTTTAAGCAAGTCTCGGCTATATTATTAGCCAACATAAAAGGAGAAGCAGCATCTGTGGCGATCCGCCAGAAATTAAAAGAAACAGATATAGCAGAACAACCATTTGAACTTGCCAGAATCGTAGAAAAATCCTATGAAGAACTAGGTAGACATAGTTTGGGTGGGAAACCAGTAAAACCCCAACTAACTGAAAATCCTGAAAAAACATTTATTAAAAATAATCTCAACACTCCAAAAAAGAGTTGGGAGGGTAATAAACAATCCACTCCCAGAGAAAAACGATTCCAGTCCAGAGGAAGGTCTCCTCAACGAAGAGATAGATCTCCAGACAAGGAAGCAAGTCTCCCCAAAGGGAGCCCTCTGAGAAAAGATACAACCTTAGAAATAGGGATAATTTGAGAAAACCTGATAGATATCAAGATATTGATACACGTCCCTCTTGATCTTTTCAGACTTCCTCACAGAAATCGGAAAGAAGAGGACGGTCAGAACACAAAGAAGAGCACGTCAAGTCCAAAGACAAGGAACCTGCTCATCAAAGTAAAAAATTACAATTTCCAAAGAAGAAGGTAGCTAGTATTAAAATAAAATATGCCGAGGATACTGAGGACACAACTGAAACACGGAGAGTGGGCCCAAACAATGCTAGACAGCGCAGCAGAAGTAACCATAGCTCTCAAGATCCTGATGAATCTTCTGGAGACAGTGGACACGAATGAATACATTCAGGTGGAAACTGCAGACACCAGAGTTAGCAAACCCCATAAATTATGCGAAATAACATTGCGTATAGAGGGGGACAAGACTAGGAAAGTAAGGGGTCTCTTTTGGGATAACCTATCGAAAGGCTATGAGATCCTGTTAGCTGAGAAAGACTGACCACCAGAGTTTGTCAGGGAGTGCCCTCATGGCGAAGAAATGATTATGCCTGCCTTCTCAAATCACATTCCAATTCATAAAAAATACACATTTGCAAGAAAATGGGAGTAGCCCAAGCTCCTGCATTATATAAAAATCATGTAGGATGTGATGAGGAGTCTCCTCACCATAAAATCCAGTTAAAAAATCAACCCACTGCACAAAGGCAGTACCCAGTTAAGCAAGAAGCTAAAAAACAAGTCCGAGAGATCTTACATCAACTTGAATATCAGGGGGTGATTGAAACATGCACCTCACAAATGAACAATACTTTGTTTCCTGTCTCCAAGCCAGACGATTCATATTGTCTAGTTTTGGACTACAGACACTTAAACTCCTGTTGCAAAACATTTGCAGTACAAAACTAACACAGTGCAGCACTAATGAATAACATCGTGCGCAAAAAATATAAAACAACATTAGATATCTCAAATGGATTCTTTTGTCAAATCATTGCACCTGAAAGCAGGTATTTGACCGCTTTCTCCTGCATGGGGTCGCAAAAACAATTCTGTCGACTCCCACAGGGATTTAAGAATAGCCCAGGATTATTCTCAGCAAGGGTAACAGAGTTACTACAAATATATGATGATGAGGCATTATCTTATGTCGATGACATCTATCTCACAGACGATGACCTGGAAACTCACTTAAAAAGAGTGAACACCATATCACTTGGGTTCGCAGCTGAAGGGTACAAATTCAACTTTAAAAAGTCACGAATTGCTCATCTAACTGTCCTGTTTTTAGGATATGAATTATCAAGTGAAGGCAAAAGCCTTGCAGACAACTTCTTAGAGAAGTGTGCAGTACTCCAAGCTCCGAAAACGCTGAAGAATTTACAATCAATACTAGGTTTCCTGAATTTCGGAAGAACATACCTTCTAAATTATGCAGAGAGGGTTAAACCTCTCTACGAATTAATAAAACCTGATTTCAAACCAATCAATTGGACTCAGAAACACACAGAAATTTTAAGATCATTACAAACAGACTTGTTAACTAAAACAAAACTGCAAACACGTGACAACGTACGCAATCTTGTAATCCGAGTCATCCCAGGAAGATGCGGATTCACGTACCTGACCTCTAATGAGGGAGAAACGGTACCAATAGCTTACAAATCACATTTGTAGACACAAGCTGAAATGAAATTCAGTTCAACTGAAAAAATTCTAACTGCGGTTCAAACTGCTGTAGCAAAAGAAAGAGCACTTGCACAAGGTAAACTAATAATAATTGTTACAGCAGTACCTGCCCTAGAATCAGTAACAAGGGCAAGCATTCCAAATGCTAAAGCTCTACATCCGAGATGGATACAATGGGTTAATATTCTTGCTGCAACAGACGTAGTATACGAATTCGATCCTAATTTAAAAACACAAGAATTTCTCCAATATGAATATGAATGTCCTCTGCCGACCGAAATCCTGCCTCTGGAACATTACGGCTGTATAATATATACAGACGGATCAGCACAACCCGCAGTTGGGGGTAAACAAGCATATAGTGCTGCGTGCGCGATTGTTAAAGGTCGTTGGCACGAAGGAAAATTTAGACCACTGCTCACTAAAACTCAATCTCTAGGAGATTGTACAGCTCAGCGAACTGAACTACTGGCTTTTAAGATGGCGCTTGAAAATACTTGAATGCGAATTCCCCACACTTATAGTGTGCAATTCATATTACTGCGTTCAGTCTTACAATGAATACTTGCAGAACTGGGTTCAAAACGGCTTCAAAGATGCAAAGGGTGGCACAATCAAGCATAAAAACGCTTTGGGAACAAGTAGTTCTTTTACAGAAGGAACTACAAAAGACTCACGTGATACATACACTGAGTCATCAACGTGAAGGCGTTCACGTTGCGGGGAATTAATTGGCTGATAAAGCCGCGAAGGCAGCTGTGCAAACGGCTTCCGTAGCTGCTATCACCCGGTCAAAAACAAAAATCGACAGTGATATAATGCAACCTGTCAGTGCTTCAGTAAAAGATGATAGAAAAACACTCCCGAAAGGCTTTCCAGTAAAGTACTCATACATAACTGATGCAAATAATGTTCCTTTTGCTCGAATCCCTGGAGTGGGGGATAGGGCAATTCCAAACATGGAACACAGGTTAGGACTAATTTTAGCGGCACACAAAGGGCTCGCTTCTGCACATGCTGGTGTTTCCGCCACAGTATCATTATTAAAACAGAGATATTGGTGGCCGCGCATGAGAAAACAAACTAGGAACTATGTTCTAGAATGTGAAATATGCCAAAGAATGAAAGTATCAACAGTGAAACGACCAGCACAGACGCCCCTTCTGATCTCAGATAAACCATTAGCATGTGTTTACCTGGACCACTGTGGTCCCTTACAAAGGGATGGCAACTATAAATATATCATGGTCGCAGTGGATTCCTGCACGAGATTCATTTGGATGCGGCCCCAGCGCTCGGCTGACGCCAGAACTGTAATAAAAGATTTGCGAGTCTTTATCGGCACATACGCAATTGGCATGCTTCATTCTGACCAGGGTCCTGCGTTTAGCTCTCGAGCTTACAAAGAGGCCATGACCAGCATGGGCATTGCATTGCGGTACTCTTCTTCCTTCCATCCTGAGGGAAATGCGGTAGTGGAAAGAAAAAAACGTGACATAATGCAATCTATAACGGCGAGGGTATTATGTTCGGGTGATGGGTGAGTCAAACATCTAACAAGTGTCCAACGTAGTCTTAACAATCTTCCAAGAAATTCTCTAAAAGGTATCACTCCTTACGAACTATTGTTCGGCACTAGAATGCAAATCCAGGACTTAGATTGTCAGACTTCAGTGGTGAAAGAAAAAGCCTTTGATATCAAAGACCGTTTGACTGTTTTACAGGACTTAAATGAAACAAGAAGAAGTCTAAGTAACATAAAGTTAAAGCCTACGACCACTGAAGAGAAACCACCTGTCCCAGCAAGACCTGTCTGGATTCCAAAGATTGGGGATCTAGTCAGAGAGAAGATCGCGGTGAAGAAGGAATTTGGGCCTTCTTACAGAAAAGCAGTACCTGTCTTAGCTGTCAGCGGAACAAGATCAGTAGTACTACCGCCCCTTGCTGGTAAAAAGGAGAACAGAGTTGTATCCATCGACCTGGTAAAACCACAATCATGTGGCCAATAATAAGTAGTAGGCCAAGTGGACTCCCAAGAAATAGCAGAAGACCAAATCTTGCTACAATCCAAGAGGTTCAAACTGAAAGACTAATCACTTTTGATAAACCTGCAGTGAATAAAAAAGGACTATGCAACAAAGCCATGGAACTTGTGCCTCTTGAAACCCAAATTGCAACAGTTCATGAAGAAACACTAGTCTACAACGATGTAGCCTCAGACTATGCTAATGAAACAAAGAAAAATGCAATCACTAATGAGAATCCGGAAGCAATTCCAACAATTGACAGAACTGCATCTGGCTACTTCATCAATTTTGATGACTTTTCTGATGATCCAAGTGAGCATGAAGAAACGCCAGCAACAAAAACTTTCAAAGAAAAAATGACTGAACTTTTTCATCAACTAAAAGAAACATATCTGATTTCACCATGGATTGAATTTTGGATTGTGTTAGGTGTACTTTTCCTCCTGCTTTGGCTCATCGTGGTTTTATGTTTGGGTAGATTTATTGATGGAAAATATAGTACAATGGACACAGCAAGTCAGAACATCAACTTGGTCCTAAAGCCTCACAGATCCTCTCACATCGAGAAAAGAGAACTGTCATCAGTGAACATCACAGCCAATCCTATACCCGGTGGGGTAGCATGGGACAAAATGGATCATGAAATCTATGGCCCGATTGAGCTCTTGAAATATCCACATCAGTTCAAGGTTTCATTAAGTGACTTTGTGACACCAAGTACTTTCTCTGAGGAATGGGACTTTGAAAATATTAATAATATGATGTCAGATTTAGTAATGTCAGCTAAAATCACAGAACATGATTATTTGCAGGGTTCATCGAACTATGAAGAAATGTACTGTTATAACCACTATGATCATCACTATTTGCATAAATCTGCACAACCTAGAAATGTTTTTAATTATAATCAATGGGAACATTGTCCAACTCCGCCAAAAGGCAGTTCAAAAACATTTTATAAGAAATTCCCATACTTCTCAGGGTTTAACAACAGTGATCCAGAAACGTTTTATTTTATAATGTTAAATAAGACAGGAATGAAAACAATGTTGACAACAAGAAAACTTAGGGGTCTGCGCTAGAAATCCTCTTGTGATTCCTTGGAGTTATCCTAATGTCTCACAGAGTACACAGGAAAAAAATGGATTATACTAACAGACCATATCGCCAAAATGTGAAACACCTGTGATTGTCAGTCAACCGCAATGAGGATTCCCATCAATGTCTTGTGTTGATCAATATTATCATCTGGTAATCCTACCAGGGTATTGTGTCTCTAGATCAATGAGACCCCCCGAATACCCCTTTGGTCGGCTTGGGGTAACAACCCACAATCACTCAGTTTTACCACATGGTGTTGATATGATGGGAATGTGCAGTGCAAAAAACAAATTAGTGGTGATTAAAAAGGATAGGGAGCTTACAAAAACTATTTATTGGGCATAAGTCCCTTCCTGTTTAAAAACAAGAACAGTGCATTACAATTATCGCAGTATGAACAAATATCTGCGAGATGGCCAACATGTTTCAGCCTAACAAGGAAAATGACCAAGGCTTTCTTCAGGGCCTCTGTTCTACAATCATGCTACTGCCTATAAGTGACTTAATGTGTGAAAAATAAATTCAAAAAAACACACTTGTGAAACAACAACAGTAAAGGATATATTCGTCGTTGTCTCGGTCAGTGACTGAGTCAGGGGGAGGCCTCCCCCTGACTCAGTCACTGACCGAGACAACGACGGACAGAGCGGGGTCTCACGTATCCTGAGCCAGGTCCAGGAAGAGGTGAGGTCCACTCCCCGGACACTCTGGATGTAATTAAGACACCAGGTGCTGAAGAGGATTTCAGACAGTGGAAGGAAGAATATATCCTTTACTGTTGTTGTTTCACAAGTGTGTATTTTTGAATTTATTTTTCACACATTAAGTCACTTATAGGCAGTAGCATGATTGTAGAACAGAGGCCCTGAAGAAAGCCTTGGTCATTTTCCTTGTTAGGCTGAAACATGTTGGCCATCTCGCAGATATTTGTTCATACTTGCATAATTGTAATGCACTGTTCTTGTTTTTAAACAGGAAGGGACTTATGCCCAATAAATAGTTTTTGTAAGCTCCCTATCCTTTTTAATCACCACTAATTTGTTTTTTGCACTGCACATTCCCATCATATCAACACCATGTGGTAAAACTGAGTGATTGTGGGTTGTTACCCCAAGCCGACCAAAGGGGTATTCGGGGGGTCTCATTGATCTAGAGACACAATACCCTGGTAGGATTACCAGATGATAATATTGATCAACACAAGACATTGATGGGAATCCTCATTGCGGTTGACTGACAATCACAGGTGTTTCACATTTTGGCGATATGGTCTGTTAGTATAATCCATTTTTTTCCTGTGTACTCTGTGAGACATTAGGATAACTCCAAGGAATCACGAGAGGATTTCTAGCTCAGACCCCTAAGTTTTCTTGTTGTCTTCATAGTTCCCTTGGGGGATAATACTTAGGCAAGGTCTTTAAACGTCCCTCTAGCCCTCAACCACCGTATTGTTATTTGTATGAAAACAATGTTGACAAATACTAAATTGATTTATTCTGAAAAATGTTATGATAAAATGTCTACATTTGTTTTTGAATTTTGAAAAAATAACATTGAATCAAAAACCATCTGGGGTTCAAAAGACTGGCAGGTACAAGGTCTAGAAGCATTATTTAGAGCCTGCATGATCCCAGAACAGATAATATTCCTGAATGACATCATTCAACAGACAACCTGTCTTGGTTTAGCCAAGATTAAAGTCTTAAATAAACTGTTTATTCGAAAGCCCATACCTGATAGTAATAGCACTACAGATGTGGAGAAAGACGTATCCCATATTATACACCAAAACAGAACAAATCCTGATGGGAAAAAATGGTTGATCAGGCCCACAGACACAAATAACTGTCAAGATAGATTGCTGAACAAAACACAGGGGTTCAAACAGAACAGGCCAGACACAAGATATTCCCAGAGACAACATCCAGGGATAGTTACAACATACAGTGTAGGGAAACTATGCCTTGAGTGGTTACAGAAATCCACACTGGCTGAAATTAAGCAACACTTGACTTTACTTAAAGACGGTGCTGACTTGCGACATTTCATACTGGGACCTCGCAAACAGCGTCAAAAACGTTTCATATACGCCGGTATATACGCTGCTTACAACGAAGCTTGGAAAGTAATGCAAATTGAAACTGCTGAAAAAATACAAGAAATTGATCGTATAAATTTGGAAAAATCACTTTCTGTAGTGGACAATGGGTTAACGACTCTGTCCTCCAGAATATATTCACTGGACAGCATTGTATCATCTGCTATTGATATAATAGAGCAGGACTTACTAATGTTACAACATGGTCAGTCCCAATTGCGTTCTATTGTACAGCTAGGCTGGACGTTGCAAAACCTGCGTTCAGGCTACGTGCCATGGCGTCTAATCAACATAACGTCATTATTTTCTATCTTTAACTTTACTGATAAACAAATCAGTTTGGCAGAACAAGGAGCAGACTATACAATTCTGAGCATTGAAAAACTTGAGAGACTACCATTGACAATGTCAGAGAGACCTGTCATTGAATGGATAATACACGGAACAATTGCAATTCCGATAACAACTTTCCAGTTTAAGTATTGCCAAAAATATATACCAGCAGGCCTGTATGAAAGGTTGGGTAAAGGATACATCAAATCAACCTGGAATTTACCTTATTCACACAAATGTTATAGTGAAGGGAAAAAAGAGGTATACCTTAGTGGTAACAATTGTAAAAAATCACTAAGCGGTACACTTCTGTGTCAAGGTATTAACTTGCATGGAGCCTGCGAGGGTTCATCAAATAACCTCTCATGTCACCTGCATGGCACTCCTGCAACACAGATAGAGTGTTTTTTCAGACAGCTTTCCAATGGCAGTTATGTTCTAGTAAGTGACCACAGCTGTTGTGGCATGGTGCCAGGAAAAGCCTATCTCGTAACCGTTACTTCCAGGGTTATTTGCTGTATGCAAGTATTGTATCCAAACAGCAATCCAGACATGGAGGCGGCAATATGTCCTTCTTTGAATATCTCTTCTATTCGAATTGATACTTTAAGCAGAATGAAGTCTATTCTTTTACAGACAACTGTGCCTTTAACCTCGTCCAAAGAGAAGTATGATCTGCAAGTTGCAAGGACAGCGGCAGAGATACATACCCTATTATCGACAAACTGCCCCGTGCATTTCGTAGAAATGTTAAGCCAAATCTTAAACATGTCTGATACCAGTGGCATCGCACATGTATTTAAGACAATTTTTTCGGGACTGTTAGCACCCTTTGAAACAGTTCTGGGCATCTTCCCGAATTTTGTGCATTCGTTATTCGGTGGCATGCCTCTTCTTTTGGGACTCGTAGCAGGAATTTGATTTTTGATCCTTCTGCTCCAATATGGCAAGCCAAGCCACAGACAAAACTCCAGCTACGATGGAAGAAACGATCCTAGCAATACGCTACCGAGACCGAATCACTAGAGTCCTCGGATTAGCCCGGCTAAGAGATCTGAATACAACTTGGTTTCTTTCATTCAGACCAATCTGGCAAGATTGCATCTTACCTTCGATGTCTGCTATGCGGGGAAGAACCTATGGATATCGATACATTGCTTGGTTCGGTAACGCTCATGCAACGTGTTGTCCCCAGCGGCTACCTATTCTGATGACGGCATTCGTTGAGACTTCACCATTATGACTAGGTGGCAGTGAAGTACGAGATGAAAGCAGCACCACACAGGTACAACCTGTGAGCATTGCTGATCCCGACATCGATGATGGCAATGATTCTCACATATGCACTATTGCAGCTTTTTCGAACTTGGTCGAACTTTCACCTACTGTTGTAGACCAATTTTTCGCAAGCCTGTCTGATATGATGTTCTCTCCTAACAACGGGGAATAACTTTTAAAACAATGAGCACACAGCGTTCCCTGAACTCTGAATTCGGCCTTCAGTTTTGATAAACAACACTACTGAAAACAATTTGAACTATTTTTTCCCCTGAAAGCGAAATTATTTTTCCATTTCCAAAATATTTACCTTTTTTCTGGCACATGGTACTCTGCTTAAAGTAGAACTATTCTTAGAGAACAGAGCTTCTATTTTTAGAGATACTAGAGACAATATTTTACCTCAGCCTCTAGCACATGTACAGTATTGTATAAATATGTGATGAATTGGTCTCGACTTTTTTTTCTGTATTAAGAGCCATTTCATAAATGTAATTTTCGCAAATTCATTCAGCCAATATTTATATATGTATTTCCTGAATGATAACACTGCTTAAAAAAACGTACAGTATAAATACTCATTTTCGTGTATTTACCATACACCATTTCAAATGCAATTTACGTATATTGGAGTGGGTTGGAAAACACACATGCATCGTTATATGTTTAGTATTGCTTGGTATTTAGTAATGATGGACATTAATACGTGGAGTGGGTGTTATGAATCTATCTAGGACCCTCATCAAGATATCCCCGATTCATGCCCTTATGTGGTTATAACGAAACATATCCTTATAAAGGCATAGGAATCATGTCCATATCTAGTCATAGCCCATGCAGTCCAAATACGGCAAGGCTACTCCCATAGACTCCTAGAAAGTACAACGAGTTATTTAAACAAACCAAGCCTCCAGCAGCCCGGGAATTCCCCCTGCTTTTGTTTTGATTTGCACAAGAACTCCTGGAGTCCAGAAAGAACTGTTAGTTCTTAGTGACGTCTTATGTCCAACCTTACGTCAAACTCTGCACCTTTCAGGTATAAATATACCGACCTTGCCTTAAGCAAAAACACGGTGGTTTGTAGCAGAGCGGCTATCTATTTGCCCGACGCCCAGCTGATGCGAGTGCCGAAGGAAGTTGACCCTCCCATTTGACGCACTGAGAGAGACGCTGTCTTTTCTCCTGCCGAGAAATTCCAGCTCCGGTGTTTCCAGTCACCCTTGCGGGTTGCTGGGAGATCGAGTCCTGAGAGAGAGATACAAGACCTCCTTCATTCTAGAGCCAAGGTACGGAACTTATAAAACCTTAAGAGAATTCTTGATTCAGATTCTTGGCAAAAAAACAACTTAACTTAAACTGCAACTTACGTACTCCTTCCCACGTATTAGGCTTAGGTCAGGTACACTGGGTTAGGCGTATCTTAGAAGCACCAGTTGAGTACGTTAGTCAATGTTTTTATGTATGTATATATTTTATCCGTTTTAAAGTATCATATGGCTAAGAAACCATATCAATGCTTTTACAGTATTATTTCATAATACTCCTTTTACTGTACGCACTTTACTTCATGATAAGTATTGCAATTGTGGCAACTCATTTCTCTTGCATGAGAAAGAAGACTTCTCAATAAATAACAACTTTTATTGAAAAGGCCCGTCTCTCTATTTCTCTGCACTTCTTGTCTAAATCAGGAGATTTAACTCTTTCCTGAACATTCGAGAAAGTTTCTAGTGACCTCTGAGCTAGCTGGCAAACCTAATTAAGTCTAACATAGTCAGTAGAGACCTAGATGACCTCAGTCCTACGTCTAAACTGCTGTTTATATTATTCCAATGCACAGAGCCTGTTGGGAATATAGGAACTACACTACACCATCATTTGTTTGCTGTAACACTTTTCGCCCAAGTGGGATGGGTATGCCCAGACCTGGGTCTCTTGCTCACTGTGCCACTGCATTAAAGCTAGTCTGGCTGAAGAAGGGTGACTTACCCTGAAACCGGCCCCAAGATGCTTGTTTTCGGTCCAGGAAGGACCTGGCCTGGCAGTTTGATCTGAACTGTTCCCATGGGGTAAAGGTTCAAGACTGGTTTGCATATGGATGGGTCCAAACTGGGGTGGCGTAGTGGGCAAAAGAACGATGGATTTAGCCCAGATCTTTTGACTGGGACAGAATGTTTGCATTGTCAGCATTCCGTCCATCATTTGTTTATGTAACACATTTCGCCCAAGTGGGATGGGTATGCCCAGACTTGGGTCCCTGGCTCACTGTGCCACTGCATTAAAGCTAGCCTGGCTGAAGAAGGGTGAAATACCCTGAAACCGGTCTCAAGATGCTTGTTTCCAGTCCAGGAAGGACCTGGCCTGGCAGTTTGATCTGAACTGTTCCCATGGGGCAAAGGTTCAAGACTGGTTTGCATATGGATGGGTCCAAACTGGGGTGGCGTAGTGGGCAAAAGAACGATGGATTTAGCCTGGAACTTTTGACTGGGGGCGAATGTTTGCATTGTCAGCATTCTGTCCATCATTTGTTTGCTGGAACACTTTTCGCCCTAAGTGGGATGTGTTGTAATTTAGCAGCGATTAGGTTAAGCATTAGCAGACGGCATCTTGTATTTAGAGACTATCTTGTCCGTTTTACGGAATACATTTTGTATTTCTATCTGCCATTTTGTTTGCCATGTGCTTGCCATGTGCTCTGTCCTACCTTCATGTTAACTGCTCTTGAAATCTGCCTGGAGACGAGATATATTTAGCCTCTTCTGCTTTGCACATGCCCAGTTGAGCTTACGGACTGGATCAGCACGTCTCCACTGGTTAAATCTGAGCGTCTCCATGTTGGTGTGCGATACTTTGCCACAAATTGGCCAAAATAACGAAGGTCAATAGCTCTGTTGAATAAGACTGTTTGAGCGGATAAGAATTTCTCCAAATATCCACCGACTTGTGAAATACTGATTATTCAGATGATCAAGATGATTGCTACGATTCTTTTCACATCCTGAAGTTATAAAGGATCATTTTGAAAAAGGGGTCACAGCTGCAAATGATTTTTTCCTGAAGATGGTCTGCAAGAGTTGTACCAAAAAAGACCGAAACGTCGCCGACTAACTGGCAGATGCATCAACGTAGCCTTTTGCTATTCCTAAATAGCGATTTTTAAGGAATCACTATTTAGGAATAGCAAAAGCCTATGCATGTAGGAATCACTATTAAAATAGCGATTCCTAAACATTCCTTAATTGCTACTCGCAAATTGCTAGTCGCAATTAAGGAAAGCCGTCCCATTCATTCCTATTGGCCTACAGGCCCATAGGAATGAATTGGAGATTGCATGAGCAATTTGCGAGTTCCAGTAGGTACTCGCAAATTGCTCATGCAATTTCAAGGGTGCAAGGGTGTCAAAATGACACCCTGTTGCACCCCTGAAATTGATCTCTGCACATATGCTGCACACACACATGCCCTTAGGGCATGTGTGTGCGCAACATGAAACTTTGAAAAATACATAAAAGTGCTTTTTTCAAAGTTTTAGCAAATTACCATGAAGTTCAACTTCATGGTAATTTGCTACTCCTATTAGCGAATTTGCTATTTTTTTGACTTTCATGCATTGCATTTAAGGAATCTCATTTTGGGATTCCTTAAATGCAATTGCAATTTAAGGAATCTCAATTTAGAGGTTCCTTAAATTGCGATTTTTGCATTTGGGATGATGCATCCCAAATGCAAAAATACCGGGAGCAAAGGGGCAGATTCTGAGAATCTGCCCCTTTGCTCCCGGTATTTACTTTGATGCATATGCCTGTATGTCCTTTACTTACTTTTCATTATACAAGTGATCTTTATTTTGGTGAAATAAGAGTCATTTGTTCTTTATTTGCATTGGTTTGGACTTTTTACTCAAATGAATTATAGGAATAACTCTGTATTTTCTTGTTCATTTGATTGAGTTATGATTAATTCTCATTGTTTACATGTACCCTATGAATTTTTGTTTATAAATCTATATAAAATACAATATTTTTTATATGAAAATTTTCCCGTGTTGCGTTCTTCTCATGTTTTTGTCTACATAGGTAGCTTCATGAAATATTGTTTCAGATATCAATTCAGTTTGAACAGACATGTGCAGGCATTGAATAAGCAGTCTGTAATCTGTGATAAATTCTTCTAAGCAAAATCCCTTGCTGGCACCTTTCTAAAACTATTTAATCTGCCCATGCCCGCAAGGGTATATTGGGTTTCCCACCCCCTTTTTTCCTCAGTTGAGCTTACAGCTGTCCCCAAATTGTCAGGATGTGTCTACAAGAATTAGCTAACTGTCAGCCCCTCCCACTTGTTGCCAGCACACTCTCTGTATGACCTTGTATGTATTTGAAACCAACATTCTGTACTTGTACTGACTTTATTTGAGCCCCTGTGTGGGTATATAAGGACCAAGCTCCTTCCAGTCAGTGTGCTACCTCATACACTACCGAAGGGTGTTGTGTGAATGTAGTTCCACCTCATAAGGTTTAATAAACTCTGTCTTTTCTATTACAGCTTCTGAGCCAACTTCTTTCTATTGGTATGAGAACTCTGTGCAGAGAAGGGAGAACCCCTAGCACTGGTAGGCCTTGCTGAGGCTCACCCCCACAAATTGGCGCTTCCAACGCAGGGCTCATCGGCGACTCGGATTCCCGAAGGACTGATCGCGACGAAGGATTGGAAGCTCGCTTTGGACACGATCGCTGCCTGTGGAGACCCGAGTCTTGGCACCCATGGTGTTCTTCCTTTCTTTCTGATCTGACCATCCAGGTGGCGCCTGTACTCGACTGAGATCTCTTCTGTTGATTTGCCGTGCAGTGACCATTTGGGGCCATATGTAGGTAATCGTGAAATACCGATTCCTTAATACTGAATTTTACCGATTCGGTATTAAGAAATTGGTATATCCGATGTATGTAAAAAATCGGTAAAATATACTGATTCGTTAAAAATCGGTAAAAAAAATACCAAATCCGTAAAAAAATACAGAATTGGTAAAAAACCTTGGAAATGGCAAGCCAGGAGAGAGAGAAGGAGGGATCAGAAAGGAAAAGGAAACTGAAGTTCAGCGAGAAGGAGCTGGAGGTACTTATACAAGATGTGAGCCAGGACCATGATAAGCTTTTTGGAAAGCAGTCCCTCCATGTGTCTGAGTCTCAGAAGAGACAGAACTGGACTGGGATCCAGAGTAAAATTAATGCAATTGGGGTCAGCCAGCATTCCATAGAGGACATCAAAAAAAGGTGGTACGACCTCAGGAAGACGGCGAAGGCAAGGATGGCTGAGAGGCAGATGCAGGCCGACAAAACTGGTGTAGGGAAGAACACAGCACTTGCATCAACATCACTGGAACTGATGCTAGAGTCCACCCTCCAGCCGGAGAGTGTAAGTGGCGTGCGAGACGCAGACAGCTCTGCCAGAGCTGCCAAGAAACAAGGTAAGATGCATGCCCATCATGCTGTGCTACACCCTCCCCCAACCCCAATCCCCATAGAGGCATAGGGGCTCCCACTCCACTACATGTCTTACTCTTTACCTGCTATGCATTGTGGGAGATGTAGTCCTAGGGAACAGATGTATAGGACAGTCAGCCTAGCAAACCCAATACCATGTGAAAGAAATTAGCAAGCTGAGGGCAGTCAGTGTGATCTGTAGGCATGATGTTTAATGCAATGCAAATTCAGCCAGAGAAGTGAGTATATCTACATTCTGTCATTACAGACAAGTCATCTTGCAGTGCTGCAGAGGGGAGCAGACCAAAGGCAGCCAGGCCAGAGGGGAGGCTACAGGAGGAAGAGAGTTTGCCTGCAGGGTACACAATCTCCGCACCTCCACCACCAACAACTTCTCCTTCCTCAACATCACCACAGCACCAGAGAACGCCGCCATCTCCTCAAACTCAATCCCCAGTGCCACAATCACCACCACCACAATCAGGCAGGAGGCATGCCATGGCAACCCTCCAGCAGATGGAGGAGTCGGAGGAGGAGGGTACAGGGGGCCAACAGTCTCCAGTCCATGAGGAAGGCAACATGGTGAGGGCAAGGACTCCATCTGAGCGCGCAAACACATCATCAAGACGCCGCAGGCAAAGGCGAACCAGTCCTCAAGGCTCAGAACATGATGAAAGTGTGTTCGCTGGACTGGAAGGCAACATGCTCAAGGTCCAGTGCCTGCAATGCATAGGGAGGTGGCTCACATAAACAAACACATGTACAGAATTGAGAAGGGTATCACTGCAATGGGCGTCAACATGTCTGAGGACATGAGAGACATTGCAACCTCTGTGGACAAGCTCTGCAGCCAGTTGGAGCAGGACCCTCTTGGTAGGCGCAGGGAGAGGCAGAGACTCCAGGCCTATTCCAAGGCAGTGAACCAGCTGGCCACTGCTACCTCCCTAATGTGTAGAAGGTCCATCGCCATGCAGAAGGAGATGGCACATTGTAGCAGGGATGTGGCCAGGGGCATGGTGTCAATGACCTCTGCACTGGAAGTACTGCAGAATGTGAAGGCGGCCACTATGGAAGTGGGGGGATAGTGAGGAGGCTACCAGCCGTGGTAGCATTACGCCCTCTCCCACTGAGGGCAGGAGGCGCATCGAATGCCACAGCGCTGCGCAGGAACATAGCGGCAGCACAGACAGTGTTGCCAGTGAACGTGCACATGCAGCGCGTGGGTGCAAAAAGTAGTTCATACTGTTATTGTGAATGGGTGATGTAACCCATTTCTGTATGGACACTGGTTTTGATCCTGGTGGTGTGCTGATTAAACACCATTACACAAATACAGTAACTGGCTCTGTCTCGTTACTCACTCAGAAATAGTTGCATGTTATCTCAGCCCGTCTGTGTCTCCCATCCTGTTCCACTGCAACACCAGCTGCACAGGGCTCTGGCTGGGGATTGTCCTCGCCCTCGTCCTCAGAGTCAGTTAGTTGCACTGCTGTTCCTTTTTTTGTGGCTAGATTATGTAGCATTGAACATGTAGCAATTATTTAGCAACATTTGATGGGGCTGTACTGACGTGCACCTCCTCTTTTGTGGAGGCAACGGAATCTGCTTTTAAACAGTCCAAAGGTGCGCTCCACCACGTTGCGTGTGCTCTTATGTGCCACATTGTATCTCCTCTCCCTTGGTGTGGATGAGTTGAGATATGGTGTGAGTAGGTAAGACCGGAGGGCATATGCGCTGTCACCTAAATGCAAAAGAAAGTGCCATTAATTTATGTCACCAATAGGTTGCTCCAAGGTATACATCAGGGTGTGTCACATTGATTTACCTAGTAGGTATCCTTCTCCAAATTCACCAGCAGCCAGACGTGTATGGATACCACTGTTCCTGAATATGTACGAGTCGTGGGTACTCCCTGAGAATTTTGCCACAATGTCAGTTATGATGAAATTTGCATCACATATCACCTGCACATTTATGGAGTGAGTGGATTTGCGGTTGCGGTAAATGTATTCTGTTGCTGCAGGTGGACAGATTGGTATGTGGGTCCCATTGAGGCAGCCTATTACGTATGGGAACTGTGCCATTTGGTAGAAATCCAGCTTGGTCTTCTGCAGCTCCGCCTGTGTACTGGGGAAGGTTATGTAATGATGCATTCGGTCCATCATGGCATCCAGGAAAGTGTTGAAAAATCTTGATAGGCAGCTCTGTGACACACCACCTACTGTGGCTATCACACCCTGGTAACTTCCTGAGGCCAGGAGGTGCAGGAAACAGAGCACCTTTACATGGGTGGGTATTGCGTGCGCCCTTGGTGTCTGATGCTCAAGATATGGTTTCAGGTCCCGTATGAGGTCAAGGATGGTGTGTGGGTGTAGCCTGTACCTCTCATGGATTTCTGGTTCAGTCAATTGGAACAATGTGACATGCAGTCTGTACACCCGCTCTTCCCGTCTCCAAATCCTCACTCCTGCTGCTCTCAAACGTAGCCGCCTTGCTATGAGGTAGAGGCCCGCCATTGTGTTCACACTGTTGCATTTTGGGGCTCTTTTTATGCACTGCAACTGATTACCACCTGCTCAGGATCAGTGCTAAATACCGATTTGTTAATACCGATTTTGGTCAAATTCGGTATTACCGAATTTTGCTACATCGCATTTCGGAAATATTACCGATTAGTTATTTACCGATTCGGTAATGTTTGTTTCGGTGTTCACCGATCGGAAAATAAGGAATCGATAACGATTTGCTGATTCGTTATTACCGAGGGCATTCGGTAATACGTACATCGCACAGGGCTAAATACCGGTCGGTAAAGCCGAAATTGACCGAATTTCGGCTGACCGGTATTTGCCCACCTACATATGGCCCTTGGTCGATTTGAGAACTTGCCAGTTGGAACCTGGACACCATTTGATTGGTAAGAGCCGTTCTGCGGCACATGCTGTTGGTTTGACGCCTTTGATTGGTAAGGTAGTTTAGTAACACTTACTGCGGCTTTGTTTGTATGTTTGGCCAATATTGGATCTTGTTTGATAAATATATATATGTGTTGCAATACATATAGGCAGGTAATGAGGAGATTTTTCTCTACTCAAAATTGTTTGAATGGCGCAACGTACAAAGAGTACCTTAAGCGCTACTTTTGATTATAATACTGCATATTTTGCACTATTTTTGGCTTGCCTGTTTCCAGCACACTTTGTAGGATGTGTTGCTTTTGTAGTGGTACCAATTTGAGACTCGACGAAGCACAACCGCCCCCCCCAGAGGGGACGCCTAATAGGGACATGTATGTTAAGTATGGTATTTCTTCCATAATGTACAGCACGTTATGGAATAAATACACTTGTAAAGATCCTGAGTTGCGTTGGCCTATGCATGGGTCATTTGATTTGCGAAAGATTCAGTATGTGGAGCAACGGATGTTTAAGCGAAAGGCTAGGCAAGATATGTTTGACTGTGTATGAATGTGGGAGAAAGAAATGCGTGAACGAATGAAGCGTGAGCAAGCCTTTATTGAAAAAGAACAGCAAAAGAGTATCCATGCAAAAGCATCGGAAATGAAAAATAGGGAAATTAAAGAAATTAAAGAGAGGGAAGATAGGGAGCATCATTTACAGGTAAATGGCCAATACGCTGTTCGTAGACCTCTTTATCCTATTCTTAATAAACCCCAATATGACTCTCTCTTATTAGATCGTTGTCCACCTCCGTATACTCTTCCTTCTGCTCCTTATGAGTCAGATGAGGACTCTTCTACAGACCAGGACAAAGCTAGAGAAACTCGCTCAATGTTATCTGCTGAATGTGCGTCAGATTAGATCTGCTGCGTGTGAGAAGTTGGCCTGGTATATGATGTCCACAGTTCTGTGGGCACCTTGTATCAGTCCAAACAATCCCTTATGGTGGTGGTTTTATGTCAACTTTATAGACAAGCTATCCTAGGGGTAGCATGGACTAAGCAGCCTTAAAAGCTTAACTCAAGAGGGCATGTGAAGCCAGCTGTTTTACCATATGCAATCCTGTAATACCAAATGAAAGGACACCACACAAGTTATATATTATAAAAATATATGTATTTATTCTCAGAATAATCCCCACTACTCTTTATGAGCAATGAAGCACAAGCGTTTAAACAAAAGCACAATATAACATATGAAAGTTGCACAATTATGGATGAGGCCGGTGGCCACTCAAACTATATATCAAAAAAGTGGTATAACTATCACTAATCGATCAGTGGTAAGGCCTAGGGCCTGGGGAATCGTTTGGACTACACTGGACTAACAGCAGTTAGGACGGGAGTAGCCCGCGGGATTCGGGTGCAGCGCTTAAATCGCACGCATGCACCAATGCAAAGTCAAGGGTGCGTAAAAGTTATCGAGTTACAGTTTTAAGAGTCTTCCGATTGAACTAGAAGGACAAAACTTTAGACTTAGACACTAGAGGTGTAAACTACTACAGGAGCACCAGCGTTCAAGAGTTACCTCACCCACAGGAAGCGGGTGCACAGGTGCAAAGATGTGTCGGGTTTCGTCACGCAGTTCTATGGTGCCTGGAGATGAAGATGCTGCAGGCGTCCAGAAGAGAAGTGTCAGGTGTAATCCAAGGGTGGATCTAAGATGTAGAGTACCTGAAAGCAGAGGGAACAGAGTCTGGGTCACTAGCCAGTGACCAGGAAGGAACCAGGATGTAACCAGGCGATGTCGGGCGCAATCAGGTGCTTGTCATGAAGCTTGTCTCCGCTGCCACGTGGACTCAGGGGCACCGAGGATGTCCTGGAGTGTTATGTTATGTTATGTTATTAATTTTTATAGCGCGCACAGCTGCCCCAGCGAAGGGGCGTCCTGGCGCGTGAACAGGTACTAAAACATAACACAGACAGAAGAGGAAAAAACACCTAACCAGGTACAGAAAACAGAAAAGTTTTAATCGCACGTCTAAAAACAGTGAAGTTATTCAAAGCACGGATGTGTACCGGGAGAGTATTCCACAGACCAGCGGCAAGCGCTCGATAGGAGCGGCCACCCATCCTGCTAAGTTTAAAACGGGGGCAGACCGCAAGATGAAGAGCCTCCAATCTCAGAGACCTCAACGGGATATAGGGGCTGAGCAAGTTTGCAAGTGCCGGCGGCGAGGAGAGCTTCATGATTTTAAAGGCCAAGCATAGCGACTTGAACTTAATTCTTTGCCTAACCGGCAGCCAATGAAGGGCAGAAATCGTGCTGGACACAGAGCAATGTTTAGGAAGGCCAACAATGGCCCGAGCCGCAGCATTCTGGACCCTTTGAAGCCTGGATGCCTCAGCCTGGTTGATCCCCAAGAGCAACGCACTGCCGTAGTCCAGCCGAGATAGAACCGTGGCTTGAACCACGAGCTGCCGGGTGGAAGAATCAAAAAACTTGAGCACCGGTCTTAAGCCACGCAAAATACCGTAACAGGTAGCTGCGACCTTCTTCGTGTGACTCGAAAAAGGGAGGGCTGAATCTATCCAAATTCCCAAATTCTTTACCTCGGAAACTGGAACGGGAGTGACGCCCAGTTCAGGCGGCCACCACTGATCTCCCCAAAGCTCTGCATGTTTCCCCAACACCATAACTTCAGTTTTTTTGGCGTTCAGTTGTAAGCAATTGGATCTCAGCCAACTTGCTACGGCCAAAAGTCCTGCTCGGAATCTAGGGGCATCCACCTCAGGGTCACCACTCAGTGTCACCGCCAGCTGCGTATCGTCAGCATATGAGGTCATCGTCAAACCCCATTGTTTGACGATCGCAGCTAGCGGTTTCACATAGAGGTTGAACAAGGTTGGGCTCAACGAGGAGCCCTGAGGAACCCCTAGATCCAGAGGATGGAAAGTGGACTGGCCAGGTGGTATAGCCACTTTAAAGGACCGACCGGAGAGGAAAGAGCAGAACCACTGAAGAGCAGTCCCCGCGATACCAGCCTCCTCTAGGCGCCGAGTCAAAACTCGGTGGGACACAGTATCGAATGCGGCGCTCAGATCTAATAAAAGGAGCGCCGCCGTTCGCCCAGAGTCGAGCACCCCACGTAGGTGCTCGGTCATATAGAGCAATGCAGTCTCGGTACTGTGTCCCGACCGGAAACCGTTCTGACTTGGGTCCAGGATATGATTGCGAGCAAGATGTTCAGATAGGATGGAATTTACATGGGTCTCAGTAACTTTGGCTATCCAGGGAAGAAGGGATATGGGGCGGTAGTTCTCAGGCAAGAGCGGGTCTAAATTTGCCTTCTTCAGAACAGGGGTAACTACCGCCTGCTTCCACGAGGAGGGGACCGTTCCAGTAGATAGCGACAAATTAACCAAGGAGAGCATCGGAGCACGACACCAGGGGGGAAGAATCCTGATTTGATCAGGCTTCAGCGGATCCAACGGCGAGCCAGATTTGATCCTCAGACTCAGCGTGTCAAAAGCCTCCGAAGACAAGTCCGGCAAGGAAGACAAAATCTCCACAGTCGGGAAGTTAAAGGCCACTGGCTCTGGGTCGGGCAGCGACAAGTCAAATCCTCGATAGATCGTCTGCACTTTCTCTAGAAAGAAGGATGCCAGACTTTCACAGTGGGGATCGGTGCAGATTGCAATCGAGGAAGCCCTTTTATTCAAAAGGTCTTTGATGACCTTGAAAATTAGTTTAGAGGGGTTGGTGCTGGATTGGAATTCCTGAGCATAGAATGCGGCCCGGGTTCTGCAGATTGCCCTGTGATAGATCTTAAGTTTGGCAAAATAGGAGGACTTCAGACTAGGATCGTAAGTCTTCCTCCATTCCCTCTCAGCTTTCCGGCAGATTTTTTTAAGCTCGGCAAGAGAGTCATTATACCAAGGGCTCGGTACTTTAGTATGACATTTGGACCAGCGCATTGGTATTAGGGAGTCGAGGGCATCTGAAATCCATTTGCAAAATAGTTCGTAGCCTTGTTCCACATTCAAAATGGAGCTCAGGGGCTCTTTCTCCAGAAGCCTATAAAACTCCTTGAGTTTAAGCTCATGCCACTGCCTTTTAAAGATCAACCTATCCACCAATGTAAATGGCAGATCAATGGGACAGGAGACTTCCACCAACAAATGGTCAGTCCAGCCCACCGGGATCGGGTTGGACACCTTCGCCCTCTCAAGAGTAGTAAAAAAGGGGTCCAAAATATGTCCCCCAGAATGAGTGGGCAGTGTAACTAATTGAACAAGTTGCAGTGCTTCAAGGTCCGTAAGCAGAGTGTCTATAGCCGAGAACGCCCTACAATCGAAATGAATGTTGCGGTCGCCCGTGATATTGAAATTCGTACAGCTAGGCGCAAGGGAACTTACCATATCGGCAAGCGCAGCCTTAAAAACTGTGTCGCTGCCTGGAGGACGGTAGATGAGGATACCGCTGAGCGTAAAATGATGACTAAAGGCCACTTTAAAGAGGCTCACTAACTGTCCCACAAAGGCTCTCTCTGTCGGCGGTGTTGGCTTCCGGATCGGAGTTAACAAGCCTTGGCAAGTGCAACCCATGCAGGATTCAAAGATTGCTTTTTACTCGGACCAGCAAGGTCTGAGCGGGTGCTCTTTTTCAGGGGAGCGAGGGCCAGTCTGGAGCAACCAGACTAGCAGAGCAAATTCAAAGGTTCGTCGGTACTGGGGCCGCTAGCCAACAGGCAAGCGACCAGATCAACGTGTTGACCAGGAAAATGCAAAAGGGCCCCACGCAGCACTCGATGAGAGTGGAGGGGTGAGTTTCGTTGCAAAAGCTGCTCGGGGCTGGAGCTTCTCAAACTTTAATGCACAGCTTCGAGGGAGCCTTGGATGCTGCACGGTCAGCGCTTCGTAGTTTTTCCAAGATGGCTAGCCCCACGCTTCAGGTCGCCTTCACGGGTCTCAGCTCTACATAGACTGTGGATCGGGCTGTTGGAAGGCAGGAACGCTGGCTCTTGTTGATCTCTGTCGCTCGAGTTCTGGCGGGAACTGCAACAAAGCAAACGTCGAGGTGCTGGAGGGTGCCTGTTTGCACAGGGTGGTCACTCCTTGACCACAAGGGAGATTATTCAGTCTTCCACGTCGAGTGGTATATCGAAGGGTCCAGAGTTTCGTTTCATAAGTTTCAGTCAGGATAATCTCTTGTGCATCTGCACAGCTCCTACCTTTATTCCAAATCAAGGGCCTGGATTACCTGCTAGGTCCCTCCTATGGGTGGGACCCAGGAAGGGGGTGGTTACACCCCTTTCCCTTTGTCCAATTTCATGCCAGAGCTGGGGCTGGAGTGCCCCAGAACCGGTTTGAATGGATTTTGCCTGGGGACACCTTGTGCGCCCCAGGCAGTGTCTAGTTTCTTTAAACCCTCCCTGCTACAATCCATTATCTCCTGTCTGGGGTGGTGTGACACCTCCCTGTGACAGGAAACCCTTTGTCCAGGCCTCCCCTGCCAAGTTTCGGTCAACAGCAGGAGGTCAGACATGTGTCTGTGGCAGCAGCATCCATTTTGTGATGCCGGGGCTCTGGTTAGGATTAACCGCGTTTTCAGTAAAGTAACATGTCTTCTCCCTCTAGAAGGGTGGAATGCTACCCCCGTCACCAGAACTGGCGAGGGGGTAGTATTCCAAAGTGTATGACACCAAACACGACATGTTTTGATAAAGCCAAACCAAAGTTAGCAATAACCGCGAGGATTATAATGCATTTAAGAGTATTTGGTATGGCAGTATCACTAGAACAGCTATAAGGAAATGGTTCCGAAAGCTGCAGACAGGCTCAGCTCAGGCTAGAGCACCATCTCACATAAAACCAAGCACTCTGCCTCCAGGATTGTTAAGGCCTGGGATAGGAGTGACTTATAGGTATATATGTGTCCAGATATAGGTTTAGATATAGGTATACAATATCTAAGCAATGGGTGATTACACCATCTTGCCCGAGCTGAGTGATCAGCCAGTTGTAACGATTTAAGTACCAGCCAGGGGTGGCAAAAGATATGCTGCAGCCCCTGGTAGGCCTTGGATGCACCTATGCCCTGGGCACCTATAGTGCACTGTACAGGGGCTGGTAAGGTGTCCAGTACCAAATTGGTGATGTACCTAGGGTACATGGAGTCCATTTACAGAGAGAGCAGATAGCCTGGGACCCTGATTAGCAGGATCCCAGGCCAACTAAGTCGAAAACTAGCTAAACACTAGGCAAAAAATCTGGGGTAACCATAGTCAGGTATCCACCCTCCTACATAACCCCCCCCCCCCCCAAACGAAAGGAGATAAGGCTATCCTTGACAAGGTAAGCCTATATTACCTGAGTGGCCATATAAGGAGGAACCTGCACTGGCATGGTTACCCCCTGTGTCATGGTCCACCAAGTAATCCCTCACCCTAGGGGTATCAGAGGGTCTCCACCATGGGGAATTACTATCTGTGGTGTGTTTTGGCAAAGTAAAAGGCTGGTGTTGAGATGGAGTACTGAAGTGAGGCTCCACTAATGTAGGGCTCAGCTTCCTCCAATCATCTTCCACCATGTGTGCATTTCTTTCCTTGACTGAGTTGCACTGTGCTCTCAGGGTCAACCTCTGGCTGCCTACAGCTGGAGGCTGGGTCCCTTTGGTTGGCTTACTGGAGGGACAGGTCAGGTTTGGGGCCTTGAGGTCCCAGGTTTGGCTGTGCCCAACAGTTTCTATCTGGGGAGGTCCCTAACTAGTGGTAAGGGGGATACCTCAAGAGTTTTTAACTTTTTCACCTTGCTAGGGCTGCTAGCTTTGGTGCCCCTAATCTGCTGATGGGGGTGCTTTATTTGACAGGGGGCCCTTTGGGGCTTACTGACCTCCTTGACCTCTGTAGTCCTGGGCTGACTGAGGCAGGGTAGAGAGGGGCAGGTTACCTGCTCCAGACTGGGTCCCACCTTGGAAGGGTCCACTGACATCAGGGGCTCTGCCAGGCTAGGCCTGACTACCTCTGGGGCAGTTTCTTCACAAGGGGTAAGATCAGTTCCCTGAGGAGGCTGATCCTTTCCTAATGGCCGGGGGGGAGGGAGATTTCTCTTCCTCCTTAAAGCTCTCTGTTTGTGTGGAGTGATCCATAGTTTCAGGCTTCACAACACAGGAATCAGTTTGAGTTTGGGCTGTGGCCATCACAGCCCCACCAACCTTTTCAGGAAGGGACTCAGTTTGGGTATGGGCTGTTACCATAACAGCTCTGCTAACCTTTTCAGGAAGGGATTTTTCTGAAGATGGGGCTGAGTCTTGCACAGCCCTACCAACCTTTTCAGGAAGGACATCTTGGATTGGGGCTGTGGTCATCACAGCTCCACTAACCTTTCCATGGAGATTTACCATTCTAGAATAGGTTTCTTGTTCCACCTCAGCGCAGGCTGAGATTTCCAAATCATTCCCCAGAAGAAAATCTACAGGAAAGTTTGGGGACACTGCCACTCTCTTGGGGCCAGTGACACCTCCCCAGCTGAGATTTACCACTGCCATGGGATGATTATTCTGCACCCCATCAATGTTTGTCACCTGGTATGTGGCACCAGGTAAAAGTTGCCTTGAGGGGACTAGATTCTCAGTCACCATAGTGATACTAGCCCCTGTGTCTCTATAGGCCTCAACTTTTTGACCATTGATGTGGGGCTTTTGCCTGAACTTGCCCAAAGTGTTTGGGCAACCAGTGAAGTTGGCAAACCCCATGCCATTTTCACAGACAAGCGTATCTGTATTAGGGGACCTGGTTAGGCCAGAGTCCACCTGTGTTCCAAAAGTAAACCCACCCAAATTCCTGGGGGTGCTCCCACCACCTGGGGGATTACCACTAGTAGTAACAGGAGGTGTTGGAGCTGTACTTGGAGGAATATTTTCTTTATTGCTATTCTTTGGACAACAGCTGTCTGTTTTCCAGTGGCCAGGCTTTTTACAAGCATGGCAATAAGGTTTCTTCTGGTCAGAGGAAGTGTTTTGGAACCTACCCCCATCCTTGGAGTTTTGGGGCCCTGTGGGAGACTTGTCTTTAGATTTATCCCCACCCTTCTCTTGAGCCTTGGAAGTATCCTTCTTTTTGTCATTACCCTGATTCTTAGGCCTAATCCTGGTTCTGACCCATTTGTCTGCCCTCTTACCCAATTCTTGTGGACAGGTCAGATCTTAGTCCACCAGGTGCTGGTGCAAAAGCTGGTTCTGACAATTACTTAGGATCTGCTCCCTCATAATCAAATTATACAATCCTGTATAGTCATGTACTTTGCTGCCATGTAGCCAACCTTCGAGAGCCTTAGTAGCACAATCTACAAAATCAGTCCAGTCCTGAGTCTGAGCTTTTTGGGTGTCTCTGAACAACAACCTGTATTGTTCAGTGGTTAAGCCAAACCCATCAATAAGAGCACTCTTCAGGACAGTGTAATTTTTTGCATCATCAGCTCTAACAGTGAGGAGCTTATCTCTCCCTTTCTCAGAAAAGGAGAGCCACAAGATTGCTGCCCACTGATCTTGGGGGACCTGCTGTACCATGCAGGCCCTCTCTAGAGAAGTTATCCATTTGTGGATATCATCCCCATCTCTGTAGGGGGGCACAATCCTACTCAGGTTTCTATGGTCATAGGACCTGTCTTTATCCTTAGGGATAGTGCTGCCACCAGTGTGTATCTCCCCACTCAACTTCTGTTCTCTTGCCAAAGCAAGTCTAGCTTGGGCCAGGGCTACTTCCTCCCTCTCTATTTGGAGTCTAACAGCTCTCATCCTGGCTTTATGCTCTTTTCTCTGGGGAGAAGTCATTCCCCTCTGAGATTCCCTTGAGGCACTAGAAATGTGAGAATCCATTGAAAGAGATCTCTGCCTTCTATTGCCTGGGAGAACTCTGTTATGTACTCTGGGAAGGAGCTTGCCCTCTCCATTTCCATGTAGGTCCAAGTTGGCTTGGCTAAGCCTCCCAACTGGTACCTGGCTAACCCCTTGATCCTGATCTGAATCATTATCATTTGAATCTGGGTTCACCTCCTCATCTTCTATCTCCGGGGTGGTGTTCTCAGTATCTGGGAGGTTCACTCCTTCTCCTGACCCTGAGGGAACTACTCTAGCTTTCTCAAGATCATCCTTCTGCAGGATGGCTATCAGGATGGGAACGGTAGGGTTGTGACCCTTTCTCAGCCCCCTTGCAGTGCACAAAGCACCCAAGTCCTTGTGGCTGAATTTGTCATAGCTGGAGGTTGCCTGTGGAGGGTCAACCACCACAGGTAGAGAGCTGAGAGCTTCACCTGTGGCAGACATGACTCTAGTGAGGTGTAAGTGATGCATTTACCTACACTAATTGGTTTCCTACTGTACCTTGCTTGTGAGTTGTAGTCAGGGTGTGCTAAGCCCTTTTATCTACAACTACTAAGTTCAGTAGAACTTAAATATGCTAAGCTTTGTTTATATGTACCTATGGTACTTAATGTGATCTTTCAATTTGATAAAAAGATTGCAATGGTAAAACAACAGCAAGCTCAAATCCGCACCGCTGCCCACCAATGTGAGAAGTTGGCCTGGTATATGATGTCCACAGTTCTGTGGGCACCTTGTATCAGTCCAAACAATCCCTTATGGTGGTGGTTGTAAGTCAACCTTATAGACAAGCTATCCTAGTGGTAGCATGGACTAAGCAGCCTTAAAGGCTTAACTCAAGAGGGCATGTGAAGCCAGCTGTTTTACCATATGCAATCCTGTAATACCAAATGAAAGGACACCACACAAGTTATATATTATAAAAATATATGTATTTATTCTCAGAATAATCCCCACTACTCTTTATGAGCAATGAAGCACAAGCGTTTAAACAAAAGCACAATATAACATATGAAAGTTGCACAATTATGGATGAGGCCGGTGGCCACTCAAACCATATATAAAAAAGTGGTATAACAATCACTAATTGATCAGTGGTAAGGCCTAGGGCATTGGGAATAGCTTGGACTACACTGGAGTAACAGCAGTTAGGACGGGAGTAGCCAGCGGGATTCGGGTGCAGCGCTTAAATCGCACGCATGCACCAATGCAAAGTCAAGGGTGCGTAAAAGTTATCGAGTTACAGTTTTAAGAGTCTTCCGACTGGACTAGAAGGACAAAACTTTAGACTTAGACACTAGAGGTGTAAACCACTACAGGAGCAACGGCGTTCAAGAGTTACCTCACCCACAGGAAGCGGGTGCACAGGTGCAAAGATGTTTCGGGTTTCGTCACGCAGTTCTATGGTGCCTGGAGATGAAGATGCTGCAGGCATCCAGAAGAGAAGTGTCCGGTGTGATCCAAGGGTGGATCGAAGATGTAGAGTACCTGAAAGCAGAGGGGACAGAGTCTGTGTCACTAGCCAGTGACCAGGAAGGAACCAGGAAGGAACCAGGCGATGTTGGGCGCAATCAGGTGCTTGTTGCGAAGCTTGTCTCCACTGCCACGTGGACTCTGGGGCACCGAGGATGTCCTGGAGTGGATCACGCGCTGTCCCACAAAAGCTCTCGCTGTCGGCGGTGTCTGCTTCTGGATCAGAGTTAACAAGCCTTGGCAAGTGCAACCCACGCAGGATTCGAAGATCGCTTCTTACTCGAACCAGCAAGGTCTGAGCGGGTGCTACTTTTCAGGGGAGCGAGGGCCAGTCTGGTGCAACCAGAGTAGCAGAGCAAATTCAAAGGTTCGTCTGCACTGGGGCCGCTAGCCAACGGGCAAGCAACCGGACCAACGCATCAAGCAGGAAAATGCAGAAGGGCCCCACGCAGCACTCGATGAGTGTGGAGGGGTGAGCTTCATTGCAAAAGCTGCTCTGGGCTGGACCTTCTCAAACTCCAATGCACAGTTTCGAGGGAGCCTCGGATGCTGCACCGTCAGTGCTTCATAGTTTTTCCAAGATGGCCGGCCCCACTCTTCAGGTCGCCTCCACGGGTCTCAGCTCTGCATAGACTATGGATCGGGCTGTTGGAAGGCAGGAACGCTGGCTCTTGTCGATCTCTGTCGCTCGAGTTCCGGCGGGAACTGCAACAAAGCAAATGTCGAGGTGCTGGAGGGTGCCTGTTTGCACAGGGTGGTCACTCCTTGACCACAAGGGAGATTCTACAGTCTTCCACGTCGAGTGGGATGTCGAAGGGTCCAGAGTTTTGTTTCATAAGTTTCAGTCAGGATAATCTCTTGTGCATCTGCACAGCTCCTACCTTTATTCCAAATCAAGGGGCTGGATTACCTGCTAGGTCCCTGCTATGGGTGGGACCCAGGAAGGGGGTGGTTACACCCCTTTCCCTTTGTCCAATTTCACGCCAGAGCTGGGGCTGGAGTGCCCCAGAACCGGTTTGACTGGATTTTGCCTGGGGACACCTTGTGCGCCCCAGGCAGTGTCTGGTTTCTTTCAATCCTCCCTGCTACAATCCACTATCTCCTGTCTGGGGTGGTGTGACACCTCCCTGTGACAGGAAACCCTTTGTCCAGGCCTCCCCTGCCAAGTTTCGGTCAGCAGCAGGAGGTCAGACATGTGTCTGTGGCAGCAGCATCCATTTTGTGATGCTGGGGCTCTGGTTAGGATTAACCGCGTTTTCAGTAAAGTAACATGTCTTCTCCCTCTAGAAGGGTGGAATGCTACCCCCGTTGCCAGAACTGGCGAGGGGGTAGTATTCCAAAGTGTATGACACCAAACACGACATGTTTTGATAAAGCCAAACCAAAGTTAGCAATAACTGCGAGGATTATAATGCACTTAAGAGTATATGGTATGGCAGTATCACTAGAACAGCTATAAGGAAATGGTTCCGAAAGCTGCAGACAGGCTCAGCTCAGGCTAGAGCACCATCTCACATAAAACCAAGCACTCTGCCTCCAGGATTGTTAAGGCCTGGGATAGGAGTGACTTATAGGTATATATGTGTCCAGATATAGGTTTAGATATAGGTATACTATATCTAAGCAAGGGGTGATTACACCACCTTGCCCCAGCTGAGTGATCAGCCAGTTGTGTCGATTTAGGTACCAGCCAGGGGTGGCAAAAGATATGCTGCAGCCCCTGGTAGGCCTTGGATGCACCTATGCCCTGGGCACCTATAGTGCACTGTACAGGGGCTGGTAAGGTGTCCAGTACCAAATTGGTGATGTACCTAGGGTACATGGAGTCCATTTACAGAGAGAGCAGATAGCCTGGGACCCTGATTAGCAGGATCCCAGGCCAACTAACTCAAAACCCAGCTAAACACTAGGCAAAAAATCTGGGGTAATCATAGTCAGGTATCCACCCTCCTACACTGCGCGTAAAGCCGTTCGTAGTACTACTACTGCTTCTGAACTTCTAGATAGTATAAAAAGTTGGCAGGAAAGGGAGCAGATATATTTTACTGAGGTATTTGCTGCAGAGGTTATTGAACGATTTAGGAAACATTCGGTAGAAACGGAGCCCGATGATGTAGCAGCTGATTGTAAACAATTACGTGACGGTCTTTTTGTCTTCTCCCAGGGGGCTGACACGATCAGACGCTTGGTTAAACTGCGTGTTGAAGTAGCCCATTAGCGAGAGGAAAAAAAGGCAGCAGACGCAGCTTTACCAACATCTCAGATCAGCAGGCATGAACTTCTACTCTTGAAACAGATAAGAATGTTGTAATTAATGTGAAACCCATGCGGGAAGCCGCGCCTTTATATGTTCCTCCTAAGGGAACGGGTACAAATGATGATAAGACTTCTGTAGATGCTAAAGGGTATTTTATTTATAATTGGGTTTACACTCCTTGGAATAGAGCAGATGTTATGGCCCTTAAAAATGCATTGCCTGATCCGTGAAAGAATCCAGCAGCCTTTTATGAGGAAGTTGAGGGTGCAGTTAGTTCTTGTACTATGACTTTGCCTGATATTGATTTGTTTTTTGGATTAATATTGCCGCCTGATATGTGGAGAACTGTGCGTAAAGTTGATGACCGTGCGACATTTGGAGCATTATGGAAAGATTTACAGCAGTTAAATGAAGATAGAGAACCTGCACAGAAGCCATGTCAGTTAATTTTAGACCTCCGGCAGCTATATTAGTTAAGTTAAAGACAATTATTCCCCAAAAAGATAGATTGGACTGTATTAGCGTCGTGTAAGCAAAAGGCAGATAAATCGGTTTCAGATTTCTTGACACGCTGTGAAGAAGCATTCCACGATTTTAGTGGCCAGTCATTAACAAATGACACGGGTAGGCATCTGTTTGTCGATAAATATGTCGCAAGCCTTTTGCCAGGAATAGCTAGTCGCCTAAAGGCGAGTGAGAGTTCATGGACTACCTCTTCTCCGGTTTCTCTCCTAACCATGGCTCAGTATTATGATCGACAAGAATTAGAAGCTAAAAATAATGAGGATAAAAAATCTAAAGAGTTGAAAACAAAGGTTATGTTAGCTCAAGCATATGGACCGCCTTTTTGAGGTTATGATAGAGGCGGACGTGGATCTTATGGTTCGTCTTTTCCTTCTTATACCTTGGACATTGGCTTTCTGATTGTCCAGTACTGCATGCTCAGCAGTGTCCACGTGGTCGGGGACAAATGAGAAATCGCTCAGGATATTCAGGGCCTAGAGGAAGCACGAATGATCGCGCTAGGTTTGATGCTAATACACGTGGGCAGGATGGGTTTAACACTTTTGATAGAAGGAACCAATATCAAATGTTCGACTATGTGCCGTCTGATTTACAAGATTCTGCTAATGCATAGGATTGCCTAGGATGGGGTAAGAAATCAGTTGAAGTTCCAGTAGAGCAGAGGGGTCCCTATGTTACAGCACATGTTTTGGGTTCTACTGATCAGTTTCTGGTTGATACAGGAGCTACTCGTAGCGCCTTGTCTAAACAATTGGTTCCAAGGGTTCCCCTGTCTGGCTTAACCATTACATCGATAGGTTTCGATGGAACACCTTCCCTTAGCCCATTGTCACAACCACTTGCATTTCATGTTGATAAGTTTACTGCTCCATGTCCGTTTCTTGCTTTCTCCAAACACACCAGACAATATTGTGGGTCTTGATATGCTTAAATATTTCAGGGCTACGATACAATGTTCTCCGGAAGGAGTACAGGTTATTTTGAATGACAACTACACTGTGATTGAGAGATCTTGTATTGTTAAAGAAGACTGCACTAGTCTCACTCCCTAGTACTTTGTGGGCTACTTCAGACACCGATGAAGGGCAAATGGTTGTTCCGCCAGTGCATATTAGTGTCAAGGAGGGTGCTTCTTTGCCAAGACTGCCTCAGAGTGAGCTTAAGAATGGTGATGGATTAAACCCAGTTCAGTTGACTTGTGGTGAGTGTTTGATTTGCTCAAACGCTCCATCCATCATTCCCTTTGGTATCGCTTTGTTCGCCCTAAGTTGGCAGGGTATGCCAGACGTGGGTCCCTTGCTCAATGCCATTGGATTCAAGATAGTCTGGCTGATGAAGGTTATGAACCCAAAACCGGTACCAGGATGCTTGTTTCCGGTCCAGGGAAGACATGGCTTAGCAGTTCGGGCTAGACTGTTCCCATGAGGCACAGGGTCAGACTGATTTTCATATGGCCATGTCTGAACTGGGGTGGTGGAGTGAGCTAAAGAATGGGGATGGATTACACCCAGATCAGTTGACTGGGGGTGAGTGTTTGATTTGCTGAAACGCTCCGTCCATCATCCCCTATGGTATCGCTTTGTTCGCCCTAAGTTGGCAGAATATGCCCAGACATGGGTCCCTTGCTCACTTTGCCACTGGATTCAAGATAGCCTTGCTGGTGAGGGTTATGAACCCAAAACCGGTCCCAGGATGCTTGTTTCCGGTCCAAGGAAGACATGGATTGGCAGTTGGGGCTGGACTGGTCCCATGAGGCACGGGGTCAGACTGATTTGTATATGGCCATGTCTGAACTGGGGTAGTGGGGTGAGTTAAAGAATGGTGATGGATCAGATCAGTTAACTGGGGGGTGATTTGATTTGCTCAAACGCTCCGTCCATGATCCCCTTTGGTATCGCTTTGTCCCCAAGGGTGAAAGCACACTCCAGAAAAGGGCTGTCAACCTATGAAGTTGTCTTCGGACGGCCTGCCAATGTCTGGGGTGTCCCCAAACCCAAGCGTTTTTCTGAGATAGAGTAACCTCTTTTGATTGACTATTTATATGCCTTGTTTAAAAAATTGAGAGAGACCCCTTGACGGCCAGGGGAATAGGGTACTTTTGACAGTAAAGAGAAATCTTCCCTTGGCGAACTAATTCACGTAATACAACCAATATGGTTGTCAGAGCCACCCAAACTGTAACCTCTAGATCCCTTTGTTATCTAGTACACTCACACAACAGTAATATAGCTCATTATTTATTTTCATAGAAAAATATTCTTTACAAATACAGTTTTTGTTAAAAACAACTCATTGCGCGCCTGCATTAAAATCACATCAACCGTTTCATAAAATACGACTTTGGTGCACATGAAAATTAAAAACACAATCAATTAATATTTGACATTCATTGGCTAAAATTGGAAGAATTACACAAAAGGATAAAGGGGGGAGAGACATACAAAGACATCCATTATTTGTCATTAGATTTTGCACGTTTTGAGACCTAGCATAAACAAAACCAAATCTTGGATTAAAATGATATTACTTATTGCTACCACCTTTTTCTATAACCTTTGTATGGCACTTTGCTTCCTATTATCCGTTGTTCTCATAGGAAGCAAAGTGCGATACAAAGGTTATAGAAAAAGGTGGCTTCTAGGAAGACAGGACAGCAACAAGATGGTAAATATAAGAGAGAGTGGTAGCAATAAGTAGTATCATTTTAATCCATAATCACACAGTATAATGAAAATATGTATCCATATTTCAGAATGAACAGAATAATATGAAGGTCTGAACGCTCTATTGTAGAAAATCTGCGAAAGAAAGATCTTGTGCTATGTGAACAGGTAAATGATACCAATGTCTAGCTCAATTCAAGTAATGTTTAACTGTAGAACCATGCACATGAAGGGACTAGGGGGCATATTATCAAGGGGGTTTATCTCCGCTTTTTTGGCTTTAAAAGCCAAGAAAGCGGAGATAAAATGATCTCCCTATTACCAAGCTGTCGCTAACACCAGTTAGTGACAGCTAATAGGAGATAGCGACCATCTTGGGCCCCGCTTTGCATGTCAGTGATATTTATCACTAATGACATGCAAAGTGGGCGTGCCAAGATGTTAGCGACTGGAAACAGTCGCTAACATCGCTATCTCCTATTCCCAACTTTTGGAGATATTCGCGCTAAGCGCGAATATCTCCAAAAGCTAACACCTGCCCTGAGCAGTTCTTAACCATGTTATCCAATGGGAGGTGGATAACATGGCTAAGAGCATTTGCTCGATAATGCATGAATATCGCTGACTTTTCAGCGATATTCATGCATTGCGGCCGTTTTTTATCGCATTTGCGATAAACCTTGCTAATAGCAAGGTTTATCTGCGATAAAAATCGCCGATCTGCGGCGATAATTTTTGTCTCTAAACAAGTTAGAGACAAAAATTATCGCTAGTTGTTGGTAATATGCCCCTAGGTCTAGAGAAACAAGCTATTAGCACAATAGTTAATCAAAGCCAAAATATCAGTGCCTGAGGGGACATAATATGCCTCCATATGAGTGATTTATGACCAATATGTGACAACAGTGGGTTCAAATAGATAGGCGAAATAGGTGCATAATATGATCAAAGCCTGACTACAATCCTACTAAATTGTATTACGATAATATGATCATAAGATGACCATGTAAGGACTATGTAGTCTTGCTATTACTATGAAAATCATACCATGTGCATTAGGACTGATGTGAATGTATTTACCATATGTAGGATGTATGTATAACAGTAAGATGAAATCTATGTAAGACACTGATGGAAATATGTTTATCTGCAGGAGTTTTGTGTCAGTGACAACCAACCAGTGCCCAACAACAGGAGAGACTCATTATTTAGTCTTGACAAAGATGGTAGAGTATCAGTAGACACCATCGAAACGCGTCGACGCCTCTTCTGCACGATCAAGGGACCATACCTAGCCTGTAGACAAAGAATTAAGCAAGTCCAGGATTTGGTTTTGTTTATGCTAGGTCTCAAAACGTGCAAAATCTAAGGACAAATAATGGATGTCTTTGTATGTCTCTCCCCCCCTTTATCCTTTTGTGTAATTCTTCCAATTTTAGCCAATGAATGTCAAATATTAATTGATTGTGTTTTTAATTTTAATGTGCACCAAAGTCGTATTTTATGAAACTGTTGAAGTGATTTTAATGCAGGCCCGCAATGAGTTGTTTTTAACAAAAACTGAATTGTAAAGAATATTTTTCTATGAAAATAAATAATGAGCTATATTACTGTTGTGTGAGTGTACTAGATAACAAAGGGATCTAGTGGTTACAGTTTGGGTGGCTCTGACAACCGTATTGGTTGTATTACGTGAATTAGTTCACCAAGGGAAGATTTCTCTTTACTATTTATATGCCTTGTCTAAAGATCTCCGTTCTCTTTACCAACAGATACACGCCGCTCTGCAACCAGTGCCAAAAGGCCCCGGGCACCAGATCCTGCCCGGGGATTTTATGATGGTTCAGCAGATTCAGCGCAAAAATTGTTTGGAGCATAAGTGGAAGGGACCTGCCCAAGTGCTTTTGGCCACCCACACTGCAGTAAAGATCAATGGCCGAAAGCTCTCGGTCCACACCTTCCACGTGAAGAGTGTGTCCCTTCAGGTTACGATGCCTGGGTGCGTGACGGGATCGCCGACCAGGAAGGAGAGCTGGTTCCCCATTTCTTACCTCTGTCCACCGCCTGGCTGAGAGGGGCAAGAACAGACAAGGAGAGTGACGAAGCCTTATTCGAGGCGATACCCCCTGAGATCAGGGCAGCCCCGGATACTCCAGCTCCTGGCATGCAACTATCTGAGTCTCAAACCCCAACTGTAAGAAAGTGGCTCTGTATATACTGCACGAAAGTAAGGTGCAGTGTGCACAGAGTCCACAGTCCTCAGAGGTTTGGCTAAGGTTAAAGTTAGATATAACCTTACTCTCTAAAGTGGTAGCTTGGTCGACCAGTAAGGCAGTATCAGAGGACAGTGTAAAGCATTTGTAGTACACACTCGGTCAGCAAATGGTCTCACACACTCAAGAACTGAACTCTAGGCCAATTATTTTGAATATAAAAATATATTGTTGTTTTATTTTAGAACCACAAGTAGGTATAAAAACTACCATCTAAGAATGAGATGCTACAGTTAAACACTTTAAAATAGCAATAGACTTTTCAATGCAATAGATACAGTTGTTGCAATATGCAACACAAGTTAAACACAATTATAACATTGAGCTCAACGGGGATTTTAAGTAAAATGCTAAATCAGTTACTTTACATATGTTTTTCTTACTCAGGGCTGGATCCTGAATTCAGCCCTGGTGCAACTCCTGAAAACAGATGAAAGAAATCGTTTTTGTTACACAGGTGATTTTTAAGGAATATGTGCATGTTTCAAAAATCGACACAGAAGAATTTCTGGCAAAAACCAGCCAATGTTATTCTAAGGAGGAAAATCAAGTTATCAGAAAATCACAGTTGTAAGTACTTGTCAGTGCTGGGCACAAAGATCCTGCACTGGGATCTCTCCCGGTAACAGGTGAGTAATTTAGTTTTCGTTGATAAGTTATTTTTAGTGAATATTTCAAAGTTTCAAAACTCTACACTTAGAAGAATTTCTAAGTGAAAACCAGTCAATGTTACCCTACGAAGAAAATGCAAGTTATCGGTTTTCCGGTAAGTACTCGACTGGCAGAGTTAAGGTTCTGGGGGTAGACTCAGGCAAAAACAACAGTTGATGGATAGAATGCAGAACAATGTCATACATTTGTCCCAGAACAGAGATCTGAGCCTAAGTCCATCGTTTTCTTTGCTCACCACGCCATTCCAGTTTGAACCTAGCCATATTCAAATCACTCTTGACCCTGTGCCCCATGGGGACAGTCCAGCCCGAACTGCCAAGCCAAGTCCTCCCTGGACTGGAAGCAGGCATCCTAGGACCAGTTTCGGGCTTTCAGCCCTCATCAGTCAGGATAGCTTGATTCCAGTGGCATGGAGAGCACAGGACTCATGTCTGAGCATACCCGTCCCACTTGGGGTGACAAATGCAAAAACAACAGTTGATGGACGGAATGCAGAACAATGTCATACATTCAACTCAGTACCGAGATCTGGGCCTAAGGTGCAGCGTGGGATAAGGGATACCTGTAACAAAATAAACATATAATTAATAAACATATGCAAGTCTAACTACTCTCAGTATTGTCTCGCTAATCCTGCTCACATACCTTCACTAATACTCACTGACGGCACTGAAGCTCCTCTGTAGCAAGATACCTTTCTCACCATGGAACAACCTGGAAAGACTCCTAGAATCCAAGCACATGCCCATTTCTTTTTTTTTAAAATCTTTATTTTTAGTTTTCATACACGATAATCAGGAAACAATATTGAAGTGGTACATTGTCAGGCATAGTGACACATGTCAAATATATTTTATGACATCTGTATCACATCATTTGTTCTGGGGGTAGACTCAGGCAAAAACTACAGTTGATGGATAGAATGCAGAACAATGTCATACATTTGTCCCAGAACAGAGATCTGAGCCTAAGTCCATCGTTTTCTTTGCTCACCACGCCATTCCAGTTTGAACCTAGCCATATGCAAATCAGTCTTGACCCTGTGCCCCATGGGGACAGTCCAGCCCGAACTGCCAAGCCAAGTCCTCCCTGGACTGGAAGCAGGCATCCTAGGACCAGTTTCGGGCTTTCAGCCCTCATCAGTCAGGATAGCTTGATTCCAGTGGCATGGAGAGCACAGGACTCATGTCTGAGCATACCCGTCCCACTTGGGGTGACAAATGCAAAAACAACAGTTGATGGACGGAATGCAGAACAATGTCATACATTCAACTCAGTACCGAGATCTGGGCCTAAGGTGCAGCGTGGGATAAGGGATACTTGTAACAAAATAAACATATAATTAATAAACATATGCAAGTCTAACTACTCTCAGTATTGTCTCGCTAATCCTGCTCACATACCTTCACTAATACTCACTGACGGCACTGAAGCTCCTCTGTAGCAAGATACCTTTCTCACCATGGAACAACCTGGAAAGACTCCCAGAATCCAAGCACATGCCCATTTCTTTTTTTTTTTAATCTTTATTTTTAGTTTTCATACACGATAATCAGGAAACAATATTGAAGTGGTACATTGTCAGGCATAGTGACACATGTCAAATATATTTTATGACATCTGTATCACATCATTTGGCAACAGCAGGGCAAAAATCTCGTCAGAGTGCAAAGGAATAAAACAGGCTTCAAAATACTTATACATTCGATCCGCAATGCATTGGCGTGATGTAACTTCGTATACCGTGGCATTGACAGCAATTGTACTATATCATATATAATGCAATAAAGGTAAGATAAAAGTGCAGTCTTAGAATACACCCAGAAATCAGAATCACACGTCCATAACATATCATTTCAGCCGACCCTTTACGGCACAATGCCGCTTTCTACCTGTGTATCAGTGCCTCTCGGCGATATACACCCTATATGGGCCCCATATGTTTTTAGGGCGTAAGGAACTTTGCGTCAGCGAAGCGTAGACTTCGCTATTTACGTTACAGTAATCAAGGCTGCGCAGCCATGCCTTCAATGTTGGAGCTGTTCTCTTGCCCCATACTAGCGCTATTTCCCGCTTAGCTAGCAGAAACCCAAGAACCACAAACCTCCTTCTCTTTTTTTGAAAGTTGGCCATGAAATCCATGAGTGCGATCTCTGGAGTGGGGATAAGCAACAGAGAGGTAATTTCACCTAATATAGCATGTGACCTGTTCCCAATACAGCTGTAGTTTTGGACAAGTCCAAGTTAAATGGGCGAAGTCCGCTTGTGGGGCGAAGCACTTCAAATAGTGGTGTGGCCTAGAAGGATCTACTTTGTGAGACCAGGCAGGTGTGTGGTACATTCTGCGCAGGAATTTAAAACAAATGAGTTTGTGTCTACAATTGAAAGATATTTCCTCCATGATCATGCAACACTGCTCCCATTGTTCATCTGATATTGGCCGGCCTAGATCATGTTCCGTAGCCCTGCGGATTTTTACATCGGTAATTGGACGTATCTTGAGGCATGCCCTATACATTTTAGAAATTAAATGACCGCCCGTCTCGCTCTCTATGATCAGCGTTAGTGGGGTCGCAGGTTCAGGCACCACTGGATAAGTAGGTAAAGCGGCCCGAAGAATGCAGTGCATGCGTCTCATTATAAAAGCGTCCATGAAAGAACTATCCTGAAACCTAGCGTCCTCGGTCACCGCGAATACATGATTCTCTGGGAATAAATCGCCGATCCGTCGGATATCGAATTTAGTCAGCGTGCGTTGCACTAGTGTGTCCCCAGTGATGGGGAGCCATGAATGGTTTGGAAGCGGCAATGCAGGGGAATAGAGAATATCCAGCCCCAGCAGCCTATGTAGCTTCTCCCATGCCCAGCTGGTAGTGGACACTGTTTGTATGTCAAGTGGGTCTCTAGGGATCCCCTTGGGAAGTACCGTGGACAGTTTCTGAGGGAGCACTAGGTCCCCCTATGGTCTCAGGAAGGGGATCCGGGCATCAGAGTGATACCAAGCATGAGCATACCTGCACTGCACTGTTAAATAATATAAATACATATCTGGAACGCCGAAACCTCCCCTTTCATACAGGAGAATCAAGATCTGCCAAGCAACCCTAGGCCGCCCACCCCCCCAAACCAATCTTATGAGGTGTTTCCGAAGCTGTAGGAAGAAGGCTTGAGTGAGGGGAATGAGAATATTGTTGAAAAGATAGAGAAATTTGGGCAGCACTATCATTTTGATAATGGCGACCCAACCCGCCATAGACAAAGGAAGATGAAGCCATCTCTCTATCCGCGCCTCCAAGGAGCTAACTGCTCGTCCATAATTTAGCCTAATTATAGTGGCAGTGTCCTTATATATTTGTATGCCAAGATATTTGACTGTATTGCGACACCACTCAAGGGGATATCCACAGTCCCATGGGACTGTGCTGCGCGTGAAAGGAAAGATTACAGGCTTGTGCCCGTTTACGCCAAGTCCCGAGAAAAGGCCAAATCGCTAAATTAGCCTAATAATTGGTTCAAGGTTAGTCTGTGGATGCCTCACATATAGAATGGTATTATCTGCATAAAGTGATACCAATGACGGACCAGTATTTTTTATTTTTTTTTATTTTTATTGAAAGTTCATAGCAGCATAGTAAACATTGAAACAGCAATATGTAATAAATAAGTATATATATAAATATATAAATAAATACATAAATACACATGATACATACAGTAAATACGACCAATAGCAGGAATCAGTATTTACAGGCAGAGACAATTAAAAGAAGGGCGAAATTAAATAAACCATTGGAATCATAAACAAAACCGACCCACAATATAAACTATAGGGCACCACACCTGGACTTCCTCCACCTGGCCACTGGTGCCCATATCCGTAGCCCCATTTCTCTAGATTTAATTCCTTTGAGGGCGTACAGTTCTGACTCAATATTGTGGATCCCTAACAGCCTACAAATCCACATTTGAAAGGTTGGGTGTTCAACATCCTTCCAAGCGGCAGCAACTAGTATCCTGAAAACGGCTGTCGATATAAAAACCAGCGCCTCTATCTCTGTGCTCAGACCCAACTTTGCATCACAACCAAGTATTAAAAGAGTAGGGGATAGGTCTATTCTGACAGCTAGCAGCCCCTCTAAAAACTTTTCAATTTCCTTTTTAATGGGTCCCAGTTTTCCACAACTACAGAACATATGCAATACATCCGCTGGCCCATTACCACACCTGGGACAGTTATGATCTGATCTCTTACCCCATTTAAACAATTTAGCTGGTGTGTAATATAAGTTAAAAAGGGTCTTAAAATGCTGTGCTCTTAGATTTGATGATCGCAGAAACCTTTTATCCATTGCAATTGCTCTATCGAGATCGATGTCTGGATAATGCAATTTAGAGGCCCAGCTTTCCTCTGTCTTGATCAAGTCATCGGGGAGGCTCTCCAAGAATAGCCCGTAAAATTCCTTGATTCTGCGACCACCACCTTTCATATAATCTAATAGAGCGCATCCTTTGGATATATTCAAGCACGGTCTTTTTGATTTGATTATATTAACCAGCTGCATATACTTGAACTCTTGACCACCTAATAATGAGAACCGTGTTCTCAACAATTCGAGGGGCCTACAAACATCTTTTATCATTACTTGGCCAAGTGTAGTGATCCCCTGCCTTTCCCAGTGTTTCCAAGGACCATCCTCGCTTAAATGCGGGAATAGATCTGAGTTCCACAATAAGGTATGCTGGTTATATCTTGGGATATTCTGATTTTTATATATAGAGGACCATATCCCCCAGATATCTTCTAGTACCTTGAAGCCAAATGCCTTAAAGAAACGCTTATCGTGATTCCTTGACAGTATCCCGTATACTTCCCTCCCGAGTGCCAGATGATAGATAGAGGGGATACTGTAATCCTTGGTACAGGTGGCGTTCCTGAAAATGTCTTACCAAGGGGTCCATGGGTAAAATAAACAATAATGGAGATAAAGGGCATCCCTGCCTTGCTCCACGTGCCAACCAAAAGGGTTGAGACAGGATGCCATTGACGCGCAGCCTAGCAGCGGGCTAGTGTATAAGAGAGCAGTAGTAGCAACAAAGCTCTCCGACATCCCCATGCGGCGCATCACTGAAATAAACAAGCCTTGGCATAGCCAATATGTCTCGCCTTTGGGACCTTGCAAGAAAAAAAAACAGAAGTGTAAGACTTCATGTTTACATTTACTGCATCCTAAATACTAAGTAAATGTAAACGTGAAGTCTTATACTTTTTTACTTACAAGATCCCAAAGGTGAGACCTATTGTCTATGCCAATGCTTGTTCTTCTTGCAGGGAAATCAATGACGATGCGGAGGTCTTTCCTTGTGAAGGTTTGCGGCCCGCATCCCATCATGCATCTTCGGCCCTTGGCAGCTGTTTTGTTAAAATATAAGCAAGAGTATGTTTTTGTAATACAAGTAATGAGGCGCCGAGGGACATGGCTTTCTTCCTCACTGTGTGCCATGACGGGCTGCCACCTCCAGGGGGCAGAGCGGCGACGGCTGCTTGGAGTCGGAACAGACGCCCATTGGACGAGCACTTCATGGCCAGTGAAGACGGGAGCTGGACCCTACTCCAGGAGAGTGCTTTGAGGCCATGAGAGCGCTTAGGCTTTGGGCATGAGAGTGCTTCGAGACCAACGAGAGTGCTCTGATGCTAAGGAGAGTGCTTCAAGGCCACAAGAGCGCTCCGATGCTAAGGAGAGCGCTTCGAGGCCAACGAGAGCGCTCCGATGCTAAGGAGAGCGCGAGAGCGCTTCGAGGCCAACCAGAGCGCTCCGATGCTAAGGAGAGAGCTTCGAGGCCAACGAGAGCGTTGGCCATTTACCAAGTCACAAACTGTGAAGGAAAATGGCAGTGACTAAGAAACATTCTGGTGGACTAGCCACGCTGGTCGCCAGTGACACAAGTCGCCAGCCGTGTGTGGGGAAAGTCAGGGTCTTGGTAACTCTGGGTCGGAAGAAACGAACCAAGATGTCCGGAGCCGATATTGAGCACGCGCTGCTTTGGGCGTTCTTAACAGAGCACCAGTTGTATTTAGCAAATGTGCGTCAGAGTAAGTGGAATGGATCATAGCCACAAAGACCCTGCATTTATTATCGCTGCTTGAAAATATAAATGGAAGCTAATTATGTGCCAAAGCCGCGTTTCCTCGGTGCATTTTATGCGGATAAGTGCCCTGTCTGTCTGGGTATCCTTGTCCTACTGCTGTGTTGCCTAAATGTTAGGGTGACCAGATCTTGAGAAACAAGAAAAAAAGCACTCGCGCGGCAGCAGGGGGGAGGGATTTACTCGCAGGAGCGATAATTGCAACCAGATGGGCCTCGCGCTCCCGCAAGTGAAACTCCTGATGTGCACGTGTTGCCATTGAAGGCAGTGGAACGCGTGCACGTGCTTGGCTATAAAGCCTAAGCGCTCGGAAAAGGTTGTTTTCCTTTGCAGCGCATGCGCGCTGCGAAGGCTCGACCTAATAAGGCCATTCCAAGGAATCAAAAGCTTTTTCGGTACCTAATATCACAGCCGCTGCAGGGACCATTGGGTCTATCCTGTGTATCACTGAAAAAAAGGTCCGTAGATTAAGTGAAGTGAAGCGATGTGGAACGAACCCAGACTGTGCAGGGTAAATAATGTACTCCATTAACAAAGCGAACCTGATTGCAATCACCTTGGGAAGTATTTTGTAATCCAGATTCAATAAAGAGAGGGGCCTATACGAGTCACACTGGGAAGAGTCTTTACCAGGTTTAGGGAGTAGTATTATAACGGCCTCTCTGAACGTGGGAGAAATAACGTGCTTTTCCAACGCTTCTGCGTAAACCTCTAACAATCGGGGGACCAGAATGTCTTTGTGTGCCTTGTAAAAATCAGCTGCTAACCAATCTAGACCCGGAGCAGAGGAACCCCGTAATGCATCGATGGCTTCCACTACACTATCTTGGGAAATCGGAATGACCAGGAAGTCCTGCATATGCTTCTCGAGATCAACCAGTGCAATTTTGGATAAGTAGTCTTCCTGAGCACTAGGATCTCAGTCTATTCTGGAACTGTATGGGGATTTAAAATGGGTCATGAACATAGTACTTATCTCTGGGGTAGAATATACAGATTGTCCAGCAGAAGTTTTGATTTCAGTAATGTAAGCTCTGCTATAAGGGGGGCGGAGTATTTGTTCTAGAATTTCTACCAGGACGCTCGCCCTCACCATATCTCCAGGCCGTGTGATATTTACCCAAGTACAATAACTTCTTATCTGCCGTGTCCCGGAAATCCACCAAGAGTGGCAGGCGCCAATTTTCCACCTCAAGCGAGGTGTTCTCAAGAATCTCCGCGTCTAGCGCCAAGATGTCTTTCTCAATACGTGCTATGGAGTTACGGAAGTCTTTCAGGAGACCAGAATTCTTGGCGATACAAACCCCACGAATATACGCCTTAAAGCCCTCCCAGATGACCGCCCATGTATCCACCGATCCGGTGTTAAGTTCAAAGTAGTCTTCTATGGCAACTTTAACTTCTTCAAGGAACACCTGGTCTTGAAGTGCTCTACTCGGGAATCTCCACTGTCGTTTGAATCCCCCAGGCCGCGGGATAGCAAGCCGCAACACCACAGGGGAGTTATCCGAGTAGGTCCCTGGTAGGGTGTTGAGCGCCTGAAACCAACCCGCTATTCCAGAGGAAACCAGCCAATAATTGATTCTAGTCCAGGTGTTATGGTAGCCGGAATAGTGTGTTTATGTGGCAGAAGCAGAATTGTGTGTGCGCTCAACATCTACTAAAGAGAAGTGCGAAAGCGGGGTTTGGTGTCTGGAGCAGGAGAAGTACTGTCCCTAACGGGATCTAACAATAAGTTGAAATCACCCCTCATGATAATTAAACAGGGGTTTAACGTCAGCAAGTGGACCTGCAAGGAATGAAAGAACTTCGGGGAGTCTACATTAGGGCCATAAACGCCTATTACTGCAACAAAATGATCCATTAAAGTACCTGTGACAATCAAGAATCGGCCCTCGCTATCCTCAATCACTCTACCCGGAGAAAAGGGGATCCGTTTGTGGATAAGTATGGGGACCCCCCTAGCGTAGCTACTATAATTCAAGAAATACCTGTGTGCTCCCCAGCTCGCAGCAACCGAAGAATGATCTGACCTGGACAAGTGTGTTTCCTGGAGTCAGGCTATAAAGACATTATGGTGTAGTAAGTAGTTGAATCTACATTAGTGCTTCCACAGATCCTGGTTGCATCCCCCTCCAGGGCACTCTCATGCGAGCCACAATGGTGTTAATAATTTCACAACAAAAATTCTGTTTTTATGAATGTCTCCTTGAGTTTAAATCATAATTTACTCATAAAATGCATTTATAGTCATCTCCAATGCATTTCGAGCATAACATGCTCTTCATCAGGGAGTATATTCTGTAAGTCAAAAATATAACGCATATTGATACAAAATTTTAATTCTGTACAGTTCTAGAGTATCTCACTACTATTGTGTGAATAATGTGATCTATGAAAAACGAGAAGCGTGATGTGATGGAAGTGTTCAAGGTGAGGTGAAGCTGACGTGATCGGTAATAAAGTGCTGAATAAATTGCACATAGTGTTATTCATAATCATGTGAATAATACTCACGGATATCTCCTCCAAATGTGATTCTGTAAAAGTAGTGACAAAAAATGTCATGAGATAAACGTCCTGTGTTCGGGCGCGGTGCCCAATTCACGACTAAATCGGCATTCAAATAATCGTGATTTATACTATGGCCCATCTTCACAGTGTAAAAACATATAAACAGTGTTTAAGCATCGCGCTAATTTAACCTAGCGCTTCAAAATGCTGCACTTACTTAAAAGTGGATATCGGGTTACCGGTGAAAAAACGTTAGGTTCTTAGTGTGCGTAGTATCGGGCAAGTCGGTTTGTTAATCTGAGGTTGCTCTGACGTGCATATTGTGCGAGCGTGATGTTGCGGTGTGAGGGAGTAAAACGCGAGGAGCTGACTAACATTAAGACGGTGGCTACGGCGGACATCTTGAAATGATTATGATGCCTAGTGTAATAAGTTTGGGTAAAACTAAAATTAAATGAAAAAACGACGTGTATAGTGCTGTGATGCAAAATGTAAATTATGTAAATAGTGATGTATGGTAAAAAACCAAGTGAGCTATACTCTAGCATTACATATGTAGCATCTGGAACAGTCACTCGGTGCAAACAAGTCCTGTACTTATAACTAACAGGCATATTCTATCCTTTCATTAAATCCAAAGGGTTTTTGGGATTGCAGTTTCATCATCTAGTAATTCTCTCATCGTAAAAGATGTTTATTATTGTCTCTTCCTCCCACCTTATCTATTTTTTCCAGAATCATCAATCTCAATTGAGATATGTTGTGCTTTTGTTCCATAAAATGGGCGGCCACTGTAGATTTCAAGTTATGGGTTCTTAGGTTGGACTTATGTTCGTTAATCCTCAAGCGTATTTTTCTTTCAGTTTTCCCTACATAAATTTTACCACATGGGCATTTTAGTAAATAAACAACATTAGATGTTTCACAGGTAGCTGTTACATGTAATTTGATTTTATTACCCTTCATTGGGTGATTAATAGTAGTACCTTGTATGATATTGTTGCAATTCTGGCAGTTCAAACATGGCTTAGTAGATTCTGTGGTTGTTTTTGTTTAAGTATTTCTCCTATATTCTTTTGACGAGTGTAGGCAAAAATTGAAGGTTGTAGAAATGACTGGTTGAAATCCGGCTCCATAGTTAGTATTGACCAGTGTTTATGAATGATTTTTTTGAATGCTTTACTGGAAGTTGAACATTTTGATACCACCACTGTTCTGGTGTTCGCTGTTTTTTCTTTCTGTGTTAGCGCGCTTTCTTTTGTTGTTGTTAGAAATTTGTTTATGGCTTTCTTTATAATCGGTGGAGGGTACCCTCTGTCTGTAAATCTTTCAGCCCATTCATGAATTCTTTGTTGTGTATTTTCAGAATCAGATACGATGCGTCTAATTCTCATCATTTGTGAGGCTGGAAGATGTGTTTTAAGTGATGTTTGGTGATGGCTTGAAAAGTGTAATAGATTGTTCCTATCTGTTTTTTTCAAATACACATCTGTTTGTAAGCCCTTCTCATTTTTTAAGATCAATACATCTAAGAATGTGATTTGTGTGTCAGAGGTTTCACTAGTAAATTGTAAATGTTCGTGAAAGGTGTTCCATGTTTCCATTACTCCATCCTCTTTTGTGCCACTCCATAGCATGAAAATATCATCTATGTATCTATGATACATTTTGATCTGATTCTTCCATTCTTGATTCGATAAAATGTGCTCCATTTCAAATCTTGCCATTACTAGATTCGCATACGAGGGCGCCATACAGTTTCCCATGGAAGTACCGCTAAGTTGGAGGAACCGGTCATCCTACCGTTGGAAATAGCTCTGATAGAGTGAAAAATTAACCAAGTCCATAATGAATATTTGCATTGGTGTTTCCAAATCAGAATTGAGCGGTGCGTGTTCCACTGCTTCTAGTCCCATACTGTGGGGAATTGAGGTATAAAGAGATTTTACATCTGCAGTGCATACTTTGATGTTCTCCCCTTCTTTCCAACTTACGTTTTGAAGTTTATGCAAAAAATCCATTGTATCTTTCTTGTATGAAGATATTTTTTTGACACTCGATTGCAAATATTTATCTACAAATTGTCCAACAGGTTCATGAATGCTCCCACAGGCGGAAACAATTGGTCTTAAGGGAGGGTCTGTGATGCTCTTATGTATTTTTGGTACCATGTATAGTACTGGACTCTTTGGGTTCTCTTTCAAGAGGAATGTCCTCGTTTTCTCCTTTATTGTGCCCATTTCATGAGCTTTATCAATAATGGTTTTTAGAACTTTCAAGAATTCCTTAGTTGGATTGTTATCCAATCTCATGTATGTACTTGTATCCATGATATTTTCTTTTACCCGATTTTCATAGTGTTCAGTGTTCAATATTACTAAAGCTCCACCATTGTTCGCTTTTTGGAACACTATGTTGGGATTATTTGCTAATTTCTTCAGGGTGGTCCAGTCTTTAGGAGTTACATTTTTGTTGCCTTCTTCTTGTAATTGATTTGCGCCACATCTTGTTTAACCAGGTTTTCAAATAGGTCTAGAGTTTTATGGCTCATAGGCGCCATATAAGTGCTTTTAGTTCTTAGTCCACGTAGCTCATCTTGGTCTTCATTCAGTCTTTGGTCTTGTATTACATTATCAAAGAAATTTCTAAGTCGAAGCTTTCTCATTAGTTTAAAAACACTTATTTCTAATTCCAACCTATTGCTATCCGTTGTTAGGACATATGATGTTCCTCTTTGTAACAATTTTGATTCCTCCGGTGGTAACTCATAATCTGAAATGTTTACGGGTGTTGTTGAGGCCCCTGACATTCCACGGCATAAGGGGCATCCCTGAAGGTCCAGACAAGTTACCTAACTGTGCCATACTATGACTGGGATATTACATTTATGTGTAAAGAATGTAACCAAACGCTGTGTGACAATGACATGAGAAACAGTCCCTGAAAACATAGAACATACTGTAAACATTCCCCCCACCACCCACCACCCAGTCTCACCCATCCCCTAGCAAGGCAAAACCATGCCCATCGGAACATCTGGAGGTGCCAGTGGTATGCAACACTAGAAGTAAAGATAGTAAACCAACAACACAATGTCTGACAGAATAGAAACCAAAACCAGGTATACACCGCCGGCTGGACATAAAAATTATAACTTCAATGAATGAGAAGAAACCACATAACTAAAGCATCACTAAAGCAACAGTCTCAGAAAGACCATACATAACTGTCACATTATCCAGTCCCTGAGTTGGAGAAGAGTTCCATGCTGGCCTCAGAGCCGCTCTGAGGAGGGGAAGAAACTCTCACAGCTGCCGCCGACCCATCACTGTTTTTTTTGTAAGTTTGGCAGAACTCTTGCGCTTCATTTGGGTGTCAAATATACGGGAACGGCCTCCCACATCGACCTTAAGTCTGGCAGGATATAGCATTCCATATTGCAGCCCCAGATTTCTCAGTTTAGCCTTTACCCCATTAAATTTGCGGCGAGCGTCCTGTACCATTACGGTAAAATCTGGAAAAAAGGATAGTTTAGAACCTTGCCACTGTACTTCACCACGTTCACGGGCGGCACGCAAAATGGAGTCACGATCCTGGTTTCACTTTTTTTTCATCGCCGCATAAGAAATTTGTGCGAATAGATTATATTTGTATACCCAGACATATGGCACAAGGGTCTCGTATGTCAGTCAAACCACGTATCACATCAGATCACGCCCCAATTGTTATAGATATACCTATACCTAATACCCAACGAATACAAAGATCCTTTACTTTTAATAAGAAACTTTTGTTAGATGAAGTATATGTGAAGCAAGTAATAGATTGGGCTCAGCAATTTTTCGATCTTAACAGAGGCTCTACATCTTATGAAATGGTATGGGACTGCTTCAAGGCAGGATTACGAAGCGAAACCTGTAGTTATACCTGGAGCTCACAACAGAAAAGGAAAAATACAATGGCACAATTAATACAAGATTTAATAAATGCAGAACAGTACTTAATGCGTGATATCCGGCTCCATCGAGATAGCGAGACCTCACAAGATGAACTTGCGAAGCATAAAGCCAAGATAAATGGGGTCTGGAGTCAGGATATTGCACAGCAATATAAGACCTTTCATGCTGAGAGATATGAATATGGGGAAAACGTGGGTAGATGTCTAGCTCAAAGAATGCGTGGGAGACAGACTATACAGCGTATAACCTCTGTAGAAAATAATCAGGGCACTCTAATCGAGTCATCAGAGGGGATTTTGCAGGTCTTCTATGAGTATTATACAAATCTTTATACTCAAGAAGACTTTTCACTTGATCTACTTGATCAATATATAGATAAACTGGAACTGCCCCAATTAGATCTGGCACAACAAGAGGAACTAGAGCTACCAATCACAATTGAAGAACTTGAGGCCTCTCTGAAAGAACTGGCCCTGGGGAAAGCTTGTGGCCCTGACAAACTTCCGTTAGAAATTTATCAAATACTATTTCCCATAATTAAGAATGATATGCTCGCAACGTTCTTGGAAGCCCAAAATGGTTGTCCGCCTCCATCATGGGAAGATATAAGCATAGTTATATTTCGTAAAAAAGATAAACCTTCGCATCTACCTGGGTCATACCGCCCTATTTCCCTCATAAACGCTGATGCGAAAGTTTATTCTAAAATCCTTGCTAACCGATTGAACCAAATTGTATCAACTTTAGTTTCTGAACAACAGCATGGCTTTTTCCCAGACCGTGGTACGATTAATCATATACATCGGGTTATTGCAACATTAGATTATGCTACCACAAAACATTTGGATGTTGGGTTGGTGTTTTTAGATGCAGAGAAAGCGTTTGATCGTGTTTCATGGGCATTTTTATGGGCAATTTTGGGGAAAATGGGATTTGGACCACGATTTATATTTGCTCTACAAATTATGTATCGACATCCTAGGGCTAAGATCTGTATCTCGGGACACGAGTCAAAGGCAGTCAATATTACGCGGGGCACACGGCAGGGGTGCCCCTGCTCACCTCTTCTATTTGCCATTTATATAGAACCATTGCTAAAGGCATTAATGTTATCCCAATATATACAATCTATGGTCTTGCCTGGTGGTAACATACGGGTGTTAGCTTACGCTGACGATATCGCAGTAATAACATTGGACCCGGAATCTGCATTAATTGAAATAGAAAATTTGACTCGTGAATTTGGCAATGTGTCAGGGTACAAACTCAACATTCAGAAAACTCAGATCATATGTTCAGCAGGATTATGTACTAATGATAGTAGGGTCACTCTAGAGGCCAAATATTTAGGCATTAAAATTAGACTACTACCTCAACAGTTAGTTATGGCAAATTGGTCAGATATACTATTAACAGTTAAAAGTCAACTAGAGAAAATTGAATGTCTACATTTATCACTGGTAGGGAGACGTAATGTCTTAAAAATGACTGTCTTACCGAAAGTTTTATACTACTTTCGAGCAATACCATTGGAGATATCCACATTACAATTGAGGAAACTGCAATCTATAACCGATCGATTTCTATGGGGCGGGAAAACTTCACGAAGAGCATCTAAATAGATGACACTACCAATCCTAAGTGGGGGTTGGGGAGTTCCGAATTTTGCACTATATTATTTAACATGTCTTATCCAAAATATTAAGTATTTTTCAATAGGTGGAACTCCACCTACATTTGAAAGCCCTGATATTTTTTCCCTTTTACTTGGCCCACAATCTCGGCAAATGTTGCTCCGTTTTTTAGAACCTAGTTACTATAAGAGAACTAGATTTAAACTTGTAATGTCCGCCTTTAAAGGATGGCGATCTATACGGAAGCTTATCTCACTGGGACGTATTAATTTTTATACTCCTTGTAATTCTATGGAACTGCTTCCGCTAATATTCAGGGATCGTATTATGGATATATGGCGGGAAAAAGGCATAACAACCATTGGTGACATGATCAAAAATGGTATATTAGCTTCATTTCAGGAGCTAAAAGATGAATATAGTCTTTCTCAACATGATTTCTTTAAGTATTTACAAATACGGAATTTCATTTTTAAACATCCAAATATTGTACCACTTTCTCATAATGAATTCATGGAAATACTTAAAAGACCAACACGTATAGGGATTATATACAAATATCTGTTAAATTTACAGCAGGACGATATAGAACAGCAGGAATCAAAATGGTGTACGAGGTTAGGCACATCTGTAGTACCTTTTAAAGAATCAATATATATGGCTGATAAAATTATTTTATCTGCCAATTTATATTCACAGCATTATAAAACTTTATTTAATCTTTATCATACACCACTAAAAATGCTAAAATGGGGCAATGCAAATAATGGGAAATGTTATAGATGTCAAGGTGATTTGGCAGATATTATACATATTTTTTCGGACTGCCCTATATTAAAACCGTTTTTTGTATCCATAGAAATTTTGTTAGGACATATTACGAAATGCGATGTAAAAATCTCCAGAGAGACGATTATTTTTGGTCTATCAAATGATAATGAATTGTTTTCAGGATATCAAGAAAATAGATATATTATATTCATGGCTATGGCTGTAGCCCGCCTCTGTATATCTTCAATGTGGCTAAAACCTGAAGCACCTACATATGAAATGTGGCGAGCAAAGTTTTATAATATTTTTCATTTAGAATTTAATTTATATGCATTAAATCAGCTATAAAAAAACACAGAGGGTACAAAATATAGCAGACTCTGATAGACTATTTGGATCACTAGTGACCATTATTCTGCCATCAAATGCGATAAGCTGCTGTTTAGATTGTATTTATCTGATGTTAAAATCATTTCTACTGCTTATATGTTTATTTACGTTGAATATGTAAATTATAAAGTAGATATATTGATATGCTGATTGTGATACGATATGGTCCCTATATATGTTTGTTTTTCTATATATGGCTTTGAACTGAATCAATAAAATAAAAAATAAAAATTAAAAAAAAAATGGAGTCACGATCCATGAAGTTCATAATTCTTGCAATGATGGGTCTTGAAAGCAGACCAGGATTGGGGCGGGGGCCCAGTGATCTGTGGGCGCTTTCCACTACAAACCCCGGCGTGAAGGTATCTTTTCCAAAGAGATCAGATAGCAACTGTTCAATAAAGACATCCATGCGACCGGCGGTGGCCGTTTCCGGAACACCCAGAATGCTTACGCCGACTGTGCACCTCCAGGTCCTCGTTCTTAATCACTACCTTCTTCAAGATTCGCTCCACTCTGTCTAGTCACTTCTGAGACGGTGCCGCGCCATCCTCCATATCTGATATCCTAGCCTCCGCCACGTACAATCGTCGGTCATGTGCCTGCACCTTAGCACCCATCTCCGCCAGGCTTTTATCCAGGGCATCAAACCTGCCGTCCAGCGCACGGAATACAGCCCTCATCTCCCGGAGCATAGCAGCCGACAGTGACTGTCTTTTGTATCGTCGACTCCATCGGCTCCGTCAGCCATATCTGCGGGGTCGTCAGTCGCGTTGTCCGCAGCTTTCCCAAATGGTAAAGTCCTTTGCTTGGGATCTTTACGGCCTAAGCCGCAGGGAAATGAATGAGCACAGCCAGTGGAGGATAGGTGGAGTTGATGAGAGAGCAAGGGCCAGCGAAGGGCCAATGGACTCAACCGAGCCGTGCAGTCGAAAATGGAAAATCGGGGTGATTATCACATCGCGTAAGTCACCCAGGCCTGCCCGGAAGTAGTAGCTGCGCGAATTCCGTCACTGGTAGGCTGCAGCGTGAGACCGCCAAGTGTATTTTAAAGGCTCAGGGGCCCCAATGGTCACAGTGTAAGCATCCCCCAGAACAACCAGGACCAGGAGTGAGACAATGCGGGGAATGGCTCTTACGGAATCAAAGACTCACAGGTTAATATCTTTTGCAGAGGCCAGTGAACATCATTTGGGCCGTGGGGGTGATCCGAAGGACCGGGCCTGTGGTCAATCGTGACCTCAGGGGAATAAAGGAGCCAGATGTATGAGGCCACAGTGAAGGGTGGATTGCAGCACTGCAATAGGGAACTACACCAGAGGTAGTTGGAGAGCGTGCATAGCTGAGCGCATTGGCTGCCTAGATCATAAGGTAGAAGCAGCAGCAGCACCCCTGACAGGTCTCGTATTCGCCAAGCCAATGCAATATCCCTGGTCACCAGTGCAGCCCTTAAAAAAGTAATGGAGACCAAGAACCTCCAAGGGCCCCGGCCGCCACGCTGAGTCCGTTGAAGGCAGAGAGGCGAAAGGGGGAGCAGGTGCCGCACAGCCGGCCCAGTGGTTGTCACGGCCCGAGCACGGAACCGAGAGGGCTGCCCCGCATGCCCGCCGCACCCCCCGGGTGTCCGGGAGACCGGAAGGCCCTTCCCCGACTCAGTCTCCCAGCACAGCCGTCAGCACAGGGTCCAACTGTGCTCCAGGCCCGCAGCGCCCCTAGAACGACCAGAGGCGCACCTTAGGGGGAAGACGGGGGGGGGGGGCAGGCCACGCAACTATGGGAAAGGCAGTACCTGATTTAGGAGCCGACTTGCGGCCCCTGCCCGCATCGCATTCCGGTCCTCGCCACACCCAGTCAGCACAGACGTGCGCAGTGGTCAACAACTACGGCTGAAAGTATCACTGCGCCTCCGGGAAACAGTGTCAGGTTCCGCTTCGCATTACGCGATCATCGGTGGGCTTTCTGCACCATTAGCTGTGGATCTTCATACTCAACAGGAGCAAATGGTGAGTCTGGCCGACGGAGCTTCAAGAACAAGCGGCCATCATGGATGCTCGCTTGGCCACGCTTCCGCAAATGCCCATTTATCCTTTTGTTAACCTTTTAAGGTCCTTGTAAACCACTGAAATATCTCATATTCATACATACCCTATGCCATACACCCACACGTAAAGAAGAAATGATAGCCTATTCCAGTGGATAGAAATGTTAGTTGCTTCAGGTAAAAGGTCAGGACCCAAGTAGCACAATCCTGTTGAATTCACAGAAGTCGCTAGTTACCACATAATATCCAGCAAAAACACATAAAAATGTATATCAGAAGGAAACCATCCTCCTGTGATCATCAGAGGATTTCAGGATGTAAAGAGCGAAATGAAAATCAGTACCTCTAGTTCGATGAACACTCCCAATAGTTTTCTGTTCCTGAACCAACAAAGTATTCGGATGTGAATGAAGGTTTTCCCTGTCTCTCCGCAGGTGTGGAAAACCTGCAAGGGGACCCCACGCTCCTCCGTTTTAATGAATTTTCCCTGTATCTCCGCAGGCATGGAAAACCTGCTAGGGAACCCTGCGCTCCTCCGCCGTGAAAGCAAGTAAAAAGAAAAAGAGGATCAAAACGGTGAGTAAGTAGGTGGCATTCCCTAGGCGACCACAAAACAGAAAAACAGTTCAGAGGAGTTAGCGCTGGTCCGCGCTACCAATTCTAGGACAAAGATGAGCGATAAGGTTTCTCACGACGCAGCCGCGGGCGGGAGAAACAAAGCTCATGTGCAGTTGCTTGCTTACTGAGGGAGGATAGAGGCAGACAAGGACAATCCGTGTCTCGGATGGAGGACACGGAAGAAGATCCATACAAACAAAAAAACAACCCAGCGAGATGCAGAGCAGCCGCTCTGCGAAGGTACTTCCTGAACACAACCAAGAATCACTTACAATGCTTCCTGCGTTGTATGTTGTTTAATAGGCATCTCGCCTCCCAGAAGGACGGCCTTCTGGGAGTGGTAGTTTCACCGATCTCAAGTAGGCGCGTGAATGTTTCAAGCCTGACAGTACGTCTTCCTCCTCTGCGCCTCCTAGATCCGGGCTTATAAGGATTGCGGGCAAAGAACAAAAGCACTGCACGAGGAGCGTGCACCCAGTGCTTGGCTGCCAGGAATCATTTTCTGACATGTACCCTTTCCAAGAAATAAGATACCATAGACGGCCCTGCCGGTATCTGGAATCCAGAATGCTACACACCTCATACTCCAAGTGCTCATCCCTCACCACGGGGGGCGTATCCAATCATCTAGTGCATCTTGTCGGCTAGAACAGACTACAATGGAATACCGGGTGTATCCTCAGCAAGTCCGGTAGCTTCAGTTTGTACGCCACTGGGTTGATTCTCCGAATAATAATGTATGGACCAATGAATCATGGATGGAAGATGCTGCCCAAACGAAAACAATGTTTTTTGTGGAGAGCCATACCTGATCCCCCACCTGATACGTAGGTCCCTCCTGTCTGTGTCCATCAGCCCAGGTCTTGTAGGTTCTTTTGGCCTTTTCCAGATTCACTTGTATCCGTTTGTGTATCCTCAGAAGAGACTCAACTTGTGCCATCACCGTAGGATGATTCTGTACTTCACTTGGAATAACCAGAGGCAGGGTGATGGCATGGAAACCTGTGTTAGCCCTGAACGGTGTTTCCCTTATGGAGCTATGCCAAGTATTGTTATAGGACAGTTCAGCCAACCACAACAGAGATACCCATGATTCCGTTGCTTCCTTTGCATAACATCTCAGATATTTTTTCAGAGTCTGATTCAACCTCTCTGTTTGTCCATCAGTTTGCGGATGGAAGCTGGTGGAAAGAGCAGGTTCCACTTGAAGAGCCTTGCACCACATTCGCCAGAATCTAGGAACAACTGGGGTCCTTTATCAGAGACAATGACTCTCGTAAGCCCATGTAACTGAACCACCTGTGATAAAAGCAACGGGGCTGTCTGTCCCGCTGTGGGTAGATTTTTACAGGGTATAAAGAGACTCATCTTCGTCAGGCTGTCCACAACAACCAATATGGCATTATACCCTTGATCCATGGGTAACCATAAGATGAAGTCCAGACTGATAGTTTGCCATGGATTTGAAGGTGTGGGCATTGGCATCAGTTTTCACTTGCTTTTGTTGTGTTCCCCTTTTGCACGGGCACATGTTTCACATTGTGACACCTATAGTTCTACGTCTTTAGCCATTTTCTCCCACCAAAAGTAACGCTGGACTAGATGTAGCGTTTTCTTGTGTCCTGGATGACCCACCAGTATTGCATTATGATACCAGTTGAAGGCGTTCAAATGGATGTTATGGGTAGGCAAAAACAGTTTGTTATTATCCAAGGGGATTCCATGTTGGAGGGTTCGCAGCTTACCTTGATTCACCCATTGCTGCCACAAGTCTTGAGACTGGTGGTTCTGAACTTGGTCGAGGAATTGCTCCACCGTAAACTCACACAAGACTTTGTCAGGATGAACTATTGCCTCTGGGAGACTTTGTCATGGAGTATCGTCCTCACCTTGTCTGGACAGGGAGTCGACTTTTCTGTTTTCTGATCCAGGACGAAAGGTGATCAAGAAATCATATTCCGGGAAGAACAGCATCCACTGCATCTGTCTCTGTGAGAGATGTCGAGCTGCATTCATGAATTGAAGGTTTCGATGGTCTGAGTAGACCGTTATGGAATGTTGAGCACCCCAAAGGTAGTGTCTCCACTCTTGGAAAGCCTTTTTGATGGCCAGCAGTTCTTTCTCAGCCACCGTGTAATCAACCTAGACTGGATTCAGTTTCTTGGAAAGGAAAGCCACCGGATGCAGCTGTCTAGTCCCTTATCCCTTTGTGACAATACCGCTCCGACTGCTACATCAGAGGCGTCTGCTTCCACTATGAACGGATTGTTGATTTGTGGGTGACGCAGGATGGGGGCGGTACAGAAGGCCTTTTTTAGTTGGGTAAACACCTCCATGGCTTCGGTGGTCCAGAGAAAAGGTGTTCCTTTCCTCAACAACCTGGTCACTGGAGAGGCCAACTGGGAAAAATGAGAGATGAACCTCCGATAGTAGTTGGAGAAAACCAAGAATGATTGCACCTCTCTCAAATTCTTTGGAACCGGCCTCTTCTGCACTGCTTCCACTTTTCTCTCAGCCATTCTAAACCCTTGAGAACTCAAAATTACCCCTAGGAACTCGACCTCAGTTACACTAAATTTACATTTGCTTAATTTGCAGAATAATGAATGTATGTGGGGACTGCACTCATGAATCCAATTTAGCCTGTTTGTACGGTATGTGTGCGCGTTGGATTAGTGCCTGCACACTATTGAATAGCTAAATGTAAGGCCTGGTAACAGAGGTGACCAGGACTCCAGCGTGCACCAACAATAATTTAAATTCTCCAGTCAAAAGTATATCGTGTTTTAGTCACACATTTAATCACAATTCATTGTATTGCTTCACCAATTACATAGCATTTCAAGTAAATATCATGGAGAAAGTCCAACAAATAATTAATATAGTCCAATGTGAAATACATAAATTACACCAAATTAAATGACATCATAAATTGCATAAACCCAATGCATTTCGGGGCTTGTGCCCCTTCGTCAGGGGTCTGCATGAAGAGAAGAAAAAAAGAAACAGGAAGAAAGAAAACTAAGTTACTTCCAGTGCTTAGGAGGAAAATGTTTTTTCTACATGTAGTGTTTTTAACATCAGTCTTACCGCAACTATGGACTAACGAATCTACTTATGGATTCGATGAATAGCGTGGCGCGCGGCTGCGCGTAATCTAGGGAGTGAGCAGATACTTTGAGTAAACACAATATTCTATGAACCACAAATGTGTTTCTGTATAGAGAGCACACAAAGTGCTAGTTACCTGAGTGCTTGTAGTTGAGGTAACTGGAAATAAACGAACAGACAAAATGCATACCATTTTAGATTGAGGCAAATAGATCTAAAATTTGACAATGAATGTATGTTACTGCAGAGAAAATGACTCTAGGCTCACCTGCTGAGTTTGGAATGAGGCGTTTTTACTCTGCGGAATTTAAGAAATAAGGAAAACTAATGAGCATTTAAACAGTGCATGCTCAAGAAATTTTTTTTTTAACTGACCCTCCATAGTACGGGGAAAATGCATTTACCTGTCGTAGTTCAATGTGCGTTACGAAGCAGCAGTTTAACGAGGTGTCACAGCATTCTGTGAAGACAATAAGCGGTTGGGGACTTTTAAAAACCAAATCGTGGGTTATGAATATTATCGACTGATGTGGGGAAGCGGAACTCACCGCATGATCTCAATTTCACGGTGCTACTAATATCACCTACATACACTCATTCCTAAAACCAGTAATACTTATCAACACAATTAATTATGGTGACCCACCGTAGTACTGTATAAGATTGTAAATAGGCAGGAAACTCGCACAAAAGTTTCTTCTTTGGATTTTTTTTAAAAAATGGGCTGCGCAGCACCAGATTGTTAATAGGCAGTGAATGGAAATATTTTTTCTTTTTTTCTTTATGTCTGTTTCTTCTTCTTTTTGCACCTATTCTATCCTTTTTCTGTAGTATACACGCTACTTTTTATGGGCCTCCTAGACAATACACGGAAATTTTAATTTATTGCATCTACTTGCAATAGAGTGAGATCGAAGGCACTTAACAATGGCGCTTCCTTTTAGCGCGGAATAGTCCGTTGTCTATCTCGTTGCCCGTAATACTTGACGAGTTAATAACAGGGAAAAGGGACAAGTCGTGTGCACGATAGCACGGATGCGGATGACTTTTTGAACCAGCCGGTCGAGTTTTGCGGTGAGTTCTGCTTCCCCACATCAGTCGATAATATTCATAACCCACGATTTGGTTTTTAAAAGTCCCCAACCGCTTATTGTCTTCACAGAATGCTGTGACACCTCGTTAAACTGCTGCTTCGTAACGCACATTGAACTACGACAGGTAAATGCATTTTCCCCGTACTATGGAGGGTCAGTTAAAAAAAAAATTTCTTGAGCATGCACTGTTTAAATGCTCATTAGTTTTCCTTATTTCTTAAATTCCGCAGAGTAAAAACGCCTCATTCCAAACTCAGCAGGTGAGCCTAGAGTCATTTTCTCTGCAGTAACATACGTTCATTGTCAAATTTTAGATCTATTTGCCTCAATCTAAAATGGTATGCATTTTGTCTGTTCGTTTATTTCCAGTTACCTCAACTACAAGCACTCAGGTAACTAGCACTTTGTGTGCTCTCTATACAGAAACACATTTGTGGTTCATAGAATATTGTGTTTACTCAAAGTATCTGCTCACTCCCTAGATTACGCGCAGCCGCGCGCCACGCTATTCATCGAATCCATAAGTGGATTCGTTAGTCCATAGTTGCGGTAAGACTGATGTTAAAAACACTACATGTAGAAAAAACATTTTCCTCCTAAGCACTGGAAGTAACTTAGTTTTCTTTCTTCCTGTTTCTTTTTTTCTTCTCTTCATGCAGACCCCTGACGAAGGGGCACAAGCCCCGAAATAGATTGGGTTTATGCAATTTATGATGTCATTTAATTTGGTGTAATTTATGTATTTCACATTGGACTATATTAATTATTTGTTGGACTTTCTCCATGATATTTACTTGAAATGCTATGTAATTGGTGAAGCAATACAATGAATTGTGATTAAATGTGTGACTAAAACACGATATACTTTTGACTGGAGAATTTAAATTATTGTTGGTGCACGCTGGAGTCCTGGTCACCTAATTTGCAGAATAAGCTATGTTCTTGTAGCCTTTTGAGGATCATGGCTACATGTCGGACATGTTGTTCCTGAGAGATGGAATAGACCAAGATATTGTCAATATACACAATCGCTATACGATCTATGTAATCTTTGAGCACGTCATTCAGGAAATACTGGAAAGCCGCCGGGCATAACCAAGTATTCAAACAATCCATAGCACGTTTTGAATGCCGTCTTCCACTCATCCCCTTCGCGTATGCGCACCAAGTGATAGGCCCCTCTCAGGTCGAGTCTGGTGTATATCGTGGCCGGGAGACAACCTTTACAACGCAACTTTTACTGCGCAGTGCCATTACGACGCAACTTTTACAACGCATGCCATTACAACGCATTGCGCTGGGGGGCGCTCTAGGATAGGGAATAGGTTTAATTTACTATCCAACACCTTCCCTACTATCCACGGGGACTGGAGTTGGAATAGTAAATTAAACTATTCACTATCCAGCGCCCCAAAGCACTATGCGTTGTAATGGTATGCGCTGTAAAAGTTGCGTCGTAATGGCATGCGTTGTGAAAGTATGCGTTGTGATGTCATACATCCTCGTGGCCTCCCTCACCTGGTCCAGCAATACCGGAATGAGTGGAAGCGGGTATAGATTTCTCACAGTATTTTGGTTCAATACGCGATTATTGTTCCATGTCCCCAACTCGCCATTGGCTTTCTCCGTACAGAAAAGAGGAGAAGCGACTGGGGAGCGAGAAGGCCGAATAAAACTGATGGCACAAAATGTTCAAGATCCTCCCGCAAGTGTCTGGTTTCAGGTTCGGATAGATGGGATGACTGCTCCATCCACTAAGTTGATACGACACTCATAGGGGCGATCTGGGGGCAAAACCTCGGCCTTGACTTCGCTAAACACTTCATGGTATAAGGCATATTCGGTGGGAGATCAATCGACTTCTCAGCTGCGGTGACAACCTGATAGATCTGAGCTAGGGCCAAAGTGCGTGAGTAGGTGTCTTCCATGCAGTTGGTCAAGCATTCCGTTGATTGAAAACAAATGGTTTTTTGTCTACAATCCATGGTAGGATTATGGTGCCATAACCAGGGCATGCCCAATATGATCTCGAAATACAAGTGGAGGATTATCTACGCAAAATTACAGAGACTAATCCACGAAACTCTGGGAAATAATATCAGGATATGTAAGAGGATAAGATAAACCAAATCAATTATCCCACCTCTTATTCATGTATAACGTTTAAGGTATAATTGAAGATTTTTTTATCGGTTGAATAGGCTGGAAGACAAGCCTATCCAACTGCTAAAAGTGATATGTTAGCTGAAATATTTAGGCCGTAGTTTATTTGAGATATGAGAAATATGTAATATACATTTATAAACCAGCCCAGCCCGCTGGGCTCGCTTACACTGATGTCACACCCCTGGTCGCAACGAGACCAGGTAACCTTCAAAGGTGGTGGTGGGTGGGGGGTGGGTGAGAGGGGGGGGTCGGGCAGATCAGGTAGTTTATCGACAAATTCTTCAACGAACTGAAAGAAAAGTATTATCATACAGACACAAAAACCAGGATTTATAGATGGGTCCATTAAAAATATTATCATTAAATATTTGTGGTTTAAATGACATCAAGAAGAGGCAAATGGTAGCAGTTGGCCTACAGACTATGGTGCTAATATCGTATGTTTACAGGAAACCCATATTGAAGGCTCACAATTACAAATATTAAACTCACTTGGATACAATCTGATTGGTGCAACTACACAGGGTATAAGGGCAAGAGGGGTAGCACTTTTGGCTAGAGGCAGAGGGTTTAAGTTTAATCAAACAAAATCCGATAAATTGGGAAGATGGGTGATCACAGAAGTTCATACAGGGCAATCCTCATCAATGACCATCTGCACAATTTATGGATGTAATAATGATGACCCCCTGGTAATTATTAATGTCTCCAATGAACTTACTAATTGGCCACTACCACTTATAATTTGTGGCGACTTCAATATAAATCTTTCACATGATTGGTCCACAAAAGACAATTGGCATTACTGTGGTCGAAAATCAAAAGTATTTAAAGCAATCAAGGAACTATGTATTACCCATGGGCTAATTGATGCTTGGCAGACCTTAAATAGTAATTCCAATGATCCAGGGTATACATAATATTCAAATCCACATCATACACATGCTAGACTTGATTACTTTTTGATATCTAATTCAATCAAAACTTCCTCAAAAATAGAAAAGTTACCCCGAATTATGTCGGATCATAATCCCTTAATACTCACACTTGATACAACATCCTTGATACAGACGCCACAAACTTGGACCTTTGAGAGGTCTTTGCTCCTTGAGAGTGAATATTGTAAACATATGAGAAGCTGGATCTCAAACTTTTTGATGGTTAACAACGGCAGTACAACGATAGATTTCGTTTGGGACGCTTTAAAAGCAGGTATTAGGGGTGAAACTATACAATATTCACTCCAGAGCAACAAATATGCAAGAGAATTACTAAGACTCTCACAAGAGACCTTAAAGAGGTTGGAGGAAGCTCTTATAAGGGTAACAAGAAGCTCTTCAACTACTACAGAAGAGATACGTAATGCACAAACTCAGGTTGCAATAGCTAAGGCATCAATTACAAATATATACATCAATAAAGCTATTAAAAAAGCTACTGCTCATCGGGAAAAAATATACGAGGTTAGTGAGTCGGTTGGTCAGCAATTAGCAATCCGGATGAGACAGCAGACTACACAAAATGTAATACAGGAAATTCAAGACCCAATAATCGGTAGAGTAACTGACTCAGAGAAGATCCGAGAAGCAGTTTGGTGTTTTTATAGTGCTCTCTATACAGAAGAGGGAGAAATAGATCAAGAGAAAATCGCTGATTATCTAGATATAGATACCTATGATAAACTTAACACCGAAGACCAGCTAATCTTGGAAAAGACCCCCGACATCGAGGAAATAAGAAAAACCGTAAAAGATCTTTCTCGTGGGAAGGCAACTGGAGTAGATGCTATCCCGCTTGAATTTTACATAGTATTTCTGGATCAACTTCAAGAAATCTTGTTAAACCTATGCTTACATTTATTTAGAGGAGGGCAACCCCCCAACTCATGGTCTACGGATAAAATTGTGATATTCCCTAAGAAAAACAAACCTCCCGACCAGATGGGCTCTTATCGACCCATCACCCTAATAAATGTAGATTCTAAAATCTACTCCAAACTACTCGCTAATCGTCTTTCATCAATAATTCATAAAGTTACATCCAAAGTTCAGCACAGCTTTATCCCTGGGAGAGACACTACCGATCACACACGGAGAGTAATTAGCTTGTTTGACTACACCCAGGTGGCAGGAGACCCGATTGCACTTATTTTACTCGATGCCGAGAAAGCCTTTGATCGGGTCTCCTGGCCATTCTTGTGGCAGGCAATGTCCAAGGTTGGCTTCAACCATACATTTATACAGGCAATACAAAAACTTTACATTAATCCTCAGGCGATGGTGATGGTTAATGGTGGTAATTCAAAAGTATTAAAAATCTCGAGAGGAACACGGCAGGGATGCCCTTGCTCCCCGCTGTTGTTCGCTCTTTATATTGATCCCTTTATTAGGAGACTACAAAATAATAGCATTATAATTCCGATTCGGACAAATGAATACTCAACAAAAATTCTCGCCTATGCAGACGATATTGCCATTGTCACTGCTAACCCAAACCTGGCTATGCCAATTATTGAACAAGAGGCACTAATATTTGGCACTATTTCTGGATACGCTTTGAATCGAGGGAAAACCCAAATAATTATTAACAACAAATGTGTTATGACAGATTCACGTATAACAATTTCAGCCACTTATTTAGGGGTTACAATAACTTCTGAATTGGATAATCTAGTCGACCTGAACCTTAAACCTATTTCAAACAAAATGCAAAAAGACCTTCGTCGTATAAATAATTTACATCTTTCTTTGATTGGATGGACAAATGCCCTAAAAATGGTCTATTTTCCAAAACTTTTGTATTTATTTAGAGCGATTAATCTGGAAATCTCAGATCAATGGTTTAAAACAATGGAACGTATCTTCACGGATTTTATTTGGTCATATACTCAGCCCCACCGCGCTTATAAATTACTCACACTTCCCAAAGAAAGAGGAGGATTAAGTCTTCCAAACCTCAGGTTATATTACTGGACAACAGTCTTGCTATATAATCATGAGCTTTTTCTTCTTGATGGAACAGGGACATCTCGGGATAAAGACGCACGACTATTCATCAAATAATATTAGATGACAGAAGTATCAGCTATCTCTGGAGATATCTCTTCGATAGCTATCATAAAAAAGTAAGACTAAAAACACTCATAGCCGTGTTTAAAGTTTGGAAATCTGTGAGGAAAATGATAGGTCTGGGACGGTTATCTTTTTACACACCAATACAAAATAACCCCCTCTTACCAGATATATTTAAAGATTTCTATATTGCTAGATGGATCATAGCTGGAATTACCTATATAGGTTGCTTCTTCTCCGCAGAAGGGATATATTCTTTTGAATTTTTGAAAGACAAATATCATCTTGAATGGAGAGATTTCTTTAAATATCTCCAAATTAGAGATATTCTATTACGACGAGTGAGGAGAGAAGACACTATGCCTAAAAACATCATAGCTGAGCCTCTTAGCCATTATCAGGAAAAAAATACGGATTGGGGGGTTTTATCAAATATTACTTACACATTTACCTGATGATAGGCAGAAGATTATTCAGAAATGGCAAAAGAAATTTATAATATCAACTGACGAATTTGAGTATGTAAATGGGCTATCATAAACTGCACTCATGTCAACCAAATTACAAACACAATTTTATAAAATATGCTTCTTCATGTACTATACTCCAGATAGAATTGCCAAATGGGGTAATGGTAGAGGAACATGCTGATTTTGTTTTGACTTACAAGATGCGGATTGTATACGTATCTCTTCATCTTGTCCCGCTTTAACTTTTCTCATATCAAAAATTGAACATTTCCTCTCATTAATCCTTAAAACTGAGGTTAATCTATCTGATCAAACAGTTCTATTAGGCTTGGCAAACTGTACTAATTTGAATTCTGGTCACGACCTGATTTTTATTTCGATGGCTGTATTAAGAATTTGTGTGGCATCGGCTTGGCTTAGATCCTACCGCTCCCTCATATCAACAGTGGTTTTCAAGACTATGAGCAATTTTTAATTTAGAAATGGCAATATATAAAACTAAAGGTAGGAAACGTAGAACAAAAGGTTTAAAAATTTGGTCTCCTTTAATAGAATGGTCTGAACCTTAGACACTCATATAACAATAACTTGGCTAAAACCGTTTAGTTGTAATGTATACCCATCTGTCCTAATGTTTATCTGTATCAAGATGATTCATGTGTTAATTTAAATATTTAATTTTATGTATTGAAATTCTTTTTGTTCTACATTTAATCTGCCCGACCAGAGGGGGGGGGGTGCTGTCTTATGTGTTGTATTGTCTTTTTGTTGTACAAAATCCAATAAAAAGAGTTAAAAAAAAAAGGAATAACTGGAGGCAGGGTGATGGCATGGAAACCTGTGTTAGCCCTGAACGGTGTTTCCCTTATGGAGCTATGCCAAGTATTGTTATAGGACAGTTCAGCCAACCACAACAGAGATACCCATGATTCCGTTGCTTCCTTTGCATAACATCTCAGATATTTTTTCAGAGTCTGATTCAACCTCTCTGTTTGTCCATCAGTTTGTGGATGGAAGCTGGTGGAAAGAGCAGGTTCCACTTGAAGAGCCTTGCACCACATTCGCCAGAATCTAGCAACAACTAGGGTCCTCTATCAGAGACAATGACTCTCGTAAGCCAACTGAACCACCTGTGATAAAAGCAACGGGGCTGTCTGTCCCGCTGTGGGTAGATTTTTACAGGGTATAAAGAGACTCATCTTCGTCAGGCTGTCCACAACAACCAATATGGCATTATACCCTTGATCTATGGGTAACCATAAGATGAAGTCCATACTTATAGTTTGCCATGGTTTTGAAGGTGTGGGCATTGGCATCAGTTTTCCCTTGCTTTTGTTGTGTTCCCCTTTTGCACGGGCACATGTTTCACATTGTGACACCCATAGTTCTACGTCTTTAGCCATTTTCTCCCACCAAAAGTAACGCTGGACTAGATGTAGCGTTTTCTTGTGTCCTGGATGACCCACCAGTATTGCATTATGATACCAGTTGAAGGCGTTCAAACGGATGTTATGGGTAGGCAAAAACAGTTTGTTATCATTCAAGGGTATTCCATGTTGGAGGGTTCGCAGCTTACCTTGATTCACCCATTGCTGCCACAAGTCTTGAGACTGGTAGTTCTAAACTTGGTCGAGGAATTGCTCCACCGTAAACTCACGCAAGACTTTGTCAGGATGAACTATTGCCTCTGGGAGACTTTGTCGTGGAGTATCGTTCTCACCTTGTCTGGACAGGGAGTCTGCTTTTCTGTTTTCTGATCCAGGACGAAAGGTGATCAAGAAATCCTATTCCGGGAAGAACAGCATCCACCGCATCTGTCTCTGTGAGAGATGTCGCGCTGCATTCATGAATTGAAGGTTTCGATGGTCTGAGTAGACCGTTATGGGATGTTGAGCACCCCAAAGGTAGTGTCTCCACTCTTGGAAAGCCTTTTTGATGGCCAGCAGTTCTTTCTCAGCCACCGTGTAATCGACCTAGACTGGATTCAGTTTCTTGGAAAGGAAAGCCACCGGATGCAGCTGTCCAGTTCCCTTATCCCTTTGTGACAATACCGCTCCTGCTACATCAGAGGCGTCTGCTTCCACTATGAACGGTATGTTGATTTGTGGGTGACGCAGGATGGGGCGGTACAGAAGGCCTTTTTTAGTTGGGTAAACACCTCCATGGCTTCGGTGGTCCATAGAAAAGGTGTTCCTTTCCTCAACAACCTGGTCACTGGAGAGGCCAACTTGGAAAAATGAGAGATGAACCTCCGATAGTAGTTGGAGAAAACCAAGAATGATTGCACCGCTCTTAAATTCTTTGGAACCGGCCTCTTCTGCACTGCTTCCACTTTTCTCTCAGCCATTCTAAACCCTTGAGAACTCAAAATTACCCCTAGGAACTCGACCTCAGTTACACTACATTTACATTTGCTTAATTTGCAGAATAAGCTATGTTCTTGTAGCCTTTTGAGGATCATGGCTACATGTCGGACATGTTGTTCCTGAGAGATGGAATAGACCAAGATATTGTCAATATACACAATCGCTATACAATCTATGTAATCTTTGAGCACATCATTCAGGAAATACTGGAAAGCCGCCGGGCATAACCAAGTATTCAAACAATCCATAACACGTTTTGAATGCCATCTTCCACTCATCCCCTTCGCGTATGCGCACCAAGTGATAGGCCCCTCTCAGGTCGAGTCTGGTGTACATCGTGGCCTCCAACACCTGGTCCAGCAATACCGGAATGAGTGGAATACGCGATAATTGGTGCAAGTCCCCAACTCACCATTGGCTTTCTCCGTAAAGAAAAGAGGAGAAGCGACTGGGGAGCGAGAAGGCCGAATAAAACTGATGGCACAAAATGTTCAAGATCCTCCCGCAAGTGTCTGGTTTCAGGTTCGGATAGATGGGATGACTGCTCCATCCACTAAGTTGATACGACAATCATAGTCGCGATCTGGGGGCAAAACCTCGGCCTTGACTTCGCTAAACACTTTATGGTATAAGGCATATTCGGTGGGAGATCGATCGACTTCTCAGCTGCGGTGACAACCTGATAGATCTGAGCTAGGGCCAAAGTGCGTGAGTAGGTGTCTTCCATGCAGTTGGTCAAGCATTCCATTGATTGAAAACAAATGGTTTTTTGTCTACAATCCATGGTAGGATTATGGTGCCATAACCAGGGCATGCCCAATATGACCTCGTACTGAGGTGCCTCAATGATATTTAACAAGATGTCCTCCGTGTGATCCTGATGATACCCTTTGAGGACCAACTCTGACAACTCTGTGTGTTCGGTGATAGGACCTGATTTCTACGGGTGCCGTCTACCTCCAATACCGGTTCCGGCATGTTACTAGGCACTCTTGTCAGACCTAATCGCTGTAGTAGTCCATAGCCAATAAATTACCAGTGGCCCCTGAATCAATCATGGACTGTACCTGGTGTGATTGCTGTCCCGTCCTAAGGATCATCGACAGCACTATGTGTGACTCAGTACTTTTTACTTCGGTGACCGCTAAGGACGGCAACCTCTATACCTTTTCAGGTGGGTCTGGAAGTTTTTCTGTTTCGGTAGAGTCACCGTTGTCCAAGGATCCTACTACCGTGATTGCCACTTTTTTCCCAGAATAATACGTATTCCGTTTCTTGGGTTTCAAAGGGCAGTCTCTTTTGTAGTGCCGCTTCTTCCCACAATACATACAGAGACCCTGTGCCCTGCGACTCTCCCCTCAGTCTTGGATAATGGGGGTCTAACTGCTCCCACATCCATGGGTACAGAACCTGTTTCTTTCGAGTTGTAAGAGGACCGGCTATCATGTTCCCTTCCAAACCATACCCTGTTTCCCTTTCTAGGTTCTTCTACTCTCTCTGCCAATCTATGGTCTAGCCCTAAGGTGAGATTGATTAAGTCAGTGCAAGAAGTGGGTTGAGGGTCTATTTGGGCCAGCACATCCTTCATAAGTATGGGCGCAAAATCCGTGCCGCTCGCGGAATTTGCGTATTTTCGGCAATATGGCAATCCGCGAATTTTGCGAAATTGCCGAAAAATCCCCAAATCCGCTCGCGGGCGGATTTTTTATTTTTTTTGCAGTGAATATCAACACGGTGGCATCTTCATGAATAAATATGCAGGCAGGATTCGTTCTGGCACAATGCTCCTGTCACAAAAATTAAACCTCAACAGGAAGCACTTACAGTTATAAAGGTGCCCGAGTTGAAGCTCAAATTCAGTAACGCATTATAATCAGCCCCAACAACTAGTGAGCACGGTCGAGAATAGGCAGGTGTGCTTCCTCACCATATCTACCGCCTACAATTAGATGTACGATTCAGAAAAGGGGGTGGTGATGAACAGAGTGTCTGAATTAAGCAGACCACTCTTACCCAGTCCAAAGATCAGGGCTTGATCCATCACCGTTATTTATCTCACTGCCCCATCCCAGCTCAGAACCTGGCTATATGCAAATTAGTCTGTCCCTGGCCCAGTGCATCATGGGAACAGGGCAGACCAAACTACCAAGCCAATTCTTCACCAGAAAGGAGACAAGCTACCGGGGACCGGTTTCTGGCATTTCAGCCTCTTCGGCCCGGCTTGCTTGAATCCTGATGGAGCAGTGAGAAAGGGACTCATGTCTGAGTATACCCTGCCACACCTATAGTGGCCAAAAACGATTCAGAAAAGGGGGTGGTGATGAACAGAGTGTCTGAATTAAGCAGACCACTCTTACCCAGTCCAAAGATCAGGGCTTGATCCATCACCGTTATTTATCTCACTGCCCCATCCCAGCTCAGAACCTGGCTATATGCAAATTAGTCTGTCCCTGGCCCAGTGCATCATGGGAACAGGGCAGACCAAACTACCAAGCCAATTCTTCACCAGAAAGGAGACAAGCTACCGGGGACCGGTTTCTGGCATTTCAGCCTCTTCGGCCCGGCTTGCTTGAATCCTGATGGAGCAGTGAGAAAGGGACTCATGTCTGAGTATACCCTGCCACACCTATAGTGGCCAAAAACGATTCAGAAAAGGGGGTGGTGATGAACAGAGTGTCTGAATTAAGCAGACCACTCTTACCCAGTCCAAAGATCAGGGCTTGATCCATCACCGTTATTTATCTCACTGCCCCATCCCAGCTCAGAACCTGGCTATATGCAAATTAGTCTGTCCCTGGCCCAGTGCATCATGGGAACAGGGCAGACCAAACTACCAAGCCAATTCTTCACCAGAAAGGAGACAAGCTACCAGGGACCGGTTTCTGGCATTTCAGCCTCTTCGGCCCGGCTTGCTTGAATCCTGATGGAGCAGTGAGAAAGGGACTCATGTCTGAGTATACCCTGCCACACCTATAGTGGCCAAAAACGATTCAGAAAAGGGGGTGGTGATGAACAGAGTGTCTGAATTAAGCAGACCACTCTTACCCAGTCCAAAGATCAGGGCTTGATCCATCACCGTTATTTATCTCACTGCCCCATCCCAGCTCAGAACCTGGCTATATGCAAATTAGTCTGTCCCTGGCCCAGTGCATCATGGGAACAGGGCAGACCAAACTACCAAGCCAATTCTTCACCAGAAAGGAGACAAGCTACCGGGGACCGGTTTCTGGCATTTCAGCCTCTTCGGCCCGGCTTGCTTGAATCCTGATGGAGCAGTGAGAAAGGGACTCATGTCTGAGTATACCCTGCCACACCTATAGTGGCCAAAAACGATTCAGAAAAGGGGGTGGTGATGAACAGAGTGTCTGAATTAAGCAGACCACTCTTACCCAGTCCAAAGATCAGGGCTTGATCCATCACCGTTATTTATCTCACTGCCCCATCCCAGCTCAGAACCTGGCTATATGCAAATTAGTCTGTCCCTGGCCCAGTGCATCATGGGAACAGGGCAGACCAAACTACCAAGCCAATTCTTCACCAGAAAGGAGACAAGCTACCGGGGACCGGTTTCTGGCATTTCAGCCTCTTCGGCCCGGCTTGCTTGAATCCTGATGGAGCAGTGAGAAAGGGACTCATGTCTGAGTATACCCTGCCACACCTATAGTGGCCAAAAACGATTCAGAAAAGGGGGTGGTGATGAACAGAGTGTCTGAATTAAGCAGACCACTCTTACCCAGTCCAAAGATCAGGGCTTGATCCATCACCGTTATTTATCTCACTGCCCCATCCCAGCTCAGAACCTGGCTATTTGCAAATTAGTCTGTCCCTGGCCCAGTGCATCATGGGAACAGGGCAGACCAAACTACCAAGCCAATTCTTCACCAGAAAGGAGACAAGCTACCGGGGACCGGTTTCTGGCATTTCAGCCTCTTCGGCCCGGCTTGCTTGAATCCTGATGGAGCAGTGAGAAAGGGACTCATGTCTGAGTATACCCTGCCACACCTATAGTGGCCAAAAACTCTGGTCTGGTTCCCATGATGCACTGGGCCAGGGACAGACTAATTTGCATACAGCCAGGTTCTGAAACTGGGATGGTGCAATGAGCTAAAAAACGGTGTTGGATCTAGCCCTGATCTCTTGACTGGGTGAGAGTACTCTGCTTAATTCAGAGACTCTGTCCATCACCACTCCTTGTTGTAAATAATTTTGTCCACCCTAAGCGTGGAAGGGTATACTCAGATGTGAGTCCCTTGCTCATTGCACCATCAGGATTCAAGCAAGCCGGGCCGAAGACGCCTGAAATGGCAGAAACCGGTCCCCGGAAGCTTGTTTCCTTCCCAGTGTAAGAATTGGCTTTTGTGGTCTGGTCTGCCCTGTTCCCATGATGCACTGGGCCAGGGACAGACTAATTTGCATACAGCCAGGTTCTGAAACTGGGATGGTGCAATGAGCTAAAAAACGGTGTTGGATCTAGCCCTGATCTCTTGACAGGGTGAGAGTACTCTGCTTAATTCAGAGACTCTGTCCATCACCACCCCTTGTTGTAAATAATTTTGTCCACCCTAAGCGTGGAAGGGTATACTCAGATGTGAGTCCCTTGCTCATTGCACCATCAGGATTCAAGCAAGCCGGGCCGAAGACGCCTGAAATGTCAGAAACCGGTCCCCGGAAGCTTGTTTCCTTCCCAGTGTAAGAATTGGCTTTTGTGGTCTGGTCTGCCCTGTTCCCATGATGCACTGGGCCAGGGACAGACTAATTTGCATACAGCCAGGTTCTGAAACTGGGATGGTGCAATGAGCTAAAAAACGGTGTTGGATCTAGCCCTGATCTCTTGACTGGGTGGGAGTACTCTGCTTAATTCAGAGACTCTGTCCATCACCACCCCTTGTTGTAAATAATTTTGTCCACCCTAAGCGTGGAAGGGTATACTCAGATGTGAGTCCCTTGCTCATTGCACCATCAGGATTCAAGCAAGCCGGGCCGAAGACGCCTGAAATGGCAGAAACCGGTCCCCGGAAGCTTGTTTCCTTCCCAGTGTAAGAATTGGCTTTTGTGGTCTGGTCTGCCCTGTTCCCATGATGCACTGGGCCAGGGACAGACTAATTTGCATACAGCCAGGTTCTGAAACTGGGATGGTGCAATGAGCTAAAAAACCGTGTTGGATCTAGCCCTGATCTCTTGACTGGGTGAGAGTACTCTGCTTAATTCAGAGACTCTGTCCATCACCACCCCTTGTTGTAAATAATTTTGTCCACCCTAAGCGTGGAAGGGTATACTCAGATGTGAGTCCCTTGCTCATTGCACCATCAGGATTCAAGCAAGCCGGGCCGAAGACGCCTGAAATGGCAGAAACCGGTCCCCGGAAGCTTGTTTCCTTCCCAGTGTAAGAATTGGCTTTTGTGGTCTGGTCTGCCCTGTTCCCATGATGCACTGGGCCAGGGACAGACTAATTTGCATACAGCCAGGTTCTGAAACTGGGATGGTGCAATGAGCTAAAAAACCGTGTTGGATCTAGCCCTGATCTCTTGACTGGGTGAGAGTACTCTGCTTAATTCAGAGACTCTGTCCATCACCACCCCTTGTTGTAAATAATTTTGTCCACCCTAAGCGTGGAAGGGTATACTCAGATGTGAGTCCCTTGCTCATTGCACCATCAGGATTCAAGCAAGCCGGGCCGAAGACGCCTGAAATGGCAGAAACCGGTCCCCGGAAGCTTGTTTCCTTCCCAGTGTAAGAATTGGCTTTTGTGGTCTGGTCTGCCCTGTTCCCATGATGCACTAGGCCAGGGACAGACTAATTTGCATACAGCCAGGTTCTGAAACTGGGATGGTGCAATGAGCTAAAAAACGGTGTTGGATCTAGCCCTGATCTCTTGACTGGGTGAGAGTACTCTGCTTAATTCAGAGACTCTGTCCATCACCACCCCTTGTTGTAAATAATTTTGTCCACCCTAAGCGTGGAAGGGTATACTCAGATGTGAGTCCCTTGCTCATTGCACCATCAGGATTCAAGCAAGCCGGGCCGAAGACGCCTGAAATGGCAGAAACCGGTCCCCGGAAGCTTGTTTCCTTCCCAGTGTAAGAATTGGCTTTTGTGGTCTGGTCTGCCCTGTTCCCATGATGCACTGGGCCAGGGACAGACTAATTTGCATACAGCCAGGTTCTGAAACTGGGATGGTGCAATGAGCTAAAAAACGGTGTTGGATCTAGCCCTGATCTCTTGACTGGGTGAGAGTACTCTGCTTAATTCAGAGACTCTGTCCATCACCACCCCTTGTTGTAAATAATTTTGTCCACCCTAAGCGTGGAAGGGTATACTCAGATGTGAGTCCCTTGCTCATTGCACCATCAGGATTCAAGCAAGCCGGGCCGAAGACGCCTGAAATGGCAGAAACCGGTCCCCGGAAGCTTGTTTCCTTCCCAGTGTAAGAATTGGCTTTTGTGGTCTGGTCTGCCCTGTTCCCATGATGCACTGGGCCAGGGACAGACTAATTTGCATACAGCCAGGTTCTGAAACTGGGATGGTGCAATGAGCTAAAAAACGGTGTTGGATCTAGCCCTGATCTCTTGACTGGGTGAGAGTACTCTGCTTAATTCAGAGACTCTGTCCATCACCACCCCTTGTTGTAAATAATTTTGTCCACCCTAAGCGTGGAAGGGTATACTCAGATGTGAGTCCCTTGCTCATTGCACCATCAGGATTCAAGCAAGCCGGGCCGAAGACGCCTGAAATGGCAGAAACCGGTCCCCGGAAGCTTGTTTCCTTCCCAGTGTAAGAATTGGCTTTTGTGGTCTGGTCTGCCTTGTTCCCATGATGCACTGGGCCAGGGACAGACTAATTTGCATACAGCCAGGTTCTGAAACTGGGATGGTGCAATGAGCTAAAAAACGGTGTTGGATCTAGCCCTGATCTCTTGACTGGGTGAGAGTACTCTGCTTAATTCAGAGACTCTGTCCATCACCACCCCTTGTTGTAAATAATTTTGTCCACCCTAAGCGTGGAAGGGTATACTCAGATGTGAGTCCCTTGCTCATTGCACCATCAGGATTTAAGCAAGCCGGGCCGAAGACGCCTGAAATGGCAGAAACCGGTCCCCGGAAGCTTGTTTCCTTCCCAGTGTAAGAATTGGCTTTTGTGGTCTGGTCTGCCCTGTTCCCATGATGCACTGGGCCAGGGACAGACTAATTTGCATACAGCCAGGTTCTGAAACTGGGATGGTGCAATGAGCTAAAAAACGGTGTTGGATCTAGCCCTGATCTCTTGACTGGGTGAGAGTACTCTGCTTAATTCAGAGACTCTGTCCATCACCACCCCTTGTTGTAAATAATTTTGTCCACCCTAAGCGTGGAAGGGTATACTCAGATGTGAGTCCCTTGCTCATTGCACCATCAGGATTCAAGCAAGCCGGGCCGAAGATGCCTGAAATGGCAGAAACCGGTCCCCGGAAGCTTGTTTCCTTCCCAGTGTAAGAATTGGCTTTTGTGGTCTGGTCTGCCCTGTTCCCATGATGCACTGGGCCAGGGACAGACTAATTTGCATACAGCCAGGTTCTGAAACTGGGATGGTGCAATGAGCTAAATAACGGTGTTGGATCTAGCCCTGATCTCTTGACTGGGTGAGAGTACTCTGCTTAATTCAGAGACTCTGTCCATCACCACCCCTTGTTGTAAATAATTTTGTCCACCCTAAGCGTGGAAGGGTATACTCAGATGTGAGTCCCTTGCTCATTGCACCATCAGGATTCAAGCAAGCCGGGCCGAAGACGCCTGAAATGGCAGAAACCGGTCCCCGGAAGCTTGTTTCCTTCCCAGTGTAAGAATTGGCTTTTGTGGTCTGGTCTGCCCTGTTCCCATGATGCACTGGGCCAGGGACAGACTAATTTGCATACAGCCAGGTTCTGAAACTGGGATGGTGCAATGAGCTAAAAAACGGTGTTGGATCTAGCCCTGATCTCTTGACTGGGTGAGAGTACTCTGCTTAATTCAGAGACTCTGTCCATCACCACCCCTTGTTGTAAATAATTTTGTCCACCCTAAGCGTGGAAGGGTATACTCAGATGTGAGTCCCTTGCTCATTGCACCATCAGGATTCAAGCAAGCCGGGCCGAAGACGCCTGAAATGGCAGAAACCGGTCCCCGGAAGCTTGTTTCCTTCCCAGTGTAAGAATTGGCTTTTGTGGTCTGGTCTGCCCTGTTCCCATGATGCACTGGGCCAGGGACAGACTAATTTGCATACAGCCAGGTTCTGAAACTGGGATGGTGCAATGAGCTAAAAAACGGTGTTGGATCTAGCCCTGATCTCTTGACTGGGTGAGAGTACTCTGCTTAATTCAGAGACTCTGTCCATCACCACCCCTTGTTGTAAATAATTTTGTCCACCCTAAGCGTGGAAGGGTATACTCAGATGTGACTCCCTTGCTCATTGCACCATCAGGATTCAAGCAAGCCGGGCCGAAGACGCCTGAAATGGCAGAAACCGGTCCCCGGAAGCTTGTTTCCTTCCCAGTGTAAGAATTGGCTTTTGTAGTCTGGTCTGCCCTGTTCCCATGATGCACTGGGCCAGGGACAGACTAATTTGCATACAGCCAGGTTCTGAAACTGGGATGGTGCAATGAGCTAAAAAACGGTGTTGGATCTAGCCCTGATCTCTTGACTGGGTGAGAGTACTCTGCTTAATTCAGAGACTCTGTCCATCACCACCCCTTGTTGTAAATAATTTTGTCCACCCTAAGCGTGGAAGGGTATACTCAGATGTGAGTCCCTTGCTCATTGCACCATCAGGATTCAAGCAAGCCGGGCCGAAGACGCCTGAAATGGCAGAAACCGGTCCCCGGAAGCTTGTTTCCTTCCCAGTGTAAGAATTGGCTTTTGTAGTCTGGTCTGCCCTGTTCCCATGATGCACTGCGCCAGGGACAGACTAGTTTGCATACAGCCAGGTTCTGAAACTGGGATGGTGCAATGAGCTAAAAAACGGTGTTTGATCTAGCCCTGATCTCTTGACTGGGTGAGAGTACTCTGCTTAATTCAGAGACTCTGTCCATCACCACCCCTTGTTGTAAATAATACAATTAGATGTAATCCTTGATGGAGGTATGTGCATCCAGGAGTTTCTCGAGCGCAATCCAAGTGTACTTCCTGTGACCAGGAGGCTGTTCCTTCTCATCTGCTGCTCTGATCGGTCTCTGACCCTTTATAAACAAGAGGCATGTGAACTCTCGGAGATGGCCCGCACGTTTGGCCCCGCCCCACTCACACTAGGGTATGCAACGTCCTCCTGCTCTTTGATGGACAGCTCACTCGAGGGACCTCAGCGCCGGTCGGCACGGTGGCAAAGTTACAGACACACATGGTCACTGGAGACATCCCTTCTGGCCCTTTACGCAGCTGTAGTGTAGAAAAAGTACTATACATTTACGCAACGAGGTAGCACTTACTGATTAGCCAGTAGAAAGTACTCCAGTTGAGTAGAGGTATGGCACAACACAGTGGCATCTTCGTGGATAAATATGCAGGCAGGATTCATTCTGGCACGATGCTCCTGTCACAAAAATTAAACCTCAACAGGAAGCACTTACAGATATTAAGGTGCCCGAGTTGAAGCTCAAATTCAGGAACGCATTATAATCAGCCCCAACAACTAGTGAGCACGGTCGAGACTAGGCAGGTGTGCTTCCTCACCATGTGTATCGCTTACAATTAGATGTAATCCTTGATGGAGGTATTTGCATCCAGGAGATTCTCAAGCGCAATCCCCGTGTACTTCCTGTGACCAGGACGCTGTTCCTTCTCATCTGCTGCTCTGATCGGTCTCTGACCCTTTATAAACAAGGTACGTGAATTTGCATGGAAGTCCTGCCCGTTTGGCCCCGCCCCACACACACTAGGGTATGCAACGTCTTCCCGCCCTTTCCTCACTGTGATTGACAGCCCACTCGCGGGACCTCGGGCGCCTTTCCCCGCGGTGGCAAAGTTACAGACACGCATGGTCACAAATCCGCGAGTTTGCGGATTTATGCGCGAACTCGTGGAATTTTTATTTGCGATTTTGCGTGAATTTACGGACCACGAATCCGCAAAATTCACCCATGCTTAATCCTTCATCTCTTCAGATAATCCCTGATAGTATAGTGACATCCTTTTCTTCTCAGGCCAGGCTGTTTCTGCCACCAAGCGGTTGAACGCCGTCATATGGGAAACCAAATCCTTTTTTCCCCGCCGAAGCTCCAGCAGCTCTCTCTCGGCACTAAGCGTGGTAGCCCGACGATCAAACACCCTCTCAAACTCCCTCCTAAACTCTGTCCAATCCCTGAGCAGAGGATCATCGTTTCTGACTAAAGGAACCACCCAATCGGCGGCATCTCCAGTCAGATATGATATGGCAAAAGCCACCCTGAATAAATTATTTGGAAATGAAGCAGGTCTGCAGGAGAAAGGCAGAGCTATGTGAGTCAGAAATGTTTGTACTTTGTGTGGGTCGCCCGAGTATCTCTCTGGACTAGCCAAAGGAATGGGAGGGGGAACAGTCACCTGTGTCTGTGGGGTATCAGTAGACACATCAAATGGGTTTCTAGCCTATCAATCCTCTCCCGCAAAGCTGCTGTCTCTGCTCGGGAAGTAGCTAATTCCTGTGGTACCAATACTAAGGCCTGAAACACGTCATCTAAGGACGCCATCTTTGCAAAAGGCCCAGACCAGGAGGAGTGTATTTCATGGGTACTTGATTCTGTTCGACCACAAGAACTCCTCAGGACCAGGGCGATGCTCAAAGGGGTCCACCTCCTGACATCCCCAACTCTGACTAAAACATATCCAGAGTATTGAGGCGATCAGGCAAGAGATAGGGATAGGGAAGTTGCAGCGTGGGAATAGGGATATCTGTAACAAAATAAACATAGAATTAATAAACAAATGCAAGTCTAACTACTCTCAGTATTGTCTCACTAATCCTGCTCACTTACCTGCACTAATACTCCACTGACGGTACTGAAGCTCCTCTGTAGCAGGATACCTTTCTCACCATGGAACAACTTGGAAAGACTCCTAGAAACCAAACACATGCCCATTAATCCTTTTGTTAACCTTTTAACGTCCTTGTAAACCACTGAAACATCTCATACTCATACATACCCTATGCCATACACCCACACGTAAAGAAGACAAGATAGCCTATTCCAGTGGATAGAAATGTTAGTGGCTGCAGGTAAAAGGTCAGGATCCAAGTAGCACAATCCGGTTGAAGTCACAGAAGCCGCTAGTTACCACATAATATCCAGCAAAAACAAATAAAACGGAATACCAGAAGGAAACTATTTCAGGATGTAAAGAACAAAAGGAAAATCAGTACCTCTAGTTCAGTGAACACTCCCAATAGTTTTCTGTTCCTGAACCAACAAAGTATTCGGATGTGAGCGAAGGATTCCCCTGTCTCTCCGCAAGCATGGAAAACCTGCTAGAGAACCCAGCGCTCCTCGGCCGCGAAAGAAAGTCAAAAGAAAAAGAGGATCAAAACGGTGAGTAAGTAGACAGCGTTCCCTAGGCCACTGTAGAAATGGGAAAACAGTTCGGAGAAGTTAGCGTTCGTCAGCGCTACAACTTCTAGGACAAAGATGAGCAATAAGGTTTCTCCTGTTGCAGCCGTGGGCGGGAGAAACAAAGCTCACGTGCAGTTGCTCGCTTACTGAGCGAGTACAGAGGCAGACAAGGACAATCCGTGTCTCAGACGGAGGACACAGAAGAAGATCCATACAAACAAAAAAACAACCCAGCGATATGCAGAGCAGCCGCTCTGGGAAGGTACTTCCTGAAAACAACCAAGAATCACGTACAACTCTTCCTGCGTTGTACGTTGTTTAATAGGCATCCCGCCTTCCAGAAGGATGGCCTTCTGGGAGTGGTAGTTTCCCCAATCTCAGGTAGGCGCACAAACGTTTTAAGGCCTGACAGGTTGTAGATCTTTGAGCAGAACCACTGCTCGTGAGTCCCAGTCTTTGGATGAGCAAGGCAGTCAGGTCCTCCGGGGTTTTTGAGGTTGCTGACCAAATGAGATGCCGGGGTTTAGCAGGAGCAGGTTTGAGGGTTAACAGGCCTGTAGGTCTGGGGCCAAGTCAGTTGGCGTCATCCTCTTGTTAGCAGCTGCACTGCAGGTCTTCTTTCGTCTTGTTCTTCTTTGTAGTTTCAGAATCGGGATCTGAGGAAGGTTCAGGGTGCCCCTAAATACTAAATGTAGGGGCTTTACAGGTAGGGAAAGGGCAGGGACCGATGGGTCTCTGTCCTGGGGTGAGTACACCCCTATTCTGCCACTCTCCAGTGGGAGGGCGGCTGGAGCCTATCCCTGATTGGGTAGGGCTCCCCATCCTCAAGATGGGGAGAGCCCAGAGTTGTGCTGCACCTCGCCTCCCCCACCTGAGGGCTGGGGTTGGCAAAGGCTGGCACACCCCCTTTCTTCACTTTGGTTTTCCCGCCTGTCTTGCCCCAGAGTGGGGATCAGAACCGGTAGGGGCCAGTTTCTGAGTACAGCAAGTGGCCTGGAGAAGCTCACAAAGGCGGCATGCCTTTGAAGCTTCCCCTGCCCATCCTGGGGGCAGAGGCCCAGCACCTCGCCCCAGGATGTGCATTGTTGCAGGCACACAAGAGCAGGTGGCTCTCTACCCAGGGGTCCAGAAACAGGTCTGCTGGGTGGCAGTCTAAGTAGCCTCTCAGTCAGGACACCGGTTGTGGGTTAGTTTCAGGGGACCAATCTAAGATGCCCTTTGGCGTGCATTTTACATTAAATCCCACACTGTCATCAGTGTGGATTAAATGTGCTGAGAAGTTTGATACCAAACTTCTCAGTCTTCAGTGTAGCCATCTTGGTGCTGTGGAGCTTGTGATGACAACCTCCCAGCACCATATACTCTTAATGGCAGCACTGCACTTACTGTGCCCAGGAATGGACCTGTGTACTGTAGGGATACAGGGCTCATGCACCTGTACCCACACCACTGGCATAGGGCACCCAGCTAGAGGGGTGACTGAGGTATGCCAGGGCAGTGATTTGTGGGCATGGCATACAGGGATGTGTGCCATGTCGACTCTTCATTTTGTTTCTGCACCCAGACACTCAGCCTGCAAAGGCAGTGTGTGTGTGTCAGGGTACAGGGCCTCTAAGGGTGGCACAAGAATTGCTGCAGCCCTTAGGGGTCTTCTCTGGTCACATTGCCCTGGGTACCTATGGTACCATTTACCAGGGGCTGACCTGTGGCCAGAGTTGCCAATTGGGTTCATTTTTGGGGAAAGAACACAGGCCCTGGGAACCTTATTGGCAGGGACCCAGGGCACGCCAAGGAAAAGTGCATCAGTTATCAGGCAAAAGGTGGGGGGGGGGTTACTACAACAGAAACTCACTTTCCTACACCAACTGAATCCGAGTTTTTGACCTTATTTGTAAATGAGGAAGAGTCTGGACGCACCAGGTACAATCTGTGGCCCCGACGGAAGGACATTGCACCGGCAGGGAAATTTTAGGAGTTAGGGAAGGACTTGAGCTTAGGTTGCAGGTGCTGCACCTCTGGTGCCTGCTTTGGATGAGAGTGAAGAACATCGGTGCACTGCCTTTGGACACTAAACAGGATTGTTGAGGGTATTTGCCCTGTAGGGAGTTTGCCCTATCCTGAAAGAAGAAGCATTTGTTTCTCATTGAGGGCCGCAATTGTTTTCCAGCAAGGGCTGCAATTGCGCAGCTCCACCGTGGGAGTGTTTGATGAACAATAGGAGCCTGCCTGTGAGCCTCACGATGAACACAGGAAAGAAGAATACCCCTCTGGCCGTTTGTATTGTGGCTCCAATTCCCTAGGTGTTTTCTAAAAATGTATCCCTTTGGTCATCCCATTCCTGATGAGGAGCAGCCCTTTGCAGCTCCACTTCCCGCTCCGCATTGTCCTGTTTGATCCTCCTGGTTCCCCAAGACTAAAGTGGTATTTGTGATAATAATTTTGCTTTCTAAGATGTTTGTATTTGGGATACTGTATTTCCTAGAAGAAACATATCCTGTGCATGCTTGGATAAGTACCACACTGACGCCTTCTGAGCATATTATTGGCACTTTAGCACCTCAGAAAGAAGAGCACCAGAGGTCCTATAAAGATAATATTTGTATTCAGACGTTGCACCAAACACATGTTGCTTATAACACAACAAAATGTTGGGTGTGTGGATTGTTACCTTCGGTTACACATCAAAGTGAGAATTTGCTGCCTATGTCTCTGTCCTATATTGATAGCTGTGAAAGTTGGTTCACCTTGCTTAGTTTGATCCAATCATTCTCCCAGCCTGACACAGGAGCACCAGTTCCCATTCTCTGACAATGAATGTGTATCCTCAGCATAGATCTCCACATGGTGTTTGCCCTGGAGATAGATGATTTGATCGAGTATTTTTGAGTTCTTGCCTCAGAGTGGTAAATGGAGGTAAGATGGTAAACAGAACAGGGGTGGATAAAGATAATAGATTCTCATAGTTCAATATATCTGAATATTACCGATCTTTCCAAGCCCGCAAAGTCACTGAAGATAAGCCCATAACTCTGGCGGTGATGAATGTACCGGTACCTTTTTGTGTTCAGGGGACAGGAGAAATAGAGGTAGGGAATAGTAGATGCAACGCCAATTCCACACTGCGAATGCCCAAGAACGCGCCATTGATCCCACCACCCAATGTTTGTTTAGTTTGCGATGCTTGTGGTTATGTGTGGCTGCTTGAGGGATGGTCCGGGCGGTGTTACCTCTCTTATCTCCTTCCCCCAGTTTATATAGCTCCTTCCAACTATCACAGAACACACCGCCCGCAGCGAAGGGATGGCCCAGTTTTCCATGCTAAACAGGTTATAGATCCAGATGATATTGACCAGATACTTCCTTGCAGCAGTTTACTGACATTATGATGAATCTCATATCATTCTGGGGTCCCATGTTCAATGCCCGCAATATTTGACATATGGCCAGAGAAGATGAGGGAGTCATTAACACCGCTGCAGGTCTACTGACCAACATTACAGTCGAGCTCCAGGCTACGAGACTTGCTTAGCTTCAAAATCAGATGGTTTCAGATGTTATCTTAGCTGACAGGGGTGGAGCCTGCTGCATCATCGGCAGCAGCTGCTGCGTGTATATACCCGACAGTGCCCTGACTGTATACTCTGCAATACAGAAATTGCATAGACTGGCTTCTGAATTTCCCAAAGATAATGGTACATGGTCCCTCCCTGGATGGCTCTGGGGTTTATTGACGTCATGGGGTCGGAAAAAAATACTCCTTGTATACTCCCTAGCCACTGCAGGGGTCATTTTCACATGCGCTCTATGCATAAATTGTTTCCCAGCCTGCTGCACATATTTCATGAATAAACTCACTCCCAGTGTTCCATTGCTCACACGTGACAATAAGTGCTCCCCCATGATGGTGCAAGAAATTCAGTCAATAATGTTAATGAACGAAGGAGTATTAGAATATTAACCCCTTCCATGCAGGGCTAATTCCCCCATGGGGGGAGGGGCCGCGCGCGGCTCCGTGGTGCTCGTGACGAGCCCACTCCTTTAGAACGCCCGCACAGGCAGGAAATTAGCCCCACGTGGGCCGTCCGCGGCAGTTATGACGAGCTCAGCTCGTCATGAGCACAGCTCCACTGTGCCTCATGACGAGCTGAGCTCATCATAAGCATGCAAGGGGTTAAGCATGCAAGGGGTTAAGTAAAATTTGTGATGTTTGCTTTGTTTTCACCTTGACTAATGAATGGATAGACAAATATTCCTCTCCTCCCCTAGAACTGTAAAGACCCTGCCAGATAGCAATAAAGCTTTTAGCCATATATGCTAAAAGGAGGGTCTGTTAGACTTGAAATTCCTGTCTCCCATAATGCACTTATTATGTTATATTAGGTTAGCATTGGGTGGCTAAAATACATGCATTTGTACTTGCGCTATGTAAACCCACTGAGTTATCCCTGCAGCATGGTGGCCTTTGATTAGCCAGTGTGACTCCATTTTGTATTTCATAATCACTATTAGACTGCCTTGGCTGTACTTGTATTAGGCCCCATGTATTCAGAATCGCTTGCCTCAGCAGAACACTGCACTTCATTATTATTTTCTTTCCAGTTCAAGGCTGCAACTCGACCTCCTAACAGACAATCAGTCTGCTTTTGCATACCATTGTATACATGTAGCTCTGCTCCCATATTAGGAGACGCTGAGACTCTGCACAGTGGCCTTGAGATACTGATAGTGCAGCCCTCTGGCAGGTGCTAGCTCATCTCTGTGTACCTCCTTTGTTCAAGCTCTGCACAAGCCAGTAGTTTTCCACCAGAGGTGTGGCAGAAGTCTGCAGAGAGGTTCATTATATATTAGCATACCCCGGGGAAGTCAGTCCCCTTGTTAGACATATTAGGGTGAAGGTCTGACTGGGCTCTTCTGCAAAGTACATACCTGAATAAATATAGGTTTTCATTCTCTACTGTCTGACCGACTCTTCATTTGGGAAGGCATAGGAGGTGGTCGTAAGAACCCCCATGGCCCTAGAGAGCTCCATCCTTCAAACAGGAGGCTGAATGGTATTTTTAAAAAAAAGACATGTAAAGGTTTCATGTTTCACTTGTCGTTACAGTAAAAAAAAGCCTAAGATGTTTTCACTGCTGCAAGCCTGGCTACTTCTCGCAGAAAACAGTGGATTACACTATTACACCCTATAATGCTAACACCCTCTACATATATATTTCAACGACTCTTTACTAGCTAAACAAAATCCAATTGAATGGTAACTTTAGATTTTGTCTAACTATTAAGCATAAAGCACTTTTACAAAGTTGTCCTTGTAAAATCTCTATGGTGTTTGCTGACAGGATGGCCTGGGAGCTCTGCCAGTCCCTGTGATTAACTTTAAGGAAACCTCCATCTCATAGGCAGATGTAGCTCACACCTAGACCTTCTCCCTCTATTGTCCCCCTAGTAAGGCTGGCATCGATCCCACTGGGAGTGGGAGTTGCCCCAGATCTGATTTAGGGAGACAATGGAGAGGGGCCAGTTTCCATAGCTGTATCTCGAGTTGGGTCCAGGCAGCTGTAACAAGGGCAGAGAGGTTCTGCCATGTTGGATTTAGAGATAGAGTTTCGAAGTGTGATATATTACAGTTAAGCACACCAGTAGTGCTGCAAATGTCGGTAATGTCACCCCTAGGTACTTTTAAACCATTGGTTAGGGAGTAGACAGGAGTTGATTCCACTCGCAGGCAGGCTGTGTTTGGGCATAAATGTGGTATTCCCAGTATCCTCCTCAGAACACTGCGGATCCGGAGGAAGTTTCAGAAGATAACTCCCTTGCTGTCTGAAGACCTCAGAAGACTGGACCTGCTTCACATGTACCCAAGACCCCAGAAGCAAGTCCAGGAGTCATAAGGCTTACCTCCTGTTTGAGCAACAGGGGCACAACAAGCTCCATGAGGCCTTTTCCCTGCATGTCGAGCTGACCAGATTCAACTGTACCTGCACTGAATACTGCTACTGGCCTCTGATTTAGTGAGTCTTGACCCACAAGCGCTGTCTCCAAGAACCTGGACCATCGGCTGTGCTCAAAGTCAAAGTCAACTTCTCCTTGGATAACGCTAAAACCTGGAACTTAGAAACTTTTTCTTAACTTTGCACCGGGAAAACTGTTGAGAGACTGGGATCCAACCTGACCAGCCCTGACAAGGATGCATCACCACTGGCCATAAGTTCACTATAGCTCTTGCTACATTCCTCTCTTGATCCCGAAACCTGTCGCTGTTGAGTCATCAATCTGTACTAGGGCCCTTCTCAGAAATCTGTGTGGCTTCACTGACGCTGCCATCAAAGTGGAACCAATTGACAACGAATACCTCAGGGGTGCAGGATTGGCACTTTCGTTGCTGAGAGCTTTTCTTGCCTAAACCAATGGCTCCACTGAAATTCCATCCTGATGCCAAAGTCTGTTGACGCCAAGCCCCTTCTCCTAACTCCAGTCAACTGCCTGGTTCCACTAATGTCTCTTGACGTCCATAAAAGTTCTAAATGTGAATGTAACTTTTTCACCAGAATGACCCTGGTTCTTGTATGAGACCTACACTCCATAAACCATCAGCCTTAATTCATAACTTTGTCCCGGTCCTGCATAAACAGATCACTGAGGTTGGCACTTCATACTTTTTGGTGCTTTTTTTGGCTTTAAACTATGGAAATTCAAAATTCCATTTGCAATATTTTGTTTTGTTGTGTTTTGACTTAATTACTGTTTAAGTACTGCATGAATACTTTACACATCCTCTTTAAGTTAGGCCTGATTGCTCTGTGCCATAGCTACCAGGAGTTTACACCTTTCATATAAGGTCAAGTTGGTGTGTTAAAAAGTCAATGAAGAGGACACCTTCGTAATACAGCTTTGATTTCATGAAGACGTCCTCAACTACAGTTTACAAATCCAACTTTATAGGTTTCAGAAGCTATGACTTTTTGAGCTGGATACATGTTTCTCAATCACTTACCTAAATATTTAAGTTATGTTCTATTACAACCCTGAGATAGCGTGTTTTGTTGAAATGGGGAAGAACAGAAAACATATTTCTAAAGAAAGAAATGGTTCAACTAGTGAAGGTGAAGAGTTTAGTATATGATAGGATCCAGAAGTTGTAACTTTATTTTGTTGTCTTTTTGCTTAAATATGCAATTCCCCAGTCACCCACCAGCTGCCTTAGCACCTTTTGCTCCACAGATAGTATTTCCAGTTATTTTGTGTAGTCTGTATGCTAAATGTGGGAATATGCAAAGGTCTAATTCACAAAGGTACATTTATATGAGTAGATCTACTCTTGTGTAGTCTACAGCTACCCTGTGTGTAAAGTGCATTAAGACATTAGCAGTTCACCAGGAAGACCTATAGTTGCTTCAATAGATAGCTTCTTGGAAAACACCTTCACATATATTGATTCGTTTTTATCATCATGGGTTAAGGACATGAGCTACTATGTACACCCTGTTCACAAATGAGCATGTAGACTTGTGTCAACAAGTACAGAACACAAAGGAACCACAGTGGATTTACAGTAGATGAGATTGGTAAAATGAGAACACACCTAGACGCCCTTTGAAGTAAAGTGATCGAGATAAAGTGTTGATAGATTTAAAGCGACACCAAAGAGAAAAAAACGGGAGTGCTCAAAACGAGTGATGCAAACCAAAGACATGCGTGGCACTTCCTTAAAATGATACGAAATACTGGAACCCTGGACAACGACGACTAGCCACGAGCTTCTAAGACAAAGAGTGTGATATTTTAAACCAGTGAAGTGGTAAAAAAGTGCCAAATGTGAGCAGAGAAAGAAGAGAATCCTTGTACCTATATGGCCGCTGCATTTCTCTGCTCTCCTTGACCGCTTTTGGGATCAAGTGACCCACTTCAAACTTTTGTGAAGTGGAGCCCGCGAGTGTACACGTTTGCAACAGTGTCTTTCTGACCTGCAGTTGCGTGAGGAGCGAGTTACGAATGTTTGGCGGATTACCAGGTCAGTTAAAATGTTAGCATTGGTTTTCTCCCGCAGTTTTCTCCGGTCCTTTAAATGGAAAAAAATAAGTGCAGGTACTCTTTAAAATGAGCTAGAGGTGTGCCAAGTGGGCGGGGCTAGGGGTGGGGCTACGGGAAGATATGATCATACATAATGACTTCTGTACGAGTTGTAGCACATATCAAAACACATGAAAAATGTGTTTGTTAACAAAACATATTACCTCATTACACAAAATGAAGACAGTGATATGTTAACATTTCCTTGTTTTGTAGTATTTGCTGCTTCTTAATGCCATCCTGTTATTTGTTGTTGTTTGGCACAATACTATAAATTTTTCAAGCGTGCACACACACACACACAGAAAGCAACAAGTACACATGGACACAAAAGCATTCCACACAGTCCCCTTAAAAAATCTCCTGAGAGTATCCTGATTCTCTCCCTCTTTCTCTCACAGAAGAACAGGCACACACAAGCAGGCAAGCACACACCCATATGCAAACACTCATACAAACTCTCAGGTGGGATTAAAGCCATTTTAAACTCCTTCCCTCCCATGGCTTTTTAATAGCTGCTGTCAGCCTGCTGCCTCCATATCTGAGTTTGCACAAATCCACACAATAGTGTGAATGTGATTAACAGCACAGGGCCTAAATGGGGCCTCCACTGTCAAACACAATGTGATGATGAACAAGGGACATCATGCAAAAAAAGCCCACGCTGAATAGTTCAGATGCAGCTCAGCTCAGGAATACAGTGGGCCTTGGGTGTCAGATAGGTTCCACCGCTGACACCCTAGTGCTCACCAGCACTTGCAGCTAATCCGCCTACCTTTCATGAGTACCGGTACTCTCCTCACAATAGAGAAGAGCAGTACTTAAAGCAGTGGTCTTCAAACTTTTTGATGTCGAGACCCCCTTGTCAAACCTTTTTAGATGTAAGGACCCCCTCTGACAAAATTTTCTAGAAACTGGTTCCCCTCATCATCAGCATCTATCGACAGCCATAAATGCCCCTGTTGGACCTGGCATCCTTTGGCACGTTTCCTGTGGTTTTTTCTTTTCTGACCTTCTTATGAAATACGGCGCATTCCAGTCCTTTTCCCTTCACAAGTTACTGCCTAGCACCAACGTAGCAGGATTGTTTTTGTACGGGATGAGGCCCCTTCCTTCACCAAAACAATCCTGAGGGGCGTTTTCCTATTTCTATGTGAGCTGAAGGATGCAGCACACATGGAAAGATGAAAAAACGAGGAGAAATTAAAACATTTCTCCTTGTTATGCTTCTGCTGGAGAGGTATCCGTTTTTGGAGCTGCCCCAGGTTTACGTGAATTTGTAAATAGGGGGCAGCATCAAAATCCATAGGCTTTGCGTGGGAACCCCACGCAAAGCCCATGGAACACCTTCTTGATCAGACCCCCCAGGATATTGCGGGATAGATTTGAAAATTTAACGTAACAAAAATTAAAATTTAGCGGCACAAAAATTGAAATTTTGTGGCATTATTGCAGCCTTTATTTTACGTATAATCATTCCCTTCCAGCCTTAAATAATTAAACTGTTTTAGCAGAGCATTCCAATTTGAAATAGACATGTTTAAAGTGTGTGAGAATGTTTGTTTTCCTTATTCTCCTTTGTGGTAACATTCTGGATCATAGGTTAAGCCAAGCACAATAGCCCAGGGTTGCTAGTCCTCCTATCTTCTGTGGCACTGTGCTGACTTGGGGCTAGCGGTTCCAAGCCCCAAAGGGAAAGAGGTGGCCTATGGTCGCTTGGTCATGTAAAGCATGTCTGCAGACTCATCGGAGGGAAGCCAAGCTTCGGAACAAGGTGACTGAGGGGGTAAGTGGTGCAGATGGAAGAGGCCTTTGACTTGGGAATGAAGGGCCGGTCTATGGACGACTGGAACATGCGAAGCACATCTAAAAGCCCCTCAGAGGGCAGCCTGGCATCGGGTGAGTGATTGAAGGTGGAAGTGGGACAGATGGAAGGGACCTTTGACTTGGGAATTAAGGGCCTATCAATGCAGAGCATGTCTACAGACTCCTCGGAGCATGTCTAGAGCCTCCTTGGAGGGCAGCCTGGCAAAGGGCATGGGCTGTTGATGGTGGCAGTAGGGGGTAGGTGGTACTGTCACTGGAAGGGAACTTGACTTGTAATTGCATTGATACAGTGCTTACTACCCTGACAAGGCATCAAGGCGCTTTTCGGTGAGTACACGCTATTCCGGAACCCAAAAAGGATTAGTGGTGAATTAGTATAGGGAAATACTAAATGAATTTGAGCTGTGGACGTGTGAGTCTGTTAGTTGGATTGAAAAGGATAGTGGAGGAATAGAAGAGGGAAGGGTCCAAAAAGTGTGTATTTAGAGATCATAACATTAGGAGGTTTGGGATGAGTGCTTAAAAATAAGCTCAGCACAACACAGTACCAGGAGAGCTTGAAATACTATGTTTTATTTTGGTGAAAGACACAGGCATGCTCCTAACAACTTTTACCCATGTAACTCATCTTGCAAATGTGCCATCCTTAACTGGTCATATTTTGCATCTACAAAGTCCTGCAACAAGAGCATATTTGCGGCAAATAAGCATCATGCCCCTAGATATTACATGGCATCCTGTAAGGACGAGCAGGATTCACAGTTCTCATTTAAAAATGGGACACCCAAAAACAAACACAATAGAAAGTCGAAAAAAGATTGGCAGCCACCTTTGGATAAAGTCTAATAACCCTATTGAACAGGATTAATATTACAATTTGAGCAAATGTTACCCTTCTAACAGCTACTTACAAACTGCTAATTTATCTCACACAAACCAGCACATCAACAGAATAAATAGAACAATGGCAAGCAAAAGAATGAAACCACCGGTCAACCGTAAATTGTGGCAAAATTACAATTGCTGTGCTGGTCTGAACACAATTGAAGTGGTCATGCACTCGCACAAATGAGAAACACAAATACTGTCCTGGGAAACGCAAACTTTAAAATTCCAAAATAGATAGATGGATTTCCAGACCAATAAGTCCTACGCAGGAAAGAGATAAACCACTTTCACTGGAAAAAGTGTTATATTGACTAAAGCCTTGCTTGCTCCTTACTAAAATCACAGAACATAACTCTCCCTCTTGTGCCCCAAAATCTCCCACCTAAATGTGTACTCCATCCTTCAGTCCCACAGCTTCATCTCTAGTCGACCTATAGGTCTCAGCTAAAATGACCCGTAAAGTTACTAACTAATTTTAGTGCTAGCTTTAGGTCTGCCCATATCAACCAATTGAAACTCAGTTCTATTATCAACCTTGGAAGGATGAAAGAGTGAGTTGTAACAGCTCACAGTAGAATCTTGCCACACTGGCTGAACCTGCGACCTGCTCAGCCCCAATATACAAATCAGAAATCAAGAGCAAGGTCATACCGCCTCGATCTTAGAGGACGCAGTTCCGAATATACTCTGTTTTATACATTTACAGTGAGGTTTGTGCCGCCTTTGAAGTCATGTTTTGCGTGCACAAGAGAAGCTTTCTTGAATGCCGTGGTTTGGATTGTTGGTGTAATGCATTTGTTTTAGCTATGCTGGCTGTGCGGTATTTTTAACAGCTATTATGGTATGTCAGGAGAGAGATGGACGCCCCAAAGTGTAGAAATACTGACAGTTTACTGGAGCACGAGTATCTCATTGAAACCGGAATAAGTGGAGTTACAAGCGATTCTCGCTTTGCACAGAAGGGAGATCCGCCTGCCTTTCATACAGGCAAGCAGCTGATAACGATCTCAATTAGCGATCCCTGCTGGGACAAGTAAATCTGAGGAATCTGCGACCCCCTTCCTAGAACTCCATGACCCCCCTGGGGGTCGCGCCCCACAGTTTGAAGACGTCTGACTTATAGTGATAAAAATAAGAAGTGCGGGAAGTCAGTACCTCTGAGTGCTGGCCATTTAAAGCACTGCCTCTGCACTTTTCCCTACGCCCAGGCACTTACTGTCTCTTGCTAGTTCTGTGTTTTTACATCCACATGTCTGCTCCACTGGCCTCTCATCTTTACCCAGCCTCTAACCTTCTCTCGCTATTTCTGTCTCTCTTACTCCCACTTCTGCCTTACTCTCTCCGCAAGTCTCTTACATTTTCTCACTGTTTTTTTCCCTACTAGCCTCCAGTTCTCCCCTCCATGCAGTACTCATCCCCCAAGTTTTCATATATATATATATATATATATATATATATATATATATATATATATTACCTACTGGCGGTCGCCAGTAGGTATATATAGTTAGGATTTTTTCTCTATGGGATTTTTGAAAATTCTATGTCTAATAACTTTGCCGTTTGTGGACGGAATTGGCTGAAATTTTCAGGAAAATGGCACATTTTGTTTCTGAGCAGCCTTTGAAAATTTGGGGGGGGTTCGTCAAGGGGGGGCCGAGAAAAAAGGGGGGTCCCAAAACGCGTTTTTCCCATGTTAATTTCCATAGGGCGGTTGGCCTCACTTTTAGCCCGAACGGCTGAATGGATTTGCACGAAACTTGGCAAAATTGTAGGGACTGGTAGCCCGATGTGCCTTTTGTAGGTCTCAATATATGTGCTCCAGTGGATTTTGAGAAATTAACGTTTAAAAAAAGATATATATCTGTAAGCGCGGACCGGGCAGCGGCCTAGGACGCGTACTTTTCGCGCAACGGAGCTTTGTGAAGCGAAGCTGATTGGTTCTCCGGCGTCTGTCAACATTCCAAACAGTCCGTAGTGGCCGCAAACAGTCCGTAGTGGCCGCCATCTTGTCTCTCGGTAGGATCGAGAGACAAGAGGAGGCCAAAGCGAAGGGGCAAATGACCATAAGGGGGAATAGTAGATCCTCGCTGACCCCCTAGGTTTGATGTGGAGGTTTTAAAAGGGCCCCGCGGGGCAAAAAAAAAAAATTATAATAATAATCTTACGGCTGAATGGATTTGCACGAAACTTGGCAAAATTGTAGGGACTGGTAGCCCGATGTGCCTTTGCTAGGTCTCAATATATGTGCTTCAGTGGATTTTGAGAAATTAACGTTCAAAAAAAGATATATATCTGTAACAGCGCACCGCTTCGCGTACTTTTCGCGTTACGGAGCTTTGCGAAGCGAAGCTGATTGGCTCTCCGGTGTCTGTAAACATTCCAAACAGTCCGTAGCGGCCGCCATCTTGTCTCTCGGTAGGATCGAGAGACAAGAGGAGGCCAAAGCGAAGGGGCAAATGACCATAAGGGGGCATAGTAGATCCTCGCTGATCCCCTAGGTTTGATGTGGAGGTTTTAAAAGGGCCCCGCGGGGCAAAAAAAATAAATAATAATAATAATCGAACGGCTGAATGGATTTGCACGAAACTTGGTAAAATATTAGGGACTGGTAGCCCGATGTGCCTTTGCTAGGTCTCAATATATGTGCTTCAGTGCATTTTGAGAAATTAACGTTCAAAAACAAGATATATATCTGTAACAGCGCTCCGCTTCGCGGAGATAAAATTATATCTGTATTACCTAGCTGTTGCTAACACCAGTTAGCGACGGCTAGTAGGAGATAGCGACCATCTTGGGCCCCACTTTGCATGTGAGTGATATTTATCACTAATGACATGCAAAGTGGGCATGCCAAGATGTTAGCGACTGGAAACAGTCGCTAACATCGCTATCTCCTATTATCAACTTTTGGAAATATTCGAGATAAGCGCGAATATCTCCAAAAAGTAACAGCTGCCCTGAGCAGTTCTTAGCCATGTTATCCTATGGGAGGTGGATAACATGGCTAAGAGGATTAGCTCGGTAATGCATGAATATCGCTGAGTTTTCAGCGATATTAATGCATTGCGGTCGGTTTTTATCGTATTTGCGATAAACTTTGATAATAGCAAGGTTTATCTGCGATAATTTCTGACGGTAAAAAAATCTTTGCAATGCATCGTTAGGGATAAATATCGCTTAACTTTGGTAATATGCCCCAACGTCTGTTAACGTTCGATTCGAAGGAAATCAGGAAGTGTTGAAAAACATTGTCTGCGCCATCTTGTCTTTTTTCAAATGCCACACTTTTGTCGTGCACGGCAGCCATTTTAGATGCCTTGACCAGACCCACTCTGTGCACGCTGTCGATCCTTAGCATGGCTCCCCACCCTCGCAAGCATCTCCCCCAGGCAGTGGTCACTCCCGCTCTCTGTCTTATGCATGGGTAATAAACCTCCCCCCATCTGCGCTGCTCTTTCCTGAGAATCACACCCTGTGCCCGCCCGACACCTCCCTTTCGCCCTATTCACTACTGCACCCTCTGACACTCCTTTTCCTCTGTGTCCGATTGTCCAGGCTGGTCCTAGGGTATCAGCTAGCCCTGCAGATGTAGTTTATGGCCACAGCTGTAAAGATTCACCCCTCTTCAAAGGAGTTATAGTAGATCAAGGCCCACACTCGATGAGATCCGTCACAGCAGAAGCGTTGCTATTATCTGAAAACCATCCTGTATTGTGATTGGGGAGGGGACCGAGCGTGAAGCGGAAGATTCCAGGGATGACTCTTTGTACATCAAAGTTTTTACAATTATGTGTCACATTAAAAATATATAGCACTCCGACAAAGTAGTAAGATTATAAAACTTTAATAATTTATAAATATATACAAGAAAACAAAAATAGTAATAACATATAAACATTTTTAGGGAAAAACAACGAAGTAGCGGTCGGCTGTGCGAATAGTCCCAACGCAGCACAACGTCCAGATTTCCGGCGTGGGGCGGGTCATCAGTAGCAAACTGTTGTGCGAATAGTTCCAAGGCAGCAGAACGCGCTGAAATCTAGATGACACGAAAGTGATGTCTAGTAAGTTGCCACCCAGCAAATAACGGCGTGGGGCGTCGCGGGGGGTGGGTCTTCAGTAGCAAACTGTTGTGCGAATAGTTCCAAGGCAGCAGAACGATGGCACCAAGGTGATGTCCAGTAAGTTGCCGCACTGGTTTTGGTATCCTACAATGCTGCTCCGAATAACGGCGTGGGGCGCCCCGGGGGAGGCGGCGTGAACGGGCCTCTCCAGGTGGAGTGTCATCTGTTGTAGTGGGGCGCCCCTTTACCGTTTCAGTTGCCATTCCGTCCGTTTTTGGTCCACTGTGTCAAAAGCCGCAATTCAGCTGAGTTGCGCCCACTCTTGCGGTGCAGCGATAGGCGGCTGTCACAGGACTCTCAAAATGGCGGCAGGCTCTTTCCTTTTTGGGCCTGGTCCACTGAAATGGCCCTGGGACACCTTGGAAATCGGACGCTTGTCTGCTAGGTCTTGGACCCCATTCTCGAAAGCGTCCCCTCCGCCTTGAGAATTCATCAAAAGTTTTGGGGGCCCCGACTCCTGCAGGCTTCTGGTGGGGAGCGGCTGCCATGATTGCTCGCGGAATGACTACGACGGAGCTACGAGATGGTGGTGCTCTCATGCTGACGCCAGCTTCAGTCTGAAACATCCAGAAACAAGGTGGGGCTTTCATCGTTTGGAAAAAAAAAAAGTTTTCATCCAATGAAAAGTGTTGTTTTTAGGTCATATGATCAAGCCTTCCATCATTAGGAAACCAAAAGTAAAATGAACCAATGAAAAGTTTTATAAACAAGTCACATGACCTGTTATGCGGCATAGGGTATAAAATGCGGAGAAAATACGTTGGCACGTGAGGCGGCGTCAGTAGCGGACCGATGTGCGAATAGGCCGAAGGCAACACAGCGCGCCAAGATCCGGATGGCACCGAGGTGGTGTCCAGCAAGTTGCAGCACTGGTGTGGCCATCCTACAATGTTGAAAGTCGGCGTGGGGCGCCCCGTTGGCCTGTGAGTTTGCGTCAGTAGCGGACCGATGTGCGAATAGGCCGAAGGCAGCACAACGCGCCAAGATCCGGATGGCACCGAGGTGGTGTCTAGTAAGTTGCCGCACTGGTGTGGCCATCCTACAATGCTGAAAGTCGGCGTGGGGCGCCCTGTTGGCCTGTGAGATGGTGTCAGTAGCGGACTGATGTGCGAATGGGGCCAAAGGCAGCGCAACAATATTTTCTGACTGACACCACAAGGCGCTGAGATGCCAAGATCCGGATGGCACCGAGGTGATGTCTAAGTTGCGGACTGATGTGCGAATGGGGCCAAAGGTAGCGTAACAATATTTTCTGTATGGAAGATACCACTAGGCGTTGAGATGCCAAGATTCGGATGGCACCGAGGTGATGTCTAGCAAGTTGCTGCACTGGTGTGGTCATCCTACAATGCTGAAACTCGGCGTGGGTCGCCCCATTAGCCTGTGAGATGGCGTCAGTAGCGGACCGATGTGCGAATAGGCCGAAGGCAGCACAACGCGCCAAGATCCGGATGTCACAGTGGTGGTTTCATAGTTGAGAGGCACTTCATCTGCAGTGGGGCGCCGAGATCCGGATGGCACCGAGGTGATGTCTAGCAAGTTGCTGTACTGGTGTGGTCATCCTACAATGCTGAAAGTCGGCATGGGGCGCCCCATTAGCCTGTGAGATGGCGTCAGTAGCGGACTGATGTGCGAATGGGGCCAAAGGCAGCACAACGCGCCAAGATCCGGATGGCACCGAGGTGGTGTCCAGCAACTTGCCGCACTGGTGTGGCCATCCTACAATGCTGCGCCGAAAGTCGGCGTGGGGCGCCCCGTTGGCCTGTGAGTTCGCGTCAGTCAGTGGGGGCTGTTTGAGGATCTGACTGCATTGGAAAGCAATGTGATGCTGTGCGTCGCCCCCAAGATGGAGGTTCCTCGGCTGCAGTGGGGCGCCCCTTGGTGTTTCACTCGCTATGCAGCTGAGTTGCGTGCGCACTTGTGGCGAATAGGCCGAAGGCAGCACAACGCGCCGAGATCTGGATGGCACCGAGGTGGTGTCCAGCAATTTGCCGCACTGGTGTGGCCATCCTACAATGCTGCGCCGAAAGTCGGCGTGGGGTGCCCCGTTGGCCTGTGAGGTGGCGTCAGTAGCGGACCGATGTGTGAATAGGCCGGAACCAGCACAAGGCGCCAAGATCCGGATGGCACCGAGGTGGTGTCATAGTTGAGAGTTCTGAGCAGCGCTTGTAACACTGTCTGAAGCTTATTTGCACCTGCTGCAGCTTCACTATTGCCCTGGTGTGGCCTAAGATCGCCCATGACATAGGCGGCCACCTCCCGGGGTCCGGCGGAACTTTTTTCCTTTGCCTTTGTGCATCTTGTCCCACAATCCGTTTGACCTGAAGACACGACCAGGTCCCTGAATGTGTGCAGGGGGACGCTATTGATTGAATCAAAATGGCGGCTTCACACAAAGCTGACTCAAGCGTTGCTGCTGATGCTATACAGAGAAAAACTGGTTTTCAGTTTGTACATTCTTCAGGATTTTTCCATCCAAGGCTGGTTGAGAGTTTGTATAACAATGGCTTCAGATTTTCAACATACTACTCTTCAACATTCTTCCTAAATGTAACAATGTGAGACTCACTAGGAGAACGGTGTAGTGAGGGCCACAAACGGCTGTTTGTCTTTCCTTTCAAAATGCTGCCAACAATATTTTCGGAATGGAAGACAACACAAGGCGCTGAGATTCGGTTGGCACCGAGGTGGTGTCCAGCAAGTTGCCGCACTGGTGTGGCCATCCTACAATGCTGCGCCGAAAGTCGGCGTGGGGTGCCCGAAGGGGGGGGGGAGGCGGCGCAAACGAGCCTCTCCCGCTTCTCCATGTGGAGGCAGTTCATCTGCAGTGGGGCGCCGAGATCCGGATGGCACCGAGGTGGTGTCTAGCAAGTTGCCGCACTGGTGTGGCCATCCTACAATGCTGCGCCGAAAGACGGCGTGGGGTGCCCGAAGGAAGTGTCCTTATCCAGGGCATTATCGCTGTATCATGTCCTCCACTAAAATGGCCCTGGGACACATTAGAACTCGGACGCTCGATTTTTTTTTCCTTTCCTGTACATGCAAAAAAAGGTAAATGCCCGGTACGTTACACGCTTCATCTGCCACGATGAACTCTCCAGAGGAACCGAAAAAAAATATAGTTGTGGTAACTATACCATGCATCGTCATATGGAGAGGTGGCACCAATTAATTATAGTGCTGCATAAAAGAGAGATTTGGAGGAGAACCCCTGACCTGCTAGTACATTCATCAAAGAAGTGGCACTGAGAGCTTCAGAGGCAAGGGAAACGGTCCCAAATTTTTAGAAGAACTTTGGAAAGATTAAAATGACATGTTTAGATTGTGGCAAATTAATTTCATGTGGACAGATGAGTGTTACTCTAATAAATACAGCATATGAACATCATCATAGTCGATGGTTGGTAGAGACATTTTGACTATATCCTGGACCTGCCCGTCCTCGCCCAAAATGGCGCCGGAATAAATGGGACTCGTAACTCCTTGTTGTGTACTGGTTGCAGAACCTTGAAATAACGAGATACGTATGCAGTTTTGAAGCACATGGCGGGCGGGGACGAGAATTGATTGAATATTTCGACATCCCTATTGATATTAAGTTCTGATGTGTTATTGATTACTGTACTGTTGAAAGTTCGAATTAACGTCACCCATGGTACTTGCCCGCAAATGTATATCTAGATAATTTTATTGTAACTGGCCCTGTCGTATTTTAATTATAAAATGTACGTCCACCGATTCCGTAACTGTTAGACACCTTAGTTCTTGCAACCTAATGGCCCGCCCGTTACGTTCCTCTACAGTGTAAATGTCTACTCATCACATACGATTACAGTTTGCTCCGTGGCCGGCCCACGTGGTTATAGGCTCGTATTTGTATAATGAAATTTTCACAATAAAGGTTTTTAAAAGAAAACATGGTAGTAGTATATACATTGGTAAAGTTTGTAATAATAGTCACTGTTTTAGAATCATTAAAAGGCAAGTGAAATAAAGCAGACCAATTACATGAAGGGTAAAAGGTATAATACGAAGGAACGCAGTAAAGATAAATGGTCAAGGGCTGTTGTGTTTTCTATTCCTGCAACATAAAGTGATCGATAAGAATCTCATATTCAGGCGTATCGGCGACTAAGACAGCAGGTCGACCCTCTTTTGCTCAACGGCTCCATCATGGGACGAAGAAACGCTCTTTTTCTCGAAAAAAGAATATATTTTACTTGCAGGACAGTTGTAAAATTTCCGGGAAAGTACATTAGTCTGGAACATTATAACATATATTTAAGAAAAAATAATGTTCGGAAGTAATGAAAAGCGTAATTTTTAGGTCATATGACCAAGCCTTTCATCATTACAATAAGAAAAGTAAAATGAACCAATGAAAAGTTTTATTAACAAGTCACATGACTTGTTATGCTTACGTTACGCGCTGCGCGCCCCGGATGACTTCCGGATGCGCTAACGCGGCGCGTCATATGACGCATTACGCGACAACGCAGGTCCAGAATATAGTCAAAATGTCTCCACCAACCAGCGGTCGGAACACAACCCCTTTCAGCAGGCTAAATAGTTCTGTTAAATGACAACAGAAGGGACAGGCAACAAGAACCATCAGTCAAAGAGGGGAGGGCTAGTTCTTCTCTACCGGGTTACATTGGGGCGCTACCGGAACTGATCGAATTGGTAGTCTACAGTGTTTCTGGATGTTTCAGACTGAAGCTGGGGTTAGCATGAGAGCAGCATCATTTCGTAGCTCCGTCGTGGCCATTCCGCAACCAATCATGGCAGCCGCTCTTTATCGTTATTTTGGGCGGGGTGGGTGGCGGAGCCGAGCTGTTTTGCAGCCATCATTGTGTGGAGTTCAGTTCATCTCACTAGTTTTGTATTTGTCATGAGGGGTTGTTCCTAATGTTTCTATTTTAGCGAGGTCAAAAAGAGATCCCATTAGTGGCCTACTGATTTTGCTCGATTCCTTTTCTTTTTTTTACACGATTTTTCGTTATCTGCAAAGACTAAACAGAGTATTGCGACTCTGTGTTTGTTTGTAAATAGAGAATGAACCAAAGAGAACTAATTCTAAAACAGTAAATACTTGGATAACAATCAATCAAATGGAGAGAGAAGCAGGCACGACGGATTACAACGGGGGCAAAGGCCTGCGTTAACTACCTTTCACTATCTGCAAAGAGAGAGTACTCCTAATAGAAATGAGGGGGGGGGGCACCATTCAAAGCAGATCAGTGTGCATAAACACGAAAATGTTTTCACTTACCACGTACTTGACATTCGACAGCTTATGATATTTGCTATTAAAAAACCATTGAAATTCACTGAAAAAACCATAGGTTATAGACCATATATAGTTAGGAATTAGCATTTACAAAACCTTGAAAATTCACTGAAAAAACCATAGGTTATAGACCATATATAGTTAGGAATTAGCATTTAAAAAACCTTATTTTACTCACACAAAACCATTGAAATTCCATATATAGTTAGTTGCACTAACTATATATTGCGCACCCGCAATCCACTGCTGATCATGTCACATATTACATCATTCATGACATGGTCAGTGACATCACTGATGACATCACTGATGACATCTCAAATGACATCACTGATGACATCACTGATGACATCTCATTTGACATCAATGACCACATCACTGATGATATTATTCATGTGACAATACAATGCATCTCTTCACATTTTAATATAACCTCTGTTTCACCCAGTGTTAAAAACAGAGTATAATTTTTGAAACCATTGACACACCAATACTAGTTACTACATACGTACTCACTGATTCCTACGTCTACACACACATTCACTCATTCACCCATACAATCATTCATACATACAATCACTCATGTTTACAACACAATCATATGCACTCATACACCTATACAGACACTCACACTCTGCCACTCATCCATGGAGTTACTCACACACCTAGTCAGTCCTGTAAAGAATCAATCACACTTCCATTTTCTACTCTATACAGTTAAACATAGAGCACCTTACGTTTTCAACCATATACTAACACATACTTACTCTCTTATACAATCATTGATACAAGTACACATTGATCTGTACAGAGTCACACACCTCCCATCCAGCCACACACACACTCAGTCTCCCATGCAAATACTTGGGCAATCAATCAATAACCCATATAGTTACTCATATAGCTACTGATCAACACATGCAGCAGTTTACAGAACAACAGACATAATGATGCACAAATTAAGACAGTTTAGTCACTAACCCATGCACTCAGTGAGACACATTTAATCACTCACTCATACATTCAGTCATGCACCTACTAAATCCTTCGTCCAGACACTTATACATCCACTCATTCTTCAATATGTAAGACATATTTTAACTTTACAGAAACATAGTCACTGGATGTTGTCATCAGTGATGTCATCAGTGATGTCATTTGAGATGTCATCAGTGATGTCATCAGTGATGTCACTGACCATGTCATGAATGATGTAATATGTGACATGATCAGCAGTGGATTGCGGGTGCGCAATATATAGTTAGTGCAACTAACTATATATGGAATTTCAATGGTTTTGTGTGAGTAAAATAAGGTTTTTTAAATGCTAATTCCTAACTATATATGGTCTATAACCTATGGTTTTTTCAGTGAATATATATATATATATATATATATCCAGAGTTCTGACTTTACACAAATGTGGGTTAAAATACCATTTCTAATCCCATTTATGATTTCAGAACTCAACAAATATCTGCCATTTGTATCTGAAAAAGTGGTAATCCTAACTTCACCTGTCACCTCACTTCTTTACATTCCTTCCTCCCCCTTCCTTCTATGTTCACCTTGTCTTTCCTCAAACCAAATACATCACCACTTGTCCTGGAGCTCATTCCTGGAGCACTGCAGGTCCCTGCTGTTCATTACCCTAGGGCAAGGCTAAATTTGCACCATGAACACATTACCCAGGGCAGCTGCTGTTATCATCTAAATGCAGCGATTAGTGTTGGAGGGGCACACAAAAGGAAGCAGCTACAGTGCTGAACAAAACCTTGAAAAAAAAAAACAGACTTTGCCGAAGGTAGAGGATGTCATGCTGCCACTCACTTCACAAGGTAGGGCCAGTGCCATACCGTAAATGGGACTGGATTAGAGACTGGAGGCCCCAACACATTTCACACACCTGAAGGAGGGGTGGGGGTAGGGCACTAAAGCACTTTCATCAAGGCACACCAGATGTACAGTGCAGGGTCTGCCTAGAGACCCTGCCAAGTTAATCACAGTGTGACAAGAGCCCACTCAAACCCCTGTAGTTTGGAAACACTGAAATGGGCGCTACTAATCTTCAGCAGCAACTCTGCAAAAGGTTGGCTACTCCACGCCTCATTTACTTGCAAGCTGCTCGGAAGCCCTGCCCTGCCCTGAGGTGGAGGAGATGCATAACCTGAGCCTGCCATCGATCAGGGTACCAGTACTCTCCCGATCTACAGAGAAGTGCCGGTAGAGACAGCCCAAATATTCGGAAGTGCCGGTACTCAGTACCGGTGAGTACCGGCCCTAAGTACACTGGTACTTAGTGTACTGCATTTTTGCTGTAGGTGGCCCGGCCTTTAAACACAGTCTACCATCGTGCCTTCGTGTTACAGATACAAGCATTCTCTTTTTTCTTTGCTCACTTTTAGCACTTTTTTACTACTTCACATGTTTGAAATATCACTCTCTTTGTTTTAGAAGCTCGTGACTAGTCGTTGTTGTTCAGGGCTCCAGTATTTCTTGTCATTTCAAGTAAATGCCACTTTGGGTTCCATCACTCATTTTGAGCACTCCCATTTTTTCCTCTTTGGGTGACGCTTTAAATCCATCAACACTTTATCATGATCACTTTACTTCGAGCGGCATCTAGGTGTGTTCTCATGTTACCGATCTCATCTACTGTAATTCCACTGTGGTTCCTTTGTGTTCTGTACTTGTTTACACGAGTCTACATGCTCATTTGTGAACAGGGTGTAAATGTTTCTATTCCTGTGATCTAAGTTCCTTGTGGTGATGCTGGAGTTGGATGGCTTCTTTTGTTTTTGTATAAAATTGGTGCATAATATTTTGTATTGTTACCACATAATCAATACATATGTTCGTTGTTTACCCACAGTGGCCCCTGAGGAAGGGACACAATGTCCCGAAATGCATTGGGCCAATGGACAGCAATTGCCACTCTCTTTGTTTACATCGCTATAATGCTTCAACTGTGAAATGTTTTTTACGCATTATCATGAAGCAATGATAATTGTACTAGTATACATTGAAAGATGTTTAAATTCTTGTTTCATTGAAAGTAAATGAAAACCAATGGTGATATCATTGTGAGACCATTGTCTTTGTTACATGTTGCATGAGATTGGGCAAACGTCTGTGAAAATTTGGTATAGTAAGTGTATCTTCTCCCAGCTGTGCACACGAATATTCTAGACACACCGTCTTGAATCACAATACACGTTCACATTACATAAAGGACTGGCAGCCCTCTGATACCGTGCAGCATGCTCTAGTTTGATTCAATTGTTTAAAAAACAATTTGTTTACTCTCAGGACAATTGATTTGTACCCTTTGGTGTATAAGTGACAACCTCTCGTTTCATATTCAAGTGGGTGTACTTGCCAGGTTAACATGGCAGTTAACAAACTGCTCACAGGCACCACTGTGGCAGGCCTGAGATCTTTTTTATGGGCTACTCATGTGCCCTGTTCCCTCTAAGCCACGCGCCTGGGCACTCGCGCACCTATGCCTCCCGTAGCGTGCATTTAAAAATGTAGAGCACGCACAGGCATCTGAGGACCTTCGCGCCGCCGCTTTTAAAATGCGTGCGGCGTGAAAACTGTCAGATTGTGTGGCTTTTGTGAAGGTAATCGTGTTAATTGAAGACCCCGTCATGCGCTTCAATTAACATGATTACTTTAACAAAGGCACACTATCTGACCTGCAGCTGTGCCATCATTGAGGTGTTCAGCTTCAGCTCAACCATTACCATTGCAGTGTCTGTGTAGCAAGCACATCTAATGCACAAGGGATTCCACAAATCTAAAGATGAATGGGTAGTTGTATGTGTTCAAAGGCTTAGTGAACGCTTTAATGGATGTGTTTTTTTTTTGCACTTTATGATATCTGTACTATGTTATTGTTCCACTGACTGGGTTTTCAATAAAAACAATATAAACTTAAAATAATTAAATGATTGGCTTAGAACCGGTTATGTAAAATATTATAAACATCAATTTCCAAAATTACATGCTGTACCATTCATAAAAACATTTACAGGGTAATAATGTGCCTCATTCATTACGCCCACAAAATGCTTTCTGTAATAGAAATAACACACCACAATTCAACTGTAGTGTAGGACTATTTCAGAACAAATAACCAGCAAAGTCTGTAACTCTAATACCACCACAGATGATTCTGCACACACTTGGCTTCTGTACTCAGGCCCAAATTAATCTCATCCGGAAATAATGTTAGTTTCACACAACCATACCTATCCAGATTTAATACAAGACCCTGATTATGAGCTGCATGATACTGTTGGAGGGCAAACAACACATACATGCAGTAACACAGAATTACCGACCTGTATTTCACGCAGTATTCCCTTTTACAAAGGGGTTTAAAACACACATTTACAACCTTCTCTAAGGAGGGAAGAGTAAGATTAACTCTGGAAAGTGGCAGGGCACTGACTCCTCGGCCCTTGCCAGAGGAACGAGCATCGGTAAATGCATTAGGTTTCACCTATGTGAATTATAATAAGCTGTTTTTGTTGTAAGTTGTAGCTTGCTGAGTAGTTGTACAATAAAAGTTACAGACGGTCTGTTAAAGTGTTATGACTTGTTTATGTACACAAAGGCAATATATTGTGCTGCTACTAGTGGTATAATGCCAATAAGTAATAGCAACATTTTGAAAAATGAAACGAAAGAGGGAAATACCAGAATTAATTGATGTAATAGCAATATCATATGTTAAGAGGAGTTCTGACAACTTTTCGGCCTGGTTCCACTGCACTTGGAGTTCTGAGAACGTTTGGGCCCAGTGCCACTGCACCTGCTGCACCATTCAAATCATGACCCTAGTGCCTGCAAGGTAACTGCATTTGTGACTGCGTATTAAATAGTTAAATATAGCAATATTTGATGTTTAGAGGAGTTCTGACGATTTGTGGCTGCAGGTGCCACTGCACCTGCAGCACAATTGTAATCATGGCCCTAGTGCCTGCTAGATAACTGCACTTGTGAGTGCCTGTTTAGTAGCAACATTTACCAATATTCTGTGTTTACTCGGGTATAAAGAGCTTTTGTCCCTGGTGCCACTGCACCTGCTGCATCATTCATTTCACGTACCTTTTAACTGAAAGATAGCTGCAATTGTGTCTGCCTGTTAGTAGTAAAACATAGCAATATGAGGCGTTTAGAGGAGTTCTGAGAACATTTGGGCCCAGTGCCACTGCACCTGCTGCACCATTCAAATCATGACCCTGTTGCCTTCAAGGTGACTGCACTTGTGACTGCCTGTTTAGCAGTAAAATATAGCAATATTAGGTGTTTAGTGGGGTGCCTAGAGATTTTTGTCCTGGTGCTACTGCACATGCTGCACAATTCATATCAAGTCTCTTTTAACTGAAAGATAACTGCAATTGTGACTGCCTGTTTAGTAGTCAAATATAGCAATATTATGTGTTAAGAGGAGCTCTGACAACTTTTAGGCCCAGTGCTAGTGCACCTACTGCAATAGGAACAAACATATGAGAAATGGGAGAGCATCACAGATATTATTTGCAGTAATATTAGTGAACTGCTGATGTGTTACAATATTGATAACACACATCACTATCCCTGAACATTAGATGTAAACACATTTAGAATTTTGACAATTGTGCCTGTATACTGTCAGTGACCTGGCTTAGGATGGCATGAAAGCTGAAATCCAATAATAAATTCAAGCCTGTTCTGAACAGGGTCCCCCAAAATAAGTTTGTCCCAGGGCCCCCAAAATCCTTAAGATGTCCCTGGTAGACTTGCTGCATTTCTTTGCTTAATAGGGCTCAGCAGCGGGGCCAGGGCCGGCTCTAGGGCTGTGTGACCGGTGCCACTGTACCGGCTGCTGACTTTGGGAGGTGTGTGGGGGGTTGAACTCGGTGTTTGCAGGTATATTATTGTTTTAAAAGCACCTGCTGCGACGTTCCTTGCCTCCAGCAATTTTCATGCAATATTAAATATGTCAAGATGGCTCTCAGAGTTTACTCTAGTGCAAGTTTTAAGGTAGCTCCAAGGTTAATATACCTGCTGCAAAGAATGTTCACCATGCAGATCTCAAAGTGCAGGCTGTCCCACGGCAGTACCTATAAAAAATGCACCTATATGGGAACGCCAAAGCAAATTCCTGCAGTGCGTGGACTGCTATGTCCATGCCCTGCAGGAACAGGGGGTTGCATGCGCACAGGGGGGCATAACATGTGCCCCCCGCATGCATCCCCAGGTATGCGATCTTGCATAGGCTCCCAACATTTCCCTACCATATGAACAGATCTCTAGTTTGTAATCTTTAGTGAAATCTTATATTGGTACCACGGTTGAAGTCCTGTGCTTTTCTAAAGCTGAAGTGTACTTGCCTGTGTAACCAATTCATGTAATGGTGTGTGTATGTAAATTGCAAACCTGCCTTAAGACCCATCATGTGGCGCTGTATGTGTGGAATGCACTGCATTTTTATTTTTTAAGCAAAAGTTTGGAGTGATATTTGCACTGATATTTGTTGCTGCACCAAAATGCGTGGTCCAGTTCTTGGCGCACATAGCATTGGCTGCAGCGCACAGAGACCTTACAGTGCCGCACACATAAGAAAAAAATTAGAGGGAACATTGCTCATGTGGGTGTCACAATCAGCACTGAAAGCCCACTACTAGCATTTGATTTACCAGCCCTGGTAAACTCAGTGCACTTTACTAGGGACCTACTGGTAAAATAAATATGCCAATCAGGGAGAACCAATCACACTATCTATTTACAAAGGGAGCACTTGCACTTTGACACTGATCAGCAGTGGGAAATTGCCCAAAGCATCTAAGCCAGCAAAATCAAAATCCAGCACAGCATCAAAAATACAGGAGGTAGTGGCAAAAAGTCAGGGAAAACGCCAAGGATGCCAGATCTAACAGGGCCAAAACGTTATCACTAAAGAAGGGAGTGCCACAACAGATTTATTTTGCAGCACAAGGATTCAAGATTGCATTGGAGTTTGTAATATTCAACAATGAGGAATCCCTTCGAGTTACATTGTATACATGTGTGACATAATACCACTGATTTCACTTTGCACCATTGAGCACTCTGCCGTCTACAACTTTGTGCAGCACAGTAAGTACCACTGAAGAATATAGAAATGTTGCAATGTGATACAACTAAAAGGCTGTGTTCTTTTTGTTTGCAGATTAGATTATATTTACCCGAATTGTATGGGGAGTTTACTCAGACAGGAAATAATGTTTCAAACAAGAGCCACGGGATCTCTGCTTTGATTGTATACTCATAGCCTGGTTTCGTTACTCGGCAGAAAGGGTTGGTCCTGTATACTTTGGCCTTGTGGGGAATGCACTATGAGGCATACACGGAACTGTCTCTGTTTGTGCCCGGCGCACCTAGATAGAGGTACGCCATATAGATCAAACAGGGACAGTGCTCCACTGCTCACTATTTATAATACGGGCCCTGATGTTCTGTGGCTCCTGTTTCAGATCCAGCGGGGAGATCACAATAAGGGAGCTGCTACACCATCCTTAGTTACTCAGGATTGTAAGCATGCATTGTAATGCCTACAGACATGCACTTCATGAGCAACCCAATGTGGTTAAAAGTGCATCACAGAATGGGCTATCAGAACCAGACCCAGAATTCTGGCTAAAGCACAGCTGTTGCACATCCTTCAATTAGGCAGTAAATGTATACATTTCCAGAAGTTTGCAGAACGCCATATTTACAAAAAGTCTTCAAATTTCGAGTTTTACAAATTTGCACAATTTTTGCTTGCCCACTTTGCGGAAATACATTTCATTTTTAAAAGACTTTCCTGCCAGTACCTCGTGAGTCTTTTTTACGCAAAGTGAAGATCCAATCATGCGATATACTGGCGCCTCGCTTCATTTTTCTTCACTGTATTAATTATTAATAAACATAATCATATTTTTATCAAGAGCTTTTCTCCCAGAGACCCAAGGGTGTGCACCTCTTAACACCAAATGATTAAGGGTTGTGCAGAAACAGCAGGTGGAGGTCATCCTTTCCATACCGTGATTAAGCTGATTTAGGAGTAATGACGTTTTCTTTCAACTGACATTTATAAATAATGCATTTTTTGGCTCAATTATTAAATACGATAATTATTAATAAGAATTTTGCGTTAGGAAAAAAACTACTGAATGACACATTTAATAAGTACCAGATGGGCATTTAGGGAAATGTACTTACATATATGTTGGAATCATTCCGTACCATGACTGTGGTTCTTATAAAACCTCTTGCTTCAGTGATGATGTGCCGAAGTTCTAAGGTGCTACGTCTGACGTATGTGCCCTACACCCTTTGACAGCCTGCCAAAAGGTAAAGAGACAAATACAGAAATATTATACTTCTAAAGGTGGGGTATTATCAAATTGCGTGTCGCTTTCACAGTAATACGCTAAATGGATGCAATGAGACAACTTTTGCATTTTCAGTTTGTTTTATTAACCTAGTGTAATTTTTGGCATGATGAATAATTCATTTTTAATCTCTTGTTTTAAAAATACATTAAGAAATTAAAATTACAAAAAGTATGAATATAATTGCCACTCGCAATCTATTGAACTCGACGCTTATCTTATATTAAATGAAAGCAAATCTAATTTAATAAATTGAGTTCTTTTATCCTGAAACTCTTGGATTCTTATCAGCTCATTTTTCTTGTGGAAGAAAGGCTGCTGCGGCTTGCCACTCTTAAATTAGAGTGTAGTGTGAAGCTCCAAGATGCTCTTGACACCTACAGCAACTCTAAGGCTGCAGTACTTGTTATTGTCCACAAATGAGTAAACTGTGGGGCTGATTCATAGTTTGGCGGATGGAGTTTACTCCTTCGTTACGGGGAGAACGTAAACTCCTCCAACCACAAGCATGCATAAGAAAGAGAGAACCCTGAGAAAAGTGCTTTGGGTCTTCCTTTGAGATTTGGAGTGCAATTCAGATTCTACAATACAACGTGATGCAATATATTAAAATATATGATTTTGAAAATTCTGCAGATTTTCTCCTGTGACATAGATAATTCAAGCCATTTTTGATATATGCCAGGTTGCATGCTCTCAGTGATCCAACATGTTCATTTTACCAAAGTCCTTTATTCAGTACAACTGCTAAAAAAGTTCTCTATTATATTGCCATTGGAAAGCCGGATGTTTTCTACCCCAAGAAGAAAGCATGAATTGTGGAGGCCTTATATTAGCAACCTGTGCCATGTACGTTTTCCATTACACGATGGGGCATATTTACAAGGAGTTAATGCCACCAGAATGTCACTTTATCCGACGTTCTGGTGGCATTAGTCCTCTGCCTTATAAACAAGGCGGGTGACAAGCCACTTAATGTGGCTTAAGCCTCCTTGTAAATAATGCCCCTATTCATGCAGCACTTAGCGTGAAAGGGGCTTGCAATGGGTGTTGCAATGGGCGTTCCGCCGCAACTCCCATTGCTTTTTGATGCTGTCCTGTATTTACAAGGTATGGGACAGCGCCAAAAATATTGCCAGGGAATACCTGGTCTTAAGCAGGCAATAAGAGGAGGAATGTTTAATTTCTCTTCTTATTTTGCTCTTTCCATGTGTGATGCATTCTGCACACACATATAAACAGCAAGTCGCCTGTTAATATTGTTTTTGTGCAGGAAGGTGTCCCTTCCTGTACATAAACGATCACCACTGAAGCGCAGGCACCCTTGCAATATGGCGCAAGTGTGCCTGCACTAGGCGGATTCTTTACACCAGCACTAGGGGAAATGCAGGGGTGAGCCGAATGCTTGTAAATATGGCGAATCCCTGGATTTTGAAACTGACAGAACGCAGCGTTACCAATTTTGGTGTAACACCACACTCCGCCATCTAGTAAATATTCCCCTATGTAAGGGGAAAAGGTGATAGCAAATAAAAAAATCCCTGAGGACCCATTTCATATTTTTTTGTGTTGCATTTCCCCATGCCATTCAAAAACAGGGATTTGCTAAATTACACCCCCCATGACTGGTGCTTTTACCTTGCAGTGAACTTCCGTAAGTGGATGTTTGTGCGTATTCAGAAAGATTCTGGGGCATATTACCAACGTTAAGCGATATTTATCGCTAACGATGCTTAGCAACGAATTTTTTAACGCTAAGCATCGTCAGAAATTATCGCAGATAAACCTTGCTATTATCAAGGTTTATCGCAAATGCGATAAAAAACGGCCGCAATGCATGAATATTGCTGAAAAGTCAGCGATATTCATGCATTACCGAGCTAATGCTCTTAGCCATGTTATCCACCTCCCATTGGATAACATTGCTAAGAACTGCTCAGGGCAGGTGTTAGTTTTTGGAGATATTCGCGCTTAGCGCGAATATCTCCAAAAGTTGGTAATAGGAGATAGCGATGTTAGCGACTGTTTCCAGTCGCTAACATCTTGGCACGCCCACTTTGCATGTCATTAGTGATAAATATCACTGACATGCAAAGTGGGGCCCAAGATGGTCGCTATCTCCTACTAGCTGTCGCTAACTGGTGTTAGCGACAGCTAGGTAATAGGGAGATAATTTTATCTCCGCTTTCTTGGCTTTTAAAGCCAAAAAAGCGGAGATAAACCCCCTTGATAATATGCCCCTATGTTTTTTATTTCTGTAAGAAAGCAAGGTATTAGTTGGAATGGAGGCAAAGTTCAAAGGTAATAAATCCACAGTTTGTCTTTTACTGGGAATCAGGTACTACATTGTAGCATTTGGCTCTCATAGGGTAGTAAGGTAGACCAGTCCCAGTCCTACTCAGGAAAGGTGATGTGGAACAGCAATGCAGTCCTCCAGAATGCAAACAACAATACCTAATAACTCAATGTTCAGGAGGTGATTTTTCTTATAAAAACAAATGGTACTTTATTATGCACACATTACTCAATACTATGCATGAATTTGCAAATATGTACACAATGGTGCGTGAAAATACCTCTGGTGAAAACCCTGTCATGCCCAAGTCAACACTGAACCCTAAAAACACAATACTCCCCCAAATATGCTGAATACAATATAATGAAGTGCAGTCAATAAATGTCATGTCTACTGGGTCTGCCAAGGTGTAACCAGAACCATAAAAGTAAGAACATGTAGTCAATGCAGCAATATTAAAAAAAAACTGCAAGGTGGCAATTCCTCTAAACAACACTCAATGTATTTTTGTAATGATTCACTCTTTCGAAAAAAGCTGTCAACAAAGCATTAACGTTCAGTATTATGTGGAGTGAATATTTTTCTACTTTTATACCAGCTACATAATCTGCCTTAGGACCTAAAACAAAGATCTCCATACCCCCGGACGATGAGGCTTAAAAAACCAGCTCCAGAAATGCTTAGACACAATGACACAGTCTTTGAGAATCATGAATTATCCTGTCTGGGAGGCTTAGGGTGGTGCCTTCAATATTCACCAAAAGGCCCTGGCGGGGGCTGAACTTCTTGTAGCCCCCCCCCGAAACCCTAGAACACCTTCCTGGTCCTGGTGGTGCCCCTGCCCGTCTGAGGCCCTCCAAATCTACTTATGCATTTTTTATAAAGGCCCACTATACCACATGTGGGTTGTAGCGTTGGTGGTAGCCTGTGGTGCTCTTTTTGATGTGACTGTGAACTGTTTTTTTTTCTTTTGCCTTTTAATTAAAACAATTCAATTTCAGGCACTTCCTTTTTTTTAATCTGGGTACCCTGGCTCCTTCTAAGTGGCACTTGGGATTTTCATTTTAGGGTGAGTGGGAAGGGGGCAAACAGGAGCCCATGCTTGAGTGTGCTGGTTAGCTCCTGATGCCTGATATATGCCTGATATACCTTATGTCTGACAGTGTTGTGTAGTTCCTAAAAATACATAGGATCTGCGCGTTTAGGCAACATAAACTAAGGGATTGGTCTCCAGGCTTATTCCGGACACCCCCACAGGATATGTCAGCCTTTAGACCAGCTATCTCACAGTGCAACCATAAGCCCCCTAACTTTACCAAGGAGTGAATAGTTTCTGGCAACTTTAGAACAAGAGAATCATTGATTCTTCAGGGATCCTGGAAACAGTCAGTACTTTTCACTCAGTCAATCGTGCTCACTTATTCTCAGAGAGATACACAAAATAAACAATGGGGAAATATTCAATAGGCATTTATTGAACCCGCGTCATTCTAGTATCAACATGTTTTCTGCGACAATCATTAGACAGAAACAAATGTATAAGATTACAAGCACCAACAGAGTAAATAAAATGTAGAATTCTACCATGGTGCTAAAACAATGATTATATGCAGGCATATTTACATGACAGTAATCAAGCATACTCCTACGCTGCAAGCCTACCTAAGTGTACCTAGCATGTATGTGGGTATAAAGCCAAGAATCCCCTAGGAAAGAGCCAACCTCATTACCTGATGGAAGAGAATGAAGGATCCCGTCTTGGTCTTGAGTTGGACAACCCGAAAGGGATGCCAGACCACTGCGTGTTGGAGTTTATGCAGGCTGGGACCTCAATGGCTTGTGTCACTGTGGAAGCTTCTCCTTTGTCCATCTACTGTAAGTATGGTTCTTTTATACCATAAAGATAGCTTCAGTGTTCCCAACACAATCGATAGGTTGTGAGTACGATTATGCAAATGAGCCTAAATCAATACCTGCAATTATGTAAAGTAGTTCTTTCCCACTAGGATGAAGGCGATCATGACTTTTATACAGAGTACCTTAATCTTGTTATGTTCCTCATGTGCAGGGGACTTTTTTAAAATCCTCATGCATAATGAATTAGGCTTTTTTCAAGGAAACTGATTGACATTTATTCAGCACATAACTGGGTAAAAGGTCAGTGCTAGAACCGTTATGCAGAGCAAGGTAGGGCAAATGTAGGTGAAAGGTCATTTAGCTATTTAGGCCTTGATTGGGGTACATAACAGCTGCCATCTTCCTTCACCTGCCATGTTCTCCTTAGTACGAGTGGGACAACCCACAGTTTCTCTTCTCCATCCCAGAGCATGGGTTGGAATTGATGCACTGAGTGCCTCCAACCTTCCTCCCAGGTTAGGAAGCAAGGGAGGATGCCCAGTGATACTCCTGAGGCTCAAGTCCTCTTGGAAGCTTAGAGGCCAGGGTCCTAGCAGTGCACATTGTTTAATTTTATTAGTTGGTTCCCAGTGCACTGGGGACCTCTGAGAACAATAATGTTATAGAAGAAAATTCAATGTGCCAAATTCTCTGCAGGGTCTTGGCTGCCCTCAAGAAAACCTTAATGTGCACAGGTGGGATGCCCCAAGCTCCACAATAAGCTGGTCCCCGGGAAGGATCATGCTATCACAGGCTCCATGAGGGTACCAGTTAGAATAAATTTGCCTCCCTTTGCCCATCAGTTCTGGGGACCAACTAGAAGGTCCAGTATAAAGGGCAAGCACAAATGCTGTTTTCTCTGGCCCCATTTGGATGGTTTTCATTCTGAAACTTGTGTTTTGCTTCTGATGGTGTGCTCCTGTCATCAGAAGCGTCCATTTAAGCCCTTCAGCCTACACATTTCTAAAATTCTTTGGGTGATGATTTTTCTCTGCTCTCTCTCCAATTTGGTCCAGGACTTATCCTCTGTTTGTATTCCTAGTTCTCTGTTCAGCCTGGGATCTCTTCCAGCAACACATCGGAGCCATCATGCAGAGATCCCGCTTTGCCTGCATGCCAGTTGTGCAACCAATTTGCCCCTTTTAAGGCTCTGTCTCAATCCCCTGGGGTCTCGTGTATGGTCTCAGGCCGCCAAAACGATGTTGCAACCACCTGTCAGCCCACCGAACCAGAGCATGGTCCCCTTAGTCTCCCGCTTGTGCCTTAATTCCCACATTGCACTTATCTCAGCCCCAGAGTCTTCAATCTTATGGATCCCAGTTCTCAAATACTCTCAGCCCCTGAGTCATGTATTATTGCCTTGTACTCTGCTGTTACTATGACCGCTGGTTGGTTTTGTGTTCTGCATGCAGAGGTTTGCTGAAATCTCTGCAAATCTCGACTGCCATCTTGGGTGTGGCTCTGTATTTAAACCATGCCAGAGGTAGAAGGCTTTACTTTGCCATGAGGATTCCTGCAAAGAAGGCTGCTCCCTGTCAGCATCAAAGACAACACAAGTGTCAGAGACAATGCCTGCAGCACAAATGACCACTTATCTGTTTCCAATGAGCTGTTCCCTGCCCACATCATCAACAACAATCCACAGCATCTGGTACTTAAATATTTCGAAGTTTAGCATCATTAACAGTCATCACAGGTACTTGCAACAAAGGACAAAGAGGGAAACTCAAGCACAACGCAACTAAGGTACTTAATTACCTTCTTATAAAAAAGTCTTCAAGTTTTAAAAACAACACCATACACAAAGAACTGTGCTCCAAGGCAACCAAAACATGAAAGGAGTCCTGAGTGAATATAATGCGATGAAACATTTGTAATCCCTCATTTTGCCATCAAAAAAACTAATGAAGGTATTTGGAGTACCTATCTAGTCGTATTGTATTATTTTACGATATCTAAGAAAGACACTAACTCTGTGTCTCTCCTAGAAAGTTTGCTCGGAGTTAACAAAGAAAAAACAGTTCCTTATTAAATCCCTGCATTAAACATCCCATTGCAGAGCTAAAGTAAGTTGACTCACAGGTATTTAGCGAATCACATATGAAGGGTTGGTGTGGTAGCAGGGAGCACACTCTTGATGAAGATAGATGCTAACCTCAATTCCTCTTTTACCCCTGTCCAATTATAAGCTGACAACTTAAGAATAAGTTCAGAAGCACCACCCAGCCTGTAAGATCAACTTCCCTAATCCTGATCTAGCCTTCTTGGTGTGTATAGAGTCTCACTGGTAGGTATGGTTGGAATGAAAGACTTGGGTCCATATCATTTTTTAGAGAAACCGCAGTGTGGGCTTAAATGGCTGAACCAGTATATTAGTTCGTATGAGTGTTTAAATTGTAATGCTCCACATTTCGTAACCCCACTGCTATAGAAGTCACACTGTACAAGAAGAACACTTCTCTTAGAATAAAGAAATAATGAAAAGGAGCATATCATCAAATATAGCACATTTATAGATTATGAATAATCTCAAATTCAAGCGATTTGAAAAAAAATCGAATGCGGGGAGTCTTGAAATTTCTTTTCCCCATATAATGTTTATTTTCATTTCCAATCAAAAGCATAATGTCCAGCCAACGCATTTCATCCAATAGATGGACTGCATCAAGGCTGTAAACCGGTTAGAAAACACATTATAGAAATTATCCAAATTATATATATATATATATATATATATTACCTACTGGCGATAGCCAGTAGGTATATATAGTTAGGATTGATTTCCATAGGGAAATCGCAACATTCTATTGGGAATAACTTTGGCGCCGGTTGAGGAATCTGCCTGAATTTTTCAGCAACTTTGCCTCGCGGCGCTCCGGTCCTTCCCTGAAAGTTTGGGGGGGATCTGTGAAGCGGGGGCCGAGATAAAAGGGGGGTCCCAAAACGTGTTTTCCCCATGTTAATTTCCATAGGGTGGTCTGTTTCACTTTTAGCTCGAATGGCTGAATGGATTTTCACCAAACTTGGCAAAATTGGAGGGACTGGTAGCCCGATGTGCCTTTGCTATGTCTCAAGATATGCGCTCCAGTGGATTTTGAGTAATTTAGGTTCAAAAATGCTTATATATCTATAGCAGCTTACCCGTGAGCTTACCCGTGCGCTTACGGTACGCGCACGTACGCGTACGGTACGTGTACCTCTAGTGCACGAGCTGCATGCTGATTGGCTGCCAATGTTTGTCAACACTCCAAAACAGAAACTGTTGGCAGCCATCTTGTGCCTCGGTAGACTGAGGCACAGGAAAGCAGAAAAACAAACGTGTAGAACTCAAAAAGGGGGCAGGGTAGAAGCACCCTGACCCCCTAGACCTGCTCAGGGGGTCCCACAAGGACCCCAAAGGCCCCAAAAAAAAAATATATTTTTTTAAATCGCGGACGGTACCCCGACTTTTACAAAAAAAAAAAAAAAGATTTTTTGCCTTTGGGGTCTTTGTGGGACCCCCTGAGCAGGCCTAGGGGGTCAGGGTGATTCTACTCTGGCCCCTTTGCGAGTTTCACACCTTTGTTTCACTGCCATCTTGTGCCTTGGTTCTAACAAGGCACAAGATGGCTGCCAACACTTCCTGGTTTTCAGTGTTGACAGACAGTGGCAGCCAATCAGCATGCCTTCCCGAGAAAGCTGCATGGTCATTGGCTGTCAACACTTCTAACCAGGAGGTGTTGGCATCTATCTTGTGCTAGTGTTGATAGACAGTGACAGCCAATCAGCATGCCTTCCCGAGAAAGCTGCATGCTCATTGGCTGTCAACACTTCTAACCAGGAAGTGTTGGCATCCATCTTGGGTCTTAGTAGACTGAGGCACAAGAAAGCAGAAAAACAAACGTGTAGAACACAAAAAGGGGGCAGGGTAGAAACACCCTGACCCCTTAGGGCTGCTCAGGTGGTCCCACTAGGATATTAATATATTTAAACGTTATCCGCTAATAGAATTAGCATTTAAAAAACCTTGCAAATTCACTGAAAAAAACCATAGGTTTCAGGCCTTATATAGTTAGGAATTAGCATTTAAAAAACCTTTGAAATTTACTGAAAAAACCATAGGTTTCAGGCCCTATATAGTTAGAATTAGTATTTAAAAAACCTTGCGAATTCACTGAAAAAACCATAGGTTTCAGGCCTTATATAGTTAGGAATTAGCATTTAAAAAACCTTTGAAATTTACTGAAAAACCATAGGTTTCAGGCCTTATATAGTTAGGAATTAGCATTAAAAAAAAACGTTTGAATATATAAAAACGTTATCCGCTAATAGAATTAGCATTTAAAAAACCTTGCAAATTCACTGAAAAAAAACCCATAGGTTTCAGGCCTTATATAGTTAGGAATTAGCATTTAAAAAACCTTTGAAATTTACTGAAAAAACCATAGGTTTCCGGCCTTATATAGTTAGGAATTAGTATTTAAAAAACCTTGCGAATTCACTGAAAAAACCATAGGATTCAGGCCTTATATAGTTAGGAATTAGCATTTAAAAAACCTTTGAAATTCACTTAAAAAACCATAGGTTTCAGGTCATATATAGTTAGGTATTAGCATTTAAAAAACCTTGGAAATTCACTGAAAAAAACATAGTTTTCAGGTCATATATAGTTAGGTATTAGCATTTAAAAAACCATTGAAATTCACTCAAAAAACTATAAGTTTTAGTGGTATTATAGTTAGCTGGACATTTTACTCATACAAAACCATTGAAATTGCTCCTATATAGTTAGTTGGACTAACTATATTTCGCGCACCCGCAATCCACTGCTGATGATGTCACATATTACATCATTCATGACATGGTCAGTGACATCACTGATGACATCACTGATGACATCTCAAATGACATCACTATAACTGGTGTGAAACCTATGGTTTTTTCAGTGAATTTCAATGGTTTTTTAATAGCAAATCTTTATAGGTATAGAAAGTGAAAAATTTTAAAACGAATTTTATATTGTATAAATATTTAATTTTTTTAAAAAACTTTTTATTTTTAACCCCGAGGCGCTCCCGGGGCACGTACCGGTGAGCGCACGGGTAAGCGCAATATTACGGCGCGCCCCAGGGCGCGTCCCGGGGAGCCTCCCGGGAGCGCTATTCCCGCAAACGAAAACAACATCGTGACGTATCGCGTAGACGCGTGATGCGTCATATGATGCACAGCGTAATCGCAACCGAAAGCACGCGATCGCATACGATCGCGGAAAGTCCTGACGCGCTTACGCTACGCACCCGCGGGCTCGCCCCGGAGCGCGACTACGGGGCGCGTAGCGTAAGCGCATCGGGTCATGTGACCTGAAAATAACACTTTCTATTGGTGCAGATCAGTTTTGGTTTCCAAATGAGTTGAGTAAAGCCTGGGTCTTGTGACCTGAAAATAACACTTTCTATTGGTGCAGAACAGTTTTGGTTTCCAAATGAGTAAAGCATGGGTCTTGTGACCTGAAAATAACACTTCTGATTGGTTCAGGACAGGTTTTTTTTCCAAATGATGAAAAACCCCACCTTTCTTCCTTATTCTGACTTTGTCCTTTGACTGAGGAAGACCTGTTTCACCTATAGAGACAATTCTTTTGTACTTTGAAATGGCTACTGTAGCAGCAACAGCTGGAGCATCTGTACCACCACCACCACCACCACCACCACCAAGAGGACCACCACAACAATACATTGGTGGTGAAGGAGAGGAGGAGGAGGAAGAGGAAGAGGAGGAGGGGAGAAGATGGCTGCCTGAACAAAATACCCCATACAAGCCAAAAGAACACATTGTATGGGAGTTTTTTTCACTTCCAGAGGGCAAGAAAAAAGTTAATGCGGCCAAGGTAACTTGTCGAATCTGTGGCGCAGAACTCTCAAGGGGCAATCCAGACAAAAAATGTTCATTTGGTAATAATACCATGATTCGACATATGACCCGGAAGCATCCAAACAACTATTCTCGTGCAGAGATCAGGGAACTGGCCAGTCACCTCCCCCAGTGTTCAAGGACCAGCTCCAAAAGTAAGCAACCCACTCAATCAGGACCAGAAACAATGGAGACGATGCCTTGTATTCAGCCACGATTTGCTGATTTTAGAATCACATGCATTGAATGTGGCAAGCTCATCGCCTATGGTGAAAAGAGCGTAAAGCTCGTCCTTGCTGGTGACAATCACAATTGCCCCCCAAAAAAGTAATTTTTTCCATTTTTGTTTTTTTGCTCCAGTTGAGCCATTTTCAATTCCCTTTCTCTTTGTTTCTCCCCATAAAAAATACAAAAAAAATATAAAACTGTTTTGAAAAGCCAAAAAAAGTACAAAATGTTCAAAAAACAATAAAAAAATATAAAACAACAAAAAGAAGAAAAAAAACAGTTCTTTTTAGAACTACCTTTCATTTATAAAATTAAACCTATATTTTTAAAGAATCTCTGTCAATTTTTTGTCCTTAGGGTACGCGTACCGGGGCGCGCCCCCCAAAAAAATAGAAAAAAAGTAATTTAATGAAGCAGTTACCATGAGGGAAGAACACAAAGAGAGTTATGTTAAGAGAAAAAGAGCTACAGGATGAACACAGAGGGATTGTTTATTACATAGTAAAAAATAGAGAAGGTGTAATTGGATGAAAGTGAGAAAAGTAAAATGACTAAAGGAGCAAAAGAAAGTAGAGATAGTGGGAGAATGTGACTGGCAGTTAAAAGAAAAAGAAAGGACAGTAAAAAATGGAGAATGAAGGGTAGTGGCGGAACCAGGATAAATGAAGAACGGTGAGGGAGGGTGAGAAAAGACCAGTTAGTATAAGTAAAGAGGGGTGAAAGAGGGGGAAAAATTGAATTAGGATAAGACATGGGGAGTGACAAAGAGAAATGACAAAGAGAGTAAAGGAAACAGTACCTGAATGGGCTTGAGTGAAACAGCAAAGAAAGATAAGTAATGCAGTGTGTGTGACTTATAGGGAGTCAGTGGGTGTAGGTCAGGGTGTGGGTGTGTAAGGTGTGTCTGTGGGTGTGGCTATGTGGGGTGTTTGAGTGTAGGTGGAGGTGTGGATGTGTGAGGTGTGTGTGGAGGGTGTGTGGGTGTGGGGGGTATGTGTGCAGGATATGTGTGTATGTGTGGGATGTGTGGGTGTGTCTCTGAGGTGTGGCTGTGTGTGTGCGTGTGGGGGAGGGAGGTGTGTCTGTGGGATCTGTGGGGTGTGTCTGTGAGGTATCTCTGTGTGCGTGTGTGTGTGTGTGTTGGGGGGTGGTGAGGTGTATGTGTGAGTGTGGGTGTGTGGGATGTGTGGGTGTGGGTGTGGATGTGTACGGTGTCGGTGTGGGGGTGTGGGCTGTTTGGCTGTGGGTGGAGGTGTGCGTCTGTGAGGTGTGTGTGGGGAGTGTGTGGGTGTGGGAGTGTGGGGTTGTATGCATGTGGGTGTGTGTGGGACGTACTTGTAGGTACCTAAAACAGCCACAGAACCCAAAAGCTCTTTTCAGAGCTACCCTACCTGTAATCACTCAAAATGATTATTTTACATTATTATTTTAACTATTTTTCACCAAAGTACGCTCCCTGGTACGCTCCCCGGTGCGCGTACCGGGCGCTCCCCCGCAAAAATCGAAAAAAAGTAATTTTTTTTTTGCCCCGCGGGGCCCTTTTATGGCCCCCACATCAAACCTAGTGGGTCAGGGGGGGTCTACCCTGCCCCCTTTTCATTATTTTCCCTTTTGTTCTTACCACCTCTTGTGTCTCAATCCTACCGAGACACAAGATAGCGGCCGCTCCGGACAGTTTCGAATGTTTACAGACACCCGAGAGCCAATCAGCTTTCCGTGCGCAAGTCGCCTGGCGCGCCCGGAGCGCTCCCCGGGGCGCGTACCGGGGCGCGGCTATAGATATATATATTTTTTTTAACCTAAATTACTCAAAATGCACTGGAGCACATATCTTGAGACATAGCAAAGGCACATCGGGCTACCAGTCCCTACAATTTTGCCAAGTTTGGTGAAAATCCATTCAGCCGTTCGAGCTAAAAGTGAGACCGACCGCCCTATGGAAATTAACATGGGGAAAACACGTTTTGGGACCCCCCTTTTATCTCAGCCCCCGCTTCACGTATCTCCCCCAAACTTTCAGAGAAGGACCGGAGCGCCGCGAGGCAAAGTTGCTGAAAAATTCAGGCAGATTCCTCAACCGTGTTCCAATGTTATTCCCAATAGAATGTTGCGATTTCCCTATTGAAATCAATCCTAACTATAACTACCTACTGGCGACCGCCAGTAGGTAATATATATATATATATATATATATATATATATATATATATATATATATATATATATATATATATATATATATATATATATATATATATATATATATATATATATATATATATATATATATATATATATACAAGGTCTTTCGAAGAAGACCTATATTATACAATATTCAATAAGGAAGGCCAGATAGACATGAACATGATAAAAAGGACATGAGGCAATTCTACCTCTAATAATGACAATTTCTCTCAATACTGGAATTGTTATCCTGTAGTAAGATGCTCCCTGCCTATATCCATTCTTAACATTTGTTTCCAATAGGTTATGGTATTTGTGTTTTTCATATGGAAAGGCAGACAACATATAATCCCAAAAATCCTGGGGCAAGTTTCACAGTATATAATCCTCATTGATATTGCAAATGCTCTCAGTTCAGACATGATCTGTATATAGTATTATCAAATGAGAAAAAGTGGACATCCAGATATTTTTAAAAAAAAGGATTTATAATCCACAAATATATAAGGTATTCTATGTCCCATTTATAATACCTGAGAAAATAGTCAATGAGGTACTTCCTATTATTTGAAGTACAGCAGTACTCAAGGTGAATATGACGGTTGGAAGCAATAGCTCATCAACCGACTAAGGGTCTATTGAAGAAAATATTTATATAAGTAGCACTCAGAATCCGATCACGAAGATCAGCAAAGCAATCTACGAATGTGAAATCTTGAAAGCCAAGAATCTTGTTACGTCTTGTTAATAATATATATCCAAGCTAAAAAGAAGAGAGCAAAATCTATCATGGCTATAATCAATACATCCATCTGTTAATCTATGAGGAGGCAGCTAGTTAATTGTTCTTAAAAAAAAAGATTTTCTTTTTTTGATTACCTACTTAAATTATATACCATCTAGTTTACACTTCCAAGCACATAATAAGTCTAATAGGATAATTATTGAAAGAACAGAACTCACTTGGGAACAGCTAATGTAAATCACCGAAAAAGTTTAGTGATCTATATAAATATGCATCGATATTCCAATCACAACAATGTTTTCTGGATTTTATAAGGATTATTGCCTTCTATCCAAGCTATGATAAAAGGGGGAGAACAGAACCTATCTTTAGAAAAATCACTCCATCTTTTTCAATAGAGTAAACACCAAAGTTAACATTAAAAATCAACAGCAAAATAAAGAAATAAGGGGATAAATTCATTTATTGACCCCAATTACTACATGAATCATCACAAGTTAAATATTTAGTCTATAAAGTATCAAAAATACCCAGTAAACATCCTTTCATGAAACAAGCTAAGGAAAGTAACAAGCACAATATCACCTCCATCTATGTGGCTTACCCGGTATCATATGAAGTAGTGCCCAAAGTACCATCTGTCTGACAGTGGTGTCTACTGTCAACCTTCAAGGAGTATTTATACAAGTAGTTAGCCAATCATAGGCAAGAAAACTGTGTCATTAAAGTCACCCCCTTTAAAGCTCCAATCACTTTTGTCGTAACAATATGGAAAACCAATTCGATCCTTTCTAACCAAAGTCATAATTTAACCCAAGTTCCCTCTCTGGTCCGAGTTAAATGCACCAATCCAAAGTGAGAAGTGTGTTGTCTACAAGAAAGACATTGAGCCAATCACTACAAGAAAAACAGTGAACCAATCACCAATGTTCTACAACTATTCCTAGGTAAAGAAAAGAGGCAGTCTATTTACATACATATGTCTCTGCAAGGCTACGTCGCAGAATGCAAGGTAAGAATATGCGGTGACTCGACTCACTCAACACTGCACTTCCCAGGACCCCCATCTTCCATACCACTTGCAGGGCAACTGTCGGTCAGTTGGAATTAGTAGGTTTGCTCCTTTTGGATATCACCCATCTATATGACAAGTCCACAGAATATCCATGCGATCCTTCTATGACAAACCTCAGCATGTATATCCCTCTACTCTTCTTCAGAAGATATGAGTGGATCAGCACCACAGCCCCCAGACAAAAATCCTAATCTCTGGGTGCACGCTATAGTCAGAAGTCCTTGAGATCTCTTTGAAATGAAATGAAATAAAATGATTACGCACTTGTATAGTGCACGACTACCCTTAGGCATCTCGGCGCTTGCACGAATACCGCCGAGGAACCCTTCCTGGCCGTTCCCTGTGAGGAGCCCACTCCTGGGCACCCCCAAGGTGAAGTCAGGCATCCTCAGCGTTGTTGGGGCCGTTGTAGAGATTAAGCAAGCTATTGCCCAGAGGTGCAGAGTAGGACTCATGATTAGAATAGGCACCGAGGCGAGAATTATCAGGTCCGAGGAAATTGAGCCCAAGACCCGCCGCGGCGGGAATTGAACCCTGGTCCCGGCCAGACTACTGCATCAGGGTCTGCCGCTCTAACCATTGAGCCACACTTCTCTTCTTGCACTGGGTGTCTATAGACCTAGAGTCCATCTCTGCAGTTGATATCAGGTGCCTTCTTTTTTCCAGCTGTCCATTCTTCTGATGTAGTTTCTCCCAGGACTAGAATGTTTTCAAAGTGTTTCACTTGTGTAGAGGTTTTTAAGGGGGGATGGAAAGTTCCAAAGAAAGTCAGGTCGGCCCAATTGTAAGGTGACACATCATCGCTGAATCCATGCCCCTAACTGGCGCAACTGCCTTCTGTCTTACCTCCTAACCTTGAAAGGAGAGTCCCTTCTGTGATTGGCTACATAGGTGTCCCTACTTCCCTTTGTTTCCCTTGGGTTAAGCCTTCCCAGGCATGGCCAGTATAAACAAGTACTTACATACAGATTCTGTCTCCACTCCCCATCTCTACTATGATCAAGCCTAATCACTGGCAATTGGCCATATTGTGTGGGGAAGGCTTTTCTCGTCCAGTTGACCAGCAGAGTAGTTAACTTGACCCAGCAGGGTGATTCAAAGGGAGAATCTAATTAAAGAGCTGGTTTAGAGAATTATGAAAAACTTGAAGTGTAAGAAGAAGTGCGGACAGGATGAAAGAAAAATAATTCCCTTCATTCAGGATCCTTGTATACACTTAATTTGGTGCATTAAGCTCCTCTCTAGGCATGATAATATCTAAAGTGTACTTTAGTGCAGCTTTCACCCTTAACATACAATATATTTAAGCCAAAACTACTTCAATGAAGCACTACAGACTTACACTATGAATGCCCACTCACATTATGACACCTGCACATGTCATCACCAATTCATTAAGGGTCCCCTGTGCAACAGAATACATGTGTTAACATACAGATGAGCAGCCGTAGACCTTATTTTAAAGACCGGTCAAGTGTAGCTAGCACTCACAATTCATTTTGATAGACCTTATAGTGAGTGAGTGAGACTCAATTAGTCTCACACACACAGCTAAGGTCTAAAAAAACAAGTAGATGAAAAAGCATAAAGCTACAGTTCTCTAACAGGTCAGAATCAATTTTCTCACAGTTACCCACACTGGAAATTCATACAGATCATGCAACACCACTTCTCTGAAAGGCAAAAGTATGTGTCTTCTCAGGTTAACAAAATGGAGAACCTACCTTCATATTTTCCAGGGGGCCATGAGGTAGTTTCTCCACGTGAAAACATATTTTCATTGTGTAAAAATAAAGAACAATATAAGTGCGCATTGCATATTTCTGTATGACTTACCCATGGAATTAACACCCAACTTCTTTGAGTTAACTTCAGATATTGGCACACTCCTGGCAATAAATAACTATCAGAGATTTCAAGGAGTGCTCCTGGTATTCTTTACGAATGACATACAAGTTAAACCTTGAATCGAATCCAACCCATATTAGATTTTTAAGGATGATCATGGAATTCATTTAAATCATACAAAATAAGGAATTGTAATCCAAAAGTGCCTGGCCACGTAAAAAGAGATATCTGTTTTTTAGAGCTGGGACTTTGTGAATATGGCCCAACATTTGGCCGAAATTTTGATTTTGTCATCTTAAATTCCAAAAGAAATATTCACAAAGTTAATTCCAAAGAAGATTGTAACTCTTTTAAAAACTACTTAACCAGAAGGTACAGGGCAGGGTTATGTGAGAAAATGGTGGTAGGGAGTGGATTAACTGCCACTCACTTCAAACCCTGCAAGGAACCCTATATAGCCCCACCATATCATGTCATTGTGCACAATGGAGCCCAGTTGCCTGAACTGAAGCACAATTAAAATTAAGACTGTTTTGTGTTGCCTTGGCACAGAGAGGACTGGCAGAGTAATAATTCGGATTGTATATCACATAATACCGAAACTGAAGGCTAACGGCTTGATTTTGAGTTAGATGGTCCGATGAACTGTTAAACCCATGGTGGCAGTGCGGCAACCACCGCACCGATGGCCCGACCTCCATAATGTGACTTAGGCCATCGGACCATCATAGGACCTCTGCTACTGCTAATGATTCTCGATCCCTGGTGGTCCTGCAGTGTTCTGATACAGCTGCTGCACCACCAAGCATAATATGAGCTTTCTCACTGCCCTCCTTTTCATGGCTACTAAGGAAACTAAGGGGGCCCTACAGGAGCCACTGGTTCCTCAGTGTACTGGGGGGCAAATAGTGTCACCCCTGTCTTTCTGCACCCCCAGTTCCTGCACAGCATGGACTTTAAAGTCCTTGCTGTGCTGCAACAGGCTTTGGAGTTCCCACGGTGCTGCCTTTCTAATTCTCTCCTACGAGCCTTTGAAAGGCAGCACATTGGGCCAACCACTGCAGCACTGCCCACCCGGATTACAACTTGTAATCCAGCAGGTGCTCAGGGGTGGAGTTTGGCGGTGTGGGAGCTGGGTGGTGGGTTGCCGTCCAACTTCCATGCCGCCAAACACATAATTACGCCCTAAGAAAGGTGTAAATTGGGTTTCATGGAAAGCACTTGTGTCATATGGCCCATGGGAACATTGTTGGCTTTCCTATGTTAGTATGAGCATGCTTCAGACTGTCTGCCGCTTTTCACACGTTACTACACAAAGTTTATTTTGCAAAAGCCTCTTTTGAAACTTTCACATAAGAGCCTACTGCTGTTTTCATGCTTTGCCGATTCCTGGGATTTTGTCTGCATATCATGAAGAAGGTTGAACAACAATGCCTCTTGTTTTTCTGTTCTGGTCATGCCCTAGAACCTAGACAAAACATGCAGATGCAGTTGTTGTTTGGGAATACGTACTTTGGTCTTAGGGGACCGCACGGATAGGTAGCACACACTTGGAGAGGGACCTATGCAGGGAGAAGAGCATGACAGCATCTATGATGTAGATCTATCATCTATAGACTGAGGTATGGGATATGGGGTTCCTGAGAGAGTCGGGAGTGTTGTGTTCTGGGGTGTCTAATGCCTTGTTCCTTTGGGAGTATTTAGGAGGGCAAGTGAGGCACTATAGCTAGACGGACCTGGGCTCATGTGTGCTAAGGTGGAAGGATGACTTAGTCCCTACATATTAAGGTCCCATAATCCTACACATAGTTCTGTGTTTAAGCAGAATCCCTGCAACACTTGTAGAAGTTAATATCTTAACCTAACCCATGCCAGTCAGCCTAATTCTGTTAGGATCCCTGATTAGTTATCCTCAAGTTTTCAGGTTGCATTTGCCATGCAAGTTGTGAGTTGTTTGGTGGGGAAGCAAGTTATGTTTTGCTGAGCGAACAAGACCTGATCAATTTCAAGAACTTTTTGGTTTCATTTAAGTAACCATAATTTCACTTTAACTGGGTTTTTATGAGTATTTCTAGGATTGCTTTCAACACACAGTAATGTCTTAGGAGTAGAAACCATAGCTTAGCATTTACAAGAACCTTTCTCAGTGTAATTGTGTTTATTTTTAATGATATACTTTGCAACCCTCATCTCATCTGACAGGCAGTTCAGTTGACTTCAGACAATAGAAGGCCCCACCTACATTACACTTGTCATAACTTGAGACACGGGGGATAATAGTAACGTTATCTTGTTCTCCTCCTAGTGTGTTAATTTCCACTACTACATTTTAACAAAGTGCTCCTTTAGTACTAAAAACTATCATCACAGTTCTAAACTGATTCGTGGAAAAGTGTGGTGTGTGAAGAGAGGGTGCCTCACGGTAGCAACACCCGAGGGTGTCCCTGACCTGTAATTGCCAGTCTACCCACTTCTCATCATTGGTCACTCTCTCTTCGTATTGTGTAAGTAAAAAATTAATAATCACCCAAAAGAACTGATATGTTCCCTTTTCAACAAAACTGTATAGTGAAGATGTAGTGCCCACTACACTAACCATTTATGTGCTCACAAAACCCCAGTGAAAACCAAAAAGAAAAAAAAAAAGGTTGTTTTGTGTTCTCACTTAATAAAACCGGGTACTGCTTGCTGGCCATCCAACTTTATTCCTAGCTGCAAGCATTCCCATTTAAAATGGTTACCAATCAACCATGTTTTACACCAACATGGTTCATTGCCGGAAATTTTAGGCAACTTCGTCAGGGCTATAGGGGTTTCTAAGTTCTTATTCTTTACTCCTGGTGAATCCCAAGACATGTGATGACAATAAAATGAACCAACATTAGGTCACAAGACTAGAACCACAGTCACTCAAAGAACCGAGAAGATTCGGTGTGTATGTTGTATGAATTTTGTAAGTGTTCAATTGTCTCCACATACCTAGTGGTTGCCGTCACACTGCATACCTGCAACCACCATTCATAAAAAGGAACCTGTGTCAAAAGATCACGTGTCCGCCGGGTAGCCCCTCATTGTCGAGCACCCTGCAAAGTATTTCAAGCACAGAGATAAGCTAGGTAACATCTCCATCATTCCTCTTAACTTATGCAGACGCAAGCCCACATCAAGAAAAACGTATGCAGTCTGTCAATCTCTAGCCACTGAGGAGTTTGTTGGAATTCGTAAAGTATTGCCTCCTTCCTTTATCTACACAAAAATGCAGAGACCACTATTCTCCACACGCCGTGACGGTCCTCAATGGAACCCTCACTATACCTCTCACCCATCTTCCAAGCCTACTGTGGACTGCTTCTTCAAAATACACAGCAGCCTGTGCGCTCGTGCGCTTACCGATGCCGAGTCCCTCCGGCGCGTGTAGAGCTACGACAAGCTGCTCTCGCCGCCGCTCGGTTTTGAACACAGTAGCCTGCCACGCCTCCAAACACGGAAGTGATGTACGCATCGGCCCATCTGCGAGCATGGCGGCCATCATAGAACGGGAAGCCGTGTGCGAGTAATAATCCCCTTCAAGAGTTATGTCTTCGGAAATTTTCTTTGGTGTGCTATTCAGATTCAAAAAACACCCCCTGACATGCAGCCACCCTGAAAAGCTCGCAGGCCAAATTAACGAGCACTGGGGCTGTGTGTTGTACGTTCCGAAAATGGTAGCCATCTTGGATAGGGCAACCTCCTCTGCAATGCAATTACCAAATTCAAGTATTAGATATTGGTGCCACCTCATCTCACATGTTGAGATGAGGTGGCCCCAACGCCTTCCCGTTCTATGATGGCCGCCGTGCTCGCAGATGGGCCGACGCATAAATCACTTCCGTGTTGGGAACAGTCTTACGTGAAATAGTCTCTCAAATGGCATGAGGGTTCTGGATTCTCCCTCAGTCGGTGTTGAGACTGGCCCCGGCTCTGGATTTCTCCGGCTTCAGATGTTGTTTCGCCACCACCAGTCTCAGAGGGACCATGACTGCTTTTCAACGACTCGCTCACAGATCTGTTGTGCCCAGCCGGGTGGTTCTCACTGGGCTCACTGCAGTCCTCCATGGGGAGTGTTTGCATTGTTACATCAGGGTTGACATCAGCCGACGCCACCTCACAGGAACCAATCTCTGGCCCGGCCGGCGCAGAAACCAACAACTCCGTCTGATGCCTCTTGAAGTGTGATACATTGCGGGTCACAGATTCCCTTCCGCGGGTTGCAATGATCCGAGTTCCTTTAACATTGACCACAGTCCGGGGATCTTTTTCATAGGGCAATCAAAACTTGCCGCTGGTGATGCAATTTCTGCGTAGTACTAAGTCCCCTCTTTCCAATTGTGCTGGCTTGGCTCTCCGCCGGCAACTGACTTGAGCGTGAGCCTTGCAGCGTCGAGTATCGATTCGGTCATCATCCGGAGCATCCGGCCTCCACTAGGGGTGATGAGGAATTGAATCGGTGACCACTCGCCCCATGAGAAGATGAGCAGGTGCCACTCCCATGGTGGTATGGGGAGTCTGACGATAGCTTCGTAGAAAAGTGAAGATCGCGAGTTCTAATGAATGACTTTTATCAAGCGCAAGGCGGATTACCTTATTTAGAGTTTGCATGAACCTCTCTACCTCCCCGTTTGCTTGGGGCCATTGAGGCGTGATTCGTCGGTGTCGTATGCCAAGAGCGTTGAGGTAGGTAGCTAGCTCCTGCCCTCGAAAGGGAGGTCCGTTATCTGTTCGCAGCTCCCGTATGAGTCCATGAGCCGCCATAATTTTTTCCAGCTTCGGGATCACTTCAGTAGCACTCAGGGCTGTTATGATTTCGACCTACGGGTACTTTGAATGATCATCAATACTCAATAGCCACAAACGTGTGACGGCCGTAGGGAACACTGCCAAAATCCAGGCTGATGCAGGACCACGGAGACCTTGGCCTCGGTTCCGTAATAACAGGAGCTGGACGAGGTGCTTCTCCGGTTGCTTGACAGGAAGGGCACAAGCGTACTGTGGCTTCCACCAATTCGTCCATTAGCGGGAACCACACCTTGGTTCTAATTCGGGACTTAGTTTTTACCATTCCTTGATGCCCGATGTAAGCAAGCTGGACGCATCTATCTGTTAAAGACGTGGGAATCACCAGCTGGTGTCCTTGCAGCAAACACCCAGTGGTGTCCTCAGTGAGCTTCTCCCTGACGTGGTACAAACTGTCCATGATCCGCTGGGCATGGATCATTAGGATCTTCCACTCCTCTTTGGCCTTGCGCCAATTACCATGTTGCAGAGCCGCCTTGGCCCTTTGCAAACAGTCATCTTTGGATGTCGCTTCTTTGAGATCCTCCATGGAGAGTGGAAGGGGGCAGGAGCGGGCCGCAACGCACCAGACATATTCTTCCGTGTCAGCGGCTTCTTCCATCTCTTTGGCCATGGCTGCTTGGGGGTGCCGGGACAGATAATTGGCCGGATTTCGGGACTCTGGTTGGTATTCTACCTGGCAGTTGTAATTTTGGAGCTGCAACATCCATTTCTTGGTTTGGTAGATGTCCCTGAAAACAGGGCCACGAGGGGCTTGTGGTCCGTCGCCACCATGAACGGCTTGCCGTAGACGTATAGGTGGAAGTGACGACACCCCCAATGAATGGCAATGGCTTCCTTCTCTATTTGAGAATATCTCTGTTCGGTCTCGGTAAGAGACTGGCTTGCAAAGGCTACATGGGCCCAGTCGTCATCCAGACGTGGTCTTTGAAGCAGTACAGCCCCAAGGCCCATGGGACCCGCATCCACCTCTATCTGTGTCATCTTTCCCGGGTCAAAGAGGCCAGGGTGGTCGACTCTGAAAGCGCTTTCTTGATCTCCTTGAAAGCCTTGGTTTGATCCGGGCCCCACTTCCAAGGGGTAGAGTCTGTTGTGAGCTCTCTCAGCGGGAGGGTCAGAGAGGTAAGGTCGCGACCGCAAATGTGCATGCCGCAGTAGTTCACCATACCGAGGAAGCTACGGACCTCCGTCACGTTAGCTGGAGCGGCAGTGTCTTTGATGTCTCCTATGTTCTGGGTTGACTCCTGTGGAAAACGTGTAGCCAAAAAATTGCAGCTTCTTCTTCAGAAATTCGCACTTTTCCCGGTGTAGGGTGAGTCCAGCGTCCCACAACCGGCGAAGCACTTGGGTGAGGTGATGACTGTGTTTTGGAAGAGATTTTGCATGGACTATGATGTTGTCACTGACGTTGATAATGCCGGGGATGTCCATGATGAACTCATTTATGATGTTCTGAAAAACCTCAGCCGCACTAGACACCCCGACCCTGGGGCGTACCAAGGAACTGTCCAAGGCCCGTGCAGCACACATGGAGGTGGCCCTCCAATCCCCGGTGAAGGCAGAACCAGTGAATGCGAGGTGGAACAAGGAGGGACCCGGAACAGTGACTTCAGGACAAGCAAAGACATGTGGATACTGTGGTGGGCCTCCCCACCAAGCAGCAGACTGCCCGGCCAAAGTAAAGAGTTGCTCGGGATTCGGGCGATTCAAACATTTTGAGAAGGGATGCAGATCCAAACGGTATCGCAAGCCTCGGCAGGTAGTCAATACAGTACCCGCAGATGAGAGAACACCCAGCAACATGGATGATGATGAGGAGGAAGAGCGGGTAGTCCACAAAGTACACATGGACGTCATGGCTGTAATAGATACCGGGGCCACCATCAACATCATGGCCTCAGCTCTTCACGGAATCATGAAGCCAGCACCTAAACTGTACCCGTCAGCGATTACTGTGTTTGTGTATGGCCAGGACACACACCTGAAAATACGGGGTCATTTCAAAACATCCATATCTCATGGTGACAAATCCATCACCACCAATGTGTATGTCATTGGTGGTGAGACATACCTCCTGCACCTGCGCTTCCAGTCACCGGAGCCTGGTGAGTGTTGCTCTAGGTTTCCTCACTCCCCCAGCAGGCTGCTGCACTGTGTGTCATGGGTGTGGTGGAGCTCGCACCAGTTACTTCTGGCAACTCTGGCTTCCACGATGCTGAACCTCTATGGGGCCTGAGAGTAGGCCTGCTCCCTGTGCACCACGTTGCTTAGCCTGTATGGGGGCCTGAACACAGGCCTTCGCCTTGTTCCCCACGTGTTCTGGTGTGTGGGCCTGACCGTAGGCCTTCTCCCCTCCACGTGTCCTGGGAGAATGCTTCCTCGCTCAATGCCCCCTCCCTGCAGTGCTGCTAATGAAGGGAGAGATGAGAGGGGTTGGGGCCGAGTCCTCCAGCCTGCCGAGCGTCAGCAAAGGCCAGGAGCACTCTGCGCTGGAGTCCCGCTGTGGCCTGCACTCGTGCCCCCATGTGGGGACGCGCCTCACTAAGCAGCACACGGCCGAGGGAGAGACCACACACGGCCGGCAGCACTGTTGGGTGCAGCGTGGGGATCGCTCACCTCTGGGGCCTCCATCTATAGTACGGGCCATGTTCACCACCGCAGGGGACCTTTGGGGCTCCGATTGAGCGGCTACGCGCCAGTGCGATGCGCACCGTACATCAGGGCACGAGTGCCGCGAGCAGATGGGGCAGCTCGCGGCCGCCTCTCCGTGCGATGCAAGGGCTCGACCACCCTCGTCGCCAACTGTTGTGTCGTGCGGAATGCTGGGTCACCAGCCAGCGCCGATACTCAAGGGATTAACTTTAAGGGGCTTACACACTGAAATAATTACTGGACACGGATGGGTGCTTCACTGGGGTCTCGTAGGCGTAGCCTGACTGGCGTACGTTCCTGCGTACCCTTTTTATTAAACGGTAGTCACATGACTCCTACGCTGCGTGCCTGTTGCGTCACAGGCATGACATCACACACATTAATATGATTGTAAAAATAGATGCAGTTGGAGGCTGGTCAATGTAACGAGATGATACACTTGCTGTCCGGTAGGTCAGGAGGCTGCAAAGTTTCTTGATGCTGGACTGTTTGCATCTCATGATTTGCACCTCATTCTCTCAACAATCTGTTTTAAATCTCAGGAGAATGTCTTCTGCCCTGCATCACCTGCTCATGACCTCAAGGTAAATACCCCAGGTAAAATTCTCTGGGCCTTGGGTCTGGGGGCAACATGTGAGGCTCGGGTGTTTTAGTTAAATGTTGACCTCGGGCCCTACTGTTCCAGGCCAACTCTTGTAAGAGGAGCTGGAGCATATGATGCAGCAAAGGCCCCGATTTTGTGGGGGCCTCTAGACTCATGGCCTGAGCCCTTACAATATTGGGCCCTGATACTAGGACACCACTGACTTTTCCCCTTTTTGTAAATGAGAGGATGTGGTCTCGTGGCTAGACTGCAGACCTTACAGCTGGAGCAGCACATGTCTGGGGGCAACAAGTGAGGCTCGGGGTGTTTTAGTTGAATGTTAACCTCGGGCCCTACTGTTCCAGGCCAACTCTTGTAAGAGGAGCTGGAGCATATGGTGCAGCGAAAACCCCCTTGTTGTGGGGGCCTCTAGACTCATGGCCTGAGCCCTTACAATATTGGGCCCTGCTACTAGAACACCACTGACTTTTCCCCTTTTTGTAAATGAGAGGATGTGGTCTCGCGGCTAGACTGCAGACCTTACAGCTGGGAAACCAGGGTTCGCATCTCCGAGTCCACTCCACTGCCTGTGATTCTGGGCAAATCACTTAGGGGCTTATTTACAAGCCCCTTTCGCCTGGTGCGTCACTTTTTCCCATATTAAAAGTGACGCACAGGTGGCGTAAATTAGCCCCTTAATCTCCCAGTGCCTACCAAAAAAAAAATATGTATAAATGTGTCCTTCTGTAACGTAACTGGTGCTCATTTGAAGCGCTCCAAAATCTTCGGGTCAAGTTTGCGCTATATAAATCCGCAACAACATAAAAAGTGAGGATTTCCATCATCCGACTACCCCTGGCATGTGATGGTCAGCTCTACCGCTCCCCTAATGGGCTCTGTTGTGTCCTGCGAGACACGTTCTAGTGTCTCGACAGGCACTGATTTAGTAGCCACTCCCCTATGGGAGTGGGAACACACACTCCACCCACCCATCCATCACCGGCGTCACGAGTGACGTGACTCGGCTAATAAAGGGGCCCGAGTGCACGTGCTCGTGGCCATTTATACTACGGTACAGCACTCTGTGTGTGTTTAACTGTCCTACTAGCGATGTGGGCCTACCGCCCAACACAACATTGGCAACGAGCGGGTACTGCCCCGCATGTAGGCTGGAGGCTACTTCGGGTCCTCGTGGGGAAAATGTGGCTAGAGTCGAAGGCCTACCCCCGCACTGACCACTGGCTGGATGTGGCACGGCCAGACGTTGGCCATCCACACCCAGCACCAGCTAGGCTATCATTTTTTTTTTTATTGAAGCCAAGGGTTGTCAAACATAAACATTTACATAAAGCAGCATTATATCATAGCAGAAAGCCGAACAACAAAACAAATCTATTTGAACCAAATAAATCACCATGAGTCACTATCCCAGATCACAAACTTGTTGTACATTTCATAAAAAAGAGTTGATCATGTATAAAAGTACAAAAATCCCGTAGGAAAATCCCCCTGTAAACATTCACACAATAGATAAATAGATAAATAAACAATTGACAAGGTCTTAAATCTCATTCCCGCCCTCCACCAAACAAACTGGCGACTGCATCCTCTCCCTCTGTTTTAACCAAAACTCGAACTCCATGTTTTATTAAATTTATTAAGTCCCCCATTTCTTGCTGCAAAGGTATATTCACTTTTTTTACCCTTCTCATCTTATGCCCCCATTCCAAGGCTGACGGAATTGAGTCGGAGCGCCAATTTTGAAGGACCAGTGATCTTGCAATCGCCATAGCTATGTACAGAAATCTAGTCACTGAATCTACAAAATGGAGATCCGGATCACATTTGTAAATATTGTTGTGGTTTTTCCTGTGCCTGGTTTAGTCATCCACCAGCACAGGTTTTTTCAGCCGCTAATGTGACAGAAATTATGCACCAGAGATCCCAGATGATGAAGGGCGGTCTCGATGGTGGACTGATGGGAACTCGCATAGTTTAATAACTATTTCCTGTACAACTGCATTTGGGTACATTGATTGCATGTTTTCTGACTCTCTGTTAATTTTAGGTTGGTGTCACTTCTATACAGGGGGCTTAACAGTAGGGTCTATAAACTTTCCCCTGGGACCTTCTTTGTGTGTAATTGATCCGGATCAAAGCCAAATAGAATTAACCTGTCATTTACTTCCAACTGTAATTTACATTCTTTTTCGAGATACACAAATACCTCTACCCAGTACACATTTATCTTTGGACAGCGGAGCATTAATATGTGACCAATTGGCAGCAGGAAAATTCAAACACCAGAAACATTGGGAAGACTGATTGGGGTACATTTTGGCTAGGGCAACTGGGGTTCGATACAGCAGCCATTTACTAAAAAATAGCATCATGCTCCAGTTTGCCCCTCTTAAGGAGCTAAAATTCAACCTGTTAATAGTGGTCCAGATATAGGGGGAGATTTCACAGTTTTCCTGCTCTGACCATTTCCTTAAAGCTTTAGATTCAACATCCACCCCCCTTACCGAGGTCAAATATTTCTTCCAGGCACCAGGCTTCCTGTCTGATACCTTAACTAAAAGATCTTCCACCAACTGATTCTGAGCCAAAAAAGAAATAGCGCTAGTTTCAGCAAGATATTTAAATAAAGTACCATAAGAATTAATTAAGATAAAATCATTGGTCAATGATTGGCGCATATCTACTATAGACACCCAGTTACCATCCCGTATAAAGTCAGATATTTTAACAAACCCCGCTTCCGCCCATTTTACGGCCAGATATCTGGGTTGTCTAACACCTATAAAGGGGAGAATTTCTTCTAACAAGGATGCAGAGTTGATTGCAGGTATGGAATATTTTTTAAAGAATGCCTGACTTCTTTTGAAAAGCCATTGCAAGCTCTTGTAGTGGACCAGCTTTGGAGATCTGAACATTAACAGGGGAGAATGAATTTGGCTGTCCTGACACATAAGATTGATACAAAAGTTGGTAAAAAAATGTACTTGTGGTGCGGGCTTAAACCTAGATAAATATTGTGCAAAATACGCATCATAGTAGCTTTTAAGATTGGGAAGTGCTAAACCACCCTGATCCAAGTCTTCATATTAAGTGCTCAGTGCAAGGCGTGGGACTTTCTTTGCCCATATAAAGGCTGTAAACATTGACTCAACCTGAGAAAAGAAGGAGTTTGATAAAGTGCACGGAATTGAGGCAAACAAAAAATTCAATAACGGTAAAACAGACATCTTTATCAGAGCCACTCGTCCCATAATAGACAAAGGAAGTGAATTCCATCGGGAGAACAGCCCTTTAACTTTCTTTATTAGGGGATTGAAGTTTAATTTATATAGATCATCAATTAGATTTGAGAAGAATATTCCCAAATATCTCTTTGGATTAGAGTTAACAGAGCCCCGCATATCAGGGTGTAGATTTATAGCGTCACTCCAACACTGAATAACTTCCATCTTGCCCTTATTAATGCGGTATCCCCCTAAAGCTTCAAAGTCCTCAAACAACTTGAAGACCTTGGATTGCACCTCAACTGTGGGCTTAATTAAGAGCATGATGTCATCAGCGTGCAGCTTTATTTTGGGCATTGCTGTAATTGGAGGACGAATATCGACACAATTACGAATAGCTGTTGCTAAGGGTTCAATAAAGAACGCGAATAGCACCAGTGATAAAGGGCAACCTTGCCTCGTGCCTCGCTTAATTTTAATAGATCCTACCACTTCCGAATTGATGATTATATTGGCCATCGGGTTCTCATATAGGCTCTGAATTAAAAGTATCAATGACCTTGGGATATTAAAAGAGTGTAAAATTAAAAATAATGTCTCCCAGACCACAAGGTCAAAGGCCTTTTCTGCATCTAATAATAAGATGAGAGCCGGAATCTTCTGACCCTCAAAGTAATCCAGGGCTTCTGCAAGAAAGTGGGTGTTAGTGGCCAATTGTCTTTCAGCTAGAAACCTGTTCTGGTCGGGGTGGATCAACTGTGCTGCGAATGTATTGAACCTACAAGATAGAAGTTTTGTGACGATTTTGTAGTCCGAGTTCAGCAGCGTGATCGGACGATAGGAGCTAGGATCCATCGTATCCTTACCTTTCTTTGGGAAACTTACAATGTTCCCCTGCCTAAAAGATTCCGGAACTGGCCCTCCTTCTAATAAAGAATCAATCAGGATTAAAAAAAAATCTGAAAGTGCTCCAAAAAAGACCTTAAAAAATTCTGCAGGTAGTCCGTCTGGACCACAGGCCTTGCCATTCGCTAAGCTTTTTACAACTTACTCCAGTTCTGTCAAGGAAAAAGGGATCACCATAGATGGATTATCTATTTCAGACAGGGTTGAGGATGGATTTTCTTGAAGGAATTTAGCAAGCAGTTGGTATCAACCCTTTGTGATTTACCATAGATAGAGTCGTAGTGGGCCACCATGATGTCCCCTATTATCCCTTGGTCTTCTGTGGGAACTGCTGTCAGGGGGCATTTTAATGCTTTAATTTGATTTGCTGCGGCCTGCTCTTTGGCCTGCCACGCCAATAGCCTACCATTGAAATTACTTTCCTCAAAAACCTTCTGTTGAAAGCTTTGAAAAAAGATCTCACTTTGGATGTTATAGGCAGAGCAGAGCACACCTTTGGCCTGATCAATAAGTTTTTTATTAGAAACAGTAGGATCTTTCAAAAATATCTCGTTAAGGGCATGGATCTTATCTTCATGCTGTAACTTCTCCAACCTAGCCTTCTTGGACATGGCTGCATCTTTGCCTATTATTAGCCCCCGCACAAATGCTTTAAGTGAATCCCAAACTATATGTGGTGCAGCAGACATAGTGTTCTGATTCAAAAATTGTCTAATCTCTAAATCCATGGACTTTACCCAGTCTTTATCATTTAAGTACTGCTTATTGAAAGCCCACCATTTTGAGAGTCTCAATCCTTCCCCCAGATGGATTTCCAATGTCAGCATTGCGTGGTCTGAGAATGCATTAAAAAATAAATTTGTTGCGAAAACTCTAACCCCTGGGAGATAAAAAAAAAATCAATACGGGAGGAGGAACAGAATTGACCAGATCCACACGTATATCTCCTTTGAGATGATAACGCTGAACGCCATGGATCATGTAAGTTCAGTACAGATTCATAATTTTTCAAAACTTTAAAAGATCTGGGCTTTGTCTGCTTCAACCCCTGTACTGTGGAGTCTAGCCGTGGATCCATCAAAATATCAAAATCCCCTCCTAGAATTAAATCCCCCGGGATCCTGATCAGTGCTAGAAAAAGTTCCTCATAGGGTTTCATATTGTCCTCTACAGGTGCATAAAAAATCACGAATGTGAGAGGGCAAGGTTTGGATCTAAACGAAAAGGAGGCCCAGAACCACCTCCCAGATGGATCGCTACCGGAGTTGATATACTCTACTTGTACATTTTTATTAAAGAAATTGGCAGTCCCTCTATGGGATGCCGAAGAGGATGAGAACCCCTATAACCTGCCCATGATCTGAACACAGAAAATTCAGAGATCTTAATGGTCGCAATATGGGTTTACTGTAGAAGAATTACCCCCGGGTTTTCTGTTTTCACCCACGTTTCAATAGCACGCATCTTACTCTTATTATTGAGCCCGTTAACATTAAATGAGACAACCTTAAAAATTTACATTTTAGCCATATATAAACAGTAGTGACTTTTCTAGCGAAATTGATTGAGCAAATAGACAAAAAACAATTGAATATGAACAAACAACTGGCTTCGTTTTTTCCCCTTTGCAAACCCCTCCCCATCCACCAAAAAGTGGACTTCCCACCCTCCACCACACCTTCCACTTTCCCCACCCCCAACTCAATTCGGGTGTCATGTTACTACACCCTGGTGCGCTTCACTACCGGCCCCCCAGCAATGTGAATCACAATTTCTCTTCTGCGTCTTGTGATAGACCATAATAATTTAATCTACTCAACCTACTCAACTTAATATTCAATCTCTCCCAAACTATACACTAGGCTATGTTCAACCATTTTAAGAGACTCTGCTGGGCTCAAGAGTCGACTTGTTCCCTCTAGCACAAAAGCAGTCGGACCTGACCTTTGACTCCGTTATTCAATCATCCCTAATCGATCAGTTCAGGATGAAATATCTGATCTGGGACGCTGGATTGGGGAACCATATCCACGTTGTCAGACCCTGCATCTTAATAATAAGGTTTGAGACTTTAAGCTAATTGCTTGGCTCGACACCACCACATTTAGACATTTCTATCGTTAGACCCATGAGCTTCGTCTACATCTGTAACATAAAGAACTTTCCCTTAACTATGACTCTTAGCTTGGATTGCTGGGCGATGGACGCTTGTGTCACTTTTGCCTTGAATAATTGCAGCATTTTGACAAACTCTTTCCTGCGGCGAGCCGCGGCCGCTGACATGTCAGAGAAAATACGATATTTTGTAGTCTCATTAACAGAAAATTGCCTTTGTTGTATAGCTTTTGTTAACACTGCTTCCTTTACTCGAAAATCAGAGAAATTAATCAAGATCGTATGTGGAAGTGTCGAGTTGGGCAATGGGCATGCCGGAACACGATGAGCTCTTGTGAGATCCCCTTGAAAGTCCGGCATAACCTTTTGTTTGATAAAGGTATTCACCCAACTCAAAGTCTGAGAGCCTTTCATCCCCTCGGGCACTCCAACTAAGCGAAGATTAGACCTTCGGGAATGGTTTTCCAATTCTTCCACCTTAGATTCCAGTATCTGTTTAATTTTCGCCGCTGTTTTGACCTCTTTCATGACAGTGGACAGCTGATCCTCTAATACCGAGATTCTTTCCTCAGCCTCTTGGAGTCTAATAGGGAAGCTCCCCATTGTGTTCTCAATCTTTTCGATACGCAGACTGAGGGCGGCCAGTTCTACCTTCTGTGCCTTTTTTAAGTCACCAACTTCCTCCAGAATCAAATTGAGCATATCTTTAATGCTCATTTGGAAGGCCCCAGTTGTCTCTGCCCTTGGATTGATACTAGCCTCGGAACTTAAATCAGTCTGCAGAGAGAACAAAGCCATCGGGGAGATTGTACCAGAGGGGGAACCTCTCAACTCAACCTCTTCCGCCTCCTCCGGGTGATGGGGGGGTGTCTGAACCCCAGCTTTCGAATCCAGGCCATGATTCTTCATTAGATCCGCTTGTTGAACGCTACCTTGCTCCTTCCCTGAATTTAATAAATTGGCAACAGGAACACTGATCCAGATAATAGGGATAGTAGAGATTTCTTTATTGCCAACATTCAGGCTACTTGGAATCTGTAAACCAGGAGAGGCCGAGATAGCCGGACAGCTTGTATTTAGTGATGGGCCTTGGGGCTCTTGAGATGCTTGTACAATTTTAGAATTCTCTGGTCTCAGCACCTCCGCTCCAGTATCGGTGGACCTCGGTGCACTAGATTGAGGGGTGAAAAGGCTGTGAAGGCTAGTAGAGGAGGCCTGTACTGTAGGTATAGTAGGTATAGTAGGCATCGTAGTTTTTTTTCGAAAAAGAGCAAACTGCTTAACCCCCTTCTGAGGCATCTCTTTCTTCTGCGCCTCTGAGTCACAGTCACCTTCCTGTACACTGTTCTGGAAGTGTGGGGAGATAGCAGTAGTTATTAGACACGACCTTGAACCCTCACAGGGGCTTTCTCCTGATAATACGAGTTACTGAGTGGTTGTTATTGGGCTCCCTTCTTCTAACCAGCTAGGCTATCATGACCCTCCTACTGACCATGTGGCCGTAGGAGGGCTGAGCCAAGACTGCCTCCACCTCGCCAACCCTCCCATTAATGGTGAGACACACGCCCACCCACTCCGGTGAGTGTGAAACCCCTCCGCATCGAACAGAAGCAAGCTTTCATGTCAGAAATGGCCCACAAGGGGATATTGGGCCGCCAGCATGGCAGCTGTAGGAGACGGCAGGGCAGCTGCCCTCTGCCAATAACCCCCCTGTCTGCAAGGCGCCTGCATGCTCCCTACAACGGCCTACATCGTAAGACCAGCAAAGAAAAGGGACAGCCTACCTCGCTTCCGACGTTGATCTCCAGCCCTCGCAGTGCTCACAGCCTGAGGTGAGACTGCTGAGGTGTCATTGAATAGATGCTGTGCGGACATCGCTGAAGAGGGAACAGGGGCCGCATCGGAGGGTGACAAGCCTAAGAGCTGTGCCAGCAGCCCCACCGCCGCACATCACTTGACAAAAGGGAAGGCAAGAGAGGGGGGCCGGGAAAGGCTATTCGGAGGCATCACGAGCAGCATGCAGGAAATGTCCCCAGGTGAAACTACTCTGTTCACCAGCCCAAGTGATTCGCAAAACTGCCTGCACGAGAGAGGTAGCTGCTGTAGCTCCAGCACTTCCTAGGCCGCACGGGCATTCTCCAGAATCTCTAGGCCTGAAGTCAAAGGCAGACTGCACGGCCTGCAAGGACAGCCGGCAATGAGTGAGGACAGCACCACCTAGCGGCCAGTGCAGACACATGCATCAGGAAATAGCTTCCAGTACCACCTACCAGCCAAGTGTGGCAGGGCACCAGAGAATGATGGCAGTCAGCAGTTAAAGAGTGCTAACAACGCAGCGACTCATGCCATGCAGAGCATTCTATCCATTGCTATAAACCCCAGAGCTGCCACTCACAGTATAAGCTTCCCAGAGTCCAGCCACACACAAGGTAGTGGAATCAAAAGCCAGCCAGACAGCAAACACACCCAAGGCATAAAGAGCATTGTAAGTCGCACAAGCCCCCAGCAGCCATCTGCATGACACCGCAATCCAAAGAAGACTGCTGCACACCCTCAGGAGCAAATACCCATTACTGCAAGCATGGACACAGGTATGCAAGATGCCAGCGAGAGATGCCAGCCTACCAAGGGGTGCCTTTACAAAAAAGGAGACAATGGGCGGATACAATATAAGGACACCAATAGAGCTCAAAGCCACGTCTGCCCCAACAAGCATCAAGCTGACAAGAGCACACCAGTGCAAGGCAGTACTGACAACCACCTCCTGGTCAATCACGGGAAGAGACTGACAAACCCTATAGGGGAGCGCTAGTAACTTGGAGCTAAACCAACGTCAACAAGAACCATTCACAACAAGGTATGCTGATCGAGCAACGGCTCAAGGGAGTCTTCCCTGCCAAAAGTGCAAGAAAGACTGGTGCAGAGAGCGCACCCCTAGTGGCTGCCCCACGCCACAGCGATTGGGAAGAGCGCCCCACACTCCCCTGGTGGTAAATGACCACAACCGCAAAGAGAAGGAGCAGGCACGACTGGAGCCAGAAGAGGGTTCCCTAGCAAAGAAGAGCGCGCAGTCCGAGGAGTGCGCCGCATGCACCCAGAAGCGCGCCAGCACAGGTGCAAGCCCAGGAGGAAGAGAGACCTCTCCAAAAGAAAAGAAACACTGCTGGAACCAGCAGGGAGATCCCATACATCTCCACAACAGCAATGGAGCCCGGAAGGGGCCGAAACACATCACTGTGTCCTCCCTCACTCTGCTTCAAACGGGAGTCATCAGTGACCCAAGGCTGATGAGAGGAGAGTAACACACTACGAGTGAACAGCTCCCCACTGCCCGGGGAAGACATTCCCTGGAGAGGGAACACCCGGAGCAAGAGTTTTGGACAGATCGCTACTGCTCGTGGAAGCCATTCCCTGGAGAGGGAACACCTGCTGTAGGAGCATCAAGAAGCTGCCAGAAGAAGGAGCACTGCCCGTGGAAGCCATTCCCTGGAGAGGGAACACCCGGAGTCGGAGCATCAAGAAGCTGCCAGAAGAAGCATCTGAAGTGAGTGGCTGCTCGCCATGCAGCAGAGAAAAGAGACCGAAGCTTCGCCTGAGTGGTCCGGAGACCATTGAAATTCAACGGCCCTGTTGGACGTTTTAGAACATGGTGCATGTCATAGCAACCGGGAGAAGAAGCTGAAGAAGAGTGGAAATCGTGTCACCCAGAAGAGCTGGTCAAACACAGGTGTGTCAATGAAAACGAGAGGAGAAGAATGAGGACTCGTAGCACCACAAGCCAAGAACACCTCCAAAGACACCAGACAGCCACCAAGGCGGACCGACGGCCCTGGCGACAGCACCAACAGGATAACCACACATAAGCCGCAGCCAGCGCAAACTGCTTTGCTCCCATCGCTTCACAGTGAGACCGTCCAGCCCTGAGTGTCGGCACTTGGAGTCGAACTGCATCCCTGCCTTTGACCGCAAATGCCGGAGGTGCAAGAGAAGATTCAGAAGAGGCTACGATGTCCCTCCAGAGACCTCTTCTCCCAGTTAATCATCGCCACCTGTCGTCCAGTCCCGATGGCAGCTACATCATCAGTGCCATGTGCATGACACCGCACTCAGCTAGAAACGTGGAAGTGTAACCGAAGCATCTACACTGAAGAATCGGACAACCAGCTGAGGTCAAAGGGGAAGTCATGAGTGGCAGGGCTGGACGATGAAGAAAACCCAAGCTACAACAGGAGTGAGTCCTGACACAACGACAGCAAGAGAAGAGGGGGATAAACGGAGAAGGAACTGGCAATTGCACAGCGGGAGTCTGAGAGAAAGCTGCCCAGCCTGCGCGAAACGAGTATCAAGCCTTACGTTTCTCAGTGTGTTTATCACTCCTCCGTCATCCAAGTCCCAACTCCCTAGAAGTCTCAGGACATGAATGCGTGTGCCTCCCCAGAGAACATGGAGGTACCAGGCCATTCCCTGCCTCAGGTCATCAGCTCCAGACGAGAGGCCTGCATCCATCAAGGCAAGTCATCACCCGCCGTTGTCACGATTGACCACACGGCTGGCAATGCTACCACGCCAGTCATCATCAAGTGTGTCTATCAACACCAACTCGAATACACATGGAGTGGAGTCCTACAATATTTCCAAATTAGCCAATAAGAAAACTCAGAGGCTACCTGCTAACTGAACCTGAACTGTGGCAGCGAGAGCATGTCCTGACCAAGACCCATACACCCTTGAGGTTTGTGTGAGAGACTGTCTACTGACTCCTCAGCAGTTCGCAGCTGCCCCCAGCTGGCACAACTGCATCCCCATCTCAGCCTACCAGCAGTCCCGTGGCAACCTCACGAAGGGCCTCCCCAGGCATTGCCCCATTGACAGTTTACCAGATACAGCAAGACAGCCTCATAGAGACTTCAGGCGATCTGGAAATAATCCAGTGAACTGTCACCATGGACTCCCACCATGATCCTGATGCACCCCGTCAAGAAACTGTTGTTATCCACCACATACTATCCTCCATGTCAGCGAAAGAAAACTACCTGGGACTAATGGACATGCTTAAACCGGCACATTCCCGATGTGCAGCTGACGTCTCCAAGCGAGCGTTCATATCCTGAACCACTCGGGTTAAATGATGAGTGCCCGACAAGATCGTCCTGCTACAGTCGGAGTCACCAGTCCCTGTCTGCTGGCTTCCAGATGCCTGACCCGAGAAGCAGATGGAACCTGTGGTGCATATTATGTTTTTGTTTTATCTCTACAGGTTGAACAAATGAGTTTTTGTTTTTATTAAAATTTTAGAGGAATGTTGTGTCCCTCGAGACACGTTCTAGTGTCTCGACAGGCACTGATTTAGTAGCCACTCCCCTATGGGAGTGGGCACACACACACCACCCACCCACCCATCCATCACCGGCGTCACGTGTGACGTGACTCGGCTAATAAAGGGGCCCGAGTGCACGTGCTTGTGGCCAGTTATACTATGGTACAGCACTGTGTGTGTGTGTCTAACCTGCTCGCGATGCGGGCCTAGCACCCAACACATCAGGCTCCACAGTCTCCGCAAAGAATCTTTTGGATTGAGAGTGCATGGCGGTATATCCCTCCTTCTCTTTGGCCATGTTGTGGTTTTAGCAAGCATGTCTAGCTGCTAAGGTCCTTTTAGTTCTTTACCCCGGGTTCTGCTTCCCTCAGATTCTTCTAGCATTGTCTTCTAAACTGAAATGGTGAAAAAAAACATGTCCAATACTTCATGTACATTAAAATGCTTTTTTTTTTAAGTACACAGTAAATGTGATAAAGAGTGACAATCTCAAAGACTCCACTCTGCCATGTGTGATTGTTCGTTCCACGTTTCACTTTTGATAGTGGTTGTCTATGATTAACAGAAAGGCATAAGAAGAGCCTGTTTCATCACTCTCAAACATTATTTTTCGTCTACATTCACAATGGTGAAGTACGCCTAAGCACACAAGATACCATTAGAGCAAGGTTACCCTTCAATCATCAATAATATTAGGAACTTGGAAATGAGTCAGTCAAAAAGTGATAACTGATGGGTGGAGCATCAATGGATAGTTTCTGGACCTGTGATGGTGAAAGTGTAGTGGTAGAGGGTATAAGTGGTCATTGCATGTAAGTGAATTTTTCATGGCTATTCTGCGTTGGTAACTGTGTCTATATGGCAGAGACTTTTGTTTAAATTACCTTAGAACTGTGTCTGCCTTGATATAAAGTGGAATAAATCATGTGGGTGAAAAGACAATCATAATATGAGTTCCCTTATGTTTGGCATGATGCCATTTGACACGGGTGACAATACTTCTTTTAACTACCAATGCTTTCTCATTACAAAGTTAGCGTGTGACAATATATACCTATCAAATTAATACATTTTTAAACGTCCAATAATGAATAAACAGACATTAGTTCCACAATATATTTTACAGACCAACATATGGTACAGGCAACATTGGATACTGCCAGATTATATAAGTCATGAAAAATGACTGGACAATTATGAAAAAGATAGGCACGTATGGTTTCAGAAAAAACATAACACTCGCCACTTTTTTACTATTCATGGGCGTCCAGCTGAGCATGGATGTTTGTCTAGGCGGTGCAGTGGTGTGAACATGATGTGCTGTATATTTGTTTGGGAGGATACCCCCAGCACATCCTGCATCTTCAGGTGTGCCCAGCATAAGGAGCAGCAGGACAGAGGAGAGGATTGTGTTTAAGTCAATGAATGGCTCAGGAATGCCCTGCTTCCCTTTCCTGCAGGTAATTTCCTGTTTGTCACTCTTAGCGAACAAAATCTTTCCCTTGCTTACAGTTCACCGCCTCTGCTAGGGAGTTCTCCACCTACATGCATTGGAGAAATCCAGTATGGAGGCAGGATACGTTAGCAAACTAAATGGAAATAAAGACAGGCATGTGTATATAAAAGTAACACCATTAATATATGCTCGAATGAGTGGCTAACTGATATATTAGTTGATAAATATTACTGAAGCTTGTATATTTTCTTGTGACACCATGGTGTGGATCAGTGGTGTCTCAGGAAGTTATGAGATGTGAAATGCTGGTTAAAATCAAAATCCTTTAGTTTTCAATTTAACAGTGTTTTATCCTATTGCGGTTGTTAATGTGCTTCGGCACACTGTACTTTGTATTTTATTTTATCTTCGGACATTTTTAAATATAGTCAGTTGATTGGTGGGTCAATTTCCAGAGTGTGTCTTGTAGGGGTTTTCCCAGCCCGGGAGCATGAAGATAAATTACGCCACATAGGAGCTGCTATCAAGCATTACTTTATTGCTACGCATACACTCACACACTGTGCAGTACATCATACTTCAGGGTAACCACACCCCAACACCCTGGTGTGTGTGCTGGGACCCCTTTGGAGACTATCAGCCTGATTCATCAAGCCGAATAGCGTTCGCAAAGGGCCAGATTCTGAGAATCTGGCCCTTTGCGAGCGCAATTTATGCATTTGGGATTCATCATCCCAAATGCAAAAATCGGTAATTGCTAATTCGCTAAATTGCGAGGAATTACATTTAAGGAATTTCTATTTGAGATTCCTTAAATGCAATTCATGAAGCATTTTAAAATTGTGAAAATGCAATTTTGGGCCGCTATTTACCGAGAGGTCAGACCTCTCGGTAAATAGCAAAAACTTAGAAAAATGCTTTTAAAAGCATTTTTCTAAGTTGCATGTGGCACACACACATGTCCCTTGGACATGTGTGTGCGCAACACCTGTTTCAATTTGCATTTCAGGGGTGCTACAGGGTGTCCTTTGGACACCCCTGGCACCCTTTCAATCGCTATCTTATTTGCGAGTAGCAAATTGCTAATCGCAAATAAGGAATACTCCCCATTCATTCCTATGGGCCTTTTGGCCCATAGGAATGAATGGGGAGTTATTCCTTATTTGCGATTAGCAATTTGCTACTCGCAAATAAGGAATGTGTAGAAATCGCTATTTATTTAGCAATTCCTACATAAATACCGTTTTGCGAGTCCTTAATAGCGATTCGCTATGATTCGCTATTAGGGGCTCGCAAAACGGCCCGTTGATGAATAAGGCTGTAAGAGCGGAGGTATTATTAGATCCCCCGTTTGAATCTACTATATAGGAGTACTTGGCATATTACTTTCAGGAAAACTGGGCAGCGCTAGTTCCAGGGCCCTAGATTGGGAGGCGATGAATGTGATCAATTGTGAGATTTGTTTGAAAACGAAGTATAGGGTGAGACAACAATTAGAAAGGGATATCCAAAAGCACAAAGGTAACCTCAACATAATCGAAAAGATTTACCACCTGCCCACTGACGTAATGAAAGTTGAGGGCCCCCGCTTCACGTACATGAAGGGGCCCCACATTCCATATTAACCCCTTCCATGCTCATGACGAGCTGAGCTCGTCATGAGTTGCGCCGCTCGCATGCTCATGACGAGCTCAGCTCGTCATGTAACGCGGTAAAATGAAAAAAGCCGCACAGCGCGAAAATGACCGCAGCACGCATGCGGTTAAATATGGAGCTCTCAGTCCTGAGTACGGTGCAGAGGGGGCCCCCTGCAGCTTTGGGGCCCCGTACCGTGGGGGCCTGTGTTACGCCCCAGCACCCGACCTGAAAGATTGGAGACCTGGAGGGAATGTCTTAAAACACTTCTTGATGGTTGGCGACGCCTCGAGAAGTACATTTATGTGGCATGCCACCAGAGACTCCAGGCAGAGGGCGACAAGACCAGTACAATGCTAGCCAGATGGAACCAACAAGAAACTCAATCAAGACCAATACTGTCTATCTGAACACCCAAAGGGTCGCTGGCAGGCAACACGCATGCTACAAATCAAGTATTTAAACTGATACTTATGGTGGAGCAGGGAGGGAATCAATAGCTGAAGTATAAGATAATCTGATTGATATACTGCTCCCTTCTTTAGATCCAGGGGATGCTAAACTTTTAGATAGCCGCATCATGCAGGAAGAAATCTTTGCAGTGATTAGAACCATGAAACAAGCCAACACCCCTGATATGGATGAGCTTCCCACCAAATGCTATTATCGATATGCAGACCAAATGGCTGAAAAATTATTGGAGGTGTATCAGGATGCCCTCCACTGCTGAATCTGCCCAAATACAATGAGAGAAGGCCAAATAATAATTATACATAAGTCAGGTAGAGATCCCCTGGAGGCTTCCTCCTATTGCCCAATATCGTTATTGAATGTGGATGTCAAAATCTTAATACAATTCTCGCCGCACGATTGTTCCCACATCTCCCAACCCTGGTCCAACTGGACCAATTCAGGGTTATACCTCAGCGGAATACTCGCCATAAATTTAGATGACTTTCACTCATTCTTCATGTCCCTCGGGTACAACAGACCCCAACAGCCTTATTCATCAACGGGCCGTTTTGCGAGCCCCTAATAGCGATTCATAGCAAATCACTATTAAGGACTCGCAAAACGGTATTCATGTAGGAATTGCTAAATAAATAGCGATTCCTACACATTCCTTATTTGCGAGTAGCAAATTGCTAATCGCAAATAAGGAATAACTCCCCTTCATTCCTATGGGCCAAAAGGCCCATAGGAATGAATGGGGAGTATTCCTTATTTGCGATTAGCAATTTGCTACTCGCAAATAAGATAGCGATTTAAAGGGTGCCAGGGGTGTCCAAAGGACACCCTGTAGCACCCCTTAAATGCAAATTGAAACAGGTGTTGCGCACACACATGTCCAAAGGACATGTGTGTGTGCAACATGCAACTTAGAAAAATGCTTTTAAAAGCATTTTTCTAAGTTTTTGCTATTTACCGAGAGGTCTGACCTCTCGGTAAATAGCGGCCCAAAATTGCATTTTCGCAATTTTAAAATGCTTCATGAATTGCATTTAACCCCTTCGCTGCTAGGCCTTTTCCCCTCCTGTGCTAAGCCTTTTTTTGGCGTTTTGGAGTAGTGCGCGCTTAGGCCCTTGTAACTTTTTGACCACATAAGGTATCCACGCCAAATTTGCGTCCTTTTCTTCCAACATCATGTGGATTCTAAAGGCGCCCAGGGTTTGTGGATTCCCTTGGAGGGATCCCATAAATTAACCAAAATATAGTGATTTTTTTGTTTTTTTCAGAAAAATGGGAAAAATGGGCTGCAAATGAAAGCCTCTGGGTTTTTTCCTGCAAATGGTATCACAAAAGGGTTTGTGGGGCTGAAATCTCCATTTTCTCAGCTTTCAGGGAATGACAGACTTTTGTCAGAGAACCGAAATTTTACACTCAGTTTTGGCATTTTTCTGGGACATAGCCTATTTTTGCTATTTTTAGAGCTTTCCACCTCCTTCCAGTTAATGGTAGAAATGAGTTTGAAAGCAATAATGGATCCTGGAAAGCTTTACATTTTTGAAAAGTAGACAAAAGTCTGAATTCAGAAAAGGGTCATTTGTCTAAATCCATGAAGGTTTCGTTATAGAAACTAACAGTTAGATATTGGAATATTTGAAATTTTGTTGAAAAAAACAGCCTTTTGTCTCAACGTTTTCACCTATAACTTTTTCTAATTTTGACAGCTCTTGGAAAGCAATATACCGTTACATTTGTTAGACCTTCCTGGTTGTGGGGATATATAGGACTTGTAGTTTCACCAAGAACCCGACGAACCCAGATCCAAAAACTGAGCAGCAACTTGCAATGGTATTTTTTCATTTACTGGGTATAGTGCACTTTGTCTTGGAAAATGTATACATGGAATAATCTGTATGAAAGACACCTATGTATTTCTGAATTGGGTACAAATTATAGAGTTCAGAAACAGTATATAATTGCACATTTTCAAAGTTGGGAATACTCATACTAGCATGAGAATTATTGGTCATTTTTCATAAAGATTTTTTTTTACACAATGTCTTTCATTGAAAGGGAGAAATGCATGAAAGCTCGATTGGTAATAACAGTTGATTTACAAATCTGAATTACCCCAAGTGTCCCGATAAAAACGGTACCTCACTTGTGTGGGTCGGCCTTGTGCCTGCGACAGGAAACGGCGCAAAATGCAACGTGGTCACACCTAAATTTAGCAGTTACAAATCGACCCTTTTTTGGCAAAGTGCCTACCTGTAGTTTTTGCACCCTAGCTCTGCCGGCACCTAGGGAAACCTAGCAAACCTATACATTTTTGAAAAGTAGACACCCAGGGGAATTCATGATGGGGTGACTCGACTGCCTACCACCAGGTTTTGTTACCCAGAATCCCTTGCAAAGCTAAGATTTTGACAAAATAAACACACTTTCCTCACATTTCTGTGGTGGAAAGTTCTGGAATCTGTGTGGATCAACAGATTTCCACCCACCCAGCGTTCCCCCAGGTCTCCTGATAAAAACAGTACCTCACTTGTGTGGGTCGGCCTTGTGCCTACGACAGGAAACGGCACAAAATGCAACGTGGTCGCACCTCAATTTCCCAGTGAAATTTTACGTTCTTTGGACAAAGAGACTACCTTTTGTTTTTGAGCCGTAGCTCTGTCAGCACCTAGGGAAACCTAGCAAACCTATTCATTTTTTAAAACTAGACACCCAGGGAAATTCAGGATGGGGTGACTCGTCTGCCTACCCCCAGGTTTTGTTACCCAGAATCCCTTGCAAACATAAAAATTTGACCAAAAAAACAAATTTTCCTCACATTTCTGTGGTGGAAAGTTCTGGAATCTGCGTGGATCAACAAATTTCCCCCCACCCCGCGTGCCCCCAGGTCTCCCTAAAAAAATGGTACCTCACTTGCGTGGGTAGGCATAGTGGCTGCGACATGAAACAGCGCAAAACGCAGCATGGTCGCACCTCAATTTCCCAGTGAAATTTAGCACGATTCGGACAAAAAGACTACCTTTTGTTTTTGCGCCGTAGCTCTGCCAGCACCTAGGGAAACCTAGCAAACCTATACATTTTTTAAAACTAGACACCCAGGGCAATTCAGGATGGGGTGACTCCTCTGCCTACCCCCAGGTTTTGTTACCCAGAATCCCTTGCAAACATAAACGTTTAACCAAAAAAACATATTTTCCTCACATTTCTGTGGTGGAAAGTTCTGGAATCTGCGTGGATCAACAAATTTCCACCCACCCAGCGTGCCCCCAGGTCTCCCAAAAAAAATGGTACCTCACTTGCGTGGGTAGGCATAGTGGCTGCGACATGAAACAGCGCAAAACGCAGCATGGTCGCACCTCAATTTCCCAGTGAAATTTAGCACGATTCGGACAAAAAGACTAACTTTTGTTTTTGCGCCGTAGCTCTGCCAGCACCTAGGGAAACCTAGCAAACCTATACATTTTTGTAAACTAGACACCCGGGGTTATTCAGGATGGGGTGACTCGTCTGCCTACCCCCAGGTTTTGTTACCCAGAATCCCTTGAAAACATAACAATTTGACCAAAAAAACACATTTTCCTCACATTTCTGTGGTGGAAAGTTCTGGAATCTGCGTGGATAAACAAATTTCCACCCACCCAGCGTGCCCCCAGGTCTCCCGAAAAAAATGGTACCTCACTTGCGTGGGTAGGCATAGTGGCTGCGACATGAAACAGCGCAAAGCGCAGCATGGTCGCACCTCAATTTCCCAGTGAAATTTAGCACGATTCGGACAAAAAGACTACCTTTTGTTTTTGCGCCGTAGCTCTGCCAGCACCTAGGGAAACCTAGCAAACCTATACATTTTTGAAAACTAGACACCCAGGGCAATTCAGGATGGGGTGACTCATCTGCCTACCCCCAGGTTTTGTTACCCAGAATCCCTTGCAAACATAAAGATTTGACCCAAAAAACACATTTTCCTCACATTTCTGTGGTGGAAAGTTCTGGAATCTGCGTGGATCAACAAATTTCCACTCACCCAGCGTGCCCCCAGGTCTCCCAAAAAAAATGGTACCTCACTTGCGTGGGTAGGCATAGTGGCTGCGACATGAAACAGCGCAAAACGCAGCATGGTCGCACCTCAATTTCCCAGTGAAATTTAGCACGATTCGGACAAAAAGACTACCTTTTGTTTTTGCGACGTAGCTCTGCCAGCGCCTAGGGAAACCTAGCAAACCTATACATTTTTGAAAACTAGACACCCAGGGCAATTCAGGATAGGGTGACTCGTCTGCCTACCCCCAGGTTTTGTTACCCAGAATCCCTTGAAAACATAAAAATTTGACCAAAATTACACATTTTCCTCACATTTCTGTGGTGGAAAGTTCTGGAATCTGCGTGGATCAACAAATTTCCACCCACCCAGCGTGTCCCCAGGTCTCCCGAAAAAAATGGTACCTCACTTGCGTGGGTAGGCATAGTGGCTGCGACATGAAACAGCGCAAAACGCAGCATGGTCGCACCTCAATTTCCCAGTGAAATTTAGCACGATTCGGACAAAAAGACTACCTTTTGTTTTTGCGCCGTAGCTCTGCCAGCACCTAGGGAAACCTAGCAACCCTATACATTTTTGAAAACTAGACACCCAGGGCAATTCAGGATAGGCTGACTCGTCTGCCTACCCCCAGGTTTTGTTACCCAGAATCCCTTGAAAACATAATAATTTGACCAAAATTACACATTTTCCACACATTTCTGTGATGGAAAGTTCTGGAATCTGCGTGGATCAACAAATTTCCACCCACCCAGCGTGCCCCCAGGTCTCCCAAAAAAAATGGTACCTCACTTGCGTGGGTAGGCATAGTGGCTGCGACATGAAACAGCGCAAAACGCAGCATGGTCGCACCTCAATTTCCCAGTGAAATTTAGCACGATTCGGACAAAAAGACTACCTTTTGTTTTTGCGCCGTAGCTCTGCCAGCACCTAGGGAAACCTAGAAAACCTATACATTTTTGAAAACTAGACACCCAGGGCAATTCAGGATGGGGTGACTCGTCTGCCTACCCCCAGGTTTTGTTACCCAGAATCCCCTGCAAACATAAAAATTTGACCAAAAAAACACATTTTCCTCACATTTCTGTGGTAGAAAGTTCTAGAATCTGCGTGGATCAACAAATTTCCACCCACCCAGCGTGCCCCCAGGTCTCCCAAAAAAAATGGTACCTCACTTGCGTGGGTAGGCATAGTGGCTGCGACATGAAACAGCGCAAAACGCAGCATGGTCGCACCTCAATTTCCCAGTGAAATTTAGCACGATTCGGACAAAAAGACTACCTTTTGTTTTTGCGCCGTAGCTCTGCCAGCACCTAGGGAAACCTAGCAAACCTATACATTTTTTAAAACTAGACACCCAGGGCAATTCAGGATGGGGTGACTCCTCTGCCTACCCCCAGGTTTTGTTACCCAGAAACCCTTGCAAACATAAAAGTTTAACCAAAAAAACATATTTTCCTCACATTTCTGTGGTGGAAAGTTCTGGAATCTGCGTGGATCAACAAATTTCCACCCACCCAGCGTGCCCCCAGGTCTCCCAAAAAAAATGGTACCTCACTTGCGTGGGTAGGCATAGTGGCTGCGACATGAAACAGCGCAAAACGCAGCATGGTCGCACCTCAATTTCCCAGTGAAATTTAGCACGATTCGGACAAAAAGACTAACTTTTGTTTTTGCGCCGTAGCTCTGCCAGCACCTAGGGAAACCTAGCAAACCTATAAATTTTTGAAAACTAGACACCCAGGGCAATTCAGGATGGGGTGACTCTTCTGCCTACCCCCAGGTTTTGTTACCCAGAATCCCTTGAAAACATAACAATTTGACCAAAAAAACACATTTTCCTCACATTTCTGTGGTGGAAAGTTCTGGAATCTGCGTGGATCAACAAATTTCCACCCACCCAGCGTGCCCCCAGGTCTCCCGAAAAAAATGGTACCTCACTTGCGTGGGTAGGCATAGTGGCTGCGACATGAAACAGCGCAAAGCGCAGCATGGTCGCACCTCAATTTCCCAGTGAAATTTAGCACGATTCGGACAGAAAGACTACCTTTTGTTTTTGCGCCGTAGCTCTGCCAGCACCTAGGGAAACCTAGCAAACCTATACATTTTTGAAAACTAGACACCCAGGGCAATTCAGGATGGGGTGACTCGTCTGCCTACCCCCAGGTTTTGTTACCCAGAATCCCTTGCAAACATAAAGATTTGACCCAAAAAACACATTTTCCTCACATTTCTGTGGTGGAAAGTTCTGGAATCTGCGTGGATCAACAAATTTCCACTCACCCAGCGTGCCCCCAGGTCTCCCAAAAAAAATGGTACCTCACTTGCGTGGGTAGGCATAGTGGCTGCGACATGAAACAGCGCAAAACGCAGCATGGTCGCACCTCAATTTCCCAGTGAAATTTAGCACGATTCGGACAAAAAGACTACCTTTTGTTTTTGCGCCGTAGCTCTGCCAGCACCTAGGGAAACCTAGCAAACCTATACATTTTTGAAAACTAGACACCCAGGGCAATTCAGGATAGGGTGACTCGTCTGCCTACCCCCAGGTTTTGTTACCCAGAATCCCTTGAAAACATAAAAATTTGACCAAAATTACACATTTTCCTCACATTTCTGTGGTGGAAAGTTCTGGAATCTGCGTGGATCAACAAATTTCCACCCACCCAGCGTGTCCCCAGGTCTCCCGAAAAAAATGGTACCTCACTTGCGTGGGTAGGCATAGTGGCTGCGACATGAAACAGCGCAAAACGCAGCATGGTCGCACCTCAATTTCCCAGTGAAATTTAGCACGATTCGGACAAAAAGACTACCTTTTGTTTTTGCGCCGTAGCTCTGCCAGAACCTAGGGAAACCTAGCAAACCTATACATTTTTGAAAATTAGACACCCAGGGCAATTCGGGATGGGGTGACTCGTCTGCCTACCCCCAGGTTTTGTTACCCAGAATCCCTTGAAAACATAAAAATTTGACCAAAAAAACACATTTTCCTCACATTTCTGTGATGGAAAGTTCTGGAATCTGCGTGGATCAACAAATTTCCACTCACCCAGCGTGCCCCCAGGTCTCCCGAAAAAAATGGTACCTCACTTGCGTGGGTAGGCATAGTGGCTGCAACATGAAACAGCGCAAAACGCAGCATGGTCGCACCTCAATTTCCCAGTGAAATTTAGCACGATTCGGACAAAAAGACTACCTTTTGTTTTTGCGCCGTAGCTCTGCCAGCACCTAGGGAAACCTAGCAAACCTATACCTTTTTGAAAATTAGACACCCAGGGCAATTCAGGATGGGGTGACTCGTCTGCCTACCCCCAGGTTTTGTTACCCAGAATCCCTTGCAAACATAAAAGTTTAACCAAAAAATTACATTTTCCTCGCATTTCTGTGGTGGAAAGTTCTGGAATCTGCGTGGATCAACAAATTTCCACCCACCCAGCGTGCCCCCAGGTCTCCCGAAAAAAATGGTACCTCACTTGCGTAGGTAGGCATAGTGGCTGCGACATGAAACAGCGCAAAACGCAGCATGGTCGCACCTCAATTTCCCAGTGAAATTTAGCACGATTCGGACAAAAAGACTAACTTTTGTTTTTGCGCCGTAGCTCTGCCAGCACCGAGGGAAACCTAGCAAACCTATACATTTTCGAAAACTAGACACCCAGGGCAATTCAGGATGGGGTGACTCGTCTGCCTACCCCCAGGTTTTGTTACCCAGAATCCCTTGAAAACATAAAAATTTGACCAAAAAAACACATTTTCCTCACATTTCTGTGGTGGAAAGTTCTGGAATCTGCGTGGATCAACAAATTTCCACCCACCCAGCGTGCCCCCAGGTCTCCCAAAAAAATGGTACCTCACTTGCGTGGGTAGGCATAGTGGCTGCGACATGAAACAGCGCAAAGCGCAGCATGGTCGCACCTCAATTTCCCAGTGAAATTTAGCACGATTCGGACAAAAAGACTACCTTTTGTTTTTGCGCCGTAGCTCTGCCAGCACCTAGGGAAACCTAGCAAACCTATACATTTTTGAAAACTAGATACCCAGGGCAATTCAGGATGGGGTGACTCGTCTGCCTACCCCCAGGTTTGTTACCCAGAATCCCTTGCAAACATAAAAATTTGACCAAAAAAACACATTTTCCTCACATTTCTGTGGTGGAAAGTTCTGGAATCTGCGTGGATCAACAAATTTCCACTCACCCAGCGTGCCCCCAGGTCTCCCAAAAAAAATGGTACCTCACTTGCGTGGGTAGGCATAGTGGCTGCGACATGAAACAGCGCAAAACGCAGCATGGTCGCACCTCAATTTCCCAGTGAAATTTAGCACGATTCGGACAAAAAGACTACCTTTTGTTTTTGCGCCGTAGCTCTGCCAGCACCTAGGGAAACCTAGCAACCCTATACATTTTTGAAAACTAGACACCCAGGGCAATTCAGGATAGGCTGACTCGTCTGCCTACCCCCAGGTTTTGTTACCCAGAATCCCTTGAAAACATAAAAATTTGACCAAAATTACACATTTTCCACACATTTCTGTGATGGAAAGTTCTGGAATCTGTGTGGATCAACAAATTTCCACCCACCCAGCGTGCCCCCAGGTCTCCCGAAAAAAATGGTACCTCACTTGCGTGGGTAGGAATAGTGGCTGCGACATGAAACAGCGCAAAACGCAGCATGGTCGCACCTCAATTTCCCAGTAAGATTTAGCACGATTCGGACAAAAAGACTACCTTTTGTTTTTGCGCCGTAGCTCTGCCAGCATCTAGGGAAACCTAGCAAACCTATACATTTTTGAAAACTAGACACCCAGGGCAATTCAGGATGGGGTGACTCGTCTGCCTACCCCCAGGTTTTGTTACCCAGAATCCCCTGCAAACATAAAAATTTGACCAAAAAAACACATTTTCCTCACATTTCTGTGGTAGAAAGTTCTAGAATCTGCGTGGATCAACAAATTTCCACCCACCCAGCGTGCCCCCAGGTCTCCCGAAAAAAATGGTACCTCACTTGCGTGGGTAGGCATAGTGGCTGCGACATGAAACAGCGCAAAACGCAGCATGGTCGCACCTCAATTTACCAGTGAAATTTAGCACGATTCGGACAAAAAGACTACCTTTTGTTTTTGCGCCGTAGCTCTGCCAGCACCTAGGGAAACCTAGCAACCCTATACATTTTTGAAAACTAGACACCCAGGGAAATTCAGGATGGGGTGACTAGTCTGCCTACCCCCAGGTTTTGTTACCCAGAATCCCTTGCAAACATAAAAATTGTACCAAAAAAACACATTTTCCTCACATTTCTGTGGTGGAAAGTTCTGGAATCTGCGTGGATCAACAAATTTCCACTCACCCAGCGTGCCCCCAGGTCTCCCGAAAAAAATGGTTCCTCACTTGCGTGGGTAGGCATAGTGGCTGCGACATGAAACAGCGCAAAACGCAGCATGGTGGCACCTCAATTTCCCAGTGAAATTTAGCACGATTCGGACAAAAAGACTACCTTTAGTTTTTGCGCAGTAGCTCTGCCAGCACCTAGAGAAACCTAGCAAACCTATACATTTTTGAAAACTAGACACCCAGGGCAACTCAGGATGGGGTGACTCGTCTGCCTACCCCCAGGTTTTGTTACCCAGAATCCCTTGAAAACATAAAAATTTGACCAAAAAAACACATTTTCCTCACATTTCTGTGGTGGAAAGTTCTGGAATCTCCGTGGATCAACAAATTTCCACCCACCCAGCGTGCCCCCAGGTCTCCCGAAAAAAATGGTACCTCACTTGCGTGGATAGACATAGTGGCTGCAACAGGAAACGGTTCAAATCGTACGGTGGTGAATTTACATTACCTTATTGCAAAACTACCTTGATTTTGGGGGGGGGCATCTGAGTTTGTGGCCCGGGGCTCGGTGGTATTCTTTGCAAAGTAGCAGACCCAAACAGTTCTGAAAACTAGACACCCGGGAGAGTCCAGGGAGGTATGGCATGTGTGGGTCCCCCAATGTTTTCCTACCCAGAACTCTTTGCAAACCTTAAAAATAGGTAAAAATAGCACTTTTCCAAACATTTTGGCGTGGGATCGCCGTGCCGGCAAAAAAGTCCTACCACCCTGCGTTCCCCTTGTTCTCCCGAGTAAAAGGATACCTCACTTGTGTGGGTGCCCCAAAGCAGAACACGCCAAAAATGAATTTTGAAAAAAGTAGTTTTTAGTCATATTTAAGTTTTACAAATTAAGCACCCCAGCCTGAGTCACATGCCTTTGGCCCACCCACACAAGTGAGGTATCATTTTACTCGGGAGAACAAGGGAAACGCTGGGTGGTAGGACATTTGTTCCGGCAGCGAGATCCCACCCAAAAAAGTATGGAAAAGTGGGTTTTTGGACCAAAATTTCAGGTTTGCAGGGGTTTCTGGGTAGGAAAACATTGGGGGACCCACGAATGCCATACCACCCTGGACTCCCCTGTGTGTCTAGTTCTCAGAACTGTTTGGGTTTGGTAGTTTCCAAAGATGCCTGCCAAGCCCCGGGCCAAAAGCTCAGGTGACCCCCTCAAAAAATAAGATTATTTGGCTAAAGGTAATGTTTTGGTCTCCACAGTATGAATTGGGCCTTTTCCTAAAGCAGCCGCTATGCCTACCCACGCAAGTGAGGTACCATTTTTATTGGGAGACCTTGGGGAACGCTGGGTGGGAGGTAATTTGTGTGAGCCCAGTGATGCAACGCTTTCCCACACTAAAACGTGTGAAAAAACTGATTTTTTCCAAGCAAAAAATGAGGTTTGCAAGGGATTCTGGGTAAAGGAACGTTGGAGGATCCACGCAAGCCATACCTCCTTGGAAGCCCCCGGGTTTCTACTTTTCAGAAATGTCTGGGATTGGTAGGTTTCTCTAGATGGCTGTCTCGCACGGGGCCAAAAACCCAGGTAACCCCTCTTGCAAAAGCTGGTGGACTTAACATTTTCACCATTGTTAAATTCACCAGCTTTTGCAAGAGGGGTTACCTGGGTTTCTGGCCCCGTGCGAGACAGCCATCTATGGAAACCTACCAAACCCACACATTTCTGAAAAGTAGACACCCGGGGGCTTCCAAGGAGGCATGGCTTGCGTGGATCCTCCAACGTTCCTTTACCCAGAATCCCTTGCAAACCTCAATTTTAGCAGAAAAAAAATCATTTTTTTCACACGTTGTAGTCTGGGAAAGCGTGGCATCACTGGTCTTACACAAATTACCTCCCACCCAGCGTTCCCCCAGGTCTCCCGATAAAAACGGTACCTCACTTGCGTGGGTAGCCATAGTGGCTGCAACAGGAAAAGGTCCAAATCTAACGGTGGTGAATATAAAATACCCTGAAGCAATATAACTTTGATTTTGGGGGGGGGCACCTGAGTTTTTGGCCCGGGGCTGGGTGGTATTCTTTGGAAAGTAGCAAACCCAAACAGTTCTGAAAACTAGACACCCGGGAGAGTCCAGGGAGGTATGGCATGTGTGGGTCCCCCAATGTTTTCCTACCCAGAACTCTTTGCAAACCTTAAAAATAGGTAAAAATAGCACTTTTCCAAACATTTTGGCGTGGGATCGCCGTGCCGGCAAAAAAGTCCTACCACCCTGCGTTCCCCTTGTTCTCCCGAGTAAAAGGATACCTCACTTGTGTGGGTGCCCGAAAGCAGAACTCGCCAAAAATGAATTTTGAAAAAAGTAGTTTTTAGTCATATTTAAGTTTTACAAATTAAGCACCCCAGCCTGAGTCATATGCCTTTGGCCCACCCACACAAGTGAGGTATCATTATACTCGGGAGAACAAGGGAAACGCTGGGTGGTAGGACATTTGTTCCGGCAGCGAGATCCCACCCAAAAAAGTATGGAAAAGTGGGTGTTTGGACCAAAATTTCAGGTTTGCAGGGGTTTCTGGGTAGGAAAACATTGGGAGACCCACGCATGCCATACCTCCCTGGACTCCCCCGGGTGTCTAGTTCTCAGAACTGTTTGGGTTTGGTAGTTTCCAAAGATGCCTGCCAAGCCCCGGGCCAAAAGCTCAGGTGACCCCCTCAAAAAATAAGATTATTTGGCTAAAGGTAATGTTTTGGTCTCCACAGTATGAATTGGGCCTTTTCCTAAAGCAGCCGCTATGCCTACCCACGCAAGTGAGGTACCATTTTTATCGGGAGACCTTGGGGAACGCTGGGTGGGAGGTAATTTGTGTGAGCCCAGTGATGCCACGCTTTCCCACACTAAAACGTGTTAAAAAACTGTTTTTTTCCAAGCAAAAAATGAGGTTTGCAAGGGATTCTGGGTAAAGGAACGTTGGAGGATCCACGCAAGCCATACCTCCTTGGAAGCCCCCGGGTGTCTACTTTTCAGAAATGTGTGGGATTGGTAGGTTTCCCTAGATGGCTGTCTTGCACGGGGTCAAAAACCCAGGTAACCCCTCTTGCAAAAGCTGGTGGACTTAACATTTTCACCATTGTTAAATTCACCAGCTTTTGCAAGAGGGGTTACCTGGGTTTCTGGCCCCATGCGAGACAGCCATCTATGGAAACCTACCAAACCCACACATTTCTGAAAAGTAGACACCCGGGGGCTTCCAAGGAGGCATGGCTTGCGTGGATCCTCCAACCTTCCTTTACCCAGAATCCCTTGCAAACCTCAATTTTAGCAGAAAAAAAATCAATTTTTTCACACGTTGTAGTCTGGGAAAGCGTGGCATCACTGGTCTCACACAAATTACCTCCCACCCAGCGTTCCCTCAGGTCTCCGGATAAAAACGGTACCTCACTTGCGTGGGTAGCCATAGTGGCTGCAACAGGAAAAGGTCCAAATCTAACGGTGGTGAATATAAAATACCCTGAAGCAATATAACTTTGATTTTGGGGGGGGGCACCTGAGTTTTTGGCCCGGGGCTGGGTGGTATTCTTTGGAAAGTAGCAAACCCAAACAGTTCTGAAAACTAGACACCCGGGAGAGTCCAGGGAGGTATGGCATGTGTGGGTCCCCCAATGTTTTCCTACCCAGAACTCTTTGCAAACCTTAAAAATAGGTAAAAATAGCACTTTTCCAAACATTTTGGCGTGGTATCGCCGTGCCGGCAAAAAAGTCCTACCACCCTGCGTTCCCCTTGTTCTCCCGAGTAAAAGGATACCTCACTTGTGTGGGTGCCCCAAAGCAGAACACGCCAAAAATGAATTTTGAAAAAAGTAGTTTTTAGTCATATTTAAGTTTTACAAATTAAGCACCCCAGCCTGAGTCACATGCCTTTGGCCCACCCACACAAGTGAGGTATCATTTTACTCGGGAGAACAAGGGAAACGCTGGGTGGTAGGACATTTGTTCCGGCAGTGAGATCCCACCCAAAAAAGTATGGAAAAGTGGGTTTTTGGACCAAAATTTCAGGTTTGCAGGGGTTTCTGGGTAGGAAAACATTGGGGGACCCACGCATGCCATACCTCCCTGGACTCCCCCGGGTGTCTAGTTCTCAGAACTGTTTGGGTTTGGTAGTTTCCAAAGATGCCTGCCAAGCCCCGGGCCAAAAGCTCAGGTGACCCCCTCAAAAAATAAGATTATTTGGCTAAAGGTAATGTTTTGGTCTCCACAGTATGAATTGGGCCTTTTCCTAAAGCAGCCGCTATGCCTACCCACGCAAGTGAGGTACCATTTTTATCGGAAGACCTTGGGGAACGCTGGATGGGAGGTAATTTGTGTGAGCCCAGTGATGCCACGCTTTCCCACACTAAAACGTGTGAAAAAACTGTTTTTTCCAAGCAAAAAATGAGGGTTGCAAGGGATTCTGGGTAAAGGAACGTTGGAGGATCCACGCAAGCCATGCCTCCTTGGAAGCCCCCGGGTGTCTACTTTTCAGAAATGTGTGGGATTGGTAGGTTTCCCTAGATGGCTGTCTCGCACGGGGCCAAAAACCCAGGTAACCCCTCTTGCAAAAGCTGGTGGACTTAACATTTTCACCATTGTTAAATTCACCAGCTTTTGCAAGAGGGGTTACCTGGGTTTCTGGCCCCGTGCGAGACAGCCATCTATGGAAACCTACCAAACCCACACATTTCTGAAAAGTAGACACCCCGGGGCTTCCAAGGAGGCATGGCTTGCGTGGATCCTCCAACGTTCCTTTACCCAGAATCCCTTGCAAACCTCAATTTTAGCAGAAAAAAATCAATTTTTTCACACGTTGTAGTCTGGGAAAGCGTGGCATCACTGGTCTCACACAAATTACCTCCCACCCAGCGTTCCCCCAGGTCTCCCGATAAAAACGGTACCTCACTTGCGTGGGTAGCCATAGTGGCTGCAACAGGAAAAGGTCCAAATCTAACGGTGGTGAATATAAAATACCCTGAAGCAATATAACTTTGATTTGGGGGGGGGGCACCTGAGTTTTTGGCCCGGGGCTGGGTGGTATTCTTTGGAAAGTAGCAAACCCAAACAGTTCTGAAAACTAGACACCCGGGAGAGTCCAGGGAGGTATGGCATGTGTGGGTCCCCCAATGTTTTCCTACTCAGAACTCCTTGCAAACCTTAAAAATAGGTAAAAATAGCACTTTTCCAAACTTTTTGGCGTGGGATCGCCGTGCCGGCAAAAAAGTCCTACCACCCTGCGTTCCCCTTGTTCTCCCGAGTAAAAGGATACCACACCTTAACAGAGTTACTCAAAAGTCAAACATTCAAGCACGGCTATCTATTCCTCAAAGACACACACATACAGGTTGGATTTGGCACGAGGGCGAGTGATGGTTCAGTACATAAAATTTTATTAACAAGATATTTCAAAAAAATGAAATGCTCTGTCAATAAATAAATGCATAAAAACTGAACCAGTGACTCGTAACTCGTGAGCTGTAAAGCCACGACAAGGCACCAACCGTTTTACAGGCCATTCACGCACCTTTCATACCTGATACAAACCAGACCATTGACACCATCCGAATGGAAAAGCAACGCATAACAACAATCACAATAAGGGGCAAGGTACACCCTACTGCAGAAAGAGAAAAAAAACAATTATTACTGCACACCCATCTAATCCGCAAGCACACACACATACTGGTTGGATTTGGCACGAGGGTGAGTGATGATTCAGTACATACAATTGTATACGCAAGTAATTTCACAAAAATGAAATACACTGTGCATAATTGAAAGTATGATAAACTGAACCACCGACTTACAGCTCGTGAGCTGTAAAGCCACGTCAAGGCACCAACCTCTTTACAGGCCATTCATACACCTTTCGTACGCGTGACACATACAAAACATTCACACCGCCAGCCGCGGACCCATCACATTCCAACACTCACACCAGCAAACAGCGCCATTCAAGGGTCCATCACTTTCACACGCCCACATTTCGGACACTGCAACTACACAAAATGATGGACTGTGTGGAGTGTCACTCAACTAGCAGTGTGTGTAGTGACCAACAGAAAGTAACTACTCACACACCACCTGCCGAGTGCCAGTCCACCCACACCACCATCCAAGCACCAGACCATGCACACCGCCAGCCAAACACCACTCAGCGCACACCGACAGCCAAGTACCACTCCACACACAACACCAGCCAAGCATCACTCCACGCACACCACCAGCCAAGCGCCACTCCACACACACCGCCAGCCAAGCACCACTCCGTGCACAGACAGCCAAGTACCACTCCATGCACACCACCAGCCAAGCGCCCCTCCACACACACCACCAGCCAAGCGCCACTCCACAAACACAACACCAGCCAAGCACCACTCCGTGCACAGACAGCCAAGTACCACTCCACGCACACCATCCAGCCAAGCGCCACTCCACACACACAGCCAGCCAAGCACCACTCCACACACACCGCCAGCCAAGCACCACTCCGTGCACAGACAGCCAAGTACCACTCCATGCACACCACCAGCCAAGCGCCCCTCCACACACACCACCAGCCAAGCGCCACTCCACAAACACAACACCAGCCAAGCACCACTCCGTGCACAGACAGCCAAGTACCACTCCACGCACACCGTCCAGCCAAGCGCCACTCCACACACACCGCCAGCCAAGCACCACTCCACACACACCGCCAGCCAAGCACCACTCCGTGACCAGACAGCCAAGTACCACTCCATGCACACCACCAGCCAAGCGCCCCTCCACACACACCACCAGTCAAGCACCACTCCACGAACACCACCAGCCAAAGACAAATCCAAACACAACACCAGGCAAGCGCCAAACCATGCACACAGTCAGACAATGGACACTACACGCAAACCAACATCATACTTTAGTTTTTTTTTAAATAAAAGAGAAACAAAAACAAATTGCAAATTGATACAAATCTACTAACTCGACAACTAAATCTAAAAAGACTACACAAATACAAACTTTGAAACTGAACAATAACTATTACAGAATAAAGACCAACCAGTTCACTTTACCACTCATTGATACTCCCAAAAATTATTTTGCGTGTGGTACAATCTAAAACAAGCAGGTACACACAGCCCGGGGTTTGAAGGGCAGTCGGGGCAGTACATGCGAACCTCCTTCCGCAAACCTCTTCGCCAACAGACTCTACATCTCCGACTGGGAAAGTCTTTTGAGGGTGTAGGAGGAATATGATCAGAAAAGTGGCGATCTTTCAATCTGGCAACATCCTCCACCACTCCAAATCTAGGAACACTTGCCTGTTCCACTAAAACAAGGCTGCCTATTACAAACTCCTGAAACTTTACAAAAGTCAACTTTGACTGGGGACAAGATTTCTGGAACACAATAAAAGCATTAAAGGTTGCCGAGTGGAAAAGATGGATAGCCAACTTCTTGTACCAAATGTAAGCCTTACGAAGAGCAGCATACGGTTCCAACCTCTGATCAACTCTGTCAACACCACCCATGTACTTATTGTAGTCCAGTATGCACACAGGTTTGCGCACTTCTGCAACCTGACCCCAAACATTCCGCGGTTCAGTGCTTTCATCATGTATTGTAGTCAACATGTAGACATCTCTCCTGTCTGTAAACTTCACAGCTAGAAGCTCCTCACAACGCAAAGCACTGCACTGTCCCCGAGCAAGCTTTCGACAAACAAGTTCTTTTGGGAAACCTTTACGGTTTGAGCGGATTGTGCCACACGCAACAGTGTCCACTTTGGCCAATTCCCTGAACAACCGCACACCAGTGTAGAAGTTATCGACATACAAATGATGGCCTTTGTTAAAAAATCCACGACCAAGTTCCCACACAATTTTCTCAGTCACTCCAAAAGTCGACGGACAACCAGGGGGGTTAATCCTGGATTCCTTACCAGTGTACACCCTTAAATTAGAGACATATCCAGTCTCACTGTCACACAGCATATACAGTTTGATTCCATGGCGTGCCCTCTTACTAGGAATGTATTGCCGAAATACCAAGCGGCCCTTGAACAACAGCAAAGACTCATCCACTGCAATTTCTTTCCCAGGATAAAAGATCTCAGAAAATCGATCAACCAAATGATCAATGACAGGCCGAATCTTGAAAAGACGGTCACAATCAGGGTGATCTCGTGGCAAAGCAAGACTATTGTCAACAAAATGCATCATCCGCAGCAGAAGCAAATACCTATCACGAGTCATGACTGCCGGAAATATAGCTGTTGCCATCAAGGGACTAGTAGACCAATATGAAGCCATTGATGGTTTCCTAAGCTAGCCCATCAAAAGAGTTAAACCCAAAAACTTTTTCATCTCCTCCAAATGGGTGGGAGTCCACCGGGTAGCTCTAGCGTGGGGCTTAAGGCTGGCACTGTTCACCCTCAAAACAATTTCAGCATACAAATTAGTCTGCTCTACAATCTCTGCCAAAACACATTATCCATAACCAACTTGAAAAAATCAATAGGCAAAAAGTTTTCAGTGTTCACCCTACACCCTGGAACACCAGTAAATTCAGGCAATGCCGGCTGCACCATGCCTGGTGCAACCCAGAGGTCAGAACTTTCATCGTCAAGTCTTGCAGCCGCAGGCCGCCGCCCAGCTAACTCTTGTCTCACAACAGCAACTGGAAGTCTAGCAGCCCCAGGCTGCAGCCCAGATGTCTCTTGCCGCACAATTGGCACATCACTGTCCTCCGCAACCACAGGCACAACCATGTCCTCCAAAACTGTAAACACAGCAATGTCCTCCCCAACCACAGGCACATCATCCACACCAAAAGTAGCTTCATCAGCACTCAAAGTGTCTTCATCATCAGATGAAGCCATGTGCAGAGAAAACTCACTACCTGAATCTTCACCTCCCACCTCTGGCTCAGAATCAGAGTCAGACTCTGGACCATGGTCAGAGGAAGAATCAAAAAGCATTCCAACAACTTGCTGAGCAGTAATCCGGCGGCTAGCCATTATCCTTACAAATAAAGGAGTCTGCACAAACAACTCAACAACCCCAACACTGCGCAAAGTAAGATAAAAATGTAAGACTTTTTCACCAAAAAATATATTTAGAAAAAATATACAATTCACTTACAAGACACAACTACACTCACCAGCACCTACTCTGCAAAGACACAGCAAATAGGCAACGATATCCCACTAGAAAGAAGAAAAAAAAAACCTTACATCTACAGAAGGACACATCAAAAACAAATGCAAAACATGTTTTACAATCACAACAAACAGCAACAACACATACTCGTATTACTACACACTTTGCAAAATAAACAATTACATTACAATTGAACAAAAAAAAGGTCTCTTACCAAACACATGCAACTACAGAAACAGCAGAACAACAGAACCACCAGTAACAGAACCGCACACTGCAACAATCTAAAGAGAAAAAAAAAACAATACACATTAGAAGAAACAAAAACAACACACATTACAACAGGCTATGTCACAGGGTATGTCACAAATGGGGTGTCTGCCCCCAAGGGGGGAAGATTATAAATCATTATAAACGTGGGCCCCCTGGAAGCAACCCTACGGAGGGCAGAGAGGCCAAATAAAGACACGGCAGAACATACTGAAAACAAATGGGCCCAAGGAAGCAACCCTTGGCCAAGGGGTCGCTCCCTATAAAAAAAATAACCCTGGAGTCTAGTGGGCTTTTCTATTCCCCCCCAGAAAAGTCTAAAAAAATATTAGGGCCACTAGGAAGTGACCCTTCCCCAAGGGGTCGCTTCCTTTTCAAATAAAAAACAAATCCCTGGTGACTAGTGGGCTTTTCTGCTCCCCCTGGGTGCAGATCGGCTGAAAAAACGGCCGATCTGCCCCAGGGGGGGCAGAAAAGTCTGAAAAATATTTTATCCCCCTAAGGAAGCGACCCTTGCCCAAGGGGTCGCTTCCTTTATAAATAACAAACAATCCCTGGTGTCTAGTGGGCTTTTCTGCCCCCCCTGGGTGCAGATCAGCCAAACAAAACGGCCGATCTGCCCCAGGGGGGGCAGAAAGTCTAAAACATTATTAGGCCCCCTAAGGAAGCGACCCTTGCCCAAGGGGTCGCTTCCTTTATCAATAACAACCAATCCCTGGTGTCTAGTGGGCTTTTCTGCCCCCCTGGGTGCAGATCGGCCAAACAAAACGGCCGATCTGCCCCAGGGGGGGCAGAAAAGTCTAAAAAATGATGTGGCCCCCCAAGGAAGCGACCCTTGCCCAAGGGGTCGCTTCCTGCACAGATAAACATTGGCAAACACAATCCCTGGTGTCTAGTGGGCTTTTCTGCCCCCCCTGGGTGCAGATCGGCCAAACAAAACGGCCGATCTGCCCCAGGGGGGGCAAAAAAGTCTAAAAAATGATATGGCCCCCTAAGGAAGCGACCCTTGGCCAAGGGGTCGCTTCCTGCACAGATAAACATTGGCAACACACAATCCCTGGTGTCTAGTGGGGCATTCCTGGTGCACGATCGCGACGCTGTGCGCGATCGTGCACCAGGAATGCCGTGCATTGGGACATCAGGGGAGAGGAAACACAGTTTCCTCCCCCCCGATGCCTCAAGGCACCGAAAAACGGCCCCCCCGCCCCACCGGAGCACCGAACACCCACCTCTGTGCTGGATGCGCTGGAAAGAAATGGCTTCCAGCGTGTCCAGCGCTTCCTGATGACGTCGGCGCGCGCTGTGCGCGCTGACATCACCAGGAAGCGTGGGGGGGGGCCAGGGGGTGGCAGCGGAAAGTCTTCCGCTGCCACCCCAGCTAAAATCCGCACGATCGATGCCCCAGGGGGGGAGCGCCAGCGCTCCCCCCCAGGGCTGTACTGATGACGGAGCGGTTCCGTCATCAGCACAGCCCAACCGATGCTGATGACGGAACCGCTCCGTCATCAGCATCGAAGGGGTTAAGGAATCTCAAATAGAGATTCCTTAAATTCAATTCTTCGCAAATGTGCGAATTCTTAAATAGCGAATTTTGCATTTGGGATGATGAATCCCAAATGCAAAAATTGCACTCGCAAAAGGCAAGATTCTGAGAATCTTGCCCTTTGCGAGTGCAATTTAGCTTGATGAATCAGGCGGCTAGCCCTCGTAGATATTGAGCATTATTAAGAATTATAATATTCATTCCCCTGCACCAGAGTAAACTCCGGAGGGGACGTTTCGGATGCCTTTTCATTGCATAGGGGAATCCGACCAGGGTGTCTTCAATCACCTTCCTCTTTACTCTCACCATGGAACCAATAGCAGTGAGGCTCTGCATGGTCTTGCTCCTCTGGGGGAACACCAGAGGAGAGAACACTCATGTCATTTCCCTCTACGCTGATTATGCCCTGGTGTATTTAACCCATTCAGAATATTCCGTCCCGATATTCCTTGGGGCAATGCACAAATATGGCAAGCTCTCTAGCCTCAGAGTCAATCCCTTAAAATCCACCCTTTTTCATTGGGGGACCTTGCAGGCATACCATTGGGTGCGCTTCCCTTAACAGAGCTTTCTTGGGTATCTAAAGGAGGGAAATACTTGGGAATTGGACTGGCCCATGCCCCCCAATCCATTTTTAGTCTGAACTTCGGGAGGATAATAGACTGTCTCCAGACATCTGTCCATTTCTGTAAAGAACTTCCCCTCTCCTCAAGGGGTAGAGTTGTGATCACCAAAATGATCGTACTTACCAGGTGCCTATATGTCTTCCAGGGGACTCTTTTTATGATAAAAAGATGCTCTTTCAAAATCCTTGACAGTCTTATGGTGGAACTGCTTTGGTCCAACACACAGAAGTGTGTGGATCTCTCTACCCTTAAACGCACCTGGTGACGTGGAGGTCTTGATGTCCCCCAGCTAGAACTGTACTATATGGCAGCACATCTTCTGCACACTGTCCACTGGTTAGATTCAGGGGATAATTGGGAGAAAAACGCAGTTCAAGGCTCATATGGGGAAAACCTTCCTCCCGATACTCCTGATGAAGGGCACAAAAGTGGCACTGGAAACACCATTCCCAGTGCGCTTGGTATGTGAGGTTTGGGAGGGAGCAGTTACAATGGTATTGCGTGGAGCACCGTACACATTGATTATGTCCTTATGGTTTCTCCAATCTTTAAAAAAAATAGCAGAGTCCGTGTCCGTCCAAAGATGGAGAGATAAAGCTGTAACTCCCCCGGAGACCTCTAGCCCGGTGGACGTTTCATCACACAAGATGACGCTATTATGTCCTTTGACTTAGGGAGGGGACAATTCCTACATTATGCAAAGATCTTGGCGACCACCCGAGATCTTAGCCATCATTCCCAGATGCACCCACTCCTTCCGACACCTTAATGACCCTACTAACAACAACTGGGGGCAGATTTCTAACATCTGCAAGGCCCACAGGGCAGATATCCCCCATTCCGTGCTCCAGCTACAGGCTAAATGGGAGGAAGATCTGGGAGACCCCGTGCCTTCTAAAGATTGAGCAAAAGCTCACAAACGTGTTAAATTGGTCAGCTCAAATGCTAGGTTTAAATTAATATAATATAATTATATTCATCAAATCTATCTCTCCCCTAAGACCCTAGATATCATCTACACCAAACCCAGTGATGCTTGCCAATGCCGAGGAACACCCAAGGCTGATTTTATAAACATCGTTTGGTCCTTCCCCTCCCTGATCCCGTACTGGGAGTCTGCTGTGAAAGACATTAGCAAAGCTACCAGATGGAACATTCCACTTGATATGAAACTAATTCTGTTGGGCTTGATCCCTTCTGGCCTCCCAGAAGAAACTCAGAAGGAAATGTATCCTACTCTGTCTCCTGCTTGCTAAGTGCTGAATTGCTATTCAGTGGCTGAGCTCACATCCCATAAAGCATGCGGACTGGCTTAGAGTTGTTCTGGAATGGGTGACCGCTGAGGTGGTCCGTATGAAGCATGTACACAGGGATGTCAGACTAATGGACAGCCTATAGGCATGGGTAGTCATACTCCCTGACCTCAAGGAACACACAAAGGAGTCCTTCATGGAAGGGAGTCATCTGCTTCAGTGTGACAGACCGGAGGTATAGGACACAGAGATGAACGCATTCTTTCCTGCACTCATGCCCCCTTTTTTCAATCTCTTTTTCCCTCTCTCCCCTATTTAATGACTCATGAATCAGCCATAAACAGCTGTCTCTTTTTTGATAGGAGGTGACCCATCACAAGAGAAGAGGAGGGGTGCGGGAGGTAGGGAATTGTTGAGAACTCCCTGTTTTATTGATCTTGGGAATATTGTGCCAAAAATGGGTTATACCCTACTATTGTTTATCTCACTGTCTCCTATCCTAGAAAACTTCCTTAAAGATAATTTAAAGAAAAAAAACACCATAACATCTCCCCAGATATTATGGGTCCGCCCAGAACCACGAAGGTCCTAGAGCACATAACATCAATATGCTACAGTTCCTCTTTTGTTAAATAAAAAGTGACTGACGTCACTAAAATCACATTTCCACAATTAGTCGACGAGGTGCTCGCATTTGTCTGCTGGCTCGGCTGATCGAGGTCCGTCCTGATCGGGCAACAGCAACATAGGCTACGGCACTTGAGCCGGTCCTACTGGCAGGAATGCCTCATATATGGTTTTAGGACTTGACAACTGTTCTGGTAGGTGTTTAAAATGTAATCTATCCAGAGTGATGGATTGTCCATGGCGATTTGCTGTCACCATATGTCCCATACTCACCACAACGTGTAACAGATCAGCGGCAAAGGGAGTGTCTATTTTCCATCTCCGTATCTGCTTAACTAGTACTCAGTCTCCTTCATCAAAGACTATCTCCTGGGCATTGCAATGCTGATCTACATACACTTTCATTTTTTTTTCGAGTTGCGTCAGTATCTTGAACCTTGTCGGCCTTTACTGATTGATCTAGGATCCACTGAGGTAGTTTTGTTCTAATGGCTCTCCTAAATAGCAAGGTTGCTGGACTTTCGCCAGTTGTTGAGTGAGGGGTTGATCAATAGGCTCAGAGGGCCTGGCACAGGGCTTCGTTTAGTTCAGTTCCCTGCATGGACACTTGACGAATAACCCTCTAGAGAGTGCCCATGAATCGTTTCACTACACCACTGGCTTGGGGTCAGAGGAATATACTCTTTTGGTGTTTGACATTGAGTCGGAAAAGAAATTCTTTGAACTATTTGCTGTTAAAAGGTAGTTCATTATCAGATTTGAGGGTTTCAGGGATGACCAACGTTGCAACAATGTCCTCAAGTCATTCTATGACTTTGTCATGAGTTGTCGAATATAATTCTTCCACCAAAGGAAAACATGAATATTTGTCTATGGTGCTTACTACAACCTTCTTCTTTTCGCGAGTTTCCTGAGTAACACTCTCCTCCAAGAAGAAGACAACCTAGAGGAAAAGAAGAAAGCCAGGGAAAGAAGACCGCTACTCTTGTTAAATGACCCCTATCCATCTCTACTTGCAATAAAATCCGCCAACATTGAAAAATACATTCAGCCTCCTTGTTTCTTCTTCCGACCATCCCTCCCACAGATGTGCTGCCCTTTGACCAAGGATTTTAGCCTGATCAACGCTAGAAGGAAAGGCATTAGATAGCACTCACGGCTGCACCATAGGATCATCCCTAGAACTAAAAGGGCCTGTGCATGGCCTACAGTGCATGACTGGCAAAGAACTCTAAACCCTGTGAAGAGGCCTCCAATGGTAAAATCTTAAAGGACGGTTAACTTCATACAAGTTCATTACCTAAGGTTAATAGCCATATTTATGATATAATTCCCACTCAGAATTTAGATATTGTATTCCTCTTGTAAACATCTATCAATGCATCCTCCATGTGAGATAATGCCCTGGCTGTTTCCACAGGCTACTCAATGTTATACCAAGACTATCCCTTATGGGAGAGACCCAGCCTTCCAGATATTTTAAGATCATGTTTTACATGCAAATTGATTAGAGACAACAATTTAGACTAAGCTGAAAGTGTAATCTTATTAGTTCCTTCTCAGGGTCCAGATTTATTGACCGTTGACCATCACATTATTATCCATTGAGCTCTAGTTGACGGGACTGACCAGAATGTTAGCAAAAACGTTACTTTGCTTGTACATTTTAGTATACATTGGGATAATGATAATATATCCTATATAGGTATCTTTTGAGACTTATTATGCACCTTAAACTTAAGACAACTAACTTCCTCAAGTAAAGAGCTGGACACGTATTAGACCTCATATTTTTAAAAACTGATAGTCTTCTAGTTAATGAATAGGTTCCTCTCACATCAACAGATCATCTAGTTTTGGTGTTGTTTAATGTGTTGGTGGGGTTCCTCCCTTTCCATTAACTACGATATGTCCTTGAAAAGGGTAGTTACAAGTAGTTTAATGTGACAAGGGAAGGTTTAGAAAACACCACAAATAATACCTTCTGTCTGATGTAATACAATCGAATCTAATGCTAATTTATTCAGGTTTTGTACTGCCCCAACCTATATCACTATTGACCACTACTGCTCTTTACAAATGAAGCAGGTCGAATCGGAACAAGATTTTAGTGCCCTAGTTCACAGAAGAGCTGGAGTACTAATTTACATACTCTGAAATGCTTTCCTGGACAGGTCCTCAATATTTTTTCAACCTTTCCCTAAAGCATATTTTCTTAGTTATCACCATTCTTTTGATCATATTTATAATTTCCCAATGATGAGTATTTAGGGGGCCTATTTATTACCCCAGTTTGCGTCGCTCTTCCACCATCAAATGTGGTGCCAGAGTGACCTAAACCTTACATGTGATTAATGAAGTCATGCAGGGCAATTTTTCTTTTTTTTTTAAACTTTTCTTTTTTGATTTTCAATGGAACAGTGTAGTAGTAGATAGGCATTTTATGATTAGACACAGTACTCTGACATTGAGTTACATTGCAGATCACATATCACAGATAAGTAGTATTAGAGGGTTCTACCATAGTTTGACGTTTGCTTGTAATAGTTTTGGCGTCAATAAATTACTATAAATTCTTTATGATGATATAGGTTTATTACCAGACTCATAACATACTTTACAGACCAGGCTAATAATGTAGTACATTCCATTCAATATTTCCTGTGGGGGAATGTTAAGTTGCAATGGTGACGTATACAGAGTGCAGTCCAGTGGGGAATACGTCTCGTGTGAGGCCTATTTCTGATGCCAATGGGTAGTCTTGTGACCTTGAAGGTACGGCCTCAGGGATCATTCGCTGTTTGTTCGCTGTCTGGGATATCTCATGGATGTGTAATAAGATAGCTTGTAAGGGGTCCCCAAATGTCCCGAGGTTGGGAGTAGCTCTGAGTATGTAGAAAATTTCTCTTGGCAGAACACTAAGTCGTTGAGCCAGTCCTTAAATTTGGGTTCCTTCCCCCTCCCCCAGTGGCACACCACACGACGTTTGGCCATCAAAAATGCAACGGCTATATAACGTCTATGTAGAACTGGAAGTAGCTTGGTATAACCCAATAGAGCCATCAGCAGGGTGCACTCTATATCAGGTGACATCATCAATGTTATGGCATCAAAGACTTGGTTCCAATAGTCCTACACTTCTGGCAGCACCATGCCAGATGTAGGAAATCTGCCCCTGGGGATTTGCACGTGTCACATCTTTCAGAGTCCTTAAGTTTATATTTATGCATCTTGACTGGGGTGTAATACAACCGGTGAAGGAATTTGTAATGCATGATGCGCAATCTGCTGCTGGCAGAGATGTGCTCAGTTTGGGAGCAACAGTATTCCCATTGGTCATCCGACAGTTTATAGCCCGATTCGGAATTCCAGTGTGCACGTGAGATGGACGTAGGCTTTACCCTCTGTGTATGCCCTGTGTGATACATTGGGGAGACGAGATGTCCCAGGGATGTGGTGCTTAGCATCAAGTGTAAGGGTGCGAGAATGGGTGGCTCTAAAGGAAACTCTTAGGTAACTGCCCAGACACCCTGTCGGAGTCGTATGTATAAAAAAAGTCCAAGGGAGATGGGTGAAGCTCCTGAAATATTTGCTCAGACGTTCCGAATTGTCCATTGTGGTATAGATCCCCCCATGTGGCGATTTGGTCTTTTCTTTAAATTTGTGGAACGTCGCTTCGTGGAGAAGGGGCATTTTGGGGTGGTAAGAGAGTGGGAGCAATGGTGAGTACAGCATGGGGCTTTGCAGCATATGACATAGTCGGTGACAAAAATTTATAGCACATGTGACTGTAGTAGGACTTGTGTCTCTGGGGCTAGATTTGGCACAAAGCATGCCGTCTATAGGTAAAATGTCAGCCAACCAGTGCTCAGCCGCAACTTGTGGCATATACCGCGGTGGGTGCACCCAATAGTGGGCATAATGAGCTTGTGCACCGAAGTAGTATTGCTCAAAATTGGGGATCTTAAAACCCCCTTGAGAATACGGCTGGGGGAGTATATTCCACTGCAGTCTCGGCTATTTGCCCCCCATACCAGTCGTATCATCTCGGGTGGAGTGTCTTGAAAAAATACCCCCCCAGGGAGAATGGGATATTTCAAAATAGATACAGCAATTGTGGAAGTATTACCATCTAAATTAAGGATGCTCTTCCCGCAAGCAAGAGTGGTAGGGAGATCCAACGGTTGACATAACCAGTGATGCGTTCCAGAGCAGTGCCGTAATTTAGGCGCATCATCTCCTCTCTGTCTCTAGAGATGCGAATACCCAGGTAACGCAGGTCAGAGTCGCACCACTCCAGCGGATAATCTAGTGGGAAGCACGATGTCGCTGCCGTCAGAGGAAAAATGTGGGATTTCCCCCAATTAATCTGGACACCTGACAGTCTCCCAAATATGATAAACTCCCTAAGAACAGGGTTCAGGTTCTGTTGTGGGTCACGTATATATAGAGTAATATCGTCCGCGTATAAGGATATAAAGATCTGGTGTAGGTTGCAGTGGAATGCCTTATCTTGGTGGCTCTGTCTCAGCCTGGCCGCCAGTGGCATGACCGCCAGGGCAAAAAGGTGGGGGGACAGCGGGCATCCCTGCCTAGTGCCTCTGGTGATCGAGATGGCCTGTGACAAATGACCGTTTATTAGGATCTTGGCAGTAGGCAATTGATACAAAAGTTGAATCCAAGAGAGAAATAGAGGCGGGAAGCCCATGCGTCTCATCACTCCGAATATGTAGTCCCATTCAACAGAGTTGAATGCCTTAGTGGCATCCAAAAATATGGTCACCAGAGGCAACTCGGGTGCAACATTATTGAGTATTGAAAACAGGGTTCGTAAATCGTGGGATGTAGCTCTCCCTGGTACAAAACCCGATTGATCGGGAAGGATCAATTTTTCCATCAGGAGACTGAGACGATTAGCTATCAACTTGGCCAGAATCTTTGTGTCACAGTTAAGGAGGGATAATGGTCTATATGAATCGCAATGGAGGGGTGATTTCCCGGGCCACGCAGGGCCAATTGTGTGGTCCTGAGTGGTTCCGTAAATTTTGCCTTACTCTGCACTGGGAAGGCATTCCGTAGACACTGCATGAATGTTCCCATGCAACTGCTATGATTTTTACGCATATCCAGATTTACCCGAACTGGTGGACGTTCGATTGCGCCAAAATGATACGCTTTCTCAGGTGGGCCATAATGAGGAGAAAAATCTCTATTTCTCAACAATACCTCTTCTTTTTATAAGTGCTGGGTTTTACAGCACTCATGGAAAGAGGGATATGCCTCTCACAATTGTTTTTGTGAAGCAAAGTGTCCCTTTCTGAACAAAAACAATCCTGAAGGCATTCCTATGGTGCTAGGATGCCCGCATTGATGCTAGGCTGCCAAAAGGGCACCAGTGCAGTTGAAAAGGCAGGATTGTGCTGAATTGCCAAAATACGGTGCATTTCCCTTTCCCTGTCATGCAGCACAGCAAGGTGACTTGCTGTGCTGCATGACAAGTTTGCAAATAGGACCCCTGGTGACTAGAACATATCAGAAAGTCATTCAAACATCAACATGTTAAATGCTGCACGATAAAGAGATCCATTTCAGCATATCAAGGTGAGTAACCATCTGAAGTGCACAAGCTTATACTGTAGATAACATATATTAGTTACATCTTCCAGTAACAACATTGTAGTTTTCATGTAATTTCCAGCAGAGAAAAAGGGAGAGAGAGTAAGGGGGGTTGTAACCGAAATTGAACGATTACTGAATCACGAATTTCCACTTAACACTTTTGTCAGAAATTAATCATTTCAGAGTAAAACTAATAGTTTATCGATTGGTTCAGACTTTAAAGGACAACTAAATTCAAAACTTGGCAGAGACAAATTATCAGGGAAAATACATAGGCGTTAATGTTCATGTCATTGTAAATTCAGCGAGAGACCTCTTAATCTGTGGATTGTGTGTTTATGGTGCCTATAGAGGAAAGAGCTATGGAGAAGCAGTTTTGAGTTTTCTTGAATGTATTCATTTGGAAAGGGCTAATTGCAAATGATGCAAACATAAGACAATTCAATATTCAAATATGTTTATTCACACGTCGTCCTTGGCTGATCGTCGTCTTTATAATCGAGCTATGGTTCTGGTTCTGGTTCTGGTTCAGGTCAGGGTAATAGACCCTTTTTCAACTTCAGTGCAGGAGTCATTCATGTATTGGGGATTTTCGGAAAAATTCACACAGTAGTCCGTTAGCTGCAGCTTCCAACTTTCATGTAGAGTTCCACTTATTCTAGTTCAGTGTTTAGGCAAAGCAACTGTGGTTTAAACAATATGCTGCTCAGGAGGCTTCATCTCTCTAAGCGAATTAACGCTTAAAATAATGAACAAAAACTTACAAGAGCCACGTCGCCGTGTTGAGAGCAGTCTCGATGGCAGAACATGGAACAAGAAAGTCCTAGATTTGTGAAGAGAATAAGGGTGAATCAAGAGCCAGTAAAGGACACACCAAAATGTGTTTCCCTACCTATTTAGAGTAAAAGTAATATTATTCACTGTAATCCGGAAATAAATCGACCAGGCCTATGTCAAAGCAGCTATTTGATTTTCTTTTTAAATATTATTGTAATACAATTAAACCAGGCATTTAATTTAACATAACAGACATGTCAGCCATTTTACACGTCTTTATACCATGCACATAATTCTTTGGTGTACCGTGCCGCATCTCTGAAGCGCATATTTATTACCTATTAGCAGTTACATAGTGTCATCATTCGATGAGCAAGGCATAGTCCCTCTCCCCCTTCCAGCTTGATCACAAAATATATTGGGGCAGATTTATGAAGGCCTTGCGCCGCCGGTGCGTCACTTTTTCCCATGTTAAAAATGACGCACCGGCGGCGCAAGGCCTTCATAAATCTGCCCCATTGAGTCTGATGTCATCACTTTACCCCTACTCACAGGGGCCCTTTAGTTTTTTTCATCTCAGATTTCCACCCAACGTCCCCACATCTTCAGGGTCGCAGTTGGCAATCCGGCACCTACCCATAGGGTTGTTTGCAGCATGAACCTTTCTTGTGTCCCATCCCATTTCTTTGAGGACCTTATGCCACATTCGGATCACTGCCATCATGGCGGGGGGAGCTCATCCTCCACTTTTCCCCCTATAACATACGTTATGTGAATACCCCTTGAACCCCACTTTTCAATCCATTCTATATGCTGGGTAGTCTAAAGTCTAAATATCTATATCCCCATTTATTTGTTGTACAGAGTTGGGAGGCTTCCCAATACTTCTGCACGGAGTGCAATAACCCCTTCATATGTAGACCTCTGCAGTGTTTTGAGTGATATTCGAGGTGGTTTCTCTGACGAAACACGTGTCGGCTGGCTGTGTGTGTGTTTTGCTTGATGACCAATTACAGAAAGAAAAAGACTTCAACGTTGGATTTGTTGCTTTTGCTTTCGAATCATATGAACATTTTTGTATTGTTATATTGTATGAGTGCGCAGGTCTGCTGCTATTTGTATTTGTGTTTGGGTTTGCCTTCACAGATTAAGGGGTTTGAGGGCCTCCCCTTCCCTGTCAGCACCATACCAAATTGTGTCCACTCTAATATCTTACGTAAATACTAGCTGAGTGCCACTACTTCCTGTCTACTAAAACTCTGTTCACTTTAGCAATGTCTCTGGCCTTTATTTCTCTCATTGACCAGGCGAGAAGTTTCCTGGCCTTGTCTCCTATTTTGTATATCTGATGTTGTTTTGACAAATATGTCGTTTTAACCTTGTCAATCACTAGTGATTGGTAATCCTCCCTTTTAGTCAGTATAGTCCTTGTCTTGTCTTCCATAGGTTGCTTAATGTATTCTTCATCTAGGCGTAGGAGGTTGTGTTCCACTTCTACAGTGTGGGTCTCTCTCCCTCTCCTTTTTATTTCCCAGTTCACCTTTTATAATTATCCCCAGCTTAGTGGACTTGAGTGCATCAAGTAGGAACCCTGCATACCCTATCTGTGTTATCTAAAAAGTAGTATTCTGTGGCCTCCTTGAAATTCTTCACCCCTGCAGGGAACATCAAGTGCCCTACCTCGATTCTATGTTCTTCCTGCATTGCTTGTTCGGATATAGGACAGTGTGGCAAAAAATAGTAAGTGGCATGATATCCCTCTTGCCAAGAATTCCACACATGATAACCTCCTCACACCCATATGTGGGATGAACAAATAATCTATGTGGGAGTGGGAGTCATGCAATCACGAGTAAAAGAAAAACATCTATCTCTGGGATGCAGGCTCCTCAAGATGTCTGTGAGGCCGATCGCTTGGCTAAATTTTGCCAGGCTAGAGGTCTAGGTTGGGGGCCCTCTTTGGGGCAGAATATATCTAGCCGTGGGTGAGTCACCATATTGAAGCCTCCCCCTAATATGTTTAGTGCAGATGGAGTTTCAGCAAGTAAGTTTATGAGGGTGGTCAGGGTATCATTCTGTAAAGCTGGGGGAGGGTGTAAACATTAGTTAATATAATGTGATCTCTCTACCAATCACCCAGGACTGCAGTGTATCTTCCTATGGATTCTGACCATGTCTTAGGGGCTGATTACGATGACGTTGAACCCGTCATCGATGCACCATTGGCTTTGGAGATAGCAATCAGTAAAGTAACCAGCCTGGGGTGATGTTGTAGCTTCACTCGCAAGTGGGGGTAGAGGGTAACCTCACAGTGTGGAGAGGCTTTGTCGTGGTTCTAGTATCCCCCGATTATTAGGGGTCTCTATTTGGGTTTAACAGTCAGGCTAAGAATCAGCAGTCAGTGCCTCTAGCCTAATAAGGCTCTCATGACACAGTGTTAGCACTTCAATTTTGAGAGGAGGGCAGCCCTGCTGCACAGATAAGCTGCATCGTAGGTGCATTGTAGGTTTATTGATACTTTTGGCCTACTAAAGTTCTGGGGCTGAGGTAGAAACATTTCCTTCCTCCATACCACCTCACACCCCTTCCTGGCATCTTCCTGGGGACCCTCCTAGTCCTCAAGCCCAAATGATACTTCGTTGGCTGGTGCAGACCTACACCCCATCTCCTTTTTGGGTCTACTGTGAGGCCCTGTTGCAGAGAGAGGGAGAGATGCCTTCATGTCTCTGACCAGCACTACACCACTGCAAATGCCCAGTTTACTGATGCCTCTCTGTAGTATCCTGTCTTTATTGTTATTTACCATATGCTCTACCAGTGGAATGTTCCTGTGATGATGCTTTTTGCAATCTTGGGAGCTTGTCACAGAAAGTCACAGTTGACAGTGGCTGAGCAGCAGGCTGGCTGCTCCTGGTAGGGCTAGTCCTGAGCTGAACTTCAGAATTTGTAACCAACTACAATAAAGTCTCCTGTACTACTACAACTAGCCTGGATTCAGTTACTACATTCTCTTCCTCCGTGACACACAGCAGCTGACTGCAGGACACCCCCAGTTCTCTGTTTCCCCACCTTCTGTCAGTGCTCTGTGTCTTCTTTATGAGCCAGTGCTAGTCTTTGATTGGGTCTCAGACATAAGCAGCCAATATAGCTCATCCCTTATGTGTCCTCGGGGCTCAATCTCCTACTATGTAGCGGTTTTGGGGTCCCTGGTGAGTACCCGGCACAGGAAGTAAAAAAAGAAAAGGATATTGTGTTGCAAGGCTAACAGATTATTCGGGATTATAATGGATGTGAATGGAGCGAGAGTGTCTTACAGTGCAGCCGCCATCTTGGCCGATTTGTTCCGATCCCCTAAAGGAGCTGTTTTCAAAGGTATCTGGATTAATGCAAATTAGCTCCTATAGGATTACACCTACATTTAGAGTAAATTTCCGACTTGTATGTAATTCATAAAGTCTCCTCCCAAGAATCTGTAAAAAACGTAGATTTCCATTTACAGATGGGTAAAAGTATCAAGTGTCCATTTGTACATGGGTAAAGGTGCTTCACAACAACAATGCAACATGGAAACAATTTTTGGATGTAATAATGCCCCTTCCCTTTCTCTCCCACCAATTTTGTGACACCTTCCCAACATTTCCCAGCCTGAAATGGCCCTGCTTTCATACACCCATAGTCCACTCCAGTGAAAAGATTTGCTCACATAAAAATGTGCTACACTGGTTCATTTTAAAGTGAATTTTCAAATTCAAGTTTAATGAAAAGGCAAACCTTAATTTGCACTCATAGATTCCTATACACAAAGGCATTTAAAAGGGTTCCCTGACAAAATGTCGAAAACAAATATTGCTGTACACTAAAATCGAACAATATATGCAAAAAAAATCACTTTTTTCAGATACATATGGCTAAAAATAGTAAATATTAAATATGTGAACATGTAGCAGTGAGAGCGAGCAAAGCAACTTTGGAGGCACGGGGATGGCCTTCCGGCCGCGAGGCAGCTCCCTAAGCTGCAGTGGCGGAGCAAGTGAGGGCTGGAACTGCGTTGTGACTCCAGGGCGGGCTGCCGAGACAGACACCTGCTGCCGCGATCCCGCTGACTCAGATATAACAGAAGTGCGGCGAACCATTGCACAGACACCTGTAGGAATCGATTGGCCCCATACAGCAACCCACAGTGCTGAGCCCCTGCAACTGTCGAACAGCACTCGGGAAGCCCCCCTTGTCCCGACAAGAACTGTAACACATCACCAACTACCCTGCCATCTCACATGCACACAACCAATACAACAAGATGGGCAAACAATGAGTAGGTGCATGCACAACGCAAACACAGCCAGCACCAAACCCCACACAGTCAGACCAAGTTATCCGAAGAGCCGGGAACCTCCAGGCCTTCCACGTTTGAGCCAAAAGTAGACTCGGTGTTCCAAGCAGTAGCAAACATTGGTGAAACACTGACCAGACCAGAGCATCTCTAGAAGAGAGCTCACAGCGCCTCTGCACTCACTAGAACACAGGGTAGACGATGCTGAGGGCTGTTCCCATAGGAACAATGTCTGGTTGGTGGGGCTACCAGAGGGTGTGGAGGGCAGGGACGCACCTTCATACACCGAGGCCTGGCTGAAGCCCCTGATGCCAGCAGATTCACTTTCCTCTTACTTCATAATAGAATGGGCAAACAGGGTGCTGTCAGGCTGACCACTGCTGGGTCCTAGGCCCCGTCCCTTCTTATTCCGGCTCTTAAACTTTAAAGACGGAGACGCAATACTTTGCGGAACCTGAAAGATGGTGATGATTAAAGTGGATAACTCCCAGGTCCTCTTCTTTTCAGACTATGCTGTGGGCATGCAGAGACAGCGAAGCACATTCCTACCCATCAAGACGCATATGCGAGACCGTGAACATAAAATACTCCCACATATACCCGGCCCACCTGCGGGTGGTCACGTATGAGTCAACTCATTTCTTTAATAAAGCAGCCAACGCATGGGACTGGCTCTAACTTATGGGCCACCATACCTGACCAGGCCAAAGGGGCAATGGCATGGAGCCGAACACCAGAGGTCACTGCGGAAGGAACAGACTGTGAACTGAGGGACCGCCAAGTCAACTAAAGACTGTTCTTAAACTATAGCAAGTGCTGCAAGATAGACAGGGTGTCTTGAGAGCGGTGGCCCAGCAGAAAAAACAGATGATTTATCTGAAAATTTGTCGAGCAAGGGCAGCTCTCTGGCTGTGTGACCAGCCAGCGAGGGGTCGCAGCCCCTGCCCGGGGTAACACCCCAGACTGCAGATGACTTAATGTGAGTTGCCACAACCAGTAGACACGCAAGTATACATTTACACGAGACTATGCAGGTGCCCTCCTGTGTTATGCGCAAATTCCATATAGTACCCTGGTAGTCAATAGGTGAGGCACGCTAGGCCGGACTGGCTCCTTCATATGTACAATGGCCGCCATGCAACTCTTGCACTGTATAGGCTGTGGCACAGCACGCACGCATACTACGGGTTCACAATGCCAACCCACCTATTGCAAGCCTTACTCCGTCCGTTCCCCTTGCCATGACCAAAATGACACACACAGCCGTAACTTACCGCATGGCATTGTTCCACGTATGGGCAGATACATGTTGTTCCTCTGCTCTACCCCCAGTTATTCCACGCATGGCTCCCTTCCTCAGTAACTCTCCATGATGGCATGTACACGAGCTTTAGAAAACCACAGATGCAACTCACACCCATTAGCTGCATCCTACAAACATAGCAAGCTGGAATGTTAGGGGGCTACATACGCCAGCCAGCAGATATGAAATCTATGCATACCTCAAACGAAACAAGACTCATGTGGTGCTCCTAGAAGAGCCGCACATAGCACAACCAGAGATCCGCAAGGTCCAGCAAAGGTGAAAGAGTCAGATACTTGCCACAGGCTACTCATCATTTGCCAGGGGGGCCATGATTTGGACTAGGCCGGGGACACTGTTCACACCAGAGGAGACTGAAGTAGATACGCTTGGAAGATATGTACTGTCGATGGGGCGACTCAACTGGAAACTCATGGTGCTGGGTTCCAAATATACCCTGAATACAGACCAGAAAACGTTTTGGCGCGTGTAGACTGACCTGCTCTCACACTGGTGTGACGTTCCCTGGTTATTGGGAGGAGACTTAAATTCAGTTCTCGACAGTGCTCTAGATAGGTCTTTCCCTCCACTGTCACAAACAACTGCAACATCTAATCTCGTGTGCCAAGGGACTGGCTGTGCCGATGTAATCTGATAGATGTTGGGAGAGCTCTCAACCCACAAGCATGCTTATATTCCCATTACTTCAGTCCACATGGTCTACACGTTCGCATCGACCGCTTTGTTGTGAGCCAGTCAGTACTGCTGCAATGCTCAAGTGTGGATTACCTTGGTAAAAAACACTCAGACCACAACCCCCATATACTGCATATGCAGGGGGAAGATGAGGAACACTCCGCACACCTCTGGAGGCTGCAACCTCTGGCACTAGAAGATCCCCCATTCAGAAAGGCACTAGGCAAGACATTTTTTTTGTACTTTGAAGAATACACAGGCTCCGTGGCTGATACCAGGGGTGTTTTGGGATGCAGGCAAGGCAGTGGTTTGGGGGGCATTGCTTAGGTTTGAGCTGGTGTATTAGAAGGCAACTCGACCGTGAAGTAAGGCACATCGAGAACACCCTCACTAAGTTAGAGGTTGGTAGGGTACAAGGCAGGGCCACGCAGCAGGCTATAGACACATAAAAGCAAAGGCATACAGAGGTACTGGAGAGGCTACGCTGTTTAAAGTATGCATTGCACGCTGTGCACACCCATGCAGCAGCGGATAGGGCCGGCAGGCTACTCGCTAGACTGATTAGACAACCGCACATACAGCTACCTACACAGCAAATTCAGACTGCCATGGGGCATCAGCTTACCGAACAGCACAATGTTCACAACAAATTCACAGCACAATACACCAGAGTATACAAGTCATTGCTTCATGCCAAAAAAACAGAACTAGGCTCCTTTCTCCCCCCTGTCTCTGCCGCAAATCACTGCAGGACAACAAGATGAACTGAGCTTGCAAATCACATAGCTGGAGATACACACAGCGATATGATCCCCCGGGGCAAGATGGGTTGCCTGCTGAATACTACAAGGACTACCAAAAGGCCCTGGGGCCGCAACTCATTTCCATGTACCGGAACATGCAGGAGACAGGGATACTGCCAGGCACACTTTGTGAGTCATTATTGGGGTCATTGCCGAAACAAACAGGAATGTGGAACTGCTGAGATCATATCATCCGCTGGCCGTCCTAAACACAGATTACAAAGTGCTAACTAAAATGCTGGCATGCAGGTTAACTCCATTGGTTCCAAAGCTAATACACACAGATCAAAATGGATTTGTGCATGCTCAAAGCGGTAAGTAGTAAAAATATCAATTTTTTCATATCGATGTGACAAAATATCAGTTTTAATATCGATAGTTAAAAATATCGAAATATTTAGTATCGTTATTAAAAATATCATTTTCTGTATGTGTATATTTATATTGAAGTTAAAAATATCGAATGTAAAAATATCGTAGTGTAAAAATATCGATAAAGTGTTGTTTTTAGTTACATTTATTTTATTTATGTGATACTTTTTTTTAGTATTCTATTTTTTTTAAATGAATTTAACAAATTTAGTTTATGTTTGTTCAAAATGCATATATAATTTTAGGAGCAGGATGTTGGGTTTATAGGGTATAAGGGTGGGGAGTGTTTTAAAAAAGTTTATTTTAAATGTAATTTTTTTTAAATGTGTATTGTTTTTTAATTTATAATATTAGATACATTTATTTTTAAATTATTTAGGAGCGGGATGTTGGGTTTATAGAGGATAAGGGTGGGGAGTGTTTTAAAAATGTTTATTTAAAGTGTAATTTTTTTAAATTTTGGAGTATTTTAAAAAAAAAATAGAATAATAAATATTTTTATTTTTAAATAATTTATGAGTGGGATGTTGGTTTTATAGGGGATAAGGGTGAAGAGTGTTTTAAAAATGTAGATTTTAAATTACATTTTTTTTAAAAAATTATGAAATAAAAAATATATATTTTAAAATTGATAAAAACAAATAGGAGTGAGCTTTGGTGTTTATAGGGGTTAAGGGTAGGTAGTGTTTTGAAAAAATGAATTTTTAATTAAATTGTTTTTAAAGGTAACATTTTTAATAGATAATTTGTAATTTTGAAAAACAATACTCATTTTTTGTGATTTTTTGAATTTGTAATAATTTTATAATTAAATTGAACATTTTTTTTATTTAAAAAAAATTTGTAATACATAAAAAAAAATATATATATTATATAGATGTTATAAAAAAATGTGCAGGAGTAGGATGTGTTGTTTATAGGTCATAAGGGTGGGAATTTTTTTAACAAATACATGCAAATTTGAAATTTTAAATGTTTTACTAATTTAAATTTTATGTAGAATGGAGTGGGAATAGTAAATTATTCTTAAGTAGTGTTTAGCACCTACTCCAATTTAATGTAGACTGGAGTGGAATAGTAAATTATTTATAATTATTGTCCAGCACCTACCCCAATGTAATGTAGACTGGAGTGGGAATATTAAATTATTTTTAATTACTGTCCAGCACCTACCTCAATTTAATGTAGACTTGAGTGGGAATAGTAAATTATTTTTAATTAGTGTCCAGCACCTACCCCAATTTAGGGGCTCATTAGGATGGCGGACGGACCTGCGTCCGTCCGCCACCCTAGTGGAGGAGGGACCGTCCGCAGAGGCAGCGGCGGTCCCTACAGTGAAATTAGGATGTGACCGCCAACCTGGCGGTCACATCCTCAATATTTAACATTGCGGCGGGTGCTGCTTGAAGCAGCACCCGCCGCAAGGTTTAATATGCATGCTGAGCATTTGCATGCACAAAGCGGCAGGCACCGCACGGTGCCTGCCGCTTCGTGCATGCAAATGCAGGGGGGTACCATAGGTACCCCCCATGTGCACCCCCCACCCCCCACTCACCATGGGGGCCCGCAACGGGCCCCCAAAGAATTCACCGTATGCCTTTCCACGGCGGAGAATCCGCCGCGGAAAGGCATCTGTTTTTCGCCATCCTAATATGGCTGGCGGTGTCTGATAGACACCGCCAGCCATGTTAGAGCTTTTCCGCCGCGGTCGGAAGGCGACCGCGGCGGAAAAGCTGCGGACCGATTTTGAGACTCACCGCCATCCTAATTTGGCGGTGGGTCTTTTGTGCCTCCCCAGCGGTTTTCCCACATCCTCCAGGCCGGCGGCGGCTTCCGCCGGCCCGGAGGATGCTGGAAAACCGCGATCCTAATCGGCCCCTAAGTGTAGACTGGAGTGGGAATAGTAAATTATTTTTAATTAGCGTCCAGCACCTACCCCAATTTAATGTACTTACTTCCTTTTGTGACTTATGTTCTTTGTTGATTTTCTGTAGAATAATCTGTAGTGGTAGGAGAACATAAAAAGTAGATATTCATTAGTATTTAGAGATTTTTTCATTTTGTTTCATTTTAGCTGTTAGTTTTATTTAGTTTTGTTTAGTTACTTACTTTTAATTTACTGAATGTGAAGTTATCTGTTGATTTTCTTATAGGTGTAGTTGAAGTTATCTAGAGTTTTCTCTCCTGTCGTTTTCTTTTTTTTATTGTGGTTTGTGTTTAGTGTTTAATTGTTTATATAGTGTTTTTGAGTTAGTAATTAGTTTTCTATTGGTTCATTTGAATTTGCAGTGTTTTTATTGGTTACTTTGTATTTCTTAAATTATCTTTGGGTAGTTAGTTTCCAAATAAGGCAAACGCTAATTAATATTTTGGTATGTTAGTTTATTTTATTTATATAAATAGTTTTAGTTCAATATTATACATTTTCAGTGTTTTGTTATTTTGAAATGTAATTATGTTTATTGTATGTTATGAGTGATGTTTATTTTTGTGTTAATTTAATTTATAGTGGTTTAAAACCATTATTATACATTTATTTTATGTTTCGATATTTTTAGATTAACGATATTAATGTTGTCGATAATGTTGCTGTCGATATTTTTTACTTAGTGTGTTTATTTTTTAGTTGTCTATATTTAGACATTTCGATATGTATGTTGTCTCGATTTTAGTTATATCGATATTTATGTGCTTCGATATTGTGTATCCGATATTTTTGTATGTTTTTAAATGGGTATAGGATGTCGATATTTTTGTCATCGATATGTTTGTATCGATATATTTGTAGGACGATATTGTGTCTTTCGAAATTATGTCAGTGATGCGCTCACAGCACGTCAATAAATCTCTGTCACTTGTTCTGGGTAGCGCACTATTCCAGGGGTGATTTGGCACACTCGGGGTGTTTAGTATTAGGTTTAGAGAAAGCATTTGACACCTTGGAAAGGGGTTTCTGATTCGCTGTGCTGCGTAAGTATGATCTGGGAGATGAATTCCTGGGCCTCGTTCAACTGCTCTCCACTCAGCCAGTGGCCAGGATCAAGACTGGCCCATACTTATCAGACCAGACACCAATCGAGCGAGGCACACACCAGGGCTGCCCACTCTCCCCACTTTTGTTTGCGCTGGCCATCGACCCGCTGGCTGAGTCATTGCGTAAAACACAAGCTGATTGGGGAATCCCCTTAGGCGATGGTATGCATGTGGTCTCACTATATGCAGACAACCTGCTAATATATCTCAGAGACATCAGGTTACCCTGCGCATCAATAGAAAGAATACTGCTCAAGTTTGCTTCTGTGTCAGGGCTTCATGTGAAGTGGGATAAATCGTACCTGTAACTCTTTTCAGAGTCCACTTTGACCGATGCCTGGTCATTACTGGCAAGCCAGTGCACTGGCAGCTATCAACGTTGCGGTACCTCGGGATACTTATATACAGAGACCCAGCGGATTTGCTTGAGGGCAACCTGGTGCGAGCTATCACTGCGCACGGGCCCAGAGGGACTTTTGGGACACCCTACTCCTGGTGGTCATGGGGCGGGTTACATTGCTGAAGATGATGGTACTTCTACGTCTCTTATACAATTTCACTAATTTACCATTACACCTTAAACCAGCACTGTTTAAAGGCCTAGAACTAGATATATGAAAATTCATCTGGAGTGGGCCACATAGCAGAGTGGCCCTGTCCAAGGTGTAACCCCTGACGGATCGTGGGGGCCATTCGCTACCCAATATGGAGCAACACTTTCATGCAGCGCAGTTCCAGTGGGTGGCAAGATGGCTGAGCACGTGCCATCTGGAGGACTGCAACTCAGTTGCCAGGACTCACCCACCCCCAGATGGTGGAGATATTCCATCCTAACAGAAAGGGCAAACCACCCTCCCAGTTATTGGTAGAGGTGGCCTACTACTGCTCCTGCGGCAGCCTGCACATCATGCGGCGAGTGACCCCATAGGCATTGTCTCTCCCTATACTTGACATGCCCAGGAGATACCGGGTTATCACTAGTGCAGAGCTTTATCAGTGGGAAGAAGTGGGCATACAGACACTTGGAGATCCATACAGTAACAGGCATTTCCTGCCATTTGATGCACTCACCAAAGATTCAGGCTTACTGCAGTGTCAGTTCTTGCTACATGCTGTGGTGACTCACACGTTACAGGCAGCATGGGGAAACATGGCACAGGAGCTTGCCAGGCATCTAACCGTACAATATTTGCATGAGTTGGGTCCAGGCCGCCATCTCACCAGATGGTTTGCGGACTCGTTGAGGGCACACTCTGCGCCGCAGCTGCTCTCCCTCTGCGCCCACTGGGATATAGATCTGCAGCGGCCCAGCACAGAGCGTGAATGGGAAGACATCCTTAGGAGCCCTACTTGTGTCCCACAAAATGCCAGATTCCGACTCATTCAGTACTTTATAGCGCATATGGTCTATTTGACACCAGACAAAATAAATAAATACTTCGACTGCACCGAAGCCAGTTGCCCAAGGTGCGATGAGATAGGGAACGACTTACGTCACATGCTGTGGTCCTGCACAGCTTTACAGTCATACTGGGAACAGATTACCAGAAGCCTAACCCAATGTACAGAATGCACACTAGATTGGTCATTGGAGGTGTGCATATTGGGATTGTACCAGATGCCTATGAAATATAAAGTAACTTCCCATTATATAGCTCTGGGTCTCATAGTAGCCAAGCGGCTGCTCCTGTGGCACTGGAAATCCCACGAGCCCCAGTGGCGAAGGCGTGGTTTCAGTCGCTGCTTTGCTGGGCCCAGGTGGGGAGCATAGCACTGGGTCGAGAGGACTCGATGAGGATGCAGAAGCAACCACTGGTGGCGGAATGGGATGTGATTTTCACAGATTTTCGTGCAGCCTGGAAGAGCCAATCTGGAAAGCTGGATAGCTCACCTGAGCGAGATGAGGACCAGAATCTACCAGAATAGAAAAACTGTAAGTGCCAAGTTAGAGTGTGTGATGATTGTTCGGCAGCATATGCAGTGCAGCGGGCGTGGTGCTACCCTTAATGCTTACGCAGGTTAAACAATACTGCACACAACATGTACTATTTAAGGGGCGTACCTCGACTGAGGCATATTTTCAGGTTAAAAAGCAATCAAGTGCTGTGAGCAAGAGAACGGGAAGGCAACATAGTATTGTGATATATAATGGCTAATGTGGTGCACTGATTTAATGATTCAACTCTGAGAGTAAGGGTAAATGTGCTCTTCTCCTTGTTACACCAATATTATGTTGAAAATTGCTTAAATATATATTCACTAGGACATCACAGATACTGTTAAAACGCTAGGCGCGAGAAATTGGTGTTCACCGTTAATACAAACTATGTTGTAAATCTGCTCAGAATCGTTGCTGTGTAAAAACTGAACTGTGATGTAAATGCATGACCTGATATGCAATACAAATATTAAAACCAATAAAGCAAATGTAAACAAAAAAATAAAAAACACGACAAATAAACTGGAAAAAACATACTAATTACATGTAAAAAAGTAAGCAATATAAAAAAATACGTGTTTCTAAAAATATATTGTATATTAATTAAAAAATATAATTTAAATACACCGAAACATAATAATAATAATATAATTGTTAGATTTGGGGGTCCCTAGTTGGCAGAGGTAAGTACCTTTGGCCAAATAGGGACCCTTGCGTCTAGTCAGGGTAGGGGGCTACACTCCTAAAATAACCCCAGCTCATCCCCTTGGTAGCTTGGCACGAGCACGCAGGCTTATCTCAGAGGCAGTGTGTAAAGCATCCGTGAACACATACAGTAATACAGTGACAACACTACAGATGGACACCACACAGGTTGTATTATAAATATAAGTATTTTTATATAGACTTAACACAAGGCCAAACGACAAAAATCCACAATACTGTACTCAAGATACGCTTAAAAATACATTGTTCACTTAAAATCAGTCTCTAGCAACAGATAACTCCAACGTGAGTTATCACGACGTCGTGACAGGAGAAATCCCAAAGTATGGCGCCGACCGTGAGGTGCCCGGGGTCTGGGCCGGAGTCAAACAGACCCCCAAAGAACAGTACCTTGGAAAAGTGATGAAAAACAAAGACAGCTCACGGCATCAGGGAGGTGCGGCTTCATTGGCACTGCGGGGCATTGGTTCCTTACGACCCCAGGGGAGGTGTAGACTTGGTTCCTTACTGCAGCGCAGGGGCGGTGAGGCGACTGCTCCTTACTGCGTTCGGGAGGTGACGTCGCGATGGCGCTGAAACCACGGTTCCATACGATGTCGTCTTTTGATGGATTCTTGGTCACCCACGTCGAGGATCGGCTCCGGGATGTCGATGTCAGCTTCGGTGTCGATGCGTCCCAGCAGCCGGCGCCGGCACCACTGCACAAGTCGGAGCAGCGCTCACGGCTTCGGGCAGGTTACGGTGTCGCTCGCTGACTTCGATGTGGCATGGCGGCTGGCGTCAGATCTGTGGTGCAAGTCGTAGCAGCGTTCACGGCTTCAGTGCAGGAGACGGCATCGGTGTTGCAATTTCCTTCTGCAGCAGCTAAATCCGCCGTTCTAGATGCGGGCAAGCAGAATGGGTGAAGACTTGTATCCCTGAGACTTCAGGCAGGAGGCAAGCTCAAGTTCATGCCCTTGGAGAACTTCCTCATGATGATGAAAGCGCACTCAGTCCTTTTTCTCCTTTCTTTGGCAATGAAGCAACCATTGCAGGCGAACCGCAACAACATGCAGCATAGGGGTAGTCTCCTCCTTCAGTTTCCCGGTTCTTCTCCTCAGCAAAGGTTCATTTTCATTCCCAAAAGTGATCTCTGAAGTCTTTTCTATCCCTGAAACTTCCATGAGGAAGCCCGCTCTACTTCAAGCTCTTGGAGAAAAATCTAACAGCAGGATGATGAAAGCACAGTCCTTTCCCTACCAAAGACAGAAGCAACCACTGCAGGCCAACCCCAACAACACGCAGCACAGGGGCAGTACTCCTCCTCCAGCTTCCTGGTCTTCCTGGCAGGTTCCTTACTTCAGCAGTGATCTTTAATCTTGGGGTCTGGGCACCAATATGTATACTACTATTCTCTTTATTCTCTGAAGGCAGAAAGTGTCTGTGCCTAGTCCAAAAAAAACAGTTCTGTGTAGTCCTGGAGCACTTTGTTGACAAGACTCCTTCTTTCCTTTGACAGTGTGGGCCAGGGACGTCAGATGTGCCACAGGAGGTGGAGCTAGTATTGTGGAGGCAGGCACAGCCCTATTCCGGTCCCAGGTGCTCCCCTCCCACCACTCTACATGCAGATGGGTCTATTCCGCCCTGTACTGACTCACACTGCCTCCTGGAACACCCCAGCCCCTGTCACTCACAATCCAAACAGGGAATACACAACCTAGCAGAGGCAGGCTTGGACAGTTAGGCAACCAAATACCTACTTTCTAAAAGTGTTATTTTCAAACACAGAATGTTAAAACCAACTTCACTAAAAGATGTATTTATCATTCTGAGTTCAGGCATACTAAACTTGCATTTCTACCTAGTTCCCTGAGTCAGTTAGGATTATAAGATGTTATAATCAAACTGCCCATTCTGGCCTATGGGGAATAGGTAGCCTTGCAATAGTGAAAAACGAAAATGGCTGTAATTCACTATCAGGAACTGCCACACACATCAGGGCATGTCCTACCTATTATCTACAATGCACCTTGCCCTGGGGCCTACCTTAGGAGCGACTAATATGTATAAAAGGGAAGGTTTAGGGACTGGCAAGTTGGTGCCCTTGCCCACTCAATATGGCAGTACCAGACTGCACACAGGCTCTGCAATGGCAGGCCTGAGACACACTTTACAAGTTGCTCCGGTGGGTGGCATAATCAGTGCTGCAAGCCCACCAGCAGCATTTGATTTACAAGCCCTGGGCTCACGCAGTGCACTGTACTAGGGTCCGACAAGTAAACCAAACAAACCAATCATGGAGTCACTAATCCATACATCAATTTACCATAGGGAGAACTTTCACTGTGGCACTGAATAGCAGTGGCACAGTGCCCAAAAGCATCTACAACCACTAAAAACATAGGAGGCAATAGCAAAAATATGGAAGGGAGACCCACGCCAATGGTGTCAGGTTTAACAATAATTTTAAAGAGTATAAACAAAACTATAAACTTCTAGGAATGATACATATAATATTCCCATTCCAGTCTGTGTAACAGTAGGAAAAGCATTGGACTGAGGAGGGGTCAAATGTAGTAGTCCCACTCCAGTCGGTGCAACAGTAGGGAAAACTTTGGACGCGAAAGGGTAAAATTTACTATTTCCACTGCCGTCGGTGCAACAGTAGGGAAGCGTTGAGCTCAAGAGAGGTCAAATTTACTATTCCCACTCCAGTCTGTGCAACAGTAGGGAAAGCATTGGACCCAGGAGCTGTGAAATTCACTATTTCTAATCCAGTTGGTGGAACAGTAGGGAAAGCATTAGACCCAGGAGGGGTAAAATGTACTATTCCTCCTCCAGTCTATGCAACAGTTCCTCTACGCGAAGTGACCCAAAAACGTTACCAATGTGAACGGAAGGTTTGTCAATGTGAGTGGCCGTGACCATCCGCGCCTGCCTGCGTTGAGAAATTTGACCACCCGCGTTTATAAATCTTGCCGGGACGTGGATTTTCCTTGCTCGCACTCACTAACTTGACGTTAGCAAGTGTGAGTGGGGTAAAAACTCAACTCAGCAAACATTTTAAAAAATAATTGATAAAGGAATATTTTTTTTGTTTAATACAGATTTCTTTAAATTCTGTCACTATAGCCCCACACCCTAGCAACACAAATTTGACATATATTTAAATGTAAACATTATTATAATTACACAATGTACATAACCAATTAACAATTAATTCATCAATAAAAAATAAATAATTTATAATCAATTAATATTTAATTAACTTCAAATTCTGTACCCCTACAAACCCGGCAAGCCACACCTAAAATGTAAATTAAACAATTATACCCAACAAGCACACCTAAAAATGTAAAAATGTAAATGAAACAATTATAATATTTACACAATGTACATCATTAAAAATTAATAAATAATGCATCAATAATTAATCAATTATTATTTAATTAACTTCCCACCCTATACGTTTATAAACCCAACAACCTGCATCTAAAATATAAAGTAAAAATATTTAAATATATGCCCCCAATTTACATAATTATTTAAAAATTAATTCATCAATAATTTATCAATAATTAATCAATAACTATTTAATTACCTTCCCACCCTATACTCCTACAAATCCATCATCCTACACCTAAAATATAACTTACATTTTTTACTTACACTATGTATATACGTAATACTCAAATAAAAAAATTCTATTAATTTACAAATACGATAAATTAATTATACTCAATTAACTTCCGACCCAGAACAAGTACAAACCTCACAACCCGCAACAGCACTATAAATTACTATTTTACAATTAAATTAAAAATATAAATAACTTAAAATTACAAACACTATTTAAAAAAATTAACAACAGTTACACAAACTATATAAAATATATATAATTAAAATATTATTTAAAGATATAACGAAATTAAAAAAATATATTTCTTACCTTTAAAAATCGAGATTTTTGTCAATTATATTTTTGCACACGTTTTTTTTATGTCACGATATTCAAAACTCGATATTTCTGCAACTAGATATTTTGTTCGAATACCATTTGAAAATACATAAAGTTGTACTCATCTAGTATTCTCTTGGATACTATTATGTGACTATGTGAACTGGACTCAAAACATATACAGTTAGCACTTTTACCTGTAGGGGTTTAGACAATTTTGTACTGATATAAGAGTACTCCTGTAATACTACTTCTCGTACTCATAAATGTAGTGTACACAGGTAGTTTTCAGGGGGTGATAGCCACAGCAGGAGGGGTGTCACAAAGTGCCCTGTCGCGCTTTTTCCATGCGTTCCTCGATGCCATGACACAGAGGATGCAACACCTCATACACTTCCCCAGCACCCCACAGAAACTAGCACAGACCAAGCAGGACTTTTACAATATCACCCAATTCCCCCACGTCGTAGGATGTATAGATGGGACACATGTTGCAATATCCCCCTCCTCAAGCAATAAGTACGTATTCAGGAACCGGAAATGCTACCACTCACTTAATATACAGGTGGTGTGTGATGCCAAAAACATCATCACTGACATAGTGGCAAAGTATCCGGGAAGCACACATGACACGTTTATCTTCCGTCACAGTGGGCTATACCGTAGACTCTCAAGAGGTGATCTTGGCGACGGATACCTACTAGGTAAATACTCTCATACATAGGGCACATTGCAACTGACTAGCATGTACATTTTCCAGTGACTAACCGTTTACATTTCCAACCACAGGTGACAGTGCTTATGCAGTCCGGGATTTCATCATGACACCCTACCTCAATCCTGCTACTGCTGGGGAGCGGCGCTACAACCGGGCACACATTTCAACAAGAGGCACCATTGAGAGAACCTTTGGCATATTGAAGAGCAGATTCCGGCGCATCCACAAAAGTGGAGGAGCACTCCAATACAGCCCCGAAACTTGCTGCAAAATTGTTGTAGCATGTGCCATGCTGCACAATATCGCTACCAGGAAAGTCACACCAGTGGAGTTGAGCGAATCTGAATCCTCTGACGTGGAGGGGCCTGGACCTGGACGCATGGCAGCTGGTGTAGCTGGTGCTGCAGCTGCCCGCCAGAGACCCAACTACTTCTAGGTGAGAAATAATGACACAATGACAACTTCAATTTGTGCAACTGTGTTTTAATAGCTACAGCAACAATGCCACACATCCTTATAGGCAAGTACATACACTCCCAATTTAATGCACATGTTTAATTCAAAGTGCAACTATGTAACTGGAGTGACTGCAAAATCAACACTGTAGTTGTCCATATGTGGCCCCTGCTAATCATTGATATTAGGCTGCACATCTAATGGTATGTAGCAGGCCTATTGCTCCTGCCACTACGGCGCCTCTCTACGGTGGGTGGTGGGGTGGCGGAGCTCTGCACTGACTGGGAGTCCTCCTCACTTGGAGTCAGTACTCCAGTGCCTGTGGTACGTAGGGCACGCAGTTCATCCAGAGCAGATGTGGACTGCACAACGACAGTGGCAATGTCCTGTATGCCGTGTGAGAACTCACTCTGTGTTGCAATGGTGCGCCTGGACAGAATATTGGTTGCTGAGACCAGGCGGTTGATTGCGCGCGTATACCGGTCCATGCGGCCCAGCTCTCTGCGCCTAGCAGCGCGTTCGGCACGCAACTCCTCACGAATCACTTGCACAGCACCCCTCATTTCTTCGCGTATGCCCCTGAGCCCTGCCCTCATCTCACGCTGTAACGCCTTCATGTGTTTGGCTTGTAGGCGCTGCACCTGGAGCATGTTCAATTCCAGCCCTGCGAAAACCGAGTCTTCCTGCTGAGCAACGGAGCTGCTGGCCTTGCGGGGTCTACGCCTGCCTGTGCCCTGTGGACCTTGGCTGTGTTGTGGCCTTGGCTCCTGCTGTGACACTATTTCATCAGACTGCACATTGTTATCAGTGTCCTCTTCATCATCCTCCATGACTGCCAATGGCCTAACAATCTTCCTCCTGGGTCTCTTTGGTGGAATGACAGGGCTGTCCTCCCCATCTGTTTCCTGCTCCTGCCCTGCGTCTCCAGAGTCTGGAGGTTCTGTCTCTCTTCCACTGCCTGTGGTCTTTTGAGTTGCAGGTGCTGTGGATAGAACAGCACACATTAATTTACTTTACTAATTTGCAATGTGAAAATAAAATATTTCACAGTTTAGCCTTAAATTACTATTTTTCTTCCCCTTTCTTGACCTGCACATGTGAAAATTGCCTAGCGTGGCTGCTTCTCACAACATTTATATTTCATGTGACTACATCTCCCACAATGCATTGCTGTGACTGCCTGTGTACTTGCTCTAGCGTGACATGTGGTTCCCCTAATCCCTAGGTTGCTGCAGGGGGGTGGGTGGGGGAGTTTTGGGTTTGATGGCATGCATCTTACCTGGTCTGGAAGCTGGTTGGACGGAGCTTTCTAGCCCAGACACGCCCGCCACACTCTCTGGAGCCAGTGTTCCCTCTACAAGTTCCTCAAGCGGTGTGGATTGTGGTACATTGGAGGTCCCTCCACCGGTGAGCTGTGACTGCTCCAGCCTGGCTGCCAACTTTTCTTTTGAGCGCTGGCGCAGGTCGTACCAGCGCTTGCGCAGTACCTCCACACTCCTGTGTGTCACTCCCAGGGCATTGACTGTAGCCTGTATGGCTGCCCAGATGCGTCGTTTCCTTGTCTCAGGCACCTTGAGTGAGTTCTTTCCAAACAACAAATCGCGGTTTGGCACCATCTCAGTAATGAGTGTTTCCAGTTCTGCTTCTGAGAACTTCATCTTTCTCTTTCTAGAAGTGTCTCCTTCCTGCTGCTCCTGCTGGGTTCCAGGCAAATCCTTGTTCCCACTCTCAGCCATGGCTCCTCAGTAGCAATCCTCACTCTCCCACTCTCTCACAAACAATACTGTTGCAGCATGGGTAGTCAGTCACTTCCTGGAAGGTGATGTCATCAAATTGCATCAAGAATGCGATTGTCTAATTTTTGGAAAATCGCAATTTTGCGATTTTTCCCATTAAGGAATCGCAATATTGCGATTTTTCACATTAAGGAATCGCAATATTGCGATTTTTCACATTTAAGGTATCGCAATTGTCTTTCTCGCAAATATTTAGCGTTTTTATCCGAATCGCTAAATATTTGCGATTATGTCGATACATTCCAATTTGCGATTCAGATTCTGCGAATCGGTAAATATCCCAGATTCCGAATCGCAAATCAGAATCTTCATACATATGGCCCTTAATCCTATGGTCACATAACATTCTGTGAATAAAAATGCCTAAGTGGCTTACTATTCATTTCAACAGGACCTCGAAAAGGGGTCAGACTGGAAACTTAATCAAGAACCAGGCAGGAGTATAAATAAACTGAGCATGCATGCCATTGAGAGAGGGTCGTGTGTCCAAAAATATACATCTGCTCTTGTTTTTTTCATATGTGCAGTTTGCTGGTGGTGTCTGATGTGCACTTATTCATTTCAGTGTTGAATTCATGTTTTGTTGGATTGAAGAAGTTTTTACATATGAAAGGATTCCAGCCGCCTTGGGACAGCGATGTCCCCAGTGTGGTAAACGGGCATATGCCCGTGCCCTGAGTTACCCAAACTATGTGATTTATGGCATTCTGACTCTTTGCGTCCCAAATCACTTGTTAACTCAGCATATATATGCTGGGGCCTAGGTCTGTCTTTGGACTCGGAGTTTCAAAATGTAGTTCTAATACCTGAAGGGGTGCACCAAGTGTGCCCTCTAGCTAACATGAGACTACTGTCTATGTTTTGGGTTGTCAAAATTAGGCAGTAGCGTCAGTGTAGCATTTTTATACTTCCAGCACTGAACAGATCTTTTTCCTCTATGATTCATAATGAGTGTGGTGCCTACTGGCCTGCCTCATGTAAAATTTCTCTTGTATGAGACATCCGACCTTTTGTCTGACATCTTCTGTGGAAGTCAAGTGAATTTTGTGTAATTCATGCATTGTAACAGGACTCTAATTGAATCTGAGTGTGAGATTGCAGGACTGGCAGGATCCATTTTGGATTGTTCTGATGTTACATGGCAGAAGATGAAGATTATTATGTAGCTCCACAGACAGTAGAAGTACATTGCCTATATTCCTGGGATGAAGGGCACATTCCTAGAAAATGAATTGTGTGTGATAGAGAAAGTGCTATCTTTAGGAAATCTATGACAGCATTTTAAGCTGGGAATTTTTGATTAGTGATCCTACCGCACTGCTAGTTTACTTAATTGTGAGAGAAGGAAGTGAGCCAACAGATTTTGATTTTTTGCTAGAGGCAGGGAAACTTCTAAGCAGGTGCCATCTCTTTTGTCTCTCCCTGAGTGGTACTTAATGAAGGCTGATGGTGGCCAGAGGTCTAGGTTTTAAACCTCATTATACTCATGTTTTGGGTACTCTTGGCTGAAGCCAGCATTTTCACTACCTGCTGTGAGTGCCATCACCTTTTACAGGACTGAGTCTGCGCTGCACAATCAATATGGAATATGTACAGCAACCGCCCCAAACCATTTCCTGAACATTGATTGTTGCATCAGCATCCCCTGCTTGGGAAGTGTGCCTTAAAGTAAGACCCAAACTACCCCACTTGCTCCAGTTCCAAGTATTTCAGATGGGATGGCCAGAATCTGCACAATCAGAGCTGACTTCCCCAGAGTGTGTGCACCAGTACCAGGCCTTTGTGAAAAAAAGGAGGTGGGGACAACTGGCTAAGTTGCAACACCCAAAAACCTGCCTGATAACCTGTGTGGCTTTGACGTACACACTTGTGCCTATACCCAACAAGTGCTTGACATCTCAGGTAAAATCATCTGAACGCTGACTGTGTACTTTTCTGCAATTTAAAGAGAACTGTCTAGTAAAATATACACAGACTGACCTCTGGGGTCACAGAAACCAAAAATGTTTCTCATCTGCACCATGAGTGAGTCTACACTTGTGCTATATTCTGGTCTATTGATTTATGTGTAGATAACCCAAGTAGCACCTGTAGCGTGAAACCTTGTGGTAATTAACATTATTTCGTGTAGTAGCTCTTTAAGGTGTGATGAAGGTAATTTCTTTTTTATTAAATGAATCGTTTTGCCTACTGGTTGAATGATTGAGTTCTGAGTCTCCATCGCCACACTACCTCTGCGAGAAACCTTATGAAGCTCACCCTCTCTACCCTTGAGAGTCAAATGTGGAACGGGTGTACTTTTCCCAGTTTCAGAGCTATACTAGGATGAATCTCAGGACACCCAAGGCAAATGACCCCTGCCACCACGCTTGTGGCCCAGCAGCACTCGGATGACATGTGGCCACCTGGATGGGTTCTTAAAGGGAGGAAACGCTTCTTCAAGGGACTGTATTATTTTAGGTCTAGGAATAAAACATGAGGTTTTTCTTTCATGAGTCTTCCCATAATGTTTCTTTCAACACAAGATCGAAAACATGATAGGGTGGATTAAAATGTAAAACTTTCAGAATAACACTGCAGAACTGTCATGCCATCCAAATATCTTAAAATCTCAATGTGCCTGTGCTGAAATAAGTCTCATCTTCTCTCTTTCTAAAGGCAGCTTACCGTTACTGTACGTTAAGTTTACCATTTGTGGAAAGTTCCAAAAAGTATGTGGTATAGCATGTGTGTATTGTTTAAGTGTGCAAATGAATTGTGCAGTGGTGTTTTTTTAATGTAAAAACGGTCCTGTTGTGAATTTTGGACTGATTATTCTAGTTTCCTTCTGAATGCCTGCCCGCATTTTAATTTTTTTATTTTTAGTAAAACGCGATTTTATTTTATACATGCTTTAATTCTGTTTCAAACGGGGTGCTCCTTGAATGAAAAGAGACTGTACGAATCTAGTAAGTGTGCATAACGGATACAAGGTTTGACCGTGAAGCACTCAATTTGATGTGGGCCTGATATCCACATTTTTGTTATGTATCATACTGCTAACTTGCGTGCCGGTTACCGCTGAATGTATAGGAGTATGTCACATTTAATTGTGGGATAATATTTGCGAATCAGGCTCTGCCTGTTATACCATAAGAGTGGATGTTGATGCGTTTAGTTTAGGAAAACAAGAATGCAGTCATGCCATACATTAAGCACAAAGAGCCCCACAAGTATTTTCCTTGCAGAGAAACAGGTATCAACAGGATTGTAAAAAAAAAAAAAAAAACATTCATTTAATCCAAGAAGGCAAAAAGTACTTTAAAATCTGAAAAAGAGAATTAGATCCCTTCTAATATTTATAACACCAACACGTTTGAACTCCAAAAAATGACAATCAAGGCACAATTGACGTTGGAACATAAAGCGAACATTGCGAACTGACACACGACAAATCACATTAAGACCGACCTACAAAGAGTTTACTTTGACTTTCTCTTACATGCTCCTGAGAAAGACAGTGGCAACCCTAGCCAACTTCTAGAAATTCATGAGTAATCGTGAAATACTACACAGGTAACTTACCTCAGGTAAGTCACGTGCACACATACACCGGAGTTTGTGAATTGCCCTCATTCTTTTGCATATCAGACTCTATCCCCGAAGGCCCAACCCACCTAATGCCATCGTGCACGCTCCAGCATCACCTGCTTGTGTAAGTTAATGGAGAGTGAGCCCGTTGAAAAGGGCAGAATGAATCACTCGGGGAGACTGACTAACCAGCAATTAACCTGCGATAATCTGAAAGAGTCATCATGGAGAGACGCACCATCAATCACATGGTTTCCTGCTCGAGTGGTGAAAGGCAGCACAACATTTTGTGACTTAACATAATTTCTCTTACAGACAATATGTAATTAATCATCCTCTTGCCCTTTCTTGGGGGGATAGAGCGCCGGATGAAATTACATGCTCGTTAGAGCAATTAGATGGGAAGAGGGCTAACTGGATTTATTAAATCATGTGGCTCAGTACATGGCTTCTCAGCATCTTCATATGCAAAGCAGGAGATGGTACAAATCTGTACACGGTACCAGACAGCGTTTCTTGCTGCCAAAAATAATATCTTGCTTTGGTTTTCGTGCCGCCTTGTCTTGTGGGCAGTTAGTTTTAACAAGTAAATAATACACACGGACATATTGCAAACCACTCGTTCAGTTAAATTATGTTTCTGTCATATAATCGGAGATGAATTTGTTAAAAGATGAAGTGCAGGGCACCAAAGCTTTTCTCGGGAGAACGCCGCCATTTCTGCAAAATGACGTGGTTGCCGAAAACCAAGGCTGTCTCGTCTTGTTTCCACTTCATGCTCCTTTCTTCCACCCCTTTACACTTCCTGTCTCTCTCTTACACTCTTACGAGTTATTTTCCATCCCTCGTTTTTCCCTTTGTTCACATATTTCATATTCCTTCTTTAGGAAATTAATTTTATAATATATTCATAATAGTATACTTTAGTTTTTCAGACTGTACTGACTGTCATATGTAGGTTGTTTCCCTAAAACAGTCTCGAGCGCATAGAGTGCATCTGAAATAGTAATGTACTGACTCATAAAATCTGAGATCCATTCTTTTAAAATGTTGGCGTTAAAGGTTAGCTTTTGGCAGGATTGTGCCATGAAAAAACTAAGGGCCTCATTCATGAGGCTGTGCGTCACTTTTACGCCGCCGGTGCGTCACTTTTTGTGACGCACCAGTGGCGTAAAAAATGCGCCTTGTTGCGCCATATTTACAAAGTGACGCATCTAGGTAGATGCGTCACTTTGCAAACCCCTGCACCACATTATACCTGCGCCAGGTATAATGTATGCAAGGGGGGGCGTATTGACGCAAGATAGGATCATGGAAGTGACGCAGTGAAATCTATGAGATTTCACAGCGCCACTTCCAGGACTCAAATGCGTCAAAATCTTACACCTGCCTCACAGCAGGCGCAAGACATCCAAGCCCCATGTGAAAGGACACATTGCTGGAGTTGCGTCACTTTTGTGACACACTCCAGCAATGCGTCACTTTTGCGCCTCCAGATACGTCAGAAATACTGACGTATCTGTAACTCCTTGCGACATGATACGTCATATTGTAAATATGACGCATCATTGGTGTCGCAAGGAGGACGGAATAAAAAGTGACACATCGCTGTTTTCACGCAGCGATGCGTCACTTTTCATAAATGAGGCCCTAGGCATATATGTGGATCGGGTTTAAAATAGGGGGTGGGGGGGATATGCATGATTTGCTTTCGCATAATTAGGCAGCATTCTGCAAAAACTAAATAAAATGTGTAAGTAAGAGAAATGCAAAACTGTTACTTGGTACTGCATTTTAGTATGAAATTGTAATTGTAATTGCATTTAAATTTATTTATTTATTTATTTTTGCGATTTTATATAGCACGAACTTTACCCGAAGGTGTCAGAGCGCTTTACATAGGACCCAGTTTCAAACATAAGGAATGAAGGTTACAAGTGGACAAAAAATTTGCAAATTTTTGACTTACATAAGAACCAGTTGAAAACATACGGACTTAGGATTACATACGTTATAAAAAGGTACAAACGGAAAAAATTGCAAATGTACAAGAGATAAAGTCACACAAGGAGGAAATACAAATTCTAGGCATATACTAGTAATATCTCTATCTAATTAGGGAGGAGATACACATGGATATACTCTAAGAGTCACATAGGAATGGAAGAGAGCACAGCGGACTCCTGCATAAACTAGTGATTAGAGTTATCTCTATATACATAGGGAAGGGGTAAGACTGGATATACTCTAAGAGTCACATAGGAATGGTAGAGAGCAATGCGGACTACGGCATGTTCTAGTGATTAGAGTTATCTCTATATACAAAGGGAAGGGATACACATGAATAAACTCTAACAGTCACATAGGCGACTAGTCGTTAGAGTTATCGGGAAGGGATACACATGGATATACTCTGAAAGTCACATAGGAGACTAGTCATTAGAGTTATCTCTATATACATAGGAAGGAATATGACTGGATATACTCTAAGGGTCACATAGGAATGGTAGAGAGTACAAAGGTCTACTGCATACACTAGTGATTAGAGTTATCTCTATATACATAGGGAGGAGATATGACTGGATATACTCTAAGAGTCACATAGGAATGGTATATGGTGCAAGGTCTAAAGCAAATACCATTGATTAGAGTTATTACAAAAAGTCAAAGAGCAGAGTTCCATAAGTGTGGATGCAGTCACAGCACAAAGGGAGGGTGGGAGGGATGCAAGGGTATGGAGAGAAAGGGAAGCAGAAAAGGGAGGAAACATTTGAGGATCATCCACGGAGAAAAGCGTTAAAGGACGAGGGAATGGGAGGAGGGCTAGAGTCCAGAGAAAACTGTCCGAAAACAGCAGCAACGTGTCGGTCAGGACAAGAAGTCCAGGAGAGAAGGTGGGAGTTCAGGTGGGAGATGAAGTTGGAGGCCATCTTGGAGAGCTTGCGGTCATCCGGCTCGGTGGGCGTGAGAGTGCGCAAGGTGGTGAATGAGTTGATGCGGTCACGCGTTGGCCGTGGGGCGCTGCGACGGCAGCCGGTGGGACAGAAACAAGTTCCAGTAAAAACCAAAACAATCCAGAGGCACTGTCTTCGCAGTGTATCGGTGACCGGACTCAACCACGGGCAGCAGCCGCCCGACAGGGGTAGTGGATCTGATCAGGAGACCTGTGCCAAACAGTAGTAGTCACTGGCGTTGCGGGGCGCGCGGGCCAAGGTCCCCCAAAGCACGGCCCACCCCTCTGAAGTTGCTCTACCGAAGGCTGTTTGGGGCTGAAGGCAGGTCAGGCAGGTTTTGCTGGGCCCTGTCGGCAATGTTGAAAGAACACATTCCCAACCTGGGGGACAACCTGGAAACAGGCGGGGAAATCACAGGGGGAGACCACATGAAGCCCAGGCAGGTTAAGAGCAACCCCCACATGGCGCCGATCTTCGCTCTGCGGTCACTGGCGGCCGCCATCTTAGGTCCAGGCAAGTTGCAAGGAGGGTGTTGCGAGGGGGAGCCGCCGCAGCACTAGGGGCCAGTTGTGCGCCCCCCGCCCAGATATGTTAGCGGGAGGCTCCGCTAGGACTCAGCGAGCAGCCGGCAACCCTACCTACCGGGAAGCAGCCTCCGATCGTGTGGGCATCGCGCTGGCCGCCATTTTGGTGGAGCCGTGCAGGACGAATTATGCCAGGCACAGCAGACTGCTTCAGTGAGTAGCTTTGTTGGGAGCGCACCCAGGTATGATTTTGCGGCATCTCCTAGTGCTGCATGCGTTCCGTCACCTGGCTGATGTTAGTAAAGGTCGGGGCGACGCCAGGAAGCGGGCAGCATGAAAGCCCAATCGCGGAGCCTCAGCAGGACACGTCTGCCTGCTGAGGCTCCTCCTCCTACTCCCATAAGTAAATAGCACTTACTACCCCTGACGAGGCGTCAAAGTGCTTTTTCGGTGAGTAGCAAACTACTCCGGGACCCAAAAAGGGTTAGTGCTTAATTAGTATAGGGAAATATTACATTAATTTGAGCGGTGGACATGTTAGTCTAGTATTTGGATTGAAAGTGATCCAGCGCCCCTATAGAAAATATGTCATAACAACACTACCCGATTCCACAATACTCACCATTAATCATAAAACACTCACAAGGCCCATAAACTAACAAGACATATTTTTGAGCAACTGAATCATGTGACCTAATTAATAAAACCTATTCACAAAATATATATACATTTATATACAACTGCAGTATAATGATTTCACCATGGTTTTTGTAAAACTTAGCATTTAATTAAGTCACTTAGGCAAATGGATCTGCTGATGGTAACAAGATCATGAAATAACAAGACCAGCTTGTCTTTTCAAAAAAATCCTATTTATTAACTATTTATTCAAAGAAAGTGCATTTTATTAGAAACTCTTTATTTAAGCAGCATTATTTGAGGAATTGCAAATTAGACTGTCAGTTTCAAGCAAAATCAAATAACATGATTAATGAAGAATAAACAGTTTTCCATCACTTAAGCCCTATTTTCCCTGTCTAAAACTCACTTCACCTAAAAGAATATAAGGTAAAAAGTCATTTAACCCTATTGATCCTTACGTGCTCCAAAGAGTCCGTCAGCACGTCACGCCTAATAGGATTCGGAAAGCGAGAAGCAGAAGAGCCCCCTCCCTCCCATGGGGACAGTTTTTATACCTTTTTCCCTAACTAATCTCACTAAATGTATTCTTTCTTTCCTGCCATTCAAAGTTCTCATTGGTTGACAGACGTCAACCCATATGGTGTCATCATCTTTTCGAAGCCTGGTTCAAACCTTACTCTTAGAGTCTATTGTCTCTTATTCACAAGTCAGGCAGCTTCCTCCAAAATGAAACATTTGTAAATGACAGTCCATGACTTCCTTAGCTTGGCAATCTCTACCGGTTTCCGTCCTTGGTTTTAGTCCATCCAAGAGCACGAATAATACATTTTTCAATGGAACTTGCATTTTTAAAACGTGATAAAACTTTCCACGCAGGCTCTTGCTCTTTTCTGGACAGGACTCGACAACACCATATTTGAATCGTGCTAGGCCTCAAGCCTCTTTCTTGTTAACTATTATTCAAACAAACACAAAAGAATAATTAATGCAAGAATTAGAAATCGTTCTGTTTCCCACCCACCTTTGCTAATTATTAACCCATTATTAAATGTTCCCTAGCCAAAGCATTTTAGCAACAAACAGAATTTTGCCACACAAAGACGAAAAGACAAAACATGAGCACACAGAAATAAGCACATGCCATTAATAAAATAGCCGCATTTAATTCTGACATAACAATAGACAAAATTAGTTTATTATTTTTCACGAACAAGCATTTGCAACATAGAGCACATATATGAGCACATATATTAGTCCCTTATGTAGTGTGTGCATTTTAATCTAGGTTGATTAGTAATATTCACTCCATTCACGTTAATACAATTATTTTTATTGAGAGTTTAACTTTGCGAGTCAAAATAAATTTATTTTAAAATCTCGCTCCATCAACTCCCTCATCTGGTGATTTCAAAATCAGCAAACTACACCCAAAAATTTAGCAAAATGTTATCCCAAAGAAGAACATGTTCTGATTTTCACTGTGTTAGTATTTCTAAAGTCTTGTCTCAGCTGTTGGTCTGCAACTCTCATATTGAGTTCTACGAAACTCTTCCAGTTCTATTTCTCTCTCCTGTTCCTTTCTAAGCTTGTATATTCTTTTCTTTTCCCTCAAGTGTTTCTTTTTTCTTGTGTAGCATGCAACTGATCTTCAACAACAGTATCACAAAGACTATAACTAATAAAGGTGTCAGTATTTTGCCAAGAATTGAACCACCAATCTCTTGAAACCAGGTTTTAATTGCTGCAAATCTTTTGCTCAAACGTTCTGAAAAATCATCCTCTTCTAAGGGTACAATTTCTAATTGCAACTCAGTGATGTTTTTAATGTACATCTCGATACTCTGACTCTTGTCATGGATATAGGTGCAGCAGTGTTAGACATGCAAAATGCCACAAACTCCTCCCTCTTTTGCTAGCAGAATGTCTAAAGCAAGACGATTCTGCATTACCATGGACCGTATAGCAATGAGCTCAGTATCCACTAATTGAAAGCCACTAGCTGTATCAGTTGACAAGCTGTCGACAATTGTGGACAATTTTCTGATTCTACCTGCATTCAGGGTTATACCCACTAAAGGTATTACTGCCTGAAAGATGTCTCCCAAAATTTCTGAGAAACTTTCTCTTTTAAATCTATTCAGATGATTGCTGATTTCAAATGAATCTTCTGCATTTCTGTCAACATGGAATAATTTTGGAAAAACTAGTCCAACGAAACACATCCCATACCAGTGATCTGGGAGGTTGTAGTAAGCTTTGTCTCCACATACAAAATAAATTCCAGGGAAAATTGGATCCTTGCCACCTTTGAATCCCCAACCCCCCATGATTTGTCCTCACAATGACTTGCACCCACAAAATAATTGTCGAACAATGTATTGTCTCTCCTAATACAAAATTTACCACTAATTGGTTTGTCTATGTGAACAGCAACATTTTCAAAAGATTTACCATTAAGCTTTTCGTCCTCTAACTGCCAAAATTTAGATTTGGTCTGCTTGAGCATCTCATTTCTTTTATAAATTGCTCTTCTCTCCTCAACTAAATTCAGGAAAGATTTTTCCTCAGTTCTCAACTTACAAGTCAAATTGTTTTTTTTAAAAGCATACTCGTAGGTGAGTTCATTAGTTGCAATGAAAAATTCCCTCATCAGTTTAGCTTGTTTGTGCTTATTTAAGCTTTTCTCAATTTTCAGGTCTCGTCATGGTTCGAATAGTAATATTCTAAATGACCAGTCTGATAAAATAAGCTAGCTATCACACTGCAAGTTATGCCATAAGTAAGAGGAAGCATGTTGTAGGTAACTCCCTCCGAAACAGAAGCAGGCAACTTCACACATATATAAAAATCTTTTACTTCCATGACCTTTACATACTCAGCCAGAAGCCTTGAAAAAGTATTGCTAGAAAAATCACCAACAGATCCATTCTATTCCAGGGAGGCACATCCATGAGCTGACCCTCCAACTGATAGGCTGTATTGATCTGGCGGTGGCACGGTCGGAGCCACTGGCGGTGGCTGCATATGATGCCGCCAAGGCGTTCGACCGCGTCAATTGGAGATTTTTGTGGGATGTGCTTAAAACTATGAGGTTTGGGGGGACCTTCATTAATACCCTGAGGAGTTGCTACAAGGGAGCCTCGGCAGCAATACTGTTGAATGGTCTGTTGTCTCCTCGATTAAGTGTGGGGAGAGGAACTAGACAGGAGTGCCCTATCTCGCCCCTTTTGCTCAATCTATACATTGAGCCCCTGGCACAGGCTCTTAGATTGGACAACAGAGTCACCCCCTTTAGAATAAATGATTATTCCTCCCAATTGGCTCTTTATGCGGATGACTTAATGATGTACACCAGTAATCCGGCGGAAGTCTTCCCTAGAGTGGAGGAGATCATGCTGGACTATGGACAGCATTCTGGTTATTTAATAAACAACACTAAAACTGAAATAATGTGCTGGGGAGTCGAGAATTGGGACGGCCCGCAAAGTAACCAGTTTAGATATCTGGGAGTCTTAATTACCTCCGACCTTAATAATATTGCAAAGGTCAATCTGCCGAAGGTTATGAAGGATATTAGTTTGCTGTTTTTGAAATGGCAGAGCATCCCCTTGACGATTTATGGCCGGGTTAACTTGGTTAAAATGGTTATTTTGCCCAAGCTAACATATATATTCAATGCTATACCCTTAACTTTCCAAAATTAACTTCTGGGGAATATTCAGGGGAAGATAGGTAGCTTCATTTGGGCAAACAAGAACGCCCGGATCTCATGGAAAAATTAAAAAGGAGTCTGCTAAAGGGTGGAATGGCGCTTCCGGATGTTCTTTGGTATTCTTTTTCTTTCCAATTAAAAAACATCCGTACCCTTTTAACCACCGAGACGAATCTCATTGGGGCCGGACATTAAAGGTGATGCAAGATCTAGAAGAGGGGGGGGTCCAGGTTTTTTGTATAAATTCGGGTCCCCAAGATTCTTCAAAAAAGTCCGTCTAAAGGTCTTAAGATCAGCCTTGACTCTGTGGTGCAGACTGAAGCGATGTTGGGGTATAAAATATTATTCAGATCTGGCCCCCATCTGGGACTCCCCTGGCACGCCAATATGCCTTAAGGAAAGTCTTTCTCAGGCTGTCAGGAGTGCAGGTGTAGCTACCTGGTCAGACCTTGTCACAGCGGAGGGTGTTCTTCCGTTGGAAGTTCTGCGGGCTAAGATAGGGGATTTTTTCCCGATTTAAATACAGCCAACTCCGCTCCTTGTATGTTACAGAGAAAGACAACATAGAGGGAAATTGGGAAATTGAGGTAGCACTCCAGTCTGTAGGTATTAGGAAGAAAGAGGTAGCCCTCTGGTATAGAGAATTGCTGAATTCGGAAGAGACCACAGCCATGCCTTTAAACCAGGTATGGAGTGCATCGGTCTTTGAGGCCTCTGCTGCTGAGCTTTATGAAAGATCTCTTAAATTCTTATATAGGTATGTTAAGTCGGCTTCATTGAAAAAGAACCACTATTTTGTATTAAATAGGCTGTATTTTACGCCCAAAAAAATAGCAAAGTTTGTCTGTCCCCCCCTTTGTGTCCAAGGTGTGATTCAGCAGAAGCGGATGATATTCACATGTTCTATGATTGCCCTGTGATTGGTCCCTTTTGGACAAAAGTGGGAAAGACACTGGATAGTGTTATAAAAGTAAACATTGGTTTGAATGGGGTGAGGGTAATATTTGGGTTGGATTCGGAAACCACTAATGAGCTCAGTGAGGAACAGATCGCCTTATTTTTTACTCTAATTATTATTGCTCGCAGAGAAATGTGTATGCTGTGTAAAGATCCAGCCCCCCCCACTGCATGATAAATGGCTACAGTCTGTTCTAAAAACTGTACGGCTAGAGTTGGGGGCTATACATAATAGAAATACCAAAGTTTGGCTCCCACTTTGGGAATGGGCACTCGAGCTGAGGTTGGTATCCGATTCCGAGATTGTCCAATGATTACACCGGGCCCCGGGATAAAGGGGTAGCCAGGTCGGCTTCGGGTGCAGCAAAGACCCCGACCCTGGGCGCACAAGAGAGAATAAAGGGTTGCTGGTGTCTTTCTTTTGCAAGTGCCAATGGTGAGATGAGGACAATAAAAAAAAAGAAAAAAAAGAAAAATCACCAACAGATCTATCTTGGTGGATCTCTGGTTTGTGATCAATAACTCTGTTAGTTTTGCCTGTTACACCATGTTTATCTTGTTTAACTGAAGCTTTGCTCGTCATGTTAGCCTTATACATCTCCTTGTCAATTCCAAAAGGGAAAATGACAGCTAAAACTAACCAAAGCAAGATTATTAGGACCACACAAATCAAAGACATTTTGCAGCATCTCCTAAAAATGGAACATCTTGAATTGCTATTAGTAAAAGTGTAAGGCATTTTCAGCCTGATAACAAAGATTTGCAAAGAAAACAAAAATCACAAAAATTTAAAATTTCTTAAAATGTCTAATTTTCTAACACCCCCCTATTTTAATTTTTTTTTTTTTTAGAAAACCCCACCTTCTAACAGCTTTTCTTTGACCTTGCGTCTTACATCAATGTGTTTTTTCCCAGCTAACACAATTTCTTTGACCTTGTGTCACCTAACACAATTTCTTCAGCCTTATGCCAAAAACGAAATCCTCAAATTTTAACAGAAGACACTTCAATCGTTGTCACTATTGTCATCTATCTCTTCCTGGCTACTACTGTTAACTTCCACTACAGGTGGAATAATGATGTAAGTCCATTCAGGGGACTTGTACTTTTGGTTGGGTTTCACAACTCTCTTTGCCCTACTACTAATTACTTTCTATTTTCTTTCCTGATTCACTTTTCTTTTCAGGATCACCTTTTTGACTTGATATCTCGTTTACTTTCTCCTTTGATCTGTTTACCAATTTGAATTTCAGGCCTTCATTTTCTTTTGGCCTTTTCTCTGTAATTTCTTCTTTGGTTCATTTACATTACACTCTGCTCTCCAAGCTCTTTTTCTGAACTTTCTTATATCAGAATCTTCATCACTCTCTTCAGATTCTGTATCTGATACTTGAAATTTGTACTTAGGACTTTCTTTACTCGGCAGCTTCACTCCGTTAGGAACATTATCTTTATAGCTGGTACTTGGTAATTCGTCTTCTTTTTCTTCTTCTTCTATTACCTCCAACTTCCCAGTTTCAGATTTCTTGTTCCTGCTTTCAGAGCTTCTTTTCTGCTTTTCAATTCTCTCCTGGTCTTGAATCACAACTTGATCAGACTCTTTTTCTGCTTCTTTTTCTAGCACATCTTCATAATTTTCAGAGTCTAGTATCACAATTTCCAAATCTTTTTCATTCAATGCCTGATTCGCATTTGAACTCTCCAGATGTCGACTTTCTTGTCGATCTTCAGGATCTGGATTTTTCTCAGCTTCTTCTTCAGAATCTGAATCAGTAGTGGTTTCACTTTCTTCGTCAGGATTTTCAGGTGGAGGTACACGAATGGTGTGGCTTGCATGAATCCACCTCTTCAAACCCTTGCACTTCACCGCATTTGTTGTGACAAGAATGACTTGTCTTGCTTTCTGCCACCTGGGTACCAGACAATTTCTTCTTCGGTGAACTTTTGTCCTCACCCAGTCTCCTGGTAACAGATCATGTGCTTGCTCTTTTTCTCTTGTTAGCACTTCAGTTCCCACCTGATGGAACACAGAAGTCATGACGTCAGAAAGGTTCCTGCAGTATTCCAAAATGACGCTATCATTTATACTCATCAGCTTTCCTACTGGTATAAATGCTTGTCTCATGACTCTGCCCATAACAATGTCGTGTGTTCAGACCTATCTTTTTATCTGGTGTACTTCTTAGAGACCTCAAAACAAGTGGAAGTGCGTCAGTCCACTTCATACCTGTAGCTAGACGGATGTATGACACTACAACGCATGCATTTACATCGCATGCCTTTACAACGCAAGTATTACAACGCAGTCTATTACAACACATAGTGCTTTTGGGCGCTGGATAGTGAATAGTTTAATTTACTATTCCAACTCCAGTCCCCGTGGACACTAGGGAAGGTTATTGGATAGTAAATTAACCTATTCCCTATCCTAGAGCGCCCCCCAGAGCAATGCGTTGTAATAGTTTGCGTTGTAATGGTTGCGTTGTAAAGGCTCTACGATGTAAAAGTTGGGTTGTAAGTGTTGTTCACCGTAGCTAGACACATTTCCCCAATTCAATTCTTAATCATTCCGTTCACTTGCTCAACAACACCTGATGCTTCTGGTCTGTATGCACAATGTAATTTCTGTTTTATGTTCAAAGCTTCACAAACCATTTGTAACAGTCTGTTTTCAAAATGTATTCCACGATCACTTTCCACAGTCACCGGAAATCCGTACCTAGGTATAATTTCCCTTAAAAGTAATTTTGCAACAGTAACTGAATAATTGTGACGTGTAGGGAACGCTTCAACCCACCTTGAAAACAAACAGGTTATCACTAGTACATAACGTAGCTTATTGTGTGGTGGCATGTCAATGAAATCCATTTGTAACCTTGTGAAAGGACCACCCTCCCGTCCTATGGTTCCCATGCTCACAACTGTTTTTTGTTGGGGTTCATTTGTTGGCAAACTAAGCACCTTTGACAAAAAGATTCTGCAATTATTCAGAACTTTGGGTTATACCAAGTCTGTCTGAATATCCTAATCATGGAATCTCTTCCAATATGTCCTTGACCATGGTACATCCTAGCCATGTCAGCAATCCTGCTATTTGGTAAAACTGGTCTGTCGTCTTTGTATACCCAAATCTCGTCCTCCTCCCGCTGTCTGCAACCTGCTTTTAACCATGTGTCTTTTCCTCATCACTTGCCTCATCTTGTAAGTCTTTTACTCCCTGCCATGTTTCAACTACAGATGTTAGCATAAGTGAACTCAAGACATGTTCATCATCCTTTTCCCGATCAATTGAACAATTGTTTTTCGCACAGTACCTGGCTATCTCATCTGCATAGGCATTTCCTTTAGTGATAAAAGCTTCACCTTTTTTGTGAGCTGCACATTTCACGACAGCAATCTTTTCTGGTAACTGAATGCCATCCATCAATCTCTTGATCAATTTTGCATTTCTGATGGGTGTTCCTGCAGAGGTTAAATAACCCCTTTGAGACCAGAGCTGACCATAATCATGAACAACTCCGTACCCATATTGGCTATCAGTCACTATAGTGATTTTTAACTCTTTTGCTCTTTCACATGCACGAATCAAAGCAATCAATTCTGCCACTTGAGCTGAACGAATTCCTTCGAGACATGATGCTTCGACCACACTAGCAACTGTGCATACTGAATATGCTGCTCTCAGAAAACCCTCTTCCGTTCTTAAACAAGAACCATCAACAAAGTAAACAAAATCTGACACAGGCAAAGGAACATCTTCAATGTCCTGCCTAGGCTTGGTGCAATATTCCAAAACATCCAAGCATTCATGATCAATGTCGTTTTCATTTCTGATTTCTGTTACAGTACCATCAGGCAATAATGTGGAAGGATTTAAATTTACACACCTTGCTATCGAGACATTATCTGATCCCAGAATAACTTTCTCGTATTTAGTAAGTCTGTTACTTGTCAAATGCTGTGTTTTACTTCTGGTAAGGAGAATTTCAACTGAATGTGGTACATAGACTTTTACAGGAAATCCCATTATAATTCACTCACTTTGCTCAAAGCTCACACTAGTTGCAGCTACTGCTTTTAAGCAGCCTGGTAATGCTTTTGCAACAGGATCAAGTACTGCTGAGAAATATGCTATTGGCCTTCTCAGTTTTCCATGTCTCTGAATTAGAACTGACAATGCACATCCTTCTCTTTCACTGCAGTACAGCTCAAAGTCCTTTTCTTAATCTGGCATGCCTAGAGCTGGAGCTTCACACAAGCTTCTTTTTAGCTTTTCGAAAGCTTCCATCTCAATTTCTGTGAGAACAATTGGGTCTTTTATGTCTGCTGTTGTTAGCCTCCGCAGTGGTTTTGCAATTACTGAAAATCCACTAATCCATTGGTGACAATAGCCAACTATTCCTAGAAACATTCTGACCCGTCTCTGTGTTTTTGGAGGTTGCATTCCCTGAATCATTTTTATTCTTTCAATTGTCACTTGTCTGATTCCTTTTGCAATTCTGTGACCAAGGTATTTTACTTCTTGTTTGCAAAACTGTAATTTTGCAGGTGACACTTTATGTCCCTCATCTGCCAGATGATTCAAAAGAGTAATTGTATCTGTGACACAGTTATCTCGGGTTTTTGCTGCAACAAGGAGATCATCTATGTACTGGACCAACGTCGATTTTCCAGGTAACTCTAGATTCTCCAAAGATTTCTTTAACAACTGATTAAAAATAGATGGACTCTCTGTATACCCTTGAGGAATGCGACAACATGCTAATATGCGCTCTTGGAACCGGAACGCAAACATTTGCTGGCTGTCTGGATGCAATGGAACAGTAAAGAACGCATTGCAAAGGTCGATGACTAAATACCATTCTGCATCATGCGGAACCTGGTAAAGAATCACTGCTGGGTTTGGAACAATTGGGCAACATGGAACAACTATTTGATTAACCTTTCTCAGGTCCTGAACTATCCTGTACGTTCCGTTTGGCTTTTTGATCCCCATAATCGGTGAATTACAAGGACTGCTTTCAATTTCTTTTAGAAAACCTTGTTTTATGAATTTGTCAATTACAGGAATGACACCTTCAATTGTTTCTGCTTTCATTTTGTACTGAGGAATGTTTGGAAAATCTATTCCCTGTTTCACTGTGATTTTAACTGGGTCTACATTTTTCATCAAACCCATCTCACTTCCTGATAAATCCCAAATTTCAGCTTTGACTGTCTTTTTCAGTTCTTCAGGTAAATTGTCTTTATCAAATGCATTTACTTTCCTCTGCTTCAACCATTAACATTGTCAATTTGTAAAGCCCATCTTCTTCTAAAGTTTGAAGCTCAATACCCTCCGGTGAGCAGTATATTTTGCAGTTCATCTTGCATAGGATGTCTCTTCCCAGCAAGTTGACAGGACTGCTGTTGCAAACTACAAATCTGTGTTTGTCTTTGAATTTGTCAATTTCTACCTTAACAGGCTCTGTCAAATCTGTTTTAATTTGTTGATTAGCTACACCAACTACTTGGATGCTTTCACCAGAGAGAGGCAGGTTTTCTGTTTCCACTGATCTAACAGTAGAACGGGTAGCACCAGTGTCCACAAGAAAAGTGATTTCTACATCATTCACTTTACCATTTACATATGGACCAGACTGGTCAACCTCAGGAGTGGCTCCAAGCACACACTCTTCCCCCTCTCTCAGGCACCATCATAAGTAATCCTCAGAATCACTTCCACCATTTTCTGTCATCAAAAATTGTTGAGAAACATTTGGCACATTCACTCTTTGCGGTCTGATTACCTGATCACCTCCGCTGAATCCTGTTTCCGAATTGTACCTCTGACCATTCACACAGTTTGGAAGTGCTGGTTGTGGAATCTGACTCTGCTGATTCACTAACTGTCGCTGTAGCTGTTGCTGTAGATTTAGCTCATTTAACTGTCGCTGTAGCTGTTGCTACAGATTTACATCATTCTGCATCTGTGGATTTAATGATGCATTTTTTTAATTTCTGGACGGATTTTTTCATTCACGCTTCCAGTATCCAATTTCGCCACAATTAAAACAAGGTAGCTTTTGTTTCAGCTCTTCAATATTAACATTACATTTTGGTTTATTAAAATTACCCTTACATTTTCCTTGCCCCTGATTCTGATTAACATTGACATTTTTGTTTTCCAAATTTGCAATCTGCTGTTCAGCTACTTTCACCTGTGCCCACATTGCCTTTTCCTTAAGCTTTTTCTGCTTTGCATTTATCTCGTCACTGCAGTATTTTGCTTTTCTCAGTATATCATCAACTGAGAGTGATTGCCATCCGACAATGCCATTTCTAATCATATCACCAATTTCAGGTCTCAGGCCATAAACAAATCTGTAAATGAAGTGGCTCATGTCCTTTTCACTTAATTTTTCATAGCCACTGTACTGTTTAAAAACCGACAGTAGTCTTTCATAGAATGAATGTACTGACTCTTTTGGCTCCTGATTTGTTCTTTCTATTTTAACCCAATCAACTTCTTTCGGGGGAATCTTATTTTTCAACCAATAAACCACTTTGTCATATAATCCCATGACTTCTGATGATGGAGCACCTGTTGAAGCATCTCGAGCAGGTTCTACTTTTGGCCAACTTACATCAATTTTACATTCTGTCCAAAGATCTGATGGGACAACAATGTCAAAAAATCTATCTAGATCAATCTACAGAACTTTCAAAACCTTTATGAATCTGTCCACCTGTCGATACCATTCTACAGGCTTTTCTCTCAACCGAGGAAAATCATTTGTGAACAACAAGATGTCCTGTCTTGACCAGGGAACATGCACATAACCACCTCCTGCTATTTCTCTCATTGGGTACTGATTAGCCACCATGCCTCTTTCTCTCCTTTCTTCCTCTCTTTTCTTTGTCCATTTCACTCTCCATTTACTCAAATCACCCAATCTTTTTATGTACACAATCAAATCTTTTATATGCAAAATTCTTCCCATTGAATTGAGATTCTCAATGTCTTTTTCAGAAAATTCTAATCTGTAATGTTTTCCCAAATGTTTCTGTTTACTTAAATCAATCTCTAATTCTGCAGCCAATTCTTCTAACTGTTCATATTTATTTTTCGTTTTCCACGGTACACTTTTGCAAATGAATAACAATTCATCATCTTGATAATGCTTTAAATTGTCAGGACCAATTGTGCCAATGATTAATTCCTCTAAATCTGCTTTTAATCTCGCAACATCAAGCTTTGGGGTTGAATCTGTTTTCTCAACACTCTTTTCTGGGGTTTCACTATCTGACTCTGCACCTGCTGGAGTTCTGCAAGATGAATTTTGATTAAAAGTTAAATCAGGCATCATTGTTTTCTCTCTGTGTATTTCAGTTAAATCTGAGTAAAATGTTTCAGCCACTTTCTGAATTTCTGCATTTAATGGAATAGTTAAAGCTGAATGTCCCATTTCTCTTTGGCCAAAAACTGGGTGAACTGGACCAATCGTTATTGGAACTGTCACTGCTTCCATACTTTTAGTTACTTGCTCTACTAATTCTTCTTTCGATCGGAAGTATTCTGAAGTATCTGGTATTTCTTTACTTCTTTCTAATCTCAATACATTTCTTTGAATCTCATTTCTCAAAACTGGAGTTTCAGGGAAATTTCTATTTTCACCATATACACTAGAATTAGGTCTTGTTTCCGCTCTTTCAGGAGTTTCAGGAGTTTCAGAATTATTCGGGTATAATCTGGGTGATTCCTCGTCAAGTGGAGGTGCACTTGGAGTGGTTCCTGTAGAAACCATCGGGGTAGACCATGAACAAGCTGGTTTAAAAGGAGTCTGTTTCTGATTTGTAATATAAATCTCTTCTAAAACTGGATCTTCTAATTCACTTTCTTCAATATTATTTTTCTTTTGGGTATTCTTTTGACCTGGTATTTCAGTAACCATTACTCTTACTGGGTATAAACCATCACACATGTCTGCCTGTCTCCATCGACGCATTCTATCCTCATGCGTTTCTCTATGAGTGTTTAATTTTGGATCTCTTGTTATACCTCTCGTTGCTTCTCGTTGAAGTTCAAACATCTCATCCTCCCATTCAACTAAAGCCTCAAATTGTGTAGGTCTAGGCTTCGGCACAAGAGCCATCATTTTTTCTCTCAAATTTTTCAAAACCCTCATATTAAATGAACCATCTTCTGGCCATGCTAACACACCATCATTTTTGGTAAAATCCATCCATTTGTCAAACCAAAGGCAAGTATGATAACCATATTCACCTCCCATATAGGCTGCAGGTGTTTTGTACTTATGAAGTAATTTTCCACCTCGCGTTTCAATTTTCTTAGCAGGTGAAAATATATTTTTCAATTTCTGAAGCCATGCAAGCTTCTTTTCTTCTTTTTTGTAATAATAACTCATGTTTTTAATCAAATCCGTTTAATTTAAAATAATCATAAATGTTTCCTGGTTTTTCCGCAAAACCAGCCAATTCGTGTGCGAAACTCACCAACAAGCCAATCAGGTTAAGCTACGTCACCACCTTGCTCAACCAATAGAATAGCTGCTTTCTGGAAGAGCCAATCAGCTTACAGCTTGACTCAGTCACGTGAACCAATCAGTGCGCTAGCTGTGACGTATGCTAGCCAATCACAGCGCGGACCCTGTGACGTACACTGCCGCTGCAGCTTCTCGTCTCTCGCTCCTAGAGCTCACCCCTCCTTTACAAAATCTTTTCACAACGCCATTTTAAGAAAACTTTTTCAATGAATTTTCAATGAATAACAACAGGAAAACAAACTATTTGTCTATTTCGCTAAAATAAAGTGATAGCTTTAACAGTCATTCAAATATTCTTTTGCGTGGAATAGACGACGCTACTCTCACAGAATATTCATTCATTGATAAAGTAAACTTTACTCTACCCTTCTAACAGGTAATAACAAACTCGTTTCCCTCTGAATGCACATAAAGTAGCAATTCAAAGTTTGACTCGAACGAAATTACAAAATCATTTACGCACTTTCAAACGGAAGGTTTCCCTAACCATACATACATGAAATCTTGGTAGGACTTTAACCAACCATAGAAATCCACATTTGACAGTAAAATAAACGACGTTACCTTACCCTTCACTCAAGTTTGGATAGATTCTACTACTCTTTTCGCAGTGAGTTTTAAAACAGGCTCTAAGTCCCTATACTCGAAAGCTACGCTTTCATAGACAATCCTCACTATACATTCTACCTAGCACACCTAAAATCCCTAAACTTGTGCTGTACGTCCACAACACTAGTGATAACAATACCACTATTTTGAAACAGAACAAATGCACTGTGCAACTTTACTTGTCACACTACTCATATGCCGGCACAACTAGTAATTTTCACACTGCTGGAAAAAACCTTTCGACAACATATAACAACTTTGACAAACTTAACATGTTTTAGTCATGGATCCTATGTAATTACCATGTAACATGTCAGTTACCATAGCAACCGGACTCTGCTACCAGAGATTTGATCCAGCGCCCCTATAGAAATATGTCATAACAACACTACCCGACTCCACAATACTCACCATTAATCATAAACACTCACAAGGCCCATAAACTAACAAGACATATTTTTGAGCAACTGAATCATGTGACCTAATTAATAAAACCTACTCACAAAATATATATACATTTATATACAACTGCAGTATAATGATTTCACCTTGGTTTTTGTAAAACTTGGCATTTAATTAAGTCACTTAGGCAAATGGATCTGCTGATGGTAACATGACAATGAAATAACAAGACCAGCTTGTCTTTATAAAAAAATCTTATTTATTAACTATTTATTCAAAGAAAGTGCATTTCATTAGAAACTCTTTATTTAAGCAGCATTATTTGAGGAATTGCAAATTAGACTGTCAGTTTCAAGCAAAATCAAATAACATGATTAATGAAGAATAAACAGTTTTCCATCACTTAAGCCCTATTTTCCCTGTCTAAAACTCACTTCACCTAAAAGAATATAAGGTAAAAATTCCAAAGAGTCCATCAGCACGTCACGCCTAATAGGATTCGGAAAGCGAGAAGCAGAAGAGCCCCCTCACTCCCATGGGGGCAGTTTTTATACCTTTTTCCCTAACTAATCTCACTAAATGTATTCTTTCTTTCCTGACATCCAAAGTTCTCATTGGTTGACAGACGTCAACCCATATGGTGTCATCATCTTTTCGAAGCCTGGTTCAAACCTTTCTCTTAGAGTCTATTCTCTCTTATTCACAAGTCACGCATCTTCCTCCAAAATGAAACATTTGTAAATGGCAGTCCGTGACTTCCTTAGCTTGGCAATCTCTACCGGTTTTCGTCCTTGGTTTTAGTCCATCCAAGAGCACGAATAATACATTTTTCAATGGAACTTGCATTTTTAAAACGTGATAAAACTTTCCACGCAGGCTCTTGCTCTTTTCTGGACAGGACTCAACAACACCATATTTGAATCGTGCTAGGCCTCAAGCCTCTTTCTTGTTAACTATTATTCAAACAAACACAAAAGAATAATTAATGCAAGAATTAGAAATCGTTCTGTTTCCCACCCACCTTTGCTAATTATTAACCAATTAATAAATGTTACCTAGCCAAAGCATTTTAGCAACAAACAGAATTGTGCCACACAAAGACGAAAAGACAAAACATGAGCACACAGAAATAAGCACATGCCAATAATAAAATAGCCGCATTTAATTCTGACATAACAATAGACAAAATGAGTTTATTATTTTTCCCGAACAAGCATTTGCAACATAGAGCACATATATGAGCACATATATTAGTCCCTTATGTAGTTTGTGCATTTTAATCTAGGTTGATTAGTAATATTCACTCCATTCACGTTAATACAATTATTTTTATTGAGAGTTTAACTTTGCGAGTCAAAATAAATTTATTTTAAAATCTCGCTCCATCAAAAGGGATAGTGGAGGGATAAAATAGGGAAGGGTTTGCATTTACATAGCGCTTGTTACCCCTGATGAGGTGTTGAAGCGCATTTCGGCAGGTAGTAATCTACTGCGGAACCCAAAAAGGATTAGTGGTGAATAAGTAGAGGAAAATATGAAAAGAATATGAGCGGTGTACATGTTAGTCTGTTATTAGGATTAAAAAAGCATAGTGGAAGGACAGAAGAGGGAAGGGTTTGCATTTATGCTTCCTAATGTCCACTTTGGATACAATGATGAATTGTGTCCCCAAAAAGTGCAAAGAAACCAAAAGCATTGTAACAGCTGCTTGCTCATTCACGTAGTGCCTGTGTATTTTCATTGCGTTTTGAAACGCGTATAATTATGTGATGTACATTAATAGCATCATTTTGGGTACTTCACATAACAAGAGTAATGCTTCGTTACCAAAATTATGACTGGCTGATGAGGAGTGTTACCCCAAAATTGGTCCCAGGATGCTTGTTTCTGGTTCAGGGAAGACCTGTCTTGGCAGTTCAGTCTGAACTGTTCCCATGATGCTCAGGGTCAAGGCTGATTTGTATACAGCTGGGTATGAACTGGTGTGGCGAAGTGAGCTAAAGATCGATGATGGATTCAACCCAGAACTGTGACTGGAGGTGAGTGTCTGAAAAGTTTCACCACACCGTCCATCATCTCCTTGTGTTTGTTTTGTTCGCCCTAAGGTGGCAGGGTAGGCCCAGACGTGGGTCCCTTGCTCACTTTGCCACTGGATTGAAGCTAGCCTGGCTGATGAGGAATGTTACCCCAAAACTGGTCCAAGGATGCTTGTTTCCGGTTCAGGGAAGACCTAGCTTGGCAGTTCAGGCTACACTGTTCCCATGAGACACAGGGTCAAGACTGATTTGCATAAAGCTGGGTCTTAACTGAGGTGGCGAAAACGATGATGGATTCAACCCAGATCTGTGACTGGGGGTGAGGGTCTGAAGAGTTTCAGCACTCCATCCATGATCTCCTTGTGTTTGCTTTGTTCCCCCTAAGTTGGCAGGGTATATCCAGAAGTGGGTCCCTTGCTCACTTTGCCACTGGATTCAAGCTAGTCTGGCTGATGAAGTATGGTACCCCAAAACTGGCCCCAGGATGCTTGTTTCAGATTCAGGGAAGACCTGGTTTGGCAGCTCAGGCTGAACTGTTCCCATTAGGCACGGGGTCAAGACTGATTTGCATATAGCTGGGTCTGCACTGAGGTGTCCAAATGAACCAACGAACAATGATGGATTCAACCCAGATCTGTGACTGGGGTGAGTGTCTGAAAAGTTTCAGCATTCCATCCATCATCTTCTTGTGCTTGCTTTGTTCGCCTAAGTTGACAGGGTATGCCCAAATGTGGGTCCTTTGCTCGCTTTGCCACTGGATTTAAGGTAGCCTGGCTGATGAGTTGTGTTACCCCAAAGCTGGCCCTAGGATGCTTGTTTCCGGTTCAGGGAAGACTTGGCTTGGCAGTTTGAGCTGAACTGTTTCCATGAGGCACAGGGTCAAGACTATTTTGCAGATAGCTGGACCTGAACTGAGGTGGCAAAGTGAGCTAAAGAAAGATGATGGATTTAACCCAGATCTGTGACTGGGGGTGATTGTCTGAAAAGTTTCCGCACTCTATCTGTCATCTCTTTACGTTTACCCAAAGAGATACACAAGAAACCCACAACATTCAGTTTTAATATTTATTGAAGCATTGTGGTTCTTGAATAAAATACGTACGCTGCACTGATTAATAGAAGGAAGCAGAGTAATGTGATTAACATTATGAGAATGGCGAAGAAGATGAACAATCCCAACAGTTTGCTAGTTACGGAAGACTATATGCTTGCATACAAGTGCTGTAGTATAATGTACTCCTACCTAGTGCATTCTACTTTATTGTGTTTAAGGCGATTGGATTGGCCAAATCACTGACATGTGGTCTAATTCCCTATTACCTGTGGGTAAGTGTCAGCAAATGCCCGTCTTGGTGTAGCGTTGGACAGCATCCCTGACATGAGGTGACAGGAATGAGCTGAGCTGGAATTCTGGCATTGGCCAACTCTCAGTGCCAACAAAATGACCCTCTGAATAAACAATGGATTGATGTCATATGAACAAGTACATCCTCCATGTGACCATGCCGTAGCCCCAGTCAGGCCACTATTGTTTATTCTATGCTGATAGCTCTGTTGCCGAGCAGCCAAAAACAAATAACAACATCTTGCAAGTTGAACTTAGCCCTTTTACAGAATGTTCGATGTGTTCTGATAGACTGTCTACAATGTGGTATAGTAAGCAAACCGTGTTCTATAAATGTTATCCTGTGTGTTTATGCAAATGAATGTGTCTCAAATGTCATCATGGTTGGGAAGAGAAGGCAAACAAAGAACATGAGCATGTAAAAATGGCATCCATTAACCGGGCCTAAAACCACCATGCTATTTGACCCTTTTATCTTTGTGAATGGAATGCCACAAGTTATCTATATCTATCTATGTTGATGTAATTTGTCTCACCTGTCAGGGTTCTTCTCTGTCCATAGTCATATATCTCAACTTTCCAATCAATCTTCTCTCCAGCTACTGGATCTGGGGGACATTTCCACCTCCATCTTCAAGGACACTGGAGCATAAAGGATCCATTTTCATAGTGAGCATCTGTGTGAGTAGCAGGTGCAATGACAACATATGTTATTTGTAAGGCGATATATATTATCATATGGTTACGTTTTCTGTTGATGTGCAATTCATTATTCAGAGCTAATGTGAAATAAGTCTGGTGAGGGTCTTTACATAATCTTAAATGTCTGATTTACAACGTATTTCATCTCACTTTTGCAGGTACTTGGGAAGGAGAGCCTGACAAAGATGCTGTATTAGCAATACTCAGAGGACATCATGCAAATATAGAAGGCAATCTTATTTTGCTTCAAGCTGCAATCTTTGGTAGCCACCACTGCAGGAGAGGAAGAGGAGGAGTACCTTGTTGGCCTGACTCAGGATCCAACCACAAATACGACCTCATGGCCATTCACCAGTCTTTCTCAAAGAGTTTCTCTGTGTCTTATAAGTCCCCATCAATGAGTAAAATGGCCATGGATGTTTTTTCCAGCCACACCGACTCCCCTTCACAAAGCCCACTAACATCTGTCGCTTCATTGACTCCCCTTTCCACTCCTTCCATGCCAGTGCAACTCTAGTCTTCTCTCAGTAATTTTAGGGTGAGAACACCCCTGGTGAAGAGGAGCTCTCCAGAATCATCAATACCTCCACCACAAATCTCATGTGTCAATGCTCATATTGATCAACCTTCTAGCCATGTCAGATGACCACAGATGCAGATGGATTGGCAAGGACAAATACTATCCTTTTAGAGGATTAGTATTTCGAAAATCAGTCATGTGTCTTGGGCGGTGGTGATATTCATGACACAGGGTGTCCATGTGTGCCATTGTGGTCCACCTGGAAGGAGTACATCAGGTGTTTGAGATACACACTCATGTCCACAAGAAATTTGCAGTGGGAACATCTGCATTTCTTGAGGGCAAGGCAACATTCCTTGGCCGTACAGATAATATAAGTCATTAGATAAATGTGCTAATGACAACCTGCCAGACCAAGGCAGGCACAGGACTCAACTGATGCACTGCAACAACTTGTCAGGCCTGTACTACACGTAAAAACTGTAAAGAATACTCTCCATCCCATAGAAAACATTGTAGCAAACACTTGCGCCACTCACAAACCTACCACATCTCCCACCATGGACCGCAATTTCCAATGGCCCCAGTTTTGTGTAGCTTGGGACATGGATGATACTCAACCTCCTAAACATCACACCAAATACGTGACTCACACTTCCACACAATTTTCATAATATTTTTGAATCACCCTTAAATATTTCAATGCCAACTCTTACATTTGAGCACTTTGGTAAGTTAATCACAATTTCATCAAACATGCTCCTATACATGTTTTTTTTATCTGCACAGGAAAGGAAACTGTTTGAGCAAATTAGATGTCTGAATGTACTGAGCAAAAGATTCTGTATAATTGGCATTTCTCAGTAATATATTACAATTGCATACATCGAGCAGTGTAGCCACTTTGATAAGAAAGTGTATCAACATATCCAAGGTAGTAGTTTTTATTAATGAAATGATAGTTTTTAACCAACAGAACATATTAGTTTTTATGTTGAAGACAGTTCTGGGAAATGTACAAATGACAGAAGTAGCGCCTTCGTTCAGTTAGGGATGACAGGCTAGAACATAGGTGGGTAAATGAAAAAACACATCCCCCAGCCGCCCTGAACGCTTCCTCACTGCCCTACCCTGCTGCTTTTCATCAGTCCCGGAGGACTGCACCGATCACCCCAGTGCCAGGGACTCCAGCTCCCAGAGTCCCCAGCGGCGCCGACAGTAGGAATCACTATCTCGGGCCAGGAGGCGCTTAAAACAGGAACAGGGCTCCCGCAGCGCGGGTCTCCCAGCCGCCCTGAACGCTTTCTCGCTGCCCTACCCTGCTGCTTTTCATCAGTCCGGGAAGACTGCACTGATTACCCCAGCACCAGGGACTCCAGCTCCCAGAGTCCCCAGCGGCGCCGGCAGTAGGCATCACTATCTTACGCCAGGATGCGCTTAAAACAGGACCTGGGCTCCCGCAGCGCGGGATGCGCGCAGGCATGCCCGGGCCCGTCCGCGCCCGGAGAAGGCTGGGCTGGGCCACACCCTATGGCTGTTCCTATTTTGCCTTTATATACATCCACGGTAAGACTGAATAGACATACGCGTGTTTATAAGAAGAATCTATTAGAACTTTGATATTGAGAACACTCTTATTATTATTTTGTGCCTTTTTTATGCATCTCGATTCACATCTTGTATATAAATACCTGTTTTATTATTATTTCGGTGGTTTTTATTATCAAGTTCGTAGCACCTATATGCTATAGATATTTTTATTGTTATTTAGCTAAGCATCCTAGCATAAAGAATTTATTTTTGCGTAACTGAACTGAGGGTATTGTTGTTACCTTAGCCAAACCATATTTTTCGGTATAGTTGAGGAATCACCACCTAATTAATAGGACGAAATGGGGAATAGGAAAGCATCCGATATGATTATGGGGAAGAAAAAGATTGCAAAACACAAAAGTTAGTTAGATAAGAGGAGGTGGAAAGCATGTTCTCAACGGGGAAAGAGAACAATGTAAAGGGAAAAAGCAAAATCTCCTCTTATTATAGTAGGAAAGAAAAAGCTGATACTGTAAAGGTAAATAGTCCTCCCATCACTGTGCATCAACCCCATAACAAAGATGTAAATGTAAATGTATTTATATAGCGCAAATCACCGACCCGGTATCTAAGCACTTGCTTAGGGAACCTGTCCTGGTATTCCCCTGTGAGATACCCCGGCAGGGTATCCACAAGGTGAAAGCCAGGCATCCCGCCGCGAGGGGCCATAGTGGAGATTAAGCAAGCTATTGCCCAGAGTCGCAGAGTGTGACCCTGTGAGTCGAGTAGGCACCGGAGCGAGAATTGTCGAGTCCGTGGAATTTTTTAGCCCGAGACCCGCCGAGGCGGGGAATCGAACCCTGGTCCACGGCCGATCTCAGCTTCCGGGTCTGCCGCCTCTAACCACTGAGCCACGCTTCTCCACATTAGATCTTACACAAACATTAATTGTGTCTCCTCCAATGCCAAGACGGGATACGGGTACGACTCCCTCGCCTGCTTTAAGCAACTGTGGAACTATAGGAAGGGGTTCAACATAGTATATTACAAATGGGGGTGGGGTCGCACCCTACTCACACACCGGCGGTATCGCCCCCTAGGGACTCTGGTTAATGTAGTTACGTGTTCCGCGATGCATCTTCTTTCGATTCTCTGCTATCTTCGCTGTCTTCGCCATCGCTGGACACGTGTTTCGGGGAATCACCCCTCGTCAGCAGGGATAGGCCGTGTATTGGGCTTGCCGGTGGCTGCCAAATATCTGCCAGGTTTAGTACCACTCAGGCGTGCAGGTGCGGGGTCCCAGGCTTGTCAGCCAACTGCTCAAGGGAGCTTTAACATTACAAATGGGGGTGGGGTCGCACACTACTCACACACCGGCGGTATCGCCCCTAGGGACTCTGGTTAATGTAGTTACGTGTTCCGCGATGCATCTTCTTTCGATTCTCTGCTATCTTCGCTGTCTTCGCCATCCCTGGACACGTGTTTCGGGGTATCACCCCTCGTCAGCAGGGATAGGCCGTGTATTGGGGTTGCCGGTGGCTGCCAAATATCTGCCAGGTTTAGTACAACTCAGGCACGCAGGTGCGGGGTCCCAGGCTCGTCAGCCAACTGCTCAAGGGAGCTTTAACATTACAAATGGGGGTGGGGTCGCACACTACTCACACACCGGCGGTATCACCCCTAGGGACTCTGGTTAATGTAGTTACGTGTTCCGCGATGCATCTTCTTTCGATTCTCTGCTATCTTCGCTGTCTTCGCCATCCCTGGACACGTGTTTCGGGGTATCACCCCTTGTCAGCAGGGATAGGCCATGTATTGGGGTTGCCGGTGGCTGCCAAATATCTGCCAGGTTTAGTGCCACTCAGGCGCGCAGGTGCGGGGTCCCAGGCTCGTCAGCCAACTGCTCAAGGGAGCTTTAACATTACAAATGGGGGTGGGGTCGCACACTACTCACACACCGGCGGTATCGCCCCTAGGGACTCTGGTTAATGTAGTTACGTGTTCCGCAATGCATCTTCTTTTGATTCTCTGCTATCTTCGCTGTTTTCGCCATCCCTGGACACGTGTTTCGGGGTATCACCCCTCGTCAGCAGGGATAGGCCATGTATTGGGGTTGCTGGCGGCTGCCAAATACCTGCCAGGTTTAGTACGACTCAGGCGCACAGGTGCGGGGTCCCAGGCTCGTCAGCCAATTGCTCAAGGGAGCTTTAACATTACAAATTGGGGTGGGGTCGCACACTACTCACACACCGGCGATATCGCCCCTAGGGACTCTGGTTAATGTAGTTACATTTTCCGCGATGCATCTTCTTTCGATTCTCTGCTATCTTCGCTGTCTTCGCCATCCCTGGACATGTGTTTCGGGGTATCACCCCTCGTCAGCAGGGATAGGCCGTGTATTGGGGTTGCCGGTGGCTGCCAAATATCTGCCAGGTTTAATACCACTTAGGCGCGCAGGTGCGGGGTCCCAGGCTCGTCAGCCAACTGCTCAAGTTTAAGCTCCCTTGAGCAGTTGGCTGAGCCTGGGACCCCGCACCTGCGCGCCTGAGTGGTACTAAACCTGGCAGATATTTGGCAGCCTCCGGCAACCCCAGAACATGGCCTATCCCTGCTGACGAGGGGTGATACCCCGAAAAACGTGTCCAGGGATGGCGAAGACAGCGAAGATAGCAGAGAATCGAAAGAAGATGCATCGCGGAACACGTAACTACATTAACCAGAGTCCTTAGGGGCGATACCGCTGGTGTGTGAGTAGTGTGCGACCCCACCCCCATTTGTAATGTTAAAGCTCCCTTGAGCAGTTGGCTGACGAGCCTGGGACCCCGCACCTGCGCGCCTGAGTGGTACTAAACCTGGCAGATAATGGCAGCTGTAGGAGAGTAGGGTCTGCTATCCTATGGTCACCCCAATTTTTTGTTTTTTGCTTCACTGGTTTTCGACTTAATGTGGCTGTGGGCCTGCTAATCAGACCCACAGCCTGCTGTTCTCTCTCTAAATTCACAGACATGTACTATAGGTACATCACCAATTTGGTACTGGACTCCTTGTCAGCCCCTGTACAGTGCACTATAGGTGCCCAGGGCATAGGGGCATCCAAAGCCTACCAGGGGCTGCAGCATATCTTTTGCCACCCCTGGCTGGTCCTTAAATCGACACAACTGGCTGATCCCTCAGCTGGGGCAAGGTGGTGTAATCACCCCTTGCTTAGATATAGTATACCTATATCTAAACCTATATCTGGACACATATATACCTATAAGTCACTCCTATGGCAGGCCTTAACAATCCTGGAGGCAGAGTGCTTGGTTTTATGTGAGATGGTGCTCTAGCATGCGCTGAGCCTGTCTGCAGCTTTCGGAACCATTTCCTTATAGCTGTTCTAGTGATACTGCCATACCATTTACTCTTAAGTGCATTATAATCCTCGCGGCTAATGCTAACTTTGGTTTGGCTTTATCAAAACATGTCGTGTTTGGTGTCATACACTTTGGAATACTACCCCCTCGCCAGTTCTGGCGACGGGGGTAGCATTCCACCCTTCTAGAGGGAGAAGACATGTTACTTTACTGAAAACGCGGTTAATCCTAACCAGAGCCCCAGCATCACAAAATGGATGCTGCTGCTGACCGAAACTTGGCAGAGGACGCTTGATCAAAGGGTTTCCTGTCACAGGGAGGTGTCACACCACACCACCCCAGACAGGAGATAGTGGATTGTAGCAGGGAGGGTTGAAAGAAACTAGACACTGCCTGGGGCGCACAAGGTGTCCCTGGGCAGATTCCAGTCAAACCAGTTCTGGGGCCATCCTGCCCCAGTCCTGGCGGCAAACTGGACAAAGGGAAAGGGGTGTAACCACCCCTTTCCTGGGTCCCACCCATAGGAGGGACCTAGCAGGTAATCCAGCCCCCAGATTTGGAATATAGGTGGGAGCAGTGCCAATGCACATCAGATTATCCTGACTGAAATTTATGAAACAAAACTCTGAACCCTTCGACATCCCACTCGACGTGGAAGACTGAAGAATCTCCCTTGTGGTCAAGGAGTGACCACCCTGTGCAAACAGGCACCATCCAGCACCTCGACGTTTGCTTTGTTGCAGTTCCCGCCGGAACTCGAGCAACAGAGATCAGCAAGAGCCAGCGATCCTGCCTTCCAACAGCCCGATCCACAGTCTATGCAGAGCTGAGACCCGTGGAGGTGACCTGAAGCGTGGGAGCAGCCATCTTGAAAAAACAACGAAGCGCTGACCGTGCAGCATTCGAGGCTCCCTCGAAGCTGTGCATTGGAGCATGAGAAGCTCTAGCCCCGAGCAGCTTTTGCACCGAAGCTCATCCCTCCACACTCCTCGAGTGCTGCATGGGGCCCTTTTGCATTTTCCTGCTTGACGCGTTGGTCCCGTCGCTTGCCCGTTGGCTAGTGGCCTCAGAACCGACAAACCATTGATTTATACAGCTGGTCTGGTTGCTCCAGACTGGCCCTCGCTCCCCTGAAAAGGAGCACCCGCTCTGACCTTGCTGGTCCTAGTGTTAAGCGATCTTCGAATCCTGCGTGGGTTGCCTTTACCAAGGTTTGTTGATCCGATCCGGAAGCCGACACCGCCAACAACGAGAGCCTTTGTTGGACAGCTCGTGATCCACTCCAGGACTTCCTCGGTACCCCAGAGTCCAAGTGGCAGCGGAGACAAGCTTCACGACATCAACCTGATTGCGCCCGACATCGCCTGGTTCCTTCCTGGTCACTGGCTAGTGACCCAGACTCTGTCCCCTCTGCTTTTAGGTACTCTACATCTTCAATCCACCCTTGGATCGCACTGGACACTTCTCTTCAGGACGCCTGCAGCATCTTCATCTCCAGGCACCCTAGATCTTCGTGACGAAACCCGACACATCTTTGCACCTGTGCACCCGCTTCCTGTGGGTGAGGTAACTCTTGAACGCCGGTGCTCCTGTAGTGGTTTACACCTCTAGTGTCTAAGTCTAAATTTTTGTCTTTCTAGTCCAGTTGGAAGACTCTTAAAACTGTAACTCGATAACTTTTACGCACCCATGACTTTGCATTGGTGCATGCGTGTGCTTTAGGCACTGCACCAGAATTCCGCGGGCTACTCCCGTCCTAACTACTGTTAGTCCATCGTAGTCCAAGCAATTCCCAAGGCCCTAGGCCTTACCACTGATCGAATAGTGATTGTTATACCACTTTTTTGATAAATGGTTTGAGTGGCCACCGGCCTCATCCATAATTGTGCAACTTTCATATGTTATATTGTGCTTTTGTTTAAACGCTTCTGCTTCATTGCTCATTAAGAGTAGTGGGGATTATTCTGAGAATAAATACATATATTTTTATAATATATAACTTGTGTGGTGTTCTTTCATTTGATATTACAGGATTGCATATGGTAAAACAGCTGGCTTCACATGCCTTCTTGAGTTAAGCCTTTAAGGCTGCTTAGTCCATGCTACCCCTAGGATAGCTTGTCTATAAGGTTGACTTACAACCATCAACATAAGGGATTCTGTGGACATCATACATCAGGCCAACTTCTCACAGCAGCCACCGGCAACCCCAGAACACGGCCTATCCCTGCTGACGAGGGGTGATACCCCGAAACACGTGTCCAGGGATGGCGAAGACAGCGAAGATAGCAGAGAATCGAAAGAAGATGCATCGCGGAACACGTAACTACATTAACCAGAGTCCTTAGGGGCAATACCGCCGGTGAGGGAGTAGTGTGCGACCCCCACCCCCATTTGTATTGTTAAAGCTCCCTTGAACCGTTGGCTGACGAGCCTGGGACCCCGCACCTGCGCGCCTGAGTGGTACTAAACCTGGCAGATATTTGGCAGCCACCGGCAACCCCAGAACACGGCCTATCCCTGCTGACGAGGGGTGATACCCCGAAACACGTGTCCAGGGATGGCGAAGACAGCGAAGATAGCAGAGAATCGAAAGAAGATGCATCACGGAACACGTAACTACATTGACCAGAGTCCTTCGGGGCGATACCGCCGGTGTGTGAGTAGTGTGCGACCCCACCCCCATTTGTAATGTTAAAGCTCCCTTGAGCAGTTGGCTGACGAGCCTGGGAACCCGCACCTGCGGGCCTGAGTGGTACTAAACCTGGCAGATATTTGGCAGCCACCGGCAACCCCAGAATACGGCCTATCCCTGCTGACGAGGGGTGATACCCCAAAACACGTGTCCAGGGATGGCGAAGACAGCGAAGATAGCAGAGAATCGAAAGAAGATGCATCGCGGAACACGTAACTACATTAACCAGAGTCCTTAGGGGCGATACCGCCGATGTGTGAGTAGTGTGCGACCCCACCCCCATTTGTAACATAGTATATTAAGCAGCGAAGTAATTAATATAGAATGCTCAAACAGATACCTCCCCCTAGCGATTAGTGAGGAAGGAATTCAAGGTGATGACGTAGTGAGTGAATTTGCAGCTAGACCACTTGGTTTGGGTTTGGTAGATAAGGCTTCACAGAATAAACCAACTCCCACTTATAAGTTGGTTCAGGACCTTTATGAAAAGCTCAATACTATCCAAGACGAGGTCATCACAATCAAAAGAATGATTGAAGTATTAATTAAGCACTCATCAACTGATCTTGGAATAGGAGTTATTGATCGAGGGGATAAAACTGCTATGGGAAATAATTCTGATCCCCCAAATGTAAGAAAGCGGCTACCTAAAATCCCGGATAGATTAAATGATAAACAAAATGTCAATCAGCCTGCTAACCAAAAGTCTTATCCCATGAAAAAGTTACATATTAACCCTCTGGAAGTTTAGGATTCATTTAAGAAAACTTCAATAATAGAACACATTGAGCCATCTAAGATTCTTGGCCCAACAAACTTCCATCTCCAAGGGGATCAAAATAGGAAAGATAATAGACCGACTAGGTACGCAAATAGAAATTGGGACTGAGGCCCGGACGGGAGCACTGGGTTCGGGAAGGGGGTCCGGCAACTAGGTGATGGATCATAGACTCCCCCTGCCCCGCCATACTACATTTATGGATGAGCAAAAATTGCATAGCGTGTTTTTAACCAATGTACCAAGGCTAGCCACGAATATTAGAGAAGATAGGGAGCCTCTTATAAACAAAGTAACTCACTGGCTTAGGAAGGAAAGGCAGTGTCGTTCTATAATAAGATCTGATATAAAGAATGTGGAAAGGTTTCCCCAGGACATTGGGAATCTTGATGACATAATGGTATCCTTCTGGTCTAAAGATATTGCTGAGAACCTAATTGTCATGAACCTGAGAACTCACTCCCTTTTCAAATCACAAATAGGTATCAGGCAAAGTAGAGCTGAGGGATGTAGTAATTTCAACCAATTTAACATACAAAAGTGCCATAGTGATCTTGAAGCCATTGACTGACTATTCCATCCCATGGTCACCCACCCTGAAATGATTGTAACAACTCAATCTTCGATTCCAATGTGCTGGCACACACAATCTGTTGATCAATCCCGTCGACTCTCTCCATTTGATGGTCATAGGCCTAAGGGTAATCAATGTATCGCTAATGTGGCCTTGGAAGGTGCAACGTCCTCCCCTAATCTCGATCAGCATCTTGAAGTATTTACCACGGGTGATAATTTTGGTACTATAGTTCCACACCTTAAGATGGTATCTTGGAATATAGCTGGGCTTGCAAGGAAATTGCAAGAACCAGACTGGCAGATTTATATGAACTCATTTGACATCTGTCTCTTCCAAGAATCGTGGGCAGTTCAACCATTATATAAAAGTGTCTATAGGACATTTAGCCTAAAGGCGTTCCAACCTGCTAGAGGGATGCCATCTGGAGGCCTTATAGTTTGGATAAAAAATAACATCAATGCCTCTATAGTTATTCTTCCCATTGCCTCGGATGATATCTTCGGTCTTAGACTTGAATTCCCTAATAAATAAAAAAAAAATTGTTTAATATATAGATAAGACCCAGAGACCTTTCAAAGGAATCAGTTATTATTACCCAGTTAGAGGATGCTATTGACCCTATCCACCCTGAAGATCTTGTTGTGGTGGGGGGTGATTTTAATTGTTGCTACGAGCCATTGCAAGGAATAGATATGTGTTATATTTATGCATTATGTCATGGTACCTCCCACCCCTGCTCCAGGACTGACTTGGTTTCCCCCGTCCCTGGAGTTTACCATGGAATGTTGGTGCACTCTTCAGTAAGGAGAGTGTATGGCCATTAAAAGCATACTTTCCACTTACTTGGTTTCCTGTCATCATTTGTACTTCCAACACTGGCGACGAATCTGCACAGGGGGCAGTTGTGGCCATTTCCCCTTTGAGTACTCTCTCCACACCGGTCCTGGATCCATGAAAGAAGATCTTCCATCCAGAAGATAATTCTTAGAAGACCTAATCCAGTCCGTACAAGTACTTTCAGGGCATTATATTCGTTTTCATCATCCAAAGGTGCGTGCCTGGTGGAACTCCTATGTACCCGTGCTGACAGTTTCCATCGTCAGCCCTGCCATTCCTGTCACTAGTTTCAAGAAGTATCCAGCGCCTGTTGATTACTGAGGCAACTTCTCCAGTGCGAGAAGTGTGGTAACCTGCCACAGCGTGGTGCCTTGTTTTTGGTGGATGGAACACATGTTCTGCAGTAGAGTCCAAGGGTCTTTCAGATGTTCCTTCATTGATTGGACCCGCTGTCAGAGCAACATCGGATGAAGCCAACCGCGTTTGGGTCAGTGATGTTCATGATCGTCGGTTCAGCCCCTAGGTGCGTGTGCCACAGCGGTTAAGGTCTGTGAGTCCACTTTTAAAAAACTAAATAAATAAATAAATGAACGGCAAGTGTGGAGCTGCTGCTCGGTGAAAAACATTTTCCTGTGAGGAAGAAGGACCAGCAGTTGTTTGTGCCTCGGCGCACCGACGATAGGAGGACCTGACTTCCATTCAGGATATCCTGTCAGGCTGTCAAGTTCCCCTACGCTCCACCAGCAAGGGGCCGGTACCTTCGTAACCCGGATCGCCTTATTTCCTCAGCCGGCGCATCATCCTCTCAGGGCCGGTCGGAGCACTCTCGAGTGTTCGTCACAGAAGTAGGTGGGACTGAATGCGCTCCATTCTTCGACGGAGGACAGCGTTTTTTCAACTTTCAAGGTATTTTCAAGCCTCATTTGAACTTGTGAGTGTTTCGGACATCCAAAGGGCTTATGGAATGACTGTTCATGGCGGAACATGACGTGAGACAATTTTGTAATATTATCGTCATCGTGTAATTTTGGTTCCACGATCTGTGACTTTCGGGGGTAGTTTATCTCACCTTCAAGGAACATTACAGGCTCCTTTTCGTGAGTATCCTCCTCAGAGTAACCCCTCTTGTTAATTAAAAGTGGAACCATTTAGGTAAGGGGGGTGATTCTTTCCAGCCACATATATACTAGGCTCCATCCACAGTGTACCTCAGTGAGGAGAGTGGCATTGTATTCCGGTGTAATCCTGCTTATTTGATTATTATTGCAACCACTTAGGTCCATTCACAGTGTATCTCCTTATTGTATATTTCCTGGAAGTCTCTCTCCCTCCAACTCCAAGGGAGTCAGCTGCCCTGCGTACTCTATCCTCCTGTGTTGACCACTCCTTCCCTGGTCTCCTTCCCATCTCCCACCCCTCCCCCAGTCCTTGGTATGGCTGCGGCAAGCATGAGCCAGCCTCCCCCTTTCTTAAATGATATTGGGGAACCAGAAATAAGTTGGAAGGAGTGGGTGAAGTTATTCGAATCTTATCTCATAGCTATTGGAGGAGAAAGATTCAGCTCAGTACGCAAACAACACATTCTCCTCCCTAATTTAGGAGTACATGGGCAAAAAATGTATGAGCCCCAAGAGCAAGAAGAGGATTTTGTGGGTGAAGTAGAAGTGTTTGCTCAAACTATGTGTAAATTAGAGAAGCATTTTGGAGATAAGATAAATGTTGTATTAGAATGCCACAAGTTTTTCAAAAGATTACAGGGTAAACAAGAATCAGTTCAGAATTATATCGCATCTTTATGGGGTCTAACGCAGTTATGTGAATTTGGCAACCTTACAGACTCTCTTATAGGGGACCAACTTGTTCGTTGCACTAATAATCCACGTATGCAAGAGAAGTTGTTGGCCAAAAATCCAGGGTTAAGAGGGGCGATAGAAATTGACAAGTCAGTAGAACACACTGCAAAATGTATTAAAGAAATGAAACCTAATACAGAAGTTGTTGCTAGTGTCAAGGATGATGAAGACAGGAGTGAGGTTTACAAGGTAAAACAGAAGGAGGCTGCCAGCAGCAAGGTGACACACAGAGAAAAGAATCCCAAATGCTATAGATGTGGCAGTAATAATCATTTTGCTAATTTCTTCCAATGCCCTGCTAGGTACGTTACATGTAAAAAATGCAATAGGAGAGGGCATTTCGCAAGAGTATGCAGGGAAGGCGAACCTCACCCAAGAGATAACGAGAAGGAAGTAGAAAAGTTTCCCAGAAAGGAGGTAAAATGCATTGAGTCAAGAGGTGAAAAATACGTGTTACAATTAAAGGATATCAATAACACTGTAAATTCTATATATCCCAAATGTGATGTTCTAATTGATAACAAATTTATAACAATGTATGCTGATTCTTTTTCTCCGTTCACACTATTGAATAAGAATGATTTTATCACTGTAGTAAGTAACAGTATTAGCGAGCTGAGAAAGCCTGATATTTCTCCCACAGGGTATAGTAAAGAACCCATACCCCTCATGGGAATGAAAAACATGCAGTTACAATTTAAAGGTAGGAGAGCCTATGTAACAGTGTATATTGTAGAATCAGGGTCCAATCTTTTAGGGTGGCAGCATCAAAAAGAGCTTGGTATCATCTTAAATCCCAACAGCGCAGGGCAAGTCTTACATACAAACGAAGTTCACCAAGTAGACAACATATGTGAGGAGTTCAAGAGGTTATTCCAGGAGGATTTAGGGTGTTTGCATGACTTTCAACATAGAATCAAGCTAAAGTACAATGCCAAACCTGTAATCCACAGGTTACGTCCCGTACCTCACAAAATGAAGGAACCTCTCGAAAGGGAATTGCGCAAGTTGTGCGACCTGGACATCATCCAACCCATAAGTTGTTCGGAATGGTTGGCCCCGATCGTCACCGCGGCCAAATCCAATGGTGAAGGCATTCGGCTATGCGTAGACTTACGTAGCCTGAACGAGAACATGTGGGTAGAAAGACACCCTATACCAATAATCAACGAAATGCTCAGCACAATGGGACCAGCCAAGTATTTCAGTGTGATAGACTTGTCCATGGCTTACCACCAGATCGAACTCCATCCTGAATCCAGACCACTAACTGCGTTTATCACTCATCTTGGAGCTTTATGTTTAAAAGGATGCCGTTCGGACTGGCGTTCGCAGCTGCCATTTTTCAAAAAGCCATGCAGAAAATCCTGGAGGGGATAGATCACACCATGTGCATTCAGGATGACATATTGGTGTACGGCCAGAATGAGGAAGAACACGATAGTGCCCTCAGACGAGTATTTGGAAGACTCATGGATGCAGGTCTAACAGTAAAACGGAACAAATGTAAGATAAGAGTCCCCAAGGTTGAGCATCTTGGACATTCCATTTCGGAAAATGGATTCAGACCTAAGGGTAGCCTCATCGGAGCGGTAATGGATGGCCCATACCCGAAGAATAAAGAGGAACTGAAATCCTTCCTGGGGCTCATGGAGTACATGGCAAAGTATGTTGACAACTTCGTGCCTAAATGTGAACCATCTGTTGAAGCGATACAAAGAATTCTTGTGGAGTGAAGAACATGAGAGAGTAGTCAACGCTTTGAAAGAAGACCTAGTGAACTCACCTGCCCTAGCAGCTTTTGATGCAACAAAGAAAACCATACTGTCGACAGATGCATCTAATAAAGGTCTAGGTGCAACTCTAATACAGAAGAATGGAAAAGAGGAGAAGATCACTGCTTTCGCGTCAAGGCGTCTCACCATCGCTGAGCAGAACTACTCTGTAATCGAAAGAGAAGCCTTGGCCTGCTTCTGGGCTGTGAAGCACTTCATACATTAAATCACAGGCTGCATAGTTACATCCATTGGGATCAATGAATTAACATTATATCTTTTGGATCCAAATATTCTGTTATGTGGTTTTCCATCTCTTGTTTTTATGCCTTTTATGTGTGTAAATGGTATTTTATGTGAACTTTTGGCCTCATTTATACTGGATTTTAGCTGGTTTTACCAACTAGTTTGGTTTTACTGGTTTTTATCTGGTGTCTTTTGGGTGGAATGTTTACAGTTCTTTGCTATTTGCACATGTGAGCTTGCGTGGGGAGAGCTTGCCGTTACCCTGCCTGGAGCCATCAGAGGTCCTGTTGCTGTCCTGTCTCCTTCCCGCCGCCGCAACTACCAACACGGCCGCCGAGCGGAGGGAGACTACGTTTCCCAGGTGCCCCAGGTCCAGGAAAGTGAAGGCAGAGCGCCCGGAGGCGCGTTTAAAAATCACCGGCAGTGTCGGTGGAGTGGGGGCTGAGCTTGCGTGGGGGGAGCTTGCCGTTACCCTGCCTGGAGCCATCAGAGGTCCTGTTGCTGTCCTGTCTCCCTCCCGCCGCCGCAACTACCAACGCGGCCGCCGAGCGGAGGGAGACTACGTTTCCCAGGTGCCCCAGGTCCAGGAAAGTGAAGGCGGAGCGCCCGGAGGCGCGTTTAAAAATCACCGGCAGTGTCCGCGTCGCGGAAGCGCGCGGGGCTGCGCCGGGCGAAGACCGGGCAAAGAGCGGGCCCTCTGTGGCCCTCAGAGGCCAGAGGAGACCGGTCCGGGCCTGTCCCCTTGGTTTCGTATGTAAGGTAAAGGTGACATTGACATTATGCTTATTATCACTTGCTCACTTTAAGACCCCCACTACGGATCCAATTTCGAGACTTTACTGTTGATCTAGTACCTTCATGTCACGTAAGATGGCTTCTAAGAGCTGTGGCGCGCAGAGGAGCGATGTCAAGGAGCCTATGGATTGCTATCTAGAAAGGGTAATCTCACCGATCACTCATGAACTAGATAGATTAGAACAACGCTTGCCCAGAGATTGCGTGCTTTGCAATCACCCTGTAACACATACAGCTGATGTAGCATATGGATCAGCCTTGCTGGATGAACTGAATGACCTTTGTAAAACTCAGTATGTCGCAGCAGATTATGCAACCGAGCAGTTCCATGCTCTGGTTAGTCCCCTAGCGACTCCTAATGTCCAGCCCACTAGGCCGTTACTGACAGACGATAACACACCAGATGCCCTCTCCCCACCTCCACTAGTAAAAGTTAACAGTAATCATACAGGGCCCCTTAATATCCCATCCGCCAAAAGGAAACAACACGGGTCTATACGCATGGGGAATGAAGCCACACAACGAAAATTGTGTCCAAGTTCCTTAGCAACGACCACACCTACCCCGACAGCAGCTAAGATACACAAAACTCTGGAATTTCCTGCTCCTACCTCCCAGGAAATGTTACTGGACCTTATAGAACGGCTGGTTACTTCTATTATATCCCCACTGACTGCAAGAATAAATAGTTTAGGAGAAAAGCTCAGTGAAATTGAGATGACAATTAACGCCAGCACGTCATTAATAAAGAGCATGGTAGAACCCATCCAGCAACCTGTTCTAGCTGCCACTGTGGTGCAGGAATCAGTTATTCATAGCAAAAATAGTGGGAATAAATCAATAGTTGCACATAGGACATCACGAAAAAATCCAAATGTAGTTAGCCACTCCACTACAACTCAGAGGCCCAGCCCCAAAGTAAGGTCGACCGTAGGCCCAACACCTCAAAATATGATAGCTGATACCAAGGTTTCATTTCTGGCAGAAGTGATCATATAAATTTACCCCCAATAGCCGCCCCTTTTGTATGTGTTCTTTCGGGTGTCCCAGCACTTAAGAAAGGTAATACCTGAAAGACAGCACGACTTAAGAAATAAAGTCGTTTTTTGGCTAACGAAAAACAGACCCCTGCCATCTAATATTGACGGCTCGATAGTAAGTGTCAGAAGGGTGGGTTGGCTGGGACCGCTCCCTAAGGACACCAAAGGGGACCTTGCCCTGGTAAGGTTTAGAACTGAACGAGTTGTCCCCTATCTACAATCCTGGCAGCCCCAATTGGGAGATGGCCCCATATCTACATGGCAACTACATGACTTCTATCCTACGGCGTCTTACCTCAACCCGCTAAGACCTATAGTAGAGAGCAACTATCAGTTGGTCAGAAACGTATATAAAATGCCGACTTCAAATCAATTTTAGACCTTGCCCAGATTTTGGCGTGGATTACACTTTATCAATTTAGACAGGGGAAGCCCTTAACCGACTTAAGGTTAATTTAACATGTTTTTATTTAAATATTAAACTTTGTAAAATGTTGTTCCCTTTTAATCATGTAAATAACTATTTTTTGTGAGATGTAATTATTATGACTGTTCTTAATAATCTGTATGCTTTTATGATTTATATTTTCTAAATCGAATAAAGCTGAATTGAATTGAATTGAATATATTTGTGAATTATACCTGCTTTTAATTTTGCGACATGATTATTATAACATCTTTATTTTGCATGAGTCACTTTAATTGTAGCGCATATATATGGACATATCCAGGAAGTGTAGTGTATTCACACTGATATACAGAGTTATGTATTTACATTGTTAGGTAAAATGAGGAAGTGAGAGGAATTAAACATGCCCATATGTTTTATACCCTTTATCAATTTTATGAGATGACTTATCATATCTTTGGTTTTGCACTAGTCACTTTCATTCTAGTACGTATATAATGACAGATGTGAGAAGATTTATACGGATGTATATATGTATTCATTTATACTGTCATGAGAAATGATGAAGTAAGATGATTGAAATGTGCCCATTATCTGTAAGCATTAATTTAAAAAAAGTTTTTATTTGCACTAAACAGGGTTTTTAGTAATAACTCTTATTGGAAAAATTAACTGTTCCTTTTTATACAGCTTCCCAGGGATAGGGCTTAGAAACTGACTAGGTATATATTACGATTTTTATGGTGAAAATATATTATGTGTATGATTAGGGCACTTGTCCAGCATTGTGTTGAACTCATGGTTCATAAGATATGTATTCTTTAATTATTTCAGCTAATATGGGCACTTGTCCGTTACATCTTTAGTCTCTTCAAAGCAAATTATGTCAATTTTAAAGATTACAACTTTGAGATAATATATTTGCTGTTTTTCTATGAGAGACACATTCACATATTCACGAAATGTACTAAGAGTCTGTTTTCTAGATCCATTGATGGAAGGGGAGGAGCTGATGTTGATGGGTAACAGTATTTATGCACTTTGGTGGTCACGACATGTCATGTGATCAAGTCCGGGGTTACCGGATGAAACGCGTGATGTTTGTCTGAGAAGCGAGAAATAAAGCACTTTAAATTCGAACTTGCCGTGTGGTCCGCGTCCTGATTTGGACTCGCTTGCGCGGTGGAATTGGGAGTTCGTTTGATATATATATATATATATATATATATATATATATATATATATATATATATATATATATATATATATATATATATATATATATATATATATATATATATATATTCACTGAAAAAAACATAGGTTATAGACCATATATAGTTAGGAATTAGCATTTAAAAAACCTTATTTTACTCACACAAAACCATTGAAATTCCATATATAGTTAGTTGCACTAACTATATATCGCGCACCCGCAATCCACTGCTGATCATGTCACATATTACATCATTCATGACATGGTCAGTGACATCACTGATGACATCACTGATGACATCTCAAATGACATCACTGATGACATCACTGATGACATCTCAAATGACATCACTGATGACATCACTGATGACAACATCCAGTGACTGTATTTTTCTGTAAAGTTAAAATATGTCTTACATATTTATGAATGAGTCGATGTATAAGTGTCTGGACGAAGGATTTAGTAGGTGCATGACTGAATGTATGAGTGAGTGATTAAATGTGTCTCACTGAGTGCATGGGTTAGTGACTAAACTGTCTTAATTTGTGCATCATTATGTCTGTTGTTCTGTAAACTGCTGCATGTGTTGATCAGTAGCTATATGAGTAACTATATAGGTTATTGATTGGTTGCACAAGCATTTGTATGGGAGACTGAGTGTGTGTGTGGGTGGCTGGGAAGTGTATGACTCTGTGCATAGATGTATGGATTCAAAAGTGCATGTTGGAAACAGCTGTATGGGCGGTTGAGTGTGTGCATGACTGTATTGGTGAGTGAATAGATATCTCAGTGCTACATGTCAAATTAAGTACATATGTAAAATACAGTACATGTGAGAGTTGACATATATAAATAACTGTGCATAAGAGCCAGTGAATGTGTGAGTGGCTGTATGGATCATTGTGAACTTGTATCCAGGATTGTATAAGTGAGTAAATATGTTTTAGTATATGTTTGAATAAGTAAGGTGTGTTTAACTGTATAGTTAAGGAAACGGAGGTGTGATTGATTGTTTGCATGACTGTCTAGGTGTGTGTGTAACTTCATGGATGAGTGACAATCTGTGAGTCTGTGTTTACACTGAGTGTATCTAAGGTTATATTACAGTCTGAAGAGGTTCATCGTATTATCACATGAATGATTTCATCAGTGATGTCATCAGTGATGTCATTTGAGATGTCATCAGTGATGTCATCAGTGATGTCATTTGAGATGTCATCAGTGATGTCATCAGTGATGTCACTGACCATGTCATGAATGATGTAATATGTGACATGATCAGCAGTGGATTGCGGGTGCGCGATATATAGTTAGTGCAACTAACTATATATGGAATTTCAATGGTTTTGTGTGAGTAAAATAAGGTTTTTTAAATGCTAATTCCTAACTATATATGGTCTATAACCTATGGTTTTTTCAGTGAATTTTCAAGGTTTTGTAAATGCTAATTCCTAACTATATATGGTCTATAACCTATGGTTTTTTCAGTGAATTTCATTGGTTTTTTAAAAGCTAATATCTACAGAAGTAAAATGTATTCTTCTTTAAATCCAAAAATATATTTTATATGTTTCTTAATAATTTTTTTTAAATATTTTTTTTGTTTCGCTCCCGGTCCGCGAACCGGGAAGCTTCCCGTTAGCTCAATTCGATTCCGCGATCCGGTCCGCGAACCGGTAACAAATCAACATAGTGACGGTATCGCGTTGCCGCGTAATGCGTCTTATGACGTACTGCGTTAGCGCACCCGGAAGTGCCCCGGGGCGCGGACCGAGGCGCGAAACGCAACTCCCCGGAAGCGATCCGCGGCGCGAAAGCGCGACGTATCGCGTTGCCGCGAAATGCGTCTTGTGACGTACTGCGTTAGCGCACCCGGAAGTGTCCCCGGGCGCGGACCGAGGCGCGAAGCGCAGCGAACCGGAAGCTAACCGGGGAGCGTTCCGCAGCGCGTAACATGAAAGTTAGAGTCATGTGACTTGTTAATAAAGCTTTTCATTGGTTCATTTCACTTTTAGTTTCATAATTATGGAAGGCTAGGTCAGGTGACCTAAAAATAACACTTTTCATTGGTTGAGAAGTATTGTTTTTTCCAAATGATGAAAACCCCTCCTTCTTTCCTCACTCTGACTTTCATCATTGTGAGAGGAAGACCTTTATTAATACTTGAGAAATGACTTCAGTACTTGCTTCAGCTGGTGCACCCCCACCACCACCTCCACCTCCTCATGGGAAGAGAGGACCACCTCCCCAGGTGATCACCAACACAGAGGAGGAAGAGGAAGAACTAGAGGAAGAGGAGAGAGAAGAACCACAGTTCTTGGAAGAGGTGCCCCGGGTTTCCCATAGGAAAGCCAGTTTCATCTGGCAGTTTTATTCAATCCCTCCAGGGCAAAAGAAAGTGAATGCGAGGTATGTCACCTGCCTCATCTGCAAAGAGAAATTATCAAGAGGGACTGATAAAAAGTATAGCTATGGGAACTATACCATGCATCGGCACATGACCAGGAAGCATCCACTTAATTACAGCCGGGCGGAAATACGGGATATGGAACAAAACCCAACAGCAACTCCTGTGGCCAGGTCAACATCGTCAATATCATTGACACCAGCAGAGGCACGGGAAACTGTGCCAAACATCCAAGAGAATTTTGGGCACATGAAACATACTTGTATGCACTGTGGTGCGTTGATATCATGTGGTAACATGAGTATTAATGCCATCAACCTGGCTTATGACAATCATAATTGCCCTAACCGCCCCCAGTAATTTTTTTTTGCTCCTGTTGAGCCCTTTTCAACGCCTGTTTTTTGTTGTTCCCCCCCCCCAAAAAAACCAAAAAAAATATAAAATCGTTCAAAAAATACAAAAAAAACAAAAAATGTTCAAAAAATACAAAAAAAATATAAAACAACAAAAATATAAAAAAAAAAGTTCTTTTCAGAACTACCTTCCCTTTCCAAAAAAATTGCTAGAATGTTTAGCACTCTGGCAAGCTCTATTTCTTTTGGTTCTCTTCCGGTTTAGCTTCCCGGTACGCGTACCGGGAGCTAACCAAAAAAAAAACTTTTTAAAAAAAAAAGAGTAAGTATAAGGAAAGTAAACAGAGAGTGATGTTTCAAGAAAGACAGCTATAGGGAGTAAAGAAGAGATACTATTTAATAGATCTATTTACCAAAGAACAGACAGAAGATGGTATAATTGTGAAAAACAAAATAGATAACGAAGTGAAAGAAAAACAAGCATTGGCATAGCCAATAGGTATCGACTTTTGGACCTTCTAAGTCTTTAGTTATGCAGCATAATATCCTTGGTGCAGCAACATCAACTGTTGCATGGCTAAACACGTATAAGGTCCCAAAGGCGAGACCTATTGACTATGCCAATGCTTGTTTCTTAAGTAGAATTGCAATACGTATGGCTCTTCCATGTAAAAAAATCTTATCTTGTGCTCTAAAGATTGCTAAAGTCTCGACAGAGAACAGGCTAGATTGTAAGTAGGGTACATTGCGCTTGGTGATCTGTTTGAGGGAGCGTCTGCTTTGCCTGGTGTCTTTGGAGAGCAATTTTGATTGTTATACTGGACAATATAGCCCTAATGTAAATAACATAGGGGCATATTATCAACATAGGCAATAAAAGTTTTGCAGCTTTTATAGGCAGAAATGTGTCGCTAAAGCTGCTTTTGCGGCAGAAAACTGCCGCTAAAGCCGCTTTTGCACCAGTTTTCTGCCAATAAAAAGAGCAATAATTTTATTGGCTGCATTCATAATATGCCCCTTAGTGTGCTTCAACTACACAGAGAAAGCATTATGAACAAATAGTGATACAGTGATCAGTCAAAGACACTAAGAGTAATAGAGACGGAGTGAGTGAACAAGAGTGAGGAACTATGAGAAGAGAGGGACTGAGAAAAAAAGTGGAAGGAGTTGAGTAAGTAGGTAATAGAGAAAGGAATGAGGGAAGTAGCAAAGGCAGGAAACTGAGGATTAAAGAAATGAAGCAGTGGAAGTAATAGTAGTTCAATGTGATAGAAATGTAACGAAAAGAGTACAAAATACTTACCTTATAATTGTCGTTAAATTCCTCACTTTTTATTTTTATACTTTCAATCTGTGAAAGAGAGAACAAACATTTGAAAAATATAAAAACATGTATAGAAAAATTACAAAAGACAAGGGCAAAGATTGAAGGACAAACAGTTTTTCAATAACTTTGACACTTACAGAAGCTACACAGTCCTAAAGATATACATTTTAAACTAACACTATCTTGATGCAGATGAAGTGAGGCCTATCTTAAAACATGGTGCATCTTTTGCATTGCTGTTGTCTCAGAAAAGTGTCGCAAGACACTAAAATTTAAAATAATTGCTTCAGGATGCCAATAAGATGTCTACTATCCAGAGTTTTGTTTCAGGTGAGGCCTACTCAGGGTTGCAGATGAAATTTCGAGTTGTTGAAGAGAATAGAAGACATAATACATGTGAAGGTCTACCAATGAAGTGAGTCATGTCCACTGCAATCTTCAACAAAGTCCAAACCTCCTATGTTTCCCTGGACAGACCTAAACTTGATCTGCACAATGTGATTCGTAATGATAGGAAACACAGGTGATGTAATTGAAATATATGCAATTTATTTTGCTCATTTCACAATCACATCACTTCTGTTTCCTTTGCTTAGGTATCTCATTGTGCAGATGTAGTCTAGCATATCAAAGAATACGCAGAAGTGCAGCACTGCATGCAACAACTTTGACACTTACAGAAGCCTCACCTTCTCCATGCCTTCTACACAGTTCTACATATACATCATAAATGGAAACATTACAGAATTAATTATACATGTTAAATGGTTTATTTTTGCTGTTCTCAGAATGTATCAAAATTCACTAAAAACAGTGACTTGAAGGTATTCATCATGTAACAGCGGGGAAAAAAAAACACAATCAAAATGATTGTGTTTAAAAAACCCATACAAGATCAGAAATCAAAAATCAGAACTCCTTAAAGTTAACTTACTTTCCATGACGTCCAAGGATGTCCTATGAATAGCTTATACTCTTTTGTGCTGTTATTACTTTCAGCCCACCAGTTTCTGAAAGAAAATCTCCATCGTTTTTAAAAACATGTTACATACAATAAATGACTTCTTGCTCTCTACCACAAGATTCCACAAGGCCAAATTTTGTCAGAGCCATGTATAACTCTTGGATTTCTTGTTAGCCAATCCCATCATTTGGCATTCCCGCAACTTTCAGAATTAAAATGTTGAAGATCATTTTCACAATCCTGGAATAGTAATATCTTCCCCTTCTTGCTCAGTCATGTTCTACATTTCGTATGACACTGATACTGCTTAATATGAAGCAGACTTACACTACCTCTATGAGTACTACAATTATTTAATTCTCTACATCACTTTTAATCACAAAGTAATGTAAAACAGTAGACAGCATTGCAGACTTACATTCCCTCTACTCCATGTTTTGATAGGCTGCTTTAATTAGCTTATGAAAAGAAACAGTTTTTCTGAACTCATTTAAACTGCACGTACATGTCCATGATGTCCAATCCTATGATTAGAAGTTATGTCTCTGAACTACACTTATCCTCAAGGCCAAATTGTGTAGGAGCCATTAGAACTTCTTGAAATTCCACAGATCATATCCCGAGATTATTTTCCTAAAATTTTGGTTTTAAAAACACCAGGTAAGAGTTTTTAAGGTCATACGGCAATTTTTTTTTGAAAATTACAACAGAATCATTACAGAATGACCAGCCATTTCTAGACTTTAAATAAGCTGTGTAATGTCCTGATGATATTGAAGGGCCGTCATGATATACAATTGCTGTAGTTACAAAAGTCCTTCCTGATATTGACAACTGCGAAGCTACAAAATTTTTTATTAAAGTTGTCAATTTTGTTCCATCAGGCCTACATCGTTGGAACATTAAAATGATGTACTGGCCATATGTTCGTATAAATAATGTGGACATCATTTCAGATTTACATTGGCTACACTCCATGTTGTGATTAGCAGCTTTTACTAGCTTATTAAAGGACACTGATTTACTGTCTGGCAAAGTTAAATATACAAATCTTTCTGAGTCTACACTAGTAGTACTTGATACCATACAGTTCTCGCAGTCATGCTGCCATTGATAAGAAAGCCCAAACAGCTGATCTACATCTACACCTTCAGCATGTAATACATGAAGCATATACATTAAAAACTCCTGACAATCTTGCTGAATATTTTGAGAGAATTGTGTTTGGCCTGAACATCTATCTAACAGATTTCTAATTTCAGACACACTTTCTATGTTTCTTCTATCAGTGGTACATTTCTCTAACACAGAATTTAACAAACTGCAAAATCTTTGATCAGAATTGACCACAATCTCTTCTTTTACATTTTTTAGAGAAAACAAAACATTAATTACTACATTAGCATAGCAGTTGACACCAGAACTGTTTTCAAACTGAAAACCAACAACATCTTCAACAGAATCCTCTTTGTTTCTGCTTGTAATTTTAGGTTCATTCACTTTTTGTCTTTTTGCTACAACCTGCCCAGTATTGTTCTCATTTCTTCGTTTCCGGCCTACCAGACGTTTCTCAAACAAAGGAAACTGAGGCAAATGTGGCACATACTCTCTTCTTAACCTATTGTATTCCTTAACACAATCTAGATCTGCACAAATGTTTCTGACATCACAGTCAATCAAGTACAATCCCGATAAAGTTCTAACTCGTGACAATGCCACATATGCCATACCCTCCTTGAACACAGAACTGCCAATATTCACCAATGCAGTGTCTACACTTAAACCTTGCGATTTATGAATTGTCACCGCATATGCCAAGCAAACAGGGAACTGCTTACGGCGAACATATAAGTCTTTTACAAGCAAAAATCTAGCAGAACAACGAGCAATTAGCTGTACTTCCTCAATGCCATCAAATTTAATTTTTAAAAATTCAATTCCATCTCTATTTCTGTATTTCACAAAATCAACAACATTACCCATTGATCCATTTACCAGACCTCTTTCAACATGTAAATTCCTTCTTAAAATTATACGGCAGTTCAAGCACACATTCAGAGTCTTTTCAAAACCTGCAGTTTTAGATATACTCTTCTCTAATGAATCCAATTTTGTTTTCAGATTCTCAGACAAAATAATTGTTGATCCCATATGCTCTACTCTATCAATAGCTTCCACTTTCACAATCTCTTGCTTTTCTAAATGCAACATTTTGTTGTTAAATTTGGCACATTCTGCAAGAGTTGGCATCAAACATATTCCAGATTTCTTATCAGTAATTTTCTGAAAAATATTCTCAGGCACAACATCTTGTTCTGGATATAAATTTGACAGTAATCGTGCATGTAAAGCTTCTTTCCCATGCTCGGTCACTTTTCCAATTCTAACATCTTGTAGAATAGTCTTGTAAACTTCATCCTTTGCCTGACGCATATTTTCATGCAGTTCAGCATAATTGAAGTTTAACCATATATTGACGTTGCCAATGCTGCCTAGGCACTTCCTGGTATCTTCATGCGTGAGCATTTTGAACACAGGTTGCCCTTTCACTGGTGTCAGCTGCAGAAGATCTCCAAAAACAATGATGTGTTTGCCACCAAATAACACATCATACTCTGTTTTGAGAACTTCTTGCATCCTCAAATGCACAAAGGCAAGCATGACATTGGAAACCATGCTTACTTCGTCAATGATAAGAAGTTTCATTTTCCTCAAGATTCTTGAAACTTCAAAACAAGCATCTCCAGATAGCTTGTGATATTCTAATTTGTTGTCATGCTCCACTGGCAGCATCAGTAAACGATGTAAAGTAATCCCTTTAATATTATGTGCTGCCAGTCCAGTTGGAGCAGTGACAACACAAGACAGTGATGACTCTGTCCTTTCCTGCAAATAGCATGAAATTGCTTTAATGAGGAAACTTGTTCCAGTTCCCGCTTCTCCACTCACGTACAGTCGGACAGGCTACAACGACGTACATGAGCACTCTTTCTTATCATGACTTAATCCATGATCAATTTGCATGGTAACTTCGTCATATATTTTCCTCTGCTCAACGTTGAGTTGCCTTTCCAACTCTTCTAAGTTAACCGCATCCTCTTGAGCATGTGCCATGGCTCTTTCCACCTCATTCATAGCAGTGGCAGCTTCATTTTCAATAAGAGGTCCTCCTAGTGGATCCTGACTCAATGAAGCAGAACTCTGACTGTCCTGAGAACTGTCTCTGGCAATCTCGGCTGCAATCGTTGCTTCCTGCTCAATTTCCGCATTCAACATTTCTACATATTTGGGAAAAGCAGGACATTCTATGGTCTCCTTGGCGGCATTGAAAGAGTCTTCGTAACAGAGGAAATCTCCAAGCAGTTCCTCTTCTGCACGCCAAGGCTTGAAAAGTTGCAAAAGTGCTAAATAGAAAAACTCCTTTTTTTCAGGAGATTCGCCACTCAATTTTCGATGGTTTATCAAGTGGCATTTTCTTTGCTTGATCATAAAGAGCCACCTCAAAATGGGTGGATGTGTATCCAGATGTCATTGGAATACAACATCTTTGTTAAAATACCCCTCACACACCAAAAGGGCCCTTGGTGTCATGCTTCATCATCGGGGTCTTCCCGTCCCGCTGCGGGGCGGGGCAGTGCTGCGACAAGCGGATACGCCGGAGCACCTTTTAGATGGAGGTGCTATGTGTTGGGGGTGAGTGTCAGTGGGGTCAGGGGTGATATCTGGTGTAAGTTAAAAAATACCTGGCCTAGTGGAAAAAAAGAATTTTATTAAACACTGGCTGGTATTATTAAAAGAAAAAGTGAAGCGGAGAGATAGAGCAGGTTAATGGGCTCTCTCTCCTACGTGGGTCAACATGTTTCGAGGCACCGGGCCTCTTCGTCAGGACCTAGGGGAGATCCCCCTGTCACTCACTAATGTATTCTCCACAAAGGTAGAAAAAACGTGTATGTACAAAAAGTGAAAAAAACTATGTGAGTAACTACCAATTAATAATTACAACACATCTATACTATCACACTGATAATGTAGTATGCCTGCAAAATAAGAGTAAAAGATTAAAAAATGCGCCGATCCCAAAGTGCGCTTAACTCTAAATTACCTGTAAAGGAAAAAAGAAACACACACAACAATATTCTCAAAATAAGGGATCCAGTGTACACATTGAGGATTATTGAAGGGTTCCTTCAGCACTCACACAGTCAGTCACACACCAAGTAGGTAAACTACATAGATTCTAAATAACCAGGGGTTGTAGATAAGGAAGTGCATACTTATCAAGAGAGGGATCAATGCCTCATGAGCCAGCATAAGACTGAAGGGTATGATGGGGTATCAACTGCAAAGAGAAAATGGATATACTGTGATCCTGCCTTATAAGTGGTATAAGGTAACTCAACTAGGTTGAGTAGGAATAGAAATACAGGTATGGTCCTCCTCGAGACGGCTATGCCGTACTTACTGTGCCCCCAGCACGATTGTGCTTCCTCCTTCGTCCGCGGCTTCCGTGGATATGAAGGGGGTAGTGGGCGGTGTGTTTATATACTCGATGGTAATTGGATAATTGATCTATTAACCTTGGCGGGAAGATCGCCAGGTAAGTATGGCCAGCAAGGGAGATGAGGGGGCGGCCATGTTAGGATGGTTAGGTATAGCCACAAGATAATGGTTCCTTGGCTGTGGTGCTCGTAGAACACCGATCATGGGTACTTTCCTGGAGTTCGGATCTGATTAAGGGTGAGCAAATAGTCAGACCGAGAGGAAAACACCGCAGCGGCGCCCGGCGCTATGCGGACTCTCTCTGCGCATGCGCCGGAGTTAGTGCAATAGCGCGCATGCACGTGGGGCAGTCACTACAACCGGAGCGCATGCGCAGCGTGCTTCCCTGATAGGACAAATGATTTTCCCAGCGTTAGCTCAAATAGGACCACGGATGAAGGAAAAAACACGTGCTTTTGTGAACACATATACTAATGGTTCTAATAAATATGTTTTAACAATAAAAAGTGCGATGTATACGCAGCCTCAAGGGGTTGATTGAGGAGGACATTTCTAGGAAATGGAGGAGGGGATGTTGTCCAATAATTGTGACAGGGTCCCATATAAGTACACTATTTAACAACCTGGTTGGCTAGAAGGGGTTAGAATATATAGGGGGAGCATGTAATAAGTCAGTGTTGCAGTGGCCATTCTTTCAAACCAGGAAAAGTATTCTTCTATATACACAGGACAGAACGGAGTCCATTACTTTGCTGATAGTGGTGTCTGCACTGTCATAAGGCACAGCACGCCTTACGTGTGTAGTTGGGACCACGGGATATCATCGTTCAGGCCAGTGCGATGTGACCCCAAACGGAACACCCAACGTTGTTCTTTTGATAGAAGCTCTCTATCATTGGGGAAGATCTCAATAACAGTCCACTTTAGATCATGGACACTGTGTCCCATGGTAGAGAAATGGGCAGACATTTTCGTAGATGTCCTGTTGCAACGTAAATTGCTGCGGTGTTCTCCCATGCGAATTTTCACGGGTCTGCTGGTCATTCCTACATACTCCTTATTACACGGACAGGTGATCAAATACACTACATTACGACTGTTGCAATTCGTGAATGCACGTTGCTCCCATGTAGAGTGGTTAGAAAAGGTGATACTCCTACTCTTGCTTCCAACGAAAATCTAGTGTTTCTAGACTTGAACATCTTTCCCAGAGGAGGCAAACTTGAAACTAGCACTCATTTCAAGCCGACAGCTAAGAACAGTCTACTTCTGTACAGTAGCTTTCATCCGCGCCACCTACGTGAGAACCTTCCGTACGGACAATTTCTCCGCTTACGGCGCAACTGTAGCAGCATAGACGATTTTAAGACTCAAGCTGCAGACCTGGAGAGCAAACTCCTGAACAGACAATACCCGGCACACATTGTCCGGAAAGGTCTGAAACGTGCACGCAATAATAACAGGGAAGCACTCTTGGACGATACTGAAGCAAAAGAACCAGATCCACGCCCGATTTGCGTTACCACCTATAACACCAACTCCAACCAGATCATGAAAATCGTGAACAGACATTGGAGGGTTTTATCGTGTGGCCAGTTGAACTTTCCTAAACCGATGTTTGCACATAGGAGGGGAATGAACTTAAAAGATCTTCTGGTACACACAAGACCGAGATCAACAGGTGCAATTGAACCCCCTAGAGTGGCAGGAATTAGTGGACACCACCCCTGTGGGTCTTGTGTATCCTGCCAGTACACGAAGAAGAGTAGGAGTATCACCTTTTCTAACCACTCTACATGGGAGCAACGTGCATTCATGAATTGCAACAGTCGTAATGTAGTGTATTTGATCACCTGTCCGTGTAATAAGGAGTATGTAGGAATGACCAGCAGACCCGTGAAAATTCGCATGGGAGAACACCGCAGCAATTTACGTTGCAACAGGACATCTACGAAAATGTCTGCCCATTTCTCTACCATGGGACACAGTGTCCATGATCTAAAGTGGACTGTTATTGAGATCTTCCCCAATGATAGAGAGCTTCTATCAAAAGAACAACGTTGGGTGTTCCGTTTGGGGTCACATCGCACTGGCCTGAACGATGATATCCCGTGGTCCCAACTACACACGTAAGGCGTGCTGTGCCTTATGACAGTGCAGACACCACTATCAGCAAAGTAATGGACTCCGTTCTGTCCTGTGTATATAGAAGAATACTTTTCCTGGTTTGAAAGAATGGCCACTGCAACACTGACTTATTACATGCTCCCCCTATATATTCTAACCCCTTCTAGCCAACCAGGTTGTTAAATAGTGTACTTATATGGGACCCTGTCACAATTATTGGACAACATCCCCTCCTCCATTTCCTAGAAATGTCCTCCTCAATCAACCCCTTGAGGCTGCGTATACATCGCACTTTTTATTGTTAAAACATATTTATTAGAACCATTAGTATATGTGTTCACAAAAGCACGTGTTTTTTCCTTCATCCGTGGTCCTATTTGAGCTAACGCTGGGAAAATCATTTGTCCTATCAGGGAAGCACGCTGCGCATGCGCTCCGGTTGTAGTGACTGCCCCACGCGCATGCGCGCTATTGCACTAACTCCGGCGCATGCGCAGAGAGAGTCCGCATAGCGCCGGGCGCCGCTGCGGTGTTTTCCTCTCGGTCTGACTATTTGCTCACCCTTAATCAGATCCGAACTCCAGGAAAGTACCCATGATCGGTGTTCTACGAGCACCACAGCCAAGGAACCATTATCTTGTGGCTATACCTAACCATCCTAACATGGCCGCCCCCTCATCTCCCTTGCTGGCCATACTTACCTGGCGATCTTCCCGCCAAGGTTAATAGATCAATTATCCAATTACCATCGAGTATATAAACACACCGCCCACTACCCCCTTCATATCCACGGAAGCCGCGGACGAAGGAGGAAGCACAATCGTGCTGGGGGCACAGTAAGTACGGCATAGCCGTCTCGAGGAGGACCATACCTGTATTTCTATTCCTACTCAACCTAGTTGAGTTACCTTATACCACTTATAAGGCAGGATCACAGTATATCCATTTTCTCTTTGCAGTTGATACCCCATCATACCCTTCAGTCTTATGCTGGCTCATGAGGCATTGATCCCTCTCTTGATAAGTATGCACTTCCTTATCTACAACCCCTGGTTATTTAGAATCTATGTAGTTTACCTACTTGGTGTGTGACTGACTGTGTGAGTGCTGAAGGAACCCTTCAATAATCCTCAATGTGTACACTGGATCCCTTATTTTGAGAATATTGTTGTGTGTGTTTCTTTTTTCCTTTACAGGTAATTTAGAGTTAAGCGCACTTTGGGATCGGCGCATTTTTTAATCTTTTACTCTTATTTTGCAGGCATACTACATTATCAGTGTGATAGTATAGATGTGTTGTAATTATTAATTGGTAGTTACTCACATAGTTTTTTTCACTTTTTGTACATACACGTTTTTTCTACCTTTGTGGAGAATACATTAGTGAGTGACAGGGGGATCTCCCCTAGGTCCTGACGAAGAGGCCCGGTGCCTCGAAACATGTTGACCCACGTAGGAGAGAGAGCCCATTAACCTGCTCTATCTCTCCGCTTCACTTTTTCTTTTAATAATACCAGCCAGTGTTTAATAAAATTCTTTTTTTCCACTAGGCCAGGTATTTTTTAACTTACACCAGATATCACCCCTGACCCCACTGACACTCACCCCCAACACATAGCACCTCCATCTAAAAGGTGCTCCGGCGTATCCGCTTGTCGCAGCACTGCCCCGCCCCGCAGCGGGACGGGAAGACCCCGATGATGAAGCATGACACCAAGGGCCCTTTTGGTGTGTGAGGGGTATTTTAACAAAGATGTTGTATTCCAATGACATCTGGATACACATCCACCCATTTTGAGGTGGCTCTTTATGATTAACCTTAAACCCTGACAAGAGGAGGACGTGCCCACCTCGGTGCCCACCGGCATCACCTCTTCACTCCCCCCCTTGATTTCCTTAGTCTTTAGACAGCGTGCAGCTGTGGGAGTCTTTTTTCTCTCGAGTTGACCGAGACACCAGAAGTTCTGGATCTACACATAGCACCCAATTAGGTTGCCCTGTGTCTATATATCTTTATTCTTTTCACGCACATCACCGCTAAAAACACTCACACATAGTCACCACACACTCATTCTAAGTAGCCATTCATCATGGAGGATGCAGGAGGCCTCACTTTTGACGATGAGGAAGTTGACAGAATTTTAGCCACGCTCCGCCCTTTTGAAGGGCTAAGCAATACCGAACCATGCACGAACGATAGTGATTGGGACGAACTGGCTGTACTTAGAAGAACACAGATCAAGACGGCCCTCCACGGTCTATTTATGTCGGAGTATCTGAAATCCAAGACAGCCCCCGCAGGATTAATAGTTAAAAATGAACCTTTCATCTTTACCCATGACCTAGAATTTAAACGAGACTGGTCCTTGATCAGCTGGAGATGCACCAGAGATTGGCTGGTTCTCATTGTGAAGACAGCAACCAAGCTGACCCAAGAACTAAAAATTGAAATTTCTAAACTAGAAGTTAAGATCAAAAGCTATCTATCCCCTACTGCCCTGAAAAAACGACTCGAGGAACTGAACCAAGAAATGACCGATTTCGAACTCACTCTGAAAAAAAGTAAAAGTAAAAAACATAAAAAAGACACAGAGGAGTTCACACATGAGCGGATCTACCCATACATTAAGAAAGACTATGTATCAAGAGGTCAAGACAGTGATCAGGACACCAAGTTCTCTGACACCAGCTCGAATAGTTCCAATTCTAGTAGAAATAGTAATCAGGGTGCAAACAGAGGGAAACCCTCCTTCAGAGGGCAATTTCCAATGGGCGGAAGAGGGTGGATACCATACCAGGTACCCCCGGGATATATGCAATACCCACCGGCTCCACCCTTCATGAATCACCCTTTCCAACCTTGGGACCCACAAGCTCCCCAGTACAACTACTATGGGCAGCAGCCTTTTTTAGGCCAGCGCCGAGGCCCCAGAAGGGGAAGAAACCGGAAAGGCAATCAGGTCCACTGGAACCAACCTCCAGAGACCGCCCCGGGTGTAGCAACTCGGAGCCAAACAGCCTCCACCAGCCGGGGAACCTAGTAGTTAACCTGTCGGACCAAGACCTCACAGAAGACCAAGTGAAGGTTCTGTCAAAAGGTTTAGGCTATGTACCCACAAATAAAATGGATAAATTCAAAGTCTGCCACGAGATGAAAGAATTCATGAGGAAACTCAAACTTCGGGCTTTCTTTCAGGATACTACTAACACAGGTATTGAGGAGTCAGACACAGGGTTGAAGAAAAAGTCAACTTTTACCCCACTAGACTCCACCATACCTGTAGAACTTCTGGCTTTTGAAAAAGCAGTAATGGAAGATCTTGAGAATTTACCGAACAGTGATAAGATCCCCTTTAGGAACACCTCCCGCCAAGAACAGGCTGCACTGCAGGAACTTGCCAATAACCAGACAATTGTGATAAAACCAGCCGACAAAGGCGGGGCAACGGTTGTCCAGTCATACATTAACTACGATAGGGAATGCAAAAAACTACTGAATGATGCACGCAATTACCAGCTATTAAGAGAAGATCCCACAGAGGAAGTGAGGATCTCGATCCAGATAATGATAGAGGAGGCAAGAGCACACGATTGGCTGACCAGAAAGGAAAGTGAGTTCCTGACCCAAGACAAACCGAAAATACCGTATTTTTACACCATACCCAAAATACATAAAGACGCCCCCTATCCACCGGGACGTCCGATAGTGTCGGGTATAAACTCCATTTTGGAACCACTATCCAAGTTCGCAGACGCTTTCCTCCGGCCTATCGTGCAGAGTACCGATACCTACTTGAGGGATACCAAAGCAGTCCTTCAATTGATCAAGGATGTCCCTTTTGACCCTGAACACGATCTCCTTGTGGGACTTGACGTGGAGAGTCTATATACAAGTCTTCCACACAGAGAAACCCTCGAAATAATAGAGGAAGTATTATTCTCCACTCCATGGGATTACCACACCCCCAGACAAGTGGTCCTCGAATGCATCTCTCTCACCCTCACAAAAAACTTTTTTCAATATGAGGATACCTACTACCTCCAAAGACACGGTACCAGTATGGGGAGTACCTGTGCCCCCAGCCTGGCAGGCCTCTACGTCCATCATCTGGAGTCCACCAAGATCCTGGACCAGAGCAATCCCTATAGGCACCATGTACTCACTTGGAAGAGATACATAGACGACATTTTTGTTATCTGGAAGGGAGACCTAGATTCGGTTACATGTTTCATGAACTGGCTCAATCAGCAAGATCAGTTCTTGAGATTTACCCACACTGCTTCCAACGAAAATCTAGTGTTTCTAGACTTGAACATCTTTCCCAGAGGAGGCAAACTTGAAACTAGCACTCATTTCAAGCCGACAGCTAAGAACAGTCTACTTCTGTACAGTAGCTTTCATCCGCGCCACCTACGTGAGAACCTTCCGTACGGACAATTTCTCCGCTTACGGCGCAACTGTAGCAGCATAGACGATTTTAAGACTCAAGCTGCAGACCTGGAGAGCAAACTCCTGAACAGACAATACCCGGCACACATTGTCCGGAAAGGTCTGAAACGTGCACGCAATAATAACAGGGAAGCACTCTTGGACGATACTGAAGCAAAAGAACCAGATCCACGCCCGATTTGCGTTACCACCTATAACACCAACTCCAACCAGATCACGAAAATCGTGAACAGACATTGGAGGGTTTTATCGTGTGGCCAGTTGAACTTTCCTAAACCGATGTTTGCACATAGGAGGGGAATGAACTTAAAAGATCTTCTGGTACACACAAGACCGAGATCAACAGGTGCAATTGAACCCCCTAGAGTGGCAGGAATTAGTGGACACCACCCCTGTGGGTCTTGTGTATCCTGCCAGTACACGAAGAAGAGTAGGAGTATCACCTTTTCTAACCACTCTACATGGGAGCAACGTGCATTCACGAATTGCAACAGTCGTAATGTAGTGTATTTGATCACCTGTCCGTGTAATAAGGAGTATGTAGGAATGACCAGCAGACCCGTGAAAATTCGCATGGGAGAACACCGCAGCAATTTACGTTGCAACAGGACATCTACGAAAATGTCTGCCCATTTCTCTACCATGGGACACAGTGTCCATGATCTAAAGTGGACTGTTATTGAGATCTTCCCCAATGATAGAGAGCTTCTATCAAAAGAACAACGTTGGGTGTTCCGTTTGGGGTCACATCGCACTGGCCTGAACGATGATATCCCGTGGTCCCAACTACACACGTAAGGCGTGCTGTGCCTTATGACAGTGCAGACACCACTATCAGCAAAGTAATGGACTCCGTTCTGTCCTGTGTATATAGAAGAATACTTTTCCTGGTTTGAAAGAATGGCCACTGCAACACTGACTTATTACATGCTCCCCCTATATATTCTAACCCCTTCTAGCCAACCAGGTTGTTAAATAGTGTACTTATATGGGACCCTGTCACAATTATTGGACAACATCCCCTCCTCCATTTCCTAGAAATGTCCTCCTCAATCAACCCCTTGAGGCTGCGTATACATCGCACTTTTTATTGTTAAAACATATTTATTAGAACCATTAGTATATGTGTTCACAAAAGCACGTGTTTTTTCCTTCATCCGTGGTCCTATTTGAGCTAACGCTGGGAAAATCATTTGTCCTATCAGGGAAGCACGCTGCGCATGCGCTCCGGTTGTAGTGACTGCCCCACGCGCATGCGCGCTATTGCACTAACTCCGGCGCATGCGCAGAGAGAGTCCGCATAGCGCCGGGCGCCGCTGCGGTGTTTTCCTCTCGGTCTGACTATTTGCTCACCCTTAATCAGATCCGAACTCCAGGAAAGTACCCATGATCGGTGTTCTACGAGCACCACAGCCAAGGAACCATTATCTTGTGGCTATACCTAACCATCCTAACATGGCCGCCCCCTCATCTCCCTTGCTGGCCATACTTACCTGGCGATCTTCCCGCCAAGGTTAATAGATCAATTATCCAATTACCATCGAGTATATAAACACACCGCCCACTACCCCCTTCATATCCACGGAAGCCGCGGACGAAGGAGGAAGCACAATCGTGCTGGGGGCACAGTAAGTACGGCATAGCCGTCTCGAGGAGGACCATACCTGTATTTCTATTCCTACTCAACCTAGTTGAGTTACCTTATACCACTTATAAGGCAGGATCACAGTATATCCATTTTCTCTTTGCAGTTGATACCCCATCATACCCTTCAGTCTTATGCTGGCTCATGAGGCATTGATCCCTCTCTTGATAAGTATGCACTTCCTTATCTACAACCCCTGGTTATTTAGAATCTATGTAGTTTACCTACTTGGTGTGTGACTGACTGTGTGAGTGCTGAAGGAACCCTTCAATAATCCTCAATGTGTACACTGGATCCCTTATTTTGAGAATATTGTTGTGTGTGTTTCTTTTTTCCTTTACAGGTAATTTAGAGTTAAGCGCACTTTGGGATCGGCGCATTTTTTAATCTTTTACTCTTATTTTGCAGGCATACTACATTATCAGTGTGATAGTATAGATGTGTTGTAATTATTAATTGGTAGTTACTCACATAGTTTTTTTCACTTTTTGTACATACACGTTTTTTCTACCTTTGTGGAGAATACATTAGTGAGTGACAGGGGGATCTCCCCTAGGTCCTGACGAAGAGGCCCGGTGCCTCGAAACATGTTGACCCACGTAGGAGAGAGAGCCCATTAACCTGCTCTATCTCTCCGCTTCACTTTTTCTTTTAATAATACCAGCCAGTGTTTAATAAAATTCTTTTTTTCCACTAGGCCAGGTATTTTTTAACTTACACCAGATATCACCCCTGACCCCACTGACACTCACCCCCAACACATAGCACCTCCATCTAAAAGGTGCTCCGGCGTATCCGCTTGTTGCAGCACTGCCCCGCCCCGCAGCGGGACGGGAAGACCCCGATGATGAAGCATGACACCAAGGGCCCTTTTGGTGTGTGAGGGGTATTTTAACAAAGATGTTGTATTCCAATGACATCTGGATACACATCCACCCATTTTGAGGTGGCTCTTTATGATTAACCTTAAACCCTGACAAGAGGAGGACGTGCCCACCTCGGTGCCCACCGGCATCACCTCTTCACTCCCCCCCTTGATTTCCTTAATTTTCTTTGCTTGACCAGACATCCCTCACTTCCTATTACAGCATACACTCCTTTCTCAGTATCTTCTTTGATGTTCCTCTTGAACATGTAATTTTGCAGAACCTCATACAGACAAACATTCTCTAGGTGACTGCTTCGATTTGGATAATATGTATCCAACATGTTTGTCTTCAAAATGTCGGTACTGTTTGGCTCCTTTTCCGCCAAATACTCAATTTCCCGCACAGGTTTGAGAACTCGATTACGCGTTGCAGCAAGACCAAGACTCGCCCAAACGATACTCCTGGACTTGGCATAGAGACTTGCTGAAGACAACCGGTCAGAACATTCGTACGCTCCGATTTCTCGATGCGACAACATCTTCAGACTGAAACTGTACAACTTCTTGCTGAGGCTCTTTTCATGGGAAATGTCCTCCCACATATCCTTCAATTCTGTCTTCTCTTTTTTGGTGATGTACGACGTCACATACCGAGCCACAGCCATACAGTTATCAGCCACAAACTGTATATCCATGTTAGCATTCCACATGGACAAAATCACCGGGTTGTAGTCGTTGATATACTTGGACTCTTCGTTCCTCTTCAAATTGTAAGTGTTTTTAGGTGATTTCTTCATCACATTATGTCGCAGCGAAGACATCAAACTGTTTACTCTTCCTTTAGAAATCACCGGTCGTGGAAGCCGAAACGACATTTGGTGTAGAACTTGTCTTTGTTTCGGAATTTACGACGGCAGTACTTTCCACATCGATGGCTTTGGAAACGCAGAACTTTTTCTCTTAGGCTTTTCTTCTCCTTTGCGTTTGGAACAGCACACGTAGAATACTGTTGGATGAAACTCATCACTGAGTCTTCTGGATCCGTTCCAAATTTAGGTGCATCCTTGATCCACAGCAACATATGTATATGAGGAGCACCTCTTGCTTGGTACTCCTTTCTCCAGAAGAAATCCAACACCTCTCCAAGAGGTGGATTCTTCTTATTCATGATGAAAGACATCATAGCTTCAAATCTATGATTGAAGTACCTACATACATTGACTGGATCCAAAGAGCACAGTTCTCCGGGTGTCTTGAATTCGATGTTTTCTACGTTAGCATTTGCCTCTCGTAGAAATTGAAGTAAGTCTTCCCAGCCATACTCGGCACAACTCAGAGTGAGGAACCATGTGGGAGTACCTAAGTTCCTCAGCATACATTTTAAATCACCATGACGACGGTACCAGTACTCATTAGTACCACGCTGACACGCCATGAGATTAATCAGGTGAGATTCCAAAATACTATCTTGGACATTCACTTTATCCATAAAATCACTTGCCGAGATGTTTTGCATGTGTATACCACTTTTCAAGATGTGGTTCACTGCATATGACAGTCCAGACAGATCGCTTTCAAACAGGAGATGAAACAAATAAGGAATGCATTGTCGAAACCTAGCATCTCCTGCATACAATCGCAAAGTCCGGTATTCAGAAGCAGGAATTTGATGAGGTCGCTCATCATATCTTCCTCCCTGACCTGTTGGAAAAAGCTGTGGGAAACACCGAGCTTCCAAACTTTCCTCCCAAACACTAATGGGACTCCCTTTGGCTTGTTTCATTTGAAACAACTCAATAGCATTCCCCATGACTTCCTTTGAATGCAAAGGATGAACACTATAATGTTCATATATTTCCTCACTAGTAGAGGGTTCTACTTTCTCAATTTGACCAGCACACAAATCGCTATCCTCTTCCTCACTTACTTCCTCTTCTGCAACATATACATTCTTATAGTATTTATTATTTTTTTTCAAATACAATGTTGCCTTTTTAACTTTCCTAACATCTACTAAATCTTGCCATATTTTCTTATTCTTTGTCGGAACCCCATTAACTAAGATAACCAGAGGTTCCTCTTCCACTTTTTCTACTCCAATTGTGTTAATGTTTTTCTTCAAATCTAGAGGCAAATAAACAACTCTTCCCTTTAATCCTCTCTGTAAATCTGATGGAGGCAATTTCCCTGTCTTTGGCTCCATTCTTACAATAGCCTGAAAGGGATGGATACTTTAAATCAAAATAGATTCATAAGTATTTAAATCCTTCAATTCAGAAGGAATCTCAACCAATTCCAGATTATTATGAACTGCTCTAGCAGGCATCTGGTTTTGTTTTAATTTGTTACAACAATAAGTACACACACGTTGATCCAATCCCAAATCAAAACAATTTTCTACCATCAAGTATGTTGCAAAATCCTTCCATTCACTATTATTTTCCCTTTCACTTTTTGCATATAAATCCACTAACTTAGTCTGATTCTTATAATAAGTGCGTCGACAACACACACAAGTGAAATTAGGCCTCTCACTTGATTTCATGTCAAACGTCGCAATTTCCCTCTGGAAATTATCTGTACTGGAAACATGTACAGTATCTTCCAAATGACCCTCTATTTCTTGCTCAATTTCAACATTCTCCTCTTTACTTCCAAAGTAACAAAACTCAATTTCTTCACATATATTCCTCACATCTATTTCAGAACCATGCAAAAGAGCAGCGCATAATTGTTTCAGCATAATTGCTGGACTCTTAGCATAATACAACATTCTAACTAACTTCCTCACTTTGTTATGATGCACTGCTAGCATCCTGAAATGATGAAAAACACTCTGGCATACTCTCCTGGAAAGACAAGCCAGTGAATGACCATGCAAACCTGTCACTTCTCTCACTCTGCAAGGATCTAATTCTTGCAACAACCTTATTTTCTGCTTTAAACTTTTCTTGTTAAATGTCCGTACAAAATCACAAAGCAAATTGATGGAATCCTGTCGCACACTGCAAATACTACTACACTTCCAGGTGTACACAGGACCCTTAGCACGTCTTCCTAAAACCTCATTACCTAACAACTCTTCTGCCTCTGTTGTCACAAGTTTTTCTTTTTCAACTGGACAACCATCTTTCACTTCATAAGCACGACCACTGATGTCAACTGCATGCACCAAATCATTATCCTGGAAATAACTCTCTTCATTAAAAAATGCCTCACAGCTTGAACTATGTATCCATTCTCTAGAAAAAACTTCACAAAAATTACTACGATTAACTATTCTCTTCCATCTACTATTTCTTTTGAAATCAAAAATTTCCTTGTTTAGCTTCCTAATTCTATTGATTATCAAAATAAATAACTTACGTTTAATTTCAAAAGCCTGATCAATAACTTTCTCAACTTTTTTTTTCTCCTATAAAAAACTAATTTCTGTTGACCTTTCTTAATATTTTTTAACAAATTGCCAATTATCCTGTTGCGGAACATTCGTTTACGAATCTCCCAAAACTGTTGTTTCCTTCTACTATCATGCACAGATTTATCTCTTGCTCTAGCAGTAACATTTTCATTTGTCCTTTTCTTTCCATTTGATTTACTTGTCATATTATGGATTGAAACATTTTCTGTACTAATATTTTTTTTATTAGAAATATTTCTTATGAATATTATGAAATATTTAGAGCTCTTACCCGGTGCTTTCTTCATGGCTTGAGAAATCTTTTTGTTAGAGGACTGCTGCGTTTTTTTTTTCTCCTGCTGTCTTTGACGTTTTGCAGCCTTTATCTCTCTTATTTTTGTAGGCATCTTGAAATGATCTGCAGTTGAATCTGAGGAAAAATATAATAAAAAATGTTATTAAACATTATTATCAAACAGTAAATCAGTAATAGTGATCAAAAACATAACACACTACTTGACATTTTATTTTGAAGATTTTTTAGTCATTGCCATTTTTACAATACAGAAATACCAGAAAAGAAATGACATTTATATTTATGTTACCTATGCTATTTTATATGTGAATCTGATCTAATTTTATGAGCATATTTTAATATTTTATTGAAAACACTACACATAACCTGTTTTTGAAGGTGTTTTTATTTTTAAATTAAACGGTTTACCTTTTTACTTTTTATTGATTATAAATTTTAAAAATAAATGTTTATATTTCCAAAGGCTGAAGCAAGTCAGCTTCCCATCCAATATCATATAATTCAGACAAATCTGCATCCTCATCACGCTCTTCTTCATCCTCAGGATTTAAATCATCCAATGGATCAACATCCACTGATGTTTCAATTACAAGTTCAATGATGAGGTCAAAATCAACTGATTGCAGATTGTCGCTCATGTTGAGGTTGTCTTTATCTTTAAAGAAAGATAACAACAATGAGATGTTGCAGAGTAAGAGACAAATCTCACAGATTATAATAGTAAAATTATTTAACAAGAGTAACATTTTGCAGCTATTATTTAACCATGTCCAGCGATGCTGAGCAGGTGAAGCCTATGTCTAATTTTTCACTGAACAGGACTCATCTGTTCTTAACCTTGGATAAGCCTCAACGACTCTGTGTCCCCTGCACATACTCAAATGTTAAAGTGCAGATTTATATTAAATGGCACATCCCCAGGCATGCACCAGTTAATGTGCACCACTGCTTTACCACCCATGGTGTGCCGCATTTACAATCAGATAGGAGAAAGCTGCTTCAAAACCCTGCGCCTGCTTGAAGCTGGCATAGGTCTTGACGCAGCATTGTATAGATGGGGCACCCCTGAGCCTTGCTGGAGCTGCATCGCACTTACGATACAACTCCAGCAATGCGCCACCTTTACAGCACAGATACGTCACGCATCTGTGCCATTTTTGCCCCATGCTGCGCCGCATTGTAAATGCAGCACACCATGGGTGGCGGAACAGCGGCGCAAAATGACTGGCACATCCACTGCTGCATCAGTTTCATGTGGCACGTTTTTTTTACACCATGACACATCTGCCTAAATGCATCAATTTGTAATTTTCTCGCCTCATAGCAAATCTTTTGCACCGCCACTGCGTCACAAAAGTGACGCACAGTGGCGCAAAAGATGCATACACCTATCATAAATCTGTCCCTAGCATTTTAAATGATTAATTCAGGATGACGATAAGGTGTGGCCTATGCAGAGGTTTGTTTAAGGTGAGGCCTACTCAGGGTTGCAGATCAAAGTTACGCTTGATGAAGAATACAGAGGAGATAATACATGTAAAGGCCTACCAATGAAGTAAGTAATGTCCACTTTATTGCACCAGTCATCATAAATGTATCCCTAAGCTTCTTATCTTGTTACAGATGAACCACCATATGTACATGACATTTTAAGTAATTTCCACATGTGCAGTGTTTTCAAAATATAATTTGAAAATCGTTTTTGGGGAAAAGTAATGGTTTGCAAAATTATGACAAGGACATAATGGTGTATGCTTCTCTATAAAGCATTTCAGTATCTCTAATGTCATTTTTCCCATATTACATTATAAGACCTTTCCCCATGAAGCACATTCCTTGTAAATATGCTCCCACCTGTGCATTGCAAATTTATATTTTCACTGTTTCAGACACACAGCCATGTTGAAAGTGACCCAAAAAAATTGCAAACGTTTCCCCATGAAGCACATTCCTTGTAAATATGCTCCCACCTGTACATTGCAAATTTAGATTTTGACTGTTTCAGACACATAGCCATGTTGAAAGTGACCCAAAAAATTTGCAAACGTTTAAAAAAAAAAAACATTCATGTGTCTTAATGACATTTTAAGTCATTTCCCCATGGAGAATGTTTTCTAAGTGGCACAAAAGAGGTATACCCCTATCATAAATCTATCCCTAGCATTATAAATGATTAAATCAGGATGACAATAATATGTGGCCTATCCAGAGGTTTGTTTAAGGTGAGGCCTACTCAGGATTGCAGATTAAAGTTACGCTTGATGAACAAAACAGAGGAGAAAATTTTATTGTAAATGCCTACCAATGAAGTAAGTGATTTCTACTTCATTGCACCAGTCATCATAAATGTATCCATAACCTTACTTAAATTGTCCTTAAGACACATAAAAGCGTTTTTTGATTGGCTTTCCTGCATGGTAGGGTCACTTTTAACATGGCTATGTAACATAAACATTCAAAATCAAAATTTTCCATGTACAGGTGGGAGCATATTTACAAGCAATTTGCGCCACAAAGAAAGGTCTGACATTAAAATGGCAAAAATAACATCAGGGACAGTCAATTGCCTTATAAAAAACCATACACCATTATGTCCTTCTCATGCATTTAAAAACAATTCCTTTTTCCCAAAAACGATTTTCAAATCATAATTTCAAAAAACTGCACATGAGAAAATGACTTAAAATGTCATTGAAACACATTAAAGCGTTTTTTGATTGGTTTTCCTGCATGGTTGATTCATTTTTATCATGGCTATGTAACACAAACATTGATAATTAAAATTTTCATGCACATGTAAGAGCATATTTACAAGCAATTTGCGCCACAGAGAATGGTCTTACACTAAAATGAGAAAAATAACATCAGGAACAGTCAATTGCCTTATAAAGAACCATACACCATTATGTCCTTGTCATGATTTTATAAACAATTCCTTTTCCCCAAAAACGATTTTAAAATCATAATTTCTAAACACTGCACATCAGAAAATGACTTAAAATGTCATTAAAACACATGAAAGCGTTTTTTGATTGCCTTCCCAGCATGGTTTGGTCACTTTTAACATAGCTATTTAACACAAACATTCAAAATCTAAATTTTCCATGCACATGTGAGAGCATATTTACAAGCAATTTGCGCCACATAAATCATAATTTTCTCCTTAAAGCACACTATTCTCTATCTAAAGTAAAGAAATATTTTCTCACCTTAGCAAATACTTTGAGTTTGAAAACAGTCTCAGAAACACACCAATTTGTCTTCAGCAGAGCAAAAGGTATGCACTCCAGAGTCTGCAGCTATCAAAAGCACAGAAATGGTGTAATTCTTCACACATATTTCTCATGTCACCCAATCAAAACTCTTCCCTCACTTTTTTTCAAATGAAAACCCTTCCCCCTCTGCCCTTTCTGCCTATTTTCCATAGCAACCACCTCTTGGAGAAACTCTGGTGTTTGCAAATTCACACAACAATGTTGCAATTGAACTCTGAACTCTCAGTGCACCTGCATATCCAGTGCTTTCTTTCATTTAATGATTTTTTATTGACCACTCAAAATACATCTTTCAAAGAACACATCTCTACACCCTAACTTTCTGTTTTCATCAATCAAAATCCACCAATCACTGTTACTACTTCATGAACACAGAAACTCCACAGTTTTTTTCATTTCAAACTCACATTTTTTCAACTGCCATTTCATTGCCACACTTCATCTGACTGCAGGAGAACCTTCTCTCACCATGTTTTCTGTCTGGATTGTTGGTCATAGTTATATTCACTGGGCTCAAAGGTACGTTGAAAGCAGGAATTTACCTAACCTCAATTTACAAGATGTGGAAATTAAGTGGTTTGGCCAGAGAGGATTAAAATGTCACCAATTGATACCATTGGTGAAAACCTTTATGCATTTGCCAAAACCTGACCTGTTAATTGTGCACTGTGGAGGTAATGACTTGGGCACTTTGACTGGTGTAGGTCTGGAAATGCTTTTAAAGGACACCTTTGAGCAATTAATGGCACTTTTTCCTCAGACTGCCTTGGTATATTCAAATATATGCCAAAGACAGAAATGGAGGTGGTCAAACCAATTTTGTCCACAAATTGAGAAGTCGAGGAAGCATGTAAACAAATCTGTTTCAGCTTACATGAGAGACCATGGAATGGGCTCCCTGTACAACAATAACTTGCGTTACTACATGCAAGATATCTACAGAGGAGATGGAGTTCACTTCTCAGATGAGGGCAACAGAGTTTTCACTCTGAATTTAAAAATGTGCATTGGTACCTACTTATAAGTACCTAAATGTACCATAAACCCAAAAGCTCTTCTCAGAGCTACCCTACATCTAATCACTCACAATTATTATTTTACTCTAACTATTTTCACTAATTTTCAACAAAATACGCTCCCTGGTGCGCTACCCGGTACGCGTACCGGGAGCTAACCTCGCGAATTTTTTTTAAAAAAATGTTTTTTTTTCGCACATATAAGCCTCCTCAGCCACCCTCAGAAAACCTAGGGGGTCAAGATAACTCTACCGTGCCCCCTTCTACCCATTCTGAACATTATTTGCCCTCCATCTTGTATCTTAATTCGACCGAAACACAAAATGGTGGACTCCCGGAACGCTTAAGGTACGCGAACCGGGGCGCTCAACGGTTCGCGTACCGGGTCGCTCCCTGGGAAGCGCACCATCAAAAAAGGTGGGAAAGTAGTTCACAGAAAAGCCACTGGAGACAATTTCACCAAATATAGATTAGCTCATACTACATACCAATCCCTACCATTTTCACAAAATTGATTGGAATTCCATTTAGCCATTTAGCCTGTAGACCTCTCTAAATACCCTGAGGTAAATTACTTCACAAAACACATCTGAAATGTTGGAATTGACAACCAATTAAAATGTTACTTTCATTTTCTACTTTTTTTACCTCACATTTGATTGGTTATGTACCCGAATATATATAAAGGAAGAGAAGGAAGCACAGCCATTTTGACTACTACTTCTTGGTGTACATTTTAATAGGATTTTCATTAATAACTTCAACTTCTTTTTAAAGGTAAGTTGTTATTTTTAAAACTGAAGTATATTGAGCACTTTAAGTTAATATGGCAAACTTTTTCTGTTAGTTATATACTATCCCTCTGTAGTACTTATAAATTTAGATACACTTTTTTATATTCCTACTTCCACTCTGATACTATACACTGCCCAAAGATAAATTCTCTGTTAAAAACTGCCTATCTAAAATTAATCCCAACAGTGCCCTACCTCTACTAATATATATTTTTTTTATGCAAATTTCAGGAAAAATGGAAAGTGAACAAAACATTTCATTTGAAATTGTCCTTCCAGAGTCCAACACAGAAATCATTGATCCAAATGAGATTGAATTTATGGATGAATCTTGGGACCAAGAACTACTGCAATGTGTACAAGCAGTAGATAACCTCCTTGCAAATGAGGACATTTTACAACCTCAGAGACTACAATCTATATTCCATGATTATTATGAAATTTCTGACAATGAAATGTTAGAAAGTTTAATAAATTATGAAACACAATAAAAAAAGCTTAAAAAAAAAAAAAAAAAATAATCAACAAAACCAACAATCAATTAACATACAGCATTTGAAAAGTCTATCATTCATTTTTCATTGTGATACGCTCCCCAGAACGCTTCCCGGTTCGCGTACCGGGCGCTAACCACGAAAAAAAATAAAAAAAAAATTTTTTTTTTTTGCTTAGCGGGGCCCCTTTAAAGCCTCCACATCAAACCTAGGGGGTCAGGGAGGAGCTAGTATGCCCCCTTATGGTTATTTCCCCCTTTGTTTTGGCCTCCTCTTGTCTCTCAATCCTACCGAGAGACAAGATGGCGGCCGCTCCGGACTGTTTAGAATGTTGACAGACACCGGAGAGCCAATCAGCTTAGCTACGCGAAGTTCCGGTACGCTTAAGGTCCGCGGACCGGAGCGCTGCCCAGAGCGCGCTTACAGATATATATCTTTTTTTAAACGTTAATTTCTCAAAATCCACTGGAGCACATATATTGAGACCTACAAAAGGCACATCGGGCTACCAGTCCCTACAATTTTGCCAAGTTTCGTGCAAATCCATTCAGCCGTTCGGGCTAAAAGTGAGGCTAACCGCCCTATGGAAAAATCAATGTTAAAAACACGTTTTGGGACCCCCCTTTTTTCTCGGCCCCCCCTGGACGAACCCCCCCAAAATTTTCAGGGGCTGCTCAGAAACAAAATGTTCCATTTTCCTGAAAATTTCAGCCAATTCCGTCCACAAACGCCAAAGTTATTAGACATAGAATTTTCAAAAAACCCATAGGGAAAAAATCCTAACTATATATACCTACTGGCGACCGCCAGTAGGTAATATATATATATATATATATATATATATATATATATATATATATATATATATATTCACTGAAAAAACCATAGGTTATAGACCATTTATAGTTAGGAATTAGCATTTACAAAACCTTGAAAATTCACTGAAAAAACCATAGGTTATAGACCATATATAGTTAGGGATTAGCATTTAAAAAACCTTATTTTACTCACACAAAACCATTGAAATTCCATATATAGTTAGTTGTACTAACTATATATCACGCACCCGCAATCCACTGCTGATGATGTCACATATTACATCATTCATGACATGGTCAGTGACATCACTGATGACATCACTGATGACATCTCAAATGACATCACTGATGACATCACTGATGACATCTCAAATGACATCACTGATGACATCACTGATGACAAAATCCAGTGACTGTATTTTTCTGTAAAGTTAAAATATGTCTTACATATTTATGAATGAGTCGATGTATAAGTGTCTGGACGAAGGATTTAGTAGGTGCATGACTGAATGTATGAGTGAGTGATTAAATGTGTCTCACTGAGTGCATGGGTTAGTGACTAAACTGTCTTAATTTGTGCATCATTATGTCTGTTGTTCTGTAAACTGCTGCATGTGTTGATCAGTAGCTATATGAGTAACTATATGGGTTATTGATTGGTTGCCCAAGCATTTGTATGGGAGACTGAGTGTGTGTGTGGGTGGCTGGGAAGTGTATGACTCTGTGCATAGATGTATGGGTTCAAAAGTGCATGTTGGAAACAGCTGTATGGGCGGTTGACTGTGTGCATGACTGTATTGGTGAGTGAATAGATATCTCAGTGCTACATGTCAAATTAAGTACATATGTAAAATACAATACATGTGAGAGTTGGCATATATAAATAACTGTGCATAAGAGCCAGTGAATGTGTGAGTGGCTGTATGGATCATTGTGAACTTGTATCCAGGATTGTATAAGTGAGTAAATATGTTTTAGTATATGTTTGAATAAGTAAGGTGTGTTTAACTGTATAGTTAAGGAAATGGAGGTGTGATTGATTGTTTGCATGACTGTCTAGGTGTGTGTGTAACTTCATGGATGAGTGACAATCTGTGAGTCTGTGTTTACACTGAGTGTATCTAAGGTTATATTAGAGTCTGAAGAGGTTCATCGTATTATCACATGAATGATTTTATCAGTGATGTCATCAGTAATGTCATTTGAGATGTCATCAGTGATGTCATCAGTGATGTCATTTGAGATGTCATCAGTGATGTCATCAGTGATGTCATTTGAGATGTCATCAGTGATGTCATCAGTGATGTCACTGACCATGTCATGAATGATGTAATATGTGACATCATCAGCAGTGGATTGCGGGTGCGTGATATATAGTTAGTACAACTAACTATATATGGAATTTCAATGGTTTTGTGTGAGTAAAATAAGGTTTTTTAAATGCTAATCCCTAACTATATATGGTCTATAACCTATGTTTTTTTCAGTGAATTTTCAAGGTTTTGTAAATGCTAATTCCTAACTATATATGGTCTATAACCTATGGTTTTTTCAGTGAATTTCATTGGTTTTTTAATAGCTAATATCAAAACCTTTACAATGTATTATTCTTTAAATAGAAAAATATTTTTTACATGTTTTTAATACAATTTTTTTTTTTTTTTTTTTGTTTCGCTCCCGGTACGCGTACCGGTTAGCTTCCCGTTAGCTCAATCCGGAGGCGCGACCCGGTACGCGAACCGGTAAACGTTCCTTTTGCGCACCTCTCGCGTTACAAAACAACATCGTGACGCGTCGCGTCAGCATGACGTTTCGCGTTCTCGCGTATTACGTGCTACGTTCGCGTACCCGGAAGCGCAGCGGTACGCGAACCGGAAGCGATCCGCGGCGCGGCGCCGACCGCGTAACGTAAACACAGCAGGTCATGTGACTCGGTAATAACACTTTTCATTGGTTCATTTCACTTTTGGTTTCCTAATGATGTAATACTAGGTCATGTGATCTAAAATGAACACTTTTCATTGGTTTAGAACTTTTGTTTTTCCCAAATGATGAAAACCCCTCCTTCTTTCCTCACTCTGACTTTCATCTTGGTGAGAGAAAGACCCTTTATTTAGACTTTGAGATGGCTTCATTAGTAGCTTCAGCTGGTGCTAACCCACCACCTCCACCAAATCCAAGAAAGAGAGGACCACCTGCAGAAGTAATTTTGCAAGAAGAGGAAGAACAGGAAGAGGAGGAAGAGGAGGAAGAGCCAAGGTTTTTGCCAGAGGAGCCCAGGAGGTACAATCGAAAGGAGAATTACATCTGGCAATTCTATAGAATTCCTGAGGGGCAAAAAAAAGTGAATGCACGCTACGTGTTTTGCCGTATATGCGGTGATAGATTGTCAAGGGGAACTGATAAAAAATACAGTTACGGCAATCACACTATGCATCGGCATATGAGTAGGTGGCACCCAAATAATTATAGTGCTGCCCAGCTACGTGACGAGCAACAAAATCCCCTCCCAATGGCAAGAAGATCGGTTGTTCCAGAGGTGTCGGGACCAGAGGCGAGGGAGATGATCGCAAACATCCAAATGTTGTTTGGGCACGTAAAGCAAGTGTGCGTGGAATGTGGCGCTTTCATCTGCTACAGGGAAAGTAGCATCAGTTTGATTTTGCGAGCTATTCAAAATCATGTTAATGTTTGTCCGAGACGCCCCAAAAAAAAAATTCTTTTTTTTTGTTGCTCCTGTTGAGCCCTTTACAATGGATCGTTTTTGTTTCCCCCCCCCCAAAAAAACCAAATTTTTTTTAAAAACGTTCAGAAAATACAAAAAAAGTAAAAAAATGTTCAAAAAATACTAAAAAAAATATAAAACAACAAAAACATAAAAAAAAAAGTTCTTTTCAGAACTAACTCCCCATTATAAAAAAATTGGTAGAATATTTGGAACTCTGCCAACCTCTATTTCTCTTAGTTCGCTCCCCGGAGCGCTACCCGGTACGCGTACCGGAAGCTAACCAAAAAAAATATTTTTTAAAAAAAAGAACAGTAAGTATAAGGTAAGCAAACAGACAGTTATGTGAAAAGAAAGACAGCGTTAGGGAGTAAACAAGAGATACTGTTACCTACAATCCACTGCTGATGATGTCACATATTACATCATTCATGACATGGTCAGTAACATCAACAGCAGTGGATTGTAGGTAACAGTATCCTTAGTTTACTCCCTATAGCTGTCTTTCTTTTAACATAACTGTCTGTTTCCTTCCCTTATAGTTACTGTTCTTTTTTAAAAAAAAATTTTTTGATCAGTCATAAACAGTGACATTAATAGAAACAGAGAGAGTGAACAAGAGTGAAGAACTATGGTCCTCCTCAGCCACCCTCAGAAAACCAAGGGGGTCAAGATACATCTACCGTGCCCCCTTCTACCCATTCTGAACATTATTTGCCCTCCATCTTGTATCTTGATTCAACCGAAACACAAAATGGTGGACTCCCATAACGCTGCTGGTTTGCGAACCGGGCAACTTCCCGGGAAGCGGTCCAAAAAAAAAGTGGGAAAGTAATTCACAGACACTAAGAGTAATAGAGATGGAGTGAGTGAACAAGACTGAGGAACTATGAGAACAGAGGGACTGAGAAAAAGAGTGGAAGGAGTTGAGTAAGTAGGTAATAGAGAAAGGAATGAGGAAAGTAGCAAAGGCAGGAAACTGAGGATTAAAGAAGTGAAGCAGTGGATCTAATAGTAGGTGAATGTGATAGAAATGTAACGAAAAGAGTACAACTATTTACCTTGTAATTGCCGTTAAATTAATCACATTTTATTTTTATACTTTCAATCTGTGAAAGAGAGAACCAACATTTGAAAAATATTAAAACATGTATTTAAAAATTACAAAAGACAAGGGAAAATATTGAAGGACAAATAGTTTTTCAACAACTTTGACACTGACAGAAGCTTCTGCTTCTCCAGGTCCTCTACACAATCCTAAAGATATACATTTTAAACTAACAGTATCTTGATGCAGATGAAGTGAGGCCTATCTTAAAACATGGTGCATCTTTTGCATTGCTCTTGTTTCAGAAAAGTGTCGCTTCAGGATGCCAATAACATGTCTCCTATCCAGAGATTTGTTTGAGGTGAGGCCTACTCAGAGTTCAAGATGAGATTTACACTTGTTGAAGTGTACAGAGGAGATAATATCTGTGAAAGTCTACCAATGAAGTGAGTCATGTCCACTGCACTCTTCAACAAAGTAGAAACCTCCTATGTTTCCCTGGACAGACCTAAACTTGATCTGCACAATGTGATTCATAATGATAGGAAACACAGGTGATGTAATTGAAATATGTGCAATTTATTTTGCTCATTTCACAATCACATCACTTGTGTTTCCTTTGCTTAGGTATCTCATTGTGCAGATGTAGTCCAGCATATGAAAGAATACGTAGAAGTGCAGCACTGCATGCAATAAATTTAACACTTACAGAAAACTCACCTTCTCCATGCCTCCTACACAGTTCTACATATACATCATAAATGCAAACAGTACAGAATTAATTATACATGTTAAATGGTTTATTTTTGCTGTTCTCAGAATGTATCAAAATTCACTAAAAACAGTGACTTGAAGGTATTCATCATGTAACAGCGGGAAAAAAAACACAATCAAAATGATTGTGTTTAAAAAACCCATACAACATCAGAAATTAAAATTCAGAACTCCTTAAAGTTAACTTACTTTCCATGACGTCCAAGGATGTCCTATGAACAGCTTACACTCTTTTGTGCTGTTATTACTTTCAGCCCGCCACTTTCTGAAAGAAAACCTCCATCGTTTTTAAAAACACGTTACATGCAATAAATGACTTCTTGCTCTCTACCACTATTTTCCACAAGGCCAAATCTAGTCAGAGATATTTATAACTCTTGGATTTCTTGTAAGCCAATCCCATCATTTGGCATTTCCGCAACTTTCACAATTAAAATGTTGAAGATCATTTTCACAATCCTGGAATAGTAATATCTTCCCCTTCTTGCTCAGTCATGTTCTACATTTCCTATGACACTGATACTGCTTAGTATGAAGCAGACTTACACTACCTCTATGAGTACTACAATTATTTAATTCTCTACATCACTTTTAATCACAAAGCAATGTAAAACAGTAGACAGCATTGCAGACTTACATTCCCTCTACTCCATGTTTTGATTGGCTGCTTCAATTAGCTTATGAAAAGAAACAGTTTTTCTGAACTCATTCAAAGTGCACATATATCTCCATGATGTCCAGTCCTATGATTAGAAGTTATGTCTCTGAACTACACTTATCCTCAAGGCCAAATTGTGTAGGAGCCATTAGAACTTCTTGAAATTCCACAGAGCACATCCCGAGATTATTTCCCTAAAATTTTGGTTTTAAAAACACCAGGTAAGAGTTTTTAAGGTCATACGGCAATTTTTTTTTGAAAACTAAAACAGAATCATTGCAGAATGACCAGCCATTTCTAGACTTTAAATAAGCTGTGTAATGTCCTGATGTTATTGAAGGGCCGTCATGATATATAATTGCTGTAGTTACAAAAGTCCTTCCTGATATTGACAACTGCGAAGCTACAAATTTTTTTATTAAAGTTGTCAATTTTGTTCCATCAGTCCTACATCGTTGGAACATTAAAATGACGTACTGGCCATATGTTCGTATAAATAATGTGGACATCATTTCAGATTTACATTGGCTACACTCCATGTTGTGATTAGCAGCTTTTACTAGCTTATTAAAGGAGACTGATTTACTGTCTGGCAAAGTTAAATATATAAATCTTTCTGAGTCTACACTAGTAGTACTTGATACCATACAGTTCTCGCAGTCATGCTGCCATTGATAAGAAAGCCCAAACAGCTGATCTACATCTACACCTTCAGCATGTAATACATCAAGCATATACATTAAAAACTCCTGACAATCTTGCTGAATATTTTGAGAGAATTGTGTTTGGCCTGAACATCTATCTAACAGATTTCTAATTTCAGACACACTTTCTATGTTTCTTCTATCAGTGGTACATTTCTCTAACACAGAATTTAACAAACTGCAAAATCTTTGATCAGAATTGACCACAATCTCTTCTTTTACATTTTTTAGAGAAAACAAAACATTAATTACTACATTAGCATAGCAGTTGACACCAGAACTGTTTTCAAACTGAAAACCAACAACATCTTCAACAGAATCCTCTTTGTTTCTGCTTGTAATTTTAGGTTCATTCACTTTTTGTCTTTTTGCTACAACCTCCCCAGTATTGTTCTCATTTCTTCGTTTCCGGCCTACCAGACGTTTCTCAAACAAAGGAAACTGAGGCAAATGTGGCGCATACTCTCTTCTTAACCTATTGTATTCCTTAACACAATCTAGATCTGCACAAATGTTTCTGACATCACACTCAATCAAGTACAATCCCGATAAAGTTCTAACTCGTGACAATGCCACATATGCCATACCCTCCTTGAACACAGAACTGCCAATATTCACCAATGCACTGTCTACACTTAAACCTTGCGATTTATGGATTGTCACCGCATATGCCAAGCAAACAGGGAACTGCTTACGGCGAACATATAAGTCTTTTACAAGCAAAAATCTAGCAGAACAACGAGCAATTAGCTGTACTTCCTCAATGCCATCAAATTTAATTTTTAAAAATTCAATTCCATCTCTATTTCTGTATTTCACAAAATCAACAACATTACCCATTGATCCATTTACCAGACCTCTTTCAACATGTAAATTCCTTCTTAAAATTATACGGCAGTTCAAGCACACATTCAGAGTCTTTTCAAAACCTGCAGTTTTAGATATACTCTTCTCTAATGAATCCAATTTAGTTTTCAGATTCTCAGACAAAATAATTGTTGATCCCATATGCTCTACTCTATCAATAGCTTCCAGTTTCACAATCTCTTGCTTTTCTAAATGCAACATTTTGTTGTTAAATTTGGCACATTCTGCAAGAGTTGGCATCAAACATATTCCAGATTTCTTTTCAGTAATTTTCTGAAAAATATTCTCAGGCACAACATCTTGTTCTGGATATAAATTTGACAGTAATCGTGCATTTAAAACTTCTTTCCCATGCTCAGTCACTTTTCCAATTCTAACATCTTGTAGAATAGTCTTGTAAACTTCATCCTTCGCCTGACGCATATTTTCATGCAGTTCAGCATAATTGAAGTTTAACCATATATTGACGTTGCCAATGCTGCCTAGGCACTTCCTGGTATCTTCATGCGTGAGCATTTTGAACACAGGTTGCCCTTTCATTGGTGTCAGCTGCAGAAGATCTCCGAAAACAATGATGTGTTTGCCACCAAATAACACATCATACTCTGTTTTGAGAACTTCTTGCATCCTCAAATGCACAAAGGCAAGCATGACATTGGAAACCATGCTTACTTCGTCAATGATAAGAAGTTTCATTTTCCTCAAGATTCTTGAAACTTCAAAACAAGCATCTCCAGATAGCTTGTGATATTCTAATTTGTTGTCATGCTCCACTGGCAGCATCAGTAAACGATGTAAAGTAATCCCTTTAATATTATGTGCTGCCAGTCCAGTTGGAGCAGTGACAACACAAGACAGCGATGACTCTGTCCTTTCCTGCAAATAGCATGAAATTGCTTTAATGAGGAAACTTTTTCCAGTTCCCGCTTCTCCACTCACGTACAGTCGGACAGGCTTCAACGACGTACATGAGCACTCTTTCTTATCATGACTTAATCCATGATCAATTTGCATGGTAACTTCGTCATATATTTTCCTCTGCTCAACGTTGAGTTGCCTTTCCAACTCTTCTAAGTTAACCGCATCCTCTTGAGCATGTGCCATGGCTCTTTCCACTTCATTCATAGCAGTGGCAGCTTCATTTTCAATAAGAGGTCCTCCTAGTGGATACTGACTCAATGAAGCAGAACTCTGACTGTCCTGAGAACTGTCTCTGGCAATCTCGGCTGCAATCGTTGCTTCCTGCTCAATTTCCGCATTCAACATTTCTACATATTTGGGAAAAGCAGGACATTCTATGGTCTCCTTGGCGGCATTGAAAGAGTCTTCGTAACAGAGGAAATCTCCAAGCAGTTCCTCTTCTGCACGCCAAGGCTTGAAAAGTTGCAAAAGTGCTAAATAGAAAAACTCCTTTTTTTCAGGAGATTCGCCACTCAATTTTCGATGGTTTATCAAGTGGCATTTTCTTTGCTTGACCAGACATCCCTCACTTCCTATTACAGCATACACTCCTTTCTCAGTATCTTCTTTGATGTTCCTCTTGAATATGTAATTTTGCAGAACCTCATACAGACAAACATTCTCTAGGTGACTGCTTCGATTTGGATAATATGTATCCAACATGTTTGTCTTCAAAATGTCGGTACTGTTTGGCTCCTTTTCCGCCAAATACTCAATTTCCCGCACAGGTTTGAGAACTCGATTACGCGTTGCAGCAAGACCAAGACTCGCCCAAACGATACTCCTGGACTTGGCATAGAGACTTGCTGAAGACAACCGGTCAGAACATTCGTACGCTCCGATTTCTCGATGCGACAACATCTTCAGACTGAAACTGTACAACTTCTTGCTGAGGCTCTTTTCATGGGAAATGTCCTCCCACATATCCTTCAATTCTGTCTTCTCTTTTTTGGTGATGTAAGACGTCACATACCGAGCCACAGCCATACAGTTATCAGCCACAAACTGTATATCCATGTTAGCATTCCACATGGACAAAATCACCGGGTTGTAGTCGTTGATGTACTTGGACTCTTCATTCCTCTTCAAATTGTATGTGTTTTTAGGTGATTTCTTCATCACATTATGTCGCAGCGAAGACATCAAACTGTTTACTCTTCCTTTAGAAATCACCGGTCGTGGAAAGCCGAAACGACATTTGGTGTAGAACTTGTCTTTGTTTCGGAATTTACGACGGCAGTACTTTCCACATCGATGGCTTTGGAAACGCAGAACTTTTTCTCTTAGGCTTTTCTTCTCCTTTGCGTTTGGAACAGCACACGTAGAATACTGTTGGATGAAACTCATCACTGAGTCTTCTGGATCCGTTCCAAATTTAGGTGCATCCTTGATCCACAGCAACATATGTATATGAGGAGCACCTCTTGCTTGGTACTCCTTTCTCCAGAAGAAATCCAACACCTCTCCACGAGGTGGATTCTTCTTATTCATGATGAAAGAGATCATAGCTTCAAATCTATGATTGAAGTACCTACATACATTGACTGGATCCAAAGAGCACAGTTCTCCGGGTGTCTTGAATTCGATGTTATCTACGTTAGCATTTGCCTCTCGTAGAAATTGAAGTAAGTCTTCCCAGCCATACTCGGCACAACTCAGAGTGAGGAACCATGTGGGAGTACCTAAGTTCCTCAGCATACATTTTAAATCACCATGACGACGGTACCAGTACTCATTAGTACCACGCTGACACGCCATGAGATTAATCAGGTGAGAATCCAAAATACTATCTTGGACATTCACTTTATCCATAAAATCACTTGCCGAGATGTTTTGCATGTGTATACCACTTTTCAAGATGTGGTTCACTGCATATGACAGTCCAGACAGATCGCTTTCAAACAGGAGATGAAACAAATAAGGAATGCATTGTCGAAACCTAGCATCTCCTGCATACAATCGCAAAGTCCGGTATTCAGAAGCAGGAATTTGATGAGGTCGCTCATCATATCTTCCTCCCTGACCTGTTGGAAAAAGCTGTGGGAAACACCGAGCTTCCAAACTTTCCTCCCAAACACTAATGGGACTCCCTTTGGCTTGTTTCATTTGAAACAACTCAATAGCATTCCCCATGACTTCCTTGGAATGCAAAGGATGAACACTATAATGTTCATATATTTCCTCACTAGTAGAGGGTTCTACTTTCTCAATTTGACCAGCACACAAATCGCTATCCTCTTCCTCACTTACTTCCTCTTCTGCAACATATACATTCTTATAGTATTTATTATTTTTTTTCAAATACAATGTTGCCTTTTTAACTTTCCTAACATCTACTAAATCTTGCCATATTTTCTTATTCTTTGTCGGAACCCCATTAACTAAGATAACCAGAGGTTCCTCTTCCACTTTTTCTACTCCAATTGTGTTAATGTTTTTCTTCAAATCTAGAGGCAAATAAACAACTCTTCCCTTTAATCCTCTCTGTAAATCTGATGGAGGCAATTTCCCTGTCTTTGGCTCCATTCTTACAATAGCCTGAAAGGGATGGATACTTTGAATCAAAATAGATTCATAAGTATTTAAGTCCTTCAATTCAGAAGGAATCTCAACCAATTCCAGATTATTATGAACTGCTCTAGCAGGCATCTGGTTTTGTTTTAATTTGTTACAACAATAAGTACACACACGTTGATCCAATCCCAAATCAAAACAATTTTCTACCATCAAGTATGTTGCAAAATCCTTCCATTCACTATTATTTTCCCTTTCACTTTTTGCATATAAATCCACTAACTTAGTCTGATTCTTATAATAAGTGCGTCTACAACACACACAAGTAAAATTAGGCCTCTCACTTGATTTCATGTCAAACGTCGCAATTTCCCTCTGGAAATTATCTGTACTGGAAACATGTACACTATCTTCCAAATGACCCTCTACTTCTTGCTCAATTTCAACATTCTCCTCTTTACTTCCAAAGTAACAAAACTCAATTTCTTCACATATATTCTTCACATCTATTTCAGAACCATGCAAAAGAGCAGCGCATAATTGTTTCAGCATAATTGCTGGACTCTTAGCATAATACAACATTCTAACTAATTTCCTCACTTTGTTATGATGCACTGCTAGCATCCTGAAATGATGAAAAACACTCTGGCATACTCTCCTGGAAAGACAAGCCAGTGAATGACCATGCAAACCTGTCACTTCTCTTACTCTGCAAGGATCTAATTCTTGCAACAACCTCATTTTCTGCTTCAAACTTTTTTTGTTAAATGACCGTACAAAATCACAAAGCAAATTGATGGAATCCTGTCGCACACTGCAAATACTACTACACTTCCAGGTGTACACAGGACCCTTAGCACGTCTTCCTAAAACCTCATTACCTAACAACTCTTCTGCCTCTGTTGTCACAAGTTTTTCTTTTTCAACTGGACAACCATCTTTCACTTCATAAGCACGACCACTGATGTCAACTGCATGCACCAAATCATTATCCTGGAAATAACTCTCTTCATTAAAAAATGCCTCACAGCTTGAACTATGCATCCATTCTCCAGAAAAAACTTCACAAAAATTACTACGATTAACTATTCTCTTCCATCTACTATTTCTTTTGAAATCAAAAATTGCCTTGTTTAGCTTCCTAATTCTATTGATTATCAAAATAAATAACTTACGTTTAATTTCAAATGCCTGATCAATAACTTTCTCAACTTTTTTTTTTCTCTTATAAAAAACTAGTTTCTGTTGACCTTTCTTAATATTTTTTAACAAATTGCCAATTATCCTGTTGCGGAACATTCGTTTACGAATCTCCCTAAACTGTTGTTTCCTTCTACTATCATGCACAGATTTATCTCTTGCTCTAGCAGTAACATTTTCCATTGTCCTTTTCTTTCCATTTGATTTACTTCTCGTGTTATGGACTGAAACATTTTCTGTAGTAATATTTTTTTTATTACAAATATTTCTTATGAAATATTTAGAGCTCTTACCCGGTGCTTTCTTCGTGGCTTGAGAAATCTTTTTGTTAGAGGACTGCTGCGTTTTTTTTTTCTCCTGCTGTCTTTGACGTTTTGCAGCCTTTATCTGTCTTTGTATTGTAGGCATATTGAAATCTTGAAATGATCTGCAGTTGAATCTGAGGAAAAATATAATAAAAAATGTTAATAAACATTATTATCAAACAGTAAATCAGTAATAGTGATCAAAAACATAACACACTACTTACAATCAGATAGGAGAAAGCTGCGTCAAAACCCTGCGCCTGCTTGAAGCTGGCATAGGTCTTGACGCAGCATTGTGGAGGTGGGGCACCCCTGAGCCTTGCTGGAGCTGCATCGCACTTGCGATACAACTCCAGCAATGCGCCACCTTTACGGCACAGATGCGTCACGCATCTGTGCCGTTTTTGCCCCATGCTGCGCCGCATTGTAAATGCAGCACAACATGGGTGGCGGAGCAGTGGCGCAGGATGACTGTCACATCCCTGGTGATGCGCCACTCATCATAAATCTATCCCTAAGCTTCTTATCTTGTTACAGATGAACTGCCATATGTATCATCAAAATATTTTACATTTTCTAAATAGCGAATTTTAAGGAATAAATAGCGATTCTTTACCATTCCTAATTTGCGATGAGCAAATTGCTAATTGCAAGTTACCCATTCATTTCCATGGCCTAGGAGGCTAATATGAATGAAGGTTTAATTTGCGATTAGCAATTTGCTCATCACAAAGTAGGAATTTTTCCAAGGGTGCAGGGGTGTCTCAAGAACACCTGCTGCACCCCTGAAAAACAAATTTGGGGGCATATGGCACACATACATGCCCTAAGGGCATGTGTTGGCGTCATATGGCACCTTTTGTTTTTTTGAAAAAAAGCTTTTTGAAAAGAATTCACAAATTACCACTAATTTACCACAATAGTTTCCAAATCCTTAATGTCATTTTTTACATAGTTTTTGTTTGATACATTGCATTTAAGTAGTCACAAAATTTACAAATGCTTCAGTGCAATCGCAAAATAAGGAATAGCAAATTTTGCTACTCCTTATTTTGCATCAAAGTTGTTTGATACATACCATTTGTCTAATTAACATTCGCAAAGGCCGAAATTCATAGAATTTTGATCTTTGCAAATGCTAATTAGCTTGATACATATGGCCCCAAGTGAGGCCTGTCTTGCGACATGGTGCATCTTTTGCATTACTGCTGATTGGGTTTTATGTGGTACGTTTTTTTTTTACACCATGACATATCTGCCTAAATGCATCAATTTTTAATGTTGTCACCTCATAGCAAATATTTTGCACCACCGCTGCATCATAAAAGTGACGCACAGTGGCAGAAAAAAGGCATACACCTATCATAAATCTATCCCTAGCATTTTAAATGATTAATCCAGGATGACAATAAAGTGTGTCCTATCCAGAGGTTTGTTTAAGGTGAGGCCTACTCAGGATTGCAGATTAAAGTTACGCTTGATGAAGAATACAGAGGAGATAATACATATAAAGGACTACCAATGAAGTAAGTAATGTGCACTTTATTGCACCAGTCATCATAAATGTATCCCTAAGCTTCTTATCTTGTTACAGATGAACCACCATATGTACCATCAAACTATTTTGCATTTCCTAAATAGCAAATTTTAAGGAATAAATAGCAATTCTTTACTATTCCTAATTTGCAATGAGCAAATTGCTAATTGCAAATTACCCATTCATTTCCATGGGCTAGGAGGCTCATAGGAATTAAGGTTGCAATTTGTGATTAGCAATTAGCTCATCACAAAATAGGATTTTTTTCAAGCGTGCAGGGGTATCTCAAGAACACCCTGCTGCACCCCTGAAAAAGAAATTTGAGAGCACATGGCACACCTACATGCCCTAATGGCATGTATGGGCGTCATATGGGACCTTTTTTTTTTTGTTGAAAAAAATGCTTTTTGAAAAGAATTCGCAAATTACCACAAACTAGAAGTTGGTGGTAGTTTCCAAATCCTTAATATCATTTTTTACATATTTTTTTTTTGATACATTGCATTTAAGGAATCGCAAATTTTGAATTATTGACATTTTAAGTAATTTCCACATGTGCAGTGTTTTCAAAATATAATTTGAAAATCGTTTTTGGGGAAAAGTAATGGTTTGCAAATTTATGACAAGGACATAATGGTGTATGCTTCTCTATAAGGCATTTCAGTGTCTCTAATGTCATTTTTCCCATATTACATTATAAGACCTTTCCCCATGAAGCACATTCCTTGTAAATATGCTCCCACCTGTGCATTGCAAATTTAGATTTTGACTGTTTCAGTCACATAGCCATGTTGAAAGTGACCCAAAAAAATTGCAAACGTTTTAAAATAACACATTCATGTGTCTTAAGGACATTTTAAGTCATTTCCCCATGGACAATGTTTTCTAAGTGGCACAAAAGAGGTATACACCTATCATAAATCTGTCCCTAGCATTTTAAATGATTAATTCAGGATGACAATAGGATGTGGCCTATCCAGAGGTTTGTTTAAGGTGAGGCCTACTCAGGATTGCAGATTAAAGTTACGCTTGATGAAGAATACAGAGGAGATAATTCATGTAAAGGCCTACCAATGAAGTAAGTGATTTCTACTTCATTGCGCCAGTCATCATAAATGTATCCCTAAGCTTCTTATCTTGTTAGACATCAACCGCCATATGTATCATATAACTATTTTGCATTTCCAAAAAAGCGAATTTTAAGGAATAAATAGCGATTCTTTACCATTCCAAATTTGCGATGAGAAAATTGCTAATTGCAAATTACCCATTCATTTCCATGGGCTAGGAGGCTCATATAAATGAAGGTGCAATTTGCGATTAACAATTTGCTCATCACAAATTAGGAATTTATTCCAAAGGTGCAGGGGTGTCTCAAGAACACCCTGCTGCAACTCTAAAAAAGAAATTTGGGGGCATATGGCGCACATAAATTTTAACAACATTCCTTTACCTCAACAACGATTTTCAAATCATAACTTCAAAACACTACACATGGGAAAATTACTTAAATTGTCCTTAAGACACATAAAAGCGTTTTTTGATTGGCTTTCCTGCATGGTAGGGTCACTTTTAACATGGCTATGTAACACAAACATTCAAAATCAAAATTTTCCATGCACAGGTGGGAGCATATTTACAAGCAATTTGCGCCACAGAGAAAGGTCTTACATTAAAATGGGAAAAATAACATCAGGGACAGTCAATTGCCTTATAAAGAACCATACACCATTATGTCCTTCTCATGAATTTAAAAACAATTCCTTTTTCCCAAAAACGATTTTCAAATCATAATTTCAAAACACTGCACATGAGAAAATGACTTAAAATGTCATTGAAACACATGAAAGCGTTTTTTGATTGGCTTTCCTGCATGGTTGGGTCACTTTTAACATGGCTATGTAACACAAACATTCAAAATTAAAATTTTCCATGCACATGTGAGAGCATATTTACACACAATTTGCGCCACAGAGAAAGGTCTTACACTAAAATGAGAAAAATAACTTCAGGGACAGTCAATTGCCTTATAAAGAACCATACACCATTATGTCCTTGTCATGATTTTATAAACAATTCCTTTTCCCCAAAAACGATTTTCAAATCATAATTTCTAAACACTGCACATGGGAAAATGACTTAAAATGTCATAAAAACACATGAAAGCGTTTTTTGATTGCCTTCCCAGCATGGTTGGGTCACTTTTAACATGGCTATTTAACACAAACATTCAAAATCTAAATTTTCCATGCACATGTGAGAGCATATTTACAAGCAATTTGCGCCACAGAGAAAGGTCTTACACTAAAATGAGAAAAATAACATCAGGGACAGTCAATTGCCTTATAAAGAACCATACACCATTATATCCTTGTCATGAATTTAAAAACAATTCCTTTTCCACAAAAACGATTTTCAAATCATAATTTCTAAACACTGCACATGAGAAAATGACTTAAAATGTCATTAAAACACATGAAATCATTTTTTGATTGGCTTTCCAGCATGGTTGGGTCACTTTTAACATGGCTATGTAACACAAACATTCAAAATCAAAATTTTCCATGCACATGTGAGAGCATATTTACAAGCAATTTGCGCCACATAAATCATAATTTTCTCCTTAAAGCACACTATTCTCTATCTAAAATAAAGAAATATTTTCTCACCTTAGCAAATACTTTGAGTTTGAAAACAGTCTAAGAAACACACCAATTTGTCTTCAGCAGAGCAAAAGGTATGCACTCCAGAGTCTGCAGCTATCAAAAGCACAGAAATGCTGTAATTCTTCACACATATTTCTCATGTCACCCAATCAAAACTCTTCCTTCACTTTTTTTCAAATGAAAACCCTTCCCCCTCTGCCCTTTCTGCCTATTTTCCATAGCAACCACCTCTTGGAGAAACTCTGGTGTTTGCAAGTTCACACAACAATGTTGCAATTGAACTCTGAACTCTCAGTGCACCTGCATATCCAGTGCTTTCTTTCATTTAATGATTTTTTATTGACCACTCAAAATACATCTCTCAAACAACACATCTGTACACCCTAACTTTCTGTTTTCATCAATCAAAATCCACCAATCACTGTTACTGCTTCATGAACACAGAAACTCCACAGTTTTTTTCATTTCAAACTCTCATTTTTTCAACTGCCATTTCATTGCCACACTTCATCTGACTGCAGGAGAACCTTCTCTCACCATGTTTTCTGTCTGGATTGTTGGTCATAGTTATATTCACTGGGCTCAAAGGTACGTTGAAAGCAGGAATTTACCTAACCTCAATTTACAAGATGTGGAAATTAAGTGGTTTGGCCACAGAGGATTAAAATGTCACCAATTGATACCATTGGTGAAAACCTTTATGCATTTGCCAAAACCTGACCTGTTAATTGTGCACTGTGGAGGTAATGACTTGGGCACTTTGACTGGTGTAGGTCTGGAAATGCTTTTAAAGGACACCTTTGAGCAATTAATGGCACTTTTTCCTCAGACTGCCTTGGTATATTCAAATATATGCCAAAGACAGAAATGGAGGTGGTCAAACCAATTTTGTCCACAAATTGAGAAGTCGAGGAAGCATGTAAACAAATCTGTTTCAGCTTACATGAGAGACCATGGAATGGGCTCCCTGTACAACAATAACTTGCGTTACTACATGCAAGATATCTACAGAGGAGATGGAGTTCACTTCTCAGATGAGGGCAACAGAATTTTCACTCTGAATTTAAAAATGTGCATTGGTACCTACTTATAAGTACCTAAATGTACCATAAACCCAAAAGCTCTTCTCAGAGCTACCCTACATCTAATCACTCACAATTATTATTTTACTCTAACTTTTTTCACTAATTTTCAACAAAGTACACTCCCTGGGGCGCTACCCGGTACGCGTACCGGGAGCTAACCTCGCGAAATTTTTTAAAAAAATGTTTTTTTTTCGCACATATAAACCTCCTCAGCCACCCTCAGAAAACCTAGGGGGTCAAGATAACTCTACCGTGCCCCCTTCTACCCATTCCGAACATTAATTGCCCTCCATCTTGTATCTTAATTCGACCGAAACACAAAATGGTGGACTCCCGGAACGCTTAAGGTCCGCGAACCGGGGCGCTCAACGGTTCGCGTACCGGGTCGCTCCCTGGGAAGCGCACCATCAAAAAAGGTGGGAAAGTAGTTCACACAAAAGCCACTTGAGACAATTTCACCAAATATAGATTAGCTCATACTACATACCAATCCCTACCATTTTCACAAATTTGATTGGAATTCCATTTAGCCATTTAGCCTGTAGACCTCTCTAAATACCGTGAGGTAAATTACTTCACAAAACACATCTGAAGTGTTGGAATTGACAACCAATTAAAATGTTACTTTCATTTTCTACTTTTTTTACCTGACATTTGATTGGTTATGTACCCGAATATATATAAAGGAAGAGAAGGAAACACAGCCATTTTGACTACTACTTCCTGGTGTACATTTCAATAGGATTTTCATTAATAACTTCAACTTCTTTTTAAAGGTAAGTTGTTATTTTTAAAACTGAAGTATATTGTGCACTTTAAGTTAATATGGCAAACTTTTTCTGTTAGTTATATACTATCCCTCTGTAGTACTTATAAATTTAGATACACTTTTTTATATTCCTACTTCCACTCTGATACTATACACTGCCCAAAGATAAATTCACTGTTAAAAACTGCCTATCTAAAATTAATCCCAACAGTGCCCTACCTCTACTAATATATATTTTTTTTTATGCAAATTTCAGGGAAAATAGAAAGTGAACAAAAAATTTCATTTGAAATTGTCCTTCCAGAGTCCAACACAGAAATCATTGATCCAAATGAGATTGAATTTATGGATGAAACTTGGGACCAAGAACTACTGCAATGTGTACAAGCAGTAGATAACCTCCTTGCAAATGAGGACATTTTACAACCTCAGAGACTACAATGTATATTCCATGATAATTATGAAATTTCTGACAATGAAATGTTAGAAAGTTTAATAAATTATGAAACACAATAAAAAATGCTTAAAAAATAAAAAAAAAATAAAAAATAATCAACAAAACCAACAATCAATTAACATACAGCATTTGAAAAGTCTATCATTCATTTTTCATTGTAGTACGCTCCCCAGAACGCTTCCCGGTTCGCGTACCGGGCGCTAACCACGAAAAAAAACAAAAAAAAAATTGCTTTTTTTTTGTCCCGCGGGACCTCTTTAAAACCTCCACATTAAACCTAGGGGGTCAGCGAGGATCTACTATGCCCCCTTATAGTTATTTCCCCCTTTGTTTTGGCCTCCTCTTGTCTCTCGATCCTACCGAGAGACAAGATGGCGGCCGCTCCGGACTGTTTAGAATGTTGACAGACACCGGAGAGCCAATCAGCTTCGCTACGCGAAGTTCCGTTACGCGAAAAGTACGCGAACCGGGGCGCTGCCTGGTCCGCGCTTACAGATATATATCTTTTTTTGAACGTTAATTTCTCAAAATCCACTGCAGCACATATATTGAGACCTACAAAAGGCACATCGGGCTACCAGTCCCTACAATTTTGCCAAGTTTCGTGCAAATCCATTCAGCCGTTCGGGCTAAAAGTGAGGCTAACCGCCCTATGGAAAACTCAATGTTAAAAACACGTTTTGGGACCCCCCTTTTTTCTCGGCCCCCCCTGGACCAACTCCCCCCAAATTTCCAGGGGCTGCTCAGAAACAAAATGTTCCATTTTCCTGAAAATTTCAGCCAATTCCGTCCACAAACGCCAAAGTTATTAGACATAGAATTTTCAAAAATCCCATAGGGAAAAAATCCTAACTATATATACCTACTGGCGACCGCCAGTAGGTAATATATATATATATATATATATATATATATATATATATGTATATATATATTTCCAGAGACAGTCCCTTTGCACAGAAGTTAAATTTTCTAATTAATTTATTCCATCAATGTTGATAAACATGTTTAGGATAGAACGACCTTCTTCAATTTGATGGACAACTCATACCCACCCTTAACCCTAAAATTACCCTTACCACACACAAACCCATACCCACCCTGAACACTAAAAAATACCCTTGCCACACAAAACATATACCCACCCTAAACCCTAAAAATACTCTTGTCACCCAAAAACCCATGCCCACTCTAAACCCTAAAATAACCCTTGCCACCAAAAAACCCTACAATATATATACTTAATACTTACCTGCAAAATACTTACATTAAATTTTTTTACCACGCATATGCCTTTACCATTCATGACTTTACAACAAAATCTGAAGCACCGAAATTCGCCGCAATGAGTGCCCCCCCCGTTTCGAGGCTTCCGTCCCTCGCTCAGCCTCAACACAGAAGCATCACCGGTGAGTGGCTGAGAGGCAGGAGACGAGGACACACTCACCGGATCCTGAGGACAGCTTACACCGTCTCTCTGGTGGCGGGAGGTACAAGACTAGAAAACTTTGGTGCATGTTTAGACGGAGTAAAATCAGGTTGCCTGACACTAAGAGGGCGGCCCCCGGACACAGTTATAACTAAAGAGATGACCTCATTAATGAAAGGTGCGTCCACAATCCTTGCAATGTCAGCGACGGCCCAAAACTGCACCTTCTCATGCCTATCCTCGAAAACAATGCACACAACAGCAAGGAGCTCTTAAACGTTGTTAAAGAACTCTCCAACCCCAGCTCCAACGCCGACATCACGCCGTCGCAAGCCCTGTGCGACTCCCTCACCACCTTCTTCCACCGCAAGATCGCCGACATCCACGACAGCTTCAACCCCCTGACGTGCCCAACAGGCCTCAACACACTGGACCCACCTCACCCCACCGACCCGACCCCCTGACTACCTGGGCCAACGTGAGCACCGAAGACACAATCAAGACCATGGGCACAATCCACTCCGGCTCGCCGTCTGATCCTTTTCCACACCACATCTTCAACAAAGCCGGCAGCTCCATCGCACCCCACCTACGCAACATCATCAACCTCTCCTTCGAGACCACAACCTTCCCTGAGAGCTGGAAGCACGCCGAGATCAACGCCCTACTGAAGAAACCCAAGGCGGACCAGAACGAACTCAAAAACTTCCAGCCCATCTCCCTGCTTCTGTTCCCAGCTAAGGTTATCGAGAAGATAGTCAACATCCAGCTCACCCGCTACCTCGAAGACAACAGCATCCTAGACCGCTCCCAGTCAGGATTCCGCAGCAAACACAGCACCGAGACCGCCCTCATCACCACCACAGGCGACATCAGGACCCTACTGGACAATGGCGAGACGGCGGCCTTCATCCTTCTGGACCTCTCCGCCACCTTTGACAACGTCTGCCCCTACACACTACGCACTCGACTCCACGACGCAGGGATCCGAGACAAGGATTTGGATTCGACCTCCTCCTTCCTCTTCGGGTGAACCCAGAGAGTCCGCCTCCCCCCGTTCTGATCCGAAGCCTCCGAGATCATCTGAGGTGTCCCGCAGGGCTCCTCCCTCAGCCTGACGCTGTTTAACGTCTACATGGTGCCCCTTGCACGTATCGCCCAACATCACGACCTCAACATAATCTCCAACGCCGATGACACGCAACTGATCCTCTCCCTCACCAAAGACCCTCTCACAACCAAATCCAGCCTCCACAAGGGAATGAAGGCCGTCGCCGAATGGATGGAGGACAGCCACCTTAAGCTGAACACAGACAAGACGGAGGTCCTCATCCTTGGGCCCAACCCCTCAGCATGGGATGACTCCTGGTGGCCCGCATCACTGGGGAAAGCCCCCGCAACCACAACCACGCACGCAACCTGGGAGTCATCCTCGACTCGAAACTCACCATGACCAAACAAGTCAACACTGTCTCCTCCACCTGCTTCAACACCCTCCCTATACTCCGCAAGATCTACAGATGGATCCCGATAGACACAAGGAAAACAGTCACCCAGGCCCTAGTCAGCAGCAGACTCGACTACGGAAACGCCCTCTATGCCGGTGCCCCGACCAAGCTCATCAACAGATTGCAAAGAATCCAGAATGCCTCTGCACATCTACTCCTCGACGTCCCGCGCCGCGACCACATTACCCCCCACCTCAGGAACCTGCACTGGCTCCCTGTAGACAAAAGAATCTCCTTCAAGCTCCTGATCCACGCACACAAGGCACTCCACAAGACCGGCCCAGCCTACCTCAACAGTCAACTCTCCTTCTACGCACCCAACAGGAAACTCCGCTCCGCAGACCTCTCCCTGGCCACCGTCTCACGCATCCGTAGAGCCACAGCCGGAGCCATATCCTTCTCCCACCGCAGCACCACAACCTGGAACACCCTCCCCCTCTTCCTACGACAAACCGAAGAACTTTTAACCTTCAGGAGACAACTCAAGACCTGGCTATATGACCAGTAGCAACAGCACCCCCCTTCCCCCCCCCTCAGCGCATTGGAACCCTTGCGGGTATGTAGTGCGCTCTACAAATTGTATTGTATTGTATTGTATTATCCTGCAGCTAGGAAGAAACAGAACACTCGGGTGCCTGACACTAAGATAGCGGCCCGGGCACAACTAACCCTAAAGAGTTGACCTCATTAACCAAGAGGTGAAAACACTACCTTGCAGCATAAGCGCCTGCCCTAAACTGCACATTCTCTTGCCTATCCGACTGCGGGGAAGAATAAGGATCCTACCGCCTGTTTAGCAGAATATTGGGGTGCCTGACACTAAGATGGCGCCCCCCCACACAATCAACACTAAGGGGATGACTTCAACAACTACGATGTGCGTACACAACTTTGCAGCGTACGTGCCAGCCCCCAATTGCACCTTCTCATGCCTATCCTGCAGCATAGAAAGGATCCGACCACTAGCGTAGCAAAAAGATTAGAAGACAATCATGGGTGCCTGACCCTAAGATGGCGGCTCCTCGATCTAAAAACTGATGTGATAACCTCATTAGTGATGAGGTGCGGTTAAAAGTCACAGTGTCTCAGAGTCACAGTGATCAACAACCTCGACCTACCTAACTTAAAGAGGGCAGCCAAGCTACATATCCTCTCCTAACCCTCCACCCTCAACATCTCCACTCACCCGCACCTGGACTCAAGTCTTTCGTTCACCTCCTGATCCTCACCCTAAGCCGGTGGAGTCCGTACCGCATGGCCGATCCCAGGTGTAGGTGCTCTGACAGCTACAGGGGAGACTGGCTCTGGCACACCACTTTGGCTGTCACCTACCTAGCCGGTCTTCGGACATTTGTCTTGTCTTCTCCTCCGCTGCTATCTCCTTGCTTTGGACGCCCATCTCTCCCTGATATGTTTGGATCCTGACTCTCATTTTCGCTAATAACTACTGTATTGAATATGTATTAATTCTGTAATTAATGTGAAATCTCTGTAATTTGTAACACAATGTTTCCTTATGTAAAGCACTTTCCTCTTCTTTGTAAGCTTTAAAATGGCGAGGCCCTGATTGCTTTGATTGTCCTCCTCAAAATGGCAGCCCCTCGACTGCTCCAATAATGTCTCTATTGATCCGCTTCTTGGACGCCTGCGATTACCGCGCTGCGATGGACGATGCTCCTCCACCTTGTAAGCATTAATATGACACACCAATTTTCTAATAATGGACACCATGAGTGGGCCCCTTTCCAAAGCACTCCTTCTCCCCTTCTGTTGGGGAGGATCCAGCATTTATGTCCTGGAGTCTCAAAGACCCCTTTGAGAGAGTCCACAGAGACAAGGGAGTCTCACAAAGTGGAAGCCTGGGTTTTTACCCCATCACCTCTGGGCGCACAGCACCGCACACTGTGACCGGCACCCTCGATGGAACGTTTTGGACTTTGCAACCCTAGGCGGAAACTATATCCTTTCTTTATATACTGCGGTGCCCGAGCTACCTCTGGCCGATGACTGGTGGAGCTGTCCCATGCAGCTATAGAGGAGCTTGTCTCTGGTTCACCCCTTGGCCGACACCTACCTAGCCGGATGTCGGACACTGTTTTTCCTCTTCTCCCCGTTGTGCCTCCTATACCCTCCCCCTCCTCCTCCCTCCATTATTCTCCTCTACCTCCCCTATTCCTTCCCTCTCTCCCCTATTCTTCTCTCCCCTTGCCTATTTTTTTCCTCATGTTTATGCTATGCTTTTGTACTCATGTAATTCCTGTAACTAGGCTCCAGTAACTGATGTAACTTTGTAACCATGTTCTAAAACTGTGTTTTCTTCCTCATGTAAAGCGCTCTGATACCTCCGGGTCTAGCCAGTGCTACATACAACTCAATAAATAAATAAATGACTTTACAACAAAATTTGTTGTAAAGGCATCTGTGGTAAAGGCATACTCATGGTAAAAAATGTTGTTATTAAAATAGTTGTAGTTAGACTGTTTCATTGTAAAGGCCTTTGTGGTATTGCTGTCGTTGTAAACAGTGTTTTCCCTGGCAGCAGCCGCGGTCGGTAGTGGGAGTACCTGCCGGGCGGTGACCTGGGGAGGGGCAGGGTGGGGGTAGTAAACTATGGATTATGGAGGTTTACAGGTAAGTAAACATATAAATAAATAAAACAGATTTTGTTGCGTGCACTGCATCCTCAAATGCGATGCAGTGCGCACAACAAAATTCATTTTATTTATTTATATGTTTGCTTACCTGTAAACCTTCGTAATCCATAGTTTACTACCCCCACCCTGTACCTCCCCCTACCATCGTCACCGCCCGGCAGGTACTCCCACTACCGACCGCGGCTGCCTGGCTGCCATCAGCATGATGAGAGACTACTAGAGCACAAAATAGACACCTTATCTGTGTACTTGAGGCTATTGTGGGCAGACCACTAAAAATGTGTGTAAGAGTGTTTTAGATTCAGCAGGAGGTGGCTGATCTGACACCAGTGAGAGCCGTGCTCCAAGAGCAGCAGATGGAGATGGAGGAACAGGTACGGGTCCCCACTCATTCATCTGGCCCCTCCTCCCACCCAAAAGAAGAATTCAATGGTGTGGGCTACAACTTCCTGATCAATCCCAAAGGAGATGACACAAGGAGATCTTTGAGGTGTTTTATATGTAGACAGATTGTATTTCTTGGAGAACTAGGTAGGGTGGGGTAGACTGTAGGTGCAGAGTGCACAGTGGGTGCACAACAAAATGAACTTAAAACTGCCTTATGGTGGACTAAAAACATTATTAGCAGTCCCCATGCAGCAGATGAAAACTCAGAAAGGAGTGAGACCGTCAGCCCAATAAAAAAAAACCAAGTCAACATGTTTCTGCCCGTTTTAGGACCCTATCAGGTGGTTCTGTTCACTAATCAGGGCACATAGATAGCCACTCTGCCAAAAAGTGATAAACAATTAAGGTTATAGTCTTATAAAAACCATCAAAGTGTCCCACAAGTTGTTCACGTAGGTCCACTGTTCTCAGCGCCCGCTATCAAGTCAATCGCTCGGCTTCAACTCAAACCTTATTTGATTAACAGAAACAGGACTCTGTAGTGTCCGCTGTTCTTAGAGTCCGGACAATCACCATGGCAGCAGAGGCAGGGGCAGCATCGTAGAGGCAATGATGTTCATGGAGTCGAGAATGGAGAGCCTGAGCCTCCAGACCAACCGCAAAGACGGCATGCACGGACAGAAGGAGTGCAGTGCTGGTTGCAGACAGACTCTGAAGCTTTAATGTGACATCAGTGATCAGGAAGATTCTGAGTCTGGGGAGAGCAGTGTGACGGGCTGTGACGGTAGGGTGCCCCTCCCTAAAACCACCCTGGTTATTGCAGGCAAGATCATACGATAAAAAGGACAATTTTTATTGAGCACGGGGTTTTCTTTTTATCATCGGGAGAGCCCGGCTGCTTATCTAGGCGCTATTATATGTTTGGCGATCATGTGCTGGATTGGGCGGGGGGTGACCGGGGGAGCTCTGGTACGTACAGTGAAGAATGCTGCATCGCCTATTTAGGATGTGCTCGGATCCCCCAGTTTGCTAGCCGTTGAGGCGCTGTTTGCCTGGTTAATGAGCGAGCCAAGCTGTTGGTGCAATGGTATGACCAGATATTTTGGTTTGGACAGGGATATTGTGACTCCTTAGTCTCGGGCCCTTGTTGTTGGGATTTGTTTGTTGTGACAAGGTTTGTCTCTGCTTTTTAAAACGAGCCTCTGTGGATCAACTCATCATCAGTGTAAGAGTAGGTCAAGATACCACTGGTATGAAGAACTCACAAAAGGGAGCTAGGAATTTAATTAAGACCCTCAATACTGATTTCAGTTCAAAACTTTCACAAATCTCTCGACCTGTCTGTACCATTCTACAGGTTTTTCGCGCAATTTTGGGAAATCATTCGTAAAGGATACAATATCCTGTCGGGACCATGGCACATGTACATATCCTCCACCTGGCACTTCTCTCATAGGATATCATTTTTCCACCTTTTCTGCTTCTTTTAAAACATATCCAGAAGTCATTTGTTTTGATCTAATCTCTTCTTTTTTCTTTGCCCACCTGGCTTTCCATTTTTCTAACTCTCCCCATTTTTGCAACAGATTTAGTAATTTTCTTATCTGCACCTTTTTCCCTGACACATTCATGTTTTCTAAATCTTTGTCTGAGAATTCTGCTCTGTAGGGTTTTTGCAACACTTTAGATTTGCCAATGTCTATTCCCATGCTAGCTGCAGTGTCCATTAATTTCTCATGGTACACTCTGGTATTACGGGTGATAATTTTGCAAATGAATAATAATTCATCTTCACTAAGAGTGTTCAGTCTGTCCAATCCCACATTCCCAGCCATCAGTTCCTCTAATTCTATTCTTAGCTTATATATAGCTAATGATTTTGGCTGGGGATTTGGTTTCTCTTATTCTCGGGCCCATCGGTCTATTTCCTCAGGAGTCACAACCGTGGCACTTCTGGTACCAGAGGATGACTCAATCTGGACTTCTCTCGAACTTAAAGGAGTGTTCTTTCTCATTGAACTGCCTTCTGGTTCCCTTATGGGTAAATCCATTAAGGAAATTATGGATTCACATTCACTTGCCTGGTCGTCTATTACCAAGGGCTCTTTTCTCGGCTGCCCTTCTGATGTAGTTATAACTGGAGCTTTTGGACTACCTTGCTTATCCCCGTACAAAGGAACAACTGGGCCAATAGTTACTGGGATTGTCAGAGCTTCAGGACTGGTATTTAATTGAGAGATTTTCTGGATTAGTTCAGTTCTTTGTTTGATTAAATCCTCTCGTTCCCTATCCTGTAATACCTTTTCCATGGAGGTTTCATGTACTATCTGCGGAATCAAGGGAGGGTTAAAACTCAGAGCACTTGGATTTGCCATACTTGGTCCCTCATTATAGTTTGGTTTTGAAAATGGGTTTCTCGTACTTAGGGATCTGGGTTCCTCATTATAAGGTGGTGGATTCTTCATTAACAAGTCTTCCAGATAATCATCGTCTGAATCACCACTGGTCATTAAATGTTTTGTTTTCTCTTTCCTCTTACCTCCTGTGGGCTCTCCCACTGGTAGTACAGGGTATAGTCCTTCTGCTAACATGTTCTGTCTCCACTGTTTCATTCTCTTATCTCGGGATTCTTTCTGTACCTCGGATAGAATTTACTTAACCCTTTGTCAATTCTGTGCCTGTCTCTCTCGAAAGCTTCTATTTCCCATTCCTCTAAGGCCTCATATTGCGTTAGTCTAGGTCTGGGATGTAAATAATTCATTTGGGTCCTCAAGTTGAACAAAATTCTTCCATTAAATGTACCTTCTAAGGGAAATGCAAAAATTCTGTCATCTTTAGTACATTCCACAAAATTTTCTAACCATACACAAGCATGGTAGCCTCTGTCAAACATCATAAATGATGCAGGAGTGTTTGGTGGTGTAATAATGACTCCTTCTCTAGTTTTGATGGGCTTGTCTTTCTTGCAGTAATTCTTAACTCTGTCTACAAGTGTCATTTTTCTCTTGCTTCCATACATAATGTGAGATCTACTTTTTATCGACTGTTCTCTCACAAAACCTTGATATCTTGGATCAGGTCGAATCTCTGGATGGCTTGGATACCACATATACTTTTTCACAAAATTACTTTGTTTACAAAATCACTTCCAATACTAACACTTCTTTTATTTCTCTGCCACCAACCAACATTGCGATTTCAAAATAATTTCAACCAATGAGTGCGCGGCTTTTCTCGTGAGACGAGTTCCCACGCTCCTGTGCTCACCCCTCCTTTACAATGCTATCTCCGCTACACACCCGCTGTCTCGACCAATACCAGCGCAGCACTGAGAGACGTCAGCGCAGCTCCGCAACTGACTCCCTCCTTCACAAGGTAATGAAAACTCAATCCTTTTCGTTTTAAAGTGCAAGTGCTTTGTTTAATTTACAACGCAAAACATTTGCCACTGTACTCGAGTGTCTAGAAAGAAAAGATTTATTTCACTTCAAGTAAACCTCTTCTGTTTACTTTTCATATACTGCGGATAGATCCCTTCTGCCTACCCTTCACGCAAGCATTAGAGTACCTGCTACTTCTCTAGACTCATCCACTCAGGGATATATACTAAGTCCAAAGTTTCACTAGCGAACCCTTTTGCTATCAATCAAGCTCAGACGAACCTGCTACTCCTTCCGTGTGACCCTTTCTAGGTGATATCACAATAGAAGTTTTGCCAGCGAACTCTTTGCTATCATTTATTCATTCATTCATACAGAAAACCCTAATTAGTGCTTCCAGTTCTGCACAACCATGCACTAACTTCCTGCAAGTAAGTGACCTCACTGCGATGTGGCTTCCATTTACCACCCGCTATTCTGCCCCCGGGGATTTCAGACAAACATATAACAATTACAAACGGGTTTTTTAATACATAGATCAATATAGCAGCACATCAATAATATTTCAAAACATTTCAGAACATCTCAAAACAATTTACATTTGATCGATCAATACCTATTTAGCAGTAATTTTAATTTTCACAGTTAGCAGCAATTTACCTACCTACCTATCTTAACTAATCCCTAACCATTAATCTGCTACTAGAAAAATACTGATAGAGCGCACAGACCACCCGACTATAATTTTACCAATGCACACCTGGGCCCATAATTCAGTTCTCCATATTTACTCAATCGGGTAACCTACACTCTACTACCAGTCTTTTTATTACTACTGATTCCTATACCATTGACTTACCAATCCTTGTCACTTGTACCTATGATCACAATGGATCAGGGAGTTAGTTGTAAAGATAAGCAAAAAGTCAAAATTACCATAAAATTTGCACTCTTTTATAATAACCACAGACTCGAGAAGTTTTGAAAACCTTTATCTAATCTTCATCAAGAGTTGAGAGCCAAAGATTTACAGCAAGCAAGCTATCGATAACCAGAAACATGAAAAGCGTGCAACTATGCAAAATATATATTATGCCAACCATTTAGAATTCTAAAGGGAAGGTAAGAACAGGGAACATACTGTAATGAACTCACAGAAATCAGACTTAAAAAGGTGTCTTCTAAAGGACGGGGTAAATAAGGGACATGCTAGAAATCACAGTTTGATTGCTCATAACAAGGTGGGTAAGAAGAGGAACACCATTTATTATGACGACACTGATTTAACCATGAGCTAAGGGAAAGGTAAGAAATTGGAACACGCTAATAATTCAGAGCAACCACTTTAGTTCGGCTAAAGGAGGGTAAAGAAAAGGAACACCTAATTTTCATGAACAGTTCTTTATGTTCAATTCTAAAGGTTAGGAGAAAATTGGGTCATGCTAAAATAGCCAGAATCACGATGTATTAATGTCTCAAAAAGGAGGGGGAGAGAAAACGCACATATGCAATTGTGACTCTAGCAAGATTCAGGAAGGGTAAGAAAAGGGACGCAAAGGTACTATTTGTTTCCCACGCAGATTTATATTTACCTAGCAAGGTGTGAAGACCAACGCTAGCCACGGGTCAGTTAAGGACAGAAACCCCGAAAGTTGCAAACGCCAGTAGGCCAGCAAGTGCAGGTCAGAGACCGGGCAGGAAAATCAGATTTGGATCAGAACCGGACCACCAAAGTTGAGACCAGCACCCGCAGTTCAGTTGCAATGCCTGCGCTACACCCTCTCTGCAGCTATCAGTCAGAACCCAGATTGGGTTATCGAATTCCCCTGCAAAGTGCTTCGCCAGCACTTCAGCTCCCCAAAACCCCGATTGGGTCAGCTGTGGTAAATAAATTATTACCCTGTCTGAATTTCTAGGCATTAACAATTAGCATGCATCAAGTGAGAAGCAGAGTCCGTGGTATCTGAGTTAAAATGGGCTTTATTCCAATAACTCGAGTCAAAGGGAGAATATGTTCCATCACCACAGAGGTTCAGGAAGAGTCTTCTAACATTTAATAACAAAACATTATATTATATACTTTTCACTCCTTGTAAATAGGAGCAGGCGCAAGACAGAAAATGAGATAAGAGCATGTGGGTGTACATGAGGGTGTGTACTTTGATGAGTCATAGCGAGGTGATAGGTAGGTGTCATAGGTGGGTGGGTACTTAGAGGAGGAGTTGGCATGACCAGCTCGAACTGTGCCCTAATTGTGCAACTTTGAGCATGACGTGCAATTGACGTGTAACTGGGTGGAGGCTGACTTTCAACCTAGCAGAGAGATCTCTTATGTCAAGGCGACCAGCACATCTAGTACAACTGATATCTAGAGTCAGCAAGCAAAAGAAGCAAAGGTTGTTCGTCACTAAAAGACAGAGAGGGCATATTTATTCGTTGCATGAGCTTTCTATGGGTGCAAGCACTGTCATTTACTTATATGGAGACAGAATGGCTAGGCCTATCTCCCTCGGACGGGTTCTGTGTACTTTTCCTCAGATAACTGTTATTCATAAATAATACTGTCTTGGCAGGCCTCTTGCGAGGTCGGAGGGACGTAACTGCAGCTTCAGTGTGTCAGGAGTCATGAAACACCCTTATTTCAGAAAAGTGGCTCGGGCTGCGCCACAAAATGGGTTCATTAGAATATTTATTTAACAGTGCACAATGCAATGCAAATACATGGGCCTTATGCTAACTTAATGTTTGGGAGACTTGATGACTTGACTTGCAGGACATGATTGCAGAGGCCTAGTGATTCAGGCCACTACGGGAAATATGCATGGGTGACATGCACATGACATGTAACATAGGGTATATGTAGTGGACATATTTGGTCATATTTGGTCAGGCAAAATATCATTTTCCTCACAGCGAGTCTTTTGACAGAGTGCTTCACAGCACCACTGTTCCCGATCAGCTATTGAGTGCGTTGGGTCAGTGACAGGTCAGCTATTCGGACAAGTCGAAAATTTCTCTAGCTAAACCTATGCTAGTTATACTATTTTCCAGGTCAGTGTACCACCCCCCAATGTTGCAAGTGTAAGAATCCCCAATTTCGATTGGACAAGGAAGAGGACAGGTCATCACACCCCCTAATATTTCTGAATTTTGCCGTCTCTTATTCAAATTAAGGGTCCCGCCTATTAAACTCAGGCTCCCATGAAGTTTTCCACTCGCAAACAATCGATGTTTTATTCAATACAACAATGTATGTGTCCAAAGTTCAGTAGGTGACGTTCCCAGGAGCATCTTTTCCGTCAGTCAGCTCCCTGGCTGGATTTCAAAGGTCACTGCTGTGGAGACTCGCAGATCTCGCGCAGACGCAGTTTCAAGCAAGATGGAGTGCAGCAAGGGACAATAGGCCATATTTCGTAATGTACCCTGAAATGGAAAAGAAACAGTTTTAGAACACAGAAAAAATGAATACACTGTATACCATGAACTTCTACTCTATACCCATTACTTTATAATAAACTATAGCATTAGGATTAAGCAGAACGAATAGCTTAGCAAAAGCAGCAATGCAAGCTTCTTGCATGTGAGAACACAAAGCAGCCATCTTAGCTCTAATGCGCAGATGCGAACAGCTTCCCTCCAAAACTGCGAGTACGTCACGTCACATGGGTATGACCGACACATGCGCAGTTGAAATTCCCGCGTAGCAGCAGCCATTTTATTTTGCAAGCGTATTAGGATTAGAAAACACATAAGCAAGCTTCACTCGGATGCCCAATAATGTCGGAAAAGGGGCTAATTAATAAGACAAACTAATTGATTAGTTAATTAACGTTATTCGAGGTTCATGAGTACAAGCAAGTCGCTTTACGTGCGAATCCTTGCTCCAACTGCACCTTTGTTCGTTGGGGGGCTGGGGAGGTGAGGTAAGGGCTACCTCCCTCCACAGATAGCCCGGTGTGGGAAGGGGTGTTGGGGATGGGGGGGTGAAGCATCACAAAAAAATAGGCAGCTAATTAGCGGGCAAACGTGGGTTGACAATCAACAAGATAACATAATCAAGCTTAGGGGTCAAGGGATATGCAGCAGTTTCCATGTCACTAAGGGGCTATATGTAACCTTATCTTTAGAGACAGTACAGTTTGAAGTATGGCATAGGAGAGAGTACATCATGTACTTGTTATGGTGGCATGGTTTATTTTGAAATATGACACAACCATTGAAGATAACTTCTTGTAATGTTAATGGATTTTTAAACGTACAGAAAAGAGGAGCGATGTTGAAATGGCTAGGATCATTTTCCCCTTAGGTGATTTTTTTCACAAGAGACACATTTTAAGTCTAATTACCCTAACCTTTCTCTCCCCAAGAAGTATGCTCATGCATTTTTTTCTTTGGCACATGCAGCAGTATGTGGGGTGGGTATTTTACTTTCTTCTGTGCTAGACTGGGGGCTGGGAAAAGTGATTGGAGATGAGGGAGCAAGATGGACCTGGGTCGAAGTCTCAGTTTGTGGAGTAGCCCTTGTGTTGTTTAATTTTTATGGGACAATTTTTTATGACATGCAGGCCTTGAAACAGATTTATGGTCTGCTGTCAAATGCTCATGGTTTTATAGTTATGGGTGGGGACTTTATTTTTATTCAAGATCTCGGAATGGATACATCCAATAAGGGTAAGCATCAATTAAATCCAAAGACAGCAAGATTATAAAAAAATTATGAAAGAAGATTTTGCCCTATTAGATCAATGACGGTTTGACCACCCGGGCCTTACTGAGTTCACGGCCTACTTAGCTAGAGATAAAACAGCATCCAGACTGGATTTCTTTTTGATAAGTAATCATCTTACAAGAGGAGAATCTGTTATCTTTTCGAATTCATTCATCCAATAACGGTAAGCAGCAATTAAATCCAAAGACAGCAAGAGTATTAAAACTTATGAAAGAAGATTTTGCCCTATTAGATCTATGGCGGATTGACCACCCGGGACTTACTGAGTTCACGTGCTACTCAGCTAGATATAAAACAGCATCCAGACTGGATTTCTTTTTCATAGGTAATCATCTTACAAGAGGAGAATCTGTTAACTTTTCTAATTCATTCTAAGACCACTCCTTAGTATCTTTTGTAACATATTTTCCCGTCCCTAGGGAAAAAAATAATAGCAGGTAGTGTTTTGATAAAACATTGCTCTCTTACTCAATATGGGTTGCTAAAACCCATGACTTTATACAATGGTTTTTTTAAGGAAAATGTTATCACAGCATCAGGTTTCATGGTCTGGAAGGCTTTTGAGGCTACTTTTAGGGGACGAGTTTTTGCATACAGGGCGAACCTCTCCAAACTAAGGTAACATAAGATTGCAGGCCTTCAGAAGGCTGTTGATCGAGGTAGGGAAGTTCTTATGTCTAGGGCCTCCGAAGATTATCAGGAATAGTCTCCCCAGCAGGAACTACTAAGGGCGAAAGAGCAACTAAAAAACTTTTTTATTCTTGAGGAGATCTCTGGTAGCAAAGCATTTCAACAAAAGGTTTACGAATAGCGCCAACAAATTGTTACATTTCAAGCCTGGTCAACAAAAACACATCAGAGTAGACAAATAATCCCACAAATAAGGTATACTAACACTATGAGCTTGGTGAACGATAAAGATAGAATAGCTGACATTTTTGTGTCTCATTTTAGGAAGATCTGTGCAGAAGCCCAGCTAGTTAACATCCAGGCTCTTGTGGATTATTTTACGACAATACAGTTGCCCCTGGTCCCTGAGGAAGACTGTAGAGTGCTGAATGAAAACATTTCTCATTCAATAAACAGCAACTTAATGCATTCTGCATTTAAAACAGAAATGCATTAAGTTGCTGTTTATTGAATGAGAAATATTTTCTTGTTGACTTTGTCCGTTGGGTAAACATTTAACCAGAGAGCATTTTGTGAAAACGAATTCATTGTTGATAAAAGTCTTTGTGAAATGTATAGTGTATATATATGTATTGTTGAATAGTGTTGAATTTTGATGTATTTGTATTTATGTAGAAAGTGTCAAATGTGTAAATGTTTTGTGTTTTTTTCAAACAAGAAATACCTAAAAATAATGAAATAAAAATGAAAAAGGTATGAAGTGGATATACCGAACAAACTATATAGTAATTTTGGTTTGTTTTCCTCAATTGTGAGGAGAAAAGAAATGTGAGGTTGGCAATCTCTTTTTTGTACAAGGCAGTGTACTAGGCAGGACTGCCCCTTTTCCCCCCTTCCATTTTCTCTTTTTATAGAAGCATTGGTAATAAAGATTGGCTCTAATATATTAATTTGGGCTCCCATAATAGGAATGGCAAAAATTAAGCTGTTTGCCGATGATTTGATCTTGTACTTGAACCCAGATAAGGTGAACATTCAGTTGGCCCTTGGAGAAATCCAGACGTTTACAGAGCTGGGGGGTCACAAGGTCAATCTGTCAAAAACTGAGCTTCTCCTCTTTAATTATTTAATTCTTCGGGCGCCCATCTCCCTGAAGGGATAAAATTCCTGCCTTTAAGAGCTATTAGATATTTAGGCCTATACGTTACAGCCGACTTCTCTCAACTTTTTCACTTAAATTATGTAAAAACACTTAATAAAATCAAATTTTTTTAGATAGATGGTTGCTTTTACCACTGACAATAATATGTTTAGTCTCCCTAGTAAAGATGTTGATACATCCCTTGCTGATTTTTTTGTTTTTAAATATCCCTTTAAAAAAAACAATCTCATATTTTAATGAAGTAGATAAAGTGATCTGTGAGTTTGTTTGGGCAAAAAAGAAACCTCGGGTTAAGCTATCTATTTTACAAGTAGACGCAGAGCGGGGGTGATTGAGCGCGCAGGTCACCCGACCAACAATTTTACCATACACGTATCGGGCCCATGTATTTCAATTCACCATATTTATTATTAATCAGGTGACCATACACTCTACTACCAGTAACCCTTGTTCCTTCCTATTTATTTCTACTGTACCCGACTTACCAATCCACCGTTACGGGTACCTATGATCACGACGGATCAGGGAGCTAGCTGTAAAAGAAAGGCAGATACCAAAATACTTTCTATATTTGCACTCAGAAAATAAACACAAACTCGAGAAGTTAAAAAACCTTTATCTAAAATTCAGATTCAGTTTCAGAAAGCATAAGATTTACAGTAAGTAAACAATCGATAACCAAGATTACAAAGAGCACGTATCCATAAAGGAAATAAATCAGTCCAACCATTTGAGAATCTAAAGGAAGGTAAGAACAGGGAACATGCTAATCAGAAATTTCAGAGATTGGGCGTCAGATGGAATAACTAAAAGATGGGGAAAATTTAGGAACACACTAGAAAGTCACTATTGGAAAAATACCCCTGATATATGGGTAGGGAAAAGAACTTTAGTTTATATTGCGAGACTCTGGAATACTATACAACTATAGGGAAGGTAAAAATGGAACACGCTATAATTCTAGAAACATCATTTCAGTCAGCTTAATAGGAGGTAAAGATAAAATACAGCTATATACATCTATATTTCATAAACGGTGTGGAGAATTGTGCCTAAAAGAAAATAGGAACAGGCTAGAATAACAATCAAAAATGTATGAGCTTTTCATTTAGTAGTTTTGCGGAAAGCATGGAAATTCAAAATATGCAAGAGTATGACTTTATTAAAGCAAAAAAAAGAAAGGAAAAATAGAATTTTGCAGAGTAGACTTTTCAGCACTATATTTACTTAGTATGGTGTGAAGACCAACCCTGGCCACGGGTCAGTTAAGGACAAGAGAAACCCCAAGGAAGGACAGTCGCCAGTAGGACAGCAGGTGCAGAATGGACACCCCAGGACAGGACAGGAAGACCAGATTAGGATCAGGACAGGACCACCAAGGTAAGACCAGCACCCGCAGTTCGGAAGCAACGCCTGCGCTCCACCCTCTCTGCAGCTATCAGTCAGAACCCCGATTGGGTTTTCGAATTCCGCAGCAAAGTGCTGCGCCAGCACTTAAGGTTTCTCAATAAAAAAAAAACCTTGAGTCTATGGAAATTTCGGACAGAGTGCTCCGCAGCTCTCTGTATCAGTCACCTATTGAGTGCGTTGGGTCAGTGACAGGTCAGCTATTCAGACAAGTCGGACAAATTCTCTAGCTAAACCTAGGCTAGTTATACTGTTTTCCGGTCATTATACCACCCCCCAAATGTTGCAAGTGTCAGAATCCCCAATTTCAATCGGTTCACAAGTAGGATAGGTCAACACACCAATCACATTTCATTTCTACAAGACTCACTTTGCATACTCTGGGACCGCCTATTGATTTTGGGGTTCCCATGACCTAAGTTTCTACATTACAATAGAGCATCTTTGAATTATGATACAATTGAGAACAAATCAGCTTCTTCTGCTAGGCGAAGGTGCATCTTCCCAGGCACATCTTGGCTGGGACTTCGGGTTGGCACTGTTTCAATGCCACCGGCAGAAGACGGTCATGCGCAGAAAGGCTGTTCAATATGGAATCACAAGTGTTCCTCAGGCCCCAGAAAATGCGATACATGAAAAGTAAGCGAAAACAATTTAGAAATACAGGAAAAAATGAGTACACTGTATACCATGATTAGCTACTCTATACCCCTTTACTTTATATTAACTATAGCATTAGGGTAAATGCGGAACAGACAGCTTTGCAAAAGCAGCTTTGCAAGCACGGAGCATATGAGAAACAAAGCGGCCATTTTAGCTGTATTGCGCATGAGCAAACCTTTCCCACCAGAACTGCGAGTATGACCAACGCATGCGCAGACTAAATTCCCGCAAAGCAGCGGCCATCTTTAGTGGCAAGCGTTATTATGTTTTAGTAAACACATAGGCAAGCATCGCTAGGACACCCAAATGTCAGAATAACGGGGAAAATTAGTAAGACAAACATATTGGATTAATCGAGGTTCATGAGTATAAGCAAGTCGCGTAACGTGCGAATCCTTGCTCCATCAGGGGGGCTTGCACTACCTCATTTAGCTACCTATTATCAAGCTGCGCTACTTAGTTTAATAAAGCAGCTAGTGGCCCTTTCCTCAAATTTTGATAATTTTTTATTTAGTCATTTGTTAACAGAAAGTGCAATTAAGTTACCAGCATTTCTGCGCACCTAAAAATACCTAAAAAGAAAAGATATTAGTGTGATCATATTTCTAAATCGCATGCAGCAGTTTGATAAATGTTACAACGTGCCAACATGCCATGCATATACCTCTCTCCAAGATTGTGAAATATGGGGTTTTCAACTTTCGAGTAAGGGATTGCAATCATTTAATATGTTAGGCTTTAGAAAGCTAGGTGACTTCTACGAAGGCACTAAATTGAAAACATGTGAAGCTTTTGTAGCGCAATGCGGTCTTCTGGGCCGTGATCTCTGGTTAAGCTTCAGGCAGATAACAAGCTTTCTCTCGAATTCTTATAAAACAGTCAGTGAAAGGGTAAGAACAATCCTAAAAGCAGCCTTGAGATGAATTTAACTGTAATTGGCAATTGGTAGTGCCTACTGCTTCAGGACATAAATAGGAGTCTTGTTGAAACAATGCTCCCTAAAATTGTTCAGCAATCTGATTGTTTAGTATTCAGGAATGGCAATTAGTGTGCGAGTTGGAGCATCGGGCTCTGAGGGCGGCCAACTTTAAAAGGATGGCCTTTCTTTCAAGATGGATGATGTATCATACTCCCCTCAGACTACATAAATGGTTTCCTTCAATCCCAAACACATGTTTTAGGTGTAATCTGGCAGAGGCAGGTGACTGGTCACAGATATTCTTCACTTGCCCTAGATTACAACATTTTTGGGGTGAGGTGTTCAGGTTTATCAGTCTCTGTATGTCAATGCTAATCCTTCCATCAACATAGCTGTCCTTGTTTGGCTTTTCTTATCAAATCAGTCAGCTACCAAAACATAGGCAATATTTTGTATTTACGGCCATAGCAATAGCCAGATCGTTGGCATTGCAAAATTGGCTATCCCAGAAGGTGCCTAAAGTGGAACAGTGGCTTTGTAAGCTGGATCAGACCTACCAATTTGAAGAAGCATACGCAAAAAGGGTAGGGGCGCTTCGTATGTGTAGGCAGATCTGGGAGGGGTATGCTTTGATCATTTATACAAATGATAATATGTAAAAGTGGCTATTTCTGGCATAATGTAAGGAGAGGGGATTCAATTCAGAAACTGCGGTGTTCTTCTTTTTTTTTTTTTTAAACAATATTTATTCTTTTTATTGTTGGTAGCCATGCACGTTGACAAACAATACTACAAGCCTTCAGTCATAATTCCAACACACCATTATACCTAGTCAGGGTTAATAATGACATTAAAATGAGGAGCAATTCGGCTTTTGACTCATTATAGTTAGCAATATCAATAACCCAGTCCCTTTTTTCACTCCTCTTCGTCATCTGAGACTGCTTCTTCTTCTTCAGGCAGCATGTCACACAGTTCTCCCCTATATACATTCCACTTAGACCATACTTTATTCCACTTTCGAGGGCAGGCCCTTGCTACATATACTGCCCTTTCGGTAAACATTAGTAAGTCCATATTTCTGCTCCATTGCGCCAGCGTAGGTAGGTCCGCTGCGCCCCATTTTTGCGCAATGTCCCGTTTCGCCACCACAAGGGCCAGTGTAGTCCAGATCAACCCATACCTTGATAAGTCATGTGGATCCCAGATATTTAAAAGACACTTACGCGGTTCCGGTGTTAACGAAACCCCTAGTGCTTGCGAAATCGTGCATAGTACCTGGCGCCAGTAGGCCGCTACAAATGGGCATTCCCACAGGGTATAAAACAAGGAACCTTCTGCACCGCAGTTTCTGAGACAATATGGATGTGGTGCTCTCTGAAGTTTATGTAAGGTGGTCCTCGTGTAATACATCCTATGTAGGATTTTTATTTGTATTAGTCTAAATCTAGCTGAGATGCCCACTTCCCTTGGGGACGCTAGTGCTTCATTTCATTCCGAGTCGTCTATGGCGCCCTGTTCCTCCACCCATCTCTCGCGCAATTTCAGTGTGGGGTCTGTGAGGTTGTTTATTAGCTTTTTATAAGTGAGGGAGGTTGCGCTATGTTGCATATAGTCAGTGAGTAGTCTGTCCTCTAATGGGGAGGACTCCGGGATGTTAGTCTCTGCTGTAAGTACTTGCAGCAGGGCGTGCCTGATCTGAATGTATCGATATGTTTCTGTCAGACCCAGTGCATACTGGTGTTGGAGTTGAGTGAAGGGGATTACCGCCCCTTTGTCCCATAAATCTCCCATCGTCGATATCCCTATATTGTCCCATTGCGTAAACCCTTTACTCTTTCTTAGTTGTCCGAGTGATTTGGTGTCCCAGAGTGGGGTAAGTTTAGTGATTATGTCCTTCCAACCCAACCTTGCTTGCGCGCTGTGCCATATCGCTATCGTGTGTTTCGCTGGGTGTAATAGTCCTGTCACTTGGCTTCTATTGTATAGCGTTGAAAGCATGCCGTCGGTGCCCAGTTGAGCCCAGTCAGCCCTGTAAGCTGGGTCATCCCGGGGTGCGTGGATCCATTGGTTAATTATTTTGAGTTGGGCAGCCCAGTAATATAATTGCAGGTTTGGCAGTGCAATTCCTCCTTCGTACCGGCTTCTATTCAGCTTGGCATGGGCAATACGTGCAGGTCGGTCACTCCATAGCAGGTTAGTCACTAACGCCGTTACTTGTTCAAAGTATCGTGGTGTGACCGGGTAGGGTGAGTTTTCTAGGGCATAGAGGAATCTGGGAAGGGCCATCATTTTGTAGAGTGCCACCCTGCCAAGAAGCGTGAGTGGCAATTGCGCCCAGTGTTTTTCATCGGTTCGAAGCCGGTCTAGTGGTCGTTTTAGGTTCTTGTCATAGAATTCCGTCGGATTGTCAGTGATATATATGCCAAGGTATTTGAAGGAGGTCGTGACTATCTCGAGCCAGCAGTCCCTGCCGAGTGTGGGCGCCGGTCCCTTCAGAACATATAGGACTGATTTCGACCAGTTTAGTGTGTATCCCGACGTCACGCGATATTCGTCGCATAGCGACAGCAGTGCCGGCACACTTCTTTCTGGGTCCGTCAGATATACCAACATATCGTCGGCATACAGCGACACACGGTCTTCCCATCCGTCCTTCCAGCTAATACCTTTCAGAACTGCTGTACTTTTAATCAGTGCCGCCAGCGGCTCCAGCACCAGGGCGAATAGCAGGGGTGAAAGGTAAGGGTGGGCGTAAAATCCGTTTCGCGGGCAAATTTGCGGATTTTCCACAATTTCGCGATCCGCGAATCTCGCAAAATCGCGGTAAAATCCGCGAATCAGCGGGGACGAATTTTGCCAAGCAAGGGTTACAGCAGCAGGTGCAAAAGTTGAACCTAATTTCTTTGTAACCTTTTACAAAAGGGTTACAAAGAAATTAACTTCAACTTGGGCACCTGCTGCTAAGTGCTTCCTGGCGCCTCGTTGCCTACTTGCAACTATTCTCTGACCCTGCTCTGACCCTTGAAGCAGGGTCAGAGAATAGTTACAAGTAGGCAACAAGGCACCTGTCCCAGGAATTAAACCTCATCAAGAAGCACTTACAGATATAAAAAAACAGGAAGAAGGGAGAGGATGGCAAATACACCCATTTTCAGTTGTCAGGAGGGGTTAAACTAAAAGAGACCTTTACAGCACAATTTTCATATGCATTTTGCTAAAAATAAAAAGCTGTATGTTCTGTAGGGGCAACTCAGGAATCTGGCCCTTCAGAGATCAGGCCTCTCTTTCTTTCTCTCGTTCTCTCTCGTTCTCTCTCTCCCTCTCTTTCTCTCTCTCTCTTTCTCTCTATCTATCTCTCTTCCTCTCCTTTCTTGCTCTATTTATCTCTTTCTCTCTCTCTTTCAAGTTCTTCCTCTTTCTCTGCTTATCTCTTCCTTTCTCCGTTGTTCTCTCTCTCTTTCTCTCTATATCCCTCTCTTTCTTTCTCTCTCTCACATCCTCTCTTTCTCGCTCTCTCTTTCTCTCCCTTTCTTTCTCTCTCACTCTCCCTCTTTCTCTCTCTCTTTCTCTCTCTCATCCTCTCTCTCTCTCTCCCTCTCTGTGTGTCTTTCTCTCTTTCTATCTCTCTTTCCATGTCTCTCTCTCTCTTTCTCTCTCTCTTTTACTTTCTTGCTCTTTCTCTGTCTCTTTCTTTCGTTCTCTCTTTCTCTCTCCCTCTCTCCTCTTCTCTCTCCCTCTCTTTCTCTCCCTTTCTCGCTCTCTCTTTCTCTCTCTTTCTTTCTCTCACTCTCCCTCTTTCTCTCTCTCTTTCTCTTTCTCTCTCTCATCCTCTCTCTCTCTCTCCCTCTCTGTGTGTCTTTCTCTCTTTCTCTCTCTCTTTCCATGCCTCTCTCTCTCTTTCTCTCTCTCTTTCACTTTCTTGCTCTTTCGCTGTCTCTCTCTTTCTTTCTCTCTCATCCTCTCTCTCCCTCTTTCTTTCTTTCTTTCTTTCTTTCTTTCTTTCTTTCTTTCTCTCCCCTCTCTCTCTTACTCTCTCTTTCTCTTTCTCTCCCTCTCTTTCCCACTCTCCCTTTCACTTTCACTTTCTTGCTCTTTCTCTGTCTGTCTCTCTCTTTCTTTCTTTCTCTCTCTCTTTTCTTTCTTTTTTCTTTCTTTCTTTCTTTCTTTCTTTCTTTCTTTCTTTCACTCTCTCTCTCGCGCTCTCTCTCTCTTTCTCGCTCTCTTTCTCTTTTTTGAAACATTGCAAAGATATTGTAGATGACAAAGTACAAACAAGCATTTGCAATGCAATAGGTCTCGCATGTTTTGTATTTACGTGACTTAGCTGTATTGATATTACAAATTACAATGGCTTTTAATTTTTAAATAATTAATACTTAAATAAAAGTGATTTTAATTTATAATGGCAATAGCTTAAACTTTTGTAAATAACTTTTGTGAAGATTATGTTCAGTGTATTTTATTGTGACGAAAATCCAAGAACAGAAGTGAAATATTAACATCTTTTTGTGACATTTGTAATAAAGTTTGAAACATTGAGAGAACATATTTGAACCAGTTGTTGTTGAATGGTTGCGCAGATTGATGCTGGGGTGGTGCTGAGTGGTGCTGTGGTGGTGCTGAGTGGTGCTGTGGTGGTGTTGAGTGATGCTGTGGTGGTGCTGAGTGATAATGTGGTGGTGCTGACTGATGCTGTGGTGGTGCTGAGTGATGCTGTGGTGGCACTGAGGGGTGCTGTGGTGGTGCTGATTGGTGCTGTGGTGGTGCTGAGTGATGCTGTGGTAGTGCTGAGTGATGTTGTGGTGGTGCTGAGTGGTGCTGTGGTGGTGCTGAGTGATAATGTGGTGACGCTGAGTGATGCTGTGGTGGCGCTGAGTGATGCTGTAGTGGCGCTGAGTGGTGCTGTGGTGGTGCTGAGTGGTGCTGTGGTGGTGCTGAGTGATGCTGTGGTGGTGCTGAGTGGTACTGTGGCGGTGCTGAGTGATGCTGTGGTGGTGCTGAGTGATGCTGTGGTGGTGCTGAGTGATGATGTGGTGGTGCTGAGTGATGCTGTGGTGGTGCTGAGTGGTGCTGTGGTGGTGCTGAGTGATGCTGTGGTGGTGCTGAGTGGTGCTGTGGTGGAGCTGAGTGGTGCTGTGGTGGTGCTGAGTGTTAATGTGGTGGTGCTGAGTGATAATGTGGTGGAGCTGAGTGATGCTGGGGTAGCGCTGAGTGATGATGTGGTGATGCAGAGGGCAGAAAGGCATAAAAAGCAGTCTAACAAAGGGCAGAAGGGCAGAAAAACAAGGGAAAAACGAGTCTAACAGAGGGCAGAAGGGATCAAAAAACCAGTCTAACAGAGGACAGAAGGGCAGAAAAACAAGGGAAAAACGAGTCTAACAGAGGGCAGAAGGGCACAAAAAACGAGTCTAACGGGGCAGAAAGGCACAAAAACGAGTCTAACAGAGGGCAGAAGGGCACAAAAAACGAGTCTAACAGAGGGCAGAAGGGTACAAAAACAAGGGAATAACAGAGGGCAGAAGGGCACAAAAAAACGAGTCTAACAGGGGGCAGAATGAATCCCGCCCTGCATGTTTGTCCACGAAGATGCCACCTTTTTGTGCAATACCTCTACTCAACTGGAGTACTTTCTACTGTCTAATCAGTAAGTGCTCCCTCGTTGGCTAAATGTATAGGGGCAGATTTACAATAACTGGGGCATCCCCAGGGATGCGCCAGTTATTGTGCGCCGCAGCTCCGCCACCCATGGTGCGCCGCATTTACAATGCGGCGCACCATGTGGCAAAAACGGCACAGATGCATCACGCATCTGTGCCGTAAAAGCAGCGCATTGCTGGAGCTGCGTCGCGCTTGCAACGCAGCTCCAGCAATGCTCTGGGGGTGCCCTATCTCCCCAATGCTGCATCAAGCCTTGCGCCTGCTTCAAGCAGGCAAAGGGTTTTGACGCAGCATTGGCCTAAAAGTGACTGAGTGAAATCTTGTAGATTTCACTCAGCCACTTTTAGGAGGCTGAGTCGGAACGCCTCCTGATGGCGCAGGGCTTTACAACGTGACGCATCTCACAGAGAGATGCGTCACGTTGTTAATACCCAGCACCATGGTGCATCTTTTTTGCTGCCGCTGTGTCACAAAAGGTCTCGGTAGAGGGTGGCAGTGGTGAACCAGAGGGTGGCAGTGATGAACCAGAGGGTGACAGTGATGAAGCAGAGGGTGGCAGGGGTAAACCAGAGGGTGACAATGCTGAACCAGAGGGTGGCAGTGCTGAACCAGAGGGTGGCAGAGGTGAACCAGAGGGTGGCAGGGGTGAATCAGAGGGTGACAGTGCTGAACCAGAGGGTGGCAGTGCTGAACCACAGGGTGGCAGGGGTGAACCAGAGGGTGGCAGTGGGGAACCAGAGGGTGGCATGGGTGAACCTGAGGGTGGCAGTGGTGAACCAGAGAATGGCAGTGGTGAACCAGAGGGTGGCAGTGCTGAACCAGAGGGTGACGGTGGTGAACCAGAGGGTGGCAGTGCTGAACCAGAGGGTGACAGTGGTTAACCAGAGGGTGGCAGTGGTGAACCAGAGGTGCTGTGATGAACCAGAGGGTGGCAGTCGTGAACCAGAGGGTGGCAGTGGTGAACCAGAGGGTGACAGTGCTGAACCAGAGGGTGGCAGGGGTGAACCAGAGGGTGCTGTGATGAACCAGAGGGTGGCTGTGGTGAACCAGAGGATGGCAGGGGTGAATCAGAGGGTGGCAGTGGTGAACCAGAGGGTGGCAGTGCTGAACCAGAGGGTGACAGTGGTTAACCAGAGGGTGGCAGTGGTGAACCAGAGGTGCTGTGATAAACCAGATGGTGGCAGTCGTGAACCAGAGGGTGGCAGTGGTGAACCAGAGGGTGACAGTGCTGAACCAGAGGGTGGCAGGGGTGAACCAGAGAGTGGCAGTGCTGAACCAGAGGGTGGCAGTGGTGAACCAGAGGGTGGCAGTGGTGAACCAGAGGGTGTCAGGGGTGAACCAGAGGGTGGCAGGGGTGAATCAGATGGTGGCAGGGGTGAACCAGAGGGTGGCAGTGCTGAACCAGAGGGTGGCAGTGGTGAACCAGAGGGTGGCAGGGGTGAACCAGAGGGTGGCAGGGGTGAACCAGAGGGTGGCAGTGGGGAACCAGAGGGTGGCATGGGTGAACCAGAGTGTGGCAGTGGTGAACCAGAGAATGGCAGTGGTAAACCAGAGGGTGCAGTGCTGAACCAGAGGGCGACAGTGGTTAACCAGAGGGTGGCAGTGGAGAACCAGAGGTGCTGTGATGAACCAGAGGGTGGCAGTCGTGAACCAGAGGGTGGCAGTCGTGAACCAGAGGGTGATAGTGCTGAACCAGAGGGTGCTGTGATGAACCAGAGGGTGGCAGTGGTGAACCAGAGGGTGGCAGGGGTGAACCAGAGGGTGGCAGGGGTGAACCACAGGGTGTCAGTGGTGAACCAAGGGTACTGTGATGAACCAGAGGGTGGCAGTCGTGAACCAGAGGGTGGCAGTGGTGAACCAGAGGGTGACAGTGTTGAACCAGAGGGTGGCAGGGTTGAACCAGAGAGTGGCAGTGCTGAACAAGAGGGTGACAGTGGTGAACCAGAGGGTGGCAGTGGTGAACCAGAGGGTGGCAGGGGTGAACCAGAGGGTGGCAGGGGTGAACCAGAGGGTGGCAGTGGTGAACCAGAGGGTGGCAGTGATGAACCAGAGGGTGGCAGTGGTGAACCAGAGGGTGCTGTGCCCATACACGACTGCATGGGTAACTTCGCCATGCGGCCTGCGAACACGCAAAAAGCCCCGCTAACACGCAAAAACCCCCGCAAACACGCAAAAAAACCCGCGAACGCGAAAAACCCCCAAAATCCGCAAATTCGCACGAATTTGCGGATTTTGTGGATTGCGAATTCCATTTTCAAATTCAAATTTCGCCCATACCTAGTGAAAGGGGGCATTCCTGTCGGGTTCCCCGCGCCAGTTGGATTGTGCGTGAAATATGACCATTCGCCACCACATGGGCGACTGGGTTGGCATATAGGAGGCGTACCCAGGCTATGAATTTGGGGCCAAAGCCCATGCGGGTCAGGACTGCGAATAGGTGTCTCTATTCCACCATATCGAAAGCCATTCTCGCGTCAAGCGAGAGGATGACGGCCCGCTCAGGTAGTAACGGAGCTCGCGCTAGCACTCCGTGCAAGCGTCGGAGGTTATGGGCAGTACTCCTATGTGGCATAAAACCTGATTGGTCAGGATGGATCAATAGTGGGAGATGGGTCATTAATCTAGTGGCTAGCAGTTTTGTGAGAATCTTCGCTTCTGCATTGATCAGCGAGATGGGGCGGTATGATGTGCAATCGGTCGGTAGTTTATTAGGCTTAGGTAGTGCCACTATCGTCGCCGTTCGCTGATCTTGTGGTAGCTCCGCTTTCGTATAGGCTCTCTGTGTACATAGCCAGCAGCGGTAGGCTAAGTGTATCAGACATAAGTTTATACCATTCGATGGGGATCCCATTGGGGCCCATGGCTTTTCCAGATTGTATCGCCCTTATGGCTAGTTGTATTTCATCTACAGTGAGGTCTGCTTCTAATTCTTGGACTGCCTTTTGTGGAAGCGTCCTGGTTTCAATCTGATTAAGGGAGTCTAAAGCTGCGGCCTCTGTGACGACGCGGTTAGGGGTGTACACCCTTTCGAAGTGATCTGCCAGTACATTGACTATCTTTTCAGGGTGTGTCTGAGGGTGTCCCTCCACTGTGTGTATTTGTTGTATGGCTCTACTGCTTCCCCCTCGCCTCTCCAGCCAGGCCAACATCTTGCTTGCTTTATCCCCAACATCATATATCTTGAATGATTGTTTCCCGCTGTTCTTATTTTTTTATGACCCACACCGACGCTCTTCGGCCCGAGTGCTTTTTAGAAGCACCCAGGCGAAGCCACACACTGCGTTCGGCCCTTTCAGACACACCCAGGCCAAGGCACACACTGCATTCGGCACTCCCAGTATGTGTGAGACAACGGGCAGTCCCCCAAGGGAGTCTTGCGAATGGTTACTTACCACGCTTCGAGGTGAACGCCTTTGTGACGCCCCCAGCACATGGCCACAGCTGACGATCTGATTAATGTACGACCCAGATGACATGAAGTGCGGAACGTAGCACACGCCCCCAGCGTTTGTCACGCCCCCAGCATGCCCCTTGATGTGGCGCAATTGCGCAATTGGCGCTTCACATGGCATGAAGGGCGGACACACGCCCACAGCGCGAACACACGCCCACAGCGTTTGTCATGGTCCCAGCGTTTCACGCCCCCAGCGTGCCCCTTGATGCGGCGCAATTACGACTCACATGGCATGAAGGGCGGAACGTACCACACGCCCCCAGCGTTTGTCACGCCCCCAGCACACGCCCACAGCAGAACGCAGACACGCCCACAAGAGACTACTTTGCTGGCACGGTTCTTTTACCTTTTAAATGTATATGGTGGCCGTCTGCATAGCCTATGTCCTTCTGCTGCAACTGCCCTTTCCAACGCTATATTGGGTGTTGTGATTGGTGCTGTGGTTACTGAGATTACCCGCCTCAAAGGTTTGGGCTCTCTCTTTATAATATTAGTACGGATATATATATATATATAGATAGATATATATATATATATATATATATTGATACCCCTCGGTTCCTTTTCGCCAGAATTTGCAGCGCTCTCTCGCCGGTTCGTAAATCCCCGCGGCAGAACCACGCCGCATTTAAATCCACAACCAATTCCCCCAGCTGGGAGAAAAAAGGGACGAACTCGCGTTTGTCTTCACTTATGTGCTTTTTTATTTAATCCTCACAGCATGGAGTTTCTCAAGCAGGCAGGCACAAATCTACGCGGTTCGGGATAGCATATCCCTTGTTCACGATCAATTTGGCTACAGGCTCTCAGTCTCAATATAGTAAGTCACATTATTACATAATTTCCTGTTCGATGTTATTTTGGCCCTCGGCCTTCTGGATGATGTAGTTTTTTGCAATTTTTTTTATAACTTTTTTTATCCGTCTGCATAGTCTATGTCCTTCTGCTGCAACTGCCCTTTCCAACGCTGTATTGGGTGTTGTGATTGGTGCTGTGGTTACTGAGATTACCCACCTCAAAGGTTTGGGCTCTCTCTTTATAATATTAGTATGGATTGACTTCATCAGTGAATTGGGCATATAGTAAATATTTCAAAAAGTCCAAGAATAAAATCTATAAGTACATCCTTGCTGGAAACAACATAAATATATTTAATATTGTATCTGAATGCTTTCCTATGGACCCGTTCTTTCTGCTACAGTGAAAATTGCTTGTGGGTCCTTTTCTCCATAAAGATATTTTTAACCTAAAGTATTTACAGGTCCTACTTTTAACTACAGAACACTCTACCAAACTGCAGTATGGCCAACTTAGGGGTGACTTGTTAATATTTAATAGAAAGGTTTAGGCCTATCAAAAGGGGTTACTTTGACAGATTGCATTTGAAGTTTGAAAACGGCAGAGTCAAGCTTCATAGAGTAGGCCTTCAGTCAGGTTTATAATGTCAATGTGGTGGATGAACAATGGGTGCTGACATCCACTTGTCACATTTAACTTACAGGCCATGGGCACACTTTGTGCTCAGTACTAAGGCCTTATATGTAAGCTAAGTATGCTGATTAGGGATATGCCAATTTCACTATGTTAGAAGGCAGAAAACAGGCACTGTTTTCACCCGTAGGAGGTCTACCGCCAAGTAAATTGTCAAAGCACAAATTCGGGGCACACCACACTAAAGGTGGTAATTTCCAACAATGGTGATTTTGCAGGAAGTTGTTTGGGCTCTCAAACATAGTATATGCATGCCCATAATCTCAGAACAATAATAAAGTCTGTGCATCTTTTTGTCACTGATAAATTGCCTCATGTTCCGCTCCTCGAAGAGGTTTGAATTTCAATTGGTAAGCTTTTATATTGGACCTCTGTCTTTCTTTGCTGAGATGCCAATTAGCAGTCATCCGAGTTTGTAAGAGACCTAACGTGGGACAGCTAAATAGTGAGGTTTATGTAGCTCAGTTCCTTTTCACAAATTGTACCTTGCTGGACTGACATGTGTCTCACATGTTGTAGACATTTTCCATATTCAGAAACTTTGCATACATAATTATATTAATTTACAGCACACAAATGCATTTATTGTGTATCCATTTTCATCTAGCTATAGCTAGCATATGCCACATTGTAATATGACGGACACCTGTCAGCCATGATGTATTTTTTTATTTCTAATTTCAGGAACCAAGCTGTACCAACCAGTCTGCAAATGTATCAACAGTTTTGCTTTCCATGTAAATGTATATTATAGGAAATTCACATGATATTCATTAATTATGTGTTCCTTCTGTATCTTCTTTTATATTGATAGGTGGGGTTTGAAGGGCGCTCTGACAGAGGCTACAATGTGTTCATACATGTGTAAGTAAAATCTTTTGTATCCTTCTGCACCTTATCTGGATTGGTTTCCTTCATGGGGATCATGTGGCGGCGTGGCGATATGTTAGTAGTGTGCTTTTTAGGTTATTGCACAGTAGGCTGGAGATTCAGATGTCTCTTTCAGCTGCTTTAGAAGGAGATGTCTTTCCCGCTCTCTTTCGGGAATAATGCCTTTTTCTCTTGCCCAAAGGAGTTAGATTATGGGGGCACCACTCTACCCACTTTCTGGACAAGTCTTTATTTGATTAATTTGATACTGACTTTCAAAGGCTTTCCCTGCTGACAAATTTTGCCTGACTTTTTCCAAACTCTCTTGGCTTTTCCTAGTTTAGCTATGTAGGGATTTTCCCTTCATGTTTTCATTTATTTATGACCACTTTATAAGAGTTTGTGTTTGCATTTATGATTTTGAATTGCTTGGATTTATATTGATTAATGCCTTAATATATTGACTACTGAATGACAATTACTTAATGATTTTATAAACCTTCATGGTTTGCATCCTTGTGATGTAATTGTGCTTCACGTTGTTGAAATGTATTGATTGCGGTTCACGTTGCTGAAATATATTGATTGTTGTGTCTGCCTTGGTCAGAACTAAAGATCTATTCGCCTGAGCACAGATTGTACTTAAGTTCACACCATAAATCTGCCCGGTTAAAAAGTACTGCATCAGAGGATCCGCCATTGAAGCTTCCCTTTTCTCACTGGACTGAACACCAAAAGTTTTACCTCAACTTCTGCATGTTTAAGGTGAACATCCTGTTGGCCATCACCCACAGTAGTGTAACAATAGCCCCCACAGCCCCCATGGTGTAGGGGTTCCCTTCTGGCACCGACAATAGGCCCCTGGCCTGAGAGCTCCTGACTGGGTCTGGAGCATGAGGGCCACCTCCATGTACTTTGTAGGGGGGCCCCCTCAAGTTGTGTTTTGCCACTGATCAGCTATGCATGCTCCTCCAGCGAGATTGGGGCATTTCTCTGGAAACAAAAACCCTTTTCTCTTCTTTAATCTTAATAGGTAGTGTTAGAAACTGGGTTGTTGGTTCACTGGGCTGTAAGCCTGGGTCAAATAGCACCCACAATCCAAATCAGGGTGAGACACAAGCAAACCCTAAATTATAATGATCATGCCATACATGGAGCTCGGTATTACACGTCTTTATACTTCAACGTGTAACGTTTAACTGCCATCCCTATGCCATGAATTTTCTTAACCACACCCAATCACTTACGTCACTATTCTATGGAGCCTATCAGAGACCAGAGGGGTACCGCTATCTCTAACACACATGCTATACTCTATACACTATACACTATAGTAGCTTGGCACAGAGCAGTCAGGCTTAACTTAGAGGCAATGTGTAAAGTATTTGTGCGGCACTTCAAACAGGAAAGCAGTGAAACATCACACAAAATGATTTCCACACCAGGACTGCTTAAACAGGGCTTAATTTAATAAAGACAACAAGACCAAAACAACAATAATCTAATCAGTACAGCCCGAGATTTTGAATTTTAAAGTTATTTGAGAAAATAGCACCAAAAGGTAAAAAGCACCAGCTGCAGATATCTGGTCACGCTGGGCCAGGACAAAGTCCAACTGGGATGGATTGGGAATCAGGTAAAGGTATCCAGTTAGGCCCATTAATTAGAGTATATTAAATCCTGGTTTGCGGAGCATTGCGTGAATCCGCGTCGAAGGATTTGTCGTCTAGCCGAGGCGATGTTTCCGATCCGAGATGCCGGGCGAATGTGATGCAAAGTCGGGTTGCATCGACATTGAGGATTTGGTTGTCTTGATGTGCGATGTGAAGTTTGGTGTCAGGATGGGACACACAGTCATGCATTGGTTCCGAAGAGCTGCAAACTGCGATGGGAAGTCCGGCATTGTCATTGAGAAATGCGAGGGCCTGCGCCAAGGAGGGGTCATGCAGTGGCAGTCCTGAAGACGATGCAGGTCTTTGCGACGGTTCCAATCCACACAGCAGCGGAGATTAATTGATTCTGCTAGGGATTGCTCTGTGCTGCAGAGGTGATGTAAGCATATATTTAACAAGGACCCCCTGAATACACGGAAATGCAGTTCCTAGACCAGGGAAAAACAAATGAATGATATGTATCAATCTAGGCAACAAAGACAATAAAAATAGGAAGGGACGGAGCTACAACATTGGTTTTTGCTAAAAAGAGTACAATTTTATTCAGAGTTATCAAAAACACATAATTTCATGTTACAAATTCAATATCACCAATTAACAAATATAACACAATAAAATAGAAATTCAAAATATCATTAAAAAAGAGAAATCCAGTTGTGTATATTGATATACATAAAATAGAAACAAAATAAAAACAGAATGTGGCAAATTATATCTCTACGCGCGTTTCGGCGGACCAGCGCCTTCTTCTGGAGCAGCCACGATAATTTCTAAAAAGAAAATACCATATATAGAAAATTATACATAGTATCATATAAATTCTTTAAGTCCTAGTTTTTCATACATGAAATTTCTAAATTCCAATGTTTTAACAGTAGTCTCAGTCTTTCCATTTTACATTAGGCATAACATTTTGACATTTCAACATTTTTTAATATCGTTTCCTTGCTTGGCCTCACTGGCTGTCACAGAATTTGTATTGCGTTTTGGGTATCGGGACATATATGGGAACCCAAAAATTGGCAGAGGCTGAAAGTTTATTCAGATGAAGCCATTAAATTCTAGCTATATCGTATAGTCACAGGAGATGATATATTATATAGGAGTAATGATGATTCCAAGGTTTAGAACTTAGAAACTTTGGAAAAAAGAGATATAATCCAACATTCCTAATGTAAATCCCTCAATTGCAAGCCACATGTGTGAAGATAAAAGAATATACATAAGGGGCCTAACTTGATAGAGGTCATAAGTGAAAGGCTATGCTTTCCTACATATTCGACCATGAGAGGACCTGTACATTTATTTAAATGCATGTATCCAATGATTAGGATCACTTACTTAAAACCTGGAATATAATATGTATAACACGAAGAATGAATCTGGTTCTTATGCGAAAAATATATCCTCTCTTGATTTCTGAAGATAGTACTATAGATCAAAAGAAAACACAGGGGGGACAAGGTAATATTATGAATAGGTCCATGATTACTATTTCGAAATCAAGGTTTTAACAGAATTGGTGCATACCTATTTCGATTTCTGTCCAGGGATGGATTTCCAAATGAAGTTAATACTGTCAGCTGATTTCAGGTATAACTCTTAGTGGTTTTATGTTTCCTAAAAAATATGTATATAGGTCGAACTTTAGGTTATAGGAAATTATTCTGACTAAAGGTATGTACAATACAAGTTTTCACGTTGTTATCTCAGGTCGATTAATTTACCTGAGATATGAAAAAGAGTTCCATTTAAACCCGCCGACCGGAAACAGCGTCGAAATCACAAGAACTTTTGTTTGCTTGATAGCGAAAATATAATCCTCCTGATGTGGGGATCTTGTTAAGGGTAATTTCCTGTATGTTAAAAGGAAATGTTTCTCAATAAGCGTTTGTTTAGATTTTATGATTAATTTGCAACTAAATGAAATTTCGTTCATGAAATGACAAGTAAACAGTGGTTACCTTTTTTGTTTATGTTCCAATAGGGTTGGTTATGTGAGGTTAAAATAACTCCCTGTCTGCAAAATAAAAATATAAAGATAATATAATAAACTTATGATTTTAAGTAGTAAGTCAGCGGTAGACATATTAAGCTACAGGTATCACGCTAAGTGATTATTTAGTCTTACCCAATCGAAATTAACAGGGCTCTTGGTTTCCGGCGGCGGGACGCGAGGTTTCCGTAGTCCTTACACGATCGATAGTGTGTGAATGCACTTGCGGTTACATTTTTATAATGCCGCTAAATAGAAGATTTGATGCAGCTGTGTTCCGTATAGAAAGAGAAAACGGACCAACTGGTCGGAACAACAAAGAAAGGACTAGGTTCTTACGGGAAAACGCATTGACTCTAACAACGATGCTCTTCCGGCATGAAAATAAACGACGGAATGTGGAGTCAAAGGGATCTCTGGGCAACTGCATAGGAGCAAACATAGAAGAGGGACTCCTTTTATATGGAAAAGACGGAGTCTAGTTAATGCTATCTATATGCTACAAGTTAGCGCACTGTATGTAGATTGTTAGAACCAGCAGTGCATAAACCGAAAACGGGGATATGAGGACAATAAAGTCGTTACTATTACAAAATGAAATGGAATGGAAACTGTGATCCTATTAAAGAATTAATTTGGAAAAAATTGAAAATTATATATGTATATTATTAATTTCACGCAACCTCATAGAGGCGCAGGGAACGAAGAATTTTTGACGATTATCTATAAAGGATAAGATTCATATAATTTCCAACCTATAAAGTGGAGTAATAGAACGATAAATAATTAAAGCAGAAAAGTGAATTGCAGTTTGTGTTTATAATGGGGCAGGAAGGACTGTGTGGAATTGACTCTGTTCTAGCATATAGCGTGTTCCCAAGGCAATTCACTATTCATTCCCTCACGGAAGGTATTAAAGACAAATATCCAAAACACCTCCCTTTTCTTTCGGATGGCGGATCCACCATTAGTGTCTGGGGTATGAATTTTTTCTAAGACTCTCCAGGTAAAGTCTTCTGCATTATGCCCTTTTTCCAAAAAGTGTTTCACCATTGGAGCAGCAAGTTTTTTAGTTCTAATCGCAGAGCGATGTTCATTCAGACGTGTCTGTATTGCGTGGGATGTTTCTCCTATGTATCCCAGGAGGCAAGGGCATTGTATAAAGTAGATCAAATTTGAGGATCTACAATTCCACATTTCTTTTGCAACTGTTTTATGGCCATTGTGAGTAAATTCCTCTCCTCTTATGATATTGGTACAGGAGGAGCAAGAGGTGATGTGTCATTTTCCCAAGATCCATAGTTGCGCTTTGAAGAGGGGAGAACCTTCTAGAGGCATGCCTTTGAATTGCACATTTACCGTGCCTTCCTGCTCTGGCTCCAGACTGTCTTCAGGGGGTTTGCAGCCCTTTGTGTGGAGACAGGACACAGTATATCCTTGCTACACTGGCTCCCAGTAGGAAAAACCTTCTTTAAAACCATGTGTTATTGTCATACATTTCTAAACAGGAAGGACCCAAATTCTTCTACTTGTGCAACCCTACCTGCCTTCCCACTATTTGAGATCTGCTAGGCTTTCATAGTGACGCTACCCTGGGTGTGGTGGGCCAGGGTAAGGGCCCGATCTTTTCGCTATTTGGGGGCTAAGATTTGGAATTCCCTACTGGTCCATCTAAGGGTTGAACCAACTGAAAAGAGTTTCTGGCACAGACTCAAAACCTGGCTGTTTAAGCCTCTCTAGATTTCTTAAGTGGTTCTCCTCTCAGCGCTCGTGTTTCTCATTTTTTACTTTGTAGATCTCGTCTTAGTGCGAGAACACAACGCAAAGTGTAACTCTGCTATTTATAAAATATCTTATTATAATTTTTATTATTATTTACATGTAAAACGTTTTAAAATACACTGCGCCCTGCCCTTGGGGTTGTCCAGAGCCTATATCAGGGGTGAGGGTAAATGTTTCAAAAAAGAAGGTTTGAGCCTTGCAAAAGGTTTACTTTGATGAATAGTAGTCCCGATGGTGGACCAGGCCCAAAGTGCATAACTTTGTAGCCCTCGGGCTTCTAATTTCAACAACATTCAAAAATAATTAAACAACTCTTTGAAAAGAAATTGATGCTTTTCAGTGATTCAACTACTTTAATGAAAATACATTGTATCAATGTTCATGATTGACAGCCAGACTTTGGATGCTCTGCCTCTGGTTTTGAGAAGTTGTCCTTCTGAAGTGGTTTTCAGAAAAGGACTCAAAACTCTCCTCTTCGATTCTGCTCTAACCACTTCCTAACTATGTTTCTTGTATTGTGACACTGTTGTGATCCTTTCCGCTACCCCAGTGGCAGCTGTACGATTTAGAAATGCATTGAATTGTGTTGTATGATTCAAACCAAACGTTGGTCCACACTTGTAGAATCGAAATATCACAGTACAATAATACAACAGTCTTCTTGTTCCAACAGTCATATCCAAGATCCAATACATTTTGGGAAAACCCATAATTTGTGGGTAACTATTAAAGTAAATAAGGAATATAAAGTTCTGACTAGGACAGTTCATGGGGAAATGGAGAGAAAGTGAGATTACAGCACTGAATCACGTGCAGCACGCAGGTGTGACTAATATGTCTCCATGCTTCAAAATGGTGTTCATTGCAGGACTTCCATGTCAAGAGCATAGGTAGTGAACCTCCATGCAATGGGCCAATGAATAGTGGCTGTTCGTCCGACTATATGTCATTCAAACTTAGCCTGTAGTGAGAGTGGTTAGTCAGTGAAATATTAAAGCCGAGCAGCGAATAGAAACTCAAATGCAACATAAATCACCAAGGGCCAGATGTAGGTAAATCTCATTTACCGATTCATAAATACCGAATTTTACCGATTCGGTATTTATGAATCTGTAAATGAGATGTAGGAAAAATTCGGTATTTTTTACCGAATCGGTAAGATTCGGTATTTACCGATTCTGTAAATACCAAATCGGTATTTGCTATTGAATCCTATAGGCCTTGAAGCCCATAGGATTCAATAGCAAATACCGATTCGGTATTTACCGAATCGGTAAAAATACCGAATTGCTAAGGGGGACAGGGTGTCACTTTGACACCCTGTTGCACCCCTGTAACTGGCGTTTGCGCCATGTGGCACACATACATGCCCTTAGGGCATGTCTGTGTGCCACATGGCACAGGTGTACATGCACAGATGTGCATGTACACAAGAATTCGTAATTTACCATGCAATTGTATTGCATGGTAAATACCGAATTCTAAAGGCCCTGTGGCACTGTTAGAAGTGCTACCTACATCACAAAATACATTTTCGGTATTTTTACCGAATGGTAAATTTACCGAATCGATAAAATTTACAGAATCGGTAAATTAACCGATTTTGTAATTTTACCGGTTCGGTAAAATTACCAATTCGGTTTAATTACCGAAAATGTACGTTTTTCTAGCCCCTACATCTCCATAGCCCTTTACCGGTCGGAAACGGACGAAAATCGGTATTTTCGGCCGTTTCCGACCGGTAAAGGGCTACCTACATCTGGCCCCAAGTGCCTATTACATGCCTAGGATGTGTGTCTGAGATAAGATCCACATGGACTAAAGTGGCACTTGTGGTACAACATGCATTAGGATACACTAGATAATTAATGATGATCCCTAAATGCAGTCGTGCTCACAAATATGATGAGACACGATCTCAACAAAGTGAGTCGCTCTAGGGACACGGAGTGTAAAATGCATTGCTCAATGGAATTGCTTGATGGTCCCTTTATGAAAGATGTATTGCTGGGCAACGGTCCTCAAACCCTGCACAACTTCACAACGTGACACCAAGACGTTGGCTCAATACAATTACATGGAAACCAAAACACGTGGCAAAAAGTGGAAAGCAATATACCTTAAGGGTTGCGTATAATCCTAGCCGGGACCAGAGGCGCAACCAATTTGCAAGTGCACTATGTGGCCACTATATCCCAAACGCTTAACATTCGTAAATATGCATTACATCTGAAGGAAAATAAAAAAAAGAGTGGCAGAACCAACAACGCGGATGCCTTTTAACACCATGTGACATTATCAGGTGTCATGCTACCCGGATGTCGTTACAGTAATATATCGCAATAAAATCGTATTACTGGATAGGCATGCTAGACTCATGTCTACCAGGTCAGTAGACCGGGCTCTTACTGACAGAAAAGATGTGGTCACCCTACATACGCCCAATGCATGGTATGCTGCCCTCACTGGTTTACATAATGTACACAGGCCATGGACAATAGTTCCTGGCTGGCTATGAGGACACGATTGGTGCATCCATCCAGGTCACAGGACAGGTCCTGGACCTCACATTTTCAAGTTCAGGCCTAGACCTCTGCTCACGTGCTAGGTAAGTATAATGCCAGTGTCAAGAATAGAAAGTCAGGATACCAGTGTCATAAGCAGTCAGGTAATCAGGGGAACATGTCTGCTTACCATGCAGAGAACATTCTCATCTCAACACTGGATAACTTTCTGTAATCTTGATCAACTGTGCCAGCAAAATCATCCATGTCACATTCGCAGTCATGTTTCCCATTTCGTCTCCTCTTGTAATTTCATGATTAGATCAAGCAGGCAGTACTTGGGCTGAGTAAATGGAGTGAGGCATGGAGGATGGGCATAGTTTAACCCTCTTGGGGCAAAAAGAGTTTTTTGGGGAAAAAATATTTGGAGCAAAGTTGTGCCTGTCTCAGAGTGCTCAATGATGCTTTTAGAAAAAGAAATGTGAGAATATGAGTACGACTCAATGTAATAAAGATTAAAATAAGGAATATAAGCATTCTTCAAGTATAATAGTGGAAGCTCAACCTATACCAAAGCCAAATGATTTTTTTTTTCGTAGCTGGTCATCTTCGCAAGTAGTCTGTGTAAAATATCGTCCAAATTGAAACAAGACCGTACCATTTGTCAATAAGTACCTCCAATGGACCAGAAGCAGCATTTTGGCATGTGCGCTCTCCTTATTAAATGGATACCCCCTATACCCCTTAAGAAAAGCATTAGATACAATATGCCATTGCCAAAATGTTGTATTTGATCCCATCCATATTCCATGGGTCACCCTTTGTGTCAAGAACTGCCTCTAGCATGTCAGTGCCAGCATTTTGTCATGTTTGACTAACCCCCTCGCCCCATAAACCACAGTTCTCCTAATGCCAAAAATGGCCTCCACTGTGACAGCACCAGCAATTAAACATGGGTAGCCCATTGCCATTGTCACACGTCCTCCTTGAGGCACGACTATTTCTAAAAATATGCCATCTCCAGTATATTGCCATGGATGCACAATAAGCCCCAAGAATGATCTCCAGTATGCTAGAATCAGCATGTTGGGACTCCGAGGCAGGACAAGAGGATTCTTTGTGCACTTCCACAGTGAGGGGAAAAATGGTAGAATTGCTCTTTTCCCCAAGTCTGCTCAAGTGGCCACAGCTGGTATTCACTGAGTGGAAGCTGTCCATTGTGGACAGCTTCCACTTTATGAATTGCTACTGGTTGCTTTACGCCCCCTTCCTCCTGGTTTGTAATCACCCACGAAGAGCGTTGTGCAAAATGGAAAGTCATTTCTGCCTCGGATTGCAGTCCTTGTATATTGCAAGTTGCCCTTTTTTGTGCTCATGCGAATCACGGGCGTGTGACCTCAAAAAGGCTTACTACACAAGGCTCCTAACTATCTGAAACAGCTGAAAGGAAAAAAATAGAAGCGATTTGAGCCTTCCATTGACTAGCATGTAGCTTCATAACCATTGTAGGGGGTTTGGCATGCTGCCCAATGACAGCATTGTCCACTCCTTCCACTGTGTGACAGTGTCCGCTCCTATACTTACCATTGTTTAAACTCTTACCACTGTAGATAGTCTGGGGGAATGTCCCCTCAGTGCTGCTACCCATTTTAATGTTTGTGTCTCGCTCATTTTGTAGTTCTGACATTAATAGGTGAACTGAAAAAAATGATGTTTTTAACTTCATACTTTATAAAAAACGTAAATCACCAGCCTCTGTAATTATGGAAATTTGAAGTGGCACATATATAAAATGTAATTTTAAGGAAATTATGCCAAACATTCCAAAGATATGAAGAAGGCACATAACAGTAATACTTTTCAGTACCTGACCTCTTTTTCTTTCAATATTAAAGGATTTCGAAAAGATTGCAAATAATTGCTAAAAGGTTTTATTAATCTCCGCTCCATGCTCGCACGACACAATGCATTACACGGATTTTAAACACCACTCTGCCTGGAGCAGCGTGTAGCACCAGAGGTTTCAGCCTCATGAAAAACAGATTTAGTTTAAGTGGTGCTAAAAAGCCCTTGGACTTTCGATGGTTTTAAATTTTACAGTGACATTTCTGGACCTATTTAGCTTACTTTCTACAGTGATCGAGGTGGTTTCTGGGTCGACAAAAAGGATATTACTGATTCTAAGCACCAAACCAGCCCACGGGCTTTGCCAGCTGCCAGGCAACTGACCTTATTATACCTTGAATATTGGCAGGAGAGATCTCCTTCCAAATGGAAATGACCTGTGAGTAGATCAGGTACCTCTCAAGGACATTGGGAGCCCTCGGAAAAACGTTTTTTTTTTTTTTAAGAACAACTATGAATTTATGATCCAATTCCAGCTCTTTCATGCCCTCTATGGCTAGGTCACTAACCATGCACAGGGATAGTGATCTGTGTTTTCAATATTGTAGAACAACAGCAGCTCCCTAATATTGCTGCAAATAATCTCTGTGCCCCCCCTTCCATTTCTCATATGTTAGGTACTGTTTTGATGTAATAGAAACTTATTTATGGTTGTTGCATGAAACAAACACAACTTTGAGGACGAGGGGCCTCAGTCATTTATGAAAAGTGACGCATCGCTGCGAGAAAACAGCGATGCGTCACTTTTCATTGCGCCCTCCTTGCGACCCCAATGATGCGTCATATTTACAATATGACGCATCATTGCGCAAGGACTTACAGATACGTCAGTATTTCTGATGTATCTGTAAGCGCAAAAGTGACGCATTGCTGGAGTGTGTCACAAAAGTGACGCAACTCCAGCAATGCGTCCATTCACATGGGGAAAGCCCCATGTGAAAGGGCTTGCGTCAGTCTTACGCCTGCTGTGAGGCAGGCACAAGATTTTGACGCAACAGCGTCCTAAAAGTGACGCAGTGAAATTCATAGATTTCACTGCGTCACTATCACGAGGCTTTTTGCGGGGGAACACCCCCTCTGCATACATTATACCTGGCACAGGTATAATGTAGCGCAGGGGTTTACAAAGTGACGCATCTGCTTAGATGCGTCACTTTGTAAATAGTGCGCAACAGCAGGCATGTTTTACGCTGCAGATGCGCCACAAAAAATGACGCACCGGCGGCGTAAAAGTGACGCACAGCCTCATAAATGAGGCCCGAGGTACTTTCACTTCTCAATCAATCCCTGGTACATGGTACCGTCCCCGCTAATCTCAAAACAAGCACGTGTCATCCCACTCCTGAAGAAGCCAGGAGCGGATGTGAAGAACTTAAAACATTTTAGACCGATCTCCCAACTCCCCTTCCTAGCAAAAGTGCTGGAGCAGCACGTGCTGAAATCCCTGTCCCATCACCTCGAAATTAACAACCTCCTGCAGCACAACCAGGCAGGGTTCAGGGCCTATTACAGCACAGAAATGGTCATGCTAGCAGTGCTGGACGATCTCAGGCTCCGGGCTGACAAGAAAAGGCCGTGTGCCCTGGTCTTACTGGATCTGTCCGCGGCATTTGATACGGTCAACCACAACCTACTTCTGTCGCGGATACACGATCTCGGAGTCCAGGGCACAGCCCTCAAATGGCTCACATCCGTCCTCAACGGCCGGTCACAGAGAGTACAGCTGACGGCCCACACGTCCGATTCGGGCAGTCTTTCCTGTGGAGTCCCGCAGGGATCGGCACAGTCCCCCACCTCTTTAACCCTTACCTGCAGCCCTTGATACCTGCCCTAAACACCATGGATTGCCAGATCTATGATTACGCTGATGACATTCAACTCATCATCCAGATCGACAACTCCCCAGCCTCTCACGCTAATACACAAAACATCCTTAAATTTATCGCCAACTGGATGACGGCCAACTCCTTAAAAATCAACCCGAACAAGACCGAGGTCTTGGCCATTGCCACCGCCTCTAACCCTTGGAGTTAATCTTCTGGCCCCAGGAACTGGGCGCCGGCCATGGTTGTTAAGAGCCTAGGAATCAAAGTGGATGCTAATCTGTCCATGACCCAGCAGGTGTCTGCAGTAGTGGGAACTTGCGCCGGCCTGATGAGACAGCTCCGTGATCTCGCCCCCTCTTAAGCATTTCCACCCTCAGACTGATCGTGTCGGCAATGATAACCTCTCGTCTTGACTACGGAAACGCCTTGTACATAGGCCTCCCGGAGAAATTACTTGCCAGACTTCAGGTCGCCATGAACGATGCTGCCAGGCTAATTTTCAGACTGCCCAGAGGGGCCCACGCCACCCCCCCTCCTCCAACAACTGCACTAGCTCCCAGTAAAGCAGAGAACCAAGTTCAAGGGCCTCTGCATCACGCATAAGGCCATCTATGGCCAAGCCCCTATGTACGTCAAAGATCGCTTAAAACTTTACACCCCGAATCGGGCGCTCCAGTCCTCAGAGGCATGCCTGCTGACATGTCCTTGCTTCAGGCTCACCTCCAAAGGGGGTAGAGCCTTTTCCATGGCTATCCCCCCACTGTGGAATAAACTACCAGAGACACTGTGCAAAGAGGGCGCCCATCTTCCCTTTAGGAAGAAGCTAAAAACGGTCCTTTGTTTAGAAGCTTGGGGCTCTCCCCAATGCTACTCCCTTCGCATCTGCAGACCAGGCCGTGCCTCTCTCTCTTGATAGTGCTTAGAGCTGATAATTGCGCTCTACAAATGTAAAATACAAATACAACATTTCTCTGCAAAATATCGGTTATACACTCTCACGCACCACCACAGTAAAAAAAAAATTAAAATACATTAACGGAGTTTAAAACCCTGTTTAACCCCTTCGATACTCATGACGAGCTCAGCTCGTTATGCAGTACACTGCTCGTGTGCTCATGACGAGCTGAGCTCGTCATGAACAATGGGAAAAAAAGAGAGCCAGCACTCAGGGAAAATTGCTGTAGCATTGAAGGTGTCAAGAATTGTTCAAGGTCATCAGGGCAAGATTCTCTCCAGAACACTGCTGGCTCTTCAGAGGGCTCCCTGAAAGGCTGGGGCCCTGTGCCAGAGCCCCCCTTACCCATGCCCTAAAATATCTCTGGAGTAGATATATTTCAGTGGCATGATAGAGACAGTTAGAGCACTTACTGGCACTTTGCACACAAGGGGCATGCAATGGGTGTTGCTGTGGGCGTACCCAGCAACACCTGAGACTGAGTCCTAGGATGGTTGTTGTCACATCATTGTTGACTACGTGGCAGCCAATCAGATCTCATCTAGATATCTGGCGGCCTTGATGATCTACTGCAGCCTGAAATATAAAAATGTTTTAAAGGCTTAATATTTTAAAAACGATAACATGGATTTACATCAGGCATTTTGTGATTTGGTGATAATCCATTCAGTAGGTTTTTGTGAATTAAGGTTTAAAATATTTGTATTTCTACACAGTTAAGTCTGTGAGAGGCTCAAGAAACTCTCACAAGAGTGGCAATTTAAAAATAGAGCGTTCTGATTGGTCCAGGGAGCTTTATTACCATTGGCCCATATTGCTCCCACAAATACTGACATATTCACCTAATTATAAAGTTACTTTAACCTTTTTTTCAGTGAAAATATATAACGGTGTATCCATGAGCCAAACTGTGATTGGCTGGTTCAATATAAAATTAAAAGGGTGCAAGGGGCCAGGGTAGAGGTACTTTGCCCCCATAAATGGCTTAGGAGGGTCTGAAAGGAAATCCTCTTTGGATGAATTGGTAAAAGTAAGACTTTTTATGCCCATTCGGCTGGTCCTCAGATCCATTGTGGCTTTGCAATGTATCCACACATCCTCAGCAGCTTTGTGAAAAAACACTAAGAAACACACAGACAATCACACACATACACACACAGAGGCACACCGGTTCCACACATTCACATTCACACTCATTCACACACACACACAATCCAAAACTCACACACAGACTCACACTATCATACACTCGCACACATACCCACAGATCTCCATGCACAAATACTCAGACACATCCATGCACCCCTATACGAACAGTCACAGACACAAGTACACAACTCCACGATCACACACATGCTCACACAACCTCACACTTATACCCCATAAACCCAAATAGCCCCTCTCATATACACAGAACCAGAGACACCCAAATAATCCCCCCACACACCCTCGCACCCACACAACTCCACACTCACATACACACAATCACACAATCCTACACACAGACACATATCCAAACACATATACTCACACACATACCCACAGAGTCCTACTGATATACAGTCACAAATGAAGCACACAACTCTGCATTAACACACACTAACACACAACACCACACTCACATCCCACAAACCCACACAACAAACTCCACACATATATCCAGAGAATCCACCCACACAACCTCTCCCAATGCACAATTACACACAGTACCACAAAAAACACACCCACACAAGTACATATTCACACAATCCTGTGCACACACCCACACATCCCCACACACATATTTACACAAACTCACACAACCCTATATGCACCCTCACAGACATAAACACGCAACTCCACACTCACAAACGCACACTCACACAACTGCCTAAACATACCCACAAACACACACACACTCACACAGACCCAAAAACCATGCACAAACACAGTCACAGCAGATGTAGACAACCACATGCACACACACTCCACAACCCAACACTCATACCACACAAAACCATACAGCCACGCAAACAAACGTACACCCACTGAATCTCCCACACACACAGTCACACACTTAAACAACCCCACTCAACCAATGAAACACAACTCCACACACAAAGACACTTACACAATCCCACACAATTCACATACTCAGACACACCCACACAACCCCACACATACACACAGTCACAAGCACACAACTCCACACTTACACACATACTCACACAACCCCAAACTCAAAGCTCTACAAAGTGAACAGAGGCCATACAACATTGGATCTGAAAAGTGACAATGGTTCTTTAAATGTTCCAAAAATGTATTATCTGGGAGTGCAAGAGTAGTAGCCGAAAATTGGTGGAGGGATTGTCTGACACATAGGACCAACCAGCTATGGATAAAAAGGGGAAGGATAGGTTCTTGGGTTAGTAAGCGTAGAATATAGGTTTCAACAAGAAATAGCATAAAGAACGTTTGCCTGTAAAAGAACTTAGGAAGGGCCTACTTTGTTAAACAGCAATGGTGTGCTGTAAAATCTGGTAGGATACAATCAATCAGCGAGTCTGTGGAAAGGTCAAGGATAGAGAGAGGTACAGTAAGGAAGTGAGTGATAATTGGAAATACTGAGGTGAGTGGGTTCCAGTTTGAATGTGAGCAAATGTTGACGTAAGATAAGCCTTCATGGGGTGGGTCAGGTTATCTTGATAAGGTCAGAGGGCACTTTTCATATGTGTGAGATAACCAAAAATTTGAATTGTGAATAGGTGATGCTTGAGGTGTCATAATATTCCTGTGCCATTTTTGAATGCTACAACATCAAGAGATAATTGCATTGGAAGCTATGAAGAGCATGGAACATTCATCTCTCTCCACAGATTATGACAGAACATCAAATGAACGACCTGTAACTTGGGAAGAAAAATGAGCTATATGCAGTAGTATAACAGAGATAATGCATGTTTTTAAAAATATTTGGTTTCAGAACAACCATAAGAAAATGACATGCAGAGCCACAAAAACATAGGGTAAATTGTCTGAATATGATGGTAGATATTTAAAAAACATCAGTGCTATAGGCTGGAAAACCTTAAAAAATGATAGGTGAAATATGCTTTCAAGATTAATTGAGGCAGTTGGAGTGAGTAATTAAACATATAAGAACATGTAGAGAGTTGGGGTTGGTGCCTAAGTGGCACAGAATACACAGGTATCTCAAACGGAGAGGGGTACACAATGCTAAGCCTCAAGAAACACTTCTCACAGTGCGCATGGCGGTGTATTTGGCCAACGCGCAGGGTGTTCTTTTGTGGATACGAGCGGGGTTCCCTTTGGAGGGATGCACATAAAGATAGATAGTAAGGGGAATTAAGTTTGAGTCACAGGTAGATTATATGCTAGATGAATTACACTGGGGAGTGTGTATGAGCCTCAACAAGATCAAGTTGCATTCCTGCATTCTCTGTCTGTGCTCCTGGACCACCTAACTGATGAAGCTTTGATCTTAGACCGGGACTCTAACTGCGCAGCAGATACTGTCCTTGATACTTTTACTCCCCATTATATGGAGCAACAGCTCACAGGGTGGCTGTGGGCTTCCAGGACTGGCAGCGGGACTAGGGGCTTGAAGACGTTTGATTAATGCAACATGGTGCTGAAAGGGAATACTCTTATTACTCCCACACATGCAGGCTTCATACTGTAGTTTCTAGTGAGTTAGAAATGATGCAACACCTTTGTCTCCTGATTGACTCTGTAGAACTTTGAAATGAGTGTTAGAGCAGAATGCAATGAAGGCGGTTTTTATGGTTGAATTTGCAGTTACATGCAGACAAATAAAGATGTGTAATACTAAGCACCATGTGTGGTGTAGTTATTGGCAGGTGCCTAGGCTTGGGGGACCCCACACATACCCATCTTGACTGTTATATTTTTTCAAGCCGCCTGTGCCAATGCATGGCCCAGACAGAATATCTGGGTCGCACTCTTTCAGACCACAGCTCATTGTAAGAGGGTTTTTGACCGGGGGATGAACACCCGGTGGTACCCATGTGGTGACTGAACATAGAAGCCCTCTATAGGATCACACTGTGGGAGGCATTTGTGGTATATTTTTAGGTCAATCACAGCACAGTATCTGATTGCTTAATGTAGTGGGAGGCTTTTAAGGTGGCCCTCTGTGGGCATTGCATTGGCTGGTCTGTGAGTGTGCAACAGGAGTTAGACAGAGAGCTGCTTGAGCTCAATGATGTCCTGCACAAATTGGAAAATGCACTGGGTGTTGACCCGGACACACTTGCACAGATACTAGCTCTAAAGGAAGGTGTTTCATGTTGTACTGTAAGGAATAAATCAACAGGCTACATGAAGATCAAGGGAGGGCTGGGAGGCCGCTGACCTGGCTTATTACTCTGGAGAAGCGGGGAATGCACATTACCTATTTGCATGCTGCTGACGGCATGACTCTTCATTCCCCCAAGAACATCAATGCAGCCTTCCAGGACTATTATGTAGAATTGCATTGGTACCCACCCTGATTATGGCTGGGGCGGCGTGGGTCTTTCTGGAGTGACTATTACTTCGAGCCCTGCCGCAGGAGACTGGGGAGGGCTTGGGTGGGCCAATGACATCCCATGAAATTAGAAGTACCATTAAAGACATGGTCACAGGCAAAACTCTGGGTCACAATGGGCTGCCTGTGGAGTTTTACTCCACATAGGCTGGAATGCTGGTCCCTAACTTAGTGACGCTATATGCCGAGTTGCTTAAAATGAGGCTTTGCCGGCCTCCCCTAGGGAGGCAACTGAGGTCTTTCTTCTCAAATTCAAGACTCCAAGTGCTGCCGCAGCCGCATTCCACTCCTCTTCATGTTAAACATGGATTTGAAAATCCTTAGTAAAGTCTTGGCAACCAGACTGCTGTAGCACATGCAGGTGTTAATTCACTGGTAACAGAATGATTTTATACCATTGAGGAATACCTCTTCTGTGGCTATATCATATTTTGCATTACTCTGATGTGCAGTCTTCGACAGGTGTGGGCACCCAATACCTTTACGTATTTATGGATCCAGATTTACCACAAGTTGGTGGATCTATCGGAGAGCAACCTGTGGCGGGCTGCACTCTCTTCCTTCATGTGTTCCCTCCTGCAGACCGCTCAAACTACAAAAACCAAACGTCATGTCTCACTAAAGACCAAATGGGAATCAGTGGTAGGCCACAAGCCCCCAGATCCAGAAGTATGTAGGATATTGGCGTACATACAGAGGGTGTCCCCAAATACATGCCTGACTACATTCAGTTCAATTACACCCACTTGACATACTTGACGCCGTTAAGAATCAGAACCATATATGGAGGTGAGCCCTGAGGATACCCATTATGGGGTGAGGTTTTGGCCAGACTGAACACTGTGCTTAACCACACTTTACTTGTATGGTGGAAGCATGTCTCCTGTGGGCCTTTCTTAGGCCCAAATCCCGAAAAGTTGGCAACATGTTTATTAATTTGACAGTAGCCCTGGCTAGGAGGTGCATATTGATGGCTTGGAAGTCCATGTTGGGACCAGGAGTGGGGCTATGGGTGAAAGATGTGACCACATGGGTCAGGGCAGTGGGGAGCGCGCCCTTTTGCGGGACTATAGGTGGAGGCGTTAGAAGTATGGTAAAGCCCCACTGGCAAGGCCGGCCCTGGCATCAGAGGGCATGATGTGCTAATGGAGACTGACCGAGTGATAGTTGAACACTGGGAAGCATTGCCTGCAGCCACCCAGTTGGGGTGTACTATCTCCTCCGGTGCCCAGTAACCCCTCTGCTACTGGGTATCCCTTGTGCCCGCGACCTCTACCTCGAAAGGCTGATGGCTGGGTGCGCCCACAGTGTAGCTCTGATCCCACATGTGTAGCCCCATGTATCTCCTCCGCACACATTCACCCGTAGATGCTCGTAACAATCCCCCAGAGACAGCAATCTGGGAGTATTCCCCAGTTTGTCGGTTCCATACCTTTCTCTCCCTTTTCCTTTTCTTTTTCTTTCCTTTTCTTTTCGTTAAATTGGCATTGGTAAATATATGCAGACAGGAACATTGCTAGGTCGACTGTATTAGGCCTCCACATGGGAGTGAACTCTGGGATGTCTTATAGGAACTAGGCCATTTAAGTCTAATGGCTGAGGTAAAGTAGAGTATATTTAACTGTATAGCCCGCACAATACATTTTGGGGAGGCCTAAAGAAGAGACATGTACTTACAATGTTACTGTTTTGACTATGATAAATGTTGTGTATACAGTCACTTCCCCACCCACGGAAATTATTGTGTGCGCCATTGATTCTGAAATATACAGCTGAAATTCCAGTAAAAAGAGATTTAAAAAAAAGATATAAAAACATGTAGTCATAAGTCCTGATGCTTTAGTAGACATATTATTATAATAATATCTTTAGTGATGGGCACATCGTCTCACCTCAGTAGTAAAAGAAGTATTCTTTACAGTTGAAATTCCTTTATGGTCATCGGCTTATCCTGATCCTGATTTACAAAAAGAGGACAAACAGAGGCGCATTTCAGTCACTTGCACTGTATGCTATAAAGAATGCAACTTGTTGCACTTCTACTTTTGAGATTTTTAGGTAGCTGTGTTGAGAAGAGGGAAACAGTACCATTAAATCAGACACATTTCTGGAGTTGCATTTAGAGTGTGTATTTATTTGATTTATTTAATAGTGGAATTTATTTAGTGCTGAAATATTGACTGGATCATCGGAGCACTTCACTGAAAAAGAAAACATATTACATTGATGAGAGGATAAAAAGAGTATGGCCAGTATATAAACCTTTGGGGATTATACAAACAGTCTGGAAAGCAATCTTGAAGTCAGTTTTTGGAGTGAGGAGGAGTTAGCGGAGTGCTCATAAGAAATGTGCACTCACTTATCTGCCCCAAAGATCCATTTGTTCCTTTGACCGGTGCTTTCACCTTTTTGACCAGAATGATGATAACATGTAAAAACTTTAGAAGGGCTAATTGTTGACACACCTTACATTTAGCTTGTATCTGGTTGAATTACCGGGGACTTGACAGCTCCCTGTTGTCGTGTCTTCAGATCAATAACGACAAACACTAATGGTGTGTGTTCAGGAGATTTATTTCTTACTTGTTACCAGTTCCCTGTCCCTACTCTAACTGCCCCTTTCCTGTCTCTGCCCCTCCTCTTCCTCCAACCCCGTGACTCCTCCCATCCCAACTACTAGACCGTGCACATCATTACATCTCCCCCTTTGTTAACAAAAGAAATTAACTAGTCCGATCATAGTTCTTTAATCAGCCTCTTTGGTTTGTGGATGTCTCTTCGAGGTCGGAGGCACATTTCAACCTCTGCAGGCGCATCTTCCGTTTGCCTGTCAGGTCTCAGGGTTGGACTGGGTTGAGTCAGTCCGTCTGCATCTCGTTGTACTGAATCCCCATCGAGTGTTTCTTTTATACCCGGGGTACATTTCTGAAAATGAGACACATTTCAAGTGATCCGTCTTTTCTCAGACTCAGCAGTGATCATGGTGCCTTTTTGCTGAGTGACAATCAATGGTTCTTCTTTGAACCGACAATCCGTCTTCTTGGCCTGCTCTTGTTTGACCACTACACAGTCTCCTGTCCGAAGGGAGGGAGACTTGGCTCTCCGTCTATTGTCTGCATATGTTTTCATCCTCTGTTTCCCCGCTTGATCAGCCATCACTGTTTCTCGATGGGTACGTGTTGGGGACACCGGTGTCAGAGCCCCTTCCCACGTCGGGATCCTTGTCCTGATGGGTCGCCCCTGCATGAGAGTGGCAGGACACTTTCCGGTGGTCGCGTGTGGGGTGGTCCGATAGGCTCTTAGCACCTCATTGAGGGCTAATTGTAGGTCCTTCTTTTCCAATGTGGCTTGTTGAAAAGCCTTTTTCAGGGTGGCCATGAACCGCTCAACTGTGCCATTGGCCTGGGGCCACAGCGGTGTGATCTTCCGATGTCGAAAGTTTAGATGCCTTGCAAATTCACGGAACTCATGACCGTTGAAGGGGGGACCATTGTCTGTCTTGAGTTCCTTGGGAACACCCCACGCGCCGAAGACCTCATCTAATACAGCGATGGTGCTGGAGGCGTTGGTGGAAGACACAAACTGAGCTATCGGGAATCTCGAGTATTCATCCATGATAGCCACCACATACTTGCCTGACTGGAGGGGTCCATAGAAGTCCATCGCAAGTTCCTGCCATACCCCACTGGGCAATTTAGTCATTTGAAGAGGAGCCGGGGGTTCTCCAGGCTTCACCAGTTGACACTGGGGACAGTCTTTCAGGGTGAGCTCTACCATTTGATCGAGTTGCGGGAACCAGACTCGCTCCCTTAGAGCTCTCTTTGTGGCAACCACTCCCCGATGACCTTCATGGGCAAGGTTGACGACACCTTGACGTAGCTGCCTCTGGATGACAATCCGATGGTCTCGCAGCAGGAGCCCCTCTGAGGTCGCTGACAACTCGTCACTGACATGACAGAAAGCTTGCATTTCCTGGCGGGTTTGTGGGTCACTTACTTCGTCCTCACTATGATGTCGCCAGCGATGTATGCGCAGTCGGCGCATTACCTTCTGAAGGATATTGTCTTGCTCAGTAGCGTCCTTGATCGCTTCCAAGGGGACTGCCGGTGGCCGGGCTACACCTACAACAAAGTGTATGTACTCTTCAGCTGTCGACGGGTGTGAGACGTTAGATGCTTGAGGGTGTCTGGACATGTAGTCCGCCGGGTTCTCACCCTTGCCAGGTTTATGAATGATGGCAAACGTGTATTCCTGCAGACGTAGACCCCACCTTTCAATGCGGGGCGGCATCTTGGCTTTGGGATTACCGAAGATGATGACAAGAGCCTGGTGATCCGTAATCATGGTGAAATGTTTGCCAAAGATGAACACGTGGAAATGTTCACATGCCCACACGACCGCTAGGCTCTCTTTCTCGGGCTGAGAATAAGCCTTCTCTGTGTCGGACAGGCTGCGACTGGCGTAGGCCACAATGTGATGCCGATCAGTGTCACTATCATTCTGAGCCAGGATGGCACCCAGCCCCACTGGACTGGCATCCACCGTGATCTCCGTCTTCCTTTTGGTGTTGAAATAGGCCAGATTGTTCGCCGATTCCACCGCCTGCTTGATCTCTTGGAAAGCCCATTCACACTGAGGGCTCCACAGAAATGGTTGTCCTTGCTTGGTAAGGGCACGAAGTGGATGACTGATCGTGGCATAGTCCTTGATGTATCTGGAGCAATAACTTGCCATGCCCAGAAACGATCTTATGTCGCTCACATCTTGAGGGCTCTTGGTGGTGTTGAGCGCTGTTACTTTCTCAGGGTCGGGCTTCATTCCCGCCCCAGAGAACACATGACCGAAAAACTTGAGGGTGGACTGATGGAACTCACACTTGTCCTTATTGAGAGTTAAATTAGCTTCAAGGAGAGCATGGCACACTCGATCCAAGGCTTTGTCATGTTCTTGTGTATTTGATCCATATACCAAAATGTCATCACTGTAGTTCAGGGAATTCGGGATATGCCTGATGGTTTCGCGGATGACCTCTTGAAATATTTCTGCTGCAGAGGAGATACCAAAACTCAGCCGTTTGTAACTAAACAAACCCAGATGGGTGGCAAACGTTGTAATGTACCTCGACTTTTCATGCAACTCCAACTGATGGTATCCCATGTTGAGATCAAGTTTTGAGAATACCCTTGCTCCATTCAATGCCGATATCATATCACTCAGGTGAGGCCCTGGGTGACGCTCTCATTCTATGGCCGTGTTGGGGAGCCTCATGTCCACACATAGCTGTACCTTCTCCGGGGTACCCTTTTTTGGAACTATCACGACCGGTGACACCCATGGGGTGGGGCCCTCCGTTTTTTCAATAATGTCCGCTTGAAGTAGTTCTTGTATTTCTTCCTCTACTGCCTGCTGAAGGTGGAAAGGCACCCGCCTTGGATGCTGGGCGATCGGGCGCACTTGGTCGTTGATGTGTAAGCGAATCAGACACTTGTTCATTTTGCCTAGCCCACTGAATAGCTTGGGAAACTTGCAGACAATGTCCGGATTGTCATGGACCCGGTACAGGATTTCAACCAGACTGAGCCGCTCTGCTGTGGGCAGACTGAGCAGACAATCAGCCTCCGGTCCGTCAATGACGTGAATGTATGCCGATACTGCTGTGGATTCGTGCTTGAGCGTCGTTGCGAACTTGCCCAGGCAGGGAAGTGGTTTCTTCGCCATCCAGGTAAACACCCTGACATGTGCTGGACTCAGGACAGGCATTGGTTTCATCTTGTTATATTCGGTCATGGGCATGTAATTCAGTGATGCCCCACTGTCAAGCACAAATTTGGTGGCATGAGTCCCCACTTTGATATCTAACGGAGGATACTTCTTCAGCTGGTCCGGGTCGGCCACCATGCATATGTATTCAACCGTGAATTTCGTCTCCTGAGAGGTCGACCTCGATTCCCTCGATGGTGACCTTCTGATCCATTGAGATCTGTGAGATTCCCTGCTGGAAGGTGACGAGCCAGAAGACGATAGTGCTCTGTCTTGGACAGCTTTTGCATGATGTCGCTTATCCTCTGGGGGAGATCTGGTTGTCTCACTCCTTCTCTCCTTGCTGTGTACTCCGCACATGACTTCAAAATGGTTCTTGCGTCCACATTTCCGGCACTGTTGGCCCATTGCTGGGCAGGTGTCTGTGTGTGGGAAGTCATACCCACATCGGTAGCATTTCCGTGGACGTTCTGTCTTCTTGGCATATCCGCTTGCGCTGTGCTCTTCCTTATCCTCACACTGAAAAGCGCTGACTGCATAGCGTGGTATTTTAAATTTGCGAGTGAAGCTAAATTTTAAAACTGTGTGTGGAATAATTTTGTCACTTTCCTTGATTGCACCTCACCTTTCAGGCTGATTACTAAGCCTTGTTGAATCACATTTCGCCTACTCCCGCCCCGGTCCGCCGCGTCCATTTCTGGGCGTTTGATGCGGAGGGTGAGGAGGAGCCTAGCACTTCCGGGCTCCAGGCGGCCAGGTCAGCGTTCTAGTTGCCCCTATTTCCTATAAATGTGTGTTGGTCAGCGACCGCGCAGCGGACGCGTGCAGCGGGCGCGCCGCATTCGCGCCGAAGTCGAGCCAAAGTCAAGCCCGTCTGCGCCCGTCCGCGGTCGGACGGGGCGCGGGGCCATAACCCCTGGCTCTTCTACCTCTGCCATTTGTAGGTATGACCGACAAGATTTGCTGGATATCCGGCTTAATATTCCCACATGCCACAATCATTTGATGCATGCTTTGTCTCTAGGAAATTGCACATCGTGCACATTTTCCCCTGTCAATAATGTAATTGTTACTGGCGTCTTAAACACATTAAAAGCTGCTCTGCTCAACTGTAGATCTCTACGAAAACACTGCTTAGAAATATTCCATTTACTTGAGGATGACAAAATTCAGATTCTGTTTCTTACGGAAACGTGGCTGGATGACTGTTCAGATCCCGATATTATTCAAGCCCTGCCACCTGGATACTCCCTTGCCAGATTGGACAGGAAAGATGGCAGAGGCGGGGGCATTGCCATTATTACTAAAGCCCCACTAGAATGCACCCTCTCTCCCATCTTGGTCGATCATAGTGAAGCGGCATCCTTTACCATCATTACTGGTCCGAATCACTCCTTTTCAGGCATTCTGGTGTACCGCCCCCCGGGAAGACTTTATGATTTTACTCCTACTCTTATGGAAGCCTTAACCCATCTTGCACTTAGAAAAACACGCATTGTAATGCTAGGCGACCTAAATGTCCATTTCGACGACCCCCTTGATAAGGAGGCGGCTGACATTAAATCAGAGTTATCTTCTCTGAATCTACAGCTAAAAAACAGTGACCCAACACATCAGCAAGGTCATTTATTAGACCCTGTATTTGGAAACTGGAAGGGAGTTCAGACTTTTCCCCCTCAGCCTATACCCTGGTCTGATCACTTCATAATTCCGATTGTATTCCAACTAGAAAAGACTGAGCAGCATATACAAAACTCACAGCGTTTCAAACGTAGGAGATGGAAAAACTTCTCTAATGATTCCTTTGAAAAAATCATTCTGGATGCAGGCCCTCCTAAAGGTTCGGATTGTGAGACATCATATGCCTACCTACAAGACTGTATCACGAAAGCACTGGACACCACTGCTCCTATTCGCACTATAACAACTGCCACTAGAACAAAAAAAACAGCCCCGTGGTTTAGTCAGGAGCTCCAGTCTGCGAAAACAGCTTGTAAGAAACTCGAAAGAGATTGGCGCACTGATTTCTGCCCTGAAATCAAGGCCCGATATAAAATAGCACAAAAAGAATACTATAAAAAGGTACGTCTATTCAAAGCATCGTACTATAATAACCGAATCCTGGAAGCGGAAAACTCCTCCAAGGAGCTATTCCAGATTTACAAAGAAATCTCTATAGTGGATGCTAATCCCACCTCCCACACTGACTCAGTGGAAACCTGCAATAAAATTGGCAAGTATTTTTCGGATAAAATCACAAACATCTATGTGAATTTTTCCAACAATATAAAACCTGGCATTGACTTTGTAGAGAACGTAGACCACACACGCACGCAACTTTGTCTATGTGCGTAAAAATGTGTAAAAGTATTAAATCTGGTTCTCCGCGAGATCCTGCGCCACCAAAAATTTTGACTGCGAGTCTCTCGGTCCTTGAGCCCCACTTTAGACACTTGCTTCAAATGTCTTTCTCTACGGCCTGTCTACCCGCAGACTGGAAAAAAGCAATAGTGTTCCCCATCAAAAAAAAAACCAACGTGAGTCAGGACATAATGGAGAACCTACGACCGATCTCCCTGCTGCCCTATCTTGCTAAATTAGCAGAGAAAGTAGCTAATGCCCAACTCACGGTCCATCTTGAAGCCCAAAACGCCTTCCATTCCTCTCAATCGGGCTTTAGGTCAGGCTTCTCGACAGAGACAGCACTCTTGAGAGCTACTGAAACTCTGCGGGAAGGAGCAGACGAGGGCAAGACCATGGCTTTGATCATGCTGGACCTTAGTGCCGCGTTTGACACTGTGGCACATTCCATTCTGCTACAGTGTCTAAACAGAGCGGGGGTCACCAAAGAGGCATTGGGATGGCTGAAAGCTTTCCTCACCAACAGGAGCTTTCAGGTCCAACGGGGAAGTTTTCTTTCGGACAGCATGTCATTGGATCAGGGGGTGCCTCAGGGCTCTGCCCTGAGTCCCACCCTGTTCAACTTATATATGGCTCCATTGGCAGAGGTAGTCCAATCGTTCGGCGTAGAGCTTGTCTCTTACGCCGACGATACTCAACTTCTGATCTCCCTGTCCCAAGCTCCCTCCTCCGCGGCTGACAACTTCAAATCATGCATGTGCAAGCTTGCTGCATGGATGAATGAGCATTGCCTCAAATTAAATGGAACTAAAACCGAGGTGCTCATAATAGGTGGGAATAACATAAATTGGACCAATAATTGGTGGCCCTCTTGTTTGGGACCCGTACCTATTCCCAGTCAGGAAGCCAAGAATTTGGGTGTCTGGATAGATAATAAACTATCCTATGACAGCCATGTCAAAAAAACAGTAGGGAAGTGCTTTGGAGTCATGAAAACCCTCAATTGTACCCTGGATCTTCTACCGATAAGTTCCAGGCGTACCATGACTCAGGCACTTATTACTTCCCGTATAGATTACGGAAATGTGCTGCTGCTGGGTACTTCAGAAAAAAACATGAGGAAATTACAAGTCCTGCAAAACTCAGCTGCACGACTTGTGCTAAGACTCCCCCGTAGAGCTCCCTCTAAACCTTCCTTGGCTGCCCTTCACTGGCTGCCGATTAGCAAGAGGATACTATTCAAAGCGCTCCTCTGGGGCCACAGGATCATTCATTTTAAGGCCCCTCCCTACATGTCTGATCTAGCTACACTTTACGTACCTAATAGATCCTTACGGTCAATGGGTACAGGTCTGCTTAAAACAACGCTCCCTAAAAAAGCTAGAATGGGAGGCAGATCCTTTCGTACTCTGACAGCAAAAAAATGGAACACCCTTCCTATGCACATCAGACAAGAGAATGATGAGGCATCCTTCAGGAAAATGTTAAAAACCTATCTTTTTACTCTTTAATCTCTGTCTCTGGATCCACATTGCAATACTCTTTCTCCACAGCGCGGGGACACGCCGGGAGGCGTCACCAGGCGCTTTACAAACCCCTATAATAATAATAATAATAATAATAATAATAATTGGCATAGCTCGATTTCTTGTCTCTCCTTCTTGATTCATAGCGTCGATGACTTCTGTGTGTGTGTCTGGACGCTGGACGAGACCTTCCCTGATTGTCAACTGATCTTCTCTGAGTGTTGGTGTTTTGAGTCCAATATGCTTGCTCCTTTTTCTCACCACGCCCTGTCTCCATGTTTTTGGCATGCTCTTCCGCCTGGTCGTACACTCTCGTCATTTCCTCTATCTCGTCGAGATTATGACTTTTCCTTAACAATCTCCTTCGAAGCGTCTCTGAATGACAGCCCTCAATGACTCTCAGTCGGATGGCATCCTCCGTTGAAAACAAGTCAAAATTGCAATACTGCGACAGTCGGCGCAGTCGTGATATGAAGGTGCTCATCATTTCGTCTTTGTCTTGACGTGCCTGATAAAACACATACCTCTTGTAGTCCACATTCCTCTTGTGCACAAACTTTCTGTTGAGTGCATCTCGCACTTTGTCATAGGTCCCTTTATCATCCGTCGGTAGTTCTTTGATCACCTTTCCAATCTCTTTGCCAACCAGATTGCGGAGTGCAATTAACTTGTCTCTGTCGCCTGTGACTTTCGACCCTTCCAGGTAGTCCTCAAAGTCCTCCAACCACTCCTGCCATCGAGGGCCCATGCTTCCACCAGCCACCAGAGTCAGTGGTTCCGGGGGTCGCAGATGTGAGACTATGGGCGTGACAGGGGCCGTCACCGCTGCACCACCTCCATTTCGGTGCGGTGAGTTTGACATGGCTAACCTGGCTGACTAACACACTTATTGTCAGGTTCTACACTTGCTAGTGCCTGCTGTTGCAGTGACCAATGGTTGTTTGTGCACTTATCAATGTTTGTTTTGTAGCCGTCAACGCTTGATTTGTAATGTTCAATGCTTGTTTGCTTCTTGTTTTTCAAATGCTTGTTTGCAATTGTCAATGCTTGTTTTGCAATTTTCAAAGCTTGCTTTGCAATTTTCAATGCTTGTTTTGCAATTTTCAATGCTTGTTTTGCAATTTCCAATGCTTGTTTCTTTCAGCCGGGTGCTGCCTGACTTCAAAATGGCCGCTCAGGTTTTGCACATAGGGTGTCCCACTGGTCACCTGACTCTAAGATGGCCGCCGTACATGAAATCTCGATCCACACGAGATGTGCTTTCATTCAGGGCATGCTCTCTCTCCAGGACTCACCGGCAGCCGATTTCTGTACGCGATCTCACTTTTCGGTGTCCCTGCACTCCCAAACCTTCAGTATCTCCAGGTAGGTGCAGGGAAATGTTCTCAGCGTCATTGGATGCTGGACCGGCTGTCTCTCACGCATCGGGGGTGAGCCGTCTCTACCACGTGTCCTGGCGTTCTTCGTCTGGACGCTTTCACATGCCTTGGGCAGCACCTTAAGCGCTCTTCGACCACTGGGGCAGTAGGCAGACTCGGGGTATGCACCCGACTTCTCCTCGTGGGTCGCGTGCCAGTTTGCACGCATCGAGGGTGACTCGCGGGTTTGGCGCGAAACAGCGCACCGCTCCAAACGCCCCAGCGCCGCTTCCTCCCTCAGGGCTCTACGCGATTGCGAGATCGTGGAGCACAGGCAATTGCCGCTGGCCTCTTGTTTTGGGCGGCGGACCTACTTCAGCCACACGTGGCTCACCAGCGTTTCTTTTTCCTTCCTGCTGCCGGGACAGGGATGCTTCTCCTTGGGTCCTGTGGGTGGCTGACTGCACCATCCCACCCTCGTCGCCAGTTGTCGTGTCTTCAGATCAATAACGACAAACACTAATGGTGTGTGTTCAGGAGATTTATTTCTTACTTGTTACCAGTTCCCTGTCCCTACTCTAACTGCCCCTTTCCTGTCTCTGCCCCTCCTCTTCCTCCAACCCTGTGACTCCTCCCATCCCAACTACTAGACCGTGCACATCATTACACCTGTGAGTTGGCCAGCTGTCTCTTTATATGCTGAACACACTCAGATTACTGCTGCAGTTCTTGCCGCCAGCACCAAGACGCCCTGTTGGGCAATCGTTTGCACTTTACAACTGTTATCTTATCTTATTACCTTGGAAAAATAGGCCAAACACGTAGCTGCTGCATTAGTTAAGTAGACCTAAAGACAATGACTAACATTAAATAATAAAAAAACTCAGATATTCAATTTTTAAGACATCTTTCCTTTAATCTACATGAAAGATAATGCGATTGTTCTGGGGTGGTGAAACGGCATATATATTTTATAATTCTATTTACTTAGTAGCTTGTTCTGGTACCTTTATCTAAGGATAGTTTAATAGGAAGCAGGAAAAAAATGGACTGTCAAGGGTGAACCATCAGTTTTGCGCTAATTGGGTAAACACTTCGAGACTATCATCCATTTTATACAAAATTATATAATATTCTACATATAACAGACTGGAGCATAACAGGGACTGTTCCGTATCCATACGCAGCTGATACAACCAATACCGCCCGTATGGATTTTTGTTCCTGATGTGGACTCCAATTTTCGGGGGGAAGCGTTTTGTTCGCTGGCTGTAGGCCATGTGTAACCGGTCACAACTATGCTACAGTGACTGGGAACATTCTAGCAAAGATAGATTAGAATAAAGGTATGGGCATTAGTATGATTTAGCTGATTTACAGCTTAAAGATGTAGTTTATAACTGCCGCATGGGAATGGCTTGAATATGACCATCACATTGGTTTCTGACAGATAATTGACATTTGATATGATTTGTCTCATAACTATCATTTTTAGGAATACATGCCCATATGTGTTTTGAAGACAGAGTGCACCTTTGACTTGATTTACCAACATGTGGATACCCATGAGTCCAGGCGGTTAGATCCGGTCACAATATGGCCGCCCATCAGGCTTATCTGGGTGGGATCTTCCCCTTAACCTACTTTCAATAAAGGATGGGAAGCAGCAAGAACGCCACCGTGACTTGCTTAATTGTTTTGTAATGCTCAATGATAGATTGTGACATTGCTTTTGGAAACATTACAAGACAGTAATGGATAGCTGTTATATATTTTATGTAGCATTACATTGACACTTCAAAGCTCCAGCTGGGGAAGAGTTTTTGCTTCATGCTCTCGGTTCTGAAGCATCCAGTTTGTGTACTCTTTTCTTATGCACAAGAGCCTGGCTGTTGTAGTGATACTGTGAACAGGACACAAAATAATAAACAGCCTAAGCGGCGATAAGGCCCTTGGTAATATGCCCCAGAGTCTGTGAAAGGAGCAACACTGGAGAAATTGACCAGAGGGTACGAAAAGAAGGAACCACAGATGGGCAAAAGGGGAAGCAACACACCTTTGAATGGTCAATTTACTAGACAAAACCCACAAATGGTATCTGTCTGACAACATGCAAGTGGGTAGTGTGGTATGGATATTTTATAATATATCTTGTGTTTGCATACATACGTTCATTTACACATTTGGCCTCACCCATATCACAATTTCTATCATGATTTATGCATGTGGAATCTTGATTCCACTTGTCTTGTGACATCTTCCCATACTATACCGAAACAATGCATGGTTTTTGACTGACATATGTGTTCAATGTTTTCCCTTCATATTTCGTGCCTTAGGATCTGATCATGGTGATAAATGGATACATGTGACCGTGATCATTTGCTTGACATATATAGTGGGGTTCCACTGCAGATGTACTATTGTTGTGAGATAATCATTTGCTGCCTGTGTAAGTATTTTGCTCTAAGATGTGTATAAATACATGTTGCACATTCATTTACTGGTACTTGTATTGTCCCCAATCATGGCTGTATCTGGCCCTTCTACTCCTTCAACCTCTTCCGGTTCTATTACTGCTGCAACTTGCTCCTCCATTGTTTTTACTGGGATGCAAATGTCCAGAACCCCCACCTGTTGCTATTGCGCTAAGACGGTTGTGTGCCATTTTCTCTTTTGTGTGCCTCCTGCATTCATGCCACTTTTTTTTACCTCATCAACAATTTGCACTGTTGAGGCCACTGCATTGCTTTTATTTTGTATTGCCCTCCATAATGCTGTTTTTGTAGCTTGAGTTAAATTGGAAGTGACAAAAAGTTGGTGCTGTTGTTTTGTCCCCTCTGCTATTAGGATCTCTACCTCTTCTGATGTGAATTTTAATTTCCTTTTCCTGCCTTCCTTTGAGGATTCTTGTGATGATCGTGCTGCTGTTTCCGACATGTCTTCAACGTTTTTTTAGATCTTCTTGGCTTTGTCCTCTCTGTTGTATTTTGCCTTGCGTGCTCTGCTTCGCGGTGTGCATTTTCACATTTGCATTGCTCAAATTTTTTTTCATAGCATGTGAGAAGTTGGCCTGATATGTGATGTCCACTATTCTAGTGGGCACCCTGTATCAGTCCAAACAACCCTTATGGTGATGGTTGTAAAGTCAACCTTATAGACCAGCTATCCTAGTGGTAACATGGACAAAGCAGTCTTAGGCTAAACTCAAGAGGGCATGTGAAGCCAGCTGTTTTACCATATGTTTTACCCCTTTAATATCAAATGAAAGGACACCACACAGGTTATATATAAAAATATATATGTATTTATTACTAACACAACCCTCTGAACTCTTTATGAGGTCAGATGCACAAGCACATAACAAGATACTCAATCATCATACAATAAGTTGCACAAAATACAGTAGGGCCCTAGGGGCATGTAAAACCATATACTAAAATAGTGGTATAAGGACCACATCATGAACAAAGGATAGGCATTGGGCCTAGGGAATCGCTGGGTCTACGCTGTACTACCTAAGGATAGGAAGCAGGAGACCCACGGGAGGCGCGTGCAGTGTCTTAACACACACGCGAGTTACCATAGAGTTATAATGGGAACAAAAGAAATGGAAACTAGTTCTTTTAGGGCACTTCCGGATGGACTAGGAGAAAGCTACTGAAAACTAGGACAATAGGATAGTCAATACCCACAGGGGCACCAGAGTACTCGCGTTACCTCACCCACAGGAAGCGGGTGCATAGGTATCAAAGTGTGTCGGGTTTCGTCGCTGAATCCTGTGGAGCCTTGGAGAAAGATGCTGCAGACGACCAGGAGATAAGTGTCCAGGTGGATCCAAGGGCGGATCGAGGATGAAGAGTGCTTGAAAGCAGAGGGGACAGAGTCTGGGCCACTAGCCAGTGACCAAGAAGGAACCAGGAAGGAACCAGGCAATGTCGCGAAGCAATCAGGTGATGTCGTGAAGCTTGACTCTGCAGCCACGTGGACCAGGAGGCATCAGCGATGACCAGGAGCTGGATACGGACTGTCCCACGGAGGATCTCGCTGTTGGCGGCATCGGCTTCTGGATTGGAGTCAACAGGCCTTGGCAAATGCAACCCACGCAGGAATCAAATATTCGCTTCGGGATAGACCAAAAAGGTCTATGGGGCTTCTCCTTTTCAGGGAAGTAGGGAGCAACCTGGAGCAACCAGGCAGGCAGTTTAGATTCAAAGGTTCGTCGTCACAGAGGCCACTAGCCAACGGGCAAGTAACCGGACAGACGCGTCGAGCAGGAAAATGCAGAAGGGCCCCACGCAGAACTCATGGAGTGTGGAGGGCTGATCTTCGATGCAGATGATGCTCGGGGCTAGGGCTTCTCAATCCCCAATGCACAACTTCGAGAGTGCCTCAGAAGCTGCACAAGTAGCAAGGAGCAGGTTTTTCAAGATGGCCGGTCCCATGTCTCTCGTCGCCTCCACGGGTCTCACCTTTGCATGGACTGTGGATCGGAGACAGAAACGTCTAGAAGTCTGGCTTTTGTCGGACTCTGTGCTCAGGCTCTGGCGGGAGCGTCTACAAAGTAAACCGCAGATTGCTGGATGGTGCCTGTAGGTACAGAGTGGTCACTCCTTGACCACAAGGGAGATTCTTCCATCTTCTAGTTGCAGTAGAATATCGAAGGTCCAGAGTTTCGTTACAAGTTTCAGTTCAGGATAAATCTAAAGTCTCTTGACTCAGCTCCTACCTATATACTAATCTGGGGGGCTGGATTACCTGCTAGGTACCTCCTATGGGTGGGACCAGGAAAGGGGGTTGTTACACCCCTTTCCCTTTGTCCAGTTTCGAACCAGAGCTGGGGCTGGAGTGCCCCAGCAACTGGTTTGAACCGGGCTATGCATGGAACCCCTTGTGTGCCCCAGGCAGTGTCTCATTTCATTTAGTCTTCCCTGCCCCAATACACTATGGCCTGTATGGGGTGGTGCTAGCACCTCCCAAGACAGGACACCTATTGTCCAAGCCTCCCTTGCTGGAAGGACTCCCAGGAGCAGGAGGTCAGACTTGTGTCTGTGGCAGCAGCATCCATTTTGTGATGCTGAGGCTCTGGTTAACTTTAACCGGGATTAACGGGAACAACACGTCTTCTCCCTCTTGAAGGGTGGAATGCTACCCCCGTCACCAGAACTGGCGAGGGGGTAGTATTCCAAAGCAGAGGATTATAATGCACTTAAGAGTATATGGTATGGCTATATCATAGAACAGCTACAAGGACATGGTTCCGAAAGCTGCAGACAGGCTCAGCTCATGCTAGAGCCTCATCTCACATAAAAACAAGCACTCTGCCTTCAGGATTGTTAAGGCCTGCCATAGGAGTGACTTATAGGTATATATGTGTCTATATATAATGGTAGGTATACGAATACTATACCTAAGCAAGGGGTGATTGCACAACCTTGCCCCAGCTGAGTGATTTATTTATTTATTTATTTTAGGAAATTTGTTAAGCGCACAAATACCCGTGGGTGTCTCGGCGCTGTGGGTCCACTATGTTGTCCATGAAATGATCACTATTGAAAAAGCCACGTTTTAATCTGTTTGCGAAAAGAGAGAAGAGAGGTGCAGGTTTTAATTTGGCACGGAAGGCTATTCCAAAGTTTGGTGGCAGTCACTATAAAGGACCTGTCACCCCATGAAACTTTCTTTGTCCTTGGGACCTGTACAAGACATGCAGTGGATGAACGGAGGGATCTTACCGGGGTATAAGGGCAAAAAGCATCCTTTAGAAAAACAGGTCCCAAAGAATGAATTGCTTTATAGGCAATACAAAGTGCCTTAAATTGAGTTATTTTCCTTACTGGCAACCAGTGAAGCTGTTTAATAGTGCTGGAAATAGGTGCAAACTTAGGGGTCCCAGTAATCAATCTGGCCGCAGCATTTTGCACCGACTGTAGTTTTTTTAGGACTCCTTCCTGAGCATTCACAAAGAGCCCATTGCAGTAATCAATGTGAGATATCACTAATGCACTGACCAATGTCCTGGCCATACTCATGGGAAGGTAAGGAAGGAGTTTTTGGATCATTCTCATAGTATAGAATGAGGATGACACCACAGCATTAGCGTGGTGCATAAGGGAAAGTTTATTGTCCAGTACGACCCCCAGATTTTTTGCCTTGGCCACCGGGGACAGAGGTGGTCCAAGAGCAGCAGGCCACCAAGTAGGTGACCAGGCTGGGGAGAGATTACCAAACACCATAACCTCCGTTTTATCGGAGTTAAGTTTAAGGGAATTTGTGGACATCCAGTCACTTATTGCAAGCATTCCTAAATTAAAATTGGAGGCCACTTTGTCTCCGTTTTTATTAATAGCCAACACAATCTGAGTGTCGTCAGCATAGATGTCACTGCCAGGTGATGGGATTTGATGACCCTCGCTAAGTCCGACACATAGATGTTAAATAGTGTCGGACTTAGCGAGGATCCCTGGGGGACACCACAGGGGAGAGTAAAAGATGGTGAACTGAAATTGCCAAAAGTGACGGATTGCACTCGATCAGCAAGAGAAGAGGAAATAAGATCCCTAGTACCATGTGTAATCCCCACCGCTGAGACACGGTCGATCAAGATGGAATGATCGACCGTGTCGAACGCGGCGGACAGGTCCAACAAAATAAGCACTGCTGATCCTCCCCCGTCGAGTGTCATCCTGATTTCATCTGTAGCTTTAATAAGCGCAGTTTCCGTCCCATGACCCTTTCGAAATCCAAATTGCGAATCATCCAAACAATTATTGTGATTGATATAATCCGAAATTTGGATATTCATGATCTTTTCAACAATTTTGGCAGGAAGAGGTAGGCAGGCTATTGGTCTATAGTTGGCAACTTTAGAGGGGTCTAAAGAACTCTTCTTAATGAGAGGTTTAATAATCGCTTTCTTCCAGATGGAAGGGAAGATGTTTGAAGAGAACATGACATCAAATATCTCAGTGAGTTTGGGACCTATAATGTCAGGGAACATCTTGAGAATGGAAGGGGGACATGGATCTTCCGGCGAGCCAGAATTGGTGGTGCATAATAAATGTGATACCAGTTCTGACGGGACCTGAGTAAAATTCTGGAAGGAAGGCTGTAAGGTCGAATCAGGCGAGATAACGCCTGACCAAGCCAAATCCTTGCGGTCCTTAGGAGTGGAAAGTGAGTGTCCAGTACTGATTGTGTGTGCCTTGAATTGGGTATAAATGTCAGTCACTTTACTTTGAAAATGGTCCGCCAAAGAGTCACAAAGTTCCTGTGTAGCTATGATGGGGATAGAAGTAGCTTGGCCAGAGAGACGCGTGACTACCTGAAAGAGTTGTTTCACAGAATCGTGCGCAAGATCGATTTGGGCACTATAAAATTTACTTTTTTCCATGACGATGAGTTGTTTATATTTAGACATCATAATTTTGTAGCATGATTTTTGGTCTGGATCGTAGTCTCGTCTCCATCTACGTTCCTGACGTCTACATTTTTGCTTTTCCTGTCTAAGTATATCATTATACCAGGGTGCGGACTTAGAAGCCCTATTGATAGATTGTTTCTTTACAGGAACCGTCACATTAACTGTGTTCTGAATCCAGTTCGTATAGTTAATAGCTCCTAACTCAGGATCAGTCACAGTAGATGGCAGCGAGGTCAGTAGTAATGATTGAGAAGCAAGAGTATCAATGCTTTTCCAAGCTCTAAAATAATTGACGGATGAAGAGTTATTAATTGGAGAAGGAGTATCTTTTAATAAAAAAATCAAAAAGAACCGCAGAATGGTCAGTCCACGTCAAGGGGAGAACATCTCCTATCATAAGTGATATATGGCTGGAAAAAAGACCATCCAAAAGGTGGCCCGCTATATGGGTGGACCTGAGACTAATTGTGGGAGTGCTATTACTTCTAATTCCGATAGGAGAGCTACAGTGTCGGGATTGTCCAGGTCCTCTAGGTGAAAGTTAAGATCACCCAGTATAGTTTACTGGTCTTCACCTGCTAATGGCTCAAGTTAAGCTTCCAGGTTAGTAAGAAAGGCACCCCGAGGTCCTGGGGGGCGATAGATAAGAGTGCCTTTGAAAGGGGTAACGTGGGGAGTGGCGATTGTAAAAGTAATTGCTTCACAAGTGGTGGTAGGGACAGCTTCCATTTGTACTATTAGGTTATTACGATATATAATGGCTAGGCCACCTCCCTTTTTCGGGGGTGGTCTGTCAATTCTGATGTTCGTGAATCCCTCAGGGGTGGCAATGACAAAATCAGGTCCACAAGAGAGATCACCCCAAGTTTCGGTTAGAAAGATAAAATCAAGATTGTGATCCTCAATAAAGCTTAGTATTTCATATTTGTGCTTGGGCAGAGAACGTGCGTTTATTAATGCCACCATAAAAGGTTTAGGCGGTGATCCCTTACTGCAAGATGTATCTGTCAGTAAGCGACGGTAGGTATTAGTCACATAGGAAGAGTTAGGGCAGACGTAAGGGAGGGAGTATGGCTGCTTGGCTAGTTCGATGCGAGGGCAAAAGTGAAGCAATGTGTTTAGTGAGTGAAGTTGCTTTGAGTCATAGGTCAAAGTCACCTCTGGGCTATTTTCCATGACACTGGCAGGGGGGGTTGCCCTAGGCACGGTCCAGGCACGGTCCAGGCGCGGACGGGCGCAGACGGGTTTGCCTTTGGCGCGCAATCGGCACGCCCGCTGCGCACGTCCGCTGCGCGTTGTAGGAGACATGATGGTTAAATAGCGAAGGGGCGGCCGACTAGCCTGCTAACCTTCGTGGTGGTGCAGGTTCAGACCGGAAGTGTAAAACTTGCCGGCGAGTGTCTGATCGAAGCTTCCCTCCACTCAAACGGAATCACAGTAGTGGACCGGGGAAGTGGAGGAATTGAGTGCACAAAGAATAGAATTACAATGCGGCGCAAATAATAACAATTTTCAGAATTTTAAAATACAGCTTATTAAATCAAGCGTTTTAAATTAAAAGGCAGAAGCCCTTTCCCACTCCTGCGTGAGTCAGTTTATATCCAGAATAGCGTTCTTCAGAACGCGAGGCGGAAATCAGCTGGTTAAATAGCGAAGGGGCGGCCGACTAGCCTGCTAACCTTCGTGGTGGTGCAGCTTCAGACCGGAAGTGTGAAACTTGCCGGCGAGTGTCTGATCGAAGCTTCCCTCCACTCAAACTGAATCACAGTGGTGGACCGGGGAAGTCGAGAAAGTGAGTGCACAAAGAATAGAATTACAATGCGGAGCAAATAATAACAATTTTCAGAATTTTAAAATACAGCTTATTAAATCAAGCGTTTTAAATTAAAAGGCAGAAGCCCTTTCCCACTCCTGCGTGAGTCAGTTTATATCCAGAATAGCGTTCTTCAGAACGCGAGGCGGAAATCAGCTGGTTAAATAGCGAAGGGGCGGCGACTAGCCTGCTAACCTTCGTGGTGGAGCAGCTTCTGACCGGAAGTGTGAAACTTACCGGCGAGTGTCTGATCGTAGCTTCCCTCCACTCAAACTGAATCACAGTGGTGGACCGGGGAAGTCGAGGAAGTGAGTGCACAAAGAATAGAATTACAATGCGGCGCAAATAATAACAAATTTCAGAATTTTAAAATACAGCTTATTAAATCAAGCGTTTTAAATTAAAAGGCAGAAGCCCTTTCCCACTCCTGCGTGGGTCAATTTATTTCCAGAATAGCGTTCTTCAGAACGCGAGGCGGAAATCAGCTGGTTAAATAGCGAAGGGGCGGCCGACTAGCCTGCTAACCTTCGTGGTGGTGCAGCTTCAGACCGGAAGTGTGAAACTTGCCGGCGAGTGTCTGATCGAAGCTTCCCTCCACTCAAACTGAATCACAGTGGTGGACCGGGGAAGTCGAGGAAGTGAGTGCACAAAGAATAGAATTAGAATGCGGCACAAATAATAACAATTTTCAGAATTTTAAAATACAGCTTATTAAATCAAGCTTTTTAAATTAAAAGGCAGAAGCCCTTTCCCACTCCTGCGTGAGTCAGTTTATATCTAGAATAGCGTTCTTCAGCGGTTGTGTCAGTTTGGATGGCCAGACAGGGGTGGCATAATACATGCTGCAGCCCCTGATGGGCCTTGGGTGCACCTATGCCCTGGGTACCTATGGTACACTATACAGGGACTCACAAGGGTGACCCAACATCCAATTAGGGATGTACCTAAAGTACATGGGGTCCATTTTACAGTGAGAGCAGATAGCCTGGGGCCCTGATTAGCAGGATCCCAGGCCAACTACGTTGAAAACCAGCTAAACACTAGGCAAAAAATGTGGGGTAACCATAGTCAGGTATCCACCTTCCTACATAGCATACGGAAACTGCAACGTTTTGCTTCAGTTGCGATGCTAATTTTTGTGCCGGCGTGCCTTCGCGAGCATCCGAGTTGTAAATTTGGCGCAACCTTTACGTGGAACACTGGTGCTGATGGGGCACAATTTTTTTATACGCAAAACATCGCCAGTTGAAACTTTCGTAAATCTAGCCAGAAGTGTACTTAGGTGGTGGTCATAGTACGATCACGGATATTGTCATGCTATATTTGCAGCACATACAGATCTGACATCTAAGTTTTTTTTTTAAAACAAACTTTATTGATTACCATAAAGCATCCAGTGAATGCAAAACATTTCAATGAGGCATATTTAATAACTGTACAGCTAGCATATGCTAGTAAGAGTGTTGCAGTGTGTGCTCGCATACACACCAGGAGAAAGAAAAAGTTTGCATGATGCAATTGCAATTAAGATGCATGAATTTAAAGAGGTTATCAACATAACTACTAACTGTTTCCCAATACCCCTCCCTCCCCCCACCCACATTCTGGCCCGCCTGGTCAATTTGTTTGGGATGTTAATTGCGTTCTTGGGTATTACTTTCCACTCCATATTTCAGTGTTTCGTTGTGGGGGTATATGTGTCTACTTTTCATCCGCCAGACACTCTGCCCACTGTAGCGCAGGGTGTCAGTTACTGTGGGGTTGGAGTAACGTGGTGCGGAAAGAGGTCCATCGCCTTAAATCCCTCCAGTGCGACATCCCACTCAATAGAAATCGAATGTTTGTGCACCCCTTGAGCTTCTTTTCGCATGATTGCCGCACTCTATGCGCCATTCCAGCGCACTACCTCGTCATACCATGTGGACATCGCAGGGGGTTTCGCAGACTTCCACCTCATCATATTAGCTCGGATAGCTAGTATAAAGGCATGGTATAGGAAGCGAAGCTGAACCTACTGGGTGCCTGTGTGTTTGTAGAGTCCTGGCAAGCATTTGGTTATATTGTTTTGTCGTGTATTTCTATAGGTTCTGAATCGATCCCCCTATTCCTGACCCTATTCTGGTTAAACTTACTAGCTAGTTAACTAACAGTCAGCCCATGAGGCAAGAAATCCCCCATGATGCAGATACCGTTATCTGACGCAGTCACACTACGGCACAGGAACGTGTTATCTGATTAGGTCATAACGCTTGAGATCTAATTAGACAGCGATATTCCTCCAGCCCCTGATAAGGCATACGACGTTCTCATAACAAATCAAACCTATGACAACCTGGATAATCCGTGCGGCCATTGTTTTGATTTCACAGAGAACTTTAGTAAAGAATGTGCTAACGAGCAAGTCGTATGACATCTTTATTGACGTACCTATGTCCATCCTTACGTCAATCCCGGCACCTTTAAGGTATAAATATTGCCGACCTTGCCCTATGCAAAACACACGCGTGGTGACAAGACGGAGCAGCCATACTTGCCGAAGCAGAGAGCCGAAGCAGACCCCGCAGGCAGCAGCCCCGCCTTCCTGACGCGCTGAGAGACGCGCTGCTATCTCAAGCCGAGAGACCCAGCACCGGCGCTTCTGGGCAGCCCTCGCAGGCAGCCTGGAATATCGAGAGCAGAGAAAGAGATACCATTCCTCATTCATCCTAAATTCCAGGTACAGAACTGAATAACCCCTCACAGAGAATTCTTTAGTTATTCACTTGGCAAAAACAAACTTAACTTAAACTGTAACTTTCTATTCCCGCCCACGTATTAGACTTAGGTCAGGTACACGGGGTAGGCGTATTTAGAAACACCAGTTGAGTACGTTTAGTCAAATGTATATGTGTATGTAAATATATTTTAATCATTTTAAACATCATATGGCTCAGAAACCATATCAATGTTTTTACAGTATTATTTTATACTATTGCTTCTAATGTATGCACTTTACTTAACTATAAGTATCGCAATAATATCGATCCATTTCTCTTGTACGAGAAAAGAGACTGATCAATAAATAACATCTTTTATTGAACACGCCCGTCTCTTCCTTTTCTCTACATTCTGATGAGACTAAGAATGCACGTACTGACTGAGTAAAATAATTGCCTTGTGCTCACACGACTCTTGAGATTGACTCTTGATTAGGGGAGAGCAAAGTTGTCATGTTCTATGGTTGTCAGAAACTAAATCCCTTCTTGTCTAATCAGGGAAGTTAATCCTTCCTTGAACATTCGAGAAAGGTTCTAGCGAACTCTGAGCTTAGCTGGCAAACCCAAAAATTAAGTCTAGTATCGACAGTAGTAGACCTAGTTAACGTCTGGCCTAGGCCTTTACTGCTGTAGGTACTATTCCAATGCGCAGAGCCTATTGGGAAAATAGGAGCTACACTACATGGCGCCCAACGCGTTTGGAAAGGGCGATAAAACTAACGTAAGACATTTAGAGTAACTCAGTCGTGCTTTCTCACTCAGACCCCTTTTTCCAAATACTCCAAAGACGTCTGGAGTGGGTGAAAGGTTATTATATCCTCCAAAACCTCGCAGGAGGGAACTCCTATGTATGGTTTTTGGTCTAGTCAACGTTGAAGGATAAAACAGTTCCAGAATATTGTGCATCTAATCTCTGTTTCCATAAGAAACCTGATCTGCAAATAAAAATAATACCATCCTGTCAGTAAAATGGGAGACAGTGATGGAGAAAGAGAGGCAATTAGATTAGCTACTGAAATAGCAGATGCTGATGCTACCATGCAAGCAGCAGACGCGGATATAATACTCATTCCGGTCATTAAAAGGAGATCTATAACCTTAAAACTTATAGAAAATGGACTGACACCTAGAGGTGGCACAGTCATATTCGTAATCGAGGCACACGAATATCGGCAGACAGAGGTATACTATACATGGATACATTTTCCAGCAGCAAATGCTGTAACAAAGTACTTCCACTATTACAAAGTAGAGGAACCTCCTAATGAGTACACTCCTTTCGAGGAGGTGGAAGTACCACTCAAATTCCAAGAGCATTTGCTCTTATTTGATGGCGCCCTAAAACATAATAATCACATTACAAGGCTCGGTCCTTTAGGAAGACCAGGAGCAACGTGGCCGGTCTTAGCCGGATACACACCATATCCAGACATCGAAAGAATGCCTGCAGCAGAGCTGTTAATACAGCTAAAACAACTACTAAAAATTCACAGACAATTAGTTCAGTATGTAATGCGGACTTCAACAATTCAGCCAGCGATTAAACTTCCACAGCTGACCCCTCACCAGGGGAACACAAATAAAATTACACCACAGAACATCCAATCCTGCCTAGGTAAAGTTCCAGCTAAACGGGAACAGATACCATTCTGGTTGGCACAGAAAATTACCCAAATAGAGGCGGTGTTTCCTGACACCACCCTGCTGGAAAAACACAGAATTCTGACTATATGTCTCCCAATGGGAATCGCACCACACATTGAGGACTGTGACACTTGGGGTACAGTCTTTGCTTCCATCTACACAAAAACGCACGGTGTTCCATCCATTTCGGTAATACCAGATGTGCTAAAACAAATTCAAGATGAATACGGTCCAGAACCTGCTTTAACTCTTGGTATGAAATTACTAAAAGACTTCAAGCAGGTCTCGGCTATATTACTAGCCAATATAAAGGGTGAAGCAGCAAACGTGGCGATCCGCCAGAGGTTAAAAGAGACAGATATAGCAGACCAACCAGCTGAAATTGCCAGAATCATAGAAAAATCCTATGAAGAACTAGGCAGAGATAGTCTAGGTGGAATACCAGTAAAACCGCAACTGACTACAAGTCCAGAAAAAATATTTTTTAATAATAATAATTCACCAAAAAAGAACTGGGATGGAAACAAACAATCCAATCCTAAAGAAAAGAAATTCCAGTCCAGAGGAAGGTCTCCTAGGCGAAGAGAGAAATCTCCAAACCCGAGACAAAGGTCACCCCAGAGTGAACCCTCTGGGAATAGATATAACCTTAGAAATAGGGATAATATTAAAAAACCTGATAGATATCAAGACATTGATACACGTCCCTCTCAATCTTTTCAGAATTCCTCGCAGAAATCGGAAAGAAGAGGACGATCAGAAGAGCACGCCAAGTCCAAAGACAAGGAACCTGCTCAACTGAAAAAGAAATCACAATTTCCAAAAAAGAAGGTAGCCAGTATCAAGGTAGTTAACAATGCCGAGAATACTGAGGACACAACTGAAAAACGGAGAATGGGCTCAGACAATGCTAGACAGCGCAGCAGAGGTGAGCATAGCTCGCAAAGTCCTTATGGATCATCTGGAGACAGTGGACACGAATGAATACCTTCAAGTGGAAACTGCAGATACCAGAGTTAGCAAGCCCCACAAAATATACGAGATAACATTACGTATAGAGGGAGATAAGACTAGGAAAATAAGGGGACTATTTTGGGATAACCTATCCAAAGGCTATGACATCCTTCTAGCTGAAAAAGACTGGCCACCAGAGTTTGTCAGGGAGTGCCCTCATGGCGAAGAAGTAATTATGCCTGCCTTCTCGAATCAAATACCGATTCATAAAAAATACACACTTGCTAGAAAGTGGGCAGTGGCCTTAGCACCTGCTTTATATAAAAATCATGTAGGATGGGATGAGGATTCTCCTCCTCACAAAATCCAGTTAAAATCACAACCTACTGCACAAAGGCAGTACCCAATTAAGCAAGAAGCTAAAAAAACAAGTAAATGAAATACTAGATCAGCTAGAATACCAGGGGGTGATTGAAACTTGCACCTCACAAATGAACAATCCTTTGTTTCCGGTCTCCAAACCAGACAATTCGTACCGTCTAGTTTTGGATTACCGACACCTTAACACATGTTGCAAAACTTTTGCAGTGCAAAACTCACACAGTGCTGCACTAATGAATAACATAGTGCGCAAAAAATACAAAACAACCTTGGACATCTCCAACGGATTCTTTTGTCAAAACATAGCACCAGAGAGCAGATATTTAACTGCATTCTCAGTAAATGGCACTCAAAAACAATTCTGTCGGTTAGCCCAGGGGTACAAAAACAGCCCGGGGGTATTCTCAGCGAGAGTAACAGAATTACTACAACTATATGATGATGAAGCATTATCTTATGTCGATGACATTTACTTAACAGATGATGACTTGGAGACTCACTTGAAAAGAGTGAACACCATAATACTTGGTTTCGCTGCAGAGGGTTACAAATTCAACTTCAAAAAGTCCAGAATTGCCCATCTGACGGTCCTATTCTTAGGATATGAGTTATCAAGTGAAGGCAAAAGCCTGGCAGACAATTTCCTAGAGAAATGTGCCGTAATCCAAGCTCCTAAAACACTAAAAAACCTACAGTCAATTCTAGGCTTCCTAAATTTCGGAAGAACATATATTGCAAATTACGCAGAAAGGGTCAAACCCCTTTATGATCTAATTAAACCAGACTTTAAAAGATCCAGTTGGACTCAAGCACACACAGAAATTTTGAGATCCTTACAAACAGACATGCTAATTAAAACAAAATTAGAAACCCGTGATAATACACGCAACCTTGTGATCCGAGTCATCCCAGGGAGATGCGGATTCACATACCTGACTTCTAATGAAGGAGATAAGGTACCAATTGCATTCAAATCACATTTGTACACAAAAGCTGAACAGAGATTCAACAACAAAGGAAAAATTGTTCAAGCAGTTCAAACCGCAATAGCTAGAGAAAAAGACATAGCTGACGGTAGACATATCACAGTCAGAACAGCAGAATCAGCCTTTGAGGCATTAACAACACCGTGTAATTTACCAACAACAACATTGGATCCAGAATGGTTACAATGGGTAAATTCAATCACAACGGACAAAATATATTACTTCTTTGATCCAGAACTAGAAGAATTAAAAAATCTAAAATATGAAAAAACGTATCCTCTGCCAATCGACATTCTGCCTCTACGACACTACGCCTGTGTAATCTATACAGACGGACATGCTCAACCCTCCGTTTGGGGAGAACATGCATACAATCCCACATGTGAGATTACAAAAGAAGTGTGGCACGGAGGTAAACTAAGACCTCTATTAACAAAATCACACTCAGTAGAAACTAATTCAGAACTACAAACTGAAATATTAGCTTTGAAAATGGCGCTAGATAATGCGGATCGCGAATTCCCGACACTTATAGTGTCAGATTCATATTTCTGCGTCAAAGCATATAACAAGGATTTGCAGACCTGGATTCAGAACGATTACAAAGATGACACGGATGCACCAATAAAGCAGAGACTGCTCTGGGAACAGGTAGCTCTTTTGAAAAAAGAACTACCAAAGACTCACGTGACACACTCACTGAGTCACCAGCGTGATGGCGTTCACGTTGTAGGGAATTCATTGGCTGAAACAGCCGCAGCGGCAGCCAGTAAACCGGCTCCCGTAGATCGGAAAAAGCGTACATTAAAATACATTGACGGCGAAACATTGCTGGCAGTAAAAACGTCATCAAAAGGCGACTGCTCGGCGTTACCGATCAACTATCCACTCAATTACACATACATCATAGATGCAAACTCCATTCCTTTTGCTCGAATCCCTGGAGTGGGGGATAGAGTGATTCCAAACATGGACAGGAGAAACTTGTTAATTGCAGACGCACACATGGGCGAGGGTCTCAGACACCTTAAATTAAAAGATTCTCTGGAAGAATTACAATCACGGTACTGGTGGCCAGGCATGAGCCTGCACTACACCATGTTTGTAAAAAACTGCCCAAACTGCAACAGAGATCGCAGTGGGGAGAGAAGCAGTTTAATACCTCGTCGTATCAAGGCAGATAATATTACCAGTAAAAAGAATGGCTTGCGATTAACATATACAGGCTAGTTCCCACTTATAATGTAGATCCACAGCACTCGGCTGACGTCCGGACTGTTATACAAGATTTGCGAGTCTAAATGGCATATACGCTAAGAGCATGCTACGTTCGACCAATTTTTTCTTTTTCTCAGGCAATCCAGCCTGGGGGGGGGAAAGAATGGCCAAATGAGCACAGCCCAGCGGGAATCTTCTCACTTCCTTCCTGAGGGTATGGGATGGTGTAAAGAAAAAACCAAGACAGAAAGCAATCTATAATAGAAAGGATATTAGGTTCGGGAGCTGGGTGGGTCAAACATCTAATAAGTGTCCAACGTAGTCTAAATAACTTGCCAAGAAATTCTCTGAAGGGATTCAGTCCGTACGAATTATTATTCGGAACTAGGATGTTGATCTCTGACCTTGATAGTCAGACTTCAGTGGTAACAGAAAAAAGCTTTGATGTCAAAGACCGTTTGGCTATTTTGCAGGACTTAAACAAAACAAGAAAAGACCTGAGCAACATACAGTTGAAAGAACAGCCAACGACCACTGAAGATTCACCACCTGTCCCAGCAAGACCTGTCTGGATTCCAAAAGTCGGGGATCTAGTCAGGGAGAAGATCGCGGTAAAGAAGGAATTTGGGCCTTCTTACAGAAAAGCAGTTCCTGTATTGTCTGTCAACGGGACAAGATCAGTTGTACTACCGCCACTTGCTGGAAAAAAGGAGAACCGAGTTGTATCCATCGACCTGGTAAAACCACAACATGTGGCCGATAACAAACAGTAGGCCAAGTGGACTCCCAATAAGTAGCAGAACACCAAGGTTTGCTACCAGTACAGAGGTCCTAACAAAGAGGCTCATCACATTCGAAACGCCTACAGAAGAACAACAAGGACTATGCAACAATGCAATAGAACTAAGACCTCTGAAAACCCAAATAAAGACATTTAGCAGAGACACACCAATCTATACAGAAGTACCAAGTGAAAATGCAAGAAACAAAAATCCTGAACCAATTGGAACAATTGACAGAACTGCATCCGGTTACTTCATCAACTTCGATGATTCCTCCGACGGTTTCAGCGAACAAAAGACACAGCCATCATCAAAATCCTTTAAAGACAAAGCGAAGGAACTTTTGAAACAACTAAAAGAAACATATCTGATCTCTCCATGGATTGAATTTTGGGTGGGTTTTGGTGCATTTATCCTCATACTTTGGCTCATCATGGTATTTACCTTGGGACGCTTCATTGAGGGAAAATATGCTAAAATGGACACAGCAAGTCAGAACATCAACTTGGTCCTCAAACCACACACATCTTCACACGTCGAGAAACGAGAACTTTCTTCAGAACTTTCTTCAGCCAACTTCACAGCAATTCCAATACCTGGTGGGGTAGCCTGGGACAACACTGACTATGAAATTTATGGTCCGGTCGAGATCCTGAAATATCCACACCAAATTAAGATCTCTTTGAGTGACTTTGCAAAACCAAACTCATTTGCTGATGATTGGGACTTTGAAAGTATTAACAATATGATGTCTGACTTAGTAATGTCTGCTAAATTTACAAAACATGATTATTTGCAGGGTTCTACAAATTATGACAGCATGTACTGCTATAACCATTATGGTAACCATTTCGTGCATAAATCTGCACAACCTAGAAATGTTTTAAGTTATAATCAATGGGAACATTGTGCTACACCTCCAAAAGGGAGCTCTAGAACCGTTTATGACAAATATTCATATTTTTCAGGTTTTAACATAACTAATGCTGAAACATTTTATTACAAATTGTCAAACAAGACAGGGATGAAAACCATGATAACCAACACAAAATTGATATATTCAGATTCTTTCTTTGAAAAAATGAATACCTTTGGATTTGATTATTGGGACAAAAATGTTGATTTGAAAAGTGTTTGGGGTACAAAAGAATGGCAAGTACAGGGTTTAGAAGCTTTGTTTAGAGCCTGCATGATCCCAGAACAAATGATATTTTTAAATGACACCGTTCAACAAACCACCTGTCTTGGCCTAGCAAAAATCAAAGATTTAAATAACCTGTCTATTCCAAAGCCAACAATGTTTAGCAATAACTCTGATATAGACATAAACCATATACTTAACCAAAACAGAACACATCCTGATTGGAAACAATGGTTGATCTGGCCCACAGATACAAATAACTGTCAAGATAGATTCCTGAATAAAACACAGGGTTTCAAAATGAACAGGCCAGACCCTAGATTTCCCCAAAGACATCACCCAGGGATAATAACAACCTACAGTGTGGGCAAATTATGCCTTCAATGGCTACAAACCTCCACACTGCCTGAAATTAAGCAACACCTAACTTTACTTACTGATGGTGCTGACTTGCGTGATTTCATACTGGGACCACGCAAACAGCGTCATAAGCGTTTCATAGCAGCCTCTGTATATGCAGCATACAATGAGGCCTGGAAGGTTACTCAAATTGAGACAGCAGAAAGAATACGGGAAATTGACCGTATTAATTTGGAAAAATCACTTTCTGTAGTGGACAATGGGTTAATGACTCTGTCCTCCAGAATTTTTTCATTGGACAGCATTGTGTCTTCAGCAATCGATATATTATCGCAAGACTTACTGTTATTACAACATGGTCAGTCACAATTGCGTTCTATCGTACAGCTTGGCTGGACGTTACAAAATCTGCGTTCAGGCTACGTGCCTTGGCGTTTAATCAACACTACGTCACTATTCCAAATCTTTAACCTTACTGATAGACAAATCGGTATGGCGCAGAAGGGTGCTGATTATACAATCTTGAGCATTGAAAAACTAGAAAGATTACCAATGACAATGTCAGAACGACCGGTCAGTGAATGGATAATCCACGGAATCATAAATATTCCAATCTCAACCTTCAGGTTTCAATACTGCCAAAAATATATACAGGCTGGCATGTACGAGAAATTGGGAAAGGGGTACCTTAAAACAACTTGGAACCTGCCCTATTCACATGCATGTGTCAGTAACAAAGGACAGAAAGTGTTTCTTAGTGGCAACAATTGTGCTATGTCACTAAGCGGCACGCTTCTGTGTAACGGTATTAGTTTGCACGGAGCCTGTGAAGGGAATTCATACAACCTTTCATGTCACCAGCAAGGCGCACCTGCAACTGAAATAGAACCATTCTTTCAAAGACTCTATAATGGGAGTTACATTCTTATTGTAGACCGCAGATGCTGTAGTCTTATGCCCGGGACTCCTTATCTCGTCACTACGACGGCGAAGGTCAAGTGCTGTGGACGTTCTTTGTTCCCCAGCTCCTTTCCAGACAGGGAGGCAAGGGCATGGCCCGGTCTGAAAATTACTTCTATTCGAATAGACACTTTAAGCAGAATGAAAACAGTGCTTCTTCAGACGCCTACAAGGCTCACGTCATCTAAAGAAACGTATGATCTACAAGTCGCAAGGACGACTGCAGAGATACATACATTATTATCAACCAATTCCCCCGTACATTTCGCGGAAATCCTGAGCGAAATCTTAAATATTTCTGATACCACTGGGGTCTCAAAGGTATTTAAGACAGTATTTTCGATGGCATTAACACCATTCAAAGCCATACTGGGTATTTTTCCAGATTTCGTCCATTCGATTTTTGGCGGACTTCCCCTGATCCTAGGACTAATTGCAGGAATCCTATTCCTGGTCCTTATTTTTCGTTATGGCAACCCATGTCACAAAACAAAATCTCACGACAATGGAAGATACGATCCTAGCCATTGGATACCGGGACCGGATATCAAAAATCCTGGGACTCTCCCGGCTTAGAGACCTAAACATGACTTGGTTTCTATCATTTCGACCAATGTGGCAAAGGTGTGTTTTACCTGTACTAAGGTGTCTGCTATGCGGAGAAGAATGCGTGTTAGACACCTGTCTGACGCTACAATCGGATGCGCCGGTGGATGCAGATACACTGTTGGTTCCTACCAAGGTTCACGCACTGTGCTGCCCTCAAAGGCTGCCAATTCTGATGACGGCATTCCTGGAATCTTCACCACTGCGATTGAAGAGTAGTGAAGTTCAAGATGAAAGCAGCATCGAACAGGTACGACCTTCTGTCAGCAATGCAAATCAGAATGTCAATGGAGACAATCATGCGCACGAATGCATGGTTACCCCTATTTCCGACTTAGAGGAACTTTCCCATGAAGCTGTTGACAGTTTTTTCGAAAGCCTGAATGATATGATGTTCTCTCCGGAACAGAAATAGAGACTTTTGAGTAAACTCGCACACGGCGTTCCCTGAATTCGGCCTTCAACTTTAAAAATAAAGTCACATGAACAATTACAATCCAGTTCACGGACAGCAACTTTTTTCAGCAAACCCCTAAAATATTTTTCTATATATTTTTTCCCGGGACACTGATCTTCTGCTTAAAGTAAGAAACTATTCCTAGAGAACTAAGATTTCTATTTTTTTAGATACTTTATAGACTTTATATAGACTTTAGCTGCCCACTGGTATGTTCACAATATATTTTATGTGATGAAATGGTTTCGACTTTTTTTCTGTATAGCCATATTAAGAGCCATTTCATGTGTATTTCTCATATACCAACAAGCAATAATGCATAACAATGCGTGTTTACTTTTGCATTTAATTCATAGCTTAAGTGCATACAATATATATGACTGCAATTTTCCAGTATATTTGAAAATTTCAAAATGCATTTATGTATTTTGGGGTGGTAAGGTATACACTATACTCTATAGTATGTTGTACTATGTTATACTATGCATAGATTAGTAGATATGACCATAGTTAGCGTGGAGTGGGTGTCGTGTATTTCTATAGGTTCTGAATCGATCCCCCTATTCCTGACCCTATTCTGGTTAAACTTACTAGCTAGTTAACTAACAGTCAGCCCATGAGGCAAGAAATCCCCCATGATGCAGATACCGTTATCTGACGCAGTCACACTACGGCACAGGAACGTGTTATCTGATTAGGTCATAACGCTTGAGATCTAATTAGACAAGCGATATTCCTCCAGCCCCTGATAAGGCATACGACGTTCTCATAACAAATCAAACCTATGACAACCTGGATAATCCGTGCGGCCATTGTTTTGATTTCACAGAGAACTTTAGTAAAGAATGTGCTAACGAGCAAGTCGTATGACATCTTTATTGACGTACCTATGTCCATCCTTACGTCAATCCCGGCACCTTTAAGGTATAAATATTGCCGACCTTGCCCTATGCAAAACACACGCGTGGTGACAAGACGGAGCAGCCATACTTGCCGAAGCAGAGAGCCGAAGCAGACCCCGCAGGCAGCAGCCCCGCCTTCCTGACGCGCTGAGAGACGCGCTGCTATCTCAAGCCGAGAGACCCAGCACCGGCGCTTCTGGGCAGCCCTCGCAGGCAGCCTGGAATATCGAGAGCAGAGAAAGAGATACCATTCCTCATTCATCCTAAATTCCAGGTACAGAACTGAATAACCCCTCACAGAGAATTCTTTAGTTATTCACTTGGCAAAAACAAACTTAACTTAAACTGTAACTTTCTATTCCCGCCCACGTATTAGACTTAGGTCAGGTACACGGGGTAGGCGTATTTAGAAACACCAGTTGAGTACGTTTAGTCAAATGTATATGTGTATGTAAATATATTTTAATCATTTTAAACCTCATATGGCTCAGAAACCATATCAATGTTTTTACAGTATTATTTTATACTATTGCTTCTAATGTATGCACTTTACTTAACTATAAGTATCGCAATAATATCGATCCATTTCTCTTGTACGAGAAAAGAGACTGATCAATAAATAACATCTTTTATTGAACACGCCCGTCTCTTCCTTTTCTCTACATTCTGATGAGACTAAGAATGCACGTACTGACTGAGTAAAATAATTGCCTTGTGCTCACACGACTCTTGAGATTGACTCTTGATTAGGGGAGAGCAAAGTTGTCATGTTCTATGGTTGTCAGAAACTAAATCCCTTCTTGTCTAATCAGGGAAGTTAATCCTTCCTTGAACATTCGAGAAAGTTTCTAGCGAACTCTGAGCTTAGCTGGCAAACCCAAAAATTAAGTCTAGTATCGACAGTAGTAGACCTAGTTAACGTCTGGCCTAGGCCTTTACTGCTGTAGGTACTATTCCAATGCGCAGAGCCTATTGGGAAAATAGGAGCTACACTACAGTTTTAAATCTGCAAGTGAGTGACTTCCCTAACAGCACCACACACGCCCTCTCAGTAGTCCCTAAGGTGAGGGCAAGCCCATAGCATGTGTACAAAGCCCACCTCAGATTTACAGGAAAGGCGGCAGTGTTGGGTGTCTGGGAACATTCGGTGTAGTTGGCGTGGGGTTAGAAAGGATCTATGCAGAACTATGCATCATTTAAATTTGGCATTCGGGACACTTGCTTCGGGTGTTCCAGTATACTTTCCCAAGCTTCATCGGATATGTTGCAAGTGATAGTTTCCGGCCATTTCGCTCTCAAGTTAGTGAGATTGTGTCCCTCTCCCATGTAATATAATGTATGAACTAGTTCATGTGTCGGTGGCACTTGCTGTTGGGGAGTCCAATACTTTTTAATATAATGGGACACCGTGGCATGCGTTAAATAGAGGTGGCCTGGCGCCCCTGTGACTCGCATAAAGTTGTCATGGTCTAGAAGGGTGTTCTTGCTGAACAAGGCACCTACTGTATCAACTCCCACATCCACCCAAGCCTGCTGTCTATTGCTCGTGAGTCTGCCACCATGGGTTGGTATCCCAGCAATGGGATGTTTCCAGCATAGGGAATGGTGCAGGGTGTGTAAAGCAGTGCTTTTTTCCAACATTGAAGTGCTGTCTTGAGTAGTGGTAGTGCACAGGGGGGGAGTTTGCTTTTTGGCAATAGCAATGTGTGGAACGAATCTCGACCTATGTCCTGTGTTGTATAGCCTATTTCTTGGAGTTTCCGGACCGCTGCCCAGTAGGATAGCCACTGGAGCTGACAGGCATAATGGTGTGTCCTAAAGTCTGGCACCCCATCCCTCCCTTATGTGGTTCTAATTGCAGCTTTTCAAGACTCACCCTTCGGCGACCAGACCTCCATAGATCCAGCAATAGTGTGTCCAGGGCGTGGAATGTGGATGGCATGACTAGTATTGGCAAGTTTGCAAAATAGTATAATAAGTGGGGGAGCACCACCATTTTGGAAATAGCGACTCGCCCCATCACCGATAGTGGTAGGGACGACCAGAATGCCACTCTTGCCAGCACTGCACTAACTGCTTTCATTAGATTCCCGTCTAGTTGATCCGCGTGTGACCTTATATGTGGATACCTAGGTATTTGAATGTGTTATGTACCACCGGTATTTAAAATTTGCTGAACCTAATTATGTCTGGACGGGGACCCTCATGCAGGAAAAAGGTGTTTGACTTCCCTTCATTAATGGCGAGATCAGAGACACATTCAAAAACAGAGAAGATAGTGGGGAGAGGTTCAGACAGGTTTGTGAGGTCCCGTAGGTACACAATAATGTCATCCGCGTAGGCTGATATCAGGTGGGTTGCATTGCCTATTGGAATCCCATGGTGGTCAGCCATCTGCCTTAGTGCGAGTGCCAGCAGCTCTATGGCAAGTACAAATAATAAGAGGTAGAGGGGCAGCTCTGCCTCGTGCCTCTATGTACTGTGTATTCTTGAGATATGTGGTTGCCAGTGCGTGCTCTCTATACAGAAGTCACACCCAACGGAAGTATTCAGTGGGGATCTCAAACCTCTTCAGGGCTGTGAACATGTTTCCCCTGGTGTTTTGTTGCGTGGGAGTTCTTTGATGGCCGCTTTTATTTCCATTTTCATTATGGGGCCTGAAAGGCTCTTCTGGGTGTCTGCTGTGAGTTGTGGGTAGGGTATACCCTCTAGAAAGTTATCGTCCAGCTAGTTGTCTATGTGCGCAGCTTCGCTATATAGTGCGCTATAGTATTTGCAGAACGCATCATTTATGTCACGTTCTGAATGGACGATGCCCGTCCCTGGAACGTTAATGTGGTAAATAACAGGGGGCGTTGGATCATCTCGTATTATTCTACACAATAGTGTCCCAGATTTGTCAGCCTCAGTGTGCTTCAGCTGTGTGTACGCCCTGTGGTCAATTATACGGAGAGTTTCTAGCAGTTTGGCGTGCTGTGTGCACACTTCATGCAGCAGATCCTGTTTAGTCTGATCGCTCACTGCTGCCCATTCCAATTCAGTCATTGAATTTTCTACTCTAATGAGGTGTTTATGTGTTTCCTGTCCGGCCCCTACAGTGGCTCCTATCGCAGTACCTCGCACCACCATTTTAAGCGCATCCCATTCAATCAGGTTGGAAGTGACAGTGTTCCAGTTTTCTGAAAAATAATTTGTGATGGCTGTGGATAGCGTACCGCAAAATGGTGCATCTTCCAGCATTTGGGGCCAAAGCTTCCATGTGGGGACCGGCGTAGGCACTTTTCCCCATGTAAGGTGAATCTTTACGGGGTTATGATCAGAAAAGGTTTTGGCTAGATATGTGGCATGAGTGACTTGGGCCGCTATAGTGAGGGAGCAGAGGAATCTATCTATCTGCGTGTAGAGTTGGTGGACTGGCGAGAAAAAAGAGTGTTCCCTGCCTTTTGGATTCAGCATTCTCCAGACGTCCCCCAGTGTCCAACCAGCAGTCCAGCTGAAGAATTTGTCATGGTCAAAGTTTGGGGCGTAAGGGCTACCTAATACCACTGGCAGGTCATCAAGCGTTCCTTGCAGTAATATATATCTACCTTGGTCATCAGTGCGTCTCACCAATACAATAAATGGGACCCCATGTCTAACCCAGATGGTTGCCACCCTTGCAAAAGCAGAGTAATTAGTAGAGAATATCTGTCCCCTCCACTTCTTGCAAACTTTCCCAGCTTCCGACTCAGTGAGGTGTGATTTTTGCATGAAAACTATCTCCACCTTGTGCCTGAGGGGTTGGCATACACCCCATGCCTCTTGTATACTGATCCAAGCCCCCGCACATTCCAGGATATTACATTATAGGAGCCTAGTGTAGTGGAGCTGTGGTGCATACGTCAGTAATTTAAGTATTGGTCCCCCCAACTTGGAGCTGATTTCCTGTCGAGGGCCAGAATTCCCAGATTCCCTTTGAACTTGTAATACATGGCTCAGCCATTGAACTATGCTTGGCCAAACAAAGAATAGAAACATACAAGCAATGCCATTTGGTGCGTACGCTTTGTGAGGGTGGCCGCCGCCATCTGTCATGTTGTTTACATACATATATGGATTTTCACTTCATAAGCTCAACGGAGCCCGGGGGGTATCTCATTTCACTATTAGTATTAATCACCCAGTGTGCTCCACAAAGTAGTAGGAAGAATGTATTGACGTGCCATATACTCATTCATAAATTAATTGCTGGTACTATGATAGATGATGTCTGTTAGACGGAATCCAAGGAGGACGTCATACAACCACTTAACAGAACCAGTACTTGATTTGGCCGACTGGCGGTGAATTGAGTTATCCCCCTCGTTTTTCCCATCCCCTTATTCACAGTGGAACTATTTGGAATTTAATTCCACTCAGGCACTTCTTCACTAAGTCCCATTAAGAGTCGGCATTTTGGATTAATTTGGCACACCATTGACGGGTTGCGCACCTTATTGCTGGGGGCGTGTATTACTTCAACCTAGGTCCCCCACCACCATGTCTTGAGGAAGACCTATAGCTGAGGTGTTGGTCCACCCTTACCGCGTCAGGGTCGAAACGTCAACGATCTCCCCCCCCCATCTGGAGCCTGCACCCTTGCTGCTGACCCCCCGCCCATTGACCATTAGCACAGATGCTGTGTCACTGTCACAAGAAACTGCAGTAAAATATTTGAACTGTCTTTTGGGGCAGGCCTTAGATTTTGCTAAGAAGATTGGACCTTAGCACAATACAACTTAGCAGATTCTCTTTTAAACTTTCTTAATTCCTTTTCCCTTCTCACATGAGCACCTATCTTTGCACTTCTCCTTACTGCACCTAGCAGTAACCCCCAGCCTTTACTGTACTTATTAAAGTTCTCATTGAAACATAATGTAAATAAACTGCAATTTATGTTGCCCTATCAAATTTGTGCATAAAATTATTTTGGGTACTGTGTAATTACACATGCATTTGGCTTTTTGTTTTTTATCTCCTTTTCACTTGCAGGATTGAATCGCATATGAATATATAACATTTTCATTCAATGTTACGATTAAGCTACGTCTAGGACCACTTTTGTTTTCTTTACAGCTTGATACCCAGGTCCTTAGACTAATTCTGGGTCTAACCCCATTTTTTTCAAAGGTACTATGATGTGCACATTAACATCAGGCATTTTCTTCATTAGTAATGTCCAGTTCCATGAGCTCTCATATGGTCCAGTAGGTCCTATGTGGCCCACACAGTTACACCGACCCCCCATGAGATTAGTGAGTAAAAGAAAAGGATACATTCCGCCACAAGGGGCGCACACTGTGTGTCCTCAGCTCCTGTGACCCATTGATCGAGACTGAAATCCAAGCCATGCTATTCACCCCAGTAAATTATCAGCGGTCTGAGGTGTCATTGATGGAAAGAGGGTGATACTGCGCTCAGAGTCTGACTGTATGGTGCTGTCTTCCAACGAGTCAGTTGCAATCTGGAGATTGTCGTGTCTGAAGGAGGTTGCACCTGCCAATGCCTCTTTCTTGCTGACCAAGGCTTGCTCCTGTGTGTGGCCAGAAGTAGATGGTTTTTGCAGCCTCTTAGCATTGCGACATGAGCTGCGGCCTTGAGTTTGATTAGGACTATTGGGTAGATTGTGGGACGAAACTGGGTCCATCACTTCAATCCATTCCTCCGAATTTTCCAGACTATCGAAAAAATACGTTTTTTACTTGTGGATTATTTTTAAATGGGCATGAGATGTAGGGCGCGCAGCTTTTTCTTTACTGCTTGAAAAGAGGACCTCTGACGCTACACCATCACTGTATAGTCAGGGTACAGAGATGCCGATGTTTTTCAAAGTGGGTCTGTGACCGTTCCAGCGCTTTTTGTAGCAATACGTCCCGGTCTCTGTAATTCAGTATTTTAACTACTAAGGGTTGCGGTGGCTGTCCATCCTTTGGTGTTCCAGTAGGAAAGTAGGAATCCAGTGGGCTCTCTCCAGGCAAAAGAAGTGTGAAAGGCCCTCCGGGGCCAAATGTTCCCGAAACCAGCGTTCCATGAAGTCAGCGGCCTTGGGGCCCTTGCTGAGCTACAGAAGGCCAATGACCCGCACATTGTTCCATCGGTTTCTATCTTCCGCATCTTTGATCCTGTCCTGACTTGCTGTTGTAGCTGCTGTATGTGCCTCGCGTGTTCTTTAACTTGGAGTTCAATATCACTCGTGGTTTTCCCGTGAGTTTCTATTGTGTCAGCGAGCTTGGCGTGGTAGGCCCTAAGTAGTTTGAAGCCAGTTGTATGCAATCGGATCTGCTGTTCAATTGCCTTTCGGGAGTCTCTGACTTCCTGTGGGATCAAGTCTAGCTTATCTGGGGTGCCTCCGAGTTAGAAGGAGGAAAGAAACTAGGCGACAATAACCTGGTGGGGTTGTCTGGGTCTTTCACAGGGTGACTAGTGGCGGCGGTTATGTCCAGGTTTTTCCCTTTAACCCGCCACATTGCTCGTCGCTGCTCGACCTCTTAGTTACAAATAGGTGCAGAAGCATGGAGCAGCAGGCAATGTAGTTGCTGCGTTTTGGGTGGGGCAGACGCACTCACCGGAGTGCATCTATACCAACCAGCAGGGAAAGATACAAGCCTGGAGATATTAGTCTGGACAATGTGGACACAAGGTACCTGCGTTGGGTTGGATTATGCTGTGCAGTCCGAGGTGAGTCGATGTTCAGACAGGCTTATAGGTGGCCTCAGCAGTTCCAGATTGTCAACACTCCACTCGGGACTCTAGGCGGGCATCACAGAGATGTTTGCATGTCCCTCCATTCCTCGGCCTCTCTCACACCCCATCTGGGCATCCATGGAGGTAGGTTGGCAGAAAAAAGACAGAGGGGGTTCATCTGGTTAGCCAGTAGCAAGTGCACAGTACCCAGAGCAGCCCAAGAAAAGTGTCCAGGGAAGACATGGCTTGGCAGTTCGGGCTGGACTGTTCCCATGAGGCACAGGGTCAGACTGATTTGCATATAGCCATGTCTGAACTGGGGTGGCTGAGTGGGCTAAAGAATGGTGATGGATTAAACCCAGATCAGTTGACTGGGGGTGAGTGTTTGATTTGCTCAAATGCTCCGTCCATCATCCCCTTTTGTATCGCAAGAACAGTGTCCTGCATGTACTCCCTCCTCCCTAGTGGAGACTCAGGCTTGCAGCTCCCAGTGCAGGCCTGCAGTGCAACCACAGTGGAGGTTATGTGGTAGATGGGGAGAGAGAAGGCAGCAAAGATCACCGGGGCACACAGCCATACCTCTTGTCAGTTGCTGTTGAATGGCGGGCGTGAATCTCACCTTCATGCAGCAGTTGTCGGGCAGTAGCACAACCCGGGGCGCCACATCAATTCCACATGCCAGTGACACCACACTGCACCCGTGGCCTACACCCCATGGTCGGCCCTCGGGCCTCCTCGTCCCATGTGTGTAGCGCACTGAAGCGCAAGCAGCCCAGATACAAGATGCAGCGCGGCGTTGCAGCCACTGTCGTCAGGGTGAGGTCGCACGCAGTGCTCCACTCAGCTTACGGCAGCAGGCAATACTCACCCCCGGGGGGGCACACCCTGCAGATGCAGCAGGAGCAGCAGACCGGGCCCTGGCAAACCCCAGCACCAGCCTTACCCAAGCCCTCATGCTTCATTGGGAGCCCCTCACTCCACACACCAGGGAGCTTCCCACGCAGGTCAGTAGCTTCAGCACTGTCCCACAGTGCCCATCGGGGTCTAAGCTGTCAGGGTTGGGGACCGCCAAGTCACAGCGCACAGTCCTCCCCCTCCGCTTAGGGGACGATGACTTTCAAGGGCCAACAACAGGTGCGAAGGGCACTCACTCACAGGGGGTCAGCTATATAAATGCCCTGGTAGGCCGCAGGGCGTTTGTTGCGGGTGCAGGCACGCTTCACAGCCCCGCATCACCAGGCATCAGCATTCAGGTGGGAACGGCCACAGCTTCCGACTCAGGCCACAAGCGTGCGCTGTCACCAGTGGCACTCAGAGAGCACGCTGGGCCATCACACGCTGCTGTTCAGTAACTAGGCCTCGGGCTAATGGGTCCCATCTCGTGCGATCTTTTGAGCAGTAACGTTGTTTCAGGTGAGAGAATCGGCCAGACTCTCCAGCAGGGTGCTCAGCAGCATTGGGGCAGCAAGCGTGGGATTGATGCAGCACTTTGAGCAGTGATATATCAGTATTATTCTCCCAGGGTCCGGAGCCTCACAAATCTGCATCCGCCATCTTAGGCGGTTGGCCACGCCCTCCCTCCATCCGTCATCTAAGTTTATGTAATCTGTGGTCAATAAATACAAGGCCAGTCCCTATAACTTGTTCGAGTTGTAAGTGTTTGTTGTTTATAGGCAGCAGGATTGAGTGACTATGGCACACAGACTGGTTTGATATTCGAGAGTGATAGGATCGACTTAGTAAGATTTTGGAACATAGAATATGTTGGTTTTACCATCCATTATGTTTTGTTTCAGAGGTCCTACTTTTAGGTCTGGAGGGACTGGACATTTAAAAGTCTCACCTATACAAGTATTGATTTCATCTCTCCATTCTTTTTGGACAAGTGTATTTGGATCAAAGTACCTATTTTGTAAGTCAAGCATTATGACATGTTCCACTCTTTGACTGACATTCCGCTGACTATGCCATGAGCACGTTCTATTCAAGGAGTGGCACCATGTCATACATGGTTGACGCAAGACAACTAAATGACTGGTGGCACATCCTATTTGTCGGGTTACCTATTGATGGTCATGTTCAGTACTTTCCCATGAGTTGACTAACTAATGTCTCCTATCACACTTCAGATTAAGGGCCATTTTCTTCTTTCTTTTTAGCTGCATAGACAGATGGCCCTAGTCCTTATAAAATCTGCCAATTCATTAATGGGTCGAAATGACGACAATATACCTTTGGTTGCTCTGTGATTTATTTAGCTGGAATACCCTGTGAAACTGATGATAGGATTATTGACGTCTGGAAATAATGTAACAACCTTTGGTGTAATATAGTATTTTTAAGTGTTTTTGAGTACATTTTGTACACTTATTGGAACACTGCATCACCTGCACTATTACCACTTTGTTTATTTCATCTGTTCGTTGACAGGATGCTTGATGTCTTGAAATAATATAACTTCCTTGGGTGTAATATAGTGATTTTAAGTGTTCTTGTGTATATTTTTATCTGCATCACCTGCACTATTACCACTTTCTTTAATGCATGTGTGCAATTGATTTGAGAAATATATTTATGCACAGTAGTAAAAAAAGAGTCTTACGGTACTTTTGTGTTTAGTCATATGATTTCTGACAGAAAGTATTGTGGATTGATCCTATTCCTTTAGATTTATCTTGCATGGTAATGAGATAAATGAGTCCCACATGCCATAGCTTATGTATAGAATGCTTGAGATGGACTTCCCTTTATTGGATGGCTCAAAATGTAGGATATGGAGCAAGACTCCAGGTAGCGACAAAGCTAGAAACCTTTTTGATAACCTTACTGATTGGTGGGTGGGTGGTGTGTCTAAGGAAACCTACCCAATTAAGTTAGAACACCATAGTGCAGACTTGCATTCCCCCCTCAAATCAGGGGGTGAAGCCTCCTACAACAGGATTTATGAGCACAAATGTAATGCTAGTAACTGTGTACTCATAGATAGAAGTCTCCCCATCACGAAGGAGATCTCACAATAAGAATGTTGATGCAAAATTATTAAAGTTTATTATTCGTTGAAATTATTATAAAAACAATACTATAAAATATAGTATAAATGGTAATTGGTTTTATATTTTTTAACCTAGAATTAATCAAATAAAATGTTACAGCTCTATAACTAATCTAATTAAATAGGTATTAAATATTTATAAACTTAAATATATTGATTTAATTTATTAATAACAATTTTAAATGTGCTTTTTAAAACACATTCTCATCCAATTAACATTTATTATGCAGTATATTTTGTTTCGAATTGTTTGTTTTAATAATTGATATGTTTTAATTAAAATATTTTTACATATATTCTTTAAATATTTAAAAACTCATATATAGTATTTAAATAATGTCAACATATTAGTTCGTCCAAGGTGTTATTTTATTTCCCTGTCTTCATGGTTACCTACCTAACTGTGTCCTAGTTCCTGTGACTGAACATATGTGGTGCTTGGCTTACTCCAAGTGTGGACCTGAGTATATTTCTTCTTGTTTTGACACCTTTAGTGCAGTAATAACTTTAGAAGTGTAGTTTGTGAATAGACATGGTCATACTCATTTGTGAGTGTGTGTTTTGTATTATGTCTTTCTCTAAACTCCTACTGATACTCCTTAAGGGTGGCGGCCGCAACAGGTAACAGCGGTGAGTTGGGGTGAGCTGGGGGGGGGGGGTGTCCACCAGACAACGGGGTAGGTTAAAGTAAATATCAAAATAAATAAAAACGACTTACCTTGTGCTCGCTGCATTGCCGACTCGGCAATGCTGCGAGCACAATGTAAGTGTTTTTATTTATTTTGATATTTAATTTGACCCACCCCATCTTCTATCTACTCCCCCCAACCCTGCCCCGCCTCACGATCCCACTGCTCTTAGCTGTGTCGGCCGCCACTGCTCCCTAACCCCTTCCCATTTAGAAGTAGGTATTCAGTATTTTCAAGCCACTCACTCATGTACCTCCCACATTTCCTACTAAAATGTGCATGTTCGTGTGCAGAGATTTCTTCCACCGTGGTGGAGATCTCCACAAAGCAAAGATAGGATTGGCGAGGTCTCCAGCTATAGGTTTGCAGATGACATTTTAGAGTACAGGTGTTGTTCTATCTTACATACTGCAAAATGCACTTTGTGATTAGGGCATGTTTCTAAGCCCTGCTGTCAGCGTCATAGGAACAAACGATAAAGATTTTTGAGTCAATGTATGCGCTGAAGATGGAGAAAAATAAATGTAAGTCAGCGAAGTGAGAGTAGGAGAATAAAGATACAGCCTTCGGTAGTAACTGCCTGTTGAAATCAGTGCAGCAAAAGTAAAAAGGGGCACGGCACATGTACTAAAAGTGTTTGCATGTGACATTCACTATTTTAATGCCATTCTGAAAATTATGTGTAGAATCAGAGGGAGCCTGCTTTGCAGCTTGTGGCCAGGTTATTTGACCGGATGTTAGCATTTGGGTCCAAATGATTTCAAAATGCTTTGCCAGAAGAGATTAATACCTGTTAATTAATTAACTACTTATTATTTATATTGGACGTTTGTGTTTTATCCACCACTAGGGAAAGGAAAAAGTGCAATGTAAGCAAGTGCCTCATATCAGAAAGCGATGATGAAGGAATTAATTTAGGCTGAATTCCAACTCTTTAGCAAAAATACTGTTAAATGTGAGTGGCAGCCTAGTAGCTAGCAACACTTACTTGTACCTCATGGACCTACCTTACGGTGAATGTGCATAGATTATGCTAATTGAATAACAAAAAACAGACAATACTATAGACAGATGAACTGATGATAAACAGCAATTCTTATCATTTTTTTTTAACATCGTTTTTATTACAGATCCAAATTTTTACATATATGATACTTTCATAAGCACGTTACTTTTCCATAAACCATAACAATTAGTAGCTCGGGCGATCCGTCCACACAGCCAATAGGCCCACAACCCGGAGGTCGGGCGGCGTCAAGCAATTCTTCGCCTCTCACATCAGCCCCTGAGCATTTTAAAATCTTGTGCTATTATTTCTGCAGTCTGCTTTTACATTTTACTCACCTTCCCCCCCAAACCTCGCACCTTCCCTAACTACCCAACTCCCTCCACCCTCCCCTTCTTCACCCAATGCCTACATCTACGCCTGGAATCGCAGTTTGTGTTCGTGTATGACCACAGTCAGGAGGAACCTGTCATTTACAAAGCGTGTGTGCCTGGTGTGCCAGTGGGTTCTTCACTTTCTGAGTCAGCGTGTTCCTCTTCTTCCTCCCCAGCGCCATCCCGAAGCGCTTGTACCAGCGCTTCCCATGCTGTCGCCCTTTCCAGCGCCCTTTCATCAGCAGTGCGTCGGGCTAGTTGGTATCTAATTGTGCGTTCGCACGCCGCCCATTTAAGACACTCAGTATACCACCGCTTATAAGTGGGCCCCTTTTTTGATTTCCAATTCCTAGTGATTTCTCTTTTAGCCAGTATCAACCCCATATCTATAAACTTACTAGTTATCTTATTCTTAGGTGTGTGTGGGAACCAGTGTAACACTCCTACCGCCTTAGTGTATTGCAGCTCCCTATCCGTAGCGTTGTTCAATTCTTCTCCAATCTCCCGCCAGTAGTCTCGTAAATGCGGACAATCCCATAGCATGTGTCCCAAATCCGCCTCCGCTAAACTGCATCCGGGGCAAGCTGCATTATCCACTCCAAAGTATTTCACAATTTTCCCCGGTGTGAGGTAGGCCCTATGAATAATATAGAAATGTATCAATTGAAATCTTGCATTTCTCGTGCTCTTCCTGGCTCGCTGCAGCAGCTGCGCCCAAGTAGTGTCAGGAATCTCCATCTGGAGCTCCTGTTCCCACGTGGCCTTCAGCCTCAGCAGTGGCTTTAATGTTTCTCGCAGCATTCGAGAGTATCGACAGGTCACAGCTTTATATGTGCCAGCTGCCATCATCGTACATTGGCAGGCCATGGATGCGGCGGGCTCCTGCAAGCCCTCTCCCCAATGCGCCTGCATGGCTCTGATCACAGCAGTATGCATCAAATAGTCTCCTCTCGGCAGATCGAAACGATCTTGCAAGGTCTGGAATGGGAGCAGTACCCCGTCCTCATACAGGTCACCTAACATTTGTAGTCCTGCATCCTCCCATCCCTGCAGTCGTGACCAGTCACCTCCGTGGGGGAGTGCTGTCACCATACCCAGCGGTATCTCAGGTGCGTACATACGTCGTATTCCTGCCCTCCTCCGCGCACGATTCCAACAAAGCCGAAATGTCTGCTCCTCAGTGGTGAGATCTCTGAGGCGGAGCTTCTGCTGTAGTGTGATGTAAGCAAGCACATGCCTGGGGGTGCCCCCATCCCTGTCTATTTCCGGACCTCGATACACCCCCGCCACCTTTTGTGTAAAGGCCTGCAACTGAGCCGCTAAGTAGTAAAACTCAAAGTCCGGCACTGCCATACCTCCCTCATCCTTGGGTCTAAGCAACGTGTCTAATGCTATTCTGCTTCTGCTTGTGTCCCATAGGAAGGATATCAGCAAAGCCCTCAACTGCCGAAAAAGCGAGCCCGGAACCCACACCGGCAACGTGCGAAAATAGTAAAGGAGACGCGGTAACAGCAATTCTTATCATGCCCTTCATTAGACTTTGTAAGCAGACGGCAGGATCTCGGAGAGTCAATGTGGTAACAGATTGCAAAATCAAATGAGAGTAACATAATGGCTCCCTAAATTTAGGTTTGCAGGAATCAGTGTTGCCCCAAAATCACATACTACACTATGAATCAACTTAAAACTGGAAGAAAAGTGCTAGAGTAATGGGATTCATTAAAATATAGCAATTTTATATTTTTAAACTTAACCCTGTCGTACAAAGTCAGAGATGGTGCATTATCAGTGCAACTATGGAGTGTTTATTTATTGAATTTAAAAAAACATTCATGCTTGTGTGCTGTTTACAGGACAAAACACAGTGCAACCTTTCTGAAACAGTATAAATACAAAGATGTGTTGGCTAATCTAACAGGCATTATTATTTATTAGAGGAAATATGTGTACACAGGGCTTCCATTTTTCAGAGAAAGAAAATACCATAATGAAGCAACATTTTGGGCTATAACCAGTACCAGTGGAATTATGTAGCAATAGAGGCCCAAATTATGCTGCGGAGTTGCTTAGTTAAGCTTGAAAAAATGTGACTTTCAATTTACAAGCTAATTCGCAATCTGTACATTACAACTTTAATGGTTCACTTACACCTGACAGTTTCAAATCAAATGAATCGAAAACAATCAATTGTATAACTTCTTAGAGACCATTATTTGAATGTCGATTTTTTATGTGTGTTTGTGGTACTTTTTATTCCCGTCATATAGATAGATTTAAATATTCTTAAATATTCTTGAGCCGTTGAACCCACAAGTGTGTGACCTCTCCCAAATATATTTGAATTGTGTGCTATTCTTCGTCCATCCTTTAGTTTTATAAATGCTTTTTCCATTTCGTATAGTTATAAAAAGTTAGACCACAGTGTAGCAATACATATACGTGCAACAATAATGGCAATAAAACAAACACGTTGCAGTTCCCCGGACCTCAAACTCTTTTTCTGTAATTTGAGTCTGTTGACCCCTTCCCTTGTACATCAGCTTCAACCATATTGCATTCAGGACATTTTGAAGAATTCTGGTGCTTGCATTTCTGTAATTTTAACAGGGCATAGCATAGTCTATGAATTAATTCATAGTGGCGAAGCCGTAGGTTAGCAGCTCAAATACTTCATAACCGTTCTGAAATAAGTTCCGTAACATCTTACGTGTAATTTCCGACTCAACATCTCTGCCCAAATCAGCTGCTAATGATTATAAACCATTTGTCTCACCTTTCCCTAAATATTGCATGCACATTTCTGCTGTTTATGCTTTTGTTTCTTCATTATGAAATATTTCCAACAGTAGGTTAATTCAGCTGTATAATATCGGATACTATTTTAATCAAGTATGCTCGTAATTTGCAAATACGTATTAAACCGTGCCTTTGGTAGTTAGACCTCCTCCTGAATATATTTTAACATTCCTTGACTATGTGATGCCTCAGTTGTATTCACCCCATTGCTAACACGAATTTGACAATATGAGGATTCTCCCAATAGTTCAGAAGGGTGTATATTGAATAACCGCAGCTATCTTGAACAGCTGTTTCCAGCTTTGCCAAATCTTTTACGGCCTATCTAGCTATCTTAAATATCAATCAATCGGGGATTGGTAAAGCGCGCTACTCACCAGTGAGGGTCTCAAGCCGGTGGGGAGGATAAGCGGGGCTGCTTCGGTCAGTCGAAAAGCCAGGTCTTGAGAGCCCGTCTGAAGTTGTTCAGGGTTGGAGAGCGTCTTAGTACTACTGGGAGAGTGTTCCATGCTGTGGCTGCGGTGTAGGAGAAAGCTGTCCCTCCAGCTCTGCTTCTGTGGATGCGGGGGACCTCTGCCAGGGCAAGGTCGGCTGAGCGGAGGTTCCTCTTGGGTGCGTGGAAACTCATTCGGTTGTTCAGGTATTTGGGTCCCATGTTGTTGAGGGATTTGTAGGTGTGTGTGAGTAGCTGGTAGGTGACCCTCTTATTGACGGGGAGCCAGTGGAGTTCTCGCAGGTGCGGAGTCATATGTTCATGGGTGAGCCTGGCGGCCGCGTTTTGGCTGGTTTGGAGCTTGCGTAGTAAGGATTTGTTGATTCCGGCATAGAGGGGATGCCGTAGTCGAGCCTGCTGGTGATGAGTGCGTGGGTGACGGTCCTTCTGCAGTCTGGGGGATCCACTTGAAGGCTTTTGGTAGGATCCGGAGGCAGTTGAAACTGGCGGAGGAGATAGCGTTGATTTGGCGGTTCATGGAGAGGGAGGAGTCGAGCATAATGCAGAGATTCCAAGCTTGGTCTGTCGGGGTGGGTGGGGCCCTGAGGGCGGGAGGCCACCAGGAGTTGCTCCAGGTGGAGGGGGAGGGCCCGAGGATGAGAACCTCGGTCTTTTCGGAGTTGAGTTTGAGGCAGCTGTCCTTCATCCAGGTGGCCAAGTTTCTCATTCCTTCCTGGAAGTTGAGTCTAGTGTCTTCTGGGTTCTTGGTGAGGGAGAGGATGAACTGGGTGTCGTCGGCATAGGATATGAAGCTGAGCCCGTGCTGCCTGACGATGGCGGCGATGGGGGCCATGTAGATGTTGAATAGAGTTTGGCTCAGAGAAGATCCCTGGGGAACTCCTCAGATTATGTCGGTGGGTTCAGAGAGGAAAGGGGGGAGCAGGACCCTCTGTGTTCTGCCGGAGAGGTAGGATCGAATCCAGTTGAGGGCGTCCCCCTGAATTCCCGCTTTGTGGAGCCTGGTGGTTAGTGTGCAGCGTGAGACGGTGTCGAAGGCTGCTGAGAGGTCCAGGAGGATGATGGCTGTGGTATGGCCCTGGTCGAGCAGCATGCGGATGTCGTCGGTGGCGGCGAGCAGGGCTGTCTCGGTGCTGTGGTTGCTGCGGAAACCGGTTTGGTAGGGGTCCAGGATGCAGTTATATTTGATGAAGGTGGTCAGTTGGACATTCACGAGCCTTTCTGTGACTTTGGCAGCAAAGGAGGAGGAGGGAGATGGGTTGGTAGTTCTTGAGATCAGTTGGGTCAGCCGATGGTTTTTTGATGAGGGGCTTTACTTCCGTGCATTTCCAGTCCATGAGGCAGGTGCCGGAGGCCAGGGAGGAGTTGATGGTGCGGGCTAGCTTGGGCCGTTCGTCGTGGAGGCATTGTGGAAGATGTGCGGGGGCAGGGCTCTGTAGGGGCTCCTGAGTGAGCTTTCTTCATGATGGTGGTGATAAGTTAGATGGATGCGGGGTTCCAGGTGGTGATGGTTGGCGAGTCGGTGGTGGTGGGTGGAGGGGTGAAGGCAATAGTTGGCTCGCTGAAGTTGTCGTAAAGGGTCATGATCTTCTGGTGGATGTAGGCGCTGAACTTGTTGCAGAGATCTTGGGATGGTGTGATGTCAGTGGCTTTGCATGAGGGTTTGTTGAGCTGCTTGATGACGTTGTAAAGTTCCCTTGTGTTGGATGAGTTGGTGTTGATTTTTTCCCTGATGAAGGGTCTTTTGGTGTCCCTTATCAGCTGGTGGTAGTTCTTAATGTTGATCTTGTGGTCGGTGTGGGCTTCAGTGGCCTTCTGGTTCCTCCACCTTTCTTCGAGGCATCTGCAGGCGCGTCTGGTCTCTAGGAGTTCGGTGGTGAATAAAGGCAGGCTTAGGATGGCATTTAGTGGATGTCTGCCGGAGAGGTGCTAGTTTGTTGGCACTGTTGGCGATCTACCGGTGGAGTTCCTGGTCGTGGTGGAGGGTGGTGGTAAGAAGTTCTTCGGTGATCTTACTCCAGTTCCATCGAGGCGGGCGCGGGACTGGTTTGGGTGTGGTGCTGGATGTGAAAGTGAAGTGGATGCAGTGGTGGTCTGTCTAGGAGGGCTGGGTGGTGTGGGTGAACCGGATGTTTGACCCTTCCGCGAAGATGGGGTCCAGAGTGTGTCCTGCAATGTGGGTGGGTTTGCTTACCAGTTGATTTAGTTCCAGGTTGACGAGATTCTCGAGGAGTGCATTGGAGTCGGGGTCCTGGCAGTTCTCGAGGTGGAAATTTAGATCTCTGAGCAGGATGTAGTCCCTGGAGGTGATGCGTGGGGTGCGGCGAGTTCTGTGATTATGTTAGTGGGCTAGGCGCAAGGTCCTGGTGGTCTGTAGATGAGCGTGTCCCGTAGCGTTGTCCTGGGATTGGTATGGATCTGGAAGTGGAGGTGTTCTATGTTGGGAAGAGTGCTGCTTGGGTTGGAGGTGGAGAGTTGGAGGGAGGTTTTGTGTGCGATGGCGAGGCCTCCCCCGGGCGGTTTGGGTGGCCTTTTCTCTGGAGCTTGTAGCCATCCGGTATAGCCGAGGCGATGTCTGGTCCGGAGGTGGCGTTAGTCCAGGTCTCAGTGAAAAAGGCGACGTGTGGAGCGAGTGTGGCAAGCATGTCCCATATCTCTATGGCGTGCCGGTGAAGGGAAATATAACCTTCCTTTTGTAGTTTGGATCAAAATTTTTAAAAAAGAACCCTTTGAAGTTGACCCTAAGTTTGCTGCAGGCTTCAAAGTCAAAGGAACTCTATGTGCCCGCTGGTTTTCCATGTCCCAGTTCCAATTAGATAGTTCGGGCAGGGTATCACGGAACAGTTGGATCACATATGTGCAGGCATCGTCTCCTTCAACTGCCTCTGGAATGCCTAGAAGACGCACGTTGTTCCTACGTAGGCGATTTTCGCAGTCTTCCAGCTTCCACCTGACGTCAGCCAGCTCTGCCTCATGAGACTCAACTCGCTCTTGGGTCACTGCAGCTTCGGCTTCATTGGAGACAATACGAAATTCCATCTCAGTCATTTGCCCATTAAAGATACCAACAGTTCAAGTTAATTTCGGTACTACCCCCTGAACCTTACGAATAGCTGCCTGTGCCTTACGACCATCATGGTAGGTTTCCTCACGATGTGAAGCAATGGCCTGAAGCACAGTATCCATGACGGACTCTAACGTGGCTACAGGCTGATCTGAGTGTTCTGACTGAGAGGGGTGAGACAGGTGAGCAGTCAGAGAGGCTTGAAGCTAGCAGAGGGTTCAGAACATTCGCTGTGGTCGCTGTAGTCGGAGGATTAACAAACTGGGTCGATGGGGAATAATCCCATGTTAATTCCGCTGCCCCATGATGACCCCTTTTCCTCCTTAGGACCGTTTTCTGGCTATCCCTGGGGGCATTGCATTTCACTACATCCTCACTCTTACTACCTGTGATGATATCAGTCTCAGCCCCAGTCTCATCTGACCACTCGATTTCATCTGAAAATGAAAAGAAATCGCTTGGATCTTTGTCCGCCTCTCCTACGGCCCCGACCGCCTCCACTCCACCCAAGTCATGCAAAATACTATTATTCTCTGCATTCTCTGTGTTCTCAGCATGATTTATTTGGGGGATTATAATATCATCCCGGCCCTGCAGGGTCAGGTCCGTCCCATTTTCATTTACAGAAGGCTGATTATTTATTTGGTTGCACGGGGTACCGGCTGAGCCGTTAGCTGCGTCTATAGGTGCTGAGACAGAAGCCTCTAAATTAATCTGTTTAGCTGTAATTAAAGGACTCATACCTTCATGCCCCTTTCTTCCAAAGCTGCAGCCGTGTGGTCCTCAGTCCCCCCCAGGGTAGTATTATCGACTGTTGTACCATTCTCTCCCTCCTCCTTTTCCAAAGCGGGGGGTGTTTCCGTGTCTGGGGCAGTTTCGGTGCTTCCATCGTCGCTCGCAAGCTGCTCCGCGTCAGTTACCGCAGGTGGAGTCTGGATCTTCTCTCCCCCACATCCAGCCGGACGCCTCTTCTCACCACTACCCGGAAGAGGTTTCACAGGAGTCGGAGCTCTGCGGAGCAGTTCAACCACAGAGGGGCCGACTTTCCCTCTCACGGCAAAGCTCCTCCTTGCTTAGGAGTTTTGGGCATCCTGAGAGTTAGGGCAGCCTCCGAATCAGGCACAGCGGGGCTCCTCGTCTCGCTACCGGCATTTACATTGCTCCGTTTTGCAGCAAGCTCCCGGTCCCGCTGAGCCTGCCGAGCCTGTTTCGCCGCTCTGGTCTTAGCGGCGGCGGCTAGTATTGCTGAGTTCTTTGGGGCCATATCGCCGCGCTCTTCCCTCGTCAATGCCAGGTAGGCTTTCTCCGTTATCGTTTCCTCAGCTCTTTTAACACAGCCGCTCTGCTCCGTAGATTGCGCAGCTAAGTTGCTTAGCCTCAATCTTCTGAGAAGCCGTAACACGGCAATCCCAACCAGCGATGCGAAGATTGATAGCTGGTCTCTTATCACCTCCTCCTTCATGGCGGTAGGTCCGAGCACCATTAGGCCAGCACCATCACTGTCGCTGCAAAATAACATTTCACTTGTCAGCTCTCCAAACGATAGTTTCTTCGGGGTAAAGCAGCACCACAGTGTTCCATTATTCAGGTCTATGCATGTAGTTTACCCGCATCTCAGGTAATACAAACACCGGTCAGGACGCACAACACGGCGGTCTCTCAAGCCGCCGCCATCTTGCCCCCTTTGACTTTGAAGCCTGCAGCAAACTCAGGAGGGTACCCCCATGCCATATTGGTATATTTTGGAAATTTCCTTCTTAGGCAGGCAATCTTTAAGAAGGCTTGACCAGAAGCGCGGCGCACTAGAGGCTCAATCTTCTTCTTTGTCCGTCCGGACTTCTGTCATGTAACGGTAGAGAGGAGATGGCTCCTCCGCCAAATGATCAAACCATTCCAAGAGAAGAGGGCCAAGGCATACCTTAACAACCCAGCTCGGCTTGAAATAATTTTTGGAGGCCAAACCAAATTTTTCTCCTCAGAAATTAAAGCAAAATAGAATCTTGATAGTTTGAGCTAGATGGGAAGGAGACATTATTACCCGCATTTACTTGCTCTTTTGCTCTTTTCTTCTTTTTTTGGATTAGATTGTGACAAAGGGTAGCGGCTGTTGAGGGGGAGGGAAAGAATTAAGAATGTGATATAAAATACAGATATTGGGTATATGCACCCTTATATGCATTTTTTCATTTTGAAAATGAGTAAGGTGTTTTTTTCTTCTCTTTTGTACCCGTAAGACAAAAAAAATTGTTTCTTGATGCAAGTGAACACCGGTTGGGAAGCACTGTACCATCACTATAGACTCTTATGGAGTCTAACAGCCCTTTTTTGGGTCCGAGGGGGGTGGGCTGGCGCATTGGGGGGGAATGAATGGGGGGTGGGGGGAAGGGGCGGTAAAAAACAAGAAAAAGAGCAAGTTCAGTTGTACAAGGTATGTAGTAAGAAATGCAACAAGAAGTGCATATGAGAAATGCATTAACTGTAGAATCCAGAGTTCGAGATCAGATGCTGAGAGTAAATAAAGCGGCAAAAGAAGTTGGTTCAACGTTCCTGATAGTTTGTTGTTTAAAATATTGCAATGGGGAAGTTAAGATTGTGTTCTTGGAACGTTGCATGGCTTAATGACAGGGGTAAAAGGGCGCGCTTCTACGAAATAATTCGGCAGAACTCATATGATGTGCTCTGCCTTCAGGAGACCCATCTCCCGGTGGATGAGAAGGATCTCTTAAGAATACCTGGTTATAATGTACTTGCATTAACAACACAAACCTCTAAAATACGTGGAGTGGCTATTCGAGCGAAAACTTTTTTGGGGCAAGCTAAGCGCAGGCTAGTCGATCAGCTAGGTAGATGGGCCATAGTTGAACTAGAGATGGGCATCACCATTTGCTCATTATACGGTCGAACCAGGATGACCCTCAGATATTTCAAGATCTAGAATTGGAGTTGGCTTCCTGGGCTAGGACATTAATTGTCTGCGGAGACTTTAATATATCTTTGGGCTCGATGGGGGGTAGTTAAACACTGCAGACATACATGGGGCGCAAGCCTAGAGTTTTTGGGGCAGTTAAACAACTTATGGATAGCTATGATTTAATGGATATATGGGATCTTAAACATCAAAATGACCCAGGATATACATATTTTTCTTATCCCCATAATAAATACGTCTGGATTGACTGCGTAATGACATCAAAAGAATGCTCTAAATCTACGGAGATAATTAAATCTCCAAAAATAATATCGGATCATAACTCGCTTGTTCTCACATTTAATCTTTCTAATCTAAATAGGCCCCATTCCCAGTGGTCATTTGACAGAAAACCACTGGCCAACAGAGAATATATAGAGCATATAACTCTTTGGGTGCAGGAATTTTTTGACTATAATCAATATAGTGCTCCTAGAATGATAGTGTGGGATTGTTTTAAAGCAGCACTGAGGGGGGAGACTATTGCTTTTGTAGCCAAGCGCAGGAAAATTCAGGATAGACTTAACCATCAACATATGAGTGAGCTAGCAAAATTGGAGGAACAACATGCCACTCAGATACTACAAGGGGAAGACCAGGGAAGTAGTCTGCGTAAAATACTAGTACTTAAAACCAAGATAAATAGCAGGCTCGCTCAAAGGGCAGCTGAAATCTTTCAGACAAATCAATCTAAACTCTATGAAAACGGGGAGAGGGTAGGTAAACAGCTAGCACTTCGGACTCGTCAGAAATACTCATACAATGTGATAGACTCTATCGACTTTGAAGGCCAGAAACATACGACACCTGTATATATTACAGAATCATTCCGACGATACTATCAAAAATTATATAAAAATGAAGATCAAGCTGAATCCAGTGATATTAAAGAATTTTTAACTGAATGGCTAACTGAGATAGGGTCGGCCCGGACTATTGATGAAGTTACTAGGGAAGATTTAGAACGAGAAATGTCGATCACTGAGCTGCAAATGGCATTATCATAGCTGGCTAACGGGAAAGCTGCCGGCCCAAATAAAATTCCATTAGACCTCTACAAAATCCTTGAAAAACAAATATTGCCGTACCTATTAGATCTATTTTTGGGGGTACAATGGAGCGGCATTCCACCAGAGTCATGGCAGCAAACAAATATAGCCATTTTTCCTAAAAAAGGTAAACCCCCGGAACTCCCGTCTTCATATCGCCCAATTTCGCTGATAAACTCCGATTCCAAACTCTACGCCAAGATTCTTGCCAACCGGCTCAGCAGGATCATTGAACATCTGGTCCCCCCGTGGCAACACGGCTTTATCCCGGGAAAGTGCGTAATGAACAGGGGTTCTGCCCATATTACCCTCCCATACCTGGGCAAGGAACATCAAATGGATGAGAAAATAGAACAAAGAGGTATTAAGGGATAAATTAAGCAAACGCTATTTCACAACAGGAAACAATTTATTAACCTTTTTTTTATACTCTTTTTTAACAATAAATGATTAAAGTTTTTACAAAGGACAAAATATTGGGTCAAAAAACCGGGGGGGAAAAGAACCAGACTATATACAGTAATCAAAAAAGAGGTAATTACAATATATACAAATATACAACTATGTACCCTGGACAAAAAAAAAAAAAGGGGGGGGGTTGAAGCAAACACTATTAGTTATCTGTCGACGCAGTCGCGGTCGCGTTTCCGCCAGTTGTTTCTTCTGGCTTCATCAGGACAAGGGTACTGAAAAATATATACACATATAATATAATTCCTAAAGACACACTATGCCGCAAGGAACAACTCACCCATATACACCGTAGCAATGACCAACCACAAGTGGAAAAAGTGAAAAAATAGAATCAAATCCACATCTTATTTACAAGAAAAAGAAAAAGAAAACAAGCTCCAAACGTGCCAAGTATTTACACAAGTGGTAACGAGTACACAGGTTGTAGAAACCCAATCACCAAGGACACATTCTTCTATCCACCATGTGTCTACTGAAAAATGCCAGGTGGCATGCATTGTGAAAATAAAAATAATAATAAAAAAATTATAAAAAAATAATCAAAAGAACCACTCAAAATGGGCAATGGCAACTGCCACAAGGTTCCAAATACCTGCACAAGGGTGATATACGTGACCCCCCCGACAGGGAGTGCCGAGGCACCACCCTGAGGGGTATAAACAACTTCTTCACACAGGGAAATGGGTTCACGCTATCCTACAAGGGTGTGTAGAGGGAGAAAGAGCCAGAGGACCGGTTCTGTTAACTTATCAGTTACTCAAAACTCTCAATTGTGACGATGAGTCATAACTCAAACACGAAAGTGGCCTACCTTCAAAATTATCCAATTTCAAGGGGGGGTGTAGATTATTTCGTTTGTGTGTAAGACACCACAATTAGTAACACGCCCTCAAATAAGGAGTCACCAGGGATGCCTGCAGTCAAAGTGAAAATAAACACAAAACAAAGCACAATCGCAGTTACTACCCGCGTGTGCTCAAGCGTGGCTCAGGTCTTTACAGCGTCACTACATATGGGATGACAATTATACACGCCTACCTCTGGTGCTCTGATTCCCCCGAGTCACACGCGGTAAAGGGCACTACGGACAACACCTGCAGGGCCATCTCTCTCTTTGACATCATGGGTGTGACGGGGGGTCGGATGTCGATGATCCTACTTGACGCCGAGAAGGCTTTTGATTGAGTCTCTTGGAGGTTTCTATGGGGGATCCTGGAATTAAACAACGTTGGACCAGGACTTTCCAAGGCTATCAAGGCACTATATGTTCACCCTTGGGGTAGACTTACTGTAAGGGGTGTGGAATCGGAGTTTATCAACATTCAAAGGGGCACAAGACAGGGCTGCCCGTGTTCCCCAATTTTATTTGCCCTATACATCAACCCACTGATTCTAAAATTACTTGCATCTAATATAATCGAACCTGTTACGGTTGGTATTTATCAAACTAAAATATTAGCATATGCCGATGATGTGGCGGTATTAACACCAAACCCTGCTGAGGCGATCTCGGAGATCGAGCAAATTACTCAGACTTATGGTTTCTACTCAGGGTATTCCCTGAATAAGGATAAAACAATGGTTTTATGTACCGATAACATCACGTATGAAAATCCTTATAAGGTGGATAACGCCACTTACCTTGGTGTTTGTATAACCCCCAAGGTGGAGAATATTAATCAACTTAACTATGAACCCCTTATTAAAACCATTAAAAAAGATCTTATAAGGGTAAATAATCTCCATCTATCAATTATAGGTAGGGGAACCTTTATAAAAATGAACATCTTTCCAAAGATATTATACTTATTTCGTGCGATCCCACTGATGGCTGATGATAACATCATTAAAACTATTGGTTCTTGTATTTCCAAATTTCTTTGGAATTACGGGAAAGTTAGAAGGGCTCTTTCATACTTACCTTTACCATATCATACAGGAGGATTAACGGTTCCTAATATGATGCTATATCTGTGGGCGGCTCTTCTCCAGCAAATGGCACCGCTATTTAACTCTAAACCAATAATAGAAAGTATGCAAGATCAGGGTATACCATCAATTTACAAATTGGCACTTGGCAATAAAGCCAGAGGGTTGCTGCTAAGACAATTGGAGCCGTCCTATTTTAAACAAGTTAAATTTAAGATTATTTATGGTGCATGGAATATATGGAAACACTCCTCAAAACACCTAGCAATTCCAAAATACACCAAATATACTCCCCTTTGGCAGAGCTCGATCTGGCCGCTCCAACTTAATGACAGACTTGCCAGAAAGTAGGAGAGTATGGGGATCATTACAGTTGGGGACTTTTTTGGTCAGGAACCTAATACCGGATTTCAAAATTTACAACTAAAATTCTCGGTTCCTACTAATGACTTTCTTAAATATATACAAGTCTACACTGTCCTTAATCAACTTGTCCCTAAAATTATGATGGATAATGTTCCCTTCTTTGATAGGCACCATTTATGAGATATTGATTCAGAATCAATGAGATGATTTGGAGCACATTGAGAGAGATTGGGCAACTAAATTAGGCAATCCTAATGTCGACATTGATTTATCATTGTCTTTATCTTCTAAACTATTTTTAGCGTCTACTACACGGCAGCAAAGTTATATACATGGGGCAAAGGAGCAACCAATGCCTGTCCACGATGCGGGTTGGGACCTGCGGACTTAATACATTTGTTGGCAGAATGCCCTAAATTAGATCTATGTAAAAAAATGATTTCTGATTATTGGGAAGAGGTCTTTGGGCCTAATATAAAAGTATCATCAACACTTTTTCTATAAGGCCATGATAATACCCTGGGGCATAGTAAGGAAGAAGAACCATCTTTATTTTTGGGAACGGCGGTGTTTCGGATTATATTAGCAGCCCGATGGAAAGAAGCTGACCCTCCAACTTTTCAAATGTGGCTAACTCGCTTTTTAGGAATCTACAACCAAGCGATAGCCATTTATGAAGCTAGGGGTAAAAAATCTAGAATACGTGGAGCCCAAATATGGTCTCCAATTACTGCCTGGCTTCAGGATATAAGGAATGTTTAAATGTCAGCTGCATAAAAAAAAAAAATTAAGTTGACCCTAAACATATGTGATACAAAGAGGGTTCTTCCTACCTTTCTTCCTACCGTGTCTTATCTATGCGTAAAACTGACTTTCTGTTCCCCATGAAAGTCCTGTAGTACAGATGAAAATCTGGTACTGCAACACCTTGACATAAAGGAATTCTTAAGTATTGTAATGTTCTTAAACTGTTTTATATGCCCAAATGAAACTATTAATTGCTCATTCTAATTTCCTAAACCAAATGCTCTGGGCATACAAAGGTGTGGATTGAAAAAGATATAAAGTTGTAATCAATATTTTATTTCTTATCAGATTACAATACCCAATAAGGCTAATTGGAAAAAAATGCCATTATGTTTATCTGCTTAATACAATCATTACGTTTTTCATAGCTCTTAGTTTTGACTGTGTTAATGTCGCTACAAATGCATACACATTCATTTCAAAACTTTATTCGATACATAAAATGGATCATAAAAGTGGTGAACATACAAACCATCATACCTCATAAGAGAACATTTTAAGTACACAGTTTACCAAAATTTGTAAGAGGCATAAAAAAGGGCCATTTAAAAAATATAAGTACATAATTTTGGCCAGAGAACATTATATACATATTAATACTGACCATAGCTCTTCCTAATCTTTAACGAGACTCTGATAAAATTTAACATGGCGCAACAGGTTTCAGCAGAGGATAATGATGACAGGTAATCATACCCTTCCTTATAAGTGCAAAATTGCCTCCCCTTCAGAATTGGTTTGATAAACCGGATTCTTGGTTCTTGATATAAGGGGCAAAAGAGGACCAGATGGATGGTGCTTTGTCTAACCCTGTTATTACATGGACAAGGGGGCAGCCTCTCACACCAACCCCCTTGTTTCGGGAAAGCAAGCAAAAAATGCATAATATCCAGTCTAAATCTGGTTAGTAAGAATCGCCATTGAACATTAAGAGTAAATGTTAAATAAAACTGAGTTTGGGGTTTACAAACATAAACATTAACATCGTCCAAAGATGGTGGAATCAATGATTTCCAGTACATTGTCTTTATGACCCCCTTTTGGTTTCCCTCTATTTTTTCTGGATTGTCATACAAAGAGCCCAAACCAATCGTTTTAAACATGTTACAAACATAGGACATCCAAGGGATCTGTTTCGAATTTTCTAAAGCCATGCAATCAATGATAATATCTTTAGTTAGTTGCAAGTCTTCAGATCGCCATATTTTGCCCCATTACAATAAAGGGGACAAACGAATAGTATCAGAAACACTGACCAATCCCATTTCTTTATGGCAGAAGATGTTAGAGCTACCTTTGGGGACTGATAAAACCCGTTTTATGAAATTATTTTCCACCACTTGTATCACAGTTGGTGTTTCAGTCCCCCACACCCCTGCCCCATAAGTGGCCACCGATAGACATTTGGATATATAGAGGGTTTTGAGGTGCTTTACATGTTTTTGGCCCAATTTACTATAAAAACGAAAGATGCCTTCTATTGCCCGGGTCGCACTCTGGGCTCGAACCTCCATAAGTGGAGTCCAGCTTAATTTGCTATTAAAAAAATTCCCAAGATAGTTAAATTTCTCCACCTTTCCAATTGTGCGATTATTTACCACAAACTTCCTAATGCTTGACCTTTTAGGACCACAACACATTATAAAAGATTTATCAAAATTTACCTTTAAGTCGAGGTCCAGCATGAAAGTATTGAAGGCATCTAAACATACTTGCATGCTATTCCCTGTTAATGTCATTAAGACAGTATCGTCTGCATAGGAAAGCATGGGAATACTTTTGCCATTAATTTTTGGAAAGTCGCAACCATGGTCTAATAAGTGCTTTTCTAACCCGTTAGTGTATACCAAAAAAAGAAAAGGCGCCAAAATGCATCCTTGACGCACACCCTCGGTTGATGGAATCGATTCTGTCATTTCGCCTCCAGGGCCAAATCTAACTGATACAGTTGTTGCTGCATGCAGCCTTCGAAGCAATGTGACCAGTGGTTCCTCGAAGCCCATGTCGTCCATCATCTGCCACAACTTATGTCTGCAAACAGTGTCGAATGCACTTGACAGGTCCATGAAGGCAAGATGTATTGCGGACTTTATTGCCCTCATGTACTTGCCTATAATTAGTGCCAAGTTCAGGCACTGCTCGACAGTCCCCTTTCCTCGCCTAAATCCATACTGGGAATCAACTATGAGACCTGTCGAGTCTGCCCAGCTTTCTAATCTAGCTAGGATAACCCTGCCCAGGATTTTGCATGAGGCATCTATTAGGGATATGGGACGATAGCAACATGGGTTGCACCTGTCACCCTTCTTGAAAATCGGCACTACAATTGCCTCCTTCCAGGAATCAGGGATACGCCCAACCACAACAGCCTTGAATACATTCAATAATAGGGGTGCCCACAATTTAACATTGTGTTTAAAAAGGTCCAAGGGTACAATATCTGGGCCTGGAGCTTTTAGTGATAAACCCTTCTCTATAGCTTCCTCAATCTCTATCAGTGTAAATGAAGAGCTGAGGGTCAAAGCCGAGGGAGATGACGCCAGTTCCCCTGTACTATCTGAGGTTGATGTTATTGAAATAGAATTTGGATTAAAAATCTTAGTAAAATGTAGGACCCATTGTTCAGCGGTGACCTGCATAACTATAGTTTCTTTATTGTCATTCTTAAAAAGGGGGCGATTTAGGACCTCCCAAAAGAGTCTACTGTCTTTTAGATCTGCAGCCTTTTCAAGGTCTTCCCAAGCATTGTTTTTTAGGTCCTGCTTTCTTTTTACAATAGCCTCCCTGTAGGCCTTTCTACTAGCTCTTACCAATTCCCTATTTCTTGGTTTTTGGCACAGGGCTAATTTTAGGGATTGGTGTGTGGCAGAACAAACAGAGTCAAACCATCTAAAGGCCTTTTGACCACCCTTTCCCTTGGGTTTCCTAAGGTTCTTTGCTACATACCCACATAATTTCTCAAAACACTCAATAACCTTATGGGGGTCAGGTGCTGGGAGTAGACATGCTTCCATTTCCGTTTTACAGCTAGCAAATATATCTTCCTCCAATTTTGTCGCGTTTACCTTCCCCCATTTTAAACTAACTCCCTGATTTTTGCTGTACTTAATTGGCTGATCCCAAATCTTTGGTAATTCATGTACTGGGAGGCACAATGACAACATTAGGGGGTTATGGTCACTTGCGGGATTAGCCACCACCTCGAGCTTTTCAACATATTTAAGAAAACTACTGGATACCAGAACAAAATCAATGGTACTCATCTCTCCCCTTGTACCCTGAAAAGTTGGTATTTGCGGTAAGTTGGGGGCTGACCAGGGTTCAACCACACATAAGTCGTTCAAGATGATAATATTGTTCAAAGCATCCCCCTGGGGTGTGTGTTTGAAATGGATCAAGGGCTGTGTGTTTAAGTCCTCCAGTCCACACACATTCGAATCTCCAAAACTGCACAATGAACAGTTGAAATCGCCAATCCAAATGATAGACGATAAAGGGAGCTCGCTTCGTACTTTACCCACTGCATCCTTAAGACTTTCAATTATCGATGTATCACGAACATTAAAAATGTTGTGATACCAGTTGACTAACAGCACAGGTTCTGGAAAAAGATGCTCTAATAGCAGCAGTTGATACCAATTTGTGTCCACCAATTTCGAAGTTATCAGCTTCTGTAGTTTTATGGACAACGCTGTCATTATGCCACCCTTTGCCCTCCCAGACGTCGATGGCACGGCCAAAACATTGAATGATTGAAAGCCCTCAATGTCATAGGCAGTCCTAGTCCAAGTCTCCTGTAAACACAGGATCCCCTGGGCTCCTACATAATCCAACCATGCATCATCCTCCAATCTCCCAGCAAGTCCAGCAATGTTCCAAGATATTAGAGACAGCCCCTGTTTCCCATAAGTGCTTCCCCGGATGTCTCCTATATTTGAAAAGCTTTGTCCAAACGGTAATGTTTGATTCTCACGACCCAGGATGTTATCTCCGCCACGAGTAACATCATTCTCTGGACATGGGGGGCCGATACTCACAGTATCACAATCGCCAGTCACCGCAACTTGGTTATTATTGCGGACTATCCCGGTGTTTTCACTCTTTCCCAAATACAGCTCGGAAGGCGCATTTCCCTCAGACCTAGATGATGGTCAATCTACACCGTCCAAACCCATTAATGGATCAAAGCGGTTTCTCAGTGGGATATTATTATTTGGGATCCATCCTGGGTGTTCTTCACCCTGATACCTTGGTCTTCGTGGGTTATACGGGACTTGTGTAAAATGACCCATGCTCGGTGGTTCCATAAAGGGGTCATTTATCTCATTCCAAGGGCCACAATATTTTGTGTGCCTTGGTTCATGGTCAAATTATGTACCCACCCCGAGTGATTACTGCCATGATCTTTCTTGCTTGGCCCGACCCAGGGGACCCTCCGTACACTTAGAATTTTTGTGGCAGTGTCTTGGGAAAGGGGCCTGTTATTGTTTAGCCAAAATTTTGTTTTATTTAGAAGGTCCTCCATTTTCTCATATTTATTCGCTGCGATTAATGGAACACCTGTCAAAATTGCCATATAGGGAGCAGCCTCAGGGGGTATATTTACAAAGATTTGTTTACCAGGCAAGGGTGTTTTACTAGGAACTAAGGGTTTGTTAACCGGGGTTTCTTTCCCCTCAGCATTTAGCAGAGCTGGGGCAGCTGTATTTACTGGGGTTGCTACCATCAAAGAGTTCTTTAACTGAGATCCCACAGTAGTTTTAGAGGAAGTAGCTGGCACTATACGAGGGGTAATACCTTTAGAATCTACAGATACCACAGTTTTCGGTTGTTGAGATTGTGTCTGGTTTTTCTCAGCACTCTTTTTTAATGTAGTAATGTTATTACACCCAGTAGCAGCAGGTTGTTTACTATTATCTACTAGACTCTCCAATAGGGCTGTATTTTTAGATGTTAAGAATTCAAGTTGGTCAAGTTTTAAGTTAATAATTTGAGTTTTTTCCATCAAGGGAGTCAACATACTTTTTACCAGGTTCTCTAATCTGGCCATAAGATCCTTATCTTGTATATGGGTTGGTTTTTTGTCTTGGTTCGAAGTACTTTTTTCCCACTCCAAGAGCTGAGATCCTATATGTGTGAGTTTAGCTTCAAGGGGAGTTAACAGTTTCTTGAGTGTTTCCCACACAACAGTCAAAAAATCTACATCTTTCCCCTTTATGGTGCAAAGTGGAACCCCATTAGTTTCGCTCTCTATTACCAGATTAGTATTTTCATAAGTTATTGCCAGTGATTCAGGGCTGGGTTCTGATCTTAGTTCTAGGGGCTGTATGTTACTCACTAGGGATGGATCTAGTGGTAGCAGAGATGGTACCTTGGTGGATAGCTGTGTGTTCACAATCTTGGCTTTTTTCCTTGCGTAAGCTGTTATATATTTACGCTTCCTTTTATTTTGTAGCCCTTGTTGTGGGATACAAGAATTCACCCCACCCCATTCCATTTCCATAGATTTGGGTGCTGGCGCCGTTCCCAAAGGGCCGCCCTCACCCTCCTTCTGTTCACCATCGTCCCCGACCATTGAAGTTATTAAAGAAGAATCAGTAGATACTAGTGGCAACCCCCCCTTTAATATAGATGTGGTGAGTGCTAGTGGCTGGTGAATATCTGCCTCGGTTAAGATCAGGGTAGGAGCAGGGCCTATTGGACGGTCAGGTGTTTTAGCAAAAGCTATAGACCCCAGAGAAGATTTTTTGGCCGCTGATAACTCCTGTGATAATCTTCTGGCAGCATCTAGTTCGATGGACACTCTGTGCTGCATTTTGGCAATCTCAGTGTCAATGGCTGTATGGGTCCTGGTGATGAAATCATCCAGTGTACCATTTTTCAGTTTGGACTTAGCTGCCCTATCTTTATATTCACGGATTGACATGATGGCTAGTCAAATATTCAAACTGGCAGTACAGATATTTACCGAGGGTTAGGGCCAAAGAGAGTGGCCCAGTCCAGTCTCTCCCGGCCTCTCCCAGCCTCTAACGGCCCGCTCTTTGCCCGGTCTTCGCCCCGAGCTGCGTCCCGCGCTGCAGGAGTCTGAGGCTTTGATATAGTGGACGTGTTGGGCGGGGGGCGGGCCCGCAGGGAGAGCGGACCGGATGGTGACTAACGGTCTCGCAGGGACTCCTGGTTGTTGGAGTCCCCGCACGCTCGCAGCCCCGCAAAGCCACTTGCCTGAACCCGCCTTACAACTCCTTCCTCTGGTGATGATGCCCCAACACTCCCAGGCGATGCGGCACCCGCGGAGCGGGTGCTGCGAGATGTGGGTGCGAAAAGGTTCAAAAGTGTAGCCTTAGCAGTGAAGCCTCCGTGACCAAGCGACTTGTGTCCCAGCGAGGAGAAGGTGCAGGGAGCTTTTAACAATCCTCAGGTGGGCGGGGGGCGGGCCCGCAGGGAGAGCGGACCGGATGGTGACTAACGGTCTCGCAGGGACTCCTGGTTGTTGGAGTCCCCGCACGCTCGCAGCCCCGCAAAGCCACTTGCCTGAACCCGCCTTACAACTCCTTCCTCTGGTGATGATGCCCCAACACTCCCAGGCGATGCGGCACCCGCGGAGCGGGTGCTGCGAGATGTGGGTGCGAAAAGGTTCAAAAGTGCAGCCTTAGCAGTGAAGCCTCCGTGACCAAGTGACTTGTGCATACACCTAAATAATAGAATCTTTGATGAGTTTGGCTTCAAGTGTTGTATCTTTTATATGGTTTATTGTAATTTGAGGTTTAAATTTTTCAATGATCTCAGAACAATTTACCAAAGGTTTAATTTCATGTTCGACTTGATGGTTTTACGTATATCTTTGGAGTAGATTGCTACAACATCAGCATTTGCTGACAGTTTGATGTGTTCCCAATTGTATATCAAAAGCCTTATAGCTGTATTACCAATTATCCTTGTTAAATGCGATTCTAGGTATGTGTTGGAGAGTAAGTGTGATATATGACATCCTTCACAATTTCCCTTGATGATTTTGAATACCACCATGAGCATCATGATTCTCTTACACGTGATTGGAATAAGGAGCTTGTATCCCGCTCAGGCACGTGGATTGGCATAAGGTGCTTGTATGTTGCTAATAAAATGTTGGCCGATGCCAATTGCCTCTTGGCTAACCATAGAGGATCGGCCTAGTAGGAACGCCTCCATTTACATGCTCACGTTTCTTAAGTTGCCTTCTCTTTTACACACAATGACTTTTGACATACATTGCATGCGTGACAATGCAGGATAACGTTCTCTGAAGAGGTGTTCATTGTGACATGGCCACATGGGTGCGGGTTATCATATATATACAGAACCATTTCCTTGTTGGGGGAGAGGAGCGCTCAGCTGACACTCAAGGTCACTCCATGTCCGAAATCCAGCTCAGTTGCTTCCTGCTTGCTAACACAAGGGATGTCGAGCTCAACACTAAGTTACACCACCCTGGCAGTGATTAGGCAGATCACCCATGCTAGGAAAGACTTGATTAGGGAGCGCTAGGTAGGAGTACACTATAACCCAGTACTCATATGTAGGCCTGGCTGGTAAACTCTGCTACGTTCTTGGAGTTTGCATAGTTTCTGCACTCCACGCTCACCGGAGCTCGTGGAGTGCAGAAAACTCCGCTCTGCACAGAGTTTTTTCCCCGCTCGTACTCGCCAATGGTAAGTTAGCGAGCTTGAGCTGCTGCTCGTGTAGAATTTCTACTCGAGCGGCAGGAAGATCAGCGCAAACTGCTGTTCGCACTACACCCCTCCATGTGTGGAACTCCGCTGAGTTTTTTTGTCACTTTGTGGTGTTCCGTGTAGTGAAACTCCGCAAACTCCACCCAGGCCTTCTCAAATGTCCACATATATTTACTGTTTTAGCACAATGGTGAAAATGTACATCTTTTTCACTATTCTTGTAAAGCTAAATACTCTAATCTGTTTCATTCTATTTATTATCACAGCACATGTACTTTATACAAGAATCACAATGCTTCAATAAATATTGAAATACCTTGGTGAACACTTCTTGTGTATTTCTTTGGCTATGCATGATAGTCTAAACGAAAGGGTTCTCGATCTGTTACCACGATTTACTGGGGTGACCAGGGTTGCCATGTCCTAAAGTTGCACACACATTTGTTACCCTGTATGGTTAGGGGTCCAAATTGTGCACTGTGGACTAGCAGGGATATAGGCCAACATATCTCAAGGGTGTGCAAGGAATCAGTCTGGAACAATCCTGAAGTTTATGTTGTCCAAGTAACGCACAGTTTTACTGGGGAGGTACAACATGCCAACATACCATATCAAATTCCCTTTCAGTGTCCAATAAAATCATGGCTATATTTTTAAGTAAAATTCTGGTGGCAATAAATAATGTATTAGCCATATTATCTTGACTAGTTGTGTCACAAACAAGCACAAAGTCATGTTGTTGTTGTGATACAATATCAGCTATAACCTTCGCTATTCAACTTGAGAGTATTTTAGAAAAGGTCTTAGTATCTGTATTTGTTAATGATACTCATTGAAGAATCCTTATTCAATTTTCTATAGTCCTTGAAATAAAAAACATTGCAATGTGTGTGCCTTCCCATGATGTTGGGGCAGGCTTGCCCAAGTTGATATCCTTAACCAAATCTAAATAAGTAGATGAAAAAATACCAGAAAAAAAGCTTTGCATAATTCAGAATTGCCACTAAGTGTTTAATCAATCAATCAATCAATCACTGTATTTGTAAAGCGTGCTACATACCCGTGAGGGTCTCAAGGCGCTGAAGGAGGGGGGGGGGCTGCTACTGATCGAAGAGCCAGGTCTTGAGAAGTCTTCTGAAGGTCGGCAGGTCCTGGGTCTGTCGTAGGCTCGTAGGGAGAGTGTTCCAGGTCTTGGCGGTGAGGTAGGAGAAGGATCTGCCGCCGGCTGTGGTTTTCCGGATACGAGGAACTGTGGCAAGGGTGAGGTTGGCGGAGCAAAGGCTACGGGTGGGGGTGTGGAAGCTGAGTCGGTTGTTGAGGTAACTGGGTCTGGTGTTGTGTAGTGCTTTGTGTGCGTGGATGAGGAGATTGAAGGTGATCCTCCTGTTGACGGGAAGCCAGTGTAGGCCTCTCAGGTGGGGTGTGATGTGGCTGCGTCGGGGAACGTAGAGGATCAGGCGTGCCGAGGCGTTCTGGATTCGTTGTAGTCGTTTCAGGAGCTTGGTTGTTGTTCCTGAGTAGAGGGCGTTCCCGTAGTCGAGTCTGCTGGTGATGAGGGCATGGGTGACGTTTTTTCTCGTGTCGGGAGGGATCCATTTGAAAATCTTACGGAGCATTCGGAGGGTGTTGAAGCAGGAAGCGAAGACGGCATTGACTTACTTGGTCATGGAGAGGGCGAAGTCAAGGATGAACCCCAGGTTGCGTGCGTGGTTGGTGGGTTCCGGGGCTGTGCCTAGCAATGTGGTCCACCAGGAGTCGTCCCAGGCTGATGGGGTGGGTCCGAGGTTGAGGACCTTTGTCTTGTCTGAGTTCAGCTTCAGTCTGCTGTCCTTCATCCAGTCGGCGACGGCCTTCATTCATCTGTGGAGGTTGGCTTTGGCGGTGTGGGGGTCTTCGGTAAGGGATATGATCAGCTGGGTGTTGTCGGTGTAGGAGATGATGTTGAGGTTATGTTGTCGTGCGAAGTGGGCGAGCGGTGCCATGTAGATATTGAACAGCGTTGGGCTGAGGGAGGATCCCTGTGGGACGCCACAGATGATCTCGGTGGTTTTTGAGCGGAAGGGTGGGAGGCGGACGCTTAGAGGAAGGATGTGGTCCAGGCAAGGGCCTTCTCTTGGATTCCGCCGTCCTGGAGGCGTGCTGATAGGGTGCGGTGGCAGACCGTGTCGAAGGCTGCTGATAGGTTCAGGAGGATGTGGGCGGCTGTTTCTCCTTTGTCCATCAGGATCCTGATGTTGTCGGTGGCGGCGATGAGGGCGGTCTCGGTGCTGTGGTTGCTGCGGAAGCCGGATTGGGAAGGGTCCAGGATGTTGTTGTCTTCGAGGTAGCGGGTTAGCGGTTTGTTGACAATCTTCTCTGTTACTTTTGCCGGGAACGGGAGCAGGGAGATGGTCCGGAAGTTCTTGAGGTCCTTGGGGTCTGCCTTGGGTTTCTTCAGTAGGGCGTTGATCTCGGTGTGCTTCCAGATTTCCGGGAAGGTTGCTGTCTCGAAGGAGATGTTGATTGTTTTCCGGAGGTGGGGCGCGATGGTTGTGCTGGCTTTGTTGAAAACGTGGTGAGGGCAGGGGTCGGATGGGGATCCGGAGTGGATGGAGTTCATGGTTTTGATGGTGTCTTCGTCGCTGACTTTGGACCAGGCGGTCAGGCGACTGGTGCGGGTGGAGGTCGCAGGGGTGGTGGTCTCGGTGGTGGGTGCGGGGGTGTCGGGGTTGAAGCTGTCGTGGATGTCGGTGATCTTGCGGTGAAAGAAGGTGGCCAGGGAGTCGCACAGGTCTTGTGATGGTGGGATGTCGTTGGTGTTGGAGCTGGGGTTGGAGAGTTCTTTCACGATGCTGAAGAGCTCTTTGGTGTTGTGTGCATTGTTGTCTAGGCGGTCCTTGAAGGCGGTCCTCTTGGCAGTCCTGATGAGTTGGTGGTGTCTGTGGGTGGCGTTCCTGTGGGCTGTGTGGCTGTCTGGTGAACGGTCGCGGAGCCATTTCTTCTCCAGCTTCCGACAGGTGTGCTTGGAGGTCCGGAGGTCTTCGGTGAACCAGTCGGCTTTCTTGTTGGTGTGGTTGGTTGTGGAAATCTTGAGAGGGGCGAGGGTGTTGGCGCAGTCGTTGATCCACTGTTTGTGGTGGTGGTGTCGGGGTCGATGGGGTCGGCGGGTGGTCTCAGGGTGAGGGTGGTAGTCAGTTGGTCCTTGGTGACCTTGCCCCAGCAGCGGCGTGGCAGCTGTTGGGTGCGGTGGTGTGTTTCCTGAAGGTGAAATGGACGCATCTGTGGTCGGTCCAGTGGGGTTCGGTGGTGTGGTTGAAAGACGTGGGGGCTTGCGGAGAAGATGGGGTCCAGCGTGTGTCCGGCGGCGTGGGTGGGTGTCGTCATGAGCTGTTTGAGTCTGAGGTTGGCGAGATTGTCGATCAGGGCGGTGGAGGAGGCGTCGTTGTTGTTCTCGAGATGGAAGTTCAAGTCCCCGAAGAGGATGTAGTCCGTGGAGGCAAGGGCGTGGGTGCTGACGAGGTCGGCGATGGTGTCACTGAACTGTGGTCGTGGTCCGGGTGGTCTGTAGACGAGTGTTCCTCTGAGGGTCATGTTGGGGTCGGTGTGGATCTGGAAGTGCAGGTGCTCGGCAGTGGTGAGGGTGTCGTCGGTGTTGGTTGAGACTCTGAGGGAGTCCTTGTGGATGATGGCGATCCCTCATCCAACTCCGTTGGTGCGGTCTCTGCAGGAGATCTTGTAGCCCTGTGGGATGGCAATGGCGATGTCTGGTGTTGAGGTGGCATTCAGCCAGGTCTCCGTCAAGAAGGCAACGTCAGGGGCGGTAGAGTCTAGGAGGTCCCAAAGTTTGATGGCGTGCTTGCGGGCGGAGCGGGTGTTGAGGAGGATGCAGCAGAGGTAGTTGGGTTCTCTGGTTGGTGGTTTGGTGGGCTGGATGCTGGTGATTCTGCAATTCCGGCAGGAGAAAGGCCTTTGGGTGCGCTTCGGGATGGCCCGGTAGCTGGGGTGGTTTCGTCCGGGGTTGAGTGCGTGGAGGGTGCTGGAGTCGTAGTGCAGTCTGGTGTTGCGGGGGTTGCGGGGTCCAGGAGTTCTGGCGCTGGGCGCGGTCTGGGCGCGGACAGGGTTGCCTTCGGCACGCCAGCGGTGTGCCCACTGCGCGCCCTCCATAAGAGGGGCAGAGGGAGGGAGGAGCAGCTGGGAGGTGGGAGCGGGGCGGCCAATTGGAGGCAAGGGGGCGGGGCCGCAGGGATGCAGCGGCGGGAAAATGGAAGAGGGGGCCACGAAAGGCGAGGGACGAGGGAGCAGAGAGAAAGGCAATACGAGCACAGGTGATCAGAAAGCAGGATGGGCAGAACAACAACAATCAGGGGCAAAAAAACGGGCACAGAAAGCAAGATGGTCAGAACAACAACAATCAGGGGCAAAAAACGGGCAAAGAAAGCAAGATGGGCAGAGCAACAACAACAGGGTCAAATAACGGGCACAGAAAGTAAAATGGACAGAGGAAACAGAACAGTAGGGCAGTAAGGGAGCAATGACACTGTTATCACCTTTTGCACACTAATTAACTTTTTTGATTCTGCTGCTATATATATGTATATATATATATATATCGAAGAAAAGTTACCAGCTGCTTGGAATGCACACAGAAACAGATCGGGCTCCTTTCTTTTTGGTGAGAGTCCTTTATTGCAGCAGGTCAGCATGTTACACAATCCATTAATGCCAGACGCGTTTCAAAGTTTACTTGCTTCTTGTTCACTGGCGTTGTGCAAATTCAGTAAGGATGACGTGCGGGAGCAATCAGTCCTTATTAGTGCTTTTCCCGCCCCCTGGTGGGTGGGCTCTGGTGTCTTCAGGAAAAGTCTTCTGGGACTTGGAGTTCCTATTCGTATTTGGCTCTCTTTGGTGGGATATTTGGCTCTCTGTGATGAGATCTGCTTTTTTGCATCCATTTCATTAGGGAGACAAGCGGACCTCGTTCTGCTTTCCCTGTTAATCCGCCATTGTCAGATTCCGGTATCTGCTAGGCAGTTTACTAGTTGTGTGATGGTGCATTCCACGACCCTTGGCAGGCCGTTAAATATCGAAACAAAGTTACCAGCTGCTTGGAATGCACACAGAAACAGGTCGGGCTCCTTTCTTTTTGGTGAGAGTCCTTTATTGCAGCAGGTCAGCATGTTACAAAATCCATTATTGCCAGACGCGTTTCAAAGCTTACTTGCTTCTTGTTCACTGGCGTTGGGCAAATTCAGCAAGGATGATGTGCGGGGGCAATTATTCCTTATTAGTGCTTTTCCCGCCCCCTGGTGGGTGGGCTCTGGTGTCTTCAGGAAAAGTCTTCTGGGACTTGGAGTTCCTGTTCGTATTCGGCTCTCTTTGGTGGGATATTTGGCTCTCTGTGATGAGATCTGCTTTTTTGCATCCATTTCATTAGGGAGACAAGCAGACCTCGTTCTGCTTTCCCAGTTAATCCGCCATTGTCAGATTCCGGTATCTGCTAGGCAGTTCACTAGTTGTGTGATGGTGCATTCCACGACCCTTGGCAGGCCGTTAAATATCGAAAAAAAGTTACCAGCTGCTTGGAATGCATACAGAAACAGGTCGGGCTCCTTTCTTTTTGGTGAGAGTCCTTTATTGCAACAGGTCAGCATGTTACACAATCCATTAATGCCAGACACGTTTCAAAGCTTACTTGCTTCTTGTTCACTGGCGTTGTGCAAATTCAGCAAGGATGACGTGTGGGAGCAATTAGTCCTTATTGGTGCTTTTCCCGCCCCCTGGTGGGTGGGCTCTGGTGTCTTCAGGAAAAGTCTTCTGGGACTTGGAGTTCTGTTCGTATTTGGCTATCTTTGGTGGGATATTTGGCTCTCTGTGATGAGATCTGTTTTTTTGCATCCTTTTCATTAGGGAGACAAGCGGACCTCGTTCTGCTTTCCCTGTTACTCCGCAATTGTCAGATTCTGGTATCTGCAAGGCAGTTCACTAGTTGTGTGATGGTGCATTCCACGACCCTTGGCAGGCCCTTAAATATCGAAAAAAAGTTACCAGCTGCTTGGAATGCACACAGAAACAGGTCGGGCTCCTTTCTTTTTGGTGAGAGTCCTTTATTGCAGCAGGTCAGCATGTTACAGAATCCATTAATGCCAGACGCATTTCAAAGCTTACTTGCTTCTTGTTCACTGGCGTTGGGCAAATTCAGCAAGGATGACGTGCGGGAGCAATTAGTCCTTATTGTGCTTTTCCCGCCCCCTGGTGGGTGGGCTCTGGTGTCTTCAGGAAAAGTCTTCTGGGACTTGGAGTTCCTGTTCGTATTTGGCTCTCTTTGGTGGGATATTTGGCTCTCTGTGATGAGATCTGCTTTTTTGCATCCATTTCATTAGGGAGACAAGCGGACCTCGTTCTGCTTTCCCTGTTAATCCGCCATTGTCATGTTCCGGTATCTGCTAGGCAGTTCACTAGTTGTGTGATGGTGCATTCCACGACCCTTGGCAGGCCGTTAAATATCGAAAAAAAGTTACCAGCTGCTTGGAATGCAAACAGAAACAGGTCGGGCTCCTTTCTTTTTGGTGAGAGTCCTTTATTGCAGCAGGTCAGCATGTTACACAATCCATTAATGCCAGACACGTTTCAAAGCTTACTTGCTTCTTGTTCACTGGCGTTGTGCAAATTCAGCAAGGATGACGTGTGGGAGCAATTAGTCCTTATTGGTGCTTTTCCCGCCCCCTGGTGGGTGGGCTCTGGTGTCTTCAGGAAAAGTCTTCTGGGACTTGGAGTTCTGTTCGTATTTGGCTATCTTTGGTGGGATATTTGGCTCTCTGTGATGAGATCTGTTTTTTTGCATCCTTTTCATTAGGGAGACAAGCGGACCTCGTTCTGCTTTCCCTGTTACTCCGCAATTGTCAGATTCTGGTATCTGCAAGGCAGTTCACTAGTTGTGTGATGGTGCATTCCACGACCCTTGGCAGGCCCTTAAATATCGAAAAAAAGTTACCAGCTGCTTGGAATGCACACAGAAACAGGTCGGGCTCCTTTCTTTTTGGTGAGAGTCCTTTATTGCAGCAGGTCAGCATGTTACAGAATCCATTAATGCCAGACGCATTTCAAAGCTTACTTGCTTCTTGTTCACTGGCGTTGGGCAAATTCAGCAAGGATGACGTGCGGGAGCAATTAGTCCTTATTGTGCTTTTCCCGCCCCCTGGTGGGTGGGCTCTGGTGTCTTCAGGAAAAGTCTTCTGGGACTTGGAGTTCCTGTTCGTATTTGGCTCTCTTTGGTGGGATATTTGGCTCTCTGTGATGAGATCTGCTTTTTTGCATCCATTTCATTAGGGAGACAAGCGGACCTCGTTCTGCTTTCCCTGTTAATCCGCCATTGTCAGATTCCGGTATCTGCTAGGCAGTTTACTAGTTGTGTGATGGTGCATTCCACGACCCTTGGCAGGCCGTTAAATATCGAAACAAAGTTACCAGCTGCTTGGAATGCACATAGAAACAGGTCGTGCTCCTTTCTTTTTGGTGAGAGTCCTTTATTGCAGCAGGTCAGCATGTTACAAAATCCATTATTGCCAGACGCGTTTCAAAGCTTACTTGCTTCTTGTTCACTGGCATTGTGCAAATTCAGTTTCTGTGTGCATTCCAAGCAGCTGGTACCTTTTTTCGATATATATATATATATATATATATATATATATATATATATTACCTACTGGCGGTCGCCAGTAGGTAGTTATAGTTAGGACCTAGTTTCCATAGAAAATCCGCAACATTCTATTGGGAATAACTTTGGCACCGGTTGATGAATCTTCGTGAATTTCTCAAAGAAGATGGCCTGCTCTGCTCCGCTCCTTCCCTGAAAGTTTTGGGGGGATTCGCCAAGTGGGGGCTCAGAAAAAAGGGGGGTCCCAAAACGTGTTTTCCCCATGTTATTTTCCATAGGACGTTTAGACACGGCTACAGCCCGAACGGCTGAACGGAATTACAAGAAATTTGGTAAAATGGTAGAGTCTGAGTCGCAGATCACGCTTTTGCTCAAATGGTGTAAATCCCTCCAGTAGGCTTTGATGCCAGAAACCGGTCCCCGGAAGCTTGTTTCCTTCCCAGTATAAGAATTGGCTTGGTAGTTTGGTTTGCCCTGCTCCCATCATGCACTGGGACAGGAACAGACTAATTTGCATATAGCCAGGTTCTGAGCTGGGATGGTGCATTGAGCTAAAAAACGGTGATGGATTAAAACCATGATCTCTTGACTTGGTAAGAGTATTCTGCATCATTCAGAAACTCTGTCCATTACCACCCCCCTTTTCCAAAATCGGTTTTATCCACACTATGTGTGGGAGGGTATGCTCAGACGTGAGTCCCTTGCTCATTGCACCATCAGGATTCAAGCAAGCCGGGCCGAAGAAGGCTGTGATGCCAGAAACCGGTCCCCGGAAGCTTGTTTCCTTCCCAGTATAAGAATTGGCTTGGTAGTTTGGTTTGCCCTGTTCCCATCATGCACTGGGACAGGAACAGACTAATTTGCATATAGCCAGGTTCTGAGCTGGGATGGTGCATTGAGCTAAAAAACGGTGATGGATTAAAACCATGATCTCTTGACTTGGTAAGAGTATTCTGCATCATTCAGAAACTCTGTCCATCACCACCCCCCTTTTCCAAAATCAATCCCTCCAGTAGTTCCTGAGAAAATCATAAGAAAAAAAATATATATATCTATAAGCGAGCACCGTTCGCGCACGCGTGAGCGCACGGTGCGCGAATCGGGTGTGCGCGAGCGGAATTCTGATTTGCTCTTAGACGTCTGTCAACATTCCAATCGGTCGAAATCAGGAAGTGTTGGATGCCATTTTGTGTCCAAGACAGAAGAGAGCGGAAAACAAAAGTGGAAAACGTGAAAAGGGGGTAGGGTAGAGACTCCCTGACCCCCTAGGCCTTCTCAGGGGGTCCCTGAAGGACCCCGAAGGCCCAAAAACATGTTTTTTTTTAAATCGCGGGGTGTGCGCACGTTACACGCACCCCGAGGCAAAAGTGAGTGAAAAAAAAGGTGGGGAACGTGAAAAGGGGGCAGGGTAGAAACTCCCTGACCCCCTAGGTCTTCTCAGGGGGTCCCTGAAGGACCCCAAAGGCCTAAAAAAACATTTTTTTCTTTTTAAAAAAATCGCGAGGTTCGCGCATTTTGCATGTAGCCTCGAGGGAGAAGAGAGTCAAAATCAAAAGTGGAGAACGTGAAAAGGAGGCAGGGTAGAGACTCCCTGATCCCCTAAGCCTTCTCAGGGGGTCCCTGAAGAACCCCAAAGGTCAAAAAAAACTTTTTTGTTTTTGAAATAAAAAACGCTAGGTGCGCGCACCTTGCACGCACCCTCGAGGTAAAAACTTCTGGAAGTGCGCGTACGTTGCATGCACGTCAGAAACCCCCCCCCAAAAAAATACAGTTAAATAACAAGTTTGAGTGTTTAGATGTTGGTTGGCTCTAAAAAGAGCCGTTGTGTTCATTGAGTGTTTTTTGTACCTACTAGTAAGTACCGATGCAGAGTCTAAAATTCAAGAGGAAGACTCTGTTTCCCTCATCTGTGAAATGTACAGTGTCTCCTCTATAAATGCCTTGCATGTTGTAACGCAAGTTGTTGTGGTATATAGAACCCATACCATAGTCTCTGAGGAAAGCATAAACAGACTTATTCACATGTTTCCTTGCTTTCTCAATCTGTGGACAATATTGGTTGGACCAGTTCCATTTTTGCCTTTGGCATATATTAGAATATACAAAGGCAGTTTGTGGAAAAAGTGACATCAATTGCCCAAAGGTGTCCTTTAAAAGCATTTCCAGACCTACCCCAGTCAAAGTGCCTAGGTCATTGCCACCACAGTGCACAATTATGAGGTCAGGGTGTGGGAGATGCAAAAAGGATTTTACCAATGGCATCAATTGGTGACATCTCAATTCTCTCTGGCCAATCCACATAATATCCACATTTGGTAAATCAGGGTTGAGAAAGCATCTATTTGCTGCATACCTTTCACTCCAGAAAATATAGCTGTGTCCTACAATCCACACTCTAACCATCTTGAAGGGAGATCTGGTTGTACTCAGATGGGCTCTGGAAATGAAATGGCAGTTTGAAAAGTAGTAGTTTAGAAAAAAATGTGGATGAGATTCAGTGCACTTGAAAAAGAAAAAATGATTGGTAGTTTCTGTAAATTCAACATTGAAAATTAGGGTGCATGCTACTGTTTTTTTCAAGGAGAAATGCTAATGGTTGAGAGAAAGTGATTGAAAGGAACAATGCACAGGATTAGCTGCTGTTTTGAAAAGTCAAACACCCTTGCTGGTTTTTTTGCAGATGAACTTTTCACCTGTGTGTTCAGTTAGGTGTTTATGGAGTGTTACCATGGTAACAGGCAGAGAGAGCAGTGGGGGAAGGTTGTATTTTATGTGAGATTGAAAGTGTTTCAATGTAGAACCAATTACAATGTTAGTTTGGTTTTGAATTTGTGAGGGAAGATATTTGATTGGTTATCTTCAAGATTACAGTGTAAAATTAGAGGGAAGCTATGCCATTTTGTGCTTGCTGTGACTGGTGCACTATTCAGAGATTCTGCTTAAGAAAATCTGCTGTGTGATTGACACTGTTCTAAAACTACAAAAGCATTTTAAAAGTTTTAGAGTTGTTAATTTGTAAGGGGATCTATGTTGTGCAGTTTAAGTTAAATTGAAAAATGTATTATAATGTGGAAGCAGGAGTTTATTTGAACAGAGTCTAATTTTGAATTTGTCAGTTTGCTGAATTGCAAGGCATACTGTCATGTGTCTAAGATCACAGTGTAAGTGAGAATTCATTTTAGAAAAATTTAGCAGAATAATTTGCTTAGTTGTCGTGTTTTAAAATATGGCAAAAGATGTAGTCTTGGAGTGAGTCATTCCTTATGACAGTTAGTGCTATAAAGTTGAAAGCAAAGAAAAACCAAAGGTGGTGATGGACGGAGCGTTGACAATACAAACACTCACCCCCAGTCAACTGATCTGGGTTTAATCCATCACCGTTCTTTAGCTCACTCCGCCACCCCAGTTCAGACATGGCCATATGCAAATCAGTCTGACCCTGTGCCTCATGGGAACAGTCCAGCCCGAACTGCCAAGCCATGTCTTCCCTGGACCGGAGTCAAGCTTCCCAGGACCGGTTTCTGGCATTACAGCCGTCTTCAGCCGGGCTTGCTTGACTCCAGTGGCAAAGTGAGCAAGGGACTCACGTCTGAGCATACCCTGCCAACTTAGGGCGAACAAAGAAAAACCAACGGTGGTGATGGACGGAGCGTTGACAATAGAAACACTCACCCCCAGTCAACTGATCTGGGTTTAATCCATCACCGTTCTTTAGCTCACTCCGCCACCCCAGTTCAGACATGGCCATATGCAAATCAGTCTGACCCTGTGCCTCATGGGAACAGTCCAGCCCGAACTGCCAAGCCATGTCTTCCCTGGACCGGAATCAAGCTTCCCAGGACCGGTTTCTGGCATTACAGCCGTCTTCAGCCGGGCTTGCTTGACTCCAGTGGCAAAGTGAGCAAGGGACTCACGTCTGAGCATACCCTGCCAACTTAGGGCGAACAAAGAAAAACCAAAGGTGGTGATGGACGGAGCGTTGACAATACAAACACTCACCCCCAGTCAACTGATCTGGGTTTAATCCATCATCGTTCTTTAGCTCACTCCGCCACCCCAGTTCAGACATGGCCATATGCAAATCAGTCTGACCCTGTGCCTCATGGGAACAGTCCAGCCCGAACTGCCAAGCCATGTCTTCCCTGGACCGGAATCAAGCTTCCCAGGACCGGTTTCTGGCATTACAGCCGTCTTCAGCCGGGCTTGCTTGACTCCAGTGGCAAAGTGAGCAAGGGTCTCACGTCTGAGCATACCCTGCCAACTTAGGGCGAACAAAGAAAATCCAAAGGTGGTGATGGATGGAGCGTTGACAATACAAACACTCACCCCCAGTCAACTGATCTGGGTTTAATCCATCACCGTTCTTTAGCTCACTCCGCCATCCCAGTTCAGACATGGCCATATGCAAATCAGTCTGACCCTGTGCCTCATGGGAACAGTCCAACCCGAACTGCCAAGCCATGTCTTCCATGGACCGGAATCAAGCTTCCCAGGACCGGTTTCTGGCATTACAGCCGTCTTCAGCCGGGCTTGCTTGACTCCAGTGGCAAAGTGAGCAAGGGACTCACGTCTGAGCATACCCTGCCAACTTAGGGCAAACAAAGAAATACCAAAGGTGGTGATGGACGGAGCGTTGACAATACAAACACTCACCCACAGTCAACTGATCTGGGTTTAATCCATCACCGTTCTTTAGCTCACTCCGCCACCCCAGTTCAGACATGACCATATGCAAATCAGTCTGACCCTGTGCCTCATGGGAACAGTCCAGCCCGAACTGCCAAGCCATGTCTTCCCTGGACCGGAATCAAGCTTCCCAGGACCGGTTTCTGGCATTACAGCTGTCTTCAGCCGGGCTTGCTTGACTCCAGTGGCAAAGTGAGCAAGGGACTCACGTCTGAGCATACCCTGCCAACTTAGGGCGAACAAAGGTGGTGATGGACGGAGCGTTGACAATACAAACACTCACCCCCATTTAACTGATCTGGGTTTAATCCATCATCGTTCTTTAGCTCACTCCGCCACCCCAGTTCAGACATGGCCATATGCAAATCAGTCTGACCCTGTGCCTCATGGGAACAGTCCAGCCCGAACTGCCAAGCCATGTCTTCCCTGGACCGGAATCAAGCTTCCCAGGACCAGTTTCTGGCATTACAGCCGTCTTCAGCCGGGCTTGCTTGACTCCAGTGGCAAAGTGAGCAAGGGACTCATGTCTGAGCATACCCTGCCAACTTAGGGCGAACAAAGAAAAAACAAAGTTGAAAGCAGCATGTGTGTCAGGCCTCTGAATTCCCAAATAGTCTCCATGCGGTGTGCTGTAGAAATTGCATACCAACTTTTTCAGTAGCATGTAGAAATTATTTCAGTGAATTCTCATTTCTACATTCTTAGTCCCACCTTGAGCCCCTGCATTGCCTGTACACCACTGCACGGGAAACAACTTTTACAACGCAACTTTTACAACGCACTTCTATTACAACAAAACGTTTACAACGCAACATCCATTACATAGCATGCCATTACAACACAACCATTACAACGCATGATACTACAACGCATACCATTACAATGCATGTCATTACAACGCAGTTATTACAACGCATACCATTTTAACGCATACCATTACCATCCAACACTTACCCTACTGTTGCACCCCCTGGAGTTAGAATAGTAATTTTTACCCCTACGCTATGCAATACTTACCATACATGCAAAATCCCTTGTAATGGTATGCGTTGTAATGAAATGAGTTGTAATGGATGTTGCGTTGTAAAAAATGCGTTGTAAAGGTGTGTGTTGTAAAAGTATGCATTGTAATGTCATACAACCCCACTGCACTGTCCTAAAATGTGAAACAGCACTCCCAGCAAGACTCTCTTTCACTGTAGTAATAATTTTACGGAATTGCAAGGCATACTGTCATGTGTCTAAGATCACAGTGTGAGTGAGAATTCATTTCAGAAAAATGTGGCAGAATAATTTGCTTAGTTGATGTGTTTTAAAATATAGCAAAACATGTAGTCATGGAGTGTGTCAGGCCTTAGGACATTTAGTGCTAGAAACTCCAAAGCAGCATGTGAGCCAGGCCTATGAATTCCAAAATAGTCTCCATGCTGTGTAATAAAGATCCTGGGTGTGCTGATAGAGGACGTAAATGTACCTTTTGTGGACAGCAGCAATGAAGAAGAACCTATTGGTGCAGGAGATATAACCTGTGATTTTTGGGATGAAAGTTTAGATAATGAATTAATTGAAACATTGGATGATATGGAGTTTATTGTGTCAAGTTCTGAAGCAGATGAAGATGTTACTGAAATTCCTGATAACATCATGCTAGATGTTTTATTACAATATGAAATGTCACAAGAATACATTTATGATTAAAAATCAAAAATGATTTGAGAGAGTCTTCTTGTACAATTGTAATCTTTGAGCTAGTAGCCAAGTTATTGTGGTATAAACTGAGTCTTACAGCATAGTTTTTATTTCCAGGTGTATATTGTTTGACTTTTAGCAAAGTCTCTGTTATTGTTGATTTCCTATTGTACAGAGGTATTCAAGAGAATGTCTGTTTGTATGCACTGTGGTAAAAAATGACACTATTTGTGATCTTAGACACATGACAGTATGCCTTGCAATTTAGTAAAATGATTACTACAGTGAAAGAGACAGTTGCTGTGGAATTTCAACATCACACCCAGGATTTTAATTACACAGCATGGAGACTATTTCGGTATTCAGAGGCCTGGCACACATGCTGCTTTGGACTTTGTAGTCTTGCTGGGAGTGCTGCTTCAGGGTTTAGGACAGTGCAGTGGTGTTCATGCAGTGTAGAGGGCCAAGGTGAGATTGAGAATGTAGAAATGAGAATTCACTAAAATGATTACTACATGCTACAGAGACAGTTGCTATGCAATTTCAACAGCACACCCAGGAATTTTTTTACACAGCATGGAGACTATTTCGGTATTCAGAGGCCTGGCACACATGCTGCTTTGAACTTTGTAGCTCTAATTGTCCTAAGGCCTGACTCATTCTATGAGTACCTGTATCCCCATATGTTTAAACACATCAACTAAGTAAATTATTTTGCCACATTTTTCTGAAATGAATTCTGACTCACACTGTGATCTTAGACACATGATAGTATCCCTTGCAATTCAGTAAAATGATTACTACAGTGAAAACAGGTTTTGCTGGGAGTGCTGTTTCAGATTTTAGGACAGTGCAGTAGTGTTGAAAGAGTTTAGCAGCTTTTGATAGGGATGGTGTTTCAGAGTTTAGGACAGTGCAGTGCTGTTCAGGCAGTATAAGGGGTCAAGGTGGGACTGAGAATATAGAAATGAAAATACACTGAAATGATTACTACATGCTACAGAGAGAGTTGCTATGGCATTTCTACAGCACACACAGGATCTCTCTTACACAACATGGAGACTATTTGGGAATTAACAGGCCTGACACACATGCTGCATAGATTTTTATAGCACTACATGTCCTAAAGTCTGACTCACTGCATAAATATATGTATACCCATATTTTTAAACACATCAAGTAAGAAAATTATTCTGCCACATTATGTGAAATGAATACTAACTCACAGTGTGACCTTAGACACATGATAGTATCCCTTAAAATTCAGTAACATTATTACTACAGTGAAAGGGGTTCGTGGAGGTAGTGCTGTTTCAGGGTTTAGGGCAGTGCAGTGGTGTTTGAACATTATAGGGGCATTCGCTGAGGATGGTGATTCTGGATTTAAAGCAGTGCAGTAGTGTTGAAAGAGTTTAGTAGGTTTTGCTAGGGATGGTGTATCAGGTTTATGACAGTGCAATACAGTTCAGGCAGTGTAGGGCGTCAAGGTGGGACTGAGAATGTAGAACTGAAAATTTACTGAAATGATTAGCACATGCTACAGAGAGTTGCTATGGCATTTCTACAGTACACTTAGGATCTTTATTACATGTAGTGCTACAAAGTCCTAAGCAGCATGTGTGTCAGGTTTCTTAATTCCCAAATATTCTCCATGCTGTGTAATAAAGATCCTGTATGTGCTGTAGAAATGCCATTGCAACTCTCTCTGTAGCATGCAGTAATCATTTCAGTGAACTGCAAGGGATATTTTGATTTCTCTAGAATCAGAATGTGAGTCAGTGTGTTTTAACTCCCACATTGAACCTCTACAGTGCCTGAACACCACTGCACTGTCCTAAACCCTGAAATACCATCCCTAGCAAAACCTGCTAAACTCTTTCAACACTACTGCACTGGTGTAAACCCTGAAACATAATTTTCAGCAAATGCCCCTATAATGTTCAAACACCACTGCACTGTCCTAAACCCTGAAGCAGCACTCCCTGCATGATCTCCTACACTGCCCAAACTCTGCTGCTGTGCCTTAAAATTACATATGGAGTGAACCAGACTTAACAATATGTAGTGCTTCTAATTGCTATGTAGTATGCTAGTAGTGGTCTACAATTGTAAAAAAAAATGACATTTTTTTTTCCTTACAACAGATTTTAATTATCCACAGAAAGAAAAAACAATATGCCATCTAAAAGTGAGAGAAGAAAAAGATATAAACAGGCTTACATTTCCAAGAAGAAAGAAGTACAAGATTTATCTAAAGAGCAATGTCTGGAAAAAACAAAGAAAGCTCCTGGTAAGTCAAGAAAGGATTTTATAAGGAAAATAACACAATTTAAAAAAACTGTGGAAAATCAGGAACAAATATATATATATATCTGTGACTACAAAGAAAATCCAGAAAAAAACAAAAAATGATGGAAAAATATGTTGGAAACATAGACGAAAAAATCAGTTTGTTGAGATTCGGAAGCGAATGTTTCATAACAGAGTTGTTGGAAATTTATTAAAAAATTTAAAGAATTGTAAAAGAAAAACAGCTTTTTATAAGTAGAAAAAACATATACAGACAATTGTGGATAAAGCTTTTGAATTAAAAAAACCTGTTTGTTTTAGTAATCAGTAGGATTCGAACACTAGATAAGCCAATCAATGCTATGAAGGTCAAAAGTAAGCGGAAAAGACTAATTAATAGAACTAATTTTTGTAATGTTTTTTCTGGAGAATGGAAACATAGTTCAAGTTGGGAGCCGTTTTTTAATGAAGAAAGTTACTTTCAGAGTAATGATTTGTTGCATGCAGTTGTCACCAGTGGTCAAGCTTATGAGGTTAAGAAAGGTAGTCCGATTGAAAAAGAGAAAATTGTCCCTAGAAATGCAGAAAAGGTTTTAGCTGATGAAGTTTTAGGGAGACGTCCTATGGCTCCAGTGTACACTTGGAATTGTAGTAGTATTTGTAGTGTACGACAGGATTCAATTGATTTTTTTCGCAATTGTTTACGTAAGTATACTAAGAAAAGTGTTAAACAGAAGATTACGATGTTGCAAGAATTAGACCCCTGCAGAGTGAGAGAAAAAACGGGTTTGCAAGGTCATTCTTTGGCTTGTCTTTCTAAAAAAGTATGTCAGAGTGTTTTTCACCATTTTAGGATGTTAGCAGTGCATCATACTGAAGTGAGGAAATTAGTGAGAAGGTTGTATTATGCAAAAAGTCCAGCACTAATGTTAAAAAAGTTGGCACAGTGCTCTTTTGCATGGATCTGTGTTAGATGTGATCAACATTTGTGAAGAAATTGAGGTTAGATACTTTGGTCCTGAAGAAGAAAGTGCAGAAACAGATACATTAATAGAAGGAAATGTGGAAGAAAATGTACAGAAATTTAGTACAGAAAACTTTGAAAAAGAAATTAAAAGGTTTAAGGTCATTTCAGATGAAAAGCCAAACTTTTCTTGTATTTGTTGTAGACAAATTCATTATAAAAATCAGACCAGATTAGTTGATCTACATTTAAAAAGTGAAAAGGAGATAATAATAACTGGAAGGAATTTGCAACTTATTTGTTGGTAGGGAATTGTTTTGATTTGGGTTCTGATCAACATATTTGTAAATATTGTTATAATAAATTAGATGAGAATAAGATGCCTGCTAGAGCTGTTCATAATAATCTTGAGTTGGTAAATATTCCTTCTGAACTGATGGATTTAAATACTTATGAGTCTATTCTCATTCAATGTGCGCATCCATTTCAGGCTATTGTTCGCATGGAGCCTAAGACAGGGAAATTGCCTCCTTCAGATTTACAGAGAGGATTAAAGGGAAAAGTTGTATATTTGCCTCTAAATTTAAAGAAAAATATTGAAACAATTGGTGTCGAAAATGTGGAAGAGGAACCTCTAGTTATTCTAGTTAATGGCGTTCCTACAAAGAGTGAGAAAATCTGGCAAGATTTAGTGGATGTTAGGAAAGTGAAAAAGGCAACGTTGTATTTGGTAAAAAATAATCAATACTATAAAAATGTGTATGTAGGAGAAGAGGAAACAACTGTAGAAGAGGAGAGTGATTTGCCAACTGCACAGATTGAAAAAGTGGATGTGTCCAGAACTGAAGAGATTTATGAACATTATAGTGTGCATCCACTTCACTCTAAAGAAGTGATGGGAAATACTATTGAGTTATTTCAAATGAAAGAAGAGAAAGGAAGTCCCATTAGTGTATGGGAAGAAAGCTTGGAAGCTCGTTGCTTCCCTCAGTTATTTCCAACAGGCAAAGGTGGACGATATGATGAACGACCTGTGCAGATTCCTGCATCTGAATACCGGACTTCAAGATTATATGCAGAAGATCCAAGGTTTCGCCAATGCATTCCATATTTGTTTTATCTTCTGTTTGAGAGTGACTTGTCTGGACTTTCTTATGCAGTGAACCATATACTAAAAAGTGGAGTACAGTTGCAAAATGTTTCGGCAAAGGACTTTATGGATAAAGTCCAACAGAAAGATACTGTTTTGGAATCTCAGCTAATTAATCTCATGGCATGTCAGCGTTGTACTAATGCGTATTGGAACCTTCATCATGGGGAATTGAAATGTATGCTAAGAAACTTAGGAACTCCTACATGGTTCCTTACTCTAAGCTGTGCAGAGTATGCTTGGGAAGATTTACTTCAATTTCTTCGAGAGGCAAATGCTAACATAGAAAATATAGAATACAAGACACCTGGAGAACTGTGCTCTTTGGATCCAGTTAATGTATACAGGTATTTCAATCATAGATTTGAAGCTATGATGTCTTTTATCACAAACAAAAAAATCCTCCTCTTGGAGAGGTTCTGGATTTCTTTTGGAGAAAGGAGTATCAAGCAAGATATGCTCCTCACATACATATGGTACTACGGATCAAAGATGCCCCCAAATTTGGAACAGATTCAGATGACACAGTGATGAGTTTTATTGAACAATATTCTACATGTGCTGTACCCAAAAGTACAGTAGTAAAAAAATGTAAGACATCAAGTCTTACGGTTTCAAACCCATCGTTGTGGAAAATACTGTCGTCGAAAGTACACATCTAAGGATAAGTTCTACACAAAATGTCGATTTGCATTTCCACGTCCAGTATTATCAAAAGGAAGAGTGAACAATTTTATGTCATCTTTGCAACATACTGTCCCAAGAAAATCACCGAAAAATACCTACAACTTAAAAAGAAATGAAGAGTCAAAATACACAAATGACTACAACCCAGTCATTTTGTCCATGTGGAATGCTAACATGGATATTCAATATGTTGCAGACAACTCAATTGCTGTGGCTCGATATGTAACATCTTACATTACTAAATCTGAAAAGACGGAACTAAAGGAAATGTGGGAAGAAATTTCTCATGAAAAGAGCCTAAGTAAGAAATTGTACAGCTACAGTTTGAAGATGTTTTCTCATCGAGAAATCGGAGCATATGAATGTTCAGATCGTTTATCATCTGCAAGTCTATACTACAAATCTAGAACAATCATTTGGGTGAGTTTAGGTCTTGCAAGAACACGAAACCGAGTTTTGAAATCTGTACAAGAAATTGAGTACTTAGCAGAGAGAGAACCAGACAGTACAGATATTTTGAAGACAAATATGTTGGATACATACTATCCAAACAGAAGTAATCATCTTGAGAACGTTTGTCTCTATGAAGTACTGCAAAGCTATACTTTTAAGAAGAATGTTACAGAAGATATCAATAAAGGAGTATATGCTGTGATTGGATCTGAAGGATGTTTAGTGAAACAAAGAAAAGGACATTTGATTAATCACCGAAAACTGAGTTGCGAAACTGCTGACAAAAGGGAATTTTACTATTTAGCTCTTTTGCAACTCTTTAAGCCATGGCGAACAGAACTGGAACTACTTGGAGGTTTTGACAGTTATGAAGATTCATTCAACGCAACTAAAAATACTATAGAATGTCCTGCTTTTACTAATTATCTGAAAATGTTGAAGGACGAAATACAGCAAGAAGCAACAATTGCAGCAGAGATTGCTAGAGACAGTTATCCAGACAGTCAAAGTTCTCCTTCTTTGAGTCGGGATCCACAAGGAGAACCAATTATTCAAAATGAAGCAGCAACTGCCATGTATGAGGTGGAAACAGCAATGCAACAAGCTCAAGAGGATATAATAAACTTAGAAGTATTGGAAAACCAACTAAATGTTGAGCAAAAACAAATATACGATCAAGTGACAGAACAGATTGAGCATGGTTTATATCACAAGAAAAAAGAGTGCTCATGTATGTCATTTAAACCTGTCCGACTGTACGCGAGTGGAGAAGCAAGAACTGGAAAAAGTTTTCTAATTAAAGCAATTGCAACTTAACTACAGAAAAGAACTGAGACGTCACTCTCTTGTGTTGTTACTGCTCCAACTGGGTTGGCAGCACATAGTACTATTTATTTATTTGTGGGTTTGTACCGCGCTAGAATCGACTCCCGAAGGAGTATCTCTGCGCCCAACGCCAGTGAAGATGAAATTATGGAGCTAGGACCTAGGAGAAAGACTAAGACTGAAACAAAAGAGTTTTCAGCCTTTTCCTGAACGTTAAGTGGTCCGTGCACTGCCTGAGAGCGATAGGAAGATTGTTCCATATTGCTGGACCAATGGAAGTTAGGACTTTACCACCCTGTCTTGCCTTTTTTACCAAAGGGACTTGCAGGAGCAACTGGTCGCTGGAACGAAGGGTGCGAGCTGGGTTGTAAGGGATGAATTCTTCAGCCAGATACAAGGGGCCCAGCCCATGCAGACCCTTATGGATCACACATTAGGTCTTAAATTTGACCCTTTGGCGAATTGGTAGCCAATGCAATTTTTCTAGCAGGGAACCTGAGGGGGATCTGGGCGGGTCATTTAGAACCAACCTTGCGGCAGTGTTTTGTACCACTTGAAGCCTGCTAAGTACACCCTCATTGGCAGATACCAGCAGCCCGTTACAGTAATCCAGGCGACTGAGCACCAGAGACTGGACCAAAGTTCTTCTAGTGGTATCTGGAAGTAGGGGGAACACTTTACGGAGTAGTCCGATTACGTGAAAGCATGATCCTATTGTGTAATTTGCATGGTCCATCAAAGATAGATCTTGGTCCAGTCTCACCCCCAGGTTCTTCACCACCTGTTTAGGGCTAGGAGCAGAGCCCAGATCAGAGGGCCACCAGTCAGGGGTCCACAGCATTTTGGCTTCTCCAAAGAGCATAACCTTCAACTTTCCCACATTGCACTGTAGGAAATTCGAGGTCACCCACTCTGAGACTGCCTTCATGCCTTCAGAGAAGGTCTGTTTGACCACAGGGGTGAGTGATTTAAAAGGGAAGAGGAGCTGAGTGTCATCAGCATATAACACTGGAATGAAACCAAAAGTTACCAATAAATGAGGAGGGAGCTATCCTTTTGTCAGGAAAAGGATTGGGTCAACAATCATAAACAAAAACTCCTTCTCCTGATTTTGACAACAAGACTTATATTGCTATCCTGCCCCAGGTAGAGATTGCACAAGTCGGGAAATCAGTCTAGGGTTGGGTTACCAAATTTACAACTTAATCAATTGCAGATCAGTATTGACATGAACAAATATTGCAAACACAAAGTTAAAAATTTCATTCATTTATTAAAAAAAATGTTATGTTAAAAACACTAATACATTATATCATATGTATTCTGCAGACAATTCTATGCACATTACTCTATAATGTTTTTCAACTCTATTTAAAAACCGCTACTAGGCGTTGTTGCATAAATCTCAATATACATCATATTTCTCAAACATACATAGCTAACTATCTCATTCCATCACTGTACAACTTGTTTATTACACATAAAGAACAAACTGTCGACGCGGCGTTTCGGTGCCTCACACAATCTTGCACCTTTTTCAGGACTTGTTCATTAACATGGTATCTACAAAAAACATGTCACAATATATTCCAATTAGGTCCAATATTAGGTCTGACAATTGCACATTGATTCATTTACATCCTACCTCTAATGCCCTACTATTTGGTAACCCCGCCTCAGTGTGATCTGTATCTCGTCTTTGAGTCTCACGTTTTACTAAGATTCCCCATTTCTTAGTCTTCATGAAAAACAAGACTACCTGGCATATATATACCATTAATGCCAAGATAACGTGTCCTCAAATTACTTCATGGGACATAGTTGTTAACAACTTTAGTTGAGGGTACTCTAATCTTTGTCCTATCTTAATCATCAAAGTACCAACCCTAGAAAACTATATATTCTTACCCAGGTATATATTTCCTTCCTGGCACTCCCTTGTCACTTTTTGGAGTGGGTTGTCTTCAGCTATTATGCTATCAAACCGTATTGATGATGTGTCATCTTGTTTATTCTAGGAGAGAAACACACGTGGGTCTTGTTTTTAATACCCTAGGTCGTTGACATATTTCCTCAGTCATTTATCTGTTCGTGTGCTACTGTTATTACCTTTAAAGTAGCTATGGTTAATACACATCCAGGTTGATTAAAAAAGAGGGACCAACTTCAATCCTGTTGAGATATAAAAATCTATTTTTAATTTAAGAATTTTTATTTATATGGTTTCCCTCCACTCAATGTCAGTTCTTTCTTGCCACATCTTTTAACTCGGGCCTTACTGGTCCTATCTCTTGATATCTTGTGATGATGGGAAGACGCCTCTGGGAGCTTACTGTTCACTGCTCTTCTCGCACAATTAAATCTACAAAATAATTTGTAGTTTAAGATCCTATACATTTTAATTTTAAGTTTTTCTCCCCCTTTTTTTATGAGTCAATTTACTCTGTCTAGGTGATCTTACCTTTGGTTAGTGCAAGAACCTGCTTTTAAACTTGAATTCCACCTTCTTATTTCTCCTAAATATGGAAACAATGGCTACTATATTGCAGTTTTTATGGATTACCTGCCAACTGTGGAAAGACATAAAACAATGTCTGAAATGCTGTTAGTGCAGTGTCCTATGCCTAACACCACCCTTTCTCCAATTTATCTAACTCCCCCAAACTTACTTGTTTAAAGTAGCTGAACTGCACGGCGTCTTCCTGCTTCACGTGTCTTCTGAGAGTGATTTCTTCTCTCAGTATGCCAGTTTAAATATACTCCCTAATTGGATAATTACTTTCATCTGGTCGCTTTGTATCGGCCGCCCACTGTATGCCGGGTGTTTGTGATCCCTAGCACGGCCGCCATCTTGTAGTGTGTTTAATTTTCAATTGGAATACCGCTCGATCACTTTTTATATTTAAATCCTCCTATATCGCACTGTTATTATGTGCGTATCTATCAGTATTCTAATTATTATTATTAATGTTAAGTTGGTAATTCACTAACGGGGTACAAGAGCACCCGTTGTTGATTACTCAAGTAATCCCTATTTTACGTGTTTAAAATAAGGGCGACTTTTTTCTTTTTATAAGAAACTCTTTCTTTGCATATATAACTCTTTCTGCATCATTGAGTTAGTCCTCAATATATCCAGTGTATACCGGTAGACCCTAGACTGATTTCCCGACTTGTGCAATCTCTACCTAGGGCAGGATAGCATTATAAGTCTTGTTGTCAAAATCAGGAGATGGAGTTTTTGTTTATGAAACCAAAAGTTCTCATATTCCTGGCTAGGGGGGGCACATAGATATTAAAGCGTGTGGGGCTCAGGCATGAACCCTGTGGCACCCCCTTTTGTGATGTTTACTGGGGGCAGATCGAAATGCACCCATATTCACGCACTGTGTGCGGCCAGATAGGAAGCTCCTCAACCAGGCTAGTGCCGAGCCCTCGAGTCCAACCTCTTCCAAACGCCTGAGTAGGATGTCATAGGATATGGTATCAAACGCTGCCGATAAATCTAATAGCACTAGAACCACTGAATGTCCCTTGTCCAGAGACATACGAAGATCATCTGTGACGGACAGAAGTGCGGACTCAGTGCTATGATTTGGCCTGAAGCAGGACTGAGAGTAGTCCAGACTCCCTGTTCGTTCGATAAAGCTGGACAGATGTATATTGACGTGCTTTTCCGTCAACTTACTCAGGTATGGAAGAAGAAATATTGGCCTGAGGTTGGACATCTCAGTCCAGGGGATGGAGATATTCTTCCGAATAGGTCTCACCAGTGCCCTCTTCCATTCCTGTGGAACTCGGCCTTCGGAAAGCGAGAGGTTGACCAGGGACTGGATCACAGGACCGAGCACCCTGCCAACCACTGGCATAATTCTAGCTGGAATGAGATCTGATGGACAGCCACTCTTAATTTGACCAATAAGGTCCTCCACCTCGTCCTCAGAAGCAGCCGGGAACTGGTTAAGCAAGATGAGATTGGCTGCCCTCTTTTCCTGAGGTAGTACCACAGGCCGCCCCGTGGATAGGCTAGAGGCAGAGATTTTGTCATAAATTCTGTCTATCTTATTAGTAAAATAGAGGAAGGTGTCATCACATAATTGTTGCGATGCTACATCGGGGCTTTCACAGGCTGTTGGTTTAATGAAAGTTTGAAGGATCTGGTACAGAACCTTAGGGGCATTACCTGCCTCCATGAGTTGAGAGGCAATGTGATCCTTGCGTGCCGCTATGATACCCTTATGATAGGAGGTCAAGGCAGTGTATAGCATTTTTTATCGACCTCCTGATGAGATGATCTCCAGCCTTTTTCCAGTTTCCTACAAGCCTTTTTTTGGGACCGTAATTGGTCCGAAAACCATACTTCTTGCCGTTGTGCAGCGCTCAATTTACATAATTTCAGCGGGCGATGGTTTTTACCGCCCCACTGAAATTATGTTAAAGGGATTACTTTACATAGTTTATTGATGCTGCAATTAGAGCATGAACATAAATTAGAATACCACAAGCTATCTGGAGAAGCTTGTTGTGAAGTTTCTAGAGTCTTGAAAAAAATGAAACTTCTCATTATTGATGAGGTAAGCATGGTATCAAATTTAATGCTTGCCTTTGTGCATTTAAGAATGCAACAAATCCTTAAAACAGAGTATGATGTGTTATTTGGAGGCAAATACGTCATCGTTTTTGGAGATCTACTACAACTAACTCCTGTGAAAGGACAGCCAGTATTTAAAACAGTTACACATGAAGACACCAGAAAGTGCCTGGGAAGCATTGGAAATGTTAATATTTGGTCATATTTTGAATATTCAGAACTCATTACAATTATGCGACAGGCAAAGGACACTGATTATAAAAGTATTCTTGAAGATATAAGAATTGGAAAAGTGAGTGAACACGGCAAAGAAGCTTTACAGGTATGATTACTTACAAATTTGTTTCCATACGAAAATATTCTCCCAGAGAATATATATAGAAAAATTGCAGAAAAGAAATCAGTGCTATGCTTGATGCCAACTCTGCAAGAATGTTCAATATTCAATGAAAAAATGCTAAAGTTAGAAAATCAAGAAATTATAAAACTGGAAGCTATTGATAGAATAGAGCATGAAGGAGCTACTATTATTTTGTCAGAAAAGTTGAAGTAAAAATTGGATTCTTTAGAAAAATCAATATCTAAAACTGCTGGTTTAGAAAAGAATCTATATGCATGTATAAATTGTCGGATAATTTTACAACGTAATTTACATGTGGAAAGAGGTTTAGTAAATGGAGCAATGGGTAATGTTGTTGATTTTGTGAATTACCCAAATAGAGATGACATTGAATTTTTGAAAATCAAATTTGATGAAATTGAAGAAGTACAACAATTGAGTTGTTGTTCAGCTCGATTTTTGCTTGTAAAAGATTTATATGTCCGCCGAAAACAGTTTCCTGTTTGTTTGGCATATGCGGCAACTATTCATAAATTTCAAGGTTTAAGTGTAGATAGTGCTTTGGTGAATATTGGAAGTACTGTGTTCAAAGAGGGTATGGCATATGTTGCTTTATCTCGAGTCAGAACTTTTTCTGGATTATACCTGATTGATTTTGATGACACAAAGATTAGTGCAGATGTAAATTGTGTAAGAGAGTATTATAGGTTAACAAGAGAACATGCTCCCAAGTTACCTCAATATCCAGTATTTGAAAAGCGTGTGGTAAGTCGAAAAAGAAGATATGAGAAAAATTGTAGCGAGGTTGCAGAGAAAAGAAAAAAACTAGATGAACCAATGATAGTAAGCAAAAAGAAAAAGGATTCTATTGAAGAGGTTGTTCGTTTTCAGTTTGAAAACAGTTCTGGTGTCAACTGCTATGCTAATGTAGTGGTTACTACAACAAATTGCTGAAAATCGGGACAAAATATTTTGTTGTTTGTTGAATTCTGTGTTTGAGAAATGTAGTAGTGATAAAACTAAAATAGAAAGTGTTTCTGATATTCGAAATGTTTTAGACATATGTTCTGGTTTAAATCAATTTTCACAGAATATTCAGCAAGATTGTCAGGAATTTCTAATGTATATGCTTGTTGTATTGCAAGATGAAGGTATAGAAATTGAACATCTTTTTGGCCTTTCTTATAAATGGCAACATGACTGTGACAATTGTTCGTTTTCAAGTAGTAGTAAAATAGACACTGAAAGATTTATGTATTTGACTCTACCAGACTGCAAATCAGTGTCTTTTAATAATCTAGTTAGAGAAGCAAATCAAAACATGGTCTGTACCCAATGTAACTCAAATGTTATCAACATTATTTATACAAAGATATGGACAGTATGTAATTTTAATGCTGCAACGATGCAGACCTGATGGAAGAAAACTGACAACTTTAATAAAAAAAATGTGTGGCTTCTCAACTATCAATACCGGGAAAAGCTTTTGTAACTGTAGCAATTATTTTCCATGATGGTCCTTCTACAACATCAGGACATTACACAGCTTATCTAAAATGTACGAAAGGCTGGACTCATTGCAATGCTACTCAATTGATTTTTAAACAACGTTTGCCTTATGACTTACCAAATTCTTACCTAGTGTTTTTACAACCCAAATTTTAGGGAAAATAATTGGCCTGGGAAAATTACTGCTCTTAAGAAAGGGTAGTCTGGTGTTGAAAAGTACTTTGAGAGTGAGGGTGATGAGGTTCAAAAAATTCTTGTAGTTGATGTAGAGGTAGTGTAAGTGTATCAGATAGTGGGTGATGTGGCTATCACGGGAGATGTTGATCATCAGTGAGGCAGACATGTTTTAGATTTGTTGTAGTTGTTGGAGATGTTGCTGACATTTTTCATTCCCTTGTAGAGTTTTCTTTTAATGGTATACAGCTCCTTGGTAAGATAAAGGATGAGCAGAGTGTGATCGGCATACCAGATGATGTTGAGGTTCGGACAGCATGCTAGTTGTTTAAGGTTCTATGTACATGATAAATAGCATCGGGTGGAGGTATAACCATTGTTAGATGGTCCAAAAGATGTTGGTGCTTGCGATTCAGAAGGTTGGGAAACGGACGCTTAAGAGTACTATTAAGTAACTTCCAAACTAAGGATTTCACACATACAATTTGGCCATGAGGAATGATATGTGAAACAAAAAATGACTATTTCGGGTAAATGTTGTTAGCATATGTTTGTACATTAGTTTATTTAGAGTGTATAAGAAAGAAGTAATAATGTTTTGTTACTTTGTGATTGTTGGTAATATCCCTTACTCACGTAAATAATTGGTGTTCGAAAAAGACATTTAAGATATGTTTTTTTCTAATTGTTACATTCTTAATGAAAATGTTGAATGGGTTTTTTAAAGACAATCTTATTGATTGTCTTTTTTTTGCCCGCTGTTATATGATGAGTACTATTGAACTCACTGTTTTCAGTGAAATTCAATTTATTTTGAGAACAGCAAAATAAAATACAAAACATATTGTACATATTATTTTGTAATGTAAAATATATATTATACCTCAATTTTTTCTTCTCTTCCACAGATACTATATTTATTAAAACTAGATTAATAACATTTCATTACTAATAAGGTGAGTATGAGAAACAAAAAATACTTTCTCATCACTCTCTTACATCTCTTATCCTTTTTCACTTTCTTCACTTTGTCTCTTACTCCACTTCCTTTGCTCATGTTACTCTCCTTCCCTCACTCTCTTTACTCCCATTAATTCACCTTTACACTCCTTCTCTCACCATCAGTACCCTTTCCGTTACCCTCACTTACCTTCTCCTGCTCCCTCCTTCCTCTCGGTGACCCTCACTTCTCTTTTCTTTCTTCCCCCATCACTACCCTTCTTTTGCTTTATCCCTCACTCTTTTCTCTCTTCCCCCTCACTTTCGTTCATTCACATCATCCCTCACTCACTTTCAGCCACTCCACTACTCTCACTGCCTTACTCCCTTTTGCTCACTTTCTTTCCTTTATTCCCTCCTCACTCTCCTTTCCTCCATCCGTCTCTAAGTCTCTTCCTCGGTCTCAGTCACTATAACTGACTTACTCCCTCACAGTCCCTCACTCTCCCTCTGTTTGTCTCTCTCACTGTCTCCCTCTCTCTCCACCAGTCTTCCTTTTGTTTCCTCTCTCTTTCTATAAATCCTTCTCTCTCACTTACTCCTTTTTCCTTTCTCTTAATATGCTTCTTTTTCCAACACTCCCCTTCCCTCATCCTTATATATCTTCCTTCACCGTCACTGCCCTTCACTCAATCTCAGTCGTCTTCCCCCACTTCATGTTCTCCTCTCACTACATCACTCCTAATTCCCTTTCTCCTGCTCCCATTCCCTCACTCCTCCTCACTCTCTTTCGCTCAATCCATCCGTCAATACCCTTCCCGTATTCTCCTTTTCTCATTCCCTTTTGGTAATTCTCATTCGTTTAGTCTCTCACTCCCTTTCATTCCATTTCTCTCTCCCTCTCTCCCTCTGTCTTACTCAGTCTAACCACTTCACTCCCTGTCAGTTACTCACTCTCCCTCTCTTTCTCTCTCACTCTCTCCCTTTCTCTATCTCCCTCACCCTTCCTTTCTTTCCCTTTCTGTTTCCTTTACTCCTACTTCCTTTTGTATTATGAAATATATATTATAACTCAATTTTGTCTTGTCTTCCACAGATACTATATTTATAAAAAAATGTACTATTAACTTGTCTTTTTTTATAAGGTAAGTATAACAAACAAAAAATACTTTTTCATCACTCTCTTACTTCTGTTTCTCTCTTTCCCATTCTTTAATCTCTCTCTTACTACCCTTCCTTTACTCATCTTACTCACCTTTCCTCATTCTTATTACTCCACTTCATTCACCTTTACAGTCCTTCTCTCACTATCAGTACTCTTTCTTCACCCTCACTCACGTTATCCAACTACCTCTTCCCCTCTCTGTCCCTCACTTCTCTTTCCTATCTTCCTCCATAACTACCTTTGTCTTGCTCTATCCCTCAGTCTCTTCTCACTGCCCCCTTACTCTCTTTCCTTCACATCATCTCTCACTCACCTTCACTCACTCCACTTCTCTCACTCCCTCACTCCCTTTCGCTCACTCCCCTTCCTTTATTCTCTCCCTCACACCCCTTTCCTCCATCTGTCTCTAAGTCTCTCCCTCTGTCTCACTCACTCTAACTGCCTCACTGCTTCTCAGTTCATTGCTCTCCCTCTCTCTCATTCTGTCCTTCTCTCTCCCTTACCCTTAAAATCCTTTCCTTTCTCTTTCTATCACTCCTCCTCTCTTCCTCACTCACTTTCCCTATCTCTTAATTTTCTTCCTTCTCCCTCATTTATCTTCCCTCTTCCTCATACTCCTTCCCTAACTGTCACTGCCTTCAATCACCGTCACTCCCTTTCCCCCTCTGCACTTCATCCTATCTGTATTTTTCACCCCTTTACTTTCCTGCTCCCTTTTCTTCACTCCTCCTTGCTCTGCTTCTCTCACTCCCCTTCCCTCACTCTCCTTCTTTTACTCCTATTTTGACACTCCCTCACTCCATCTCACTTACTCCCTTTCGTTCATTCCCTCACTCACTTTTTTTCATCCATGTTTCTCTCCCTGTCTCTCTGTCTCACTCACTCTAACTGCCTCACTCCTTCTCAGTTCCTTGCTCTCCCTCTCTCTCATTCTGTCCCTCTCTCTCTCTCTTACAGTTAAACTCTTTTCCTCTCTCTTTATATCACTCCTCCTCTCTCCCTCACTCATTTTCCCTCTCTTAATTGTGTTCCTTCTTTCTCATTCATCTTCCCTCACCCTCATACTCCTTCCCTAACTGTCACTGCCCTTAAATCACCGTCACCCCCTTTCCCCCTCTCCACTTCCTCCTGTCTGTATTTCTCACCCTTTCACTTTCCCGTTCCCTTTTCCTCACTCCCCCTCGCTCTCCTTCTCACTTTATTCCTTACTCCCCTTCTCTCACTTCCCTTTACTAACTCCCTCCGTCACCTCACTCCACTTCTCTCTCCCTCACTCCCCGTCTCTCACTTTCCCTTACTCCCCTTTTTTCATCCTCATACCCCTTCCCTCACCGTCACTCCACTTCTCTTACCTTCACTCCCTTTACTCTGCTCTACTTCTCCCTCTCCATCTCTTACTCCCCTCCCTGTCTCCGTTCCATGCTCCCCTTTTCTCAATCCTCCTCCCTCACTTTCTTTTCCTTACTGCCCTTCCTTTACTCTTTCTCTCCCCTTACCTCACTCCCCTACCCTTAGTCCCCTTGTTTCAGTCACTCTTTGACTCCCCTTTCCTCACTCACCATACTACCCTTTCCTCACTCATTCCATCAGTCCCTTCCTCCCTTTTACTCAGCCATTTCAGTCATTCATTTATTCAACACACATTCATTCAAAAAAAGTATGACACAGTATATAAGAGATATAGCTCTTCTTGGAGAACTGAAGTTAGTTCTGAAAAGAACTGTTTTTTTTGTCTTTTTTGTTTTGTATGTTTTTGTAGTTTTTTACCAATTTTATATTTTTTGGGATTTTTTTTAAACAAAAAAGTAAACAGGTAACGAAAAACTATTCAACTGGAAAAAAAATAATAATTGAAAATAATTAAGTGCGGCGGCATGTGTGCTGGGTAACTTTCATTTCAATCAAATTCAAACTCTGCTCTCCATAGGTGAGGATTTTGTTGCAGAAATTACAACGAATATGTACATTGGCTAAAAATGGCCGGAGATCCAAATTTGATGTTGAAGGAGATGCTCCTGCTGTAGAGGTGCTGGTGACAGCACCAGGAGGATTGGAAGCAAGAGCTTTTGTAGAAACCCGTGCAAAGTTCCTAGGATGCACATTTTTAACGTGTCGCATCATGGTGCGGAGGCTAAACGAATAATTTTTGGTCGGATTTCCCCTCGAAAGCACACTTCCACATAGTCTGCAGGTTACCTTGGGGGCATTAACTTTTTTCTGCCCCTCAGGATAAGTGAAGAATTGCCAGATAAAAGACTCCTTCTTCTTCTTAGGAACTGGTTCTTCTTCCACAAACTCCACATTTGAGTCAGATGATGTATCTTCTGAGTGGTGTTGCTCTGCCATTTTTCAAGGTGAAAACCAGGAACAAAACTCCAAAGATCCTTCTCTCTGGAAAGTCAACGAGATAGTGAGGGAAGTGGTTGGGGTTTTTGAAGATTCTGGAAAAGAAACTACTATAAACCAATCAAAAGTGTTGTTTTCAAGTCACATGACTTTACGTGCGCGCACGGGTGCCCGCACGGGTGCACGCACGTTGCGCGACCGTCGCATATGAATGACATTTTACCCGATTTTCGTAAAAACATGAAAAGGAGGCAGGGAAGAGACTCCCTGACCCCCTAGCCCTTCTCATGGGGTCCCTGAAGGACCCCAAAGAGCAAAAAAACCATAAAAAAAAAAAAAAGAATTGCGAGGTGTGCACACGTTGCACGCACCCTCGAGGCAGAAGTGACTTAAAAACAAAAGTGGAGAACGTGAAAAGGGGGTAGGGTAGAGACTCTCTGACCACCTAGGCTTTCTCAGGGGGTCCCTGAAGGACCCCGAAGGTAAAAAAAAATATATATATATATATTTTTTTTAAATCGCGAGGTGCGCGCACACTGAACGCACCCTCGAGGCAGAAGTGACTTAAAAACAAAAGTGGAGAACGTGAAAAGGGGGTAGGGTAGAGACTCCCTGACCCCCTAGGCCTTCTCAGGGGGTCCCTGAAGGACCCCGAAGGGCAAAAAAACCTTTTTTTTTTTAAAGAATTGCGAGGTGCGCGCACGTTGCGCACACATTGGAAAAAAACACAAAAGAAAAGAAAAATAACAAATTTGAGTATTTATATGTTGATTGAAGATGTAGACTATACTGTTCAACTTCATCCAAATCCTAAATATTAGCTGTGCCATTGCATATTACTGGTTACAGTCAATCTATTACAATATACAAAGGCAGTTTGGGGAAAAATAAATATATAAAAAATATAAAAATTGATACAGAAATTAGCATTTTAAAAACTTTGTAAATTCACTGAAAAAGCATAGGTTTAACACACATTATAGTTAGGAATTAGCTTTGAAAAAACCTTTCAAATTCACTGAAAAAACCATAGGTTTGACACACGTTATAGTTAGGAATTAGCTTTGAAAAAACCTTTAAAATTCACAGAAAAAAACATAGGTTTCACACACGTTATAGTTAGGAATTAGCATTTAAAAAACCTTAGAAATTCACTGAAAAAACCATAGGTTTCACACCAGTTATAGTTAGCTGGACATTTTACTCATACAAAACTATTGAAATTCGCCCGTTATAGTTAGTTGTACTCACTATAACTCGCGCGCACGCAATCCAGTGCTGATGATGTCACATATTACATCACTCATGACATGGTCAGTGACATCATGATAAGACATCACTGATGACATCTCAAATGACATATGGGTTGGCAACTCTGCCGAGCGCCCGCCGAGAGAAAAAAGAGGCAAGAACACGCCGCTTTTGTGTGTTTTGGATATATATATATATATATATATATATTCACTGAAAAAACCATAGGTTATAGACCATATATAGTTAGGAATTAGCATTTACAAAACCTTGAAAATTCACTGAAAAAACCATAGGTTATAGACCATATATAGTTAGGAATTAGCATTTCAAAAACCTTATTTTACTCACACAAAACCATTGAAATTCCATATATAGTTAGTTGCACTAACTATATATCACGCACCCGCAATCCACTGCTGATCATGTCACATATTACATCATTCATGACATGGTCAGTGACATCACTGATGACATCTCAAATGACATCACTGATGAGATCACTGATGACATCATCCAGTGACTGTGTGTTTCTGTAAAGTTTAAATATGTTTTACATATTGAAGAATGAGTAGATGTATAAGTGTCTGGACGAAGGATTTAGTAGGTGCATGACTGAATGTAGGAGTGAGTGATTAAATGTGTCTCACTGAGTGCATGGGTTAGTGACTAAACTGTCTTAATTTGTGCATCATTATGTCTGTTGTTCTGTAAACTGCTGCATGTGTTGATCATTAGCTATACGAGAGGCTATATGTGTTATTAATTGGTTGCCCAAGTATTTCTATGGCAGATTGAGTTTGTGTGGGGGTGGCTGGAAGGTGTGTGACTCTATGCATAGATGTGTGAGCAGTTTATTCACTAGGTGTATGAGTTCAAGAGTGCATGTGGAAACAGCTACATGGGCAGTTGACTGTGTGCATGAGTGTATTGATGAGTGAATGGATATCTCAATGCTACATGTCATAGTAAGTACATATGTAAAACACAGTACATGTGAGAGTTGGCATATATAAATAACTGTGCATGAGAGCCACTGAATGAGTGAGTGGTTGTATCGATCATTGTGAACTTGTATCAGGGATTGTATAAGAGAGTAAATATGTGTTAGTATATGTTTCAATAAGTAAGGTGTGTTTAACTGTATAGTTGAAGAAATGGAGGTGAGATTGTTTCTTTGCATGACTGACTGGGTGTGTGAGTAACTCCATGGATGAGTGGCAGTGTGTGAGTGTCTGTATACACTGAGTGTATCTAAGGTTATATTAGAGTCTGAAGAGGTTTATCGTATTAGCACAAGAATGATGTCAAATGAGATGTCATCAGTGATGTCATCAGTGATGTCATTTGAGATGTCATCAGTGATGTCATCAGTGATGTCACTGACCATGTCATGAATGATGTAATATGTGACATGATCAGCAGTGGATTGCGGGTGCGCGATATATAGTTAGTGCAACTAACTATAAATGGAATTTCAATGGTTTTGTGTGAGTAAAATAAGGTTTTTTAAATGCTAATTCCTAACTATATATGGTCTATAACCTATGGTTTTTTCAGTGAATTTTCAAGGTTTTGTAAATGCTAATTCCTAACTATATATGGTCTATAACCTATGGTTTTTTCAGTGAATTTCAATGGTTTTTTAATAGCAAATATCATAAGCTGTCGAATGTCAAGTACGTGGTAAGTGAAAACATTTTCGTGTTTATGCACACTGATCTGCTTTGAATGGTGCCCCCCCCCTCATTTCTATTAGGAGTACTCTCTCTTTGCAGATAGTGAAAGGTAGTTAACGCAGGCCTTTGCCCCCGTTGTAATCCGTCGTGCCTGCTTCTCTCTCCATTTGATTGATTGTTATCCAAGTATTTACTGTTTTAGAATTAGTTCTCTTTGGTTCATTCTCTATTTACAAACAAACACAGAGTCGCAATACTCTGTTTAGTCTTTGCAGATAACGAAAAATCGTGTAAAAAAAAAGAAAAGGAATCGAGCAAAATCAGTAGGCCACTAATGGGATCTCTTTTTGACCTCGCTAAAATAGAAACATTAGGAACAACCCCTCATGACAAATACAAAACTAGTGAGATGAACTGAACTCCACACAATGATGGCTGCAAAACAGCTCGGCTCCGCCACCCACCCCGCCCAAAATAACGATAAAGAGCGGCTGCCATGATTGGTTGCGGAATGGCCACAACGGAGCTAAGAAATGGTGGTGCTCTCATGCTAACCCCAGCTTCAGTCTGAAACATCCAGAAACACTGTAGACTACCAATTCGATCAGTTCCGGTAGCGCCCCAATGTAACCCGGTAGAGAAGAACTAGCCCTCCCCTCTTTGACTGATGGTTCTTGTTGCCTGTCCCTTCTGTTGTCATTTAACAGAACTATTTAGCCTGCTGAAAGGGGTTGTGTTTCGACCGCTGGTTGGTGGAGACATTTTGACTATATTCTGGACCTGCGTTGTCGCGTAATGCGTCATATGACGCGCCGCGTTAGCGCATCCGGAAGTCATCCGGGGCGCGCAGCGCGTAACGTAAGCATAACAAGTCATGTGACTTGTTAATAAAACTTTTCATTGGTTCATTTTACTTTTCTTATTCTAATGATGAAAGCTTTGGTCATATCACCTAAAAATTACGCTTTTAATTACTTCCGAACATTATTTTTTCTTAAATATATGTTATAATGTTCCAGGCTAATGTACTTTCCCGGAAATTTTACAACTGTCCTGCAAGTAAAATATATTCTTTTTTCGAGAAAAAGAGCGTTTCTTCGTCCCATGACGGAGCCGTTGAGCAAAAGAGGGTCGACCTGCTGTCTTAGTCGCCGATACGCCTGAATATGAGATTCTTATCGATCACTTTATGTTGCAGGAATAGAAAACACAACAGCCCTTGACCATTTATCTTTACTGCGTTCCTTCGTATTATACCTTTTACCCTTCATGTAATTGGTCTGCTTTATTTCACTTGCCTTTTAATGATTCTAAAACAGTGACTATTATTAAAAACGTTACCAATGTATATACTACTACCATGTTTTCTTTTAAAAACCTTTATTGTGAAAATTTCATTATACAAATACGAGCCTATAACCACGTGGGCCTGCCACGGAGCAAACTGTAATCGTATATGATGAATAGACATTTACACTGTAGAGGAACGTAACGGGCGGGCCATTAGGTTGCAAGAACTAAGGTGTCTAACAGTTACGGAATCGGTGGACGTACATTTTATAATTAAAATACGACAGGGCCAGTTACAATAAAATTATCTAGATATACATTTGCGGGCAAGTACCATGGGTGACGTTAATTCGAATTTTCAACAGTACAGTAATCAATAACACATCAGAACTTAATATCAATAGGGATGTCGAAATATTCAATCAATTCTCGTCCCCGCCCGCCATGTGCTTCAAAACGGCATACGTATCTCGTGATTTCAAGGTTCTGCAACCAGTACACAACAAGGAGTTACGAGTCCCATTTATTCCGGCGCCATTTTGGGCGAGGACGGGCAGGTCCAGTATATAGTCAAAATGTCTCTACCAACCATCGACTATGATGATGTTCATATGCTGTATTTATTAGAGTAACACTCATCTGTCCACATGAAATTAATTTACCACAATCTAAACATGTCATTTTAATCTTTCCAAAGTTCTTCTAAATATTTGGGACCGTTTCCCTTGCCTCTGAAGCTCTCAGTGCCACTTCTTTGATGAATGTACTAGCAGGTCAGGGGTTCTCCTCCAAATCTCTCTTTTATGCAGCACTATAATTAATTGGTGCCACCTCTCCATATGACGATGCATGGTATAGTTACCACAACTATATTTTTTTTCGGTTCCTCTGGAGAGTTCATCGTGGCAGATGAAGCGTGTAACGTACCGGGCATTTACCTTTTTTTGCATGTACAGGAAAGGAAAAAAAAAATCGAGCGTCCGAGTTCTAAGGTGTCCCAGGGCCATTTTAGTGGACCAGGCCCAAATCCAAAGAACAGGCCGCCATTTTGAGAGTCCTCTTGCAGCCGCCTGTCGCTGTAGCATCAAGAGCAGCCGAAACTCAGCTGAATGGCAACTGAAACGGTAAATGGGCGCCCCACTACATTTCAGCATTGTAGGATGACCACACCAGTACAGCAACTTGCTAGACATCACCTCGGAGCCATCCGGATCTCGGCGCCCCACTGCAGATGAAGTGCCTCTCAACTATGAAACCACCACGGTGACATCCGGATCTTGGCGCGTTGTGCTGCCTTCGGCCTATTCGCACATCGGTCCGCTACTGACGCCATCTCACAGGCTAATGGGGTGACCCATGCCGAGTTTCAGCATTGTAGGATGACCACACCAACTTGCTAGACATCACCTCGGTGCCATCCGAATCTTGGCATCTCAACGCCTAGTGGTATCTTCCATACAGAAAATATTGTTACGCTGCCTTTGGCCCCATTCGCACATCAGTCCGCAACTTAGACATCACCTCGGTGCCATCCGGATCTTGGCATCTCAGCGCCTTGTGGTGTCAGTCAGAAAATATTGTTGCGCTGCCTTTGGCCCCATTCGCACATCAGTCCGCTACTGACACCATCTCACAGGCCAATAGGGCGCCCCACGCCGACTTTTACCATTGTACGATGGCCACACCAGTGGCACAACTTGCTAGACATCACCTCGGTGCCATCCGAATCTTGGCATCTCAACGCCTAGTGGTATCTTCCATACAGAAAATCTTGTTACGCTACCTTTGGCCCCATTCGCACATCGGTCCGCAACTTAGACATCACCTCGGTGCCATCCGGATCTTGGCATCTCAGCGCCTTGTGGTGTATTCTCTTCAGAAAATATTGTTGAGCTGCCTTTGGCCCCATTCGCACATCGGTCCGCAACTTAGACATCACCTCGGTGCCATCCGGATCTTGGCATCTCAGCGCCTTGTGGTGTCTTCTACTCCGAAAATATTGTAGAAAATATTGTTGCGCTGCCTTTGGCCCCATTCACACATCAGTCCGCTACTGACACCATCTCACAGGCCAACAGGGCGCCCCACGCCGACTTTTACCATTGTACGATGGCCACACCAGTGCCACAACTTGCTAGACACCACCTCGGTGCCATCCGGATCTTGGCATCTCAGCGCCTTGTGGTGTCTTCAAATCAGAAAATATTGTTGCGCTGCCTTTGGCCCCATTCGCACATCGGTCCGCTACTGACGCCATCTCACAGGCCAACGGGGCGCCCCACGCCGACTTTCAACATTGTAGGATGGCCACAGAAGTGCGACAACTTACTAGACACCACCTCGGTGCCATCCGGATCTTGGCGCGTTGTGCTGCCTTCGGCCTATTCGCACATCGGTCCGCTACTGACGCAAACTCACAGGCCAACGGGGCGCCCCACGCCGACTTTCAGCATTGTAGGATGGCCACACCAGTGCGGCAACTTGCTACACACCACCTCGGTGCCATCCGGATCTTGGCATCTCAGCGCCTAGTGGTGTCTTCTATTCCGAAAATATTGTTGCGCTGCCTTCGGCCCCATTCACACATCGGTCCGCTACTGACGCCATCTCACAGTCCAACGGGGCGCCCCACGCCGACTTTCAGCATTGTAGGTTGGCCACAGCAGTGCGGCAACTTACTAGACACCACCTCGGTGCCATCCGGATCTTGGCGCGTTGTGCTGCCTTCGGCCTATTCGCACATCGGTCCGCTACTGACGCAAACTCACAGACCAACGGGGCGCCCCACGCCGACTTTCAGCATTGTTGGATGGCCACACCAGTGCGGCAACTTACTAGACACCACCTCGGTGCCATCCGGATCTTGGCGCGTTGTGCTGCCTTCGGCCTATTCGCACATCGGTCCGCTACTGACGCAAACTCACAGGCCAACGGGGCGCCCCACGCCGACTTTCAGCATTGTAGGATGGCCACACCAGTGCTGCAACTTGCTGGACACCACCTCGGTGCCATCCGGATCTTGGCGCGTTGTGTTGCCTTCGGCCTATTCGCACATCGGTCCGTTACTGACGCCGCCTCACGTGCCAACGTATTTTCTCCGCATTTTACACCCTATGCCGCATAACAGGTCATGTGACTTGTTTATAAAACTTTTCATTGGTTCATTTTACTTTTGGTTTCCTAATGATGGAAGGCTTGATCATGTGACCTAAAAACAACACTTTTCATTGGATGAAAACTTTTTTTTTTCCCCAAACGATGAAAGCCCCACCTTGTTTCTGGATGTTTCAGACTGAAGCTGGCGTCAGCATGAGAGCACCACCATCTCGTAGCTCAGTCGTGGTCATTCCGCGAGCAATCATGGCAGCCGCTCCCCACCAGAAGCCTGCAGGAGTCGGAGCCCCCAAAACTTTTGATGAATTCTCAAGGCGGAGGGGACGCTTTCGAGAATGGGGTCCAATACCTAGCAGACAAGCGTCCGATTTCCAAGGTGTCCCAGGGCCATTTCAGTGGACCAGGCCCAAAAAGGAAACAGCCTGCCGCCATTTTGAGAGTCCTGTGACAGCCGCCCATCGCTGCACCGCAAGAGTGGGCGCAACTCAGCTGAATTGCGGCTTTTGACACAGTGGACCAAAAACGGACGGAATGGCAATTGAAACGGTAAAGGGGCGCCCCACTACAACAGATGACACTCCACCTGGAGAGGCCCGTTCACGCCGCCTCCCCCGGGGCGCCCCACGCCGTTATTCGGAGCAGCATTGTAGGATACCAAAACCAGTGCGGCAACTTACTGGACATCACCTTGGTGCCATCGTTCTGCTGCCTTGGAACTATTCGCGCAACAGTTTGATACTGATGACCCACCCCCCGCGACGCCCCATGCCGTTATTTGCTGGGTGGCAACTTACTAGACATCACTTTCGTGTCATCTAGATTTCAGCGCGTTCTGCTGCCTTGGAACTATTCGCACAACAGTTTGCTACTGATGACCCACCCCCCGCGACGCCCCACGCCGGAAATCTGGACGTTGTGCTGCGTTGGGACTATTCGCACAGCCGACCGCTACTTCGTTGTTTTTCCCTAAAAATGTTTATATGTTATTACTATTTTTGTTTTCTTGTATATATTTATAAATTATTAAAGTTTTATAATCTTACTACTTTGTCGGAGTGCTATATATTTTTAATGTGACACATAATTGTAAAAACTTTGATGTACAAAGAGTCATCCCTGGAATCTTCCGCTTCAGGCTCGGTCCCCTCCCCAATCACAATACAGGATGGTTTTCAGATAATAGCAACGCTTCTGCTGTGACGGATCTCATCGAGTGTGGGCCTTGATCTACTATAACTCCTTTGAAGAGGGGTGATTCTTTACAGCTGTGGCCATAAACTACATCTGCAGGGCTAGCTGATACCCTAGGACCAGCCTGGACAATCGGACACAGAGGAAAAGGAGTGTCAGAGGGTGCGGTAGTGAATAGGGCGAAAGGGAGGTGTCGGGCGGGCACAGGGTGTGATTCTCAGGGAAGAGCAGCGCAGATGGGGGGAGGTTTATTACCCATGCATAAGACAGAGAGCGGGGGTGACCACTGCCTGGGGGAGATGCTTGCGAGGGTGGGGAGCCATGCTAAGGATCGACAGCGTGCACAGAGTGGGTCTGGTCAAGGCATCTAAAATGGCTGCCGTGCGCAACAAAAGTGTGGCATTTGAAAAAAGACAAGATGGCGCAGACAATGTTTTTCAACACTTCCTGATTTCCTTCGAATCGAACGTTAACAGACGTTGGGGCATATTACCAAAGTTAAGCGATATTTATCCCTAACGATGCTTAGCAACGATTTTTTTACCGTCAGAAATTATCGCAGATAAACCTTGCTATTATCAAGGTTTATCGGAAATACGATAAAAAACGACCGCAATGCATTAATATCGCTGAAAACTCAGCGATATTCATGCATTACCGAGCTAATGCTCTTAGCCATGTTATCCACCTCCCATTGGATAACATGGCTAAGAACTGCTCAGGGCAGGTGGTAGCTTTTGGAGATATTCGCGCTTATCTCGAATATTTCCAAAAGTTGATAATAGGAGATAGCGATGTTAGCGACTGTTTCCAGTCGCTAACATCTTGGCATGCCCACTTTGCATGTCATTAGTGATAAATATCACTCACATGCAAAGTGGGGCCCAAGATGGTCGCTATCTTCTACTAGCCGTCGCTAACTGGTGTTAGCAACAGCTAGGTAATACACATATAATTTTATCTCCGCGAAGCGGAGCGCTGTTACAGATATATATCTTGTTTCTGAACGTTAATTTCTCAAAATGCACTGAAGCACATATATTGAGACCTAGCAAAGGCACATCGGGCTACCAGTCCCTACAATTTTGCCAAGTTTCGTGCAAATCCATTCAGCTGTTCGATCCTACCGAGAGACAAGATGGCGGCCGCTACGGACTGTTTGGAATGTTTACAGACACCGGAGAGCCAATCAGCTTCGCTTCGCAAAGCTCCGTAACGCGAAAAGTACGCGAAGCGGTGCGCTGTTACAGATATATATCTTTTTTTGAACGTTAATTTCTCAAAATCCACTGGAGCACATATATTGAGATCTAGCAAAGGCACATCGGGCTACCAGTCCCTACAATTTTGCCAAGTTTCGTGCAAATCCATTCAGCTGTTCGATTATTATTATTTTTATTTTTTTTTGCCCCGCGGGGCCCTTTTAAAACCTCCACATCAAACCTAGGGGGTGAGCGACAATGTACTATGCCCCCTTATGGTCATTTGCCCCTTCGCTTTGGCCTCCTCTTGTCTCTCGATCCTACCGAGAGACAAGATGGCGGCCGCTACGGACTGTTTGGAATGTTGACAGACGCCGGAGAACCAATCAGCTTCGCTTCACAAAGCTCCGTTGCGCGAAAAGTACGCGTCCTGGGGCGCTGCCCGGTCCGCTGTTACAGATATATATCTTTTTTTAAACGTTAATTTCTCAAAATCCACTGGAGCACATATATTGAGACCTACAAAAGGCACATCGGGCTACCAGTCCCTACAATTTTGCCAAGTTTCGTGCAAATCCATTCAGCCGTTCGGGCTAAAAGTGAGGCCAACCGCCCTATGAAAATTAACATGGGAAAAACGCGTTTTGGGACCCCCCTTTTTTCTCGGCCCCCCATTGACGAACCCCCCCAAAATTTTCAGGGGCTGCTCAGAAACAAAATGTGCCATTTTCCTGAAAATTTCAGCCAATTCCGTCCACAAACGCCAAAGTTATTAGACATAGAATTTTCAAAAATCCCATAGGGAAAAAATCCTAACTATATATACCTACTGGCGACCGCCAGTAGGTAATACACATATATATATTTAGATATGTATTTAATTATTTAATTCCAGCCTGCTGGCAATACATTTCAGAACTGGCTCGGACTAGCTAGAGTGGGGATGGTTTCAAAACAGAGTTTTCAGTTTTTCTATCATCAGTTAACCCCTAGTTTTCTTAATGTTCTACTTAGGTTGGCAGGTCTTTGCTGTTGTTTTAAAGTTGATCAGGGGCTGTACATTATATTAAATTATCATGATTTCTATCTATATCAGGAAATAAAGAGAATGTGTTTTGAGTTAAAGGGTTTCATTATTAAAATTCTTAGTAAGTCATGTTCATTAAAGTTACAAGTTAATTTAATCAATCTCATTCGTTGGAATCTCATCAGAAATCAATAATCAACAAGTAATCAATAAATCACGATACAATGCATTAAGCTTGTTCCATAAAGAAAAGAAAATCCCTATCCAAAGAATAAGATGGAAAAAGTGCCAGTCTCAGAGAGCCATAAAGAGTTCTGGTATTGAGAGAAATCAAAAAGTATAAAGCTTCAGCATGAAAAGTTGTCAGTTCAATAAATCAATAATTAATCAAAACAGAGCTTCTCATAAAAAGAGGTTCAAGAAACTAAGTAGAATCTCAAGCAGAATAGAATGGATAGATGTGGATGAAGTGAAAGAAGGGTATGTGCCCAAACTAAGAACACACACTATTATAGAAAGATAAAATATTATTTAAATGTTTGTGTAGCTTCTCCTTTCTTCTGCCGACCATCAGTTTCCGATACACCTATGGGAATGTGTCTGCACTCCCCATCTTCTCACTGGAACATACAATTCTTTAGACAGCAACTTCTAATACAGCAACTAAGTCTCATCCTTTTTAAATTTCTCATAATTTATTATTTCCCATTCAAGTTACCTTCCCACTTGTAAAACTTTATTCCTAATCTTCTGACTAACAGGTTTATTAATCAATCAATCAATCATGGGTTTGTTAAGTGTGACTACTCACCCGTAAGGGTCTCAAGGTGCCGGAGGTAGGGGGAGGCACAGGATCCATCAAGGAGGAGGTCTATCGAAGAGCCATTTTTTGAGGTCCCTTGTGAAAATGGGGAGTGATGTCGTCTGTCTGAGGTGGAGCAGGAGGGCCTTCCAGGCTCTGGCCACGAGGAAGAAGGAGGAGCGGCCTCCCTATCTGGACTTCTTGGTGTGGGGGACCACGGTTTGGGAGAGCTGGGCTGATCGTAGGGTCCTTTGGGGTGCGTGGAATTTGAGTCGACAGTTCAGGTATGCTGGTCCCTTATTGTGGAGGGCTTTGTGTGTGTGTGGGTGAGAATCTTGAAGGTGATTCTTGCCTCAATGGGGAGCCAGAGGAGAGTGTGCAGGTGCTGGGAGATGGCGGCTTTCCGGATGTTTTAAAGTTTGTGGGTGAGGTTTTGTTGATTCCGGCGTAGAGTGCGTTGCGGTAGTCAAGTCTGCTGGTGACGAGGGTGTGAGTGATGGTCTTTCTGTGTTTGAGGGGTATCCATTTAAAGGTCTTGCATAGAAGGCGGAGGGTGTAGAAGCAGGAGGATGCAACAGAGTTTATCTGGTGGTCCATTTTGAGTTCGGAGTCCAGGATGATTCTGACGTGTGCGTGGTCCTTGGGGGTGGGGGATTTCCGAGGGTGGGGGGCCACCAGGTGTCGTTCCAGGCGTCGGGGTGTGGGCCCATAATGAGTACTTCTGTTTTGTCCATGTTGAGTTGTAGATAGTTGCTCTTCAACTATTTGGCAACTGCTTTCATGCCTTCTTGAAAGTTGTGTTTGGCTGCGTTGGATTTGTTGGTGATAGAAATGGGATTTCTGGTTGGCTAAGGCTTGCCCCAAAGCCAGGCAGAAACCACTACTCTAGTCAGGTCAAGGGAGTTACATGCTGAAGATAACCCCTGCCTACCCCCTTGGTAGCTTGGCACAAGCAGTCATGATTGTCCCAGAGGCAATGTGTAAAGCGATTGCGCAGCACACACACACACAACAGCAACACACTAGGCACACCACAAAAGAAACTCCACACTAGGTTATATCAAAAATAGCCTTTGTATTCAGCATGGGCGTAAAATCCGTTCCGCTCGCGGATTTTCGGTAAATTCGCAATCCGCGAACTCTCGCGAACTTGCCGAAAATTCGTAAATCCGTGCGAAGCGGATTTTTTGCTTGGTCGCACTTGCCAACTAGAATACTATACAATTTCGCGGGAGTAAACACTTGCGAACACGTAGATGCGGCGGGCAGCGACAATCTCGCAATTGCGAGATTGCAAAATTTACAATTTCGCACAAGAAATCCACCAGCAGGCAGCATAAACCTCGAAAATTATGATTTTTATCAGAATAACTCCTCAGGTTGACATTTGCCTGCACTTTTTTTTGCAAGGAGTCCATTTTGGGGGGGGGGAGGAAGGAAGTGCCCCACAGTCTCCAACTTCCTGTTCCTGTCCAGCAGGCTCCTCCCAGTGCTTTGTTCATGTGCTGGTCACTTTGATTTGGATCTTGACCTGGAAGGATTACTTTTTGTGGATGCTGCTGGATATTTGGATTTTTGCAAAACTGAAAGCACTCAGCAGGTGCAAAAGTTCAATCTTATCATTAGTAACCATTCCCTGTAGTGCCTGGAAGGATTACTTTTTGTGGATGCTGCTGGATATTTGGATTTTTGCAAAACTGAAAGCACTCAGCAGGTGCAAAAGTTCAATCTTATCATTAGTAACCATTCCCTGTAGTGCTTCCTGAGGGGCCCCTTCAGAGTTCAGTTGCCTACTTGTAACTATTCTATGACCCTGCTCTGACCCTCACAGCAAGCTCAGAGAATAGCTACAAGTATACAACAAAGGTCCTGTTAAAAAAATTACACTGCAACAGAAAGCAATTACAGATAAGGAAGCAGGTGCCAGCCTGGAAGTTCAAATTCAGTGACACATTAATCAGCCCCTAATTCATTCATGTCAGTTAAGGCAGGGCAGGTGTGCTTTTTCCCCCCATAATCTACAGTGATGAACTAGAGGGTGGCATGGGTGAGCCAGAGGGTGGCATGGGTGAGCCAGAGGGTGGCAGTGGTGAAACAGAGGGTGGCAGTGGTGAAACAGAGGGTACTGTGATGAACCAGACGTAGAAACAACATGGTCGCGACCTTTGCTACCCGACAAGTAAGTTCGCGTTTGCGAACTGGTAAAAAACCCTTGCGAAATGGCAGAAACACTTGCGAACACACAAAAAAAAGGAATCCGCAAAATTCGCCAGAGTTCGCGGATTTTGCGGATTGCGAATCCGTAAATACGCAATTTCGCGGATGGCCAATTCGCAAAATCCGCCCATGCTTATTATCATAAACACATTAGAAACATAATCACACATTTACACTGTGCCAACTGGCACTAGGCCATATTCACAGGGGATTATATACAGGACCAGGCCAATCGGGCCACGGTCAGAACCATCAGAACAGGTAAGTAAATATTAAACACAACCAGTAACTACTGGTGCCATAATGACCTAAGCATTATCACATTAGCATTAGACACCATCCTAAAATATCATAGCATGACATTAGGCAATAGATCACATTAGGCCCAAACCTCATTAGCATAAACACATTACACACTAGGCCTCACCACCATAAACACATTATGCATAAACATCCTAAATATAAACACATTGTGTCATAGGCATCACAAGCATAAATCACATTACACAATCACATTAGGCATAACGCATATTATGCAATCATCATATTAGGCGTAAACGCATTATGAAACACCCATATAAGCCAAAATGCATGATGCCACCTCTGCGGGCATTACCTTAGGACCTTGCGCCCTACCAACACACAGATATTCACAATGACCCCCAGGACAACTGGCCTTCCACTGGGGCTCAAAATGCCCTCTGTCCATAAATGACAGGGCTCTTAATGGGGCCTTCCACATTGCCTTTTTGCTGCCTATGCAGCCAAAGCAACGGGCGTACTGCGCTGGGGCCAAGGAGTGTATCTCACTCCTTTATCGTCATGAAAAACAAAATGCCCCCAGCGTTGCAGCTGTCTGCACTCTCGCAGGGCAGTTGGAAATGGCACGGGCACCACTGTGCCTTGTGAGCCCCACTGGGACTCCCCTACAAAGAATATGCCAATGTTGCAGCTGTCCAGTGTCAGACGTGGCAGCTGTAGCAGCAACGGGAACTGACAATGTGCCCCGAATGGCACAAACAATGCCGGTGTGAGCCCCACTGGGCTCTTTACCAAAAACGCTTCCTCCCGATCAGCCCCACTCACCGGAACCTTGCAGGCTCCTTTCCACTCTCGGGGACTCTGCAGGCTCTCCTCCGCTCTCGTGGACTCTGCTCCACTTCACCCAGTCCCTCTCCTGGGACCAGGACTTCTGTCTGGAGCTCACAGAGGCGGCGTAGGCTCACGACCTCCTGCGCGCATGCAGCCAAGCTTCTCCTGGCCGCACTCCTTTGGCAGGCCCGCCCACAGTCAGGCGCTGGTGCCTAGCTTCCCGTTTTTTGGCGCTCTCTTCCTCGGCGGTAATGCGGAGTGGGCACCCGCTCTGTAGCACCATAAGCGGGGTGGGCACCCGCTTGTCACTGTCATAAGCGAGGTGGGCACTCACCTTACTATAAAAGGTAAAAGCCGGCACCAGCACCAGTGTGGAGTGGGCTCATACCTAATAATTCATAATCCAGCGGCACCAGCAGGGCGGGGTGGGCTCCTGCTCTGCCACTAAAAATACCCACAAGGCGGGGCATGTCCCTGCTGCAATACACAATGAACTTAGAAAAAGGGGTCTCAGGGAGAATTTTTAAAGACCAGTGTGGATTTTTATCCCCACAAACACTAGAAAATCTGTAGGTCTGACAAAACAAACACTAACAATAAAAGTAACAGGGTGGCCCTTGCTTGTTAGGGGAGTCCTTTTAAAGAGGACGGAATCCCATCACCCACCGAGGTGGCATGCTTCATCATCTGGGATCTCTTCCTGGTTGCAACACCTAGTGCAACCAATGACTACAACCTCCTCTGAGGGAGAAGTAAGCACAGGGATGTTTTTAATAATCTAAGGTGGAATCGACTAAGATCCCTTAGAAGTGGAGCATGGAGTGTATTAATGGTAATGGTTGCAGTGCCTGTAGATAAGTTAAAAAAAAAGCGATTAAAAATTGGCTACCAGGACACAAAAAATATAATAGGGGCCGTCCTGGTGTCAACTGAAAAAAACAGTGCGTATGCAGTTGTAACCAAATAACTGCATTAGTCCAGAAGGAAAAGGTCTACATGTTTCAGTTTACAGATCAAGGCTTTCATCAGGACATAGATGTAGTATCGCTACGGCAAAAACGTGTAAATATACAAGACAAGTTTAGTCTCAATTAAGTGGTTGGTACAATACAACCTACTTTGACCTGTGGTTCCAAAATCTGGTCAACTGTCACAGGAAAATTGGACAAAATCCTGTAAGAAAGAAAAAAAGTCTTAAATGTGCTCCTAACTACCAAGTGGTCCCTACAATCCTGAACCAATACTGTTATAAGTGCTCAACAGGTGATATCCTTGTCATACCACCAGATACTATGATATGTGTCATATATCAGTTAATATTTCAGTTTGATTGTAAAGATCTTTAAATTGTCACCCGTCAATATGCGGGTGCACTCCTCACCTCACCTGGTGTCAGCTCAGGTCATGAGGCATTGGTCTGTGTGAGAGGTAAAAAATAAAACCACATTCCCTGTTGCACCCTGGGACCACTGTAATGCGGGGTGGGCTCCCGCTCCACAAACCGGCACGGGAGAATCCCTACACCAGGAGATTCCCTCTAAAATCCTTCACTCAGCACAGCACGCTGCAAAGGCCAGCTCCTCTCTCCTGTCAAAATCAAACTATACAGGGCTCACAGGGCGCCAGGTCCTGGACATTCCAAGGCAAAGCTCTAGGAGCACAGCTGGGCCCAGGGAGGCTAGCACACAGGGCCCTCCAGCTGGGAGGCAAGCCCTTGTGGCAGTTCCTCCTGGGCCCTCAGCAGCCGCAAGTCCAGGAACAGCACTCCAACATGGGGTCACAGCCCCTACATTTATACTAACATTTCCTTTGTCTGCAGTATAGGGCTTTGGGGGGAACCAGATGCAACTTGTTCAGGGGGGATTTGGAGCACTCTGTTGACAGGGCTACTCCTCTCCATTGTTAGGTGGGGGCTTGTCATCAGACACATCACAGGGGGCGGAGCCAGCATTCACTAGGGTAGGCACAATCCTATTCAGAGACCTGGGACTTCTCCTCCCACCACTCCAAATGCAGATGTCCCTTTCAGACTAGCGCTGATTCACCCTTCCCCTCCTGGAGTCACACACATCTCACCAGCCCCTGTCACTCAAAAGCCAGACATGCAATTCACATCAGGCAGGCAGACATATAGCACACAGAAATGCCAACTTCTAAAAGTGGCATTTCTAAAATAGTTATATTAAATCTGCGCACACCATTGTGCAGCATTTATTATTACAATTCCAAATATACCAAACTTGACCACGCTGCTCCTCTCAGATCAGGAATTACCACTGAAGCACAGTAGTGAGAAACAAAATGACTGTTTGTCACTACCAGCACATGTCACACACTTAAGGTACATGCCCTTTCTTTTACCTACAATGCACCCTTACCATAGGGCTAGCTAGGGCCTGCCTTAGGGGTGACCGACATGGACTTGGCACACACTTTAGGTGCCACGTCACAGCGGCGGTGACAGTGTGCGCACAGGCCCTGCAATGGCAGAGGCCTGAGATAGGTTTGAAAGGTTACTTTGGTGGATAACGCAATCAGCGCTGCACGTCTACCAGTAGCATTTAATTTACCAGCCCTGGGTATATGGGATACCCCTTTACAAGGGACTGACAGGTATATTAAATAGGCCAAACAGACCAATGTTATCACATTTATCACAGAGATCACATGCACTTTACACTGGACAGCAGTGCTAAAGTGCCCAGAGGCCTAAAACCACCAACACCATGTCAGAAAAAAAGTTAGGAGAAAGGCAAAAAGTTTAGGCATGACCCTGCAAAAAGGGCCAAGTCCAACAGTTGGATAGGGAGAGGATGAGTTGGGTGTCGTCTGCGTATGAAACAACGCTGAGTCAGCTCAACAATGGTCTTTTTGGAAGTTGAAACATCTGTATAAACGAAAAGAAAACATTTTGCACAGCATCATTCTTTGAAAAATCAAGTCTGGTCAAGATCAAGTTTAAGTGCTAAATTTACAATTTCTTAGCTCATGTGAAACCTGAATATGGCAGTGCCACAGCATATTATGCCTAGGAAGTTTAAGTATGATTGCATAATGCAATTTTGCATTAAATTCGTACTTTAAGTCTCATTAACTTTGCACATTATATCACATTATTTCTAGACATTTATAAACACTTCTCCTGACTCAATGACAACTTGTTTTTGATAATTTTTACTAACTGAAGTTTTAATAAAAATGTGAACTTCTCATTGATTACACAAGAGAATAAACCCATTTCTTCACTGTTTTCATTTACTGTCTGCTGTTGCAGGAATTATAATGTGGCATGTCTAACATATATCACTTTAACAAATTGTGCCTTCACATTTTGCATAATTTCTTTCCATGTATCCAATCTTTCATTACAAGATGATGCATGTTCCTTTTATAACTTGAGTATATTTTCTCTAATTATCTGCTCTTTCCCTTTTCCCTTATTCCTCTAAAATGCATGATACCGAAAAGTTATACCTCTAATAAAAGATTTCAACGTATCCAGCACTACATTAATTGTGGCTGAGCTGGGATTTTCTTTAATAAATTCAGGTATTTCTATTCTCATATAAAAAATGTAACCAGCTTTTCCAATAGCTTCTCTTTTAAAAATCTATCTAGTACTAACTTGGTAGGATTCATAAACTGAAAAGTGATAAATAAAGGATTTTGATCAGAGAGTGTTCTGGATAAAATGTTAGTATCCCTAGCATTACTGGAAGAGATAAGAAATAGATCTAAGTATGAATATTGTTGATGAGGGTGCGAGGAGAATGCATAGCCCAGTGAATCATGATTCTTTTTCCAAATATCAATTAAATGTAATATTTCAATCAGCTTTAATATAACCTTACGGACTCTCATCATACAACTCTGGGGTGGAGTATTGCTAAAATAAAATTTTGGAGATATTATGCAAATAAAGTCTTCATATATAATAAAATGCCCCGGCTTGAAGGCGAGTTCTATCACCAGTTTATTATAGACAGAGGTATCATCATTATTCGGTCCATAAATGGTGCAAATTGTCAGTAAACATTTCTGAAGTAGGACCTAAGAGATAGCCCAGTGCTTCTTGTTACTGCTGGCATTGTGTCGTATCTCAATATTAAAGTCCTTATTTATAATGCCAAACCTTCTAGCTATAGCAGTTGGGTAGAACATACTGTCAATCTGCATGCCAGTTACCATAGCAATGCCATGTTTTCATAAGCCTTATATGTTTCTTGTAATGAAAGAACAATACAATTATTAAGAAATATTTCCTGCATACAGAGCATCTAATACTGGGACCTTTCAAGCCATTAGCATTCCAGCTTAACAATTTTAAACCTCCTAAACTTCAAATGGAATCATGCCCTCTTTAACTTTGTCAAGTTTCTCATTTTTATATTTTAATTTGCCACGCTGTGTCCCACTTCTGTACCCAACTTCCCCATGTTCTCCTGTAGCCCTCCACTCCACACTGCTGTTTGTGTGTGTTAAATGGTATCCAACAGAAAATGTGGCGTCCTTGTTAAAGGAGTACCTCTTCAAATTTTGCTGCGATATGCTAGCCTTACCCAACCCCAATTTTAAGCACCTTTGTAAAAATAAATGTATATACTCGTGACACATCATATTGTGAATTGATCTTGTATTTTTGTATTTGCCTTAACAACCACCAATGGATTTTATTCAACTTATCTCTCACAACAGGTTTTTTAACATCCTTATTCTCATATACGATTTTGAATTCTTCCTTGCCATACCACCCTGAGTCAACATTGCAAAATTATTTGTGCTTGTACACCCAATTTTTTAACATCTATAGTCAGGGTTTACATATGAGTGTGTCTTTGTGCTTATTTGTATAACACATCAGGAAATATAGCATAAACAAAAACTTCTGGTGAAGTGAAAGCCTTGGCTCCTTGAGCCTTTTTCATTATATTTTCTTTTTTTCTGCATTCCTGAGGAAATAAAACAGAACTTTATGAGATTGGGTGTGAATTTTTAATTTTACTGAAAGGTATTCGATGTGCCCTGTCACCTTCTTCTTTGTCCACAGAATTTTTTTTTAACATGTTGCCTTGAAAAAGTTTATTTAGAAACTGTACCACATCCCATTTCTCATCCCATGGTGCTGGTATTCCCACAAATCGCAGATTGGCTCTCATGGATCTATACTCTATGTTCTCGTTTTTTTCTTATACTTTGTATAGTGCTGGCATTGTTATGAAAATGAGTATTATATTTATTTCAAGATCCTCAACTTTAGTTTCAACCCCTGAAATATGAGCGGCTATATATTCTACTTTGTATGCAATATCATGCCAAGCAGGCTCAACTCTGGTTTAGTTGTCATGTGCTGAATCACACTTTCTTAGTCCTTTTGTTATGTCATTGTCTCAGTATATCATCGAACTGTCAGAGTCTTCAGAGACACAATCACTTGATGTATTGGGTTCTGAAGACAATCCATATACTGCTCCTGTTGATGCCTCTATCTAACTATCACCTTTGTGGAGTTCCCCAGTCACATCTCAGTTCAATTTGATTCTCTGAGTCTATTTTGGCTTTTCTCCTGTTTACTGATTTGATCCTGATCTTTCAAAACTTTGAATTTGTCTATCAGATCAGCTTGGAAAGATGATTGTGGAGCTCAAATTTATCCTTTCCTCTTGGCAGACGGACCTCTTGCGCTTTTGTCATGGCAGTGTTTTTGTTCCTTCCTTTTCCTGGCAAAGTCTTTCTCAGATTAGACATAATATAAATATGTTTTTGTTTAGGATCAAAAGTTTCATGCTCCACTGATGGGACAGATAATATAAGTGAAAGACTGCTCTAAGGCCAGGTTGGGGACAGTGATCTCTGCATGTAAAGATGCCCCCAATAGTAGTTTTTTTCTGTTGATGTATCTGGTTGGTTCACAGGTGCAGTGCCAGAATCAGCTGGACATCCTTGAATGTTTTTTGAGCTCATCAGCACCGGCACACCCTCCCTTTGTGATATCTTTGCCGGGATCAATATATATATTTTTCTCATCACCAGTTGTTTGTACTGTGGTCAGCACTGCAAGTGTTGGTCCCTGGTCCTTTGAATTCACAACATCCTGACTGTTACCTGCATGCTGTCTACTGCTTTTGCTAATGTCAATGTAAAGGTTTGCCACCCTCCCAATGAAAGGCATATTTGTCCTTTTGAGTCTTGAGCACTGTTCTCTCTTTGGGGTGTATATCTATCTGCCTCAAAAGTAGAGCTAACATATTGTTAGAAGGCATTGCTCCTGAAATGGTGTGCTCAAAGTTCTCATTTGTTTAAATTACAAACCAAAGATATATGCTTAATCCCCTAAATTCGCTTCTCTAGATTTTTCTGCATTGCAGTTTATATTTAACTAATGCTACTGCTTGCAGCCTTAATGGCCAGTTGTTTTTCCCTCCTCCCTTGCCCCATACCAGCAGTGACAGTGTTGGGCCTTAGAACTGACAATGTTTTGTTTCCCTAGTGTCACTGATTACATTGCTCAGTTCATTCGCTCTCCTTTTGTTTAATGAACAATTGACTTTACTTCTGACAGTACTTTTTTGTATGCTCTTCCAAAATGATTCTACCATCATCCACTTGGATTAACAGCAGATTGCTTTTTTGTTAAACTTGTCATCCTTAGGGTGGTCTTCCCCAAACTTTTTGCCTGCATACCTCCTCTTTTTGCTGTATCTTTTTATTGTCCTTAGGACTCTGAGTACTTTGCCACTGCTAACCAGTGCTAAATTGCATGTGCTTCTCTCCTAAAACATGTTATCTTTGGTGTTTACGCAATTGACAATTGATTTACACATACGTCCCTTGTAAATTAGTGTACCATATACCTAGGGCCTGTAACCTAAATGCTACTAGTGGGCCTGCAGCACTGATTGTGCCACCCACACAAGTAGCCTTTCAAACCCCTCCTCAGGCCTGCCATTGCAAGCCCTGTGTTTACAGTTTTCTGCCACTTTGATTTGGAATTTAAATCCACGGGCCAGGCCTTAAACTCCCCTTTTATTAAACATAAGTCACCACTAATGTAGGCCCTAGGTAGCCCTAAGGGCAGGGTGCTGTATGACTAGAAGGTAGGACATGTACTTTTGATTTTCACATGTCCTGGTAGTGATAAACACCCAAATTGATTTTTCACTACTATGATGCCTACTCCTCTCATAAGCTAGCATTGGAATTACTTAAATCATTTTTAAGCTGTAATTTCTGGTCAGAAAGGAGCAGCTGCATCATGTTTTATATATTTGGAATGGTAATGATAAATTCTCTTTAATGGAAAAGTTGAATTTAACATTACTGTTTTAGAAATGCCACTTTTAAGAACGTGGACATTTCTCTGCTCTTACTGCTATGTGTGCCTTGCAGCCTGTCTCTAATACATGCCTGGGGTGAGTGACAGCAATACTTTGTGCCTCTCCTCTAGAGAGGCACAAACAAAGGAAAGATGGGAGTGACAGAGAACTCATCTACATTCTGATAGCTCTTCCTGGGCAAAAAGAGAGTGGGGGGAGCTGACACTTACACCTGTATAGGCAGTGTCCTGTTTATCACAGGCTGAATACCCCTACTGATTGACTGGAGTCAGGGCTGGGAGGAATGCGGAAAATATGCACTTGTACAGCCTGCTTTGAAGTTACCCCCACTTCAAAGGCACAACTGGGTATAAGTACTGGGGCTCTGACCCTGCCAAGAAACAACAGTACCGGACCTGTGAAGAACTCTGTCATGAGTAAAGACTGCTGTGCTACATGTATTGCTACTCTGCTTGACTGCTACTCTGGAAGAACTGTTTTTCGGTTTTGCTGTGCTGCTCTTCTGCCTGCTCATCTCTGCCTTCCTGAACACAAGGGCTAGACCTAGGGTGACTTCAATGGTTGCTGGCTTTCTGTGGTGATGTGTTGTTTATAGTAGCTTGTGACATCAGTCAGTGATGTCATTTAGAGTGTTGGTCATTACAAGTTCTGGGGGATTCAGTTAATGTTTATATGCCTGGGGTGTACCAGCTGGGGGTGGCTCTCTGTTCCTGGAATAAACTACATTGAACCAACATCACTTCAGCGTCCGACATTCATCTTTTCAATGGCAACAGAGGATAGGATATTCTCTTACACATCTATACACACACAATTTGTTAATTAACTGAGTTTTCGGCTAATTTGGAGATGTAACTGTTCTTTATTATCTTTCTTTCTCTTTCTCATTATATTTTCATTTTTTCTTTATCTAAAATCTATTTCTTCCTTCTTTTATCTATATAATTTTTTTTCTTTCTTTAAGTATTTTTCATTCTACAGGTGTTCAATTGACATGCAGAGCGTTGTTTCTCCAGCACCTTTTCTACAAGAACCAGGTGATCCACCTCTGGAGTGGAAAGTGTGGTTCAGATCCTTTAATGTATATTTAGGTGCTATTGATGGTCTAAGATATAGACCTGAAAGGAAGAAAAATCTTATGTACTATCATATAGGTGTTGAGGGGCAAAATATCTTTGATCATCTACCTCCATATGTACCACCTGAAGGTGAAAATCCGGATGAGTTTGATCAAGCTGTCGCGCAGTTAGATAAGTACTTTACTAAAACTAAGAACTTGGTAGTTCATAGGTACAAGTTCTTTACAAGAATGCAAAAATCTGATGAAAGTATTCAGAGTTTTATTAAAGCTTTAAAAGTTCTGGCTTCAAAATGTGAGTTCGAAAATTTCACATCTCAACTTATAAAAGATCAGCTTGTTGCACGGTGTTATTGTAAGAAAACACAACTGAGGCTACTTACCTGTAAAGATCCTACATTAGATAAGGCTGTCGATATTGCGAAAAGCATTGGGACTTCAATGGATGATGTCAAACAACTTGAAACTGCATTATCTAACTCTACTGTTTCTGGCGCTGTCTCTTCTAAGCAACAAGTTTCAAATACTAAACTTCCTACTCCCTTAAATGATAACACCACTCGAGGTTATGTCAGAGGACCGTATATGTATAGAGGTGGCAGAAACTATGTGCAAAATAGACAACAATTCAACTCAAGAATGTTTTGCTATAGGTGCGGTTCATCTCAACATGTTTCCTCTTTCAAGAACTGTCCAGCCTCTAATCAGCAATGTGGCCAATGTGGCAAAATGGGCCATTTTGCAAAGATATGTATGAGCGGTAGAAGAAATATTGTGAGATGTATTATCAATGAAAGTGATGAACTTAATGATAATGAACAAGATGTTACTAATCAGGATTATGTTGTTGTAGTCAAACAATATGCTAACAAAGAAGAAACATTGGATGTTCCTGATCCTGAAGTTGATGTTTGTATTAGAACTAGTCATATTCAGCTTCTTGTTGACACCGGGGCACGCATCACTATTGTTTCTCAGGAAAAGTTTTTGAAGCTTTGGAAAGGCAAAAGTTTATTACCACCAGATGTTCTCACTGTGGCTTTCGAAGGCAGCAGAATTGAATTGTTAGGGTATTTTTTGGATAACATTACGGTATTGGGAGTAACTATCAGAGGAAAAGTATATGTAGGAAAAAAGGGTATAAATGTTCTTGGTCTTTTGCATCAAGCAGAATTTCGCTTGACCATCAAACCCGGTCAAGCTAATCCAGTTATGATTGACCAAAGCAAAAACCAGAAGAACATCAATTTGGTGTCCAATTTTCATATGCCCAGTGTTTGGGAACATAAATTTAGCAACATTTTTGAGGATCACCTGGGTAAAATAACTAATTTTTAACATTTTATTAAAGTGAAAGAAAATGTCTACCCTGTTAAACACAAATTACGCAATGTTCCTTTAAGTATCAGGAATGATCTTTCGAAACATTTACAAACGTTGTGTGATCAGGGAATTATTGAAAAAGTGGAGTCCACCCTCTGGCTTAGTCCCATCGGTTTGGCCAAAAAAAGGTCTGGGGATTTGAGGATGTGCGTGGATTTGAGGAGCCTCAACAAAGCCATCTGGTTTGATGGATTTCCTCTTCCTCGCATTGAAGAACTAATCGCTAAAGTTGGGTCATCTACGTGGTTCACAAAACTAGATCTTAAAGCAGCCTACCATCAGGTTGAACTGCATCCTCAGTCCAGACATCTTACTGCTTTTGTCACCCCTGATGGAGTTTTTCAGTTCTGCAGGCTTCCCTTTGGGCTAGCTTCGGCGGCCGCAGTATTTCAGAGACTCATGACTGAAATGTTTAAAGACAATCCCAACGTAGTTGTCTTTCAAGACGATATTCTTATTTTTACCAAGACTGAAAGTGATCATGATGTTGTTATCAACCAAGTTTTTAACACTCTAGAAAATAGAGGAGTTACTTTACAGAAAAGTAAATGTATTTTTAAAGTAAAGGAGATTGAATATCTTGGTCACATTATTTCTGAAGAAGGCATCAAACCTAGGCCAGCTTTAATCAAAAGTATTGTAGAGGTGCCTGCTCCACAGAACAAAGAACAACTTATGTCCTTTCTTGGTCTCTGTGAGTTTTATGCGAAATTCATGAAGGATTTTGCAAAAACCACAGAACGTTTCAGGAAATTACTAAAAAAAGGAAGTGTATACATATGGTCTGAGAAATGTGAGAAAGGTTTTCAGTCTATTAAAGACCATATTGTCAAAGCTCCTGCTTTACAAGCTTTTGTAGAGGGCAAACAGACAGTTTTCACTGTCGACGCTTGTGAATATGGATTGGGTGCCGTTTTATCACAGTATTCCGAAGGAAGAGAACACACAGTAGGTTTCGCATCCATGACGCTTCGCCCTGTTGAGCGAAAATATTCAGTTATCGAGAAAGAGCTTCTGGCTTGTGTCTGGAGCATTGAAAAATGTAAGTCTTATCTATGGGGCAGATCATTTATTCTTAAAACTGATCATCGACCTCTAGTTGACATTCTGTCTGGAAAGAACGCAAAACACACTACAGCTCGTTTAGCTAGATTATCTACAAAACTTTTAGAATATACATTCAGTGTAGAATACATTCCTGGTGGAAAAAATACTAGGGCCGACTGTTTACCTAGATTACCAATTCAAGATGCAGAAGAGCAGGAATGGGAGAATGAAGTTGAAGAATGTTTTGTAGCTCACATAAGTCAAGATAGTTTATCTTTTGCAGAAGATAGCTGGGTATTAGAGGTTAATAAAGATTCCATACTCAAAGAAGTTGTTTCTCTAATTAAAAAAGGATGGCCAAAAGAAAAATGTATTTTGTCTGAACTACAAATGTTTTGGAAAGTAAATGATGAACTTTCAGTGGAAGGTGGTAAAGTTGTCAGGGGCAATAAACTTGTACCTCCCTCATGTTATCGTGAAAGAATTTTGTTAGCTGCACATTCTGGTCATCTTGGCTCTACTATTACCAAGAGAAAGGCTAGAACGGACTTTTGGTGGCCTAAAATGGATTCCCAGATAGATGATCTAGTGAAACAATGTTCACGATGTAATACCAGTGATAAGGTACTGGTACTTGAAGGTGTAACTAGTTCTCCTGTTCCTCCTCCTGAAAGAGCCTGGCAGAAATTGGGTATGGATTTTTTAGGACCTTTTCATGTTCTTCCCTCCAATTCAAAGTATTTTCTAGTACTCATAGATCATTTGTCTAGATTCCTAATTCTAAAAGTGTAATTAACTGTTTGAACGAAATTTTTCTCAAGGAAGGTTATCCCGAAGAAATTCTTACTGACAATGGTGTGCAATTCGTTTCAGAAGAAATGAATTCTTTTCTACGGTCTTGCGGAATTAAGTACACTAGAACTCCACTTTACCACCCACAGAGCAATGGCAAAACAGAGAGGTTTAATAGAGTTGTGGTGGAATGTGTACAAGCAGCCTTTAGGTCAGGATGCTGTGTATTCCATGCTGTGAAAGATTTAATATGGTCGTATCGCACTTCACCTCATGTCAGCACTAAGTTTAGTCCATTTGTACTTATGAGGGGAAGAAAAGCTCCTTCACAGATTTACCCTTTCTGGATGGTGAAATCATTCCATCAGGATTGTGACATGAAGTGCATGTGGGATTCTGCCAATATAAAGTCTACTGAAATGTGTTCAAAAAATTGTGAGACCGCTACAAGGAAAATACCTCACAAACTTTGTATCGGTGACTGGGTTAAAATTAAGAATCCTGTTTCTGTAAGAAAAGGCTTGTCAAAATTTTTAGATTCTCAACAAATTGTGGATATTCGAAAAAATGCAGTCAAATTGTCAAATGGAAATTGGTGGAGAACTTCTCGTGTTGCTAGCGATCCGTGTTTTTCTTCTGAAGTTGATAAAAGTAACAACAAGGTTGTGAAAGGTGATAGTAACACAAGAATGAGCACAAGAATACATAACAGACCACGATATTTAAGAGATTATGTTTAGTCTAGTGCATAGTTTCAATGAAGGTTTGGTTGATGTTTATGCAATGTTGTATTTTCTCTTCTATTTGTTTTTTAGTTATTAAGGGGGGAGGTGTGGTGATGTGTTGTTTATAGTAGCTCGTGGCATCAGTCAGTGATGTCATTTAGAGTGTTGGTCATTACAAGTTCTGGGGGATTCAGTTACTGTTTATATGCCTGGGGTGTGCCAGCTGGGGGCAGCTCTCTGTTCCTGGAATAAACTACATTGAACCAACATCACTTCAGCGTCTGACATTCATCTTTTCACTTTCCCCTTGTTCTGAAGTCTCAGGGCCATCAAACACTTCCTTCAACTTTGTAACAACACCTGGACTCTGCCAGCTGTGAGTCCTCGCCTGCCAAATTGTGCCAATTATGTCCTTGGCCCCTAAAAGAACATTTCGGCTGTACAGACCCATCAAAATCAATGCAGTGATGACCTGTGCTGATCGGAACCAACGCATTGTCCTTCGGCAGACTATCAATGACATTACCTCAACGGACTGTGCGATTGATGATGATGGACAGTGCAGCTTGACTGTGACCTATCGGCCCAACTGCGTGAATTGGAACCAATGCATTGAGTCTTCGATGCCGACGCTTGCTCCATCCAAGGTACTTTTTTCACCAGACCCTGCATGGTTTCTCTAGCCAGCCTGCCCCCCATTGCAGTTGGTATGGACTTTGGATTTACCCTGATCTAGAGTGACCTCAAGTAACACCTACAAGCTTTTTGACTCAAAGCACTACTTTTTGATTTATTCTTTAGAAAATTAATTATTCCAGATCTACTTCATGGATATTTGTCATTTTCGTCTTGTTTTATTCATAAATTATTCTCTGCTTTACTAAACCAATGTGGAGTTTTTTTGTGGTGTTTTCAATGTGTTACTGTGTGTGTGTGTTGCACAAATACTTAACACATTGCCCCTTTGGATAAGCCTGACTGTGCAGGGCCAAGTTACCAGAGGGTGAGCACAGGTTTTCTTTTATTGTGTATCTAACATACCCTACTTGGACAGGGTGCATACTTCTGCCAACTAGAGACCCGATTTCTAACACTTCAACTCTTTTCTTTCTGGATTACTTTCCAGGTCAAGAGAGGCATGATCCTCCTCAGGATTGCTGCAAAGAGATATGTTCTTATCATGCTTCACTGCTGCTCCTCTGATGCACCCATACATATTCTATTTCTGCCTAGCAATGCTGATCTGGGCTGATCCGGGCCACTCATCTTTTCAGCAAATACATGGTCCTGAGTATCTCCTTCACATTGTGTGTAGGCCTTGACCAAAGGAGTAGTAAGGAGGGGGTGGGGGGCTGCGCCACCATGAGTGGCAGACGTTTTAGGGCTGGCGGCCCCCCCTGCTCTTACCTGCGGCTGTTACTGGGCAGCAAATACAGGAATCACCAGCACCCCCGCTCTTACATGTGGCCACGGCAGGGTGGCAAAGATAGGATCTGCGTTGGGCGGCTAAATGTCTAGCTACATCGTTGGCCTTGACCTTTCTCTTTGGGCTACATTCAACACAGAGGACACCTATTAGCTAACATTTGCAGCACTGTCTTAAACTGTCTGCTGGCTCCACCAATTCCATCACCCCTCTCATGCAGTCTATGCCATTGGTGACAGTTTTTTCACAGTAGGAGCCATTCACTTGCTGCCTCTTTCCCTGCCATAGAGTTGATTTGCAAAACAACAGTTGATGGACAGAATGCAGAACAATGCCATACATTCACCCCAGTACAGATATCTGGGCCTAAATCCATCGTTTTTTTGCACTCCACACCACCCCAGTTCAGACATGGCCATATGCAAATCAGCCTTGACCCTGTGCCTCATGGGAACAGTCCAGCCCGAACTGCCAAGCCATGTCTTTCCTGGACCGGAATCAAGCATCCTATGACCGGTTTCTGGCTATCGGCCGTCTTCAGCCAGGATAGCTTGACTCCAGTGGTGTGGAGAGCATGGGACTCACGTCTAAGCATACCCATCCAACTCGGGGTGACAAATGCAAAACAACAGTTGATGGACAGAATGCAGAACAATGTCATACATTCACCCCAGTACAGAGATCTGGGCCTAAATCCATCGTTTTTTTGGCACCCCAGTTCAGACATGGCCATATGCAAATCAGCCTTGACCCTGTGCCTCATGGGAACAGTCCTGCCAGAACTGCCAAGCCATGTCTTTCCTGGACCGGAATCAAGCATCCTATGACCGGTTTCTGGCTATCAGCCGTCTTCAGCCAGGATAGCTTGACTCCAGTGGTGTGGAGAGCATGGGACTCACGTCTGAGCATACCCATCCCACTCGGGGTGACAAATGCAAAACAACAGTTGATGGACAGAATGCAGAACAATGTCATACATTCACCCCAGTACAGAGATCTGGGCCTAAATCCATCGTTTTTTGCACTCCACACCACCCCAGTTCAGACATGGCCATATGCAAATCAGCCTTGACCCTGTGCCTCATGGGAACAGTCCAGCCCGAACTGCCAAGCCATGTCTTTCCTGGATGATTTGCAGCTTGGTGTTCTTTACAGCAGACGTCGACTATTGATTCTGTTGGGAATAATCCTTCTCTGCTATCAGTCCACTCAGTGGCTTCAAAGAATCTCCATATGCAGGGTCCCCCTGTCTCCAGTTAAGCATTCCGTGGCTTCTTACTCCGATACATTCATGATTAGTTGTGACAAAACATGTCAAAAACTGGTAGGTTCATCTGAGTAACAGTCTGGGTGACAGAGAGAAATGTAATGAGTGTAACAATTAAGAATGGCTTGGTTAATGGAATACTCTAATTTGAACATTACTTCCTTGTACTCTTCATCATTCCACTTATCACTGGGTGAAGCACACTCAAGCAAACCACTGAATGAGCTGTTTATTTCACATGGAGCTCCTTGTGTCTGAAAGACCTGAAAGCTTCTGCCAGGATGCAGCAGTTTGTCAGAACTTTGCACACATCACTCTCAGCTGATAGTGGCCGCTGAAAGGGTCTTGCAGCTTTATGGTCTTTTACCTGCATCAAACATGGCCACCTGTGGTAGTCAGGTGGTTGATGCATGCTTGGGGAGCTTTCATAGATCTTGTTCTACTTCATGGATATCCTAAGGCGCATATATGTTCTGAAGGTGGAGAATCAGAAGTCTCTAGGGCCAGTGGCAACTTCCAGAATAAGCTAAGCGAAAGGTAGAGTAATAAGGAACAATGTTGCCATTTTTTACATTAGAGGGAATCAAAATAAAGGGAGAAATGGATGTATCCATGACGGACAACACTTCAGGTGCTTGGCCAAAAGTCAGGCAAAACATGTCTTCTAGGTAAGTGACCTTTTTATACATTTTAATGTATGCATTCTAGTGTACATTAAACTTTACAAATGAGTGTTGTGAACTAAACATTAAAACCCGTTATACATATTTTGCTCACGTCCGTTCATGTCTTATAACATAACATAACATAACAGGTGTATTTGTAAAGCGCACGTTCGCCCCAGCAACAGGGCATCTTGGCGCTGAAATAACAGATGTATATTGTCCTAGCACATTGGTTACAATATCTACAACAATTCACACACATAGACTTGGAGACACCGGCCAACGGACAGCAAGTAACACAATTAAACATCATCCAAATTCCCCACCTTTTTCTTTTAAGATCGTTCCAGGAGAGGGGAGAGCTGCAACGTTTTTGGTTAAAGGTGGATAGTGCAATGGAATGCCAATTGGGGTGGCAGGTTCTGTAATGCCCAGAATGAGGAAAATATTAGGATGGAATGAAGTGATGTAGACTGAGCATGTGAGCATGAAGACCTATTGATTCAATATGTACATAACTTTGACTGGAAAATGTGAACAATAGTAAAAATTCGAGTTGTACAACTTAAAATGGCTGAGGTATAGCAAGTTCTGAAGTCGAAACGCATATACTATATATGACAATTGTGGAATGTTCAATTTAGGAAATGAGGATCATGGGAGACAGATGAATTATTTTTTCTCTATGAATTTCTGGAATCTAGTTATGGCCGACAAGCACTAATTCAGGAGACTTGCTATGTATAGGCTTTAAAGTGTGCTACCCATCTTGTTAACAGGTGGAAAAACTAGCAAAATTAATCTTGGTTCAACGGTGAACTGTTATAACCACGTGAATAAAGAACACTTCTTCAATATGATTATTATAGTGAAGAACAATGGGTGTATCAATTAAATTCATTAACTTTATTCAGTTTCCTTCAATTTACAAAAACCATAAAAGTACATGGATAAAAACATATTATTTAAAAAGAGGAGAACGTATAAAATATCCTTATCACCGGATGTTAAAATAGATGAATAAAAAATTATCAAAATGAATTGACAAAGTCAGTCTAGCTGGTACATATATACATACATATAAAGTTCAGTGCTAGAAAATAGAGGACAGAGCTGGTGATCTTTCAAACAGCATAAGGAAAAAATCTTAGCCTAGACAATTGTGTCCTGTATGTCACAACAGTGCTACTCCAAGTTTTCACTGTGCCTAATGCAGAATTTCAAAAAATTTGCAATATTTTTAGTCATACACTCTGCATCCAAAAACTGTAGGGCAAGAAAAGCTGGTCGGCAATATCTGATGCCTAGAATCCTTAGAACAGGTGTTATCCAGCGAGTCCTAAATTACTTGTAAAATTTACAAAACAGCACAAACTGTAGGGATGACTGCACAGAATTATCGTCACAGGGGCAAGTTGGCATTGTTTTCACCCAATCGTTCATTTTTGGGAAGGATATAAGATGGTGAAAAATGCTCAGTCTAAACCGGGTCAAGACAAACCTATCATAACTACTTAAATCATATGTCAAGTATGTTTGAATAGTTAAGGTCGTCTGAATTGTTCAATTCTGTTGGACTGAACATTTGTTTACTTCCCCCAAAAGCCTGAGCCCTTCCAGGTGGCTCATGCACTGTTTTTTAAACAATCTCCTGGGAATCTGTGCTATCAAAGTTGGGTTGTAATAATACTTTTCAAGCCCCAGATCAAATAGGATTTTTTTTTACGTACATGAGCCACTCGATCTTATGCGAGTTATCAAGGATGAGGCAATCTTTCAAAAGGTCCTGATTTAACATTGTTTTAGGGATTGAACAAATACGGTGCCATAACAGAACCGATTGTGATTTAATTAGATCAGTAATATAAGTAATGCCCAATTCGGTATGGCAGATATATGTAGCGGCACCGCGTGGAACTGCCAATAGATATCTTAAAAAGGCATTTTCCACTTTCTGTAGTGCCTCTACCCCTCCATACAGCCAGATACCTGGCCCATATATCGCTGTAATAATACAATTAGCTTTATATATCTGGAGCATCTCAACTGGTGACCTCTTTCCTAACCTCTGTGAGAAGTTAACCAGTGACGTTGTGGCCCTCATAAAGAGGATTTTTCTGGCACTTATTGCTTGTTTCCATGTACCCTTATCATCGACTGCTATCCCTAAATATGGGTATTTCTTGGTGGTATCTAGCTTTACTTGGTCTATGAAAATATCTTTTTGTTTCTTTGATCCAGTCACGCAGTTCATAATAAATGTCTTTTTGATGTTAATTTTTAAGTCTAGGTTGGCCATATAATTATAATATCTATTGAGGGCACGTTGTAGCTTGAGGGAAGTACGAGCCAGGATCACGGCATCATCCACATAGAGTAGGACGGGTATTGGGCGCTTCTGAAGCAATGGTAAGTCCTGGCAACCCTCCAACATGACTTGTACTAAGCCATTAGTGTAGAGTGTAAATAGGAAGGGGGCCAGGACACAACCCTGCCTGACCCCCCTCTCCACATTGAAAGGTGCTGTGCGTTCCCCCACCTTACCAAACCTGACCCTAGCCGTGGCATTCGAGTACAAATCTCTTAGAAAATGTACTATGGGTGTCTCCACACCCATCTTTTCTAAGATACGCCAAAGTTTATCATGACTCACACAGTCGAATGCGGCGCTTAGATCAACATACGCCGTATAGAGATTCCCTCCTTTGGCTTTAGTGCATTTCCCCATTAGAAGAGCTAGGTTAAGACCTTGCTCCACGGTACCCAGTCCCTCCCTGAATCTAAATTGTAGGTCTGACAGTACTTTGGTATCTTCCACCCAAAGCTGTAACCGGTTTAAGATGATTCGGCCTGCTACTTTTCCCAAAGAATCTAATAGTGATATGGGACGGTAGCAGGCTGGGTTCTCTCGGTCACCTTTCTTGAATATTGGCACCAAGATTGATTCAGACCATAATTTATTTGGGCCTACTGTACAAGTAGCCATTAGGACTCTTGTCAATAGAGGGATTCATAGATCCATATTATGTTTAAAAAGGTCTACAGGGACACCATTAAGCATGAGCACAAAATCCGCTCCGATCGCGGATTTTGCGGATTTTCGGTAAATTCGTGGTCCGCGAACTCTCGCGAATTTACCGAAAATCCGCAATCCGCGAGCGGCGGATTCCGCGGTCAAAAGTTCAAAGCCTAATTTATGATGGCGCCGGCAAGCTGCCAGCGCCATCCTCAAATAGTTACTTAATTAGCTTCAACAGGAAGCTCTAACAGATAAGATACAGCAGGGGCTCGAGCGCCTGCTTTATTTTATCAGTTGGAGCTTCCTGTTGAAGCTAATTAAGTAACTTTTTCAGGATGGCGCTGGCAGCTTGCCGGCGCCATCGTAAATTATTTACAATGGGGAAAAACGGTGGTGTCTTCTTGAATAAATATGAAGGGCAGGGTTCATTCTGGCACGACGGTCCTGGCACAAAAAATAAACCTCAACAGGAAACACTTGCAGATATCAATAAAGCATGTGCCCTAGTTGAAGCTTAAATTCAGTGACTCATTCATCAGCCCAAAATCAATCGTGAGCGTTGTGGAGGCTGGGCAGGTGTGCCTTCTTCCCAAATATACCATCGAAAATCCGCTGTGATGCAGGCCAGAGGCATTTGCATCTTTGACTTTCACGAGCGCACTCCCCGTGCTGTTCCTGTGACCAGGAGCTTCTGTCTCTTAATCTGCTGCTCTGATCGGTCTCTGACCTTTTATACACACAAGAGGCATGTGCGCTCGCATGGAAGCCCCGTCCGTTTGGCCCCGCCCACACACTCGAGGAAGCCCCGCCCCCAAATCCGCCGATCCGTGAATTCGCAAATTCGTGAATCGTGGATCCGCAAAATCCGCCCATGCTTAGACACCATCAGGGCCTGGGGCCTTACCACCTTTGCTCGCCTTTAGTGCCTGCTAAACATCAATTAGGGTAATCTCAAGAGGAATAGGGCAACTTTGGGTTGTGAATAATCATTTATCATAGAATTGCCAGTGCTTACATGGTGAGTCTCATCTATATGTAGGCCAAAAATACTGGAGAAGTGTTTTACCCAGTGTTTCTCTTCAACTGCAATTTCTATTGTTGGTGCATCATTCGTTTCTAAGAGAAACTGAGCTTTGACGGTCCTCCAGAAAGCAGTAATATCGTTATCATTGCAGCTTTTATGCAACGTCTCCCAAGTTTCTTTTCTAATTTCAGCTTTCCTAAGCTTCATCGCCTGATTGTATTCTTTTCTCAGCCGGCTTATTTCATTTCTATCCCTCAGAGCCTTATTTAAGGTGGGTTTTAAGTTCGAGTATGCTTTTGTACATGCCTTGTTAAACCAGCCTTTAGTTTTACCCTTACGTTGTTTATGGTCAGCATAGAGAGATTTATTTATTACTTCCGTTATTACTTTAAAATGACTTAGGACCTCAGTTGGTGAGATTAGAGGGTCCAGACATTTTAATATAGAATCTGGGATTTTGATATTACCGTTTGTGTAATTATTTGTGGGTCAACTCTATCCCATTTCATCGAATACCCATTTACTTTGTCAATTTTCAGGTTGCTTTGCCCGTACTTTCTCTCCAAATTATTAGAGCCTCGTCCAGATGGACAAAGTATTAAAACACTATTTGGGTAGTGATCACTAATCGCAATATCATGCGTACTAAAATTCTTCAAGCGGGAAGCAAACCTACTTGGGACAAAAATAAAATTGATTGTTGTTTTAGCTCCTCTTCCGTTAAAAGTATGTTTAAAAAGTAAAGGGGGAGACGTCAGTTCATTTGCAAAACTCAATTCCAATAAACTTTGTGTTTCATTTAGACATTCCCCAAATTGTGAGTGTGAAAAATGGGTTAGATTTAGATCGTTTTCATCTAACAAATCACAGGTTGAGTTTCCATTTGAGCCACTAAGCATTAAATGAAAGTCCCCTCCCCATAGCTAGCGCTTGGGCTACTGTTTGGAGGAACAGAGCGTTTTTTAGGGAAGTCTAAAATCGTTTCTTTGTTGGTTTTAAAAGTAAACTTTGTTGCACAAAATTCTCACTGCTTGTTAAATTGCCTCATACTTGCATTTTAAATGATTACACACACCGCTGATTAGAGCGGGATCTTCTGTCTGTCCGGGGGCTCCAGCGCCATTTTGGGTGAGGAGGTGCCACTCAAGGGCGCCATTTTGCAGAGCGCACTAGTGGCTGGGCCAGACACGCGGGCTGCCTATTTAATCCAGGCAATGCAAGCACGCAGCGCGCTCGCCGATGGCGCGTCGGAGGCAAGCCCGTCTGCGCTCTGACCGTGCTTAGGGCTAGTCATGATGCCCGTATGGGGAACCAGGGATGCCGTGCTGTGTATACAAGGACTAAGCTACTGGAAATAGGTAAGTAAGTAGAGTTTGGTAATAGTAATTACAACCCCGCTAAAACGAAGGCTAATAAGGTTGGGAACACTAGACTAAGCTGTGGATTGATCAACTGCAGGTCGCTGGTCAAGCACTACACAGAAATCTCTATACTGATTGAAGATCTGAAGTTAGATGTATTATTCCTAACCGAAACCTGGATTCGAGCAGAATCCGCACTCGAAATAGGATTTGCCTGCCCAAAGGGCTTTAATATCCTACATAACCCAAGGCCTAATGGCAGAGGAGGAGGGGTTGGAATGATCTATAAAGAAGAACTGCATTTCGCCTCAATAAAAGTGGAAGAGGTTAGTGGGCTAGAGCTTATGGGTTTCTCGTTACAGGAACCCAAAGGTAGCCAACTCACGGGATTGGTCTGTTATAGACCACCGGGGAGCGTCAACCATTATCAAGACGCCCTGGATAATATTACCAATCTTTCCCTTGCACACTCCAGAATGATCATCCTTGGTGATTTTTATTTGTGGGAGAATGCCTCCTTGGGTAACCATCTGAGAGAACTGACACACACCTGTGCCAACCTAAACCTGCAACAACTGGTTAAACTCCCGACTCACCAAGGTGGTCATAAACTTGACCTGCTCTTTGCCAATGCCTAGGAAACTGAGGTTCTGAGTGTCACACCTCAGAACTGGACTGACCATCACCTAGTCTCATTTCAAACCCTACTCCCAGAACACACGGGACAAGCCAAGACACCTGTGGCATTTAGGGTCGGAAGAGAATGGGCGAAGCTGGGTAGGTCAGGGGCCACACTAACTTCACCACCAGACAGCCTCTTCTGCGCCTCCGCATCAGTGAAGACTAATTAGAACACCTATCAGAACTATATTGTGAGTGCATTGGATCGAATAATCCCGATAAAGAAAATAAAAATAAGAAATAAAACATCAGCACCATGGTATAATGATGAATTGAGACATCTACGTCTGCTGTGTAAGAAGGCGGAAAGGAAATGGAGGACGGGCTACTTGGAGGGAGACAGGCTTGAGCTGAAAGCAGCACAGACTGCGTATAAACAACGGATCCTAGGCTGCAAGGCCCAGTTCTATGCTAACTCCATCTCGCACGCCTCTAATGGGACTAGAGAACTCTTCAGGATAGTCAGAGACTTATCAGCTCCAACATGTCTGAGTACTAAAGTGGTGGCTTCCCAGGAACTATGCAATGACATTGCTCTGCATTTCCTGGATAAAGTGGGAAAGATTGTTAGATCACTTGAGGTGCTTAACACCGACACCCACCCCCATAGACCATTGGAGACGGAGGGGGCCCGAGCCAATTATACACTCTTGTTGGCTTTCAGCCTCTCTCTGCTCCACCTTCAGTGAGGTAGTGCAAAATATATCCTCAGGATCTCCTTCTGACCCTTTGTCACAGAAAATATGGAAAACCTATGGCCGTGAAACTCTTCCCTGGCTTAGACAGATATGCAATCAGTCATTGGAAACAGGAACTGTCCCGGGGGAATGAAAACACGCCGTGGTGACACCACTGATTAGAAAACCTTCTTTAGACCCCACAAACCCAGTCAACTTTCGCCCAATGTCGCTGCTTCCCTTTCCTATTAAAATCTTGGAGAGGGTTGTAAGCAGCTCCTTGTCAGACTTCTTTGAGGAACATCACTTGTTGGACAAGGATCAGTTTGGGTTTCGGCCGGCGCACGGGACAGAGTCTGCTCTCTTGACTATGCTGGACAACCTACGAATGAGGGCCGACAACGGGAATGGTGCAGTATTGGTACTTCTCGATATGTTGGCCGCGTTCGACACGGTAAGCCACCCAATCCTATTAGAGAGACTGTAAAAGATGGGGGTCAGGGGTAAAGCCTTGCAATGGCTTGGCTCCTATCTGACAGATAGAGAACAGACAGTTTCTATGGTACCTTTCACCTCCTGCAAGACGCCGGTCACTCATGGGGTGCCTCAGGGTTCTGCTATTAGCCCTGTTCTCTTTAATGCCTATTTACAGCCGCTGTTTTCCATCATCAAATCGTTCGGGGTTGACCTAGTCAACTACGCGGACGATACGAGGTTGGCATTTTCTCTAGAAGGAGAACAGGCAGTTCCCCTGGAGCACTTCCAAGAGTGTATGCGCCACACCGCGGATTGGCTGCGGAGGAACTCTCTGCAGTTCAATAGCGGAAAAACTGAAGTGCTCCACTGCTCCCCTGCAAGGCCGACCATCTGTTCCCCACTGGAGTTGAGATTCACTCCGGAGGAAGATCCACTGACCCCGGCCAATACAGTGCGGAACCTGGGGGTCCTAATAGACAAAAACCTCCAGATGGAGTCGCAGGCATCCAAGACTGCAAATGTGTGCTTTGGTCTGTTGCGCCTGCTTCGTCGAATACTTCCCATGTTGCCAAAGGAATTGCGCGCTATGGTAGTAAGCAGTACAGTGCTGAGCAGACTGGACTATTGTAACTCTCTATATTTAGGAGCCCCCCAGTACATCTTTCAGGGGCTGCAAAGAGTCCAGTCTGCGGCGGCAAAATTGGTACTGGGGTTGCGACGTGACTCTTCTTCCACCTCTGCACTGAGGCAGCTCCACTGGCTACCAATCAGGGAAAGGGTTCTTTTCAAATCACTCTGCCAGGTATTTAGGGCCTCACATGAGATGGGCACAATCCCATTACAGGAAAGATTTTCCTGGTATCTCCCTCAGAGACAGCTCCGGTCCTCTGGTACCGGTTTGCTGGCAGTCAGAAAATGTAAACGCTCCCGTATGGGGGGGGGGGGACTTTTAGTGTGGTAGGGGCACAGTTATGGAACAAGGTACCACAAATGATTAGACAGAGTGTCTCGCTAATCGAATTTAGGAAAGGCCTGAAAACCTGGCTTTTCCCAAAACTCTGATCTATGTTCCATTCTCTCTCTTCATCAACCAGCTGACCAAGTATCTGGACATCTAAAAAGCACCAGGATACCCGTAGGGTGGCAGTAGCGCTATATAAGTATAGTTACAATACAATACAATACAATATGATACAAACACTTTTGGAACTTTTGTGCTGTAATTTCAAGAGGGCATAGCGGATATCTCTTAAGGTTTTAATCAGGCTTTCTTTGTGCAAATTAATATAAAAATGTACCACGAGGAACCGTTCTTTATTACTCATATCTAAAATTATAAGTTGAAAATGTATTTCTGATTTAAAGAAAGTTATCTGGTTTATCCCCAAGAGATTCAAGATATAAGTAATCAAACCGCCCTTCGCGCTTCTGCAATTTGAAGGGGTGGCAGGGGTAAAAGTAGGTCTTATATCCCTCAGAGTGTATTTCCACTGTAGCCCAAGTCTCTTGAAAGCAGAGTAGGTCAAATTTCCCAGTGAAATTTGACCGTAGAACGTTACTAGTTTTAGATCTCAAACCCGCTATGTTCCAAAATAAAATGTTCAAGATTTTCTCATTACTGCTACCTGTCTGAGTCCCATCAAAAACATTCAGGGTTTTTTTTTTGTTACTATCCACCTGACTCCTATTGTGTACAGTAAACCTTAAATGGGCTTCAGTGTTCCTCCCAGCCCCCCGTTTTCCCTGTTTTTTCTCCAAATATATGTGCGATTCAAGACTACTATCCTCAGGTTCCTTATTTATTAGAGAGAATTGTCGGTTGAGTCCGCTATTGCCTGCTAAGTCTAATACTGTGGTATCCATACATACAAACTCAGGAATGGTATGTTCTGCCTTAAGAATCGGAAATTAACAGAGCTGTGTGTCCTCGAGCCCTGACAGGGTAGAAAATCTGTGAACAGTAGGGTATTTATACCTATATCCTTCCATTACCTCATTATTTATAAAACCTCTCTCTCTCACAGGGACATGTGTCGGGGGATACAAGAAACCTAAGGGAAGTACATTTATCTCTTTGGCTGATACAAAATTAGTGTCGGCCATCTGAAGATTTTTTTCTACTAAAAATGGTGTTTTAAGGGTCAGAACAATACAATCGCCTGGTAGCGAATTCCTACTCTTACCCACCCACTGGACCCTTCTAGCCATCTTAAATTCAGCAAATAGTTGTTCAGTCAGCCCAGTTTTCCTTCCTAGCCAATAAATTGTTTTATTTCTTAATGTATCCCATGAATCATTTTCTGTTGGCTCTAATTGTGGGGCATTAGCCAGGATAATTATTTAAGGTGTTGCCTCAGGAGGCAAATCTAGCTGTTGATCAGTCTTCGTCCAGGAATTTAAATTTTTGTGGGTTTGGAAAATCTCTAATTGTGTTGGGTGCCAGGGCTTTTCGGGCAGTTGGTTAGGTCAAAAAACAGTTGGAGTCCCCGAAACCCTCCTCTTACCATCCCCAACCTCAGCTATGGGGGGGAAGGTTGCGGTGCGGACTTTGGTGAAGTTATTCTTTCCTAGGGGATTTGGCCATGGCTGAATATAACACTCCGCCCCTTTGTGTGTGTTCAGAACCAGGGTCTACCCTTATCGAATTAGGGTTTGTTCCATTATCGTTATTATGATCAGTAGATGGCTGTTTAAAATGTTTTCCCTGGTCTGTGTGCTTAGCCAATGAGGCTTCAATAGTAGTTAATCTATCACTCATCTTATCTAGTGTAATTCTCACATAAAGGTCGAGCCTTTACACTAATGCTGTTAGACTCTTAACGTCATTGCCATGTGTACTGGGACTGTTATGTACACAGCTTTATTTCTAGATGCGCATTTTCTTTGGCCTGCCTGCCCTTTTTCCCTGACCACCCTGGTTTCCCTGTTTTGTGCCGCCACTAGGCAAGATCTTTAAACTCTTATTTGTACTACCATCGCCATCTTCCACAGTCGTAGAGATTGGATGTTTTGATTTTTTTCTGGGGGCGCTGCACTAGAGAATCTAGATCTATTAATATTTCGTCAGAATTGTGTTAAATACAGCCATTTCCAGACGTCTTTGTTTTTAAAGAACACGTGGAATCCCGTTTCCCCGAGTCAATAGTAACACAAGACGAACCAAACTCAAGTGATTCTTCAACGGATAATATCTGCTTGTCTAAGGCCCCCATTGCCCCTGTTAAATAGCTCAAAAGTGTTTGTTGAGTGTCACTAGCGAGGCTTTTTTTAGGCGAGGGCTTGTTACTATTGAGTTTTCTTTTACCCATTGTTCACTAGAGTATGCTATATAATCCTTAAAGTCTTTCATACCAAACAGGCGAGGTACAGTATGCCAATAGCAATTTCTAGATTCCCTCTAAACCCCTGGCCGGGTCAAATTTGCAACACCGCCTCAGGGCAATAGAATTCAATATACTGGATACAATTTAATAATCAAAATAGCTCCTTACTAATATTTTCCCACAGTTCCTCAGTACACCGTCGATCCAAGAGGGTGGGCCCAGCCCAGCCTCATTCGGGCACAGATGGGCAAGGACGAGCCCGCGCACGTCCCGCGCCGTGGGAGACCCCGTTAGCCTTATGCACCCGAGATCCGATGAAGCTGCCCCTCAACTCTCGCGAGACCGCGCTGCCCTCTGGGTGTTTAAGTCCGGGCCCTTCGCGGTCCGCGGTGGAGGAAGCAGGTCCGGAAACAGCGGGGCCACAGGAGCAAAGAACAGGAATCCCTCACAGTGACAGCAACAAGGTAGGCAGAAATATAGAAGGACGTGAAATTTTTGACATTTTTCCAGTCAAAATACCAGGAAATCAATAAATATTGGTTCATCTGGCATTGGCTGCATATTCCTTGTCTGTATGTAAGTGCAATGAGCTGAGCCCTTGCTGCAGAAATCTGTACACATCAGAATCGTGGCTGGCTCCATCTTTCAAAATTCCTTTAGGAAATAGCATGTGCAATGTCTATTAGCTACATTTAGCAACATAGAGCTACAAAACTTGATAACACACCGTATAAAGGACAAAGACGTAATCATCTTCTTCATCTATGACCAACATTGGTATTAACATTATTAGTTGACATTGGGTAAAGAGGAGTGCAATGGTTTACTCTTAAGGCTCTGCTGTGCTGAAATTTAAATGCCCACATTTTAAAGAAAGACCTCTCCAAGTTCGAGAAAAGGCATTATACGACAAATCTAGCTCCAAAGGAAAAGAAAACTTCAAACAGTATCTTGGCAAAGAAAGTGAACAGCAGAAACACAATAATTAAGCACTGTTTTCTACTACAGCTACTATATAAAATAGGCAGGATCTATTCATTACTATAGCTCATAAATCTTTACAATTACAGATTCAGCAGAGATTACTGAGGCCATGAATGTGCATCATATCTTTTTACTTATAGACTAAGAGCATGTTTTAGAGTTTGGTGGACTGTTTACTCCGTCTCAGTGTGAGTATATGATATGATATATCAATCACGTTGTGACAGACTAACCTGACTAACCTGTTCGGCAAACTCCAAGGGCCTGATTACAAGTTAAGTGGTTGATTTTATCTTGTGTACTAACCTCTGTTTACAGATGGACGGAATGTTGAGTGTGCTTTTATTTAACACATCTGATAGTCATCGTATCCGGTAAATAACCCAACATTCATTACATTTAGCAGGCCAAATCTGCCGATATTTAGCAGAGTAAAACATACCTTATTTACCGTATCATGCAGATTTTTGCCTCAACTTGTAATCAGGCCTTACCAGGACATAGTCCTTTTTAAACAACACTTCCAGCCAACATAGTTTCAATGTAACCTAATTTCCATATTCGATTTTATCCTTCCTTGGCTTTTGAGTCTGTGTTCAGTGCTCCATTATGTTCAAGCTAGGTTCACTCAATGTAAGTGCCAATAGATACAGACATGCATATATGCATACATTGTTTCCCTTCTACTCGCATTCGTACATCATATGAAGGCTATAAATTCAACTATTTAATGGCTGGTGCTGATGGCAATAACAGTATATTTTACCTTTTTTGTAGGAGTCTGATGCAACTAAGCTGCTGATGTAGTGATATATTCCATTCATGCACTGAAACCTTCCGTGCAGCATTTCCAGAAGTCTAGTTATAAATTTTGAAGACTGAAAAGAGAGATCTTTAATCAGTTTATCTATTTTCTGTTTTATTTCAGAATATGATTGCAATACTATTGCTGACAGCTAATTACCTCTGATAAACACTTCAGCTGCCTCTTGCAATTCTGTAACTATTTCCCTAAGGATATCATGGCTATGCCATGTAGTGCCCCATGTATCTTCTTTTTTGGTCTCCCTGACAGTTGCAGCTGTCTGTCAGAGCCCTCATGTTAACAATACAGTACTACATACATACTACCTGCAGCACAGGGACATTGGACTTTTGTGAGCCCCCTACAACCTTTGTCTCTAGGCATTTTTTAAGACTGGACATTGTTTGGGCGTGAACTCTGGTCACTGCCATGAATTGTGTTGTTGGTCAATCAGCTTCGGAGCCATGCCTACTGTGACTGACATCATTTTAAAGGGAAAGCTGAAAAAGAGAAGTGGGCACTTCACAATAAGCAGAAGCCAAAAATAAAACTTTAAAGACTCAGACCTTAGTCACACTTTGGTGTCTGGAAATGGACTATAATAAGGGGAGGTTGAGACACCAACATTTTACATTTGTCATCTGCCCAAGCAGCCAGATGGGCTGTGTGAGAAGGTGTGAGAAGGGGAAGGTCTGCAAGACTTCTGCCTGTGAACTGGTATGGGGCAAGTGCCTACTAATCTCCCTGCTGGGTAGGGGGAACATCCCCCAGGACACCAGGATCAACTTCCCTGTGCTCTTGGTGCACCAGTGTCTGCCTGCTTGCCAAGACCAGTGTACTCCATGAGGAAGAGGAGAGCATAGGATGGAGTGAGGTCAAGTGGGGAACCCTGCAAGATGTTCCCTGAGTGAGGTGCAAAGCTATGCACTGATCGGGTCTTTGCCCAAGTGCAGTTTTGGCTCAATGATCCCCATATGCCAGGAGAGTTCCACCAGAGGCTAGGTCATGTATAGGACTGGGCAAAACCAAACTGCTGTGCTGCAGTAACCCCTTATGTAAGAGGAGGCCACCGGTAAAGTTACTACTGCCAGAAGCACTGGGACTCGTAACTGTCTTGGTGGCGGCACTTGCAGCAAGATATTCTGTGCACATGCTGTCAAGTACCATAGCAACCCCGTATGCTGGGAGGAGTTGCCAATACCAATTTTGTTGAGGGATTTGGTCACTGCCTGAAGGAAAGACTGAGGCTACATTCAGCGGGTTGGACCCGCACTGCAAGGGTACTGCCCTGTGTTACACCCTCGCTGAACCCCAGTTGGGAGCTGACGGAAGGATTATACAAGCCTCACTGGGTAAAGACAATATACCACATCTTTGTGAGCGGAGAGCTGCTTTGTGAACTCAGAAGGACTCCAGCTGGGCCACTCTGGAGAGAGAGCCTGTGTTGGCAGTTGCTGATGTGTGGGCAATGAGCAGCCTGACTATTCTAAGCTGAGCCAGACTCATGGGTGCTCGCCCAGAGGGCACCCGTTGCATGGCTGAACTCTTCCAAGCTGTGAAAGCAATTCTGGCATGAACTGGACTAGTGCGGCCCCAGGGAACTCGCAGCTAACACTGTTGTAGCGGCACAAGAAGGGCACAAAGTTCCCCAATGTGGGTAGGAGTGTTAAACTAGCACAGAAAGAGAGGAAAAAAGGGTGGGGAATTTCCCTTTTTGGAACTAAAACCCTCACACACCTAGCAAGCTAGGTGTCATGCTTCATCGTATGGGTTCTGCTCCTCGTCAGACTGGCGCTGCAATGTCTGACGGGCACCCGCGAAGGGGCTATTTACCGGAGATCTTCTGTTCCTGCCATATTGTGCATGCGTGTAAGAGGGGAGAGTAAACGCGGGTAAATGTGTAGTCGTGAAGTGAGTGTGAGTTAAAAAAGGTTAGTCAATCCAATAGGGACTTTATTAGTATGGTTGACTCCCTTGATTAAAAGGTGGGAGGGGAGATGTGTACTGGTGTAAGGTTCACAGTAAAAATCTACTACCCTCAGATAAGGTCAACATGTTTCTTGCATTCTCAGCAATTCGTCAGGACCTAAGTGCAATGTACTACACAGTGAATAAAGAAATACAACCTTTAAGTCTTGAGATCAGTGGTTGTGCAAGCCGAATGGTCCTGCCCCTAATGGTGCAACCTAGAAGGGACAATAAACAACAGAGAAGAGCAATGAACATTAAGCTCCGTTCCTGTCTGGGTACTCTGTATTTTGCGCTAAAAACACTCACATACTGTGGGTTAAAAATTGTGGGTAAGCGTTCAAGATGAACACACAAAGTGATAGATAAAATTCTTAAGGAGATAGAGGACGAAGGTATCAACAATTCTTCAAGTAGTCAGAGTGGGGTGATGCAGTAAGAACTTACCCTAAGGATTTCCCTAAGGTGCCTCCGCAGTCAACTCCCGTGGAACCAGCACCTTTGAGTAAGGTACCTATGGGAGAAACGGGGCGTAAGGTAATTGAGACAACCTTTAGGGGGGGTGTGTGTGTGGAGCAGGAAGACAACTGTACAGAGATATATACAGGGCCCATCAAGTGTATACTCGGGGCAGAGCGATCGCTCTCGTAGGTAGCCCGTGCCTAATGCCCATGGTCTGCATGAAGGGCGGGAGCCACAAAGAAGCAGGTCTAGCTATCAGGCCCCCCGAGGGTGGAGAATCAGCTACCACTTGGAGCACACAGCTCCCCTATTCTCCCGCTGGTACTTGAGGCAACACTCGTGGAGGGAAGCAGCGGGTGCGGGTCCATGGTCGCTGAGGCCACCGGGTGGGGTAGGAGCGAGGACCAACGATAGTGGGTCAGTAACCGCGCCCCGCATTAACCCACGCAACAACAGTCAAGGGGGACCCACATGGGCGGGCGCAGGATACCGGGAGCGTTACCTGAATGATCCCGATCACGGCGTCTGCTCTTGGCATTAATGTAAACTTACCCAAAACGGCGTGCGGTCTCGGCCGTCAACACCTACCCCCACAGCGTCCGGTTGCGACTAGGAGCGACTGGTAGAGAGCTCAGGAACACCTTGAGTCTCTAATGGCCGTCTTCTTCCTGTTTCGATGGACCGCGGGGGGCGGTACCTAACGGGCCTGGGATCGCGCATGCGCGTGGAGAGCGGGACGCTAAAAACCAAGGCAGGACTGCCAGTATCGGTGAGTGGATGAGGCGGCCATGTTGGGTGTATCACAGGACTTTGGTAGTCTGTACTAAGCGAGCAAAGTTAAGCACGCGAAGTAAAGGGGCCATTCTCAAATTAGGACAACACAGGACCAAGAAGAACAAGATATACTAGCTCATTTTTCACAAAATGGTAAGATAGTATTAGGAGTTGAGATCGATGGTGCGAATGAACAAGGGAACACACCCGGTCCACTAATAGTAATTGCAAAAAGCATGGTTGTCTAGTGCCAAGGTTATGGGCATCACTAACCGTAGTGTATGGTGCAGGGGGTAGCAAGACCCTCAAAGTCAATCTGTGGGTGGGTACTCTGTTGATTGGTTACAGCCAAACAGTGCTGCGATGTTTGAAGTTAATGTTAGGGGGCAAAGAAAATCAGCGAGGACATGAATAGTGTCAGTAAGGTCCTCATCCCAAATGGCAACATGAGAATGGCCCCACAGCAGTATGGACATGGGTTTAGGAGGTATAGCCCACATGGCTAACGGGCTAACGTTGACCACGGGACGGAGTCATTAAGACCCACAGTATCTAAACTTAATTGATGCGCCCATCTCTGTTCGATCCTAAACAGCGCCTGGTAGGTGATGTTTGGATGGGATTCCAGTACCAGCCAATGTACACTATCTGCTGTATGTCCCTGTTGTGTATAATGTTCATATAGTCTGGTGTGCGTTTTAAGGTATCTTATGTTGCTCTTATGTTCAGTAATTCTCAGCTTCACTGGCCTCAATGTCATCCCGATGTAGTGTTTGTTACAGGGGCAAGTGAGTATGTAAATGCATCTAGTGCTGTTGCAATTAGTGTGTCTTCTAAGGTGCCAGACGAAAGTTTCAGTGAGGCTAATGTCTTTACATTGAAGTGTTTGTGGGCATACAGTGTATCCCCCACATGGAAAATGGCCCACTACGGGTGGGAGGTCCCACGGTGTGCTTTGGGTATTGAAGTTCTGTTTTCTTGGTCTCGTGTGGATCAGCGCGTCTTTCAGATTAGACGTGCGTTTGGATGCAAACCTGGGTCGTGGGATGTCTAGATTGCCTGTATTAATGATGTTCCAATGTTTATTTATTGTTTTCTTAATATAGGCCGAGTATTTGGTGAAGCAGGTCACGCAGGTAATGACCTCTTCAGGCTCTTTCGGGTGTGTTTCTAGTAACGTTTCCCTCGGGTTATTTAAGGCTCGTTTACAGGAGTTGTGGATAAGCCTCGTGGGATATCCTCTGTCTTGTAATTTATGTTGGAGGAGTCTGGCCTCCTGTTTGAAATCGGTCTTTGCTGTGCAGTTCCTGTGAACCCTGAGGAACTGACCGAAGGGGAGGTTGTCCCTCAGGGCCCTGGGGTGATAGCTCTCATACAGCAAAAGGCTGTTCCAGTCAGTCTCTTTACGGTATAGGGTTGTGCTCAACCCCTCTTGGTTCACACAGATTCTCAGGTCCAAAAAGGGGTGACTGTCTCTGACATGGTACCGGTGAATTTTAAAAATGGGTTTTGGAGATTGATCCATGTACAGAATGCTTCACAGGTCTCACAGTCTCCTCTGCAGAGGATGAGTATGTCGTCAATAAACCTGCGCCATAATGTTATGTTGTCAAGGAAGGGGTTCTGGGCAGTCCTAATTGTATTTTCTTCAAAGGTTGCCATGTAGATACAGGCCAGACTGGGAGCAAATGTAGAGCCCATCGAGGTCCCCTGTATTTGATGGTAGAGCTGTGTCCCATACTGAAAGAAATTCTCAGTTAAGGCTATCGTTGCACAGGCCATTATGAATGAGACAGGGGTTGGTGAGGACCAGTCTTCTTGAAGCAGGGTGGCCTCAACAGACTCGAGGGTGGCCTGCTGGGGGATGTTTGTATATAATGCTTCCACGTCTAGTGTGAGGAGGAGGTCTACTCCCTCCCTACCTTCGAGGTTTTCAATTAGACGGAGCACATCCCTTGTGTCTTGTAAGTAGGAGGGTATTTTCCTCACTAATGGTTGAAGAAAGGAGTCGCAAAACTTCGAGAGTGGCTCAAGTAATGAGCCGATACCTGAGACTATTGGTCTCCTGGGGACAGGTGTGACACCCTTATGAATCTTGGGTATGGTGTAATTTATGAATCTTGGGTATGGTGTAAAAGTATGGTGTAACAGGGTCATCGGTTGTTAGAAAGGCTGCTTCGTTCCTACTGATCCATTCGTTAGTCTCGCCCTCTATGACCAAGCTGGCAATGGTCGTTCTTAGTCGTTTAGTAGGGTCCACCATCAGGGTCCTGTAGTGGGCGGTGTTGGAAAGTTGGCGTCTGCACTCTATGTCATAATCACCACTATTTTGGATCACGGTGGCGCCCCATTTATCTGCCTGTTTGATTACAATGGTGGTATCAGTGGCTAGGGATTGGACTGCCTGTCTCTCAGCTGTAGTCAGATTGTTGTAGCTGTGTGTGGCAGGTATGTTTGCCAGGCTCCTGAGAACCGCCCCCTCAAACGCTAGTACCTCAGGGGGGACCATGTTGTCTGTTGGCGTGAACGTGGACGGTTTTCGTAACCCTGTGTCTGTTCTCTCAGTTTCAGGTTGGTCCTGAAAGAAGGAACACAGTCGTACCTTCCTGAAGAGTTGTTTAATTTCACACATCTCATTGAAGCTATCAGGGGAGGGAGTGGGGATGAATCCTAAGCCTTTTTCTAGGACAATAGTCTCAGTTGAAGTTAGTGTTCTGTTAGAGAGGTTGACAACTAGACTTTCCGTCCCCTGGTTGTGCTCCTGGTTTCCACCGAGGATGGTGTGGTTGTCTGATCTTGCCACTGTACGCCCTTTTGACCTCCTCGCTTGCGCCCTCTTCCTCTGCCCCAACCTCTGCCTAAAAAAGGTGGGTGAGTTGGATAGAACTGTGGCGGTCCTTGTGGGAAGACGGGATATTGCCAAGGGGGCATCATCTGTGGTGGCCCATGGAACATTTGGCCATTGTGGTACCCTTGATTAGAGTTAGGGCGTTGTTGGTTACAATTATTATGGTAGCCATCGCTCGAATCGCTGCCGGAGGAGCCCCTCCGGCTGCCAGTATCAGAGCTCTCGTCGGACGAGTATCCATTTTTTATGTTGGGGTACCCATCTTTTAGTTAAGGATAGACCTTCTCCTTATCAAATTTGGTCACATCCTTTTGTAGCTTGGTCATTTTCTGTTTAAGGAGGAACTCTTCTCAGCGATCTCGTGATTGATCTCTGTTAGTTTTGCTGAGAAGATGGTTTTGTGTAGTGTCCCTCTAATGGTCGTCTCCATTGCTGTGATTTTAACTAACAGGGCGTCTGCCAGTCTTTTGGTTGTTTGTCCATTCAGAAAAAGAAGATCTTTGGTGCACTTCCACGAGATTTGGCACCAATCTATTTTGAATGGGCCATCCTCCAGGAAGAGTCTCGGGATGAGATTGACGATTAGTCCTTGAGGTGCGATCTTTGCTCTTAGGTATTCCGTCATCATAGCTCCATGGACTGTAATCCTTAGCCACTCTTTTTTCATCTGGGTAAGAGTCACCCAATCCTCACTTGAAGAGGCCGAAGCGGTTGTCCCTCCAACTCCAAAGAGCGAGGGTGCAGATCTTAATGCCTCGGCTATTGCGTCCTCATCAAAGCTTAACCCCGGGACGTCCTCCATGACTGATGGAAACGATCCGCCTGGGCAAACTGTGAAGTTATTCTTTTTGAGTACTGTGAATGGATAAGTCCCTGGAGTACCTGGGTGGCACCAAAGGGACCGTAGGGCCTCTCAGTAAGCTTATACTGTAGGTAACCTCAGTGGTTCCGCTGGAGAGCTCCAGCGCATAAATTATCAACAAAAGGAGGAACCATAGACGGACTATATTTAACGGGGTCCAGTGTACATGTCCGAGAGAACAGTGGCACAAGAAGGGTACAAAGTTCCCCAAAGTGAGTAGGAGTGTGAAACTAGCACAGAAAGAGAGGAAAAAAGGGCGGGGAATTTCCCTTTTCGGAACTAAAACCCTTACACACCTAGCAAGCTAGGTGTCATGCTTCATCATATGGGTTCTGCTCCTCGTCAGACTGGCGCTGCAATGTCTGATGGGCACCCGCGAAGGGGCTCTTTATTGGAGATCTTCTGTTCCTGCCATATTGTGCATGCGTGTAAGAGGGGAGGGTAAACGCGGGTAAATGTGTAGTCGTGAAGTGAGTGTGAGTTAAAAAAGGTTAGTCAATCCAATAGGGACTTTATTAGTATGGTTGACTCCCTTGATTAAAAGGTGGGAGGGGAGATGTGTACTGGTGTAAGGTTCACAGTAAAAATCTACTACCCTCAGATCAGGTCAACATGTTTCTTGCATTCTCAGCAATTCGTCAGGACCTAAGTGCAATGTACTACACAGTGAACAAAGAAATACAACCTTTAAGTTTTGAGATCAGTGGGTGTGCAGGCCGAATGGTCCTGCCCCTAATGGTGCAACCTAGAAGGGACAATAAACAACAGAGAAGAGCAATGAACATTAAGCTCCGTTCCTGTCTGGGTACTCTGTATTTTGCGCTAAAAACACTCTCATACTGTGGGTTTAAAATTGTGGGTAAGCGTTCAAGATGAACACACAAAGTGATAGATAAAATTCTTAAGGAGATAGAGGACGAAGGTATCAACAATTCTTCAAGTAGTCAGAGCGGGGTGATGCAGTAAGAAGCTTACCCTAAGGATTTCCCTAAGGTGCCTCCGCAGTCAGCTCCCGTTGAACCAGCACCTTTGAGTAAGGTACCTATGGGAGAAGAGGCATAAGGTAAAGAGACAACCTTTAGGGGGTGTGTGTGTGTGGAGCAGGGAGACAACTGTACAGAGATATATACAGGGCCCATCAAGTGTATACTAGGGGCAGAGCGATCGCTCTCGTAGGTAGCCCCGTGCCTAATGCCCATGGTCTGCATGAAGGGCGGGAGCCACACAGAAGCAGGTCTAGCTATCAGGCCCCCCCGAGGGTGGAGAATCAGCTACCACTTGGAGCACACAGCTCTGCTATCGTCCCGCCTGTACTTGAGGCAACACTCGTGGAGGGAAGCAGCGGGTGCGGGTCCGTGGTCACTGAGGCCACCGGGTGGGGTAGGAGCGAGGACCAACGATAGTGGGTCAGTAACCGCGTCCCGCATTAACCCACGCAACAACAGTCAAGGGGGACCCACACGGGCGGGCGAAGAATACCGGGAGCGTTACCTGAATGATCCCGATCATGGCGTCTGCTCTTGGCATTAATGTAAACTTACCCAAAACGGCGTGCGGTCTCGGCCGTCAACACCTACCCCCACAGCGTCCGGTTGCGACTAGGAGCGACTGGTAGAGAGCTCAGGAACACCTTGAGTCTCTTATGGCCGTCTTCTTCCTGTTTCGATGGACCGCGGGGGGCGGTACCTAACCGGGCTGGGATTGCGCATGCGCGTGGAGAGCGGGACGCTAAAAACCAAGGCAGGACTGCCAGTATCGGTGAGTGGATGAGGCGGCCATGTTGGGTGTATCACAGGACTTTGGTAGTCTGTACTAAGCAAGCAAAGTTAAGCACGCGAAGTAAAGGGGCCATTCTCAAATTAGGACAACACAGGACCAAGAAGAACAAGATATACTAGCTCATTTTTCACAAAATGGTAAGATAGTATTAGGAGTTGATATCGATGGTGCGAATGAACAAGGGAACACACCCGGTCCACTAATAGTAATTGCAAAAAGCATGGTTGTCTAGTGCCAAGGTTATGGGCATCACTAACCGTAGTGTATGGTTCAGGGGGTATCAAGACCCTCAAAGTCAATCTGTGGGTGGGTACTCTGTTGATTGGTTACAGCCAAACAGTGCTGCGATGTTTGAAGTTAATGTTAGGGGGCAAAGAAAATCAGCGTGGACATGAACAGGTAACGCTCCCGGTATCCTGCGCCCGCCCATGTGGGTCCCCCTTGACTGTTGTTGCGTGGGTTAATGCGAGGCACGGTTACTGACCCACTATCGTTGGTCCTCGCTCCTACCCCACCCGGTGGCCTCAGCGACCACGGACCCGCACCCGCTGCTTCCCTCCACGAGTGTTGCCTCAAGTACCAGCGGGACGATAGCGGAGCTGTGTGCTCCAAGTGGTAGCTGATTCTCCACCCTCGGGGGGCCTGATAGCTAGACCTGCTTCTGTGTGGCTCCCGCAGACCACGGGCATTAGGCACGGGGCTACCTACGAGAGCGATCGCTCTGCCCCGAGTATACACTTGATGGGCCCAGTATATATCTCTGTACAGTTGTCTTCCTGCTCCACACACACACCCCCCCTAAAGGTTGTCTCTTTACCTTACGCCCCTTCTCCCATAGGTACCTTACTCAAAGGTGCTGGTTCCACGGGAGCTTACTGCGGAGGCACCTTTGGGAAATCCTTAGGGTAAGCTTCTTACTGCATCATCCCGCTCTGACTACTTGAAGAATTATTGATACCTTCGTCCTCTATCTCCTTAAGAATTTTATCTATCACTTTGTGTGTTCATCTTGAACGATTACCCACAATTTTAAACCCACAGTATGAGAGTGTTTTTAGCGCAAAATACAGAGTACCCAGACAGGAACGGAGCTTAATGTTCATTGCTCTTCTCTGTTGTTTATTCTCCCTTCTAGGTTGCACCATTAGGGGCAGGACCATTCGGCCTGCACAACCACTGATCTCAAGACTTAAAGGTTGTATTTCTTTATTCACTGTGTAGTACATTGCACTTAGGTCCTGACGAATTGCTGAGAATGCAAGAAACATGCAAGAAAATGCGTGATCTAATCTATGAGGAGCGTTCCCGGCCGTGAGCCGCCCGCATTATTTCACAAGTAAGTCATTATGGAAAGACGCCAGATCAGATTACTTTCTTTACTTCTAGCAAGCTATCTCGCTAGCCACGTTTAAGCTCCTCATATATTAGATCACGCATTTTCAGTTACCGGCATGCCGAATGCTTCATTTAGCTTTACTTTGAACTCCATGTTTTTCACATTAGCAGTACGAACAATGTCAGTCATAGCATGTTTCATTTATTTCATGTGAATTATCGCAATACTTTGAAATTCAATTGAATGATGTTGCAGCACACTGTAATTTTGTTTTGAATGTATTATGGTTTGGTTTTATGCTGACTGCTAAGGTCCTGTATGTTTGCATTTGATACAGGCCCCCGAAGAAGGGTTATACCCGAAATGCATTGGGCATGATGTAATGCTGGAAAAGGATAAAACGCTAATGGAATGATCATACCAAATGACAATGAACGAAAATGAATAAAATATTTTTTGGTTCAATTCCGAACTGATACTTTTGACTTTATTGAAACGCTTACTTTGGATGGATATTAAGCTTTTTGTTTATACGATTTACAAATGGTGAAGAAACCCTCGAGTTTCATGCTAAACTAACGCGTCCTTCGTGATACATTTATCACATATTCTTTACATTACGGAAGGCACAGACAGACACAGTGCGACAAGGATTGCGATACCCTGAACCCCAATAAAATAGCAACGTTAAGTGACGCGCACGGAGATACAATCTTTACTAACAGTTAGCACTCCCTGGATGTGGCCACCAGTGAATTAGGAATAATACCAAACATATGACACCAAGGAAGGTGGGGCAGGGATTTGCCTGAAAACCACTAGAGCCTCAACCTCAACAGGGATTGTGTAGTTGTTTCTGAATGTTGTGTAACTTTGCATGTGTAGAGTTAGAAACAAAATACTTTTTTTAAATTTAAAAACAATTATTTGACTGGAGATCTATTTATTGTTCCCACTTTTGTTATGAAACGTGTTCACTTACCTGTGTCTGCATTCCCACCCTCTCCCTCCCCTCCCCTCCCCACCCACCATGAGGGGAGCCTTGACTGCTCAACCACAGCTACCACTGTGAGTTAAGTGCAGAAGGAGTGCTTGGCCCAGTTGCTCAGGATCCATAGTAGATTGGGCCTAGGGACATCAGGATTGAAAGGTGTCTACCAGCCCCTGAGTGCCCATGCCCCTCTAAAAGGGGTTCTGATGCATTTTTAAAGTTATGACAATCTTCTTAATAAGTACTAAAACATTAACATGACAATTTTAATTTATTTTGTAAGTGAAACAACATTATTTGTAAATTGTATTTACATTTTGCTACGCAGGCAAGACATTTAAGCACAATTTAATGAAAAACACAATTTATATAAATATTCCTTAATCCTCTCAATTGTTTGCATGGTAAGAGAATATGTTATGCAGTTTTATAAGATTTGTGCAGCCAACAGATTTGCAAGACCCCAAAGACCCCTAACTGGGCGGCAATAAAACATGATTTGCCCTACCTGGAACAATAAGAACCGCCTCTAGACATCAGACTCAAGTCCTTTTAGAGTTGTATCCCATTTTTAGGTCGAAGCCTAGCGTAAGACTGCGCACATGCGCAGTCTCGCTGGCGAGATTCAGTGTTATTGGGAAATTTCACTACCGGGCTCTAAGCCCCGTCCCTCTTTCCCATTGGCCGGCGTCACCGTTTATGCTAAACGGTGGCCAGCCATTGGGAAAGAGCGTCCTCTGACATACACTTTTCTCTTTTTGTCTGTCCCACTTGGACGGACTGCCCCGACTTACTGCTGGCGTAAAAGGTTTGTTATCTTCTTTATGGGTCCAAACAGATGGCCTCATAAAGAAGATAATAAACCTTTTACGCCAGCAGGAAGTCAGGCCAAGTACGTCCAAGTGGGACGGCAGAAACAGAAAAGTCATTGCGAGTGCTTGTTTTCACATAACATAAAGCAAAGATTTTACTCAAATGCAATCTCTCATTTTTGAGTTTGTATAGTGCATCTGTCAACTTCACCTGGAGTTTCTGTCGATTTGGACCAATTTCCTCTGATATTCGGTCTCTCTCGTGCCAGGCACTGTACATAATAGCAGAGAAAGAATGGGGTCAGTACCTGTTTATGTGTGTTGTGCTTTACATAACAGGCCGGGTCTTCAGTCGAGGGGACTGCGTTTTGCTAAGCAGCGACGGCACGTGAATGCGCAAGGAGCTCCCTTGAAATGGCAGGGTGCCTTCCCTTGTTTTGATGTCTAAGCGGTGGGGTGGCTCAGAGCAATATGCCTGTTCGACAGAATCCACTCTAATTGCCTGGCCATATTCTGCATCTTTGAAAAGGGATTACCACAAGGGAAGATAACGGACAGCGCATGTTTTTATGTTATGCAAATATTGGTCCAGATGTAGGTGTCCAAATACCGGTCGGAAACGGCCGAAAATACCGATTTTCGGCCGTTTCCGACCGGTATTTGGACATTGGTATGTAGGGGCATGTAAAATTACAGAATCGGTAATTTTACCGATTCTGTAATTTTACCGAATCGGTAAAATACCGAATTGGTAAAATTACCGATTCTGTAATTTTAGATGTAGGTAGCACTGTTTTCAGTGCTACAAGGGTTTGAGAATTCTTAATTTACCCTCCAACTAGAAGTTGGTGGTAAATTAAGAAAACCATTTAAAAAGCTTTTTTTTTGCTTTTTAAACAGTGCCATGTTGCAGACATACATGCCCTAAGGGCATGTATGTCAGCAACATGTGCACCCATGCACAATTGAGGGGTGCAACAGGGTGTCAAAGTGACACCCTGCCACCCTTCAATATTTCCCCCAATTACCGAATCGGTATTTGCCGATTCGGTAATTGCAATTGATTCCTATGGGCCTCAAGGCCCATAGGAAACATTGGCAGTTACAGACTCGGTAAATACCGATTCATTAATTACCGAATCATACCAATTCGGTAATTAATTGGGTAAATATACCTACAACCAGATTGCCAGTTCTTAAATACCGAATCGGTATGATTCGGTATTTAAGAATCGGTAATCCGGGATTACCTACATCAGGCCCATTGTGAGGAAATTAAAATGGGTGCCTCCTGCCCTGCCATGTTGTAAAAAAGACCCCGGCGTTGTAACAACAATAGCTCGTTTTTATAATTCGCTAAAACCACACTGAAGTATTTGAGAACGCCGCAGTCAAGACCAAACTTGGAACTGGTATAAACTAGAACACTCCTGTCATTTGCATGTTACAGCTAGGCACGCGCCATGCGACCTTTGCTTGAGTTTGAACCTCAGAAGCGAATGAACACACACCTTGTAGAACACCATGACGCCCAGTGTTTAATTTTAGCCGGTGGCTAGAGACGCTCATTTTTGTAGACCGGGGCATTTTTTATCTTCAGACTTTGGTTGGTCTAAGCTGGAAAGGCAGAAAAGGTGGAAGAAAAGGATGAATAGAAAGTAAGCAAAAAATGACAAAGGGAGGAACATTGGCAGAAATACTGCAAGATTAAGATAAAGAGACAGGGAGTGTAGGGTGGTGGAAAAAAGGCTTGAGGTCGAATCAACTTAATCGGCAACCCCAGCATTTGGCAGCAACACGCCTCTAAGAAAACTTTGAGCCTCTGCACTTTTTGTTAAACTAATTCCATGCTAATTTGTTCCTGCATTTTTACTTATGTTTGAACTTTGAGCTTCTGTATAGCATTGCACATAATGTTTGTTTTTTGCAGATTAAAAACAGATTCATGGAAGTTATCCAGCCAATAAATATTCATTAACTATGAGAGCTTTGTAGCTGGCTAGATGTGTGCCAGGTTGAGGTAATATTTGCTGACATAATCACAAAATAAGGAAAGGCATGGTAAAAGTGAATAAAATGACTTCGATTGGCAGGCGTACCAACCCCAGCACTCTAACACTATTGCTAGGACTGTATGTGTAAAGTTAATGTTGCACCTGAGATCACCTAGTATGCTGCACAGTTTATTCCCACAACACTGTAGTGAATTTCAAGGGGTGAAATGTTAGACATTGCTCAAAACGATGAACATTCCTTCAGACGATCTAAATTTTGTGATAATATATGGATGAATTGTAGCAGAAGTGAATTTCTTTTAATTACATGTATATGCATTTTTTGTGCCGGATAAACCGCTGTGCTATTTATAATTTTAATATAATTATAGTTATCACAAAGCTCACTGGGACTATGTCTTCTACAGTGGAAGTATGAAAAACCGGCTTAACCTGGGCGGGGGCCTAAATATTGGCACGCATGCCAGAAACCGGTCCTCGGAAGCTTGTTTCCGGTCCAGGGAAGGCATGGCTTGGCAGTTCGGGCTGGGCTGTTCCCATGAGGCACAGGGTAAAGGCTGATTTGCATATGGCCATGTCTGAATTGGGGTGGTGTGGAGTGCAAAAAACAATGGATTTAGGCCCAGATATCTGTACTGGGGTGAATGTATGGCATTGTTCTGCATTCTGTCCATCAACTGTTGTTTTGCAAATCAACTCTATGGCAGGGAAAGAGGCAGCAAGTGAATGGCTCCTACAACTCTGTGTTCTCAGGCAGTGGTCTGAGACCTCCTTCGAAGTTTAATCCCCCGTCCCATTTGGTGGATAGTAAAATACGAGCCTATGAGCAAGTGGTACTGCGAGATGTTGACCAGGCTCTTGTGAGCCGACAATATGTGTCGCACAACATAACCAAACAAGAGAAGACTGCCCTGTACACTCTTAAGAACAACACTGAAATCGTAATAAAGCCCGCAGATAAGGGTGGGGCGATCGTTGTTCAAAATACCAACAAATATAAGTGTGAGATACTCTCGCAACTAGAAGTGGTAGGCAATTATGCTCTACTGAGAACAGATCCAACAAAAGGGATCAGTCAACACATCAGCAAAATAACTAATAAGGCTTTGGAGGATGGAATTATCAGTAAACATGAGTTTGAGTTCTTGAATAATAAACACCCGCGGATGCCTACAATATATACCCTCCCGAAAGTTCATAAACGTTGGATGGACCCCCCGGGAAGACCCATCATATCGGGTTGCGGTTCCCTACTTGAACCCCTGTGTAAATATATATATGTTTTCTTAAAACCCATAGCGACATCTACTCCTACATATTTACGCGATACAACTCAGAGAATACAGTTGGTAGATGGACGAATGTATAACCTGCAGACATGTCTTCTAGCCACAATGGACATTACGTCCCTATATACGAACATTCCCCAACAAGCTGCTCTAATTTGTATAGAAACCATCTTGAATCGGAGGATGACCCCCCATAGGGTCCCTACCGAATTTATCATCCAACTCCTAACAGTAGCCATGACGCAGAATTTCTTTATGTTTCAGGAGAAGTACTACGTACAAATGAAGGGCGTAGCAATGGGGGCAAGTTTTGCCCCAAATCTTGCGATAATATTTATGAGTGAATACGAACAGGACTATGTGTTAAACCAGAGTAACCCATACCGCAATCATATTTCGGTGTGGGCTAGGTAAATCGATGATGTCCTTATGATTTGGGATGGAAACAAGGAGGATTTGGTCCAATTTCATGGGTGGCTGAATGCACGTCTGGTAGACATCCAATTTACATTGGAGTTTGATAATGCTTCAATTAACTTTCTGGATATTCAAATAAAAGCTGATTCAGGTAGTCTGTACACGACCCTGTATAGAAAAAGCAGCGAGCGAAATACGCTTCTTAGATACACAAGCAATCATCCCCGTAACCTCAGGGACAACCTGCCCTTCGGGCCTGAGGTTACGGAGAAATTGTACTAAGAAAGAAGATTTCTTTGATGAATCCTCACTACTCATTGCCAGGTTAAGTAAACAATGGTACCCTATACGTTCACTCAAGAAGGCCCGGAAGCGGGCGTGGCACAACCACCGAGAACCCCTGTTGGATGTACAACAAAAAGTGAATGGTGAGGAAAGACTGGTGTGTGTGACCACATTTAATACTAAGAGCAATGCCATTAAGAAGGCAATAAATCGACATTGGCATCTAGTGAAAGACGAAGTAGGTGGACTTGCGCCCCCGCTTCATGCCTTTTGGAAGGGAAGAAATATCAGGGACCATCTAATAAAATCCCTTTTACCAACTGTCCAGACTGAGAGGCAAACTACACTATGGGGCCTTCCTCCAGTGATAGGCCACATGAAATGTGGGACGTGCAAAGCATGTCCCTTGGCCACAGAATGTACCACATTTACCCAGAATGATCAGACATATGTGTTGAAAGAACACAGCAATTGTAACTCCACAGGGGTGATATATGCGATCGTATGCCCCTGTGGATTGATGTATGTAGGGCAGACTATACAGCGAGTGAAACGCCGCATCTTACCACAAACGAGCTGCATACGCTGTAAAACAACAGGGGCGCCCTTAGTGGAACATTTTACCACCTTCAAACATGAAGCTAATAGCTTAAGGTGGTGGATCATTGAGAAGGTAAAGGTCAATCCAAGAGGTGGCGACCTTAGTGGCGTGTTAAGCAGAAGGGAATGTAAATGGATACACCAACTGGACACCGTGAATAAAGGATTGAATGAATCAGAAGAGATTAATAGACAGGTGTCATTGTTGCGAGTATGATCACGTTCTGAGCATCAGTAATGATCCACATTTCAGCAATAGGATTATGAATGATCTTACCCGCGTTATCTGTAATAGGGCTATAACACGGGTAACATATCACCACATACATTATGATTTATCTGTATTGTATAAGCCATTGTTGTGACAGCTTTTGAATGTAAATTTGTTAAACTACATGAAGATGTATTGTGTTGGTACATAATTGTTTTTATAGCCCCTGCCAGCAAATAGTGGGTTGGCAACAATGTGTCTGTTCAATGTCTCTGTCCAATTCTGTGATCCCAGATCAAGATGGTGGCCCACGTTTAGGAATTGTCAAGAAGATGTTTTGAAGGTTTTTCTAATTACATTGTGGTTAATATATTGTCCACAGATTACAGAATAATTAAGATTGAGTTGATTGATTTGGGTCACAAACACAAGAACGTATTACACGTGGTTATTCACGCGGTCCTGTTCCAAGATGGCGCAGGGCCAAACTATATGATCCTAATTCAGGATGGCAGACAGTCTTTTTAACCATCGTGGTTGTAAATAGGCTTTAAATATTCAGAATTACAATGGTAAGGTGCCCGCTTTGTTTCCCCAATATTTTTAATATCGGGTTCCCAAAAGTGTACCAATTAAATAACCGCATTCGCACTCCATTTCCGGGTGCTAGGAGCACTAGTCCTTTTTTGGTGTTTACCACTCTCACCGCAACGTTCAGGGGTAACGTGCATGGCGGCCGGGCGTTGCTCTGACATACTGTGAGAAAACGTGTACACGTTGGGGGAGACTACTGCGATACCCGGTAACAGCGATTGATAAATTTGTGCTGGTATAGTGAAGTTAAGCCGGAATATTAGTGTATTGCCTCTAATGCCGGTTGGGTAATTATTTACTTACAGATGCTGTCTTTAAACACACTGCCGTGACTTCGTTTCTGGAATAATTTTGTTGGAACTATACATGGATACATGGGCAAAAAAAGATATCCGGTAAGCATGAATAATAACCTGTATGCTGGCTGAGTAGAGTTAAGATCCAATACCAGTGCATTGTCTCTAATGCTGCTAGGTTATTACTTATTTACAGGTACTGGCTGTTGAATCGCAGAGTCCCGACTTTGGTTTTTAATACAGTGGGTGAAGACATAAGGAGAAGAAGACAGGTACAGTCGATCTCCTCACTACGCTGTTCGGTGTGGTATTATCGGCTTATATGGAGTATATAACTATGGCTCCATTATTTCTGCAGGGCTCTGCATCCGACAGTGGCACCCACATATTGAATTGGGCCACATTCTTTAGGACTCCGTAATTGAGCCAACGTCATATGCCTAAGGATTAAGCATACAAGATACACAGAGTACTAGAAGGTACAATTGGGCAATTTAATACCTCTTCCCTATTACAACCCCTGTGGGGTGATGAAGGGACTTAAAGCTATTTGTTATTCTTTACAGCTTGATTTCTGTGACGTGGACTGTGTTAGCTTTTCCATGGAGGGATTCATTTCTCTTTGCAAGTGTTTTTAGGTAAATATTGATATTGTAGTCCCACTATCCTTAAGGACTCTCACATTGGGATTAAGTTTTCCCTATTGTGTTGTGATGTATTTCCTATGGGAACTGTATCAATATTCCTGCTTCTGACCCTTGCCCGGTTAATAAATCAATAGTGGCCATACAACGGCACAGAAACCCGCTTTCTGATTAGGTCATAGCGCATGCTACCACATTAAGCAAGCACTATTCCTCCAGCCCCCATAGAAAGCATACCGAGTTCTCAAAACAAATCAAACCTCCAGCAACCTGGGAAATCCCCCGCAGCTATTGTTTTGATTTAGCCAAGAACTCCAGTAAAGAATGTGAGAACGACCAGTTCTTATGACATCCTTATTGACGTATTCATGTCCATCCTTACGTCAATCTCGGCACCTTTCAGGTATACATATTACCGACATTGCCCTAAGCAAACACACGGTGGTGGTGACGAGATTGGAGCAGCGCGACTTGCCGAGGAGCCCAGCTGATAGAGAAAGCCCACGGACGCTGCCCCTCCCTTTTGACGCGCTGAGAGAGACGCTGCCTTTTCTCGTGCCGAGAAATCCAGCTCCGGCGTTTCCAGCCGCCCTCGCAGGCAGCTGGGATATCAAGTCCTGAGATTGAGATACCAGCCCTCCAGCCTTCTAAATCCCAGGTACTGAACTGAATAACCCCTTACAGAGAATTCTTGAGTCAGACCCTTGGCAAAGCAAACTTAACTTAAACTGCTACTTATCTACTCCCGCCCACGTATTAGGCTTAGGTCAGGTACACTGGGGTAGGCGTAGTTAGAAGCACCAGTTGAGTACGATTAGTCAATGTATATATGTATGTATCTATTTTATCCATTTTAACGTATCATATGGCTAAGAAACCATATCAATGCTTTTACAGTATTATTTTATAATTCTGCTTTTACTGTATGCACTGTACTTAACCTTAAGTATTGCAATAATAGCGATTCATTTCTCTTGTACGAGAAAAGAGACTGATCAATAAATAACACCTTTTTATTGAACACGCCCGTCTCTTCCTTTTCTCTACAATCTGGTGAAACTAAGAATGCACGTACTGACTGAGTAAAATAAGTTGTCTTTTGTTTTCACACGACTCTAGAGATATACTCTTGATTAGGGGAGAGCAAAGTTGTCATGTTCTATGGTTGTCAGAAACGAAATCCCTTCTTGTCTATCCAGGGAGGTTAAACTCCTCCTTGCCTATTCGAGAAAGTTTCTAGTGAACTCTGAGCTAGCTGGCACACATAACTTTAAGACTAATATCGTCAGTAGAAGACCTAGTTAACCACAGTCCTACGTCTATACTATTGAAGATATTATTCCAATGCGCAGAGCCTATTGGGATAATAGGAACTACACTACATGGCGCCCAACGGTTTGGATAGGCGATAAATCTAACGTAAGACATTAGAGTAACTCAGTCGTGCTTTTTCACTCAGACCCTTTTTTCCCATAATACTCCAAAGACGTCTGGAGTGGGTGAAAGGTTAAATCCGCCAAACTTAGTAGGAGGAGACTCCTATGTATGGTTCTTGGTTTATTCAACGTTGAAGGATACACTGTTCCAAAATATTGTGCATCTAATCTTTGTTTCCATAGAAACCTGATCTGCAAATAAACAAAATAACCTTCCTGTCAGTAAAATGTCAGACAGTGAAGTAGAAAGGGAGACAGCTAGAGTAGCAGCTCAACTCCTAGCAGATGACAATAGTCTCCTACAGCAAGACCCGGAGGCAATACTAATCCCGGTCAACATAAGGAAAACTATAACTTTAAAACTTATAGAAAATGGGCTGACACCAAGAGGTGGTACAGTAATATTCGTAATTGAGGCACACGAATATCGGCAGGCAGAGGTATTCTATTCATGGATAAACTTTCCAGCAGCAAACGCTGTAACAAAGGACTTCCACTATTACAAAATAGAGGAACCTCCGAATGAGTATACTCCTTTCGAGGAGGTGGAAATACCACTCAAATACCAAGAGCACCTGCTCTTGTTTAATGGCGCCCTAAAACATAATAATCACATCACCAGGCTCGGTCCACTAGGTAGACCAGGAGCAACGTGGCCGGTCCTAGCCGGATACTCACCACATCCAGACATTGAAGAAATGCCTGCACCAGATCTTTTAGCACAGCTAAAACAACTAATAAAAATACATAGACAATTAGTCCAATATGTAATGCGGACTTCAACAGTCCAACCAGCTATTAAAATTCCACAGCTGACCCCTACTCAGGGGAACACAAATAAAATTACACCACAGAACATACAGTCCTGTCTAGGTAAAGTACCCGCAAAACGGGAACAAATTCCATTCTGGTTAGCACAAAAAATCACTCAAATAGAGGCGGTATTTCCGGATACCACCCCTGTTGAGAAACACAGGATTCTGACTATCTGTCTTCCAATGGGAATCGCACCACATGTGGAGGACTGTGACACTTGGGGTACAGTCTTTGCTTCCATTTACACAAAAACACATGGTATTCCATCCATGTCAGTAATACCAGATGTGCTAAAACAAATTCAAGATGAATACGGTCCAGAACCGGCCCTAACTCTGGGTATGAAATTACTAAAAGACTTCAAACAGCTCTTGGCAATATTACTAGCCAATATAAAGGGAGAAGCAGCAAATGTGGCGATCCGCCAGAGGTTGAAAGAGACAAATATAGCAGACCAACCATTTGAAATTGCCAGTATCATAGAAAAATCCTATGAAGAACTAGGAAGAGACAGTTTGGGTGGGAAACCAGTGAAACCCCAACTAATTGAAAATCCTGAAAAGGTATTTATTAAAAATAATCTAAACACTCAAAAAAAGAGCTGGGATGGAAATAAACAATCCACTCCGAAGGAAAAAAGATTCCAAACCAGAGGAAGGTCTCCTCGGCGGAGAGAAAGATCTCCGGACCAAGGACGCAAGTCTCCCCAAAGGGAGCCCTCTGTGAAAAAATACAACCTTAGAAATAGGGATAATATAAAAAAACCTGATAGATATCAAGATATTGATACACGTCCCTCTCAATCTTTTCAGACTTCTTCGCAGAAATCGGAAAGAAGAGGACGATCAGAACACAGGGAAGAGCACGTCAAGTCCAAAGACAAGGAACCTGCTCATCAAAATTAAAAATTACAATTTCCAAAGAAGAAGGTAGCCAGTATCAGAGTAATCAAACATGCCGAGGATACTGAGGACACAGCTGAAAAACGGAGAATGGGCTCAGACAATGCTAGACAGCGCAGCAGAAGTGAGCATAGCTCGCAAGATCCTGATGAATCATCTGGAGACAGTGGACACGAATGAATACATTCAGGTGGAAACTGCAGATACCAGAGTTAGCAAACCTCATAAAATATATGAAATAACATTGCGTATAGAGGGGGATAAGACTAGGAAAATAAGGGGTCTATTTTGGGATAATCTCTCCAAGGGCTATGACATCCTTCTAGCTGAAAAAGACTGGCCACCAGAGTTTGTCAGGGAGTGCCCTCATGGCGAAGAAATAATTATGCCTGCCTTCTCCAATCATATTCCAATACATAAAAAATATACACTTGCAAGAAAGTGGGCAGTAGCCCAAGCTCCTGCATTATATAAAAACCATGTGGGATGGGATGAGGACTCTCCTCCTCACAAAATCCAGTTAAAATCACAACCTACTGCACAGAGGCAGTACCCAATTAGGCAAGAAGCTAAAAAACAGGTAAAAGAGATCCTAGATGAACTTGAATACCAGGGGGTGATTGAAACTTGCACCTCACAAATGAACAATCCTTTGTTTCCTGTCTCCAAACCAGATAATTCATATCGTCTTGTTTTGGACTACAGACACTTGAACTCATGTTGCAAAGCTTTTGCAGTGCAAAACTCACACAGTGCAGCACTAATGAATAACATTGTGCGCAAAAAATACAAAACAACATTAGACATCTCTAATGGATTCTTTTGTCAAAATATAGCACCAGAAAGCAGATATTTGACCGCCTTTTCAATAAATGGCGCGCAAAAAAATTTCTGTCGTTTACCACAGGGGTTCAAGAACAGCCCAGGATTATTCTCAGCGAGAGTAACAGAGTTACTACAAATATATGATGATGAGGCATTATCTTATGTCGATGACATCTATCTAACAGATGATGACTTGGATACTCACTTGAAAAGAGTGAACACCATAATACTTGGGTTCGCAGCAGAGGGTTACAAATTCAACTTTAAAAAGTCAAGAATTGCCCATCTAACTGTCCTGTTTTTAGGATATGAATTATCAAGTGAAGGCAAAAGCCTGGCTGACAATTTCCTAGAGAAATGTGCTGTAATCCAAGCACCCAGAACACTAAAAAAGTTACAATCAATTCTAGGTTTCCTAAATTTCGGAAGAACTTACATTATAAATTATGCAGAAAGGGTAAAACCTCTCTATGATCTAATAAAACCAAATTTTAAAAGAATCAACTGGACTCAAAAACACACAGAAATTTTGAGATCTTTACAAACAGACATGTTAGTTAAAACAAAACTACAAACACGTGACAACACACGCAATCTTGTGATTCGAGTCATCCCAGGAAGATGCAGATTCACATACCTGACCTCTAATGAGGGAGAAAAGGTACCAATTGCATACAAATCACACTTGTACACAGAAGCTGAAAAAACGTTCAGCATTAAAGAAAACATTGTTCATGCGGTTCAAACGGCTGTAGCAAGAGAAAAAGACCAAGCTGACGGCAGACGTATTACAGTCAGAACAGCAGAATCAGCTTTTGAGGCATTAACAACCCCATGTAATTTACCGACAACGGCATTGAATCCAGAATGGATACAATGGGTAAATTGTATTGCTACAGACAAAGTAAAATACTATTTTGATCCGGAATTAAAGGACTTAAAATATCTAGAATATGAAAGAGAATATCCTCTGCCAATCGACATTCTGCCTTTACGACAGTACGCCTGTGTAATCTATACAGACGGACATGCTCAACCCTCAGTATGGGGAGAACAAGCATACAATGCCACATGCGAAATTGTAAAAGACGTGTGGCGCGGAGGTAAACTGAGACCTCTATTTACGAAAGCACACTCAGTGGAAAATAATTCAGAACAACAAACTGAAATTATAGCGTTAAAAATGGCGCTAGATAATGCCGATCGCGAATTCCCGACACTTATAGTGTGAGATTCGTATTACTGCGTCAAATCATACAATAACGATTTACAGAAATGGATTCAAAACGGTTACAAAGATGACACAGGTGCCACAATAAAGCAGAAAGCGCTTTGGGAACAGGTAGTTCTTTTACAGAAAGAACTACCAAAAGCTCACGTGATACACTCACTGAGTCATCAACGTGATGGCGTTCACGTTGCAGGGAATTCATTGGCTGAGACAGCCACAGCGGCAGCAACTAAATCGGCTTCCGTAGCTAGAAAAAAGCGTTCAGTAAAATGCATTGACGGTGAAACTGTGCTGGCGGTAAAAACGTCATCAAAAGGCGACTGCTCAGCGCTACCGATCAACTATCCACTCAATTATACATACATAATCGATGCAAACTCCGTTCCTTTTGCTCGAATCCCTGGAGTGGGGGATAGAGTAATTCCAAACACGGACAGGAGAAGCTTGTTAATAGCAGACGCACATATGGGTGAGGGTCTTAGACACCTCAAGCTTAAAGATTCTCTGGAAGAATTACAATCAGTGTACTGATGGCCAGGCATGAGCCTGCATCATCACATTTTTGTAAAAAACTGCCCAGACTGCAACAGAGATCGCAGTGGCGACCGAGACGGTGTTTTACCATGGCGTTTCGCTCCAGTTTGGATCAACAATAAAAAATAAAACCCAGTATGAATAATGCGTCAAATTAACATGTAAAGGCTATTTTCACTTATAATGTAAACCACCAACTCTCGGCTGACGTCTGAACTGTTATACAAAGATTTGCGAGTCTATAATGGCATATACGCTAGAAGCATGCTACGCTCTGACCAATATCTTTTCTTTAGCTCTCGAGCTTGTGGGGAGGGCATGGCCAGAATGAGCATTGCATTGCAGGACTCTTCTCACTTCCTTCCTGAGGGAAACGGGATGGTGTAAAGAAAAAAACCAGAGGCATAGAGCAATCTATAACGGCAAAGGTATTAGGTTCAGGAGCTGGGTGGGTCAAACATCTAATAAGTGTCCAACGTAGTCTTAATAATCTGCCAAGAAATTCTCTGAGAGGTCTCAGTCCGTACGAACTATTGTTTGGGACTAGAATGTTAGTCCAGGACTTAGATAGTCAGACTTCAGTGGTTAAAGAAAAATGCTTTGATATCAAAGATCGCTTGGCTATTTTACAGGACTTAAATGAAACAAAAAAAGACCTGAGCAACATAAAGTTGAAACAACAGCCAACAACCACTGAAGAGAAACCACCTGTCCCAGCAAGGCCTGTCTGGATTCCAAAGATCGTGGATCTGGTCAGAGAGAAGATCGCGGTAAAGAAGGAATTTGGGCCTTCTTACAGAAAAGCAGTTCCTGTCTTGTCTGTCAACGGGACAAGATCAGTAGTACTACCGCCCCTTGCTGGTAAAAAGGAGAACCGAGTTATATCCATCGACCTGGTTAAACCACAATCATGTGGCCGATAACAAGTAGTAGGCCAAGTGGACTCCCGAGAAGTAGCAGAACGCCAAAGTTTGCTACATCCACAGAGGTTCAAACTGAAAGACTAATCACATTTGAAAAATCTACAGTGAATCAACAAGGACTATGCAACAAAGCAATAGAACTTGAACCTCTTAAAACCCAAATCAAAACTTTTCATCAAGAAACACCAACCTACAATGAAGTAACAAATGACTATGCTGATGAAACAAAACAAATTCCAAAAGCAAAAAGTGATCCAGAAGCAATTCGAACAATTGACAGAACGGCATCAGGCTACTTCATCAACTTCGATGATTTTTCTGAAGATCTGAGTGAACCAGAAGTACAGCCAACAACAAAAACTTTTAAAGAAAAAGCAAAGGAACTTTTTCATCAACTCAAAGAAACCTATCTGATTTCTCCATGGATTGAAATTTGGGTGGCACTAGGTGCATTTATCCTCATACTTTGGCTCATCATGGTACTATGCTTGGGACACTTCATTGAGGGAAAATATGCTACAATGGACACAGCAAGCCAGAAAATCAACTTGGTCCTTAAACCACACACATCTTCACACGTCGAGAAAAGAGAACTTTCTTCAGTAAACTTCACAGCCAATCCTATACCCGGCGGGGTAGCATGGGACAATACTGAATACGAAATATATGGCCCGGTTGAACTCCTGAAGTATCCACACCAATTTAAGATTTCATTGAGTGACTTTGTAAAACCCAGTACATTTGCTGATGATTGGGACTTTGAAAGTATTAATGATATGATGTCTGATCTTGTGATGTCTGCTAAATTTACAGAACATGATTATTTGCAAGGTTCTTCTAATTACGATCAAATGTTTTGCTACAACCACTATTGTAACCATTATCTGCATAAATCTACCCAGCCTAGAAATGTTTTAAATTTTAACCAATGGGAACATTGTGCAACTCCACCAAAAGGCAGTTCAAAAACGTTTTATGATAAATATTCATACTTTTCAGGGTTTAACACAAGTAATGCAGAAACATTCTATTTCAAATTGTTAAATAAGACAGGAGTGAAAACCATGCTTACAAACACAAAATTGATATATTCAGACTCATTTTTTGGAAAAATTGAATACATTTGGTTATGATTTCTGGAACAATAACATTGAAACGAAAACCATCTGGGGCACAAAAGATTGGCTAGTGCAGGGTATAGAATCATTGTTTAGAGCCTGCATGATCCCAGAACAAATTATATTTTTGAATGACACAATTCAACAGACCATCTGTCTTGGTCTAGCCAAAATCAAAGACTTAAACAAACCGTCTATTCCAAAGCCAACAACGGACAGTAATAGCACTACGGATGTTGAGATAGACGTAAACCATATTTTAAACCAAAACAGAACACATCCTGATTGGAAACAATGGTTGATCTGGCCAACAGACACGAATAACTGTCAAGATAGATTCCTGAACAAAATACAGGGGTTCAAATTGACCAGGCCAGACCCTAGATACTCCCAAAGACAACATCCAGGGATTGTAACTACTTACAGTGTGGGAAAGCTCTGCCTTCAATGGCTACATACATCCACACTGGCAGAAATTAAGCAACACCTAACTTTACTTAAAGAAGGTGCTGACTTGCGTGATTTCATTATGGGACCACGCAAACAGCGTCAAAAACGTTTCATAGCGGCCTCTATATATGCAGCTTATAACGAAGCTTGGAAAGAAACTCAAATTGAGACAGCAGAAAAAATACGGGAAATTGACCGTATTAATTTGGAAAAATCACTTTCTGTTGTGGACAATGGGTTAATGACTCTGTCTTCCAGAATTTATTCACTGGACAGTATTGTGTCTTCAGCAATCGATATAATAGAGCAAGACTTACTGATGTTACAACACGGTCAGTCTCAATTACGTTCTATTGTACAGCTTGGCTGGACGTTACAAAATCTGCGTTCAGGCTATGTGCCTTGGCGTTTAATCAACACAACGTCATTATTTAATATCTTTAACCTTACTTATAAACAAATGAGTTTGGCACAGAAGGGTGCTGACTATACAATTCTGAGCATTGAAAAACTTGAGAGATTACCATTGACAATGTCAGAACGACCTGTCATTGAATGGATAATACATGGGATAATAAATATCCCGATAACAACTTTCCAGTTTCAATACTGCCAAAAATATATACAGGCAGGCCAGTATGAAAGGTTGGGCAAAGGATACATTAAGTCAACATGGAACTTGCCCTATACACACACATGTGTCAGTAATAAAGGACAGAGTGTATTTCTTAGTGGCAATAATTGTGCAAAATCACTAAGCGGTATACTTCTGTGTCAGGGTATAAATTTACTTGGGGCCTGTGAAGGGACTTCAAATAACCTTTCATGTCACCAGCTAGGTGCACCTGCAACACAAATAGAACCATTCTTTATGAGACTCTCGAACGGGAGTTACATTCTAATTGTAGATCACAAGTGTTGTGGCTTAATGCCCGGAAAACCTTATCTCGTAAGCGTGACTACCAGGGTCATGTGCTGTGAAAGAGTATTGTTCCCGAACGATACTCCAGACAGGGAGGCAAGGTTATGGCCCAGTTTTAATTTCTCTTCTATTCGAATTGATACTTTAAGCAGAATGAAGACTGTGCTCCTACAGACGCCGACCCAGTTGACGTCATCAAAAGAAACGTATGATCTCCAAGTTGCAAGGACAACGGCAGAGATTCATTCACTGTTATCAACAAATAGCCCCCAACACTTCGCAGAAATACTAAACGAAATCTTAAATATTTCTGATACAAATGGTATCGCAAGTGTATTTAAGACAGTTTTTTCGGGAGCTTTGACCCCATTCAAAGCCATCCTGGGTATTTTTCCTAACTTCGTCCATTCCATCTTTGGCGGACTTCCTCTCCTGTTGGGACTAGTAGCAGGCGTCCTATTTTTGCTACTTTTGCTTCGCTATGGCAAACCATGTCACAGACATGACTCCAGCAACAATGGAAGAAACGATCCTAGCTATCCGCTACCGGGACCGCATAACTAAAGTCCTTGGACTAGCACGGCTACGAGATTTAAATATGACTTGGTTTCTTTCATTCAGACCCTTGTGGCAGTCTTGTGTTATGCCTGTATTAAGGTGCTTGCTATGCGGCGAGGAATGCGTGTTGGACACCTGTCTCACACTACAATCAGAAGTGCCATTGGATGCAGAGACTTTGTTGAGTCCAGTTAAGGCTCATGCATTGTGCTGTCCCCAGCGGCTACCAATCCTGATGACGGCATTCGTGGAGACTTCACCACTACGATTGAAGGGTAGTGAAGTACAAGATGAAAGCAGCACCGATCAGGTACGACCATCTGTCAGCAATGCTGATCAAACCATCACTGAAAGCGATCATGCTCATGACTGCATGGTAGCGTCATTTTCCAACCTAATCGAACTATCACCAGAAGCTGTTGACTGTTTTTTCGAACATCTAAATGATATGATGTTTTCACCAGAACAGAAAGAATGACTTTGAGCAAACATGCACACAGCGTTCCCTGAACTCTGAATTTGGCCTTCAATTTTAAAAAACAAAGCCACTGAGAATTTTTTCGAGTCTGCTCCTGCAAACAGGAACTTTTTCTCCAACATCCATAATATTTACCTTTCAGGCACTTATCTTCTGCTTAAAGTAAACTATTCTTGGAGAACAGAAACTTCTATTTTTAGGTAACTCTAGTAGACATTACCTCGACCTCTAGGTTGTTTGCAAGTAGAATTATATTTCTATGTGATGAAATGGTCTCGCACTTTTTCTTCTGTATTAAGAGCCATTTCATGTGTTATTTTCGCAAATCATTCGTGCTGATATAAAAAGTGCATCCTCTTTGAATGATTACACTGCTTGAATGCATACAGTAACTATATTCATATTTTCATGTGTTACGCTAAATCCAATTAATGTATTTTGGGGCGGTTTGAATACACATTCATTATTAGTTATGTTATGTTTACTATGCTTAGGTTTGTAAATATGGACATAAATTCAGTGGAGTGGGTGTGATGTATTTCCTATGGGAACTGTATCAATATTCCTGCTTCTGACCCTTGCCCGGTTAATAAATCAATAGTGGCCATACAACGGCACAGAAACCCCCTTTCTGATTAGGTCATAGCGCATGCTACCACATTAAGCAAGCACTATTCCTCCAGCCCCCATAGAAAGCATACCGAGTTCTCAAAACAAATCAAACCTCCAGCAACCTGGGAAATCCCCCGCAGCTATTGTTTTGATTTAGCCAAGAACTCCAGTAAAGAATGTGAGAACGACCAGTTCTTATGACATCCTTATTGACGTATTCATGTCCATCCTTACGTCAATCTCGGCACCTTTCAGGTATAAATATTACCGACATTGCCCTAAGCAAACACACGGTGGTGGTAACGAGATTGGAGCAGCGCGACTTGCCGAGGAGCCCAGCTGATAGAGAAAGCCCACGGACGCTGCCCCTCCCTTTTGACGCGCTGAGAGAGACGCTGCCTTTTCTCGTGCCGAGAAATCCAGCTCCGGCGTTTCCAGCCGCCCTCGCAGGCAGCTGGGATATCAAGTCCTGAGATTGAGATACCAGCCCTCCAGCCTTCTAAATCCCAGGTACTGAACTGAATAACCCCTTACAGAGAATTCTTGAGTCAGACCCTTGGCAAAGCAAACTTAACTTAAACTGCTACTTATCTACTCCCGCCCACGTATTAGGCTTAGGTCAGGTACACTGGGGTAGGCGTAGTTAGAAGCACCAGTTGAGTACGATTAGTCAATGTATATATGTATGTATTCTATTTTATCCATTTTAACATATCATATGGCTAAGAAACCATACTTCCGCCCAGCCGAGCGAAGGCTGACGCGGTTAGAGCGTTGCCTGGCCAACGCCGCCTTCCCCACCGACGGACACGCCCACCCACGCTGGCCACGCCCCCCCGCCACACTATTTGAACGAGCGCTGACTACAAGCTCGTCGTTCTACAAACCCACTCCTGAGGCAAAATAGCCGGGAGCATTTTACTTTATTTTAAATACTTTGTGTGATAACTTGCTTTTTAAATCCAGCACCAGCCACTTTACCTCGCCTTGATACTTCCGCCCAGCCGAGCGAAGGCTGACGCGGTTAGAGCGTTGCCTGGCCAACGCCGCCTTCCCCACCGGCGGACACGCCCACCCACGCTGGCCACGCCCCCCGCCACACTATTTGAACGAGCGCTGACTACAAGCGCGTCGTTCTACAAACCCACTCCTGAGGCAAAATAGCCGGGAGCATTTTACTTTATTTTAAATACTTTGTGTGTTAACTTGCTTTTTAAATCCAGCACCAGCCACTTTACCTCGCCTTGATACTTCCGCCCAGCCGAGCGAAGGCTGACGCGGTTAGAGCGTTGCCTGGCCAACGCCGCCTTCCCCACCGGCGGACACGCCCACCCACGCTGGCCACGCCCCCCCGCCACACTATTTGAACGAGCGCTGACTACAAGCGCGTCGTTCTACAAACCCACTCCTGAGGCAAAATAGCTGGGAGCATTTTACTTTATTTTAAATACTTTGTGTGATAACTTGCTTTTTAAATCCAGCACCAGCCACTTTACCTCGCCTTGATACTTCCGCCCAGCCGAGCGAAGGCTGACGCGGTTAGAGCTTTGCCTGGCCAACGCCGCCTTCCCCACCGGCGGACACGCCCACCCACGCTGGCCACGCCCCCCGCCACACTATTTGAACGAGCGCTGACTACAAGCGCGTCGTTCTACAAACCCACTCCTGAGGCAAAATAGCCGGGAGCATTTTACTTTATTTTAAATACTTTGTGTGATAACTTGCTTTTTAAATCCAGCACCAGCCACTTTACCTCGCCTTGATACTTCCGCCCAGCCGAGCGAAGGCTGACGCGGTTAGAGCGTTGCCTGGCCAACGCCGCCTTCCCCACCGGCGGACACGCCCACCCACGCTGGCCACGCCCCCCCGCCACACTATTTGAACGAGCGCTGACTACAAGCGCGTCGTTCTACAAACCCACTCCTAAGGCAAAATAGCCGGGAGCATTTTACTTTATTTTAAATACTTTGTGTGATAACTTGCTTTTTAAATCCAGCACCAGCCACTTTACCTCGCCTTGATACTTCCGCCCAGCCGAGCGAAGGCTGACGCGGTTAGAGCGTTGCCTGGCCAACGCCGCCTTCCCCACCGGCGGACACGCCCACCCACGCTGGCCACGCCCCCCCGCCACACTATTTGAACGAGCGCTGACTACAAGCGCGTCGTTCTACAAACCCACTCCTAAGGCAAAATAGCCGGGAGCATTTTACTTTATTTTAAATACTTTGTGTGATAACTTGCTTTTTAAATCCAGCACCAGCCACTTTACCTCGCCTTGATACTTCCGCCCAGCCGAGCGAAGGCTGACGCGGTTAGAGCGTTGCCTGGCCAACGCCGCCTTCCCCACCGGCGGACACGCCCACCCACGCTGGCCACGCCCCCCGCCACACTATTTGAACGAGCGCTGACTACAAGCGCATCGTTCTACAAACCCACTCCTGAGGCAAAATAGCCGGGAGCATTTTACTTTATTTTAAATACTTTGTGTGATAACTTGCTTTTAAAATCCAGCACCAGCCACTTTACCTCGCCTTGATACTTCCGCCCAGCCGAGCGAAGGCTGACGCGGTTAGAGCGTTGCCTGGCCAACGCCGCCTTCCCCACCGGCGGACACGCCCACCCACGCTGGCCACGCCCCCCCGCCACGGCATCCCTCAAACAGCATAAATCATGCTGAGGCACCGGAAGCGCAGCGGACGAGCGCAGCGGGCGCGACGAATGCGCGCCGAAGGCGCGCATAAGGCAAGCTCGTCTGCGCTCGTCCGCGCCGAGGACGGGCCTAGGGCCACCCCCCCTGCCACCGCACCCCTTCCCACGGAGGTAGTTACAGCAAGACTAGTATATACATCCGCTGAGCTACTGGAACTCAAACTGGGTTCGAAAGTTCCCCATGCCTTACCACAATTCAGACATACCAACGCCATAATAGGCCCACATAAATGCCCTTCATGTTCAAACATCCATCCTCCTATCATCAAAACTGCCACTAAACAAGTGTTAGCTGCGCTAATAAATGCTAGATCCCTTCCCAAACATAAACTGGAAGTGGCCGACCTGATCGACTCACACAAACTAGATTTACTTTTTATTACGGAAACATGGGGGGACGAAGCGTCTGGTCCTGACTTCACAGCAGCCACTCCAACCAATTATAGTGTCTGTAGATTGGACAGACCCAAACAGAAGGGAGGAGGCATAGCAATTATTTACAGCAACCAGTTTAAACGTACCACGACGCAAGCCAATTGCGCTGAGTATGAAGCCTTTCTTTTTACTATAGGCCTCTCGCCCAAAGAATCATTCAAGGGTATGCTAATCTACCGCCCTCCCGGGTCACGTGCCAAGTTCCTCGCCAACATAGGTAATATGATCGAAGCCTCTGTAGGATCCCCCCATTTTACCTTGCTGGGAGATTTTAATTTCCACTTGGAATCCCTTAATGACCCGCACACAGCACAGCTAACGAACGATTTAGCAACTATTTGCCTGCTGCAATTAATAAAAGATCCCACGCATCAAGCAGGTCACACTTTAGATGGCCTTTTTACCAACAATCCTCATATTGTTGTCACCGAGGTAATCCCGCTGACTTGGACGGACCACTCAGCCATCTGTTTCTCCATTGTAACCACGTCTACTAAAGCCATTTCCACATCTTCGGCTACAATCTCATACAGAGACTGGAAACATATCAATCTGGATCTTTTAGCAGAAATGATGCTAGCCAACCATATCCCTGATGGAAATGACCCCATTTCAGCATCCGCAAGCTTTCTAAGCAGTCTTAATAAGGCGTGTAATAAACTAGCCCCTATCAAAACTCGTCATCTTAGTAGAAAAGCCCCTTCAGCACAGTGGTTTACTGAGTCCGTGCGAATTCAGAGACAGTACTGTAGGAACCTGGAAAGGCAGTGGCGTCGACATTATAACCCTACTGACAAACAGACCTATAAAAGTGCACTCCTCAAATACAAAAAACTCATAAAAGCAGAAAAAAGTCGCTACTACACCGCCCAAATCAATGAGGCAAAAAACTCGGTAGGGCAACTATTTCAGGTAGTCACTCACCTATCCAACCCCCCGGTTCCACGCCTAGAAGGATCACAAGCCCTCTCGGACTCCCTGGCCAAATTCTTTGAGGACAAGGTCAATTCCATCTTTCTGAACTTTTGTCACTCCACCAATCCCCCAATCCCTACGTCTACTACGATCCCTTTGATCAATAATAATTCCCCAATCTTTTCCTGTTTTGAACCAACCACGCAGCAGCAAGTCCAACAGCTGGTGGCCGGTACTAAATCGGGCTCCCCTCTCGACCCTTGCCCTGCTGCAATCCTTAATCACATACCGGAAGCCATCTCGCCTGCTCTATCTACAATCTGCAATGCAATGTTTGCAACAGGCATTTATCCATCTGTCTGGAAGAAGGCTATAATCAAGCCTCTCCTAAAAAAGCCAACACTTGACCCTCTCCTCCCGGCCAGCTACAGGCCTATTGCATGTCTCCCCTTTCCAGCTAAGATTTTCGAGAGAATAATGAACATCCAACTCTCGAAATTCATCAATGATAATGAACTTCTTGATGATACTCAGTTCGGCTTCCGACAAGGCCACGGAACGGAGACAGCACTACTTAAGGCAGCAGATGAAATAAGAGCTACGATGGACAAGGGAGGTTCTGCAGTCCTTATACTTCTGGATCTTTCCGCCGCCTTTGACACGGTCGATCATGTCACACTGATCGGCCGTGTCTCGGCTGCGGGAATAAGAGGCAAAGCTAAGGACCTCCTCGCCTCATTCCTGGCCAATCGTCCACAGACGGTGAAGTTGGGCAATTACACCTCCCAGACCTTTTCTCTCTCGTGTGGAGTGCCACAGGGTTCCTCGCTAAGTCCGATGCTTTTTAATATCTACGTATCGGACTTGGCGAGGGTAATAAAATCCTATGGAATCGCACTCACAACCTATGCTGATGACACTCAGTTAGTGTTATCGGTACACAACGATGGCATTGCAGTCGCGGCCAACTTCCAGGAGGGAATGAGGGCAATAAGTTCCTGGATGTCATCAAACTGTCTCAAATTAAACTCCGACAAGACGGAGGTGATGACATTCGGGAACTTGCAACCCTCCTGGTCCCCTCAGTGGTGGCCTTCTCAGCTGGGGAACCCCCCTCAACCTGTAGTCAAGGTTCGCAATCTGGGAGTAATCTTTGATACCAAGCTGACCTTCTCTCATCACGCCAATGCGGTGGTATCCTCTTCCTTCTATATCTTAAAAAGGATTAAAAAATTATTGCCATACCTGCCGCCTTCTGCGGGCAAAACCCTGATTAGCTCCCTGGTGTTCTCAAGAACAGATTATTGCAATGCCCTCCTGCTAAATGCCCAAGAAAAGGTCCTTCAAAAACTACAGACGGTACAAAATGCCGCAGCCAGGGTTCTTTTGGCTATTCCCAAATTCACCTCCACCTCCCCCTATATCAGAAGGCTACATTGGCTCCCCATACGGAGTCGAATCAAATTTAAGGCCCTATGTATAGCCTATAAAGCTATCAACAGCCCTGGCCCGCAGTTTTTAAAAGCAGCTCTCCGTCCCTTGGAGCACGCAAGAACCTTAAGATCATCCTCAGCACACCTACTGATGGTTCCACGGACAAGGAGGACCAACTGGGGAGACAGATGTTTTTTCATAGGAACTGCTAAACTGTGGAACACATTACCATCCCACATTAAAACTGCCCCTACCCTACTACACTTCAGAAAGAACCTTAAAACCTGGCTGTTTTCATCCTAAACCATTCCTTGCCTCCAGAGTGAGTTCAGTAGCACTAGCGCCGAGACACCTTCACGGGTATTTGCGCGCTCTAAAAATCGCATAAAATAAATAAATAAATATCATTGCTTTTACAGTATTATTTTATAATTCTGCTTTTACTGTATGCACTGTACTTAACCTTAAGTATTGCAATAATAGCGATTCATTTCTCTTGTACGAGAAAAGAGACTGATCAATAAATAACACCTTTTTATTGAACAGGCCCGTCTCTTCCTTTTCTCTACAATCTGGTGAAACTAAGAATGCACGTACTGACTGAGTAAAATAAGTTGTCTTTTGTTTTCACACGACTCTAGAGATATACTCTTGATTAGGGGAGAGCAAAGTTATCATGTTCTATGGTTGTCAGAAACTAAATCCCTTCTTGTCTATCCAGGGAGGTTAAACTCCTCCTTGCCTATTCGAGAAAGTTTCTAGTGAACTCTGAGCTAGCTGGCACACATAACTTTAAGTCTAATATCGTCAGTAGAAGACCTAGTTAACCACAGTCCTACGTCTATACTATTGAAGATATTATTCCAATGCGCAGAGCCTATTAGGATAATAGGAACTACACTACAGTGTGATATATTTTATATCTTATTGTTATAGAATTGAACTAATCCTTTTGAACGTGGGAACAAGCACCACTTCATTTCCTGCGAGGGTAAGCAACTTAGATAGATTAGGGTATTACTTTTATATATGTCCTAGCAACAGCTTATAGATTTAAATGTTTTTCGTTGTAGGGTCATCTATGATCCCGGGTTGCCCCTTCAGTTTTGTCCTGAAGAAGACTCGCATGGCCGAGGCTTAAATGACCGACAAGCCGAAAAGACGATTAGAAACGTCGACATTTTTTGTAAAAACCTGGACCAATGTGTTCTTTCTAATATTGATGTGCAAACACCAAATTGACATTGATGTGTCTTGAACATTTAGAAAAAGTTTGACTTAATTTGCTTTGCTTTGGCCAGGTTGAACAGCACGTTTAATTGATTTTCTGGACTGTGATGTACAAATTGTTTTGAATATTTTATGTCACAAATATTTTCTATGAATATCTTTCTTTCTTAATCTCTCACACATTTTTCACAACTCTTTTTCTATTTGCACGCTCTAATTGGGGCAACCATTGATAAAGTTCCAAAAAATTATTAATTTGTTGACCAGTAGAAATTAAAAATTGTTCCTGGTTGGATACTGTTTTTTTGCTGTTGCTTTTTCAAAATGTTTTTGTTGTTTTTCGTAAAAAGATACATTTATTGAATAGATCTGATCCCTTGTGACAAGCTTTTGAAATTGTTGAATTATAAAGGTTACTGATTTATTCAGGTCTCACAAAATATAGAGGTCTCGGACCAATTTTTCTATATCGGACTGTTCCCATGAGGCACAGGGTCAGACTGATTTACATATGGCCATGTCTGAACTTGGGTGGCAGAGTGGACTAAAGAACGGTGATTGATTAAACCCAGATCTGTTGACTGGGTGTGAGTGTTTGATTGGTTCAGATGCTCCGTCCATCACCACCCCCTTTTGTACCACCCATGCCACAGCAGCACGCACAAAAGCCACTGCACTATCTATCGTACACGCTTTGTGAGATGGATGTGTTCAGGAGCGTGTGCCAGAAACACTTTTGTTTACTCTGGATATTTTAGAGTCAGTTTAAAATTGTTTGGGGAGTGAGTTTCTCTGGAGGTTCTTACCACTGAGAGAACTTTAACATCTTTAGCCAAAGCTAGGCCTGATATGCAAGTTCACAAAAGACAGGCCCCAATCTAATCTCTGGATATCAGGAATGTTATGAGGCTCATCCTGTACAATTGCATCAATGTAAACAGCTCCAACTATCACCCTATTGTCCTATTTCAGGTGCTGTCAGCTATTACAGCTGAAGCAGCAGAGGGCCAGAGATGAAATGCTTTGCTCAGGACACAGTGTGTTCAAGGCTGTCAAATGGAGTGCAGAGCCCTTGTTTCCAGGTTCTACAATCATAAACATACACACTCTGCCAGATGTTTTTGGTGACAGTATTGTATTGCTAAAAAGCGACTTGGGCTCCTAGGCTGTGATCGGAAACTGAACCCTTCCTTGTACCGGGCACTTGGAAACCCCTTTCAGTATAGTTATAACCTTGCATAGGCAGCCAGCAAACAATTACTCTGGGCCAGTGAAGGACTCAATGAAGGGATCTGAGGAATACAAGACTTCCCAAGCCATAATGGTCAAAAAACATGTAATTCAATTGGAGGTCACATAACAATCCTCACTGAAATCCTCCCTTGTATTAAATTGGCCAAATACACTTTAAAGTCTCTTGAGTTGGTTTATAAAAGAAGTGTATATTGTTTTACAATAGCTAGCACCACTTCATAAACAATATACCTCATTTCAAGTGCTGGTACGGTGTGTGATTGCGCATGTGCAAACTTACTAAAACTCAATTGCTATCTTGATTGGCCCTGGACTGGCTTCAGAATCTCACAACACACTTCTGTTGAGCAGCCAAAAGAGGTCCCTCTATTGCTCTACAACAATAGACGGAATGTGAGAAATGGTTTGTACTACATAATCATGACCTCAGTGACGCACTACCACGTGATTGAGCCATTTTTCTGAAGTCCCAGTGTGAAGCAGCAGTATTTCAAGTATTCAAGATTCTGTAAGTGCAACAGAATAACAATGGGATCCCATGTGAGAGGTCTCCTTATTATTAGATCTACCACTGGTCACACAATTTACATGTTCTAGGATTTCTTCGAGTAGGAGCAGTTTTGTAATTGTGAGTAATTGTGAGGATTTACCTTGTATATTCACTTGAGTATTTCTTGGTGGGAGAGCCCAGTTATGCGTAGACAAATTTACTTCAAAGGAGGCAGTGTATTATGCACGACTACTTCCTTCAGTGGGGTTGCTTTGTGTAGTCCTCAAGATTTCTCTGTAAGTCAGGACTATGTGTAATTGAGCATTTCCTCGAGTCACCATGGTTTGTAGTTGAGGGTTCTTGCTCAGGGACTCAGTTTACATGCAGAATTTATGAGGAAGGAAAGGACACTGTAGATCTACTTGAGAATCTAAGGTAAACACCCATTGTTATGTGCACTCTTGCCACAGCTTATGCAGCCGACCTATCTTTCTGAGTCTGTAGCCCAAAGGCAAATTTCCTCTCCATGACATTTACAAATGATTAGATCGTCTCTGTCTTCTTGCCTGGTTTCTCTTTCTTTCAAGAGCTCTATAGCTGTGCCCTTCTTGAAGAAGCTTTTGACTGACTCCCCAAGGATATCCACATTTGTCTGGCATGCTTTGTCAATGGGCAGCTACAACACCTCCTGTACCATCGGTGGGTATTGGCGAAGGGAAACATCTGACTGTTACAGCGGCATCATACCCTTGATGAATGTGAGACTACAGGGCAATGCTCCTGTGTCTCCCTGGGTTGGGAGAATTGTACCCAATTCCTGGAGAAAACCCCAAGGAACCCCATCAGAAACAAGAGTATAATTACATTTGTGTGACAAATAACGGGGTGTGATTCTCAACAGCACTAACTTGGACATGTTTTCTGATGTAAATTACACTGACAGTATAGGGATCTCTAGTCCTGATGATGGCCGACGACCTGTAAGGGTGGAAAAAGTATATCCGAAACATGTTGGCATCTAGATGGTAGGGTAATAATGGCCCATTGACCATCTTAAACTGCTTTTAATCCTTCAAAAAGGTACCCTTTAATGAATCAAATAGACTTGGTATCGATTTTAGGCAGTTTCAGTCATTTACCAGATTCTTAAAATCTCTACTCTAGCCCCGTGTTGTACACACCCATGGTAAAGAAAATGTTGTAGCTGCCCAATGTTGAAGCATGACACTATAATGTGGGTGAGGGCTTTTCTAAACAAGCATTGAAAATGCAATAGGTCTCGCTTTTGATTAAGTTAAAACCATTTGCTTTGCTAATGGTATTGTATTCTAGCTTTGCATTATTTAGTGTATTTTTTAGATACGTTGTAGTTGTATGTAGTTAGAATTGTTTTGTTAGCTGTGTAGTAATTTAAAGTATAGCATTAGTAGGAAAAGAGCAGTGTTTCAGATTTGGGAGGTGAATGAATAGAAGCATAGTATGTGTGTTATTTTCGTATAGTGAGGATTACAATAGCATTAGGCAGACGAAAGGGCCGAGGGGAGAGCAAATATATGCATATATCACAAATATACACTAAATTTTGCAAAGCGAGAATACAATACTATTAGCAAAGCAAATGGCTTCAACTTAATCTAAGGCGAGACCTATTGCATTTTCAATACTTGTTATGAGATAGCACCACTTCTGTGACAAATCCCGGGGCGCGAGTTGAGATCTTCCGGGAAAGGGCTGATGCAGGTTCCTAAGTTTAGAAGAGCTTGGATGGGTGGGCGCTCCTTCCGAGTGCAAGCTGCTCAACACTGGAACAGACTCCCGCCCGAAATGCGATTAGAGACTTCGGAACGCATTTTCCGGAAACAACTGAAAACTTACCTCTTTCCTCAGGTCAGAGAGTGAGGAGGCTCACATGTGAGGAATTAGAGGGGAAGACATGCCTGACTAACTGTTGCTAGCCACATTATAGCGCGGGGACACACTGGCCTCAGTGTAACCAGGCGCTCTATAAAATTATTATTATTATTATTTTATTATTATTATAAAAATGTATATGCAATGTTCCTTTTCAGATATTTATAATTAATGACAAAGCCCAGTTTCTTTACTTTTGTCTTAAAGAGAACTTTATTCCTGGTTCTAGTTTGAGATTCGCCCATTGTAGCATCTCCCAAGTTCTAGTATCTAAATATATATGATGGTTATGAACATCATAATGCCAGTAAAACCGAGTAAATGGCCATGAACTCACATAAGGGCCTAACATATAACCTTGCACTGAGTAATCAGAAAATAGAACATGCCATTAATTTTACCTATCTGGACATATTATTAGACTCTAAATTAGCTTGGAAGCAGCAAGTCAAGCACTCAGTACTACGGTTAGCACAAGGGACAGGGGCAATCTCTAAGAAGTATAGTTCGTCCTCAAGCAAATCTGTGACACCAGCGCTTGAGCTATACAAATAAAAGGACCAGGCAGCAGCATTGTATGGGTCAGAGCTAAGGGGTACCAGTGCTACCAAATAACGGATAATTGTGGAAAATACATTTGCGAGGAGACTACTGGGGCTACCCCTATCAGCACCACTTGTCTCAGTGTTTCATGACTTAAACATAAAGCGTATAGGGCATAGAGAAGGTGTAAGTGAATTACTGGCTATTAACTCTTGCCTTACCTTCCCATGGCTAAGATTTGTACGGAAATTATTCATAGAGCTAGGCCTTGATTCATATTGGACCAACCTGCACAGTTTAACATCAAACTGTTAAGACACACTAAAGGGAACTTATTGGCAACACACAATGAATGCACTTTACTGCGACCCGAGATTAGGAAGGCTAACATCTCAATTCCTCACTATCAAGCCAAGTCCGAGTGGCGAGGAGTTTCTTGGCAATATACAGCCGTACCTAGCAAAAATCTTATAGCTAAAGCTAAGGTACAGCATTTTAATGATTAAGAGCCATACTACAAACTGTGGGGACAAGGAAGATCGTTCCTGCACTTTATGCACTACACGCACTTTAGGATCTACAGAAAACACAGCACATATCTTGTTTTTTCTGCCCAGCGTACGATAGGGCAAGTAGGAAATGGATGCAACCATTATGCAATTTGATGGGATTCAGAAGGCACCAAGAGACTCTGAGGGTACTAACAGCTAGCACTATACCACACGCTATATCTAGATACCTGTTTATAGTGTGATTGATACGGGAAAAAGCGGGGCTAAAGCTGTGATGCGCTAATAACCAATATCCTTATGACTGTCAAAACATTTTCTGATTGTATAAATAACCAGACACTTTTCCCTTTATTGCATTATAAGTAGTTTAATGAATTTTGAAAAGAGAACTCACAGGAGAGGTAATAATGGAATCTCATGGTGACCAGTTTACCCTGTCTTTCATTGATTTAAAATATTTTATTTTTTACTGAGACTTTACAATATATGGTTGGATGTTTTTTAGATTATTTTATGAATGATTGTATTTCTATGAAACCTTTTATAGCCTTTGACGGATAAAGTATTTAAGTGAAATGAACATTCAGAATGTTATCCTCATTAATACTCCCACAATGCTCGATCCCTAAAATATGTAATTCAATTGGCATTTTGGCCAATTGGAGTCTTAACTCTGTGTAGATAGCTTGAAATTGGATAAATCATATGAATTCTAAATGCAGTTAAAAGCACATGGATCGAGAGGCGTGGCCAAGATGGCGGAGAGTAGGACGTGTCTACTCGCCGCTCCATCCTGCCATCCGGGACCAGCTTACATAGCTTCGACCAGAGTGACCCGGTTCATGCCTTCGGACCTCCTTGGGGTCAAGACTTTGCCCCGGTGCCGTTGACCACTGTTGGATGCGGTGGAGCCCCGGGACAGCCGACCCCGGAGCCTGACAGCACTGCAGCGATCGAGGCCGTGATCTACCTGGAGAGACGTGGTGGGCGGAGCTCGTGCCCCGAGCGTCGGTGGCAAGGAGTGTGTGGCGCAACTTGTGTCCGGCACCAATAAGTGAGGAGGAGCGGCCTACATGCTAAAAGGAGGCGGCACAGTGTCTTGCCCGACTGCGTGGTGTCATAGCGGCGGCGACCCCTACCGGTGCGAACTGGAGGTGGGCTGCCATTCAAGTGCCCACGATACCCACTGCGGCTGCCTGTGATGCCCTTGTCTCCAGTTTCAAACGCCCCCACTGGGGGTCCGCTGAGCCCTACGCAGCTGTGGCCGGTGGCGACAGGGGCCGGAGCCAGGACCCTCGCGGAGTGAGGCCTTGTGGTTTGGGCTGACTCTGGCCCAGAAGTGAGTGAGGCTGGACTGGTTCCCTGAGGGCAGCTGAAGGAAGTTGTACAGTGCCACACCATCCTGGGGAGAACAGATCGGGGGAGTCTGCAGCCGCCACCCGGTCAGTGTGTGCCCGGGTGAGACGGCGACGAGTGGGCTAAATGCCACTCCCTCCACAGCACCGAGGCCCTCTCACCGCCACAGTCTAAGGAGGTAGGGCACATCTGGTGGGCACAACTGGAGCTTGGAATTTACTGAACTCTATACTATTCCACCACCCCAGGGAAACCGACGAGGAGGTGGGCCCTCCCTATACACTGGACATTGGTAGCAGGCACTGGGTGAGGGGTACCTCCTTCAGAGCGACACACAACGCACCCCCCCCGAGAGTGCATCCTGAGACCTGCGCTTCACATCCCCTTGCAATGTGGCTCAGGTGCTGGTGGAACCCTCCTACAAACCGGGCCCTGAAGCCTACTCCGCTTCACAGATTAACTAGCTGACACGCAACATCCCTACACATGACCCTCTAGCTACAGGCAGGGAGTGGAGATCCCTACAAATAGCCGCTGCCAGAGTTTGCAAGGACCTATCTGTTAGGGACTTATTACTTAAGGCAGGGTCTGGTGAACCGTTCTCGTCGTAATAACATAAGTATCCGGGGGTTCCTCAGGGGGCGGAGGAGCAGGACATCAAGGCCTTCGTCATAGACTTGTTCTGTCACATCCTGGGCGGTCCCCCAGAACAGGAGATCTGACTTGACCGGACACACTGAGTGGGCCTCAAGAGATTCTCAATGGCCCCTTCACCGGATACCTTGACATGTGTTCACGATTTTAAACTCAATGAACGCATTTTACATGAGGCACGGTCCAATCACCCCATTGAATTCCGCTCTTGCAGGCCTATTCTTTTCAAGGACTTGGCGGCTTCCACACTTCAGAAACAGCGCAACTTCTGCCCCATCTCTGCTCCAAAGATATCTCCTACTCCTGGGGGCATCCATTTCGTCTCATTTTCAAAGGGGAGGGCAGACTCCGCCAGTTGGGCTCTCTGGAAGAAGCAACCTCTCTTCTTCGGCTTCCGGAGGTCGACCACGCCGGAGCAGAGAAACCTTCTACCTCCAACCACCGAGCTGACAACAACCGCTGACAGAGAGCCAGAACCTCGCCACTAGACTCTCGCCCGGATCCAGATGAGATCGTCAAAGAGCGCTCTGCAGTTCTTCAGTCCCTGTCTGAAGGTTCAAACACCGCAGACTGACCTATAACTTTGGAGGTGTCGATTTTTGCTTTCCTTTTGGGTTAAGCCAGCTGTCATAGGCCGGGTCCGGGGCGGGGCGGCGGGGTCTCCTGTGATCCAGCCTACGTCTCACCATGGGCTTACTGCCTGGGACATTTGTAGACTATTCATATTAAAGTTTCTTCTTTCATGTTCTTTGTTTGTTTTTTTGGGGGGGGGGTTTCCTCCTCCTCCGATGTTTGTTAAGGGTTGTTATTTGTTATTCCACCATGCCTTCACTCCTTCCAGGGACAGTGCTGTTAAGTATAGTGACTCTGAGTCTGTACCCTTATGTCTTCTGAAGTTCACATTGTGTCCCTGAACGTGAAGGGGCTGAATAATCCCACTAAGCGTTGAGCCCTACTGTCCTACCTTGAGCGTTCAGATGCCCATATTTGCCTACTCCAAGAGACGCATTTGCTCTCTGCTGATACCAACTGGCTGAAGTCATGGGTGTTTCCTCACCAGATGTTCTCCTCTGCCACTTCCAATACTGCTGGAGTAGCTATCTTGGTATTTTCCAGGTTTTTGGGACATGTTGGTAGCAAACAGGCTGAAATTAGAGGAAGGTTCTTAGCATACACCTTCAAATTAGATGCACACACATTCTCGATAGCCTCGGCATATGTTCCCAATAGTGGGAGCTTACGGGTCTGCTAGAGAAAACGATTTGCTGGGGGGGGGGGGTACTTTAATATGGTGTTAGATGGAGACCGGGACCGCTCTGGGCAAAGATGGGGCCAGACAGGGACCCTGTCTAACATGGGGAATTGCTTACTAGCGGAGGCTGGACTTACCGATATATGGAGGCTTCGGCATCCCAACACCAGGGCATACACAATTTACTCACACCCCCACAAAACATACAACAGAATTGACTATGTCTTTACTTCCGACCCCCTGACGCAACAGGTACGTGAAGTGGAGATTCTCCCCTGTCCCTTGGCTAACCACTCTGCACTGGGGCTCTCTCTGACATTGCCACCGCTGTGTCCTACCCGCCGCCTCTGGCGCCTTCGTGAGACTTTGGTCCAGTGTCCCTCGGTAGTGCAATGGATTCAGAAGAGCATAATCGACTATTTAGCCACAAATGACACACCGGACATATCCTCGACGACTTTATTGGAGGCAATGAAGCCGGTGATTCGAGGGGTCTTCATTGGCACAGCATCGGCCGACAACAGAGATAGATGGGAGAAACTGGACCACCTGATGAGCGAGGTTATGGAGCTGGAGCGCATCCACCAGAGGACTGGTGCTCCCAGAGTCTGGAAGCTTCTAAAGACGGCCGGGGCACAGCTAGCGGGGTTAGATGTCGATTGCACTGAATATGCGGCTCTTCGCCTCAAACATGCCTTTTATGTAGGAGTAGATCACTGTGGGTGTCTTCTCGCAAACCGTCTTCGAGTGCAAAGACAGACTCATAGAGGCGCTGAGGTACAAGATCCCCGGGGGGAGAGTGTGGCGAGGACACAGAGATTGCGGAGGCTTTCAGGAACTTCTATGAAACGCTATACTCGACCCAAGCCCTGCCTGGGACTGAACCAGCATGATACCTCTGTGAGGTAGCTACAATGAGCTTGAGGTTCATCTCAACTACCATCTGAGTGCCTTCTTGGATAATTCCAACCTGCTGGATCCTTCTCAGCATGGCTTCCGGAGGGCACATAGCACTGAGTCTGCCCTCACAGTGGTTATCAATAACATCCGTGCTAAGGTCGACAGGGGTCAGACTACTCTTCTGGTCCTGCTCGACCTGACAGCTGCTTTTGATACCCTGTCCCCCTCCATCTTGGCTACATGCCTTAGGGAGATGGGAGTAGAGGGCCCAGCTCTGAGCCTTCTAACCTCCTTTCTCAATCAAAGAGAACAGAGGGTCAAGCTGGGTGAATTCCTTTCCCCCGTTAAACCTGTGCAGTGTGGGGTTCCTCAAGGATCGTCCTTGAGCCCCACACTTTTTAACATCTATGTGGCCCCACTTGCCAGGTTAGTAAGATCTTTCGGGTTGGAAGTGTTGTCATATGCTGACGACACTCAGATCTTGGTCTCCCTCTCCCAATCGGTGAGTATCACCGCTCTTAATTTCAGGAACTGTATGGAAGCAGTCTCGCGTTGAATGATTCAAAACTTCCTGAAATTAAACGGTGAGAAAACCGAGGTTTTGATCTTCGGGGGCAAACAGGACTGCTTTCAGTCGCTAACAGGTTGGGTACGCCCACTTTGCATGTCATCAGCGATAAACATCGCTGGCATGCAAAGCGGGCCCCAAACCGCTCGCTATTGCCTAAAAGCTGTCGCTAACATCAGTTAGCGACAGCTTGCTAATAGGGCGATGATATTATCGCCGCTTAGCGGCCGAAAACGGTGGCTAAAGCGGCGATAATGTCATTTCGCCAGGCTTGGTAATATGCCCCTTTGTCCGAATAATTTAGTTTAGAGTATCTCCAGGAGTCCAGTTTTTAAAAATCCTAATGTTAGCATTCATGAATAATTGCAAAATCCTCTTGACAACGAGATAAAAATACTTCTTGCTACAAATGAGGAAGGATATCTCAATTGGAGATGGGCATTTTTTATCTATCATTTGTGGTTCATCATCTTAGCTTCATAATATTTGCTGACAATAAACAACTACACATCCTGTTAAACAGAACAACAATAGATGCACGTGAACATCTTGCACGTGGATGAAAGTGAGCTATGCGTGAATAGTGTTAATACAAAAATTCATACCGCTGGACACCAAGCAGACAAATGTTTACCATTCTTTGAGTCAAATGAGCTGGGCTGTACACTGCCTCAATCACATGCAATAAAGAACTTACAAGTATATATCAATAAGAATCTACTTTTGATCAGTAAATACTCAAGTTGGTTAACAATTCCAAGTTTTGCATCAGAATGCTGAGACAGATCCTGGCCTCACAGACACCTCACAGCATCGAACTGACCTAAGCATCAGTGTTATCCAAACTTGAATAATACAGCACTGGTTTTGATGAAGGCACACAAAAATAAAATGCAAAATGAGAGAGTTGATCAAATAAATCAGCCAGACTCTGCCTCAATTTGAAAACAATCAGATCACATTTTATCGCATGAGAATAACATTCAAAATTCCAAGCATCCTCTACAAAGCAAACGAGGGTCTGGGTCCACAACACTCACAGGCAATATTTGTGCTATATGCGCTCAGTCAATACTTGAATTCAAGCAGCACAAACCTTATTGTCCAAGCCAGTTACAAGCAACAGAAATGCAAAAAGAAATGGATTTGTGTATTGGGCACACACCTCCAGAATGTGTCCAAAACGGATGATCCTTCCTAATCTGGCTGTGTTCAAGAGAACAACTGAAATCACTTCTGTTCAGAAAAGGCTCTCATTTTTTCTCAAAACTCTCCGAACTATTCCCCTCCACATGTGAAGGACCCCAAAGAGCACACATTGACCTTTTATAACGCCAGAACGATATAAACATGAGGTGATAACTGATCCATCACAGACACTGTCCGTTCTCAGCTCAGAACTGTAAATAGTTATTCAAGATCTATCCTTCTGTCCTCGGTAGTGCTACAAAATGGTTTTCACAACGAGTCAACAGTTTGTAAAATATTAACACAAAGGAATATATATAAATTTGCTATTGTTTTAAGCAGATATTTCTAGGAACACTTTTTGCTGAGATTTTGCTGAGATTATAGGGAGATATATCTTTTCACTTGACAGTTTTTGTGCTTCTTGATTTTGCCAAACGGAAGAAAGACTGAAAGAAAGATTTGCCACACTAATTTTTCCCAGTCATGCTCTTTCTTTTCTTTTTATTATTGCACCCTTGCTGCTTCCCAATCTTATTATTTCACTCTGGGTGTAACTTATGTTTGTTATAGTTTCACTGCAAAATCAAATGTTCAATTTGATATGGCACATCTACTGAAATCGTTTATTCTCCTTATACACATTTCGAGGAGATAGAACTTTTTTTTCTAAATGAAATATTTTTATGCACAGCTGCTGATTTCTCTGAAGACAATTTTTACATTTTTAATGCAGCGAACTGGATCTCACAGTGGAGACTGTTTCTCTTTGGCCTCCGGTGGTTTTCATTATAATTAAAACTCATGACAATTGACACAAATTAACATGTTTAATCAAAATCTTTAAAGAGTTTCTGCAATTGTCAGCATCATTTAGTTCCCAAACGCCCATGTTTTTAATATCCTTACGTCCAAATGCGTCACCATGATGTAGAAATCTTTATAAAAACATCTTTCATTTATCAATGGCAATTTTCAAGTTGTTTTAAGCTGCCATTCCTATCATGAATAAACCATGTAGAATATTCAGTTGCATATTTCAAGCATACTTACTTGGGCACACAATTATTTATTTTTGTTTTTCCGTGAAAATAGCATATTTTACATGGGAAAAAATAACTTTGACATTCACAAAAGGTGGTCTTATGCTCATAAAAAGATTTACTTGTAATACTTTTTTGTAAATAATTCTACTCCAGGGAGCAGTAAATGGCACACCTTGACAGGAAAGCTGAGTAAGTTTCTGCATCCCCACAAAAAAACACAGTCCCACACTAGAAACTTTTGGCTATTTACTTATGACAAGGGCAAGAGTAAACCTCTTTTACATTGTGGATATGGGAAGGAAATAATACTCATAACATTGGTGGCTGTGGGTGTGTGTGTGGGGGGGGGGGGAGTAGACCAGTAATTTAGATGCTTCAATTATGAATAACCAGTGGTGGCTCATAATTTTTAGGGATAGTGTGGCAGACACACATGTCCACACTCACTTCCACCCATCCCCTCACAAATGTACACACCAACTCTGGTCTACACCAACCCATCCACAAGCACACTCACTCACATCTATCCATTTGCAAGCGCGAACACATACTCATACCCATCCATTCACAAGCATACACACATACTCTCAACCACCATTGAAAGCACTTACATGCACACACTTGCACACACACATTCATACATGTCAAATACATATACACTCATACATATATGCAAGCACCCAAGCTTTTAATAAGCACTTACTGGGTAGTTATTGTAGGACCAGCAGGTGGCAGGAGGGAGGATTAGAAAGATCCTGGAAGGAGCTGTAGTCTTCAGGGATGAAAAGGAAAGATGGAAGACCCTGCCTTCTTTTCATATTAATTAACCTTGTCAAGGGTCTGTCAATGAAAGGAAGACCTTCCATAAATTGTCACAGAGTGGTGTGGGGTCGGTGAGACTTGCTGACTTCACCACACCCAACTCTGTGATGAGACGTAATTGACAGACTGTCAGTCTTGAGCACTTCAGACTTTCAACCTGAAGTGCACAGGGATGACTTCATTGGTGATGCTCCCTCTTGTCGTGCACGGAAGAATTCCACTGTGCTTTGTCGGGATGAAGTCAGTACCCTCAGGGCTGTGAGGTCTTCAGACCAGCGAACTTTGGCTCAGGCAGCTAGATGACTTTGCTTTAGGACATGCAAAGTGCTTGGCTGCCTGATCCTGACATGGTGAGTGTCTATCAGGCTCATCTTTGCTCATTTTTGACATTTGCTGTATTCTGAATCTAGAGTGCCAAATTTCCGCTACTTTGTGATTTGTATAAAATGGTTTCACCTCACTTGGTGCAGTCCTGTTTTGTGTATGCTAATGTAGTCAGTGTATTGGTTGAAGAGCAGTTGTATTAAAAAAAAACTTAGCTCACAGTAATTCATCGCCACAACCACTTTGCATGGATACAAATACATAATACACATAAATACATTTGTGGCAAGTTTGGAGACTCGGAGGCAAATAGGCTGTATGAGAACAAAACCTCCAACTTTCCATACATCCTGTATGTTGCAGATTTGATGTTAGTGAAGCTCCCAGGGAGGTGGGTGCAGTAGTTGGGTGAAGGTGGGCGCAAGGGGGATGGAAGATCAACAAAGTGAGTAGGAGACAGTGTCATCAGTCATTGTCGAATTCATCTTGGAGGAGATATACTTTGAAGTCAGACTTGAGCAAGTGAATTAGGATAGTATATCTTAGTTTGTCTATGAGTAAGCTCCTGTATAAAGGCCAATCAGGTTAAGGATCCAGAATCTGAACAAGAAGCATGAAGAGTTAGGTGTATGAGGATACTTTTAATGACTGTGTGTACATTACATTTAGGAATGAGACAGGCACCTATGTGTTCCTACGGACAGGCGCTCCTTGAACACTGAGTCAGAAGCTTGAGAAAAACCCTGCTTTTCCTATGCTCAAACATTTGGTGACAGTTGGGTGAGGGAGATGGTTACTTGGGAAGGTTGGAAAAGGCTTAGGTGGAAAGATCTACAGCGTGGGGCCTCATTTAGAATTTAGTGGAACTAGACATCTACCAAAAAGTGGTGTCTGACAAACACAAAGAAAGGCCCTTATTTTAGTAAGGAGTGGATATAGGGCGGAGGACCAACACATTATGTGCCCATAATGTATTTTGCTAAGAACTAATGTACTGATTGGTCTTTGGCTGCATGGAACTCAAGGTAAGAGCCGATTTTCACGTATATCGTAGCTGTAAACATTGACAAGTGGCTGTTAACCAGTCAGAAATGAGAGACTATAGGTGAGAGTTGTAAGGTGAAAATGAGAAAAAGGTGTTGGCATAATTTACTCTGCAGTTATAAGCAAAGCCAAATGAGTAAAATGATATCACTAAGGGAGGTAGAATAAAAGGGGGTGGCCCACCTTTGCAATGCATAAATGACAACGATGACTGCTACAATGCAAGCACTCCACTCATTTACCTATGCAATGCAATACTTTACATCGAAGTAAGTTACAATTCAATACATTTATATTTAGGGATGGGTTGATTTAATTGCTGTTAATAGATGTTTACGATCTTGGATGGTGTAAGGGTTTGCACTACAGCATAAAAATTACACATTTAAAAATAAACGTGTGTATATCTATATCTATCACCACATAGATCCGTTATCGGCATGGGCTCCCTGTGCGGGTGGCGAGTGTGAATTGGGAGAGGACACAATACTATATCCAAAGGTTCGCATATCCGTGATCGAAAATCCCATGACATCAAACATAATAGCAAAGAATAAAATATAGTAACATCAAATGAACTAAAGAAAACTGCCTCAAGGGGGGTAGGAAGGCCATTTCAAAGGGGCAAGGGGGCAGTACGGCAGGGTATTCTAAGATGTTGTTTGTGTGTATGCTGCAGTACTGCCTCATATTTGCCCCTTTGCTATGACCCCCCCTTGAGGCAGTCACCTTGGCACTCATTGTCAGGCCACTTGGGTGCTACCTTGTGTTCTCCCTCTGATGTGCCATTAAGCTATTGTAGGTGGCTGTCCAACCTAGCCCGTATTTTTGGTCATTCTGGGCACTGATTTGTGCCACCCACTCTTGGCGCACTTCTTTGTATGTGGTGCATACCTCTGCGATCCTGACCTTCCCACCTACTCCTGAAAAGAGCCAAATACTATAACAGAGAAGCCCTACTACACCCTACTGAAAGAATCACTGAGCAAAAACTAGTCTGTGTCCTAAATCACTCAACCCTAAACAATAAGATCAGGAAAGTGATAAACCAAAATTGGAAAATTTTAAACACGAATGAACATGCGGAGCAATTAAGCAGACCAATAATAGCCTTCAAACGTAATCAAAACCTAAGAGACAAATTAGTTCACAGCAGGTCAAAAAACAAAATGGGCAACCGCCAGCTCACCATGGATGGCAAACCACTCCCCAAAGGCAATCACAAATGTGGCAACTGCCATGCGTGTGATCAAATCATTTTAGGAAATACTTGGACGTACGGAAAAAAATCAGGTCAACTGAAAGAAATGACCAATTGTAAAACATCCAACATAATTTACCTGATCATATGCCCGTGTAATATCGGCTATGTTGGAGAAACGTCCAGAGAATTTAAAATTAGATTCTCAGAACATAAGTCAGCAGTAAGGACAAAAAAAGTGCATGCCCCTATGGTACCACACTACATACAGTATGGCCACACTGAAAGAGATATGCGATGGCAGATTTTAGAGCGAATTCACACCATCCCTGGTAAAGATACAACCAACCTCAGAAAGCAACGTGAAACGTACTGGATTTATAATCTTGACACTGTACGGCGTGGCCATAATGAGGACATATCGTGGATTGTGACAGGTTAATACCATCATCCTTCACATAACTCATACAAGGGATATATTAGTTGCAGACTAAAATCTATGGCCCTGTGCTGTTCAGAAATAGCTATACAATGAGTCATTGTTAAAAGAGAAAGATACCTTACACTCTCAAAACCAACTGCCAAGCATAATCCTACTTCTTTTAATTCTCACTGAAAATATGTTTTAGAAACTACTTGGCGGCCATCTTAAGTATAGTATCTCAAAAAGAACGAACTTGCGGGTTAGTCCGATCTCGATCTCTCGCCAAACCTAGAGGGTAAGAGCAACATCAGTCCTACCTCGCTGACTGTTAAACGAATCACATTCACTAATATCACCTGAAGCCGAGCGTCACCGGCACCTTAAAAAAAACCCTATTTAAAACGACAAAAGTTTGTCGGCTGTTCCGTAGCGGCAGGCATAGCGGAGGACTCCCTGTAGACGAGCGTTTTTGGAGTAAAAGAGGTAAGACAATCTTTAAAAAAGTACTGCACAATAGCGTCTCACTGAAAGCCCTATCAGGATACGTCACTGCACAACACCGCAGCGTACACGTTGTGTACACATTCGTCCACAAGCGTTTTGCATCAGTGCGCTTCTCGGTATGTTACCGATTTGTGACGTATACTCCTTATGGGCGCTAACATATGCCCGTGGGCTTAGAGTCTTTACCATACCAACCGCCATTAAAGTTAATTTAACTTATTTTTATTGTAACATTCGAAAAATAAACCAAGTGACGGCGTGAGTATCAGATAACAACACAGTACCGGCACAGTGCGATAGACCAAATAAAAACAAAGCCTAACATGCCTTCGAAAGAAATTTAGATGCGCAGGGAAAATATATATAGTACAACATGTTATTAGCATGTTCCCTAAACGCTGACAGGCTGTAACTAACTATCCGTATTGCATAAACTAACAGAGGTGTAACATATTACAATTCTCAGATGGTGATGTGACAAACAGTCATCGTCTATCCCATATATGGAGAACAAGAAAGTGAGGCTTACCCTGACTCACTCTGGAAAATAAAAAGCGGATATCAGGTAAATATATCAACTCACATGATGCATAACAAATTAGGGAAGTATTTTCTCTAAAATGATAGACGTACATTAACTTACGCTGTCACACATTCCTAGGTAAAATCATCTGGAGTACCCTTATGGAGTTGGAACCCCTGGGAGGAGCTGGCCCACGCACTGTGTCTATAAATTAAGTTAAAGAAAGAACGCTCTCTTGAAGTAGGTATCCCCCCTAAAAACTTCCATCATTTACCTAACTACTAGCTAGTATAACTACAGTCTTACCCACATCAATGTTCCCCCTTAGATGCAGTTAATACTTGGATAAACAGAGCCCTTAATCATACTTCACAGCAAGGGGGTGTGGATCCACCGCTATTTTCAAATATAGGTAATGCTTTATAACAACTAGAATACTCCTCTTTCTACAAGGATTTAGATGCAACTGATAAAAAAAAACCCTTTCCCTTTTCCCCTTCTTTAAAATCTTTCATGGGTAAAACTACTAAACTTTCCTATAGCACATACTTCAAATCTGATGTGAATTATATAGCATTGGGTGTCTCTGTGCTCTCTACTATGATCCTTTGCAGAACTTGTCTCTGTGCTCTCTACTGTGATCTTTTGCAGAACTTGTCTTAAAATAGTGGTTTATACTATAGCATGCCAAGTTACTTATATGTATGATGATCCGATAGGACGATATAAGGATGCATTATAAGAAATGTTATAAAGATGTCCTATAAAAAGCCAGTCACATTTATGAAATGTTTTTTCACCTTTCAGAAATTGAAGAACCCCTCGATTTTATTTGATGGTGCATGTTTCTTTTGTCTAGTTGTTCTTTTTCTGGCCCTGAAGAAGGTGATTTAAATATCAGCAGTCACCGAAACGTACGTAGGCCGTACGCATCAAAGACCCTGATATAGATTATTAACTTATTACATATATGGAGTAAGGAGTACCCAGTCATGTATAATATACAAATCACAAAGTAACTAATTTTGAGGACTTCTTTCCGCATAATCTACAGAGGTCTTTCTAGAACAATTGTGTGTCAGTTTATTGTGATCCCTGTTCACTATGTCCTAACTTGTATTTTAGATTGTGAGTGAGTGTAGTAGTATGCATGACGGAATGATTGATAACAGGATAAGATGGTTTGTTTGGGGTTCTTTTGTTTAAATTAAATCATGTTTTGTCTAATTGGTTTCAGATAATGTGTTATTTAGACCTCAATTGTATGTTAACAAAACTATTTGTATTTATGAAAAATATATAAACTGCCAAAGCAAAAAAGAGAAAAAAGAATAAAAATAATGTTTTGAATAAATCACATGTCCTACTTCTTCTTATAGCATCCTTTATTGGAATAATTTGTGAAGAAAATCATTGTAAAAGCAATATAGGTCTTGTCAGAGGTACCTCTATAGTTTTGGCTATTTTTCCTCCCTCCTCTGGACCTTCAATTAAACTGGGAGAACTCTTACTTTGTAATTTCCCTTCCCACCTACTCCCCCATCAGCCCACTTGGGCGCCATTGTGTATTCTCTACGGGGCATGTAGATTCTCAGGCCTGTGGTTGCCACATGACCTGATTTCCCCTTTTAGGCATATACAGTGAGTACTTCCTCAGCACCTTGAGAGCAGTGTCACTTTCTTCCTGAGATTTTCCCCATCGGTGGCCGCGCGGTGCTGGGTCGTTCAGGGTGGTACTGTGTTCATGTGTTATTTCCCTTCACTCTGCTTTCTTTGTACCATTGAATCGGATTGATGATCCTATGAAGTTAACTATATCTTTTGTCCATTTGATGTGACTATGTTTTATTCTTTGCTATTATGTCTGATATCAGGGGATTACACACTAAGATGGCCGCCATCAGTTTTGTGATCCTTTGTGATGCATTGCTGAGAGTCATGTTTCCATGGCCATGCCTTTTTGCACATATATGGGTGTAAGTTTTCATAATCTTGTTGCATGATCAGGGCCAAGTGGCCGAAACGTGTTGGATCTTGCTGTTGTCCGCATTGGAATAGATATCTTTGGAATCTTCTCTGAGTGCACGTGATTTGTGTTAACTGAAACAAGAACCTTTGGATATCTATCTATCTATCTATCTGTCTATCTGTCTATATGTCTGTCTGTCTGTCTGTCTGTCTGTTTACCACTTATATATCTGTATATATATATATGTCAAACCTCTTTGCAGGAAAAAGGATTGAGCCGCACACATCCCGGTTGGTTAAAGCTTTTATTTCCAAAGTGGCATTTTCATTTTCTAATGCATTTCGGTCGCATCTCGACTTTCATCAGAGAGGAGCCACATCAAACGGAGGCAAAAACAGCACACCCACACAACAATTGCCTTTGTAATTTTCAGTGTTCTGCCCCCTGGTGGGTGCCTCGTTAGGCAAATTTGGTAGGCATGCTGGTTCATGTAGTGCGCTGTCACCTCATTATTGTTGACCCTCCAGTGGGTGCTGCTTTGATGTTTGTGCTCCATTTGTACCACACCGGAAACCCCAGATAGATGCACTTATATATATATATAGGTGAACCTTCCTGTTGTTCGTGTGCTTTCCTGCTAGTGTGGTCACCTTAAGTGCGTTGAGATATATATATATATATATATATATATATATATATATATATCTCTTGCACACGCTCAAAGCTGGAGGACACCGCTGAAGATTACCAGGCGCCGCTGCAACAAGGAACACGAGACCCAAGAGTTCAGGTGAGAAGATTTTAATAGGCACCTTCGTCCAACATAACGTTTCGGCCTCCGAAAGGCCTTGGTCACATGACACACCGAGAGGGCAATCAAAATTTAAAGTGCAAGTGCTAAAATTCGGCCACTAGCGATTGGACACCACCAAGTCTTAAAAGATAACATAAAAGACAGACTTTAAGTACATATAGAATCACTGGATAATCCAAATTCATCATTACATGTGTACAATTAAAGTGACAGTGCATTATAATTTGGCATGGCAAAGTGTGTGTTATTGAAACCAATTGCAAGGAAAATTCATAACAGTCTCACCACAATGCATCTCTATAATATTTTTAAATATAAAGGATAAATCCTCTTTATATAACCTAGAGAGCAGGTACAAGACCCCTTCCATCTGTTACAGTTGTTAATAAACCCAACAAATAACACAATTATTGTGTAAATACCAAACCACAAATATGTGATTTGCAACACCAGCCCCGAAAAGCAAGTCGAGACTAACATGCCAAAAGGAGCACCACGCAAGTGTCCAAACTATTTTTTGGGTCGAAGTGAATAAACAAATTAATAAGTGAATGTGATAACATATGTGTATACATAATTACTCATATGTAGCTAAAATCAATGAATTAAGATCCATAGGTTGATCCCAACCTATGATGATGCATTGATTGCAACGCTGCTTTCAGGAACAACCACAAGCACAGGTAGTTAGAACATACTCTGTTACTCTAACCTAAAGACATAAATGCTATAAATGCATTATGGAACTGGAGAGGAGATAAACATTCAAAAACATACTAGCCCAGAATCAAACCTTGTATAGATGGTATCACTGTAACACTGATGTAATTTGTATAAGACATTTCAAAGACATGTATGAAGGTCTTCAGTGAAATTTAAGCCCCAAGGTGATTTGCTGTTTAATTCAATAATGTACTTGGTCTCCAGAGCTCTAAGGAGGCCTTCCCTATTGCCACCTCTCCTGAGAGGACCTACTGCATCAATTGCAAAGTATCTAAGGAGTGCACTATTGTTACCGTGACACTCCCTAAAATGCCTGGCAACCGGGTACGCGGCATCGTTTGTATTGATAGCCCTAATGTGCTGGAGCACCCTCTTGTGGACCTGCAGTTTGGTGCTGCCAACATAACGCAGTCCACACGGGCACTCCAGCACATATACCACATACTCGCTTTTGCATGTGAGCTTCTTAAGGATCTTGCGGGGCGTAGCTGTAAATGGAACGGTGTATTCGGTTTTGCTGACACCATGTAGACAGGCTTTACAGTTGGAACACTTTCTAAACCCTTTGCTCCCAAGCATCCAATTATCGGACAAAACCACCTCAGGACTAGATTTAACTAATGCGTCCTGAAGAGAAAAGGCTTTGCGATAAGTGATGTACGGTTTCCTAGGCATACGCTCACCAATGACTGGATCAAATCTGACAAGATCCCAGTGTTTGTTAATGATCTTTCTCAAAGCCCCATGCTGTCTATTGTAGGTCCAAATCAATCTAGTGGGTTGTTCCTTGCCCTCAGTAGAGGTTATTAGGGGTTTTCTATGATTGAGGGCAGTGTCTCTAGATATCGCATTGGCCTTGTTAATGGCAGCATCTATGATGTTAACGCTGTAACCTCTCGCAAGGAACCGCTGTTTGCTCGCCTCCTGGGCCAGCTTGCATTGGCTCTCAATGCTACATACCCTCCTGATTCGAAGCATTTCCCCATAGGGGATGCTTCTTATCAGGTGGGGAGGATGATGGCTCTGCGCATGCAATACCGTATTACCCGCAGTGGGCTTCCTGTACAAGGTGGTTTGTAAGTGACCCTCACTGACTTCGAGAGTAACATCCAGAAAGTGCGCTACATTGGGGCTTATCTCTGAGGTAAATGACAAATTGTATTGATTACAGTTCAATTTGTCAACAAACTGATCAGCTTCCGTCTGTGTCCCTTGCCAAATTAAGAAAACATCATCGATATATATATATATATATATATATTACCTACTGGCGGTCGCCAGTAGGTAGTTATAGTTAGGATTGATTTCCATAGGGAAATCGCAACATTCTATTGGGAATAACTTTGGCGCCGGTTGAGGAATCTGCCTGAAATTTTCCTCAACTTTGCCTGGCGGTGCTCCGGTCCTTCCCTGAAAGTTTGGGTGGATTCGTCAAGCGGGGGCCGAGATAAAAGGGGGTCCCAAAACGTGTTTTCCCATGTTAATTTTCATAGGGCGGTCGGTCGTACTTTTAGCTCGAACGGCTGAATGGATTTTCACCAAACTTGGCAAAATTGTAGGGACTGGTAGCCCGATGTGCCTTTGCTATGTCTCAAGATATGTGCTCCAGAGGATTTTGAGTAATTTAGGTTCAAAAAAATGTGTATATCTATAGCCGCGCCCCGGTATGCGCACTGGGGAGCGCTCCGGGCGCGCCACGCAACTTGCGCACGGAAAGCTGATTGGCTCTCGGGTGTCTGTAAACATTCGAAACAGTCCGGAGCGGCCGCCATCTTGTGTCTCGGTAGGATCGAGACACAAGAGGTGGTAAAAACAAAGGGGGAAATAACCAAAAGGGGGCAGGGTAGACCCCCCCTGACCCTCTAGGTTTGATGTGGGGACAATAAAAGGGTCCCTCGGGTAAAAAAAAAAAAAATCGGTTTTCGCGGGGGGAGCGCCCGGTACGCGCACCGGGGAGCGTAGCGGGGAGTGTACTTTGGTGAAAAATAGTTAAAATAATAGTGTGAAATAATCATTTTGAGTGATCAGAGGTTGGGTAGCTCTGAAAAGAGCTTTTGGGTTCAAAAGAGCTTTTGGGTTCTGTGGCTGTTTTAGGTACCTACAAGTACGTCCCACACACACCCACACGCACACAACCCCACACCCACACACTCCCCACACACACCTCACACACGCACACCTCCACCCACACCTAAACACCCCACACCCCCACACCGACACCTTACACATCCACACCCACACATTCCACACACCCACATTCCACACACCCACACCCATACACACACCTCACCACCCCCCCAACACACACACGCACACACAGATACCTCACAGACACACCCCACACATCCCACAGACACACCTCCCCCCACACACACACACACCCACACCTCACAGACACACCAACACATCCCACACATACACACATATCTTACACACATACCCCCCACACCCACACACCCCCCACACACACCTCACACACCCACACCTCCACCTACACTCAAACACCCCACACACCCACACCCACACACACCTTACACACCCACACCCCCACCCACACCCACATACCCCATACACCTACATACACCTATACACCTCACCCCCCCCAGACACATACACACACACACCTCACAGACACACCCCACCATCCTCCACACACACCTCCCCCCCCCACACATGGGGAAAACTCAGTGAAACAGTAAAATGATAATTTTAAGTGCTTAGAGGTAGGGTAGCTCTGAATAGAATTGTTGTGTTGTGTGGATGATTTAAGTACCAACATGTAGGTACCAATGTAGAGTTTTAAATTTAATGTACACCTTTTTTTATGTAGATATCTAGCATGTTGTTACAGAAGTTATTGTGGTATATGGAATCCATACTATAGTTTGTCAGGAAAGCAGAAACAGATCCTTTAAGTACTCCCTGAGAAGACCTAGGGGATCATGGGTAGTGTACCCTGCTCCCTTATGATGTTTTCAAGTATTACATTTTACTCTCTTCTGAATCTACACAAAATTGGCAGTGATATGGTGCATAAGAGACAGAGAGTGAGAGAAAGGAGGCAGGAGATGAAAAAGAGATGTGAAAAACACATTGGAGATAATATAGTGGGAGAAAGGAAGTAACTATGAGCACATTTACTATGTAACACAAAAAAGTTGCACTGTAAGTCTCAGTTTATATTATAATCATTTTGGTAGTATTTAATGAATTACATATAAAAATGAATAATGTCTCGAACAATTTTTAATTATTAAATAAAAATTTATTGTTGAGATTGTTCATAATTTAATAACACTTCTAACATTACATCATCCGGAATGTCCTCCAAATTTTCATTACATGATTCAAATGATTCAAGACAGTCAATTAGTTGTTGATCCTCAGACTCATCCATGAAATCCAAGTCTTCGTTAAGAATATCTTTATCCATAATTTCAAAAGAAATTGTTTTGCTCTCCTCTTTACCTTCCATTTTTGCTGTAAATTGCATAAAAAAATAACTATATCAGTAGAGTTAGGGCACTGTTAGGTTTAAGTTCAGACAGGTACTTCTGAGTTTTTAACAGTGAAGTTATTTTTGGGCAGTGTATGGTATCAGGCAGGAAGTAGAAATATAAAAAAGTGCATGTGATGAAGCCTAAGTAAATTCATAATTATACCAGAGAAGCCTAACTCAATCCATAAGTATAACAGAGAAGCCTATCTCAATCTATAACTATAACAGAGGGACAGTAAAAAACTATCAGAAAACATTTTTCCAATTTAAGTTAAAGTGCAGAACATAGTTCCCCTTACAAATGAACAACTTACCTTTCAGAAAGGAGTTGATGTTTTCAGAGGAAATCTTTTATAAATGTACCTCAGGTAGTACTAGTCAAAATGGCCGTGTTTCCCTCTCATTTTTCATTTATATTCATGTACATAACCAATCAAATGTCAGGTAAAAAAAAGTAGAAAATGAAAGTAACATTTTAATTGGTTGTAAATCCAAACTCTTCATATGTGTTTTTGTCATGTAATTTACCTCAGGATATTTAGACAGGGCTACAGGGCAAGTGGCTCAATGGAATTCCACCAAATTTTGGAAAATGATAGGAACTGGTATGTAGTATGGCCTATTCTATATTTGGTGAACATCTCTACAGAGATTTTTATGTAAATTAACTTTTTAAAAATTTAGGGAGCGCTTCCCGGTGAGCGCCCCGGTACGCATACCGGCAGCGCTACGGGAGTCCTCCATCTTGTGTTTCGGAAGAATTGAGACACAAGATGGAGGACAAACAGCGTTGGGAATGGGTATAAGGGGGCATGGTAGGCACTCCATGACCCTCTAGGTTTTCTGAGGGGGTCTTAGGAGGCCCATATAGGCGAGAAAAAAAAAATGTCACGGGGGAGCGCCCGGTACGCGCACCGGGAAGCGTACCGGGGAGCGTACTTTGGTGAAAAATAGTGAAAAAAGTTAGAAAAAGATAATCCTTTGGAGTGATCAGAGGTAGGGTAGCTCTGAAAAGAGCTTTTGGGTTCTGTGGCTGATTTAGGTACCTACAAGTAGGTACCAATGCACAGTCTTAAATTCAGGAGGAATATTCTATTCCCCTCATCTGAGAAGTGCACACCATCTCCTCTGTAGATATCTTGCATGTTGTAACGCAAGTTGTTGTTGTATATTGAATCCATTCCATAGTCTCTCATGTAAGCAGAAACAGATTTATTCACATGTTTCCGTGCTTTCTCAAATTGTGGACAAAATTGGTTGGACCAGTTCCATTTCTGTCTTTGGCATATATTGGAATATACCAAGGCAGTTTGAGGAAAAAGTGCCATCAATTGTTCAAAGGTGTCCTTTAAAAGCATTTCCAGACCTACCCCAGTCAAAGTGCCTAAGTCATTTCCACCACAGTGCAGAATTATGAGGTTAGGGTGTGGCAAATGCAAAAAGGTTTTCACCAATGGTATCAATTGGTGACATCTCAATCCTCTTTGGCCAATCCATTTAATGTTCACATTTGGTAAATCAAGGTTGTGAAAATTTCTGGTAGCTGCATACCTTTGAGCCCAGTGGAAATAGCTATGTCCAATAATTCAGACAGAATACATGGTGAGAGGAGGTTCTGGTGCAGTCAGATGAAGTGTAGGAATAAAATGGCAGTTGGAACAGTAGGAGTTTGCAAAACAAAACCTGTGGAGTTTCAGTGCTCTTGAATCACAAGCAATGATTGGTAGATTGAGATAGTTGAAAACTGTAAGTTAGGGTGCATGGTTGTGTTCTGTGTAAGAAGTAATTTGAATGGTTAAAAAAAGTCATTTAAAGAAACATTGCACAGATAAGCTGGTGTATTCGCAGGTCAAACATCCTTGCTGAGGTGATTTGCAACATTGTAGAATACAATTTTAAACCTGAGAGCTGAGTGAGGAGGGAGTTGCTATGGTAACAGGTAGAAAGGGCTGAGGGGGGGAAGGGTGTTGGGTTGAAAATACAGAGGGAAGAGTTTTGATTGGTTACCGTGAGCAATATGTGTGTAGAATTAGAGGTTTTCTGTGCCATTAATGGTTGCAGTGCCTGGAGAACATACCATTTGGTCTGCTAAAGAAATATTGGTGTGTGTATCTGACACTGTTCTGAATCTCCTAAAGCATTTGTAAAGGTGAGTTATGATTCATTTAGATAGAGAGTTCAGATTAAGAAGCACATAGGACCTGTGTTGTGTTCCTAAAATGGTAATTGAAAAACGATTTTAGTGCAAATCAATGGGTTTCAGTAGTGAAAATGAATGCTTGTATATAGGATCTGTGCAGTGTTTCTAAAATGTTATTTGAAAAACGATTTTAGTGCAAAACAATGGGTTTTAGTAGTGAAAATGAATGCTTGTAAATAGGATCTGTGTTCTGTTCATAAAATATTAAATAAAAAACGATTTTAGGGTAAATTAATGGCTTTCAGTAGTGAAAATGAATGCTTGTACATAGGACCTGTGTTCTGTTCATAAAATGGTAATTGGAAAACGATTTTAGTGCAAATCAATGGCTTTAACATTTTAAGAAGGAATAAATAGTGTGTGCCTAATTATATAAAAATATTTGAATCTTTTACAAACATGTTACGTGTTTTACTTCAGATTGGGAAGCAGACTGAGTTTCTTTGCTGTTCGTTTGTTTCATTTTTTGGGTAATGCTTGCTAGGAATGTTTGCAAGAGATAGGAAATGTATTTTGTAAAATAGTGACTTTTCAAGACTGAAATGGATTGATTGTACATAGGACCTGCACTGTGTTTCTAAAATGTTATTGAAAAATCGATTTTGGTGCAAATTAATAGCTTTTACATTTTTGAGAAAGAATAAAAAGTGTGTGCATGATTAAATAAAATAATTTGAAGCTTTCACAATCATGTCACCTGTGTTATCTCAGATTAGGAAGCACACTGAGCTTCTTTGCTGTTGGTTTGTGTTATTTTTTTGGTAATGCTTGGAAGCATTGTTTGCAAGAGAGAAGAAATGTATTTTGTAAAATAGTGAGTTTTCAGTAATGAAATGGAATGCTTTTACTCCAGCAATGCATCCTTTCTCATGGGGAAAGCTGCATCTGAAAGCGTTTGCCTCAGTCTTACGAATCGATTTTGGTGCAAATTAATAGCTTTTACATTTTTGAGAAAGAATAAAAAGTGTGTGCATGATTAAATAAAATAATTTGAAGCTTTCACAATCATGTCACCTGTGTTATCTCAGATTAGGAAGCACACTGAGCTTCTTTGCTGTTGGTTTGTGTTATTTTTTTGGTAATGCTTGGAAGCATTGTTTGCAAGAGAGAGGAAATGTATTTTGTAAAATAGTTAGTTTTCAGTAATGAACTGGAATGCTTGTACTCCTGCAATGCATCCTTTCACATGGGGAAAGCTGCATCTGAAAGCGTTTGCCTCAGTCTTACGCCTGCTGCGAGGCAGGCGTAAGATTTTAACGTAACAGTGTCCTAAAAGTGATGCGGTGAAATCTCATAGATTTTACTGCGTCACTATTATGAGGCTTTTTGCGGGGGAATGCCCCCTCTGTGTACATTACACCTGATAGAAGTATAATGTGGCGCAGACTTTTAAAAAGTGACGCATCTACCTACATGCGTCACTTTTTAAATATGGCGCAAAAAGGTACATGTTTTATGCCGCCGATGCGTCACAAAAAATGACGCATTAGCAGTGCAAAACTGACGCAGGGCCTCATAAATGAGGTTCATCTTTTTTTGCACACTACTCCAGTTTAGTCCTGTCCACTGCACTCTTGGACACAAGCCTCACCTTTTGTGCTCCCCTGGACAGGCTTCATCTCATCTGCACTCCTGCTTAGGTGTCAGAATCCTATCACATGGGGAAAGCCCTATGTGAAAGTGTTTGCCTCAGTCTTATGCCTGCTGTGAGGCAGGTGCAAGATTTTGATGTAACAGTGTCCTAAAAGTGACGCAGTGAAATCTCATAGATTTCACTGCGTCACTATTACGAGGCATTTTGTGGAGAAATGACCCCTCTGTGTACATTACACCTGACAGACGTATAATGTGGCACAGAGGTTTAAAAATGACGCATCTACCTACATGCGTCACTTTTTAATTATGGCGCAAAAAGGTACATGTTTTATGCCGCCGATGCATCACAAAAAGTGACGCATCAGCAGTGCAAAACTGACGCAGGGCCTGATAAATGAGGTTCATCTTTTTTTGCACACTACTCCAGTTTAGTCCTGTCCACTGTACTCTTGGACACAAGCCTCACCTTTTGTGCTCCCCTGGACAGTCTTCATCTCATCTGCACTCCTGCTTAGGTGTCAGAATCCTAGCACATGGGGAAAGCCCCATGTGAAAGCGTTTGCCTCAGTCTTATCCCTGCTGTGAGGCAGGTGCAAGATTTTGATGTAACAGTGTCCTAAAAGTGATGCAGTGAAATCTCATAGATTTCACTGGGTCATTATTACGAGGCTTTTTGCGGAGAAATGACCCCTCTGTGTACATTACACTTGACAGAGGTATAATGTGGCGCAGAGGTTTTAAAAATGACGCATCTACCTACATGCGTCACTTTTTAAATATGGCGCAACAAGGCACATGTTTTATGCCGCCAATGCGTCTCAAAAAGTGACGCATCAGTAGCGCAAAACTGACGCAGGGCTTTATAAATGAGGCTCATCTTTTTCTTGCATACTACTCCAGTTTAGTCCTGTCCACTGCACTCTTGGACACAAGCCTCACGTTTTGTGCTCCCCTGGGCAGGCTTCATCACATGAGTATTCCTGCTTAGGCCTTATAATTTTTTTTTAGAATAACATTTGAAAAACAATGAAAAGGTCATATGTATAAGCTTTTCATTACACTACTAAAATATTTTTTCTGCAAATTAATGAGTTTTACATTTTTGAGAAAGTTTAAATAGTAGGACCTGAAATGTGTTTCTATAATGTTATTAGAAAATCGATTTTGGGACTAATCAATGAATTCTACATTTTTGAGAAAGAATAAATAGTGTGTGCATGATTACATAAAAAAATGTGAACTTTTTAGAATCATGTCACCTGTGTTACCTCAGATTAGGAAGCACACTGAGATTCTTTGGTGTTGGTTTGTGTTATTTTTTTGGTAATGCTTGGTAGCATTGTTTGCAAGAGAGAGGAAATGTACTTTGTAAAATAATGAGTTTTCAGTAATGAAATGGAATGGTTATACTCCAGCAATGCATCCTTTCACATGGGGAAAGCTGCATGTGAAAGCGTTTGCCTCAGTCTTATATCTGCTGTGAGGCAGGCGCAAGATTTTGACGTAACAGTGTCCTAAAAGTGACGCAGAGAAATCTCATAGATTTCACTGCGTCACTATTACGAGGCTTTTTGCGGGGGAATGCCCCCTCTGTGTACATTACACCTGACAGAGGTATAATGTGGTGTAGAGGTTTAAAAAGTGACGCATCTACCTACATGCGTCACTTTTTAAATATGGCGCAACAAGGCACATGTTTTATGCCGCCAATGCGTCACAAAAAGTGACGCATCAGTAGCGCAAAACTGACGCAGGGCTTTATAAATGAGGCTCATCTTTTTTTTGCACACTACTCCAGTTTAGTCCTGTCCACTGCACTCTTGCACACAAGCCTCACGTTTTGTGCTCCCCTGGACAGGCTTCATCACATGAGCAATCCTGCTTAGGCCTCATAATTTTCTTTTTAGAATAAAATTTGAAAAACAGAGAAAAGGTAATATGTATAAGCTTTTCATTACACTACTGAAACATTTTTGGGGCAAATTAATGTCTTTTACATTTTTGAGAAAGTATAAATAGTGTGTGCATGATTACATAAAAAAATTTGACCTTTTCACAATTATGTCACCTGTGTTACCTGAGATTAGGAAGTAGATTGTGCAGATGAGGTGAGACTTGTCCAGAGGGACAGATGAGGTGAGGTCTATGTTCAAGACTGTAGTGGGAGAGAGGCCTTTCCTGGGAAGCATAGGTGGTGAAGCCTGTGTATAAGAGTGCAGTGGACTAGACTTCATGAAGTCTATCCCCTACTGGACTCTTAGACACAGGTCTCATCTTCTTTGTACCTGTGGACAGAGCTGTCTTCCACTATACTCTTCAATACAGGCCTCACCTTTTGTGCACCCCTGGAGAATCCTCACCTGATTTGTAACCCTGAATAGATCGTTTGCTTTTTGTCATTGCTTTGTTGTTTGGTAATAGTGGTCTATAATGTGCTATTTTTTTCTTTAACACAGATTGGAATCAAGATTTCAAGAGTAAGCAAACATGCCCTCAAGGGAAAGGAGAAGAAAACAACATAACCGCCAAAAAACAAAAACAGCAACGGAATTACAGCACTCTTCCACAACAAATACTTCAAAAAACAGGAACCAAGCTCCTGGTAAGACAACTAAGTCTTTCATACGGAAGATGTGTACATAAAAAAAAAATGTTGGACAGCATGTAGAAAAAGAGAATGAGAGAGTAAATTTGAAAAGGAAGGAGAGAACCTCAAAGAATCCTACAACTGGAGCAGGAGAGAATAATATGTATAGGAATAGAAGGCAGAATCAGTTTAGAGACATTCGTAAACGAATGTTTCGCAATAGGGTGGTTTTAAATTTGTTAAAAAACATTAGGAAAGGTAAACAGAGAGCTGCTTTAAATAATAATAGAATTAGGACACTAATAATAATCAATGGAATTAGGACACTTAACAAGACAATTGATGTTTTCAAATCAAACAGTAGATAGAAAAGAGTAATTAATCAGACTAATTTTTGTAAAGTTTTTTCAGGAGAATGGATGCACAGTTCAAGTTGTGACCCATTTTTTAATGAGGAGAGTTACTTCCAGGAGAATGATTTAGTGCATGCAGTTGACACCAGTGGTCGAGCTTATGAAGTGAAAGACAGTTGTCCGATTGAAAAAGAGAAACTTGTGCCTAGAGAACCAGAAGAGGTGTTAACTGATGAAGTTTTAGGGAGACGTACTAAGGGTCCAGTGTACACTTGGAAGTGTAGTCGTATTTGTAGTGTGCGACAGGAATCAATTGATTTGTTTTGTTATTTCTTACGTACATATAGTAAGAAAAGTCTAAAGCAGAAAGTGAAGTTGTTGCAAGACTTAGATCCTTGCAGAGTGAGAGAAAACACAGGTTTGCAAGGGCATTCACTGGCTTGTCTTTCTAGAAAAGTCTGTCAGAGTGTTTTTCATCATTTTAGGATGTTAGCAGTGCATCATACCAAAATGAGGAAATTAGTGAGAATGTTGTATTATGCAAAAAGTCCAGCACTTAAGCTTAAACAATTAAACAGTGCTCTTTTGCATGGAACTGAATTAGATGTGAAGAAGATTTGTGAAGAAATTGAGATTTGTTATTTTGGTGAAAAAGAGGATAGTGTAGAAATTGACACAGCAATTCAAGGTAATGTGGAAGACAATGTACAGATTTCAAATACAGAAAAGTTTGAGCAGGAAATTACCAGGTTTAAGGTGAAATCAAGTGAAAGGCCGAATTTTACTTGTGTGTGTTGTCGACGAAGTCATTATAAGCATCAAACTAGATTAGTTGATTTACACGTAAAAAGTGAAAAGATGAATAATTATGAGTGGAAGGATTTTGCAACTTATTTGTGGGTGGAGAATTGTTTTGATTTGAGTTCTGATCAGCGTATTTGTAAATATTGTTATGATAAATTAAATCAAAACAGAATGCCTGCTAGAGCTGTTCATAATAATCTGGAGTTGGTAGACATTCCCCGTGAATTGATGGATTTAAATACATATGAGTCTATTTTGATTCAATGTATCCACCCTTTTCAGGCAATTGTTCGCATGGAGCCTAAGATAGGGAAATTGCCTCCTACAGATTTGCAGAGAGGATTAAAGGGAAGAGTTGTTTATTTGCCTCTTGATTTAAAAAAAAATATTGATACAATTGGTATAGAAAAAGTAGAAGAGGAACCTTTAGTTATTCTAGTTAATGGGGTTCCGACAAAGAGTAAGAAAATCTGGCAAGATTTAGCGGATGTTAGGAAAGTCAAAAAGGCAACGTTGTATTTAGTCAAAAACAATGAGTATTACAAATATGTATCTGTTGCAGCAGAGGAAACAGCTGCAGATGAAGACAGTGATTGTTCAGGCGGCCAAATTGAAAAAGTTGATGTGTCTAGAAGGGAAGAAATATATGAACATTATACTGTTCATCCTTTGCATTCCAAAGAAGTAATGGGGAATGCAATTGAATTGTTTCAAATGAAAGCAGCAAAAGGAAGTCCCATTAGTGTATGGGAAGAAAGTTTGGAAGCTCGTTGTTTTCCACAGCTATTTCCAACAGGTCGAGGTGCACGATATGACGATCGTCCACTTGAAATTCCTGCATCTGAATATCGAACTGTAAGATTATATGCTGAAGATCCAAGGTTTCGTCAATGCATTCCCTATTTGTTTCATCTACTGTATGAAAGGGACTTGTCTGGGCTTTCTTATGCAGTAAACCATATACTGAAAAGTGGAGCACATCTGCAAAATGTTTCGGCGAGGGACTTTATGGAGAAAGTGAATCTGCAAGATAATATTTTAGAATCTCATATAATCAATCTCATGGCATGTCAGCGTGGTACAAATGAGTATTGGTACCGTCGTCATGGGGAATTGAAATGTATGCTAAGAAACGTAGGAACTCCTACAAGGTTCCTCACTCTTAGCTGTGCCGAGTATGCATGGGACGACTTACTTCAATTTCTACAAGAGGCAAATGCAAATATACAAAATATAGAATTCAAAACACCTGGAGAACTGTGTTCTTTGGATCCTGTGAATGTGTGCAGATATTTCAATCATAGATTTGAAGCTATGATGTGTTTTATTACCAACAAAAAAAATCCTCCCCTTGGAGAGGTTTTGGATTTCTTTTGGAGAAAGGAGTATCAAGCGAGAGGTGCTCCTCACATACATATGTTGTTGTGGATTAAAGATGCACCCAAATTTGGAACAGATTCGGATGAGACAGTGATGAGCTTCATTGAAGAGTATTCAACATGTGCTGTTCCGAAAACTACCGAAGAAAACAGTTTAAGGCAACAAGTTTTACGCTTTCAATCCCATTGTTGTGGAAAGTACTGTCGTCGAAAATTCAGAAACAAGGACAAGTTCTACACAAAATGTTGTTTCGGCTTTCCACGACCAGTGATGTCTAAAGGAAGAGTAAATAATGTGATGTCTTCTCTGCGACATACTGTGACGAGGAAATCACCAAAAAATACATACAATTTAAAAAGAAACGAAGAGTCCAAGTACATCAACGACTACAACCCAGTGATTTTGTCCATGTGGAATGCTAACATGGATATTCAGTTCGTTGCTGACAACTCTATTGCTGTGGCTCGATATGTGACGTCTTACATCACAAAAAAAGAAAAGACAGAACTGAAGGAAATGTGGGAGGACATTTCACATGAAAAGAGTCTAAGCAAGAAATTATACAGTTACAGTCTGAAGATGTTGTCGCATCGAGAAATTGGAGCATATGAATGTTCTGATCGATTGTCGTCAGCAAGTCTCTATGCCAAATCTAGAACCATCATTTGGGTGAGTCTAGGTCTTGCTGCAACACGAAACCGAGTTTTGAAATCTGTACAAGAAATAGAGTATTTGGCGGAAAAAGAACCAGAAAGTACAGATATTTTGAAGACAAACATGTTGGATACATACTATCCAAATAGAAGTAATCATCTTGAGAACAGTTGTTTGTATGAAGTTCTGCAAAACTATATTTATAATAGAACCATCAGAGAAGATATTAACAATGGAATATATGCTATCATTGGGTGTGAAGGATGTCTAGTGAGACAGAAAAAAGGCCATTTGATTAATCATCGAAAATTGAGTTGCGAAAATCCAGAGAAAAGGGAATTTTACTATTTAGCTCTTTTGCAACTCTTTAAGCCATGGCGTACAGAAGAGGAACTACTTGGAGATTTTCTGTGTTACGAAGATTCTTTTAATGCAATCAAGGATACCATAGCATGCCCTGTTTTTCCCAATTATCTGCAAATGTTGAACGAAGAAATAGAGCAAGAAACCACAATTGCTGCAGAGATTGCTAGAGACAGTTCTCAAGACAGTCAGAGTTCTGCTTCATTGAGTCAGGATCCACTTGGAGGACCAATTATTCAAAATGAAGCTGCCACTTCCATGGATGAGGTGGAAAGAGCTATGGAACAAGCTCAAGATGATGTAGTTAACTTAGAAGATTTGGTGAAACAACTAAACCTTGAGCAGAAACAGATATATGACGAAGTCACAGAACAGATTGAACATGGATTCAGTCATGAGAAAAAAGAGTGCTCATGTACATCATTTAAGCCTGTCCAACTGTACGTGAGCGGAGAAGCGGGAACTGGAAAAAGTTTTCTGATTAAAGCAATTGCAACTTATCTGCAGAAAAGGACTGAATCACCGCTGTCTTGTGTTGTTACCGCTCCAACTGGGCTGGCTGCACATAACATTAAAGGGATTACTTTACATCGTTTACTGATGCTGCCAGTGGAGCATGATAACAAATTGCAATATCACAAGCTATCTGGAGATGCGTGTTCCGAAGTTTCGAGAGTCCTGAAGAAAATGAAACTTCTTATCATTGATGAAGTAAGCATGGTGTCAAATATAATGCTTGCTTTTGTGCATTTGAGAGTGCAAGAAATTCTTAGAACAGACTATGATGTCTTATTTGGAGGAAAACACATTATTGTTTTTGGAGATCTACTGCAGTTGACTCCAGTGAAAGGACAACCTGTGTTCAAAATGCTCACGCATGAAGATACCAGGAAGTGCTTAGGAAGCATTGGAAACGTTAATATATGGTTAAACTTCAAATATGCAGAACTGCTTCAAAATATGCGGCAGGCAAAGGATGAAGATTATAAAAATATTTTACAAGATGTAAGAATCGAAAAAGTAAGTCAGCAAGGGAAAGAAGCTTTACATGGACGAATAATTTCAAATTTGTACCCAAATGAAAACATTCTTCCAGAAAATATTTTTAAGAAAATTAACGATAAGAAATCTGGCATATGTTTGATGCCAACTCTGAAAGAATGTTCCATGTTCAACAACAAAATGTTAAAGTTAGAAAATGAAGAGATAGTGAAACTGGAAGCTACAGATAAAATAGAGCATATGGGAGCAACAATTATTTTGTCTGAAAATTTGAAATCAAAATTGGATTCATTAGAGAAGACTATATCTAAAACTGCTGGTTTTGAAAAGACTCTGAATGTGTGTTTAAATTGTCGTATAATTTTGAGAAGGAATTTAAATGTTGAAAGAGGTCTGGTAAATGGAGCAATGGGTCATGTTGTTGGTTTTGTGAATTACAAAAATAGAGATCGAATTGAAATTTTAAAAATTAAATTTGATGGCATTGATGAAATAGAACAAATTTGTCGTTGTTCAGCTAGATTTTTGCTCGTGAAAGACTTATATGTTCGGCGAAAACAGTTTCCTATTTGGTTGGCATATGCGGTGACAATTCATAAGTCTCAAGGTTTAAGTGTAGATAGCGCTTTGGTGAACATTGGAAGTTCTGTGTTTAAAGAGGGTATGGCATATGTGGCATTATCACGAGTCAGAACTTTATCAGGATTGTACTTGATTGAGTGTGATGAAACAAAGATTTGTGCAGATCTACATTGTGTTAAAGAATACAATAGGTTAAGAAGAGAGTATGCTCCACATTTGCCTCAATATCCTCTGATTGAAAAACGTGTGGTAGGCCGAAAAAGAAGAAATGAGAGTAATTGCAGTGAGGTAGTAGCAAAAAGACAAAAAGTAGACGAAACTGTAATTGTAAGCAGAAGGAAAAAAGATTCTGTTGAAGATGTTGTTGGATTTCAGTTTGAAAACAGTTCTGGTGTCAACTGCTATGCTAATGTAGTGTTTAATGTTGTTTTTTTTCTTCAAAATATACAAGAACAGATTGTTGAAAATCGGGATCAAAGATTCTGTTGTTTGTTGAATTCCGTGTTTGAGAAATGTACCAGTGATAGAGCAAAAATAGAAAGTGTTTCAGAAATTCGAAATCTTCTAGACATATCTACTGGTCAAAATCAATTTTCACAGAATATTCCGCAGGATTGTCAGGAATTTTTAATGTATATGTTTGATGTATTGGAAGATGAAGGTGTAGATATTAAAAATCTTTTTAGCCTTTCTTATCAATGGCAGCATGACTGCGACAACTGTACTTTATCAAGTACTACTAGAATAGACACTGAAAGATTTATATATTTGACTTTACCAGACTGCAAATCAGTGCCTTTTAATAAGCAGCGGATCACAATATGGTGTGTCCCCAATGTAAGTCTACAATGCTGTCCACATTATTTCTACAAAATTATGGTCAGTATGTCATTTTAATGTTCCAACGAGGTAGACCTGATGGAACTAAATTGACAACTTCTATTAAAAATTTCGTGGCTTCACAGTTATCGATATCAGGAAGAACCTTTGCAACTGCAGCTATTATTTTTCATGATGGTCCTTCTACAACATCAGGGCATTACACATGCTATTTAAAAAGTTGTAAAGGTTGGACCCAATGTAACGACACTCATTTGACTTTCAAACAACGTTTGCCTTTTGGCTTAAAAAATTCATACCTAGTGTTTTTACAACCAAAATTTAGGTAAAGGTAATTGGCCTATGAAGACGGGAGCAGTTAATAAAGGTTATTTTGCTGTTTAAAAATATATTCTGAGTAAAAGTGATCCAGGTAATATAAAAAATTGACTTGTCATATAGGTACTGTAAGTGGCTCTCATAGTAAGTGATATTAGTATTATACAAAATGATGAACATGAGTGAGTCAGAGATGGTTTTAGAAATACTTAAATATTGTGAAAATGTTGTAGAGCCTTTCTTTCAGAACGTCGGAAAAAAGGTCATTTCAGAGTTTCTTTGAATTAATTTGAAAATATACTCATACATCTGACACTATTTGGCCAAAAGGAAAGGTACAGGAATGAGTAAAGAGTCATGACTGAAAAAAGGAGTATATGAAAATAATGAAAATACTTCAGATGTGCCTGGAGCTTTTCTTCTAGAAAGTCGATGAAATTGATTTTTTACTGAACAGCAAAGTACTTTGCAACGAGAAAAGGACCTCTATGATATACTATTTGGCCTCAAGGAAAAGTAAGTCAATCCAAGATTAGTGTACATTTGTCATTTGTCAGTATCTAAGGTTTTTTTAAAAACACAATCTTTTAGATTGTGTTTTTTTTTCCCCGCTGTCATATGATGAGTAATTTGAACTCACTGTTTTAAGTGAAATTCAATATATTCTGAGAACAGCAAAAATAAACTATGTAACATGTTGTACAAGTTATTCTATACTTTGGATTGTGTACATTAAATTGTATTCCCATTCTCTGACACTCACTTTCCTTTTTCCATCCTCTTTCAGCTCTTTTTACTCACTTATAATGTCTTTCTCTCACTCTCTGTAACCCCCGTTCCTTTACTCCACTTCTTTGACAAGCCCTCATTCTCATTTCAACTGTCTGCATCCCCTCTCTCCCTTGCATAACTTATCAGCTTTCAGTCTCTCTGCTTTACTTCCCTTTTCCGTATTTTCCTCCTTTGCTCTTTTAGTAATTCCTGTTTACTCACTCAGCAGTATTATCGCACTCTATCACTATAAATCAGCCACTCTCCCTCGCTTATCTTTGTTTGCTCCTTACTTTTGACCTTTTCTCTCTATTTTTCGTTCACTACTTCTATGTCCTCAGTGCCCTACTCTCCTTGTGTTATGTTCACTTGTGTTTATGTTTTCCGTCTCAGTCATTATCTTTTTACTTACTACTGTTTCCTGATTTAGTTTTGCTAACTCACATTGTTTTACTATCTTTCTTACCTTCAGTTCATTTCTCTGTTCTTCTCTTCCTCTCTGTCAGTGAATCTATATGCCTTACTCTTAGTAATTTGCTCTCATTCTATTTCTTTTTTTCTCTTTTTATCCTTCTACCTTACTTTATTTCCCTTTCTGTGTCCTTCACTCTTACTTTATTTCTAGATACACTGTTATGATTTGTAACCTCTTCATTTGTATATTTTAATTTAAAATACACATTTTACTAATTATAACTTATTTTTTCTTCTCTCTTTCACAGATACAAAGTGCAGTAAAAAAATAATTAGTTACATTTATTATATGGTAAGTATGACTAAAAAAATTTACTTTGTCATCACCCTTTGCTTTAAGCTTACTAATATTTTCTCAACCAACCTCACTCCTGTGTCTTTATTCTGCTTACCACACTTATTCTTATTCTCCATGTTTACTCCAATTTCCCTATTTCCCCTCTCATATTCAACTTCTTTCAACCCCTATTCTTTACTTCACTTACCCTCTGTTCCCTTCCTTTGCTTCTTCACTCATTTTGTTTTTCTTAATTATTTATCTTACTCCTACACACACACCTCACCCCCCTCTCAACACATACACACACCTCTAACATACACCCCACACACACACCACACACACCTCATACACACAAAAAATCCCCCCACACACACTCTTCACATACACACACACATTCCATACACACACATACATCGCACACATATACACCCACACCCTCCTCACACATACTTCACACACCCTCACCTCCACCCACACCAAAACACCCCACACAGCCACACCCACAGACACACCTTACACACCCACACCCCGACCTACAGCCACTGACTTCCTATAAGTCACACACCCTGCATTACTTATCTTTCTTTGCTGTTTCACTCAAATCCATTCAGGTACTGTTTTCTTTACTCTCTTTGTCCTTTCTCTTTGTCACTCCCCATGTCTTATCCTAATTCAATTTTTTACCCTCTTTCACCCCTCTTTACTTACACTAACTGGTCTTTTCTTACCGTCACTCGCCGTTCTTCATTTATCCCGGGTTACGCCACTACCCTTCATTCTCAATTTTTGACTGTCCTTTCTTTTTATTTCAACACCCACTCATATTCTCCCACTATCTCTACTTTAGTCTTCTTCCTCTCTCTTTTCCCTTCTTTCGCTCCTTTAGTCATTTTACTTTTCTCACTTTCACCCTATTACACCTTCTCTGTTTTTTACTATGTAATAAACAATCCCTCTGTGTTCATCCTGTAGCTCTCTTTCTCTTAACATTACTCTCTTTGTGTTCTTCCCTCATGCTAATTCCTTCATGAAATTTTTTTTTTCTATGTTTTTGGGGGGCCCGGCCCGGTACGCGTACCCTAAGAAAAAAAAATTGAAAGAGATTCATTAAAAATATAGGTTTATTTTTATAAATGAAAGGTAGTTCTAAAAAGAACTGTTTTTTTTCTTCTTTTTGTTGTTTTATATTTTTTTAATGTTTTTTTGAACATTTTGTACTTTTTTTGGCTTTTCAAAACAGTTTTATATTTTTTTTGTATTTTTTATGGGGAGAAACAAAAGACAGGGAATTGTAAATGGCTCAACAGGAGCAAAAAACAAAAAACAGAAAAAATTACTTTTTTGGGGGGCAATTGTGATTGTCACCAGCAAGGACGACGAGCTTTACGCTCTTTTCACCATAGGCGATGAGCTTGCCACATTCAATGCATGTGATTCTAAAATCAGCAAATCGTGGCTGAATACAAGAATACAAGTTGTTTCTGGTCCCGATTGAGTGGGTTGCTTTCTTTTGGAGCTGGTCCTTGAACACTGGGGGAGGTGACTGGCCAGTTCCCTGATCTCTGCACGAGAATAGTTGTTAGGATGCTTCCGGGTCATATGTCGAATCATGGTATTATTACCAAATGAATATTTTTTGTCTGGATTGCCCCTTGAGAGTTGTTCGCCACAGATTCGGCAAGTTACCTTGGCCGCATTCACTTTTTTCTTGCCCTCTGGGAGTGAAAAACACTCCCATACAATGTGTTCTTTTGGCTTGTATGGGGTATTTTGTTCAGGCAGCCATCTTCTCCCCTCCTCCTCCTCCTCTTCCTCCTCCTCCTCTTCTTCACCACCAATGTATTGTTGTGGTGGTCCTCTTGGTGATGGTGGTGGTGGTGGTGGTGGTGCAGATGCTCCAGCTGTTGCTGCTACAGTAGCCATTTCAAAGTACAAAAGAATTGTCTCTATAGATGAAACAGGTCTTCCTCAGTCAAAGGACAAAGTCAGAATAAGGAAGAAAGGTGGGGTTTTTCATCATTTGGGGAAAAAAACTGTCCTGAACCAATCAGAAGTGTTATTTTCAGGTCACAAGACCCAGGCTTTACTCATTTGGGAAAAAAAACTGTCCTGAACCAATCAGAAGTGTTATTTTCAGATCACAAGACCCAGGCTTTACTCATTTGGAAACCAAAACTGTTCTGCACCAATAGAAAGTGTTATTTTCTGGTCACATGAACCGACGCGCTTACGCTACGCGCCCCGGGGCGCGCCCCCGTAGTCGCGGTCCGGGGCGCGCCCGCGGGTGCGTAGCGTAAGCGCCTCAGGACGTTCCGCGATCGTATGCGATCGCGTGCTTTCGGTTGCGATTACGCTGTGCGTCATATGACGCATCACGCGTCTACGCAATACGTCACGATGTTGTTTTCGTTCGCGGGAATTGCGCTAACGGGACGCTCCCCGGGACGCGCCCCAGGGCACGCCGCGATCGTATGCGCACGCGTGCTTCCGGGTGCGCTTACACTGTGCGTCATATGACGAATCACGCGTCTACGCGAAACGTCACGATGTTGTTTTTGTTCGCGAGAATTGCGCTAACGGGACGCTCCCCGGTACGCGCCCCAGGGCGCGCCCCAAGTTAAAAATAAAAAATAAATAAAAAATTTGACATAATTATACAATATAAAATTCGTTTTAAAATTTATTATTTTTTATACCTTTAAAGATTTGCTCTTAAAAAACCATTGAAATTCACTGAAAAAACCATAGGTTTCACACCAGTTATAGTTAGGAATTAGCATTTAAAAAACCTATTAAATTCACTGAAAAAACCATAGGTTTTACACCAGTTATAGTTAGCTGGAAGTTTTACTCGCATAAAACCATTGAAATTCCCACGTTATAGTTAGTTGGACTCACTATAACTTGCGCGTGCAAAGCACTGCTGATGACGTCACATATTACATCACTCATGACATGGTCAGTGACATCACTCATGACATCACTGATGACACCATCCTTGTGACAGAGTGACAGACCTCCTTTCACTGTAATGTAACCTTTGAAACACATATTCAAAAATAGAAACTAAAGTTTTCAAAAAAATGGAGATACCCATACCAGTTACAACAACCAATTCAGTAATTCCACCATCTATACACATCCACTCATTCACCAACAGTTCTGTGTAGTCACTCATACATATACTCACTCATCATATGTAGTGATACACCTATATATCCTGTTACACAACGACAGTCATCCAAAAGTTACTCACACACATACTCACACATGCAAATAAACTATTGAACATCCATTTATTTGCATATACAGCTATACACACACTACCACCTTACTTCTAAGAAAACATACACATATTTACTCTGTTAAACAATCACTAATAGAAAAACATACTTATTTAAACAGGAACTCTTACAATCCCTCAATCTCACATCAATATTCCCATATATTAGATTAAACATATGTAGTTACTGATAAAGACACTAGTGAGACAGTCATTCACTCACTAACACACATATATACACACTCATCCACCCATACAGTCCTGCACATATGCTGTCTTCAAAACACATACAAAGAGAGAGTCAGTCATTCATGGATCTATGTGCTAAGTAATACCCCCACCAAACCATACAAACACTCATACTGATACTAAGAAAAACATCTAATAACCCATATACATACACACGTAGCTACTCACCAACCCATGCAGCCACTAAAACACAAAGTGAAACACTAATACATATATTTAAATATTTAAACATTACTCACTAATATTTATTTTTCAGAAAGACAGACATTCACTGGATGGTGTCATCAGTGATGTCATGAGTGATGTCACTGACCATGTCATGAGTGATGTAATATGTGACGTCATCAGCAGTGCATTGCACGCGCAAGTTATAGTGAGTCCAACTAACTATAACCTGGGAATTTCAATGGATTTATGCGAGTAAAACTTCCAGCTAACTATAACTGGTGTAAAACCTATGGTTTTTTCAGTGAATTTAATAGGTTTTTTAAATGCTAATTCCTGCCTATAACTGGTGTGAAACCTATGGTTTTTTCAGTGAATATATATATTTATATATATATATATATATATATATATATATATATATATATATATATATATATATATATATTCACTAAGAAAACCATAGGATCCAGGCCTTATATAGTTTACCGAGGCACAAGATGGCTGCCCACAATTTCTGCATGGAATGGTACGCGCACGTACACGTACGTACGCGTACGGTACGCGTACGGTACGCGTACGGGTGCGCGTACGGGTACGCGTACGGTGCGCGCATATAGATATATACATTTTTTTAAAGTTAATTTTTGTAAAAACCACTGGAGCAACTTTCACCAAATATAGAAAAGGCACTTCTGCGTACCAGTCCCTACAATTTTGCAAAGTTTGGTGTAATTCCATTCAGTGGTTCGGGCTGTAGCCGTGTCTGAAGGTCCTATGGAAAATAACATGGGGAAAACACGTTTTGGGACCCTCCTTTTTTCTCGGCCCCCGCATAATGAATCCCCCCGAAACTTCCAGGGAATGAGCGGAGCTGAGCTGGCCTAAATTTAGGAAAATTACACGCAAATTCCTCAACCGGCGCCAAAGTTATTCCCAATAGAATGTTGCGGATTTCCTATGGAAACTAGGTCCTAACTATATATACCTACTGGCTATCGCCAGTAGGTAATATATATATATATATATATATATATATATATATATATATCAATGCTCTTGAGGTTACCACACTAGCAGGAAAGCACACGAACAACAGGAAGGTTCACCTCTAACCTTTAATCTGCGGTACAGGCGAGTAAAGCATGCAGGTAAGTGTAGCAGTTTAAACGCTTCGCCTTACGTTTGTGGTTTTACCCATAAATGAATGTGATTTCGCACATTATTCATAATGCAATTACGCGCTCCTCTCAGAAGGCTAGTGCAGACATGTTGCGAAAACGAAAATTTTATGCCAGTGCGCAGGGGCTTAATCAAGTCTAAAGAAACACAATACATCAAGCTTGAGAGTAGTGCGTAATTGCATTATTAACAATGTGTGAAATCACATTCATTTATGGGGTATAACCACTGTGTGTGAATAATGTGCAATACCTATCTTTTCACACATTTAAGATTTGATGTTGAATAAATCAGCAATGAGAGAGACGGGGGAACAATAAAGTTCTCATAATTGAATTGTAACCACCAGGATATAATATTTAGTTTCACTGCTCTGGTCTACATATGTTGTATTTAAAATGTTGTCAGCCTCTTTTAAATCCAACTTTGTGAACACAATATGGTGTAATATTGTGAAGTTATAAGATCAGAGAATACTTATTATTGTGGTGGGGAATTCTGTCTTCACGTTTTTCACTTCGGTCACAAGTCACATGATGTTTATTTAAACACTTTTTCTGACACAACCTAAGTACTTGTGAGCAAGGAAACCAGCTTTCCGAAACGCGTAGAGTCTTATTTTTGCCATAAAATAAAATCTGTTTGAAAGCATTTGTGGTGCCGTGGACCGTTGTTATTTGGAATGATTACGACGGAATTGTGGATGTTTGGGTTTCGCTAACCCACCACTGCCCGCTGTCGCTAAGTGGCTCGAGTTGAAGCAAACTTTGTTTGGTGGATATATATATATATTCCGCTCCCAACTCCATCGGGTAATTGTACCCGTAACAGATGACAGCACTCGCAGGGGAGAGTTCAGAATATTTTATTTACGAACTCCGGGCATACAAGACGCGTTTCGGCGCTTAGCCTTTGTCAATTTCTGCACGAAACGCTGCAGCCATCTTTATTGATTATATATACAAACACATCAGTGGTATCCGGTATTGCAAATGAAAAAGCACCATTTAGTGAAAACTGCAAAAGTTGTCAAAGTTCCGCCATATTAGAATTACCAAAAGCGGAACTCCCAATGCAATAAATATTGCATTTCATAAACAATTCAGCATTCCTTAATCGTTCATGTAAATACATAGAAGCCCTGGATGGGTTAAACCAAATTTAATTTATAAATCTGTTACAACTGTTGTCATGAATGAATCACAATCTCGCCCATAGATGGGTCACAGAATTAGCATTTTACCAGACTAACCATTCTAGAACATCTTTCAATCATATAATTCATCAGTATGTATGATCGCACACATAGACATTCTTCATAATTTTCATAACTGATGCAAATCAAATAAAAATAGGAAAAGATTCAAAATTAACAGAGTGGAAAAACCACCTTCAATTTGCAGATTCGACATTAAATAATATCAACCAAAATGTATAGCAAGTTCCTCACTGCTATTGTGACCCAGCGGACTCTTACTTGGCAGGTCTATGATATAGTGTGATTCTAAACGCCTTAATTTCTGTATCCTATTTCCACCCCTAGGGTTGACTGGTACATGGTCTAGACAAAAGTATGTCAAAAGGTCCCTGTTCCGACAGTGTACTTTGTTATAATGTCTTGCTACAGGGTACGATTCATAAACATTTTTAATCCCCCTCATGTGTTCTAATATCCGTATTTTGACCGTATGAATAGTGCTTCCAATGTAACGAAGCTCACATGGACAGACCAGACAGTATAGGGCATAAGGGGTGGTACAAGTGAGAAAGCTAGCAATCTTTTTGGGTGTACTGAGTCCCGGGACATCATAGGACAAAGTTTGTTTGCTCTTTTTGCAGGCTTTGCACTTCCCACATGGATAGAATCAATTAAGTGCTTTAAAAGATGTTCTAGTGGGCTCTACATCATGGTAACAATGAACCAAATGATCTCTCAATGATCTTGCTTTCCTGAAAGTGACTAGTAGATTAGATGGCAAGTCATTCCTTATGATGTGATCTGTAAGTAGAATATGCCAATTTGTCCGCAATATCCTCTTAAGTTGATTGCCATTCTCAGAAAAGGTAGTAATCATATGAAAAGCCCCATTACTGGATTTTTTGGTGTCTTTATCCATCAATAAATCCCCCATATGGATATTATTAACCCTGTATAACTTGTGTGACAAGACAGCTTCGCAATAGCCTCTCACTCTAAAGCGTTGCATACTGATTTCAGCTGCCTTCTAAAATTCTAAGTCATTGATGTTATACCTCTTGAGTCTTAATAGCTCCCCATAAGGGATACTGTTGATAAGTTTCTTAGGGCGACTACTAGTTGCATAGAGAGTAGAATTGCCTGCAGTTGTTTTCCTGTAAAGTCTAGTATGCAATTGTCCCTCTGATATGTAAACGGTCAGGTCTAAATAGTTGACCTCCTCAGTACTCTCCCCTGCTCCATCAGTTGCCATACTACTGGATACAAATTTCTCACATTGGGCCAGATGTAGGTAAGTTCCATTTACTGATTCTAAAATACAGAATTTTACCGATTCGGTATTTTAGAATCGGTAAATGGTATGTAGGTAAGTATTCGGTAAAGTTTACCGAATCGGTAATATTCGGTAATTACTGATTCGTTAAATACCGAATCGGTAATTCCCATTCATTCCTATGGGCCTGGAGGCCCATAGGAATGAATGGGAATTACCGAAACGGTATTTACCGATTCGGTAATGGGGGAACACATTCAAAGGTGGCAGGGTGTCACATTGACACCCTGTTGCACCCCTGAATAGTGCATGATTGCACATGTGGCACACTTACATGCCCTAAGGACATGTATGTCTGCCACATGGCACTTTTGAAAAAGGCACAAATTTGCTTTTTCAAAGGTTTTTGATATTTACCACCAACTTTTATTTGGTGGTAAATACCGAATCCTAAACCATGCAATGCACTCATTTGAGTGCTCCCTACATTTCAGATTCGGTAATTTACCGATTCGGTATTTTAAGGAATCCGTAATTTACCGATTCCTTAAATTACAGATACGGTAAATTACCGAATCTGAAATGTAGCCACCTACATCTCAATAGCCTAATACAGTCTAAACGGCCAAAATTCAGTAATTTCGGCAGTTACCGACCGGTATTGGGCTACCTACATCTGGCCCATTGTTTGTATAATGGCCTGTGTGAATGTGCCACTTATGCGATTTGTTTCTAATCAGGGGTAAAGTGCTGTTTTGGGATGCACTTTCTAGCGCAAACCTTGATTTGTGTTGGAAAGGAGCTCTAAAGTAACACAAAGTAGCACTGTCTGCTACTTTGCACTACTTTGAGTCGAGGTGGCATATCAAGGGTGGTGCGTGGGTGTTTTAATGCAACCACCCATGGATTTTGATGCAAAGCCCTATCTACTAAAAAAGGTAGACAGGACTTTACATAAAAAAATAACACTTCCTTGAGGCAGCTACAATGTTTGAGAAAAGTACCAGCACTGATACAGAGTTTAAAAAGTGTTAAACTATGTCAAAGCATAATATTTTTGTACTGAAAGAATACCCTTCAGGACACATCACGCATACACCCCTGCACTATGTTGCAAAGGTGCGTGCATTGTCACAATACATCCTTAAGTGAGGCAGGTGGAGGAAGAGAGATTCAGTGCCATATTTTAGCAGATATTATTCTGATCTGACCTTTCCCTTTCGTGCAACGCAACATAACTTTTATTGCTGTGCTACGTTGTTTGAAAACTTTTTTAATGTGGCCCATGGTATCGGAAGCCTATAATGCCCATATCTTAATTCGAATTCGCATTCAAAATGAAGATTGAGATCGAATTGGGATTTGTGGGTCAGCGGGGTAAGTGTGCCTCTGTCTACGGAAATTTGCACCGATTATACTGGAGAGGCCTTTTCGTGGCACGACCACAGATTTGTCTAGAAAATTAAAAGTGTCTCATTTTAAAGTATTTCTTTATCGCCTTTCAAACAATCACGACATTAAATGTTCCTGGCAGCTCTGTTCCTACCATGTTTGGACCTGAGAAATGACTCTTCCCTTCCGTATCTGAGGTCTATTTTCAACATGTAAATCAGGTCAGATTTAGGAATTTCACTGACAGCACATCTTGGTTTTGTTTGCTGGAGAAATTGTTCTGTATAATAAGATAAACCATCGAAGTAGCTAGCTGTGAGTGGGCCACCTTAATCACTAAGCTCCCACTGGCAGTGAAACGGAATCACATTAGATAATTTGAATTGCATAGTAGAGCCCCAGAACCTAATGGGGTTTGTCTGCCTTTCCTGGAGCGTAACATACAGAATATCGCAGCTTTTCCGATTTTCATTTATAAGGTTGGGATTGTCCTCCAATGCATCTCATGTGAACCCCACAGATTATTATTAATAATCAAAACGTCACGGTGACTGCACCGTCCATTAATACACCAAGGAAGACCGTCGCCTTAAGTGCGGCTGTCAAATTTGTCTCAGTTATAGATTCTTGCAGCAATGTTTGATTTGTGTACATTAACTCGATTGGTGAATGTATAAGTAGTTCGAAGCAATTATGGCCATGCGCACATAGGCAAGAGGCCGGGGACATTGAATATATGAATCTGCATAACGTAATAACACATGATTCGACGTGCTGCAAAAATAAGTTTGATTTAAGAGTTCATGTGTGCACTTGAAATGTGGAGAACGGCATTGCCACGCACACTGTTTGATATGCGAAAGAACGTCGTCACAACTGACGACCTTAGCCGCCATTCTCGAGTCGCAGTTTCTCCTGTAATGACCTCAGGTTGGGTTGATTAACTTGTGTCTTTACTAAAGCATATGTCTAAAGAGCACTTTTAAGATGCTCATTTTACATTCGAACTGCAATATTTGCAAAAGGCTTATTCGAATCTCCTGTTCTCTAAGCATTTGATGCATTTCTAACAAGAAGTCCTTCAAACCAATAGAAAAATTTTGTTTGAAGGCTACATTTTACTGAACGAAGAGCACATCAACGAACACCGCTCTAATCTTATTGTTTACTTAGCGGTGTGTGTGTGTGTGGGGGGGGGGGGTGTCACAGTGTGCTAAAGAAAAAAAATGCATTACACCTCTGGAACACCTCTGCACTTCTTTTAAGTTCGAAAAAAATGTTATTGGTCAGAAAACAAGGTATCAATACAGAGCACATGAATGATTCAAGGAGAACTAAAGGAAAGGGAAAAAGAAAACAAAAACAATCAGGAAAAACATTGCAATAAAGTCATTGACATAAGCTGATCATGGGCATTTAAGTGAAATATAGGAAATACAGTGGGTGCAAAACACGTTCAGGTAAAAGTACATACCAGTCAGTGAATCAGCTTTATTTCGATAAAAAAATATCTTAAAAGCATTACAAATAGCAGCAAGTAAAAACCATGACATTTAAAATCCATCGGCTAAACAATTAAGATAAAGTGCATTCCAATAAATTAGATAAAAAGGTCTAGATACATGACCGCAATGAAACAATAACTTTTAGCCATCTAGATCTGATCGACCAAGCCCAGCCTAGATATTTGGACATGCCACAAACAAACAAGGGCCGGGTATCAGACATTAAAATACGCAAAGCAGCTATATGTTGTCTGGTGCCTGTCTCCCTGCATAAGGGTTTTAGCCACCTAGATCTCGGTACTTTGTAGGCCAGGCATTCAAATAGAAAATGGGCAACAGACTCCATTTTTGAGGTACAAAATATACAAAAGGGAGAAGTTTTCGCCTGAATATTCCAGTGAGCAGTCAATTCTCTAAATGGTAGTATGCCCACCCTGAACCTAAAGTACAATGCCCTATCAAAGGGTTTTGAGATCAAGTCCAGGTAGGGTTCACATAAGACCACGTCCTTAATCCTGAGGAACTCGATAGTTGTTCTGCATAGCTTGTGGTTGGAACTTTGTTTATTGGCTACCCACTGCCAATACATAGTCTTGAGGGCAGCTTTGGGGGGGGCACATCCGGATGTCCAAGCATCCCCGAGACCCAAGTCGCCGAGCAAAGTTTTGACATGATTGAGCCATCCAATTTTAGACCAGCCAGGCATCGACAGAATTTCTTTCAACCCTTCCGCATAACTAACAAGTTCAGGAACCCTCCATAGGTGAGCCCATAGTAGTAGCGGGCGGAGTTGGGCCCGGTCTTTAATCGAGCGGCAACCCATATCCAGCAACAGGGGCAACGTCGTTGTACTCTGTGGGAGGGACATCAAATCCTTCAAAAATGTATTCTCCGATCTAGAGAGATGGTCAATATTGTTTAGACCCCAGAGTTCTGCCCCGTAAAGTGCTGCGTTAACTCCTCTTGCCTTGTAAATGTCTAGCACTGGCGCAATACGTTTCAATGAGGACGAGCGATGCTCTTTGAGAAGTACCCCCACCACCCTTTTGTGGCTCAGCAACATTTTCTGGAGGTGAGGGGTCCACTGCATGGAATCAGATAAACGGATGCCCAAATAATCAAATTCCTTAACCCTTTCCAGGGACACACAGTTCAGTACTGGCGGTCGGCCAAGCTTCCTGGGAGGATTCAATACCAAGTACTTAGTTTTATCGGTATTGGTTTTACGCCCCCTACTGGTGCAAAATGACTGGAAATTGTCCAAAAGGCTCTGTAAGCCCATAGGAGTCTTAGATAGGAGGAGGGTATCGTCGGCAAATAGGAGGGTTGGTATTTTCTTATCCGCCAGGGACGGAGCGTCAGATGGTTCCTTCAGAAGATGCTCCACCACTCCGTTCACATACAATGAGAACAGAGTGGGGGCAAGAACACACCCCTGGCGGACCCCCCTAGTCACTGGGATTTTGGCGGTCTTCTGGCCCTGAGTACCCCACCTCACCTGGGCAAAATTCCCAGTATGCAATTTCACCAGTAGGGACAAAATATAAGCGGGGATCCCTAAATCAGAGAGTACCCCCCAAAGGCGATCCCGCGGCACCAGGTCGAAGGCAGTCTTTAAGTCAATAAAGGCGAGATAAAGACTGCCTCCGCCTAGAACTACCACCTTCCAGTATATGAGCATCAGCCTAAAAACCTGCTCTATGGTCCCCTTGCCTGACCTGAAGCCCGCTTGGAATTCCGAAAGGATTTTGTTATCAACCTCCCACTGGAGCAGTCTCCCAAGAACCACCTTTCCAGCTACCTTCTGGGTAGAATCAATTAGGCTTATAGGGCAATAATTGCCTGGGTCGTCCCGACAGCCCTTTTTAAAAATCGGGACGACCTCGGCCCCCTTCCAAGAATCTGGAATTGCCGTACCATAAAGGTTAGCGTTAAGCAAGGATGAGATAAGCCTCCCCCATTCTTTGGAATTAAGGCGAAGCAGATCCCCCGGTATCCCGTCAGGGCCTGCTGCTTTGTTTGGCACTAGGGATTTGAACACCTCTTCCACCTCCCTAACTGTGAAGGGGAGGGCCGGGCTCTCCCCAGAGTGGCCCAAAGGTGGTGGTATACACAACCCCTGCCCATCAGCTAGATGGGTGGAGTAAAGAAGGGAAAAGTGGTCAAACCACTTTTGCCCAGTGATGTTACATGTAATAAGGGTGCTATCAGGCCTATTCCTAATCCTTAAAAAATTCCAAAAGCCACCACAATCCCTCCCCATACTGGCTGCCTTTAAATCACACCAAAATTGGTCCTCCCAATCCCTCCTTGCCTCAGTAGTGGAGAGTCTATAATTCTTCCTAGCAGCCCGAATAAGCTCTGGATCTTTCAGATTAACGACCTTCATTAGGGCTGTTTTCGACTGCCTGCACTTTTTAGAGAACCAGCCCGCGTTGCACTTTGGTTTCTGGTGCTCCCTTGCAGGGGAATCCCAACATGGTTTTATGAACAGGTTTCCCAGTGCTGTGGTGGTATTGAAAAAGAGCCCAAGGACCTCTGAGGGAACCAAGATAGAGGTGTCCAGTTTAGTCAGGGCTGCTTCCATCAAGGCTCCTATGTTCTGTAGCTTTCCCTCATCCAGGGCCACCGTACACCATTTAAGACACCTCCCACCTTTAGTTGGGCGGACTTCTGAAGTTGTTCTTAATTGAGGTTCATGTGGGCCATTTGTAAGCGACCACAGAGAATCTAGGCTTAAAGATAGCGGATTATGGTCGCTATCCGCTGTAGACAGGACTTCCATGTTCCGCAGATAACTCCAGAGCTTGAAGTCGAGTAAGATGTAATCTATCCTCGATGAGTGGTCTACCCTGTTAAACGTATGGGCACCTGAGGGGTCTGATGTTGTTCTGCCATTCACTGCCCTTAAGCCAAATTCCAAGGTTAAGGTGTTGAGCTGAATGGACCGCTGGGACCATCTCTTGATAGGCGCGATATTGAGGGCAGGAATGCCCCTTCTTACATCCTCATCGGAAGTACCCAAAATGTCCTCAGCCGCAAGGGGCTCAAAGGTACAATTGAGATCCCCTGCAACCAGGACATGCAAGCTCTTACTACACTTGCTAAGTTCCTATTCAAGCATATAGATAGTTGGAGATTGAGAACCACCTTTAGTACCTCTAGCGTAGATGTTAAATATCTCCAAAGTACGCCCTCTCCGTGGTCCCCTGCCTGACAACCTTTGTATATCATGGGATTTATATGCTAGGTGCTTGGTGTGACAGCCCAGGGAAATGCTAATCCAAATAAGGAGGCCTCCTGAGGGGCGACCTCTTCCAGAGTGGGCGGGGATAGATGGGACGAAATACGTGGTGTAGCCAACCTTATGAGTGGGCTCTACACTCCAGGTCTCTTGGAAAATACAGATCCCGAAAGACTCAATAAATAAATTCCAGTCGGGAACATCTAGTTTCCTAGAGATGCCTGCTATATTCCAGCTGAGGATCCTCACAATGTTATTCATATTTACTTCCTCAGAGGAATACAATATGGCAGTCGAACTAGGCCCAACACTAGTCTCATAGGAGATAACCTCCCGCTCCCCAGACCTACAGTTGCAGGATTTAACCACTCAGGGGCACCGCTCTCCAGGACCTCAAACACCTTTCTATGACAAGACAAGTCTGTAACCCTTGGTTGGCTTTTGGCAGATGAAAGAGCGCCAAGTCACCAACCATGACCCAACCTGTGTGCCGCTCGACCTCCCCATGGCATATAGCACTGGGGGTAGTCATAATCATATTAGGGAGGGAACATAATGGGCCTCCAGCCCCTAGGTTGATGGTTTACATATGGGTTGGAAGCAGGGGAAATTTGGAAGTGGCTGAGTTCGTTTGTGCCAATTCCTGGATTCCCTGAGCTAGGCTGAAGGTTGCAGATGTATCTAGCAACCCTGGCATCCCTGAAGTTAACCAGAATGCAATCTCCTGTCAAGTTCTTAGCCCTGTTCCCAACCCAGTCAACTCTTCGCACATGGAGAACCTGACCATCAAATGAGCTAGGAAGTGGTCTATTCTCATTTAACAAAAACATCGTTTTGTTTTTAAGTTCATCATACGATTCATGAATGCCAGGCCTACAGAGAGGAACCCCTGTGAGCACAACTACATATGGCTGACACTCAGGAGGTAGGTTAATATGGGGAAAATCAGTTTTACCCTTATTAGCAGGAATAGGGATATGAGTTAGCTCAGATTGTTTACTGTTTAGACCCACGCTTTTTCCCTTCGTAATATTGGGAGCCTTACTCTGGGCAATCAAACTTTGGCGGTGTGTTTTGGACCCTTTATCCAAGGTAGAAGTTTTACTAGATCGATCAATGGAATAAATGGATCCACCTTGGGTAACAGTGCTAGCACACACTTGAGGCCCTATGGCTTCCTCTGGTACTATTTGCCCCCTCTCCTCTGGGGATGTTAAGTCCAACAGAGTATCTTTAGGAATTTCAGAAACCCCCTCCCTGATTTTGGAATGTAATTTAATTAAGGACTTAATTGAGAAAAAGTTATCAAGAGTGGCTTGCTCGAACCGGTCAAGCCTCTCAGTCAAGACTTTCACACTCTCAAGAACCGGGAGTATGAGAGATTTCATCATTTTCTCTATTTGAGCCAAGGGGGGCATCTGGACAGGGGTGGCCAATATGGGAGTAGGTAATTGCTTTTCCCTCACCGGGTTGTTCAGTGTGCATGTCACCTGGGTGTCGGTCAGAAGGGACCCTTGCGTAAAGCCATTAGTGCAGTGGGTTCTAGTCCCCCCCAACCCCGTAGATTTCAGACAACCCTTGGAGCATTTACCCTTGAATTTCTTAGATGGTTTTAACGTACCAGCCCTTCAATAGTCCATAACTCTTTTCCGTTTGGAAGCTGCTGGTCTGGTTCCTCTAATAATCGCTGCCTCTGGTTCCACAGCAGGGGCCTTCGGGGTTATAGAGGTACTAATAGGAACTTGGCCCCTACAGATGGAGACAGGGCGGGCCCCAGTGTAGGCTGTGTAGTCGGATATATACTACAATTGAGGGCGTTGAGCCTATCCAAACTGGCCCTGATAGACCCTATTCTTGTCAGATCTGGACCAGATGAAGCCTCGTTAGGCGGCTCATCTGTCTGTACTGGGGATACAGCCAAACCCAAAGGACCTAAGGAGGAGCGCTTATATTGAGGAAACTCATGTGAGAGGTGGCGTTCTGTAATGGCGATTTCTTTTTCAATAACCGTGACAGCTCTAGTAATAAACGGGTCCATCGTGCCTATAACAGAACCTCCCCAGCCCCCTTTCCCTTGCCAGAGCGAGTTGTCATTGGCATGAGCAGACACACTGAGCTTTAGAAGCGGATACCGCAAAAATGGCTACACTGCGGAATATGTCACAATGCAATAATCAATGGAAATGTATTAGGTGACTCGTTAGAAGGGTGGCCAGCCCTGCCACGGCCAGCCCCGGACAGCCACAGACGGCCTGCCCTTTGCCCGGGCTTCGCCCGGCGCTGCCCGCGCGCGGTCCCGCGACGCGGGGGCTCTGTTCAAGTTTAAGCGCCTCCGGGCGCGCTGTGGGCGGTGGCGGCTTCCCTTGCAAGCAATCCTGGGAACTGTAGTCCTCTGTGGCCGCGCCGCGTTGCTGGAGGATGCGGCTGCGGCGGGAGGACACTCGGGGGATCAGCAGCAGTGGCCAAGATGCGGGAGACAGCAGGTATGGCTCCGAACAAACAACGTGGTAAAGCCTCAGAGCACCTGCTCCACAAGGGCTCTGTTCAAGTTTAAGTGCCTCTGGGCACGCTGTGGGCGGTGGCAGCTTCCCTCGCAAGTAATCCTGGGAACTGTAGTCCTCTGTGGCCGCGCCGCGTTGCTGGAGGATGTGACTGCAGCGGGAGGAAACTCGGGGGATTAGCAGCAGTGGCCAAGATGCGGGAGACAGCAGGTATGGCCCCGAACAAACAACGTGGTAAAGCCTCGGAGCACCCGCTCCACCGGGGCTCTGTTCAAGTTTAAGCGCCTCCGGGTGCGCTGTGGGCGGTGGCGGCTTCCCTCGCAAGTAATCCTGGGAACTGTAGTCCTCTGTGGCCGTGCCACGTTGCTGGAGGATGCGGCGGGAGAACACTCGGGGGATCAGCAGCAGTGGCCAAGATGCGGGAGACAGCAGGTATGGCCCGAACAAATAACGTGGTAAAGCCTCAGAGCACCCGCTCCGCCGGGGCTCTGCTCAAGTTTAAGCGCCTCCGGGCGCGCTGTGGGCGGTGGTGGCTTCCCTCGCAAGTAATCCTGGGAACTGTAGTCGCGCCGCGTTGCTGGAGGATGCGGCTGTGGCGGGAGAACACTCTGGGGATCAGCAGCAGTGGCCAAGATGCGGGAGACAGCAGGTATGGCCCCGAGCAAACAACGGGATAAAGCCTCAGAGCACCATGATACATGACAGGTAATAATGAAGAAAAAAAAGGAAAGTGTAAAGGGTATACATGACAGGTAATAATGAAGAAAAAAAGGAAAGTGTAAAGGGTATTCAAGGGGGTTTGAAGACCTCTTGTTGGGCAGGCTGTGGATGGAATGAACGATGAGCGCAGTTGTCCAGATACAACGTAATAGGAAGCCATAAGTCTGCACGTTTCGCTGCCATATGAATAGGGAAGCCAAAAGCAGTGTCAAGCCTATGGTTATGACAAACATTGTACCACCATGCTTTGAGGAAGATGTTAGATGAAACTTTCCAGTTGATGGTGATCTGCTGAAATGCAACAGCTAAAAGCAAATCAATAAATACGAACATTAAGCTCAGTTCCCTCCCAACAAGGCGAAAGGCTTCCCAGGAAGATGTGAGCGTGAGAGAAGGGAATGCAAGTATGGAAAATTACATTGATTTGAGCCCACACCGGTATCCAAAAATCATGAACAGATTTGCAAAGGAACAACATATGAAATGAGGTGGCATGCGGAGAGGAACAGGACCAGCAAACATCCGGAACAGTAGAAAACCGCTTATTTAGGGTAAAAGGTGTATGAAGTAGCCTAATATATATGAAGAACAAAGATTGCGTTAAGGTCGCCGCTCTGGACGATCTGCGAATCTTAGTCCATATCTTGTCCCACAGGGATATTGGCCACGTTACGACAAAGTCACGTTCCCACTGCTCTTCTATCTCAGACTTAGGCCTAATAGATTCGTTAGCATGAAGGTACTTGTAAATAGTAGAAGCTTTGGAAGTAATATGCAGGAGAGAATGAAGTCGTGAGGCAGGGGTGGGAGAGAAGGGGGGAGCCTGTGTTTGCAAGAGCCGAGTGTAGGTCGCCATCACCGTTGTCTTAAGTAGAAGGTATTTAGGAGCAAAGGATGTAGGTAAAGCAAAGGAAGAACAGAGAGTTGAGAAGGGTAGAAAGGTAGAGTGTGAGAATAATTGCGATATCCAGATTAATCCCTTGTGTCTCCAGGATTTCCAGTAAAAAGGTTTATTATGGATTAAGAGGTGTGTGTTATGCCAGATGGTGGAGGAAAGGAAATCAGCAATTGTAGCAGGGGGAGGAGGGCTGGAAGATAGGAGGAGTTTGGTAGTAAATTTATGAATGGGAGTGGGAATCAAAGAAGGTTTACGTGAAAAAGAAAGGTATTCAACAAAGGAGAAGGGGCAAAGGAAAAGGCGCTCAAGCTTAGCCCACAAGGGACAAGGGGAGATGGGGTCCTGTAACCAAAAGGAAGCCTGCTGCAGCAAGAAGGCTTTTTGATAAGCTGGAAAATCCGGAAAGTTGACTCCACCTTCTGAAATGGGGCGAATTAATCTGGCAAGGGACATCCTGGATTTTTTGTTATTCCATAAAAAGGAAGACAAGACCAAATTATTTTCTTAAAAAATTTGGAGGATATGGGCACAGGAATATTGGAAATTGTGTAGAGAATTATGGGGGATAGCATCATCTTAATTGTATCGAGACAACCCCACCAGGATAGGTAAAGAGGGTGCCACCTGGTCGCTAAATCCGAGATATTTTGAATACACTTATTTAAACAGAGAGAGACGGTGTCTGGAATAGAGGGGGTAATGTGCAGGCCCAAATACTTAATATGTGAGGAGCTCCAAGTAAAATTGGAAGCGCTAAAGTCAGGTTTAAAAGTGAACTTAGTCAAGGGCAAAATCTCACACTTATCATTATTAAGTTTGTAACCAGATATCAGGGAATAATTCCGCACTTCCTCCAGGAAAGCGGGAATTGAGTCTGTGGGATTGGAGATGAAGAGTAAAATATCATCTGCATAAGCAGCAAGTTTAATATGGGAATTTGTGGTCTGAAAACCATGAATGTTAGGGTTCTGACGGAGTTTGGACAGAAAAGGCTCCAAAGCCAAGTTGAAAAGAAAAGGGGAAAGGGGGCAGCCTTGGCGTACACCTCTACCAAGATCAAAAAGGAGGAAACCTGGCCATTCGTGCATACTGCCGCACGTGGGTGAGAGTACAATAGGGAGACCAGGGAAAAAAATCTGGGACCAAAGCCAAGCCATTCGAGAGTGTGAAAGAGGTAGTACCATTCAACCCTATCAAATGCCTTTTCGGCATCTAAGGCGATCGCTGCAAGGGGGTGCTGTAAACGTGGGGATTTCAATAGGATGTTAAACAAAAGTCTAGTATTGTCGGTGATAAAGCGACCTTTTACGAAACCGGACTGCTCCTCACCTAAAAGGTCGGGAAGCAAAAGGTCCAGTCGCGCCGCTAATGACTTAGCGAATATTTTGTAGTCGATGTTCACTAGGGAAATAGGTCTATAATTTTTGCAATATTTGGTGTCCTTCCCTTATTTAGGTATCAAACAAATATGAGCATCAGAAAAGGACCCTGAAGAGCAATCCCAGGGCAGCAAACGTGTCTATAAGAGAGTGAAGTTTAGGGATAAGTATCTTTGAAAAGTGAAGGTAAAATTCAACGGTGAAGCCATCTGGTCCGGGAGCTTTGTTCATTTTGAGATGTTGAAGCGCAGTGAGCAGTTCCCTTTGAGAGATGTCAGATTCCAAGTGAGAAAGGTCAGGAGGAAAGTGTTCAGGTTTCTGGATGATAGAAAAGAAATGTGCGAGAGATTGGGGGGAAGGCTGAGTTTCAGAGGAGTATAGAGTTTTGTAGAAAAGAGAAAATTCAGTGAGAATCTCAACATCCTTGTGCTTGAGAACGGAATTAGAATCATAAATGGATTCAATATTTAACTTATTGTGTTTGATCTTCAGATAATTAGCAAGAATTGTCCCAGCTTTGTTTCTACCTCCATAAAACTTAGCACTAGATTTCAGCAAATACAGTGAGGCATCTTCTGTAGATTTCTCGTTAAACTTCATTTTGGCAGCGACAAGAGCAGTCAGACTATCCTGCGAGTGTGAGGTGAAGTAGGCGTGTTCCAATCTCTTAATGTCATAGAGAAGATCCCCAGTAAATTTACGCTTTTTGCCGCAAAACTAATAATAAAATCTCGTGCTGCAGCCTTAAAGCATCCCAAACAGTATGTTTTGGAATAGAAGGGGTCTCGTTGAGCAAGAAAAACTCATCAAAAAAAGCGGTAAAGGAGGTGGTAAACTTGGGATCCAAAAGAAGAGTATTATTGAAGCGCCATCTTTTGGGTCCAGCAACTTTAGGGAGTATATCAATGTTGATTAAAACGGGGGCATGATCCGATAGTAAGATCTGGGCAATTTCGGCAATAGTAAGGGTTTGAGCAATATTGTGAGAAACAAAAATATAGTCAATCTGTGATTGGGAATGATGGGAGGGAGAGTAAAAAGTAAACTCCTTTAAAGTCGGATTACAGAGTCGCCAAGTGTCAATGAGCTTATGTTGGGAAATAGCTTGAGTAAAGAGATTGTGAGGTTTATTAGGAACATAATGGGTATCAGAGTTCCTATCAACGAAAGGATCAAAAGGTTGATTGCAATCCTCAGCTAGGATGAAATTGGCATCCACAATTCGGGTAATGTGTTGGGAGAACTCAGCCCAAAAAAGAGGCTCGCCATTAGTGGGAGCATAGACATTGAGGAGAGAGATTGGAACACCTCTAAGAGATAGTCTGACATGTGTCCATCTGCCGTTAGTATCCGACTCTTGAGATATGAGAGCGAGGGGAAGAGATTTGCGGCATAGGATTGCTATGCCGTTACGCTTACCATCACCCTGTGAATAAAAAACCTCACCCACCCAGCCTCTCTTAACTTTTGCAGATTCCGTGTCGGAAAGGTGAGTTTCCTGCAAGAATGCTACATCAACATTTAGTTTAGCTAAGTGAGACAAAATTCTCTGACGTTTGATTGGAGAGTTACTATCCTTAACATTCCATGAAATTATGTTCAATGACATACCATACAAAGTAACCTATAGTAAACACAGTGAACAAAATCAGAAAGAAAACCCATGAGAAAAAATGAAAGGAGAGGAGAAAAGTGCTTATCACCAATGAAAAGAAAGAGAAGAGAAAAAAAGACAGTAAATATAAAAGGAAAAGAGGGAAGAGGAAACAAGTTGAAAATGAAAAGGAGGAAAAGAAGAATCAGAATGAAAAGAGTAAAGACATAAAAGTAATAGAAGTAAGCAAAACCTGAGTAAATAAAAACGTCACCCATGCACAAACAAGGAAATAGAAACATAAAAGGGGGAGTACAAAACAAAAAGTGGAACGAAAGGAAGAAACAAAAAAAGATCATACCTACAAAAGGAGAGAATGAGAAGGAACTGAGGGGGGATGAGACCACATGGGTAAGGCAACACATCCAAGGTCAGCTGGGCGGGGAGCCAGGAAGATGTCAGCAAACGGGGAAGAATTCCTGTGGAGGTGAAGAGGGAGAACAAGAGATTAAGATACAGACAAGGGTCGAATCAGAAACATGAACAACAATGAACGTCAATACGACTCAAAGAAAGTAAGAGTCAAGACATTAAGACTCCTAGAGGAGTAAAAGAAGCCAAATGCAATAACATTATGGAAACAGCAGCTCAGCCAGGCAAAGAGGAGGATGAAAGGCCAGAGGAGTCCATGGTAGAAGTCTTATGTGCGTTGATAAAACTCTGCAGGCGGACTGGGTCTTCATATTTAGTTGTTTTGTTTATTGTAGTTAACTTTAAACAAACAAGGATGATAAAGGCCATATCTTGCTCCCATCAAACGGAGGTCATCTCTCATGTTTAGGAAGGCTTTACGACGGGTAGCAGTAGCTTTTGCATAATCCTGAGCGAAGAACAAAGAGGAGCCAGACCATGTTAGTTTTGGAGAGGATTTGGCAGCTGTCAAGACCTTCAGAAGATCAGTATACTCTAAAAAGTAGAGAATGACGCCTCTTGGTCTCTGTGAAGGGGAAGCAGAAGTAGATGGGCGACCCAATCGGTGAGCGTGTTGAATGTTGAGGTTCGTGCCCTCTGGCAAACGGAGCAATTTAGGAAGGAACGATTTGAAGAAGGCAAGTGAATCGGAGCCCTCAAGTCCTTCTGCCAGACCACAAATGCGGAGGTTGTTCCGCCTATTTCTATTTTCCAACTCCTCCACCTGTCTCTGGAGAGTAGACACTTGAGAGTTTAGATGAGATACTGTGGAACAGGTTCCCTGAAGAGACGTAACGGAGTGTTCAACTGAAGATACCCTCGTTTCAATCTGTGACCAGTTATCAGTAAGAGCTTGATGTTTCACGTTGGTTTCCTCCATAAAAGGACACAAGGACCTGATTTCCTCCAGAAAAGGGCGAAAAGATCTAATTTCCTCCAGTAAGAGCTCCATTGAGACAGGTGTAGATTGTTTGAGTGGCGAAGGAGGGTCTTTTTTCAGTCTTTTGATATTAGTTTTCCCCGATGAAGGTTGAGAGGATTCCATTGCTGTATCTGAGCCAGACGAAGTGAGAGAATCCTCTAGTTTGGAGAAGGCAGAGAAGACTTTAGAATTTTTCACAAAAGCAGTCTTTGTTGTATGAGGCAAGTGTGATATAGACTTGAGCCTACCCATAAAATATATGTTGTAATGTATCAGTCACACAATATGCGCAGTATGCGTAAAAGAATGAGTAATTTCACAGAAAAGGCTGTAGCAAATGCGGAGGAAGTAACTTGAGTGATGAAGAGGTCACAGATATCGTTGAATAAGTCAATTGTTAGAAGTGCCAAGCGTGCACAACAGGCGAGTCAGCTAATATGAAGCAGATTAAATAAGGAAAATGAAGTTCATAGCACACAACTGAATAAGTAGGAGTCAATGGGGAGCGCAGACACAGAAGTGGGCATGTCGAAGCAGGCGTAGAAAGCCGCAAAGCGGTAAGACCGCGTACCCCTTAGATCCAATATGCAAGGTTTGCCAGGCAAAACAGGGAGCAGAGGAAGACCAAAGGGTACTCCTGACAATGGAGAAGGAAGCATCCAGACTGCACACAAAGGGCAAAGAAAATCGTAGTGGCAGCAACCAGCACTGCTAGTAATCAGCAGAGCTCATCCACAGATAACATCAGGGCAGAAGCGCAGCGACATGCTGAAGGACGAAGTAGCTACTCACAGAGTCGTCAGCAGGGTCGAAAATAGCATTAGTCAGCAATAAATATATAGGTAGCAGCTTCCATCACCCAAAAGACGACATAGGCCATCACCAAAGGTAAAGTGAGAAGGCACTTGAGGTGGCCCAAAATGGCGGTCGCAAATGATGATGAGGCGGCAAGTAATCTGCAGCAACCATAGGGCGGGAAAGAAGTACCTAAACTGCGGAGCAATAATGAGGCAAAGTCACGTGAAGCAATGTGAGAGCCTGGCAATGAGCAACCTTCGTTGGACAAATAGCTCCGTAAACCGGCAAAAAGAGGTAGATGCGCCTGATGTCGTAAAATGGCGGCCGCGTTAGTAGCGGAGTTGCAGAGACTCACTTCGGTAGAATACTCCGACCAGGAAACACAAGGAATAATCCCAAGCGTCGCGAAGTCATCTAGGAGTGTTCCGGCAAGGCAGCATGTCCTCCAAACAGGAAAAGAAGGTTCTGAAGCAATACATCTCCCGGAGCTGCAGCGGAGCCTTACTCAGATGCCGCCATTACCATCGGGCGCCAAGCCCCCACCTCTGCACTTCTAAGTAAAGCTTACAAAATATAGTAAGACAGTCCTTTTCCAAGCCTAAACAAAAGATTTGGGGGCATATTATCAAGGAACGCCTTTGCAGATGCAGCGATAATGGGCTTGATAATATACCCTTGAGAATTCCAATAGAAGCCCATGTTCTGCTGTTAACATGGGCTTCTATTGGAATTCTCGACTGCATATTATCAATAACCCTGGGCGTAGTAGGCGTAGTGGGGCTACGCGAAGCTACGCGAAGTGGGACAGAAATGACATCCACCTACGCACTTTGCGTAGCCCCACTACGCGCCACGCGCCTCCCTCCCGCCCTCGCTAAATACTAACCGCCTCCCTCCCTCCTGCCCTCCCGCCCTCCCTAAATACTTAAATAATGTATTTAAAAAGAATAAACACCACTTACCTTGTCGGCTGCGTCTCCGGGGCTCCCTCTGGTAACCGCGCTGCCATCTTGGATACTAATGCGCATGCGCGGCCGCCCGCCCATTTCTGCGCATGCGCGGGCGGCCGCGCATGCGCATTAATATCCAAGATGGCGGCGTGGTTACCAGAGGGAGCCCCGGAGACGCAGCCGACAAGGTAAGTGGTGTTTATTCTTTTTAAATACATTATTTAAGTATTTAGGGAGGGCGGGAGGGAGGCGGGTGGCGGGCAACTTCGCTACGCCCACAGAGTGGGCGTAGTGTTGCCTGCTACGCCTACTTCGCAAATGGCGAAGTATGCAAGGAGTGGGCGTAGCGAAGTACTACGCCCAGGGTTAATTATCAAGCCCGTTATCGCCGTTTTAGCTGCAGTTTCCTGCAGTTAAACCGGCGATAACTTTAACTCTGTTTCTTGATAATATGCCCCTTGGAATTTTAAACAAACCCCAAACCACCTGGAAACTTAGGCAATTCAGAGCTACTATGAACTTGATCACCAATGCAATCACTTCATGTTCAGTATAATTCCATGCTAGAGCTTTTAATCATGCCATCTGGAAAAAGCTAGACGTACTCTAAGCTCAACCAGAATATGTGTGCAACATTCATAGCAATACAATAGTATCGCCATTTGAATGAATATTTTATTGTATGATTACCTAAAATCATTTACAAAAGCGATGCATTACGATCATGGTTAAAACAGAGGTTAATAAAAGATAAACTTTCAAAACTTTTAAAGTGAAGAGAGATTTAAAAGGGAAGGAACAAAGAAGAATAAAAAGAAAAAAAGAATAAAAAAACCATCTACATATACATCCGGTTGGACAGACAGTGCCCTAGTGTCAGTTCATCTTAGATTGTCGGGCTTGGTGCCAAATCACTGATGGCCTGAGATACTTTGTTTATTGTTTTTTCAATGAAGGTGTCAATGTTCATGACCATTGGAATTAGCAAGGTGTCACTATTGATGCTGTCGCTGCTCATCAACGGGCGAATTGTTGTTATGCTGTTATTTTTCTGTACTTTGCGTTTGACATAAAATCTTTCCAGCAGTGGCAAAGAACTTCCCGGTACGTGCCAGCTCCATTGGTACTGTTGTGGTATATATGTACTTTAAGGCCTCCTTGCATGTTCTTACTTTATTTAGATTGAACATTGTCCTTAAGTATTTGCACCTCGGCCTTACCAACGCTGGACAACAACAGATGACATGCTCTGCAGATTCTGTATGGTATTGGCACAGTCGATACCCTCTATTTCCAGTTGGTATGGTGGACCAGTGTGCCCTAGCGTCTTTTATTGGTAGAGTTAGTAGTTTGGTATTCAGAACATTTTGAAGAGCATATCTACCAAGGCCGGCTTTCAGGTATGGTTTGCATCGGGTGGCTTCATGTGATTTTGCAAGTCCCTCTGCGCCGCGGATACCTCTAATTGTATCTATGTCCCGGTGCCTTGAAATAGCCTTTCCCTGTTTTTTAACAGGTTTTTTAGGCTTACTGTTGGCAGATTTATTGTTGGCAGATTTATTTTTTGATCAGCTGTCAGGCATAGTGTTTTGTTACCTGAAGCAAGGTACTTGGCCCATCGACTGGTTTGATCCGTGAAGAGTATTTGGAGTGCTTCCCTTAAGGTACCCGGACTAGCATTGTTCACACAGTGGTATAGCTTCACTATGTCTTTTTTACATCTATGTCCATTGATGTTAAGTTGAACTCAAGTCTGATCAGTGTACGCCTTGTCGAGAATGGTAGCCTAAAGATTTTCCTGAAAGACATAATATGTAGATGCTCCAATCTTTCAGACAATACGCCCGGGAAGGCCAGGTGGCCATAACTGATTGTGGCAAATAGCTTGGCTTGTATTACTCTTCGAATGCCCTCAGTTGAATGACTCACAAGGTTCTGATGAATTTTGCATAGGGCATGTGAGACCTTAGCAGATTTTGTCTCCAATGATTTTGCCTGAGATGTTGTTCTGCCGGTATCTAAAAATTGTACACCCAAATAGGTATACTTGTTTGCAGTTGCAATTCTTAGTGGTCCGATGTTCCAGCCCAGCAGGGATTTTTTTGGTTTATGGCCAAAGACCAATACCTTGGTTTTATTTGGAGATTATTTTCTGAGTTATATAAATGAAGAGTCTCCAGTGCCCTTTTCATGCCTACTCTGGTTTGATCCAGGATGACAAGATCGTCCGCATATTGCATAATAGGTATTCTAAGGTGACCTAATTTAGGTGGAAAAATATTAGTTTTTGAGAGTGCAGCCCCCAGGTCTGCAGTGTATAGATTGAACAGTGTTGGCGCAATCACACAGCCCTGTTTTAACCCTTTGTTCGTAAAGATCTTGGCAGTTGCGTGTGAATGTGTGAGCTTCGTTCGGACCCATGTACCAGTGTGGAGGGACATAATGGCTGCCAGAAGTTTTCCTGGTATACCCCACTTTGCAAGCTTTGCCCACAATATGTTGCGGTCGATGCCATCAAAGGCGGCACTGAAGTCAACGAAGCAGGCATATAGGGGTGGGTTTACCCCCTCTATGGCCTTAGTTGCCAGATATGATAATGCAATGGCGTTATCCATTGTTGATGAGGTCGCCCGGAATCCAGTCTGGTAGTATGGTATTATTTGATTGTCTATTATCCATTCCTCTAACTCTTTCTGAAGGACTTTTGCATATGCCTTCCCATCCACGTCAAGTAGAGCAATTAATCTGTAATTCTCAGGCAGTGAGATGTTGTCTTTCTTATAGAGTGGTTGCAGAATGGAGCCTTTCCAGGAGTCTGGTACTCCTGAGGTATTGAAGCAATAATTGAATAAACTGTGCATATGAGGGGCCCAAAAGGCGCGATCTTCATTAAAAACACTTCCTGGTAATCCGTTCGGTCCTGGGGCCCCGTCCTTCCTTATGCCTTTCAAAATGAGTAGGGTTTCTTTTTCGCTAAGAGTGAGGGCTTTATTCTCGTTTCCCTCTAGACAATAGTTTTCAACTACCACTGGTTTTGGACTAGAATTATCCTGATCAACATATAACTTAGTGGCATGTGCTGCCCATTCTTTGGCAGGTATTGCATTATGTGCGTTGCTTCTACCATTAAGATTATTGACATAATGCCAGAATCTCCTGCTCTTGCTGGGGGCAAGCAATGCGTAGATACTTTTCCAATTGTACTCGATGATTCTCTGATTCAACTCCCAGACTGTGTTTTTGTGCACTCTTCTGGCTGCTTTCAAACGTGTTTCTAGCTTTGAGCATTGTTTCCTCCAATACTGTTGCTCCGCCAAGCAACACTGCTTTTTACTCTCTTTAAATTCTTTAAGGTCGGAAAGGATGACAGGCCTGCTGCTACGATGTTTTCCTTTGTATGCCAATTGTTTTCCTGTGGTCATCGCATTGGATATAGATGAAATCATTTCCGACCAATTTGTGTGAGGACTAGTTATGCGTGTTGCCTTTTTCCAGGAGTTGTATTTCTCTTGGCTGCTAGGACCCCATTTTATACGTTTTATCCGTGCAGTATCAGTATTCGTATTGAGCATTTTGCCCGACGTTAAGTGTTCAAAGTGCATTGTTGCATTTATATTGACCAGGATGGTTAGTGGATTGTGATCACTTGCGGTGGTGTTAGTCACCTTATATTCTTTGCACCTCCTCTGTAGGTTCTGGCTCAAAAAGACGTATCCAACGTCAATATATTTTTAAAGGTTGGTTGTAACTTTATATTTGGCGACACCACTTGATTTGCAAGTTCCAAGCTGAATTAATTGATACAAGATTCCATAACATTCAGGCCATTGTCTCTTCCGTTGTTGGCCGAGTTGCACAGGTCTCACATGTTGAAATCCCCGGTAATGATGCATTCATGACCTGGATTTTCATAGAGATATTCTCTAATTAGGCCAGTGACCATCCTTGAGCTCGCAGTTTTTGTCTTATTTTTTGGGTTAATGTATAGATAAATTACCAAAGTTGTAGTTGGAATTCCCTCTAGCCTTACCCCCTTTAGACTGACAATCTGGATGTCGGGTGAATTGGTGGGCCATTCCTCCATCTGAACTTGCAGATTCAAGTTTACATAGATTGATACCCCACCGATGGGTCTTACAAATACGTTTCTCTTACTTGCTAATGTGTGAATTGCCTGGTAGCCTTTGATGGGTGTTGGCGAAGTCATCCATGTTTCCTGTAAACATAAGATGTCTCCCGATTTGAGAAGGCTTAAAGCCTCCTTATTTGCTAACGTTGGTTTAAGGCCTGCAATGTTCCAGCTTATAAGTCTGAGCGTTGTTTTAACAGCTTCTGTGCTAGGGATTTGTCCTCCCTTTAGAATGCAGAGCCATTGAGATCCAAGCCTAATCTTCTGCGGTAGTGCCCAGTGATGCTCTTGTCTCCATACATTGTCTGGTGGCTTCCCCCCTTCAAAAGTTTGATTTTAACATTGTTATTCCAGTGTAAGCTCGGATCGATCTTATGTCCTTTAGTATACAATTGAGTGGTGCTACTGGAGTTGATTTTTGCTGCCTCTGCAGTAGTATGTGCGGGTACTTTTCAGTTGGAAGTGTATCTACGCGAATCCCCCAGCTACTGAATACGTCTTTTTCTGGCATCATATTTTGGATGTCCTGCTTGTTGGTCCATTTATATGTGTGGACTCCCTATGGCTCATAAAAGGACAGTTTTTAAAATGCACCGCTTCAAGGTGTGCTGATTTTTAGTAGGCCAATGAGGATATGCAGGACGGAATATATAATATATTTGAGCGATTTTGGATGGCACCCTGGCCTCTTGTCTCAAATTCAGGCGTGAAAATCACTGTATGCTCTGTTTCCGGATGGTGTGCTTTTCCCAAGTTCTTTCCATTTTGCACCATGCTTTCACTCTCATGTTCATGTGATTGAATATTAAGACCTATTTGGTCGTTGTTGCAGCAAGGTGTTAGTTGCGGCTTCCCATCTGTGGCCCCAGAGGAGAGTACACAAGTCTGGTGTTTATTGACCAACGGCAACTGCTGTACCAGTGTCGCTTTCGAGGCTGCTTTGTTTTGTGCATTATGTTGAAGTTCCGTTATGAAGGGACAATCTTTCATTGGACGAGTTCCCTGTATAGATGCGCTTATTTACTTTTCTGCCTCTACGCAAGGTTTATTTTTAGCGATGTTGCGTCCAGATGATTAGTTTATCTTACTTTTGTTGCTCTTAAGTAATGCCTTCGCCTCCGGGCTTTCTATTGTTTTGGTGGTATTTATCATGACGGCTCTTGTGACCTCGGCGTACGATTGTGTTTGCGAGTTGGCGGCATTGCAAGTTTTATGCTTTGTGGTGGTCACCTTGGCTGATATCTCAGTTGGCTTTTCATTTAGAGGATTTGGTGCTGAGGGTTCCGGACTAGTGTTTACTGCAGAAGCCTCAAATGTGCTACTGTTTTTTGATGTGAAAATAGGATAGTACCTCAGACCCTTGTCGGTGCTTATTGTGCCCTTATCACTCTGACCATTGTTTGTTCTGAGTATATTCGGCTCTTCCATCATTTTTCGTAGAAGTGCCATTGTGCTTTTCCTTTTATTGATTTTCAGAGATTTCCGAAGTTTTTTCTTTTGCTGTCTAGACAGTTGACCTTCAATCGGTCTTTGATCTGATGTCCTGTCGTCATCTCTGGCCTCTGCACTAGGTGTTGGGCTCTTGCACTTGTCCACTAGTTTGTTATTGATTGTGCTTTATGTGCCCTCAATTGAGCTCCTACATTTGTCCACAAATTGTTTATTGATTGTACTTGATGGGCCTTCTCTTGTTTCCGATTTATTGAGTGTTTTAACTTGCCCGGTAAGTAGGAACCACTTTTCTGTCTTTATTTTACTTTGTGTTTCACTTACTCGTGTTTGACTACATTCTTTTATTAAGGTTTTTAATAGGTCAGGCAGTGAGGCAAATTTTTCCACTATTTCCTCATTCAGATTTTTTGTCGGGCTTGTGGTCCCCCGTGGCCTGTTTCTCCAGTGAGCCACTGGTTCATTTTTGAGTTTATCGAGTCCACCTTTTTGTTAATTGACAGGACACTTTGTGCAAGCATATGAATCAAGTCTACTTGTATCTCTAGTTATGCGATTGCCATGTGAGGGCCTTTACTGCTGCCAAGAGTGATGTATATATTGTATTTAGAATGGATTCTGAGCGGTCTTTGTTTATTGGGTTGTGCGGATCATACTGTATTCCGGAATGTTGGCCTGAGACTAATCCAATGAGATCCTCCATGATTTGCGAATTGCTTGAAAGGTTTAGATCTAAGTTTGTTTTTAATGGCTCCATTACATGTGTATCTGGGATGCGATGATCGACTGATTTGTATTTAATATTTTAACGTTCAATGTTGTTTACCGGCGTGGAGCAATTCTGCATTAACCCCTGGTCACATGAATTTACAGCACCTTCCAGAAACTCCCGGTGCTGATCATTTGTATGGTGAATAAGAGCCTTTATTTCAGTCTTATTTTTGCTGCAGGTGTCTACCGGTGTTAATGGACCCTGTAGGTTGGTTGATATTTCACCGTCATTTAAGGCCAATGAGATCTCGATGATCTCAGCTTGCTCAGCTCAATGTCCAACTATGCTGAAGTTTTCATTACATTCTTTATGTTGGTGGTTGGTATGTGGGGAGTTGTTCCTGTTCATGGTGGATTCTACTAACTCTGCGAATCCTTCCATCTCGAGAACTATTGATTTACCCAGGGTGGTCTTGGATGTTTGTTTTGAGACGAGTGGGGGCTCTTCCCCCACAATTGCAACTTCCTGACTGTGACCTGGGCCAATGGTAATCTCCTCCTCCTCCTCCCCCTGCCTTTGGCAGTCGATTTTGTATTCTGACTTTAGTCTTGTGAAATATTTATGTATCGGTGTACTTCCAATTGGGGCGTTGCCTGAAGCTAGCGTATTCTTCTTCACGCCAGTTGCAGTACCCTGTTGCTGCCTTGCTTTTGTCTCCTTGTTGGCAGGTCCAGTGCGCTTCATTTTTCTTGCGGGGATCTTGAGGGTTGTCCTACGTGCCGTGAATGCCTTATGTGAGAGCCTCCAATTGGTGTGAAATGCTGAAGCCTGTATCCTTACCCTACGTGCTCAATCTTTGGCCCGCTCATGTGATTTTTGTTGCCTTGTTTGGCTATAACCGTAACTATGAAGGGCTCCCTTTTGGGCAGGCACTCGGGCAGGTGCTTGGTGCTCCTGCTGTCCAGTCTGCCCAAATTGAAGGCTTAGGATCATTGGGTTCATTTTCAGCCTGCTGGTTTGACTAGTTTGGATGGTGAATTTGAGAGTATTGTATTTGTGGTGGTTTATACTGTGGTCGGGTACCAGTAATAGTTATGAATTTATTGTTTTGATACAATTGTTCGGCTTGACCTTGCTATCAGAGCTTTAGCTTGGCTTATACTGACTTGACACCACCCAGCCGAGTGTTAGTACGGTAAAGTGTCTTCCTTGTGGCCTGCTTGTTTGCGTCCTCCTTGCTTATGTATTGGGCTCTGGCCACTATACCAGGCAGCAAGCAGGCACACCCTGAGCCCGAGCCCGAGGATGTTTCTCTGGGGATGCCATAGCTCTCAATGGGCCAGACAAGAGAGCCTCAGGCTAGAGGGCCCCTGCTAGAGACAATAGACTACCGTTTTTTAAGGGACTGTCGGAGGGGCTTCCAACTGATGGAGAAGGGGTGGTTGAATATTTTTGAAGAAAGTTGCTGTTCACAGCTTGCACGGGCGCTTCTTCGCTGCTCTCACTGTCTGTGCCCCTGTCCCCCCAGGATGGCAAAGGATATGTGGGTGGGCCCAGTTGGATGTAGAGGGATGTAGAGTGAGCAGGGAGCCACTCCTCACGCTGCTTTCACGCTCGGCCGCTTACACCGATTGCCCAGCCAGCCAGCCGCCACCGCTCTCACCGATTGCCCAGCCAGCCAGCCGCCACAGCTCTCACCACATTCATTCACCCACTGCTGCCTGCCTGCAACCTCGCTGACCCCCTGCTAAAGAAAGCGGGGCAAATACTCGGCGATGACAGGCAGCCGAGATAGCAGCAGTCGCAAGCAGGTGCGGGGATGAGCTAGCGTGTGATGCCGGGGTCCGGGGCCAGGGAGCAGCCAGGGGCAAACGCGAGGCGTGTGGAGTCTCGCATCTTGTTCAACTGTCACAGGACGGCTTACTGTTACTTCCCCATGACAGTTTCCCAGTGCTTCTGTTAAGGGGGACTAGGCTGAGGCTGAGGCCAAGCGGGCACCCGATTCACTGCCTGCGGGGGCACAGCTCACAGTTCACATCCCACTGCTGACGATCATGGCGGTCATGGCGGTCATGGCGTTACCTTTGGCTCCGTCGCTGCTCTAGTTTTCTTACTCATTCGCAGCAGCCCACGGCACCAACATGGTACCAATGCGGCAACACGGCGGCATGGCGGCACAGCTTCGGGGCTTCAGTTCGAGCCTTTTCTCTGATGCCCGCTTTCACAATCCCCCGCAGGTTACAGGTCCGCGCTGCTGCTGTTCTCCGCTGTGCACCGGCTGTCCTGCGCTCGCTGTGGGTTCTGCCCAAAGCCTGGACTGGATTCAATTGGAGAGTACCGGCACACGATTTTTAATTGCTTATAGTATCGCCATTTGTTTAATAAAATGTAGGCTTTATGTTAAATTCCAACAAGAACCGATAGGCATGTGCTAATCCAAGAGACAAGGAGTGAAAAAGTTACATATTCATTATATGGCTTGCAAATAATTGATACACTTATTATATGTGCAATTCTTTTTGATAGTCATGTCAAAAGTGCTTAGTGAGAAAGCTTACTTTCAATACCTGCACCTTTCAAAAGCACGGAACCGTGCTGGCAAATCTTTGCTCCTTTCATATCCCTCAGGATATTCTAACTTGGTTTAGAAAATATTGTGGGACATATATATTTACTCGCAGCATTTTTTTGATGTTAGAAAACAGTTGGGGTGGGCGAAATATTCCATTCGGCTGGCTAACCTGAAGGAATTTTGGCAGCAACGCTTAGTTCTGGCCAAATTCCGCCAATCGCTACGCCGCTTCAGAACTGTAAGTTGGTGAGCGCAAGTGACTTACCGAATGACTCTCCAACAATCTTTATTGCCGCTTCTGAGACCCCCTTCTGGGGGGGGGGGGGCTAAAGGTGGCTTAGCTGCCTTAATTTCTGTAACCTCACCACCAACACTAGGGAATAGGGAAAGCCCATACCTCATCACAGTTCTATCAGTTTTTATATTTTTGGTCTGGGGGAAACAGTCCATTATTGTAATAAATGTGTATAACAATGTTTTTGATAGTGCAAGACATAGGGTAATTAATGACTTTAGAAGAAGAATTAGATGACTTTTTAAAGAGGTGTGGGGAGATTATTTACTCATTTGGGCTGGTGATTTTAATTGTGAAAAGTGTAACATTTTAACTGGAGGACAATGCGAATACTGTGACCACTTGGTTGACCCAATCCTTCACCTCCCACATAAAACCTATGGGGAATCAAACAATTCTATCATTTAGAAATATAACTTAAAAATCATGAAGCCGGGTGAACATGATGGAGAGATAAACTCTCAAATATATGAAGGGGCAAGATCTTTCTCGAACATTGACCACATCATTATATCATGGAATTGTAAGGGGCTAGTGGAAAAGTTTTCCAATCATGCAAGCCTGTTTAGCGACCATCAACCGCTAATCTTGATTCTGAAGCTAAGCCTGCCTTGGCAAGAAAGGGGAAAGGCAGCTGACTTCGACATTAAAACACAAGGTAGGAACCCAACTACATTTATGGAAAACTTAATAGGGAAAAAACAAAAAGACATTAACACCTGTTTGAATAGTTCTTCCTTAAACACAGATATTGTAAGTGCTTTTCACAATATCATGAATGTAATCGCAGCGATGTAAAAATGAAAAGTAAGAAAAATCGTGACCATAACCCCAGATGGTTCGATAAGGAGTGTTCAAAGATAAATAGGGAACTAAGAACAGCCCTAAAAGCAAGACCCAGGGATAGTGAAAGGATTAGCTCTTTAAAGAAAAATTATAAATTTACCCTAAATTTAAGGAAATTAGAAATCCGAGAGAAGGCCTCGGAAAAATTGATTCAAGCTGCAGAGACAAGCCATCCAGTTTTATTTTGCAAAACGATACATCACCCTTTTTTAAAGGCTACACCAGTGGCAAAATAGATACCCTAGTAACACCTGATGAATGGACAATGCACTTTGAGTGTATTTATAATCCAGAAAACTTGATTACCATGAAAAATGGTAACAGTAGTCTTATTTTAGTAGAAACTGTTAAGATAGCACCAATCACTTTGGATGAAATTAAAAACGCCTTAAACAAAAATGCAAATGGTAAAGCTGCAGGACCAGACGGGATATCTATTGATGGTTTTAAATATAACAGATTTTTTGTCACCGATTTTATTAAGTGTTTTTATTGCATCGGAGGACTGTTACCAGCAACGTGGGTAGAAAGCATAATAGTACCTATTTTTAAAAAGGAGAGAGATGAAAGGCTAAGTGCTACCACCCAATATCTCTTCTTTAATTCTACATCCAAATTGATGGGCAGAATTATGTTGGGAAGACTGGAAAGATGGTAATCGAGAACAATATCCTAACTGAGGCTAAGTATGGATTTAGGAGGGGTATCGAGACAGTGGACCAATGTGTAAACCATGAGCTATTAATAGGGAAATACACCCAAGCTATGGAAGGCCAGCTACACCTCTGCTGTGTCGACCTCACCAGTGCTTTTGACCTGGTTAACCACGCCAACTTATGGCAAACACTGGAAGGGTTGGGCGCTCCAAATGATATTAATATTTATTTATCACAGATCTACACCTTTTTAACTTCTAGAGTACGGTTTGGCACAAAAGGCGATTGTACCCCCACATTTTTAGTTACTCGGGGGATACGACAAGGATGTGTTTTAGCACCCCTTTTATTCTCCTTATATATTAACAATGTTGATCTATTCTTACAAAACTTGAGTGTTGATGCCCCCAGAGTTGGCACATGTGCTACCATAGTACTCCTATACGCAGACGACACAGTCCTGTCGTCGAGGACTGCGAACAGTCTCCAATGTTTAATGGAAAAATTCATGCAATTCATGACTGAAAAAGATTTACAGTTGAACCTTAGCAAAACTTTGGCCATGATTTGCAGTAAAAATAGAGTGAAGAACAGGCAACATCACGTGGGAGGTGCCCAAATTAACAGAATAACATCCTTCACTTACTTGGGCATTCTTTTCTAAGGCCCACTTCCAACCGCGGTCGGAATCGCTCCTGGCGGCATCTGTTAGTAGAGAGTCCGAGTCGTACGTGTGATTTCTGGGTGACTCATACAGCTATACGAGCGAACAAGTACAATGCAATAATCGACTTGTACTCCGAGCAACTTGTAGGCATCAGAGATCCCCTCCGGGTAACTCCGCCATGGTCGACACGCACAGCGCAACAGGGCGGATTCCTGATCGACCAAGTATGAAGCTCGCACCGAGCAGCTCAAAAAAGCTCCAGGAAGCTGACTTTGGGGGTCCATAGCGGGCCACCTTCACTCACGCCCCTACAACTCGATCAATGGGGGACCCAAGAGTCCCCCCCACACATGCATGCACGGTGCGTGAAAGACCGAGGCGTCCCCGCGACAGGGGGACCCTTGTCTGAGACGTGCGTTTATTGTCTTTGGGAGCCTATGTACGCATCATACACCAGGCCCCCATAGACTTCAATGGGGGCTCTGAGCGACCCAAGTCCGTCAGATATGCAGCGCATATTACTCTGTCGCTCAGAGCCCAGGAGCCCAAGTCGCTCGGAAAGATCTACGGGTGCGAGTTGGCCCTTAGGGCTTTCCGAGCAAGATCGAAATCGGGCTCTTAATAGGAATGGTACTTGGGGCGCACATATTGACCTATGTAACTTGAAATGTTTGTGATCATGAGAGGGCATTTTTAGTTTCTCTACAAAAATAGACAACAAACCGGTACGGGAAATCCTTACTCTGTATAGGAGTAAGTGTATAACAGGCACATGTTATGGGGCATCCATATGGGGGAGGGCTAACACAATCCTGTTACAAACTCAGGAAAACACATTTTTAAAAAGGATGTTGGCAGTCCCAAGTCCCACAGCCTCATATATAGTTCATAAAGAGCTGTGCGCACCTTACATTAGCGATTTTAGAAGCACAGCAGCACTCACTTTTTGGCATGGAATCTGAATGAAAGATGAGACTAAGTTTACTAAGGATATAATTATAGATTGCCTTGCCCTTGACCATAGCAGGAATATCCCGTGGTTAGAGTACATTCATAATCTTTTAAAAGATTGTAAGGTGGACCCTGATCATCATGAGCCATTGTCCATCCAGGATTATAGCAAAAGAGACTTAAAGACAATGCTTGTCACTTCTAGGGAACGTGCAAGAGTTGATGAAGCTGGTTTAAAACAGAGTGTCAAATCTTACTGTGAGAGCCCACTATCAGCGGGCATTCAACCATACCTTCTTTCGGCAATAAACATCCAGTATAGATTCTATCTAACCAGAATAAGGTTGGGTTCCTTACACTATCTAATAGCTTTCCCTATATTGGGAAAGTGGAGTCATAACCTTCCAAATTGCGCTTGTGACGGAAAGTCCCCTCCGTTCACGCTGCATTTTATTCTTTTTTGTAGTTTTTATCGGGACATTCGGAAATCTGTGTTAAAACCAATTTTTTTTAGATAATAACTTATATTATTATAAACATGCTTTTAATTATATCTGTAGTTTGGAAAATGATAAAATTAGGAATTCTATTATTATTTTTATACAAATGGCAATCAGGAGAAGAAAGGATAATTCCCATTTAGAAGCAGTAACTTATGAAAAACATGACGGTTGTACACTTTAAGGACTGTAATTCTCATCCTGATATTAGTCTTTGCCTTATACTTTTTGTACTTTATCACGTAAGCATCTTTGTATATATAAGCTAAATGAACACGAAAAATGCAACATGCACTGACGCCAGACCTTGAGTCGAAGGGGTCGATTAGGATGGGTCGCGGTGTTGGAACGCGGTGTTGGGACCGGCCGGCAGACATGCGGTGGTCCCACACCGCGAATTAGGATGTGACCGCCAACCTGGTTCTCAGCTGCCTTGATGAAGTGCATTCATCATAATAAGGGGCCTTTTCAATCATTGAGCTGGGTGCACCTTTTTAAAGGTGTGCCCAGGGCAATGAAGGAAAATGTGCTGCATGTATAATTCAGCCCCTGGTTTCTCTTTGAATATGACACTGATCTTTTTATTTTGCAGTTGCTGGTTGGCATCATTGGTGGCTCCTATAAAGTCACATTTGGAGACAATATTTTGCAGTTGGTTACGTAATTGTTTCTCATTTGCTCAGGAACACACAGTGGTCACTTTTGACAAGTGAAATGTTTAGCTCTGTAAAGACATTGACCTACTTGCTTATCATTCATTGATTTGATGCACCGACCTCCATACTGGATATGAAAAGGGAAGTAACTTGTCTAATTGGCACATTTTGTGAAAAGTGTGTGTTAGACCTGGCACCATTGGCCTGGGTCTCCCTTCCATTTTTGCTGTTGCCTCGTGTGTTTTTGCTGGTGGTAGATGCTTTGGGCACTATGCCACTGCTGTCCAGTGCCACAGTGTGAGTTCTCCCTACTGTAAAAATGTATTGATTAGTGGTTCCATGATTGAATGTTTGGTTTACTTGTCAGACCCTAGTACAGTGCACCGAGTGTGCCCAGGGCGTGTAAATCCAAATGCTGCTAGTGGGCTTGCAGCACTGGTTGTGCCACCTACAGAAGCGGCCTTGTAAAATATGTCTAAGGTCTGCCATTGCAGAGCCTGCGTGCAGTCTGGTACTGTCATGCTGACTGGGCAAGTGCACCCACTTGCCAGTCCCTAAACCTTCCCTTTTCTTCATATTAGTAACCCCTATAGTAGGCGCCAAGGGCAGGGTGCATTGCAAGTATAAGGTAGGACAAGCCCTGATGTGTGTGGCATGTCCTACTAGTGAATTACAGCCATTTTCATTTTCACTTTGTTGTTCTCCATAGACCAGAATGGGCTGTTAGAATTATTACACTTTATAAACCTAGCAGACTCAGAGAACATGGTGAAAATTAAATTTTAGTATGCCTGGAATCAGAATAATAAAATACATCTTTTAGTGAAGTTTATTTTAATATTCTGTGTTTGCAAATACCACTTTTAGAAAGTAGGTATTTGCTTGCCTAACCATTTGAGCCTGCCTCTGCGAGGTTGTGTATTCCTTGTCTGGGTTTGTGTGTGACAGGGCTGGGGAATTCCAGAAGACAGACTGAGGCTGCCCGGTGGTGAATAGGGAGATCTGCATCTAGATGGGAGGAATAAGTTGTACCTGGGACCTGTATAGGGCTGGGTCTTCCCTCTACAATGCTGGTTCCACCCCCTGTGGTGTGTCTGATGTCTCTGCCCTGCACACTGATAGAAGAGGAGGAAGACTGTCAACAAAGTGCTCCAGGACTGTACTTGCCTTCCACAATGCTGGCTTCACCTCCTGTGGGGCGTCTGATGTGCCTTCCCTGTGCTGTGAAAGAAAAGGAGAAGTCTGGTAAACAGAGTGCTTCAGAACTGGCTTGAACTGGGCACAAGCCCCTCTACCCTCAGAGAACAAAGGATTTTGGGGTATAAGTATTGGGACCCTGATCCCATGAAATTATATCACTTCTGGACTTACAAGACGAAACCTCTGCTGAGGAGAAGGAACCTGAAGAAACTGAGGAAAGACTATTCCCAAGCTGAAGTGCTGCTTGGGAGATTGGCCTGCAGTGGTTGCCTGACTGCAAAGAGAGGAGAAAGAACTTTGGACTTTCCTTTCAACTTGTGCAAAGATCTCCAAGGGCTTGGAAGAGAGCTTGCCCCCTGACCGAAGTCCCAGGACCAGTAGACTTCACCAGCCTTTGTGAATTGTTGCTGGAAACAAGTGGCTACAGAGGCAGGGAGCTGTGACTGACTCTCACGACCGGCCCGGTGTCCTGTAGGCACCGCACCAAGCAACGTCCGCCTCGAACAACGCAAGCTCTGCGCTCACCGACTCCGTCAACGAGCCGTAGCCTGCACCGTGACTGGAAGGACACTGCGACATGCAACGCCCCGCTACACCGAATCGAACTGGTCTGACCGACGCGTCACTTCTGCTGACTTCGAGTCCTGTGACTGCACCGGACTTGGGCATCGCCTCGCACGCTTTGTTACGCACTGCCCTACTCGCACCGCTGTCCGGACTGACCAACGCCAGCTCCCGAACTCCGGCTCTGTCGGCGCACCGTAAAGCTGGAAGCACCGCAACGAGCAACGTCCGCCTCGAACAACGTAAGCTCTGAGTTCACCGACACTGTCTCGACGCCGCCAACGAGCCGTAGCCTGCACCGCGACTGGAAGGACACTGTGACCTGCAACGCTTTCTTTTTCTACACCACGACGAACCCCGGAACCGGCTCGCACATCCGTGCCAGCCGGCTCAAGGAAAAGGTACTGTGACTGAGTCTGTCGACATTTGAGTGGGCCCGGACCGCCGCGGTTCGCTGGATTTGTTAGACTCTGTGCTATATTCAGCAACGCTGTAGCCGGACAAGGCTACTGACTCGCACAGAACCTTGAATTAAGCCTTTTTAACCTGAACTCTGGAAACTTAATAGTACTGTGGATTCTTTTTGTTGTTTATTGGTCTTGTGATAACTCTATATAAAGTATACTTATTTTTTATATAAAACCTGTGTGGTGTCCATTTGTAGTGTTGTCACTGGGTTACTGTATGTGGTCACAACTGCTTAACTTACATCACCTCTGAATTAAGCCTTGACTGCTCGCACCACGGCCGCCTAGAGGGCGAGCATGGGTTAGTTTGAGAGAGTAATTCCCTTGCCCTGACTAGAGGAGAGGGTCCCTGCTTGTCACAAGTACCTACCTGTGCCAACCAGAGACCCCCAATTCTTACAGTGTGATTCTGCTGTGTCAGTATATCACTTCCTGTTCTTCTGGGGAGAATACATTCATATCCGCTGAGTAATTTTGAATGTTTCACTGATACGCTGCATGCGGCCAAAGAATTAGTCAGCCATCTGCATGTACTGCTGTACTCTCTTGTCTAGTCCACTGCAGTTTTTTTGGTAGCCTAATTACATCGATTCTTCAATACCTACACAGGTTGGAAGAAGTTCACATATTTACTGTAGTCCAGTGGTTTGTTTCTACTGTGCCAGAGTGGCCTGAAGACTTTTGCTGTACGGGTGCTCCTATTGGAACAATCTAGGTAAGTTGGAAGGTCATGTTCAAGGGTGTGATGCATTTCATATGAAGGAGTAAGTAAAGATATTGGGCGTTCTTTGCGTAAACCAGTAAAAACAAATGTAAACCAACAAAGGTAATTCAATTGAAAAAGCACACAAAAAGCATTTTGGATGGTAAAGTAGCTTCATATGCACCAAAGCATATCTAATACAAATCAAATGCTGCTTAAATTTTAAAAACAGACGGCCTTATTTAGAAGTCCTTGCTCCACTTTTGCGTCATCTCTAACATGGGAAAAGTGACGCAAAAGTGGTGCAAGGGGCTTGTAAATCTGCCCCAGAGTTGTAAGAATTCAATTTCAAGACAAGAACCATGTTTATTTGAATAAGTGAAGCAGCATTTCTACTCAAAAAGCATGACAAATATAAGTACTACATTAATATCTAGGACATTGAACTCATTAATTCAATTTAATTGAAGAAATATGGAACAAGAAAATTACAAAAGTACAATTGTAAAATATGAAAGAATCTGCTCAAAATAACCATAATCATCCAAATGACTTTGAAATATTTCACTCAAAATCGATTTACTGAAAATCGCTGAGAAGTGAACTTAACTCACACTTAAAAGCATGGAAGCATTCACCTACCTGCTCCATTAAAAAATAAGTGGTATGCCGGGCAAAAGAGAGGGCGGGGGTATCTGGTATGGAGATGCTTGCAGGACATGGGAACACGTGAGTAAAACAATGGAACTGGACATGCACAAACTTCACTCCCTGACGCCTGTAGTCCAGTGGCCTCACCCTTCCAGAAATTCCCGGGACATCATGGTATAAATGTGCTCTAGCCCCCATGCTAATTCCAACAGTTGTTAGATATTTATATGGTAAAACAATATGAGGGGGTGGAGGAACTCTCAAAGTCTGGGTCAGTAGCTCAAAATGTTAAAGTAATAGGTATGCCACTGTCCATTGTCCTTGTGATGCACTATCTCCAGTGCTTGCCTAGTGTCATTCATGATAATACATGTTTTGAGACAGGCCTACTTCTTTATCTATTTGGTACCTTGTCTGGAATGTCCCAGAAGAAACCCAAACTTAGGGGCTGATTACGATGGCGGGCAGACTCGGTCCGCCCGCCATTGTAGCGTTGTTTGAGACCACCCACCAGACATGCGGCGGTCCCACCACTGCAATTAGGATGTGCCCGCCAGTATAGTGGGCGCATCCAAATTTGTGGATCCACGCAGATTCCAGATCTTTCCACCACAGAAATGTGAGGAAAATGTGTTTTTTTTTTACAATTGTTTAGGTTTGCAAGGTATTCTGGGTAACAGAACCTGGTGAGAACCAGTCAAGTCACCCCATCCTGGATTTCCCTGGGTGTCTAGTTTTAAGAAATGTATAGGTTTTCTATGTTTCCCTTGGTGCCGTCAGAGCTAGGGCTCAAAAACTACAGCTAGGCACTTTGCCAAAAAAGGGTAATTTTTCACTGTGAAATTGGGGTGTGTCCACGTTGAGTTTTGTGCTGTTTCCTGTCGAGGGCACTAGGCCTACCCACACAAGTGAGGTACCATTTTTCTTGAAAGACTTTGGGAAATGCGGGGTGGGTGGAAATTTGTGGATCCGCGCAGATTCTGGAACTTTCCACCACAGAAATGTGAGGAAAATGTGTTTTTCTTGACAGAATTTTAGGTTTGCAAGGGATTCTGGGTAACAGAACCTGGAGAGAGCCAGTCAAGTCACCTCATCCTGGATTCCCCTGGGTGTCTAAGTTTAAAAAAATTATAGGTTTGCTAGGTTTCCCTAGGTGCCATCAAAGCTAGGGTTAAAAAACTACAGCTAGGCAGTTTGCAAAAAAAGGGTAACTTTTCATTGTGAAAATGTAGTGTGTTCACGCTGGGTTTGGAACCGTTTCCTGTTGTGGGCACTATGCCTACTCACACAAGTGAGGTATAATTTTTATTTGAAGACTTATAGTAATTCATATTTTCAAAGCAACCGTTATTATCTATTGACTTTCGATGCATTTCTGCCTTCCAAATGAAAGACAATATGTAAAAAATAAGTTGTTTTGAAAAATGACCGATAATTCTCATGCTAGTATGAGTATTCCCGATTTCGAAATGTGCAAATATATACTGTTTCTAAACTCTATATTTTGTTCCCATTTCAGAAATACATAGGAGTCTTTCATACTGAATTTTCCATGTATATATTTTCCCAGAATAAATGCTATATACCCCGTGCATAATAAAAAACCATTGCAAGACACTGCTCAGTTTTTGGCTCTGGGTTCGTCGGGTTCTTGGTGAACCTACAAGTCCTATACATCCCCACAACCATCAAAGTCCAGTGGATGTAAAGGTATAATGCTTTAGAAGAGCTGTCATAATTAGAAGAAGTTACAAGTTAAAACGTTGACACAAAAGGCTGTTTTTTTCAACTAATTTTCAATTTTTCCTATATTTAAATGTTAGTTTCTATAAAGACACCTGATGAATTTACACAAATGACCCCTTGCTGAATTCAACATTTTCAGCTTTCCAGGATCCATTATTGCTTTCATACTCATTTCTACCATTAACTGGAAGGAGGTTGAAAGCACAAAAAATTGCAAAAATAGGCTATGTCCCAGAAAAATGCCAACACTGTGTAAAAGATGTTGGTTTTCTGACAAAAATCTGTCATTCCCTAAAAGCTGTGAAAATTGTGATTTCAGCCTCACAACCCCTTTTTTGATACCATTTGCAGGGAAAAACCCAGATGCTTTTATTTGCAGCACTTTTTCCCCATTTTCCCCCAATAACACAAATTTAGCTGTATTTTGCCTAATTTCTGGGAGCCCTCGAGGCGAATTCACAAAGCCTGGATACCTTTAGAATCCCCATGATGTTGTAAGAAAAGGACGCAAATTTGGCGTGGATACCTTACGTGGTCAAAAAGTTACAGGGGCCTAAGCGCGCACTACCTCAAATAGCCACAAAAAGGCTTAGTACGGGGGCGTGGCCAGGATGGCGACCTGAACGGACGTCGGACTGCGAGGCTCCCCGGCCCTGAACCCCTTTAAGCACCTTTTCTCAGCCTGCATCTCCCCTACAGTCCGGGTAAAGTCTGCTGCTGCTCGCCAGACCCGAGCGACCCACTTTCAGCTCGCACCACTCCACCAGAACCCCGCCGGAGCCGCCGCCCTCCGAGAACCCGAGATCCGCCAGAGAGCCGCGTTGCTTTTGCGGCCGCATAGCGGGAGGGCCAGCGCAGGGCCCCGGCGGTGGAGCTCCACATCGGATCTACGGCGACTGGTGAGGTGGCCTGAGGAGGTGCCTGGGATCGGGTCTGAGCCGGCCTATCCCACTGCCGGCAGTCGCTAGTGCGTGCGGCAGGGGGCGCGGACCGGCGGGCGGCACATTGCAATTGAGGCCCCGGTCCCAGGCCAACACGGAGCAGGAGAATGGGCCCCACGAGCGTCTGGAAGCGACGTCGGGCCCTGTCCAGGGGGCCCCATTCCATATCCCGGACCCACCGGGCTGTTGCTGTGCCCCGCTGAGAGCTACTCTGCGGGGACGTGCTGAAGGCGATCTGGGGGCGCTGGAGAGCCGCGAAAACTGAGGCTTGGGCTTCGGGGCCTACATCGCGGTCCGGACAGCTGGAGCATCGTGGCTGGAGAGGACGCCCTGGGGGCTTTGGGAGCCCGGACCACTCTGCGCCCCACCCAACGCTGCCGTGGTGAGGTGGAGCACGCACAGCCTGGGGGCCCCATGACTGACCCTTGCAAGGAAGGCCCACAGTAGGGTTAAAGCAGCCCCCCTCCATCAAGGGCCCGCTGCTGCCTCGCACGCCCTTGGCCACCACCAGACACACATTCTGTTCCTACCTGCTCCGAGTAAGGGGCTCCACTGACAGGACGCCTGAGATGGGGCATGCGACAGGGGTGGTCGAAAACTGAGGCCCTGGCTTTTGGGCCTAGACTGTGCTGCTGAGGTGACGGTGGTGACCCGCGCGGGAACCAAGAGCTCGAACTAGTGTGAGGCGGTGTTGGAGACCCGACAGCCCGTCTGGCCCGATAGTGGGGGCTGCGTCCGATAGGTGAGGAGGGACACAGAGGGAGTGGAGGTGCCAAGCAGCAGGCCGCCCACCATACCGGCCGGACGTGACCTGAAGAGGTCTGAGTGAAAGCGGGATGGCTGCCCAGACGCGACACAGCCCGGGTCCAGGGTGCAAACGTTGAGAGACTGCTTTAGACCCGGCAGAGGGGCCCATCTGCTCTGGGGGTTCCCGCCCGACACACCGCGCCAGCTTGCGAACGTTACAGCATACTGCCCTTCAGCGTCGGTCTGCTTGTGGCGGCATGGCCAACACGAGCCGCAGAGCCGGCCGCACTATAACCGACATGCTGGTTAACAACACACCGAAGGGGGAAAAAAACAAAATCCCCCCCTCACCAGTGACTGAAGCCAATACCCCGGGACGGGATGAGGGGGGGCCCCCATTACAAAAGCCTTCCTAGAATCCCTCTTCAACACACTGAGGGACGACTTCCAGACTCTGAAGCAGGATCTAGCGGGAGAGCAACGCAAAATCCGCCGGGATGTTGATGGCCTGGGAGAGCGAGTGGCCTCGATGGAAGAAACGAACCAGACTCGCAGCGAGGAAATGGAGCTACTACAACAGGAGGTCATCCGCCTTCGGGAGCAGCAAGTGGACCTCCAGGCGCACGCAGAAGATCTCAAAAATCGCTCCCGGAGAAATAATATACGGGTCCGGGGAGTGCCATCGAAAGCAGAGGAAAATAGCGTCACTTGCTACCTGCAGGAGCTCTTTCGGGAGATTCTTGGTGAACCTGCTGACTTTGTTATTCGCATTGACCGCGCGCATAGGGTTGGTCTGTCGTGGCGTGCACCTGGCCCCCCGCCGGACACATCCTTGCTTATCTCCCTGACTTCCCCTTGAAGGAGCGGATCCTGCAGGAGGCTCGGCGGAAACAACCTCTTCACTTCCAGGGTACCTCCGTGGCCCTATTCCAGGACCTTTCGGCCATCACGCTCTAGAAGAGAAAGGCCTTCCGAGTAGCCACGACATTCTTGCGAGATAATAGGGTGCCCTACTCATGGGGTCACCCTTTCCGTTTAATCTTCAAGTGGAACGGGGCGCTGCACCAGCTCCGCTCACTCCGGGACACATGTGCCCTGCTGGGAATTGACCTGCCAGAGGAGGAGCAAGAAGGGCCCTCGCAACGCTCCCCCGGCGAGTGGCAATGAGTAAGGAGGCGTCGCCCCCCAAAATGGGCTTTAAACCCGACCTAGCGACCATGGCCCAGGAACAGGCCGGGCCGTACAGGAGGTGGTCAAAGATACAACGGCTCTACCCTGAAGCACTCCGGCTAGGGGATTTGCGTGCATCGCTTTGTACTCCTGGGGGAAGGAGGGGCGGAACCACCGGTGTCGCCACTGCCACAAACTCCTTCACGTGAAGACTCTACAGGCCTGAACTGCGTTCAGATAGGCCTGGGACAATGGTTTGTTCTCGGGGATTCCTGGTTGGGGTTAGGGTGGGGGGGAGGGGGGTTGGCGGGAGGTGTGTGGTGGTGGGGAAGAGGGTTGTGTTGGGGGGGGCGGGCACCGGTGTGACGCATTGCAGGCAACGCAGGACAGGTGACACAGCTTATGATGGCTAGAAGCGACGGGGCACCCACGGGCAACTCCCAGGCGACGGCCCCTACTATGCAGGTTATCTCCCTCAACGTTAAGGGGCTTAACAACCCCATTAAGCGCAGGGCAGTCCTATCCTTTTTGGAAAATTCCAGGGCGGAGATCTGCCTCCTGCAAGAAACACACTTATTGCCTAAGGATTGGCACCGCATGCGGTCTAGAGCATTTCCGACACAACACTACTCTTCCACTACAGAGAAAAAGGCCGGGGTGGCCATTCTGTTTGCGTGCCACTTTAGGGGTATGGTGGGGGACAAAGTATTGGATATCAAAGGGAGGCTCCTTGCATACAAAATACAGCTGGGAGGGTGGTCCGCTGTGATAGGTTCAATATATGCACCTAACACCAAACAGGAATCCTTTCTCACCGGGGCCTTGGCGGATGCACTCGCTCACAACATCAAATCCACGCTCGTTGGGGGCGACATTAATTTAGTAATGGACACCCACAGAGACAGGTCGGGTCAGAGATTTGGTTCCACAGGTGCAATCTCCAAAGAGGGTGGGCAATGGCTAGAGAGCAGGGGGTTTGTAGTCATATGGAGGTCAAGGCACCCAAACACCCCGGGATATACCTTCTACTCCCATGTATATCACACATACGCCCGAATAGACCATTTTCTGGGATCCACGGAGCTGGCGGCCTTGATCACGGATACTGAGATCGTCCCCGCAGCACTCTCTGACCACGACGCACTAGCGGTACACATCCGGATCCCCAAACCAAAGATACAGAGGGGCAAATGGTGCCTCAAGGAAACTCTATTACACCGCAAAGGGGCTACTCAACATATCAACACATGCATTACCAAGTATATAGATAAGAACGACACAGCAGAAATATCCCTGGCGGCGTTGTGGGGGGTGTTGAAAGCGGTGGTACGCGGGGTGAGGTTCTGTGGTTTTCGGGACCGGACTCCATTTTGTTTTGCGTTGCTCAAGACGACATTTTGTGTTGCCCTCACGTAGGCTGTGGAAGTAAACGAACGAACAAGGTTGCATGGGCCTCGTTGTTCATGTACATATTAACATGGCCTTTTCGACTTACGAGTGAACTGCAAGATGCTGACCCCGTCACCTGAAACTGACCCTTCCACGAAGTAAATTTCTCTAGTAGATCGTTGTCTGAGTTTTTACGATCACTGTTCAGGATATTGTTAATTCTAGTTTCTTGCACATATCTTATCCTACTCAACATCTGAATTGCTCCTTTCCCTTATGTCTTTTCATTACATGGGTAGTGCTTTCAATTATGGGTTTGTCCGGCTTGTGGTAATCGAATTTCGGGACAGTCCTAATAATTAACTTGTGGGTTGGTACGATGTAAAGTGAGCTTTTTGGAATGTAATAATGTATGTAAAGTGTGCTTGATTGGTCAGAATTTGCCGCAATGGGTGTGCATTTGTAATGGGTTGAAAATGCCAATATAAGGTGATGTCTTGCTCTACAAAAATTGAGCAGTTTCCTGAGCTGTACTCCGTGTTGTATTGCTTGGTTTACTGTTACTAGCTGCAGCTAATAAATTGATCTCTGACGCCAACCAGAAGTATTCCGTGTCTCCGTAGTCTAAGACAGGAGGAACTTGAAGACTTCGGGTGTGTCCCTGGCACCGCTGGGTTCTAAGAAAACCCGGTTCTTCAGTTGGCGCCCAACTTGGGGCGACTTCAGCGGTACCAGTCCAAGCCTGAGGATCGTGAGGAGCCACGTAAGGAAATTCTGGAGGAAGGCCGCCACTTCATCGACCCCTGTATGTCGACGTGGACCGAAAGTCTTTGCTGCGAGGCCTCCTGCTTTCCGACGGCTATGAAGGACTGATGCCCTGACTGTCGCCCTGTCTTGGACCCTTGATTGATTCTTTGTAGAGCGAGACGATAGACGGTCTTCTGGTGGCGTGACAGATACTTTGGTTAAGTATAAGTGGGTCGCTCCCACGACTTTGTTTGGTTCTTTGTTTGGTTTGATTCGGATGCTGCAGCAATCGAAGACGAGGGGCTCGTATATTTGCGAGTGTATCGATAATTGATAACCCCTTGAAGTTTGGAGCTAGATTAGTGAGCTATAAGATGCCTGGTCTTAGCAAAATTAGGAAATGGTTTAGTTGTGGTTGCAACAGGGATTCCCGATTGGAGGACTCGTGTCCGAAACCTCCGGTTGGAACTCCGACTTATGAGCTCTATTCAAAACACGGAGTGGGTCCTATTACTTATAATGAAGTATGGGTCCGCTATACTAGGAAAGATGGTGTCTTACGATGGCCCCAACATGGTAGTTTCGAATTAAATATTTTAGACAATGTGGAAGTTGCGTTATTTAAGAAGAAAGCCCGGCCGGCAATGTTTGACTCTTTCCGCCTTTGGCGAAAGGAAGCCAAACAGCGAGAAATTAAGCAAGCAAAAAGAGATAGGAAAGATAAGAATATGTCAGTACTACAAGCTGCTAGGCAGTTTAAAGCAGACGAGGAAGATCGAGTGAGTGAAGTTTCAGATAGACAGCGTTGCATGGCCATAGATAAATGTTATCCGGCCTTGCCGTCTTCTCCTCCGAAAGTGATGGAAGACCTTGAGAAAGATCCTTTGATGTCTCATTTACTGAGATTGCCACCTCCTTATGTGCAGGGTGCTACTGCGCCTCCATTACCCCCGGTTGTTCCACCCTTTGTTGTTCAACCTCCTGCTATTGTTCAGCCACCTGGTGATCCACAGATGGTTCTCCCTTCTACTGCGCAACCCACTCTGAGGTCGCAAGCTTTGCTTCCAGCTTTGCCTCAAACTCCTTTGTCTTCTGCTTCTGCATCTCAGACTCCTACTGTTCCTGTTTCTACTTTGTCTCAAGATTTTAACTTTCCTGTTTTCAGGCCTACTTCGTCTCCTTCTGCTCGAAAACGAATGAAGGAAACTGTTGTCAATTTGTTGTCTCCATTATTTGGGCCACTGAGTATGACCCCTGTTTCGGAACGAAAGCAGAGTTGTAGTCAGTTTCCTAGTTCCGAAGAGCAGGCGGTGTTGGATTTATTGGCCCGTAGATGGATTTTGAATGCTCCTAGGTATAGTTTGCCATCAGTTATGGATGTTTTCTTTCAGTGGGAACCGCCTAAACAGAGGTATGTTTTTAATGTAATGTGTGCCTTTCTGAGGCAGGAATGGGAAGATAATGAGTTGGGTCCAATTCCGCAGGAAGTGCTTGATGTTCAGTCAGAGTTTGCTAAAGGGACAACAGTAGAATCTGATGTTACAGATGCTGTAGAGACGATACTTGCCTTCGGGTCTTGGTTACCGCCTCAGCCATTGTATGAACCTGATCCTTCTGTTAGGAGGAAAGTGAAGCAGTATCCCATGAGAGAAGTTCCCCCTGTATGGAGAGAGGCAGTTCAGGCTGATGTTAATTTGGGTATTCAAGCTGCACCGGCTCATTTTCAGCGAGTATGGGTACATGTTCCTTGGAAGCGAGCAGAGGTCTTCGCTCTTAAGCAGACCTTGCCTGACCCTCGTAAGAATCCTGCTGGTTATTACAAGGAGTTGTCCCAGACAGTTGAAGCATGTATTATGAATTTAGCCGATATAGATATGTTGATGGGTAATGTAGTTCCGCAACCTTTGTGGGCGAAGATTTGCCATGAGAATCATGCGCAAGAATTAGGAGATACTTGGGCCAATATTGTTGCAGCAGATGGTCGACAGGTGGGTGGTGCTAAACCTGAGCCTTTAGTTGCAGAATTGCCTGGTAGAATATTTTATCTAATGAAAACTATGATGCCTGCTTTGCGAGTGAATTGGGACAAGTTGTCAGCATGCAGGCAAAAGAAAGATGAGAGTGTGTCTGATTTCTTCACAAGGTTTGAAGAGACGTTTATCGATCATAGTGGTCAGGACATGAGTACGGAAGGTGGTCAAAGGTTATTTGTGGACAAATTTGTCTTTAATTTGCTTCCCGAGCTTTCTAATAAGTTGAAAGACTCTGAGAGTTCATGGGCTGTTTCTTTATCGGCCCAGATATTGGCTACTGCACAATATTATGAGAATAGGGATAAAGATGAGAAGGATAAGGTAGAAAAGAAGACTAAGGAATTAAAGACGAAAGTTCTTTTGCAGCAAGCTTATCCGCCTTGTCAGAATAAGCCTCAGTTTCAGCAACCTCCACAGTTTCAGAGATTGCTACAGAAGCCTGAGCCTTATGCTCCGCGATTCTTTCCTGGACCTAATCAGTGTGCTTATTGCAGAGAGGAAGGTCATTTCAAGAATATTTGCCCAGCTCTGTTACAGCGTGCAAATGGTGTATCTAGTCAGAGAGGTCGTGGTGGTTTCCAGCAAGCTCCTAGAGATAGGGGACGTGATGTGGAGAAGTGTGGCTCAGGGGTTAGAGGCGGCAGACCCGGAAGCTGAGATCGGTCCTGGACCAGGGTTCAATTTCCCGCCTCGGCGGGTCTTGGGCTCAAAAATTCCACGGACTCGATAATTCTCGTTCCGGTGCCTACTCGACTCACGGGTTCACACTCTGCGACTCTGGGCAATAGCTTGCTTAATCTCCACTATGGCCCCTCGCGGCGGGATGCCTGGCTTTCACCTTGTGGATACCCTGCTGGGGTTATCTCACAGGGGAATACCAGGACGGGTTCCCAAGGCAAGCGCCTTGATGCCTTCGGGTGATACGTGCGCTATATAAATCGCAATACATTTACATTTACATGTGTTACCTCAGAATGAGCGTTCCTCTTCCCTTCAAAATTCTGTGAATTACTTTGACAGACAGAATGTCCCGACTGGTCAGTCTGCACAGTACTATGTTGACGATTATTATGTCGAGAGTGAGAGTGCTAGTTATAATGATAGTTAGGACAGCCATGGGCAAAGAGAGGGAGTAGTGTCAGTTCCAGTGGATCAGAGTGGACCTTATGTTGAAGTGACTACATCAGGTGAGGTACAACCTTTTCTTTTGGATACTGGTGCGACGAAGAGTTCTATCATGCACTCTAAACTTCCTGGCGCACCTTTGTCTGGCTTGACCAATGTTTCCGTAGGATTTTCAGGCGCCCCAGTTTGTAACCCGATTTCTAATCCTTTGCCTCTTTCTATTGGCCCTTGTAAATTGGAAACTCCTCTTATTCTGACGACTGGTTGTAATGAGAATCTGTAGGGATTAGACTTGCTGAAAAGATTGTATGCTACATTACATTGTTCTCCTTCGGGAGTACACCTTACCTTAGGTAAGAGAGTGATTTCTCCGATGTATTTGTCTAAAGATTGTCTTCCACTGGAATTGAGTTCTCTTCCTGATACACTTTGGGCTACAGGTCCGAATGATGTTGGCCTTTTGCAAATTCCACCGTATGTTGTTACTCTTAAATCGAATGTTAGATTGCCTCGTATTCCGCAGTATAAGATATCGAGTGATGGCGAGAGAGCTCTTTTAGCAATCATCCATGATTTGGTTGAGAAGGGTGTAATTGAAGAAACAAGAGGTAATGTGTGCAACAGTCCTGTTTTGCCTGTCCTTAAGCGTACTGATGCTTCTAAGCCACCTGTGTATCAGTTTGTGATTGATCTTCGAGAAGTAAATAAGATTGTTGTGCCACAGTTTCCTGTTGTTACAGATATCACTGCTTTGTTGACTCTAATTCCTGCTTCGGCAGCTTGGTTTTCTGTGATCGACCTGAAGAATGCTTTCTTTAGCATTCCAATTGCCGAAGAGAGTAGAGATATTTTTGGCTTCTCTTTAGGAGGACAAAGCTTCCGGTTTAAGAGAGCTCCCCAAGGTTATTGTGAAAGTCCCTCTATCTATAGTCAGGCGCTGAAAACTCAGCTTGATAGTTTTGTGTTGCCCACTGGTGCTACTCTTATTCAGTATGTTGATGATCTTCTGGTTGCTGCTGATGATGAAGAGATTTGTAAAATGGCTACTCTTTCTTTGTTAAGACATTTGTCTGACCTTCATCATAAAGTATCACCTTCGAAGTTACAGTATTGCCGACAAGAAGTAACCTACTTAGGTCATCTCTTGTCGAAGGAGGGAAGGAGATTGACCCCAGAACGAATTCAAGCGATTGCGCAAATGAGTGTGCCATCCAAACAGAGAGAAGTGCGTGCTTTCCTAGGTATCACCTCGTATTGTAGACAATGGATTCCTATTTTTCCCTGCTAGCGAAACCTCTGTTGGCACTGACTCTTAAAGATACTCCGCATCCTCTTCCTTGGTCTGATGAGTGTCAGAAAAGTTTTTCCGAATTACGCAATGCATTGTGTTCGGCTCCGGTGTTGGCTACTCCGGACTACAGTAAGCCTTTTACGTTGTATGTGCACGAGAAAGAAGGTTGTGCATTATCAGTTTTGACATAGAGATTTGGAGACAAGCAACGTCCATGTGCGTATTTTTCTGCGACGTTAGATCCAGTAGCTAAAGCGTTGCCGAGTTGTCTGAGAGCTACAGCGGCAGCTGCTGTTTCTATCCGACAGTCTGCTGGTTTGGTATTGGATAATACGTTGATTGTGATGGTCCCACATGCAGTGGATACCTTATTGAACAGAACAAAGACACAGCACCTTACTAGTGCACGTCTGTCAGGTTTCGAGTTGACTCTTTTAGCTAGCCATGTACACATCAAAAGATGTAATGTGTTGAATCCAGCTACGCTGTTGCCGATTTCTGTAGAGACAGATGTTCAAGAACAGCATGATTGCTTCCTTCGGACAGAGGAAGAAACGAAGGCTAGGATCGATCTTAAAGATACTCCTCTTGAGAATGTTGATGGTACTTTATGGGTATATGGTTCGTGTTTCAAGCTTCCGAATGGTGAGACGACTGCTGCATATGCTGTCACAACTTTACATACAGTTGTTGAAACAGCGTGCATAGCACAGAATTCAGCTCAAGCAGCAGAGCTAATTGCATTGACACGAGCGTGTGTATTGTCAGAAGGAAAGTGAGTGAATGTATACACTGATAGCCAGTATGCGTTTGGTGTTGCTCATAGTTTTGGATGTTTGTGGAGAGAAAGGGGGTTCCTTACTTCCCATGGCACAAAAATTCAGCATGGGCAGTTAGTGAATGAACTTTTGGAATCTCTTACTCTCCCAAAGCAGATTGCAATTGTGAAGTGTAGTGCGCATAAGAAAGTTGTGGATGATAGAGGTCGAGGGAATGCGTTTGCGGATGAAGTTGCGAAGGAAACGGCGAGAGACATGATGAGTCGAATGTATGTGGCAGGTCCTGCAAGATGGGTTGTGGAAAGAGGAATGTGTGAAGACACAATAGACAGTGTGAAGTTGATTCAGGCTGAAGCTACTGAGAAAGAAGTGAGTACGTGGAGAGAAACTACGGGTATGTTGGATGCAACAGGTTGTTGGGTTGAGTTGTCAGAACACCAGCGATGGTTGTTGCCTGATGCTTATGTGCTTCCAGTGGTTACGATGGCTCATGGAATGGCTCATATCAGTGCAAAAGGGATATGTAAGTTGTTGGCTCCAGTATGGCAGAATGCTGGAATTCCGAAATGTGCTGAGAACGTGGTGAAACATTGCATGATTTGTTTGAAGTAAAATCCTGGCAAGGGAACTCCAACTCCAGCTGGTCATTTTGCCCCTCCGACATATCCGTTTGAAGTGATACAGTTAGATTACATACACATGGAGAGATGTAACAATTTGAAGTATGTCCTTGTGGTTGTTTGTGCCTTTTCCAGATGGATAGAGGCCTACCCTCTAAAGCATAATACTGCCTTGTCTACAGCCAAGGTTTTGCTCAAAGAGTATTTCCCTAGGTATGGTTTGCCGAGAATTGTATGGTCGGACAATGGGAGTGAATTTGTGGGTCAAGTTATGAAGAAAGTGTGTGCTGGAATAGGGATAAGTCAAAAGTTCCATGCTGCGAATCACCCCCAGTCAGCTGGACTTGTTGAATGTTATAACGTCACTTTGAAGCTGAAGTTAGCTAAGATTCAAGCGAGAACTGGTCTTACATGGCCGGATGCCTTGCCGTTGGCTCTTTTGTCAACAAGGACGACTGTGCATTCTCGTGTGGGACTTAGCCCATACGAAATAGTGTTTGGTCGTCCAGCGAATGTTTGGAGTGTGCCTCGTCCCAAGAAATGTAGTGACCTTGAGTACCCCATGTTGGTGGATTACTTACATGACTTGACTGCTAAATTACGTGTTCTCCACCAACAGGTCTATGACAGTTTGCCGACAGCTACTACAGATCCAGGCCACGCGATCCGTCCTGGCGATTCAGTTCTCGTCAAGAACCTTCAGCGATCCAAAAGTTTGGAACCAAGATGGACTGGACCTTTTCTGGTGTTGTTGGTCACTAGGACTGCTGTTAGGTAGCTGGTAAAAAGAATTGGGTGCATGCCAACCATACTAAGAAAGTTCCGCTGCCCTTACCGTATGATAAGTGGGTGAGGGATGGAATAGCTGACTCGGAATGCGAAAGGGTTCCCAGATTTGTGCCTTTTAGTGATGCACATTTGACATGGACTCAGTCAGAACGCGAGGATGATGATGTTCTGCTAGCTGCTGTGCCTCCGTCTTTGAGAATCGACACGACGAATCCGGAGCTCCTCTTTAAGGATCAGACTGTACCTGGCAAAGAACGTTACAATCTGAGATCGAAAAAGGCTTTTGAAACGGACTAATAAAGTTGAATTTTTTTTGTAGTGAAATACACCTTGTCAGATCAAGAGACTTTTTTACTTTTTCTTTTTCGAGTCACCATCCGGACTCAGCTGCAGGGTCGCGGTACAGCCTTAAGGGGTGAGCCGCGTATTGACACAAGGTCTGCGGTTCAGGGTCGTTAGTGCGATCTTGGCGCACACTTAAGTGAAAAAAGTAACAGCCGTGAGCAGCATGTTAGAGGATGGAGTCTTTTGAGTCCGACAAGAGTGTTAAAAAAGTTGATCTTAGAGCAAAAATGTGTACATTGATCCATAGCAAATGTTTTTTGATAATGTGTTTTCTAATGCTTCGGAATATTACGATAGCTTGTGTGGGTTGGGTTTTCTATGTCACACAACAGACGCTTGCATCTACCTCCCAACCTACTCTTTCTTTTCCTACTGTTTCCCCACATGAGTTTCATACGTTACCTGAACATGAACAGACACGAAGATCAGAATTTGTGAATAATTTGTTTATACAAATGTTGCATCAACATCAGCTAGTTGTAAATACCACGAATTGTTGGGTGTGTGGTCTTATGTCACATACAACAGATAAGGGAATGCCATATCTGGTTTTGCCTTTTTCGCCTAATGGGTCAGTATGGGCACTCCAGTCGATGTTTATTTATGCGAATGAAGCATCTCCTGTACGTTCCGTTAAGGATAATGTGAGTAACAATGCCTTGATACGGGGAATAGTCTATATGATTAGAGATATCGACGCATATAATGCTATCCCTAAAGAGGAAGTACGAGCATATGTTGGTTGGAACAAGACAAGATATAGTATTAGTTTGACAGAGAAAGAGAGACAGAAAAGGTCTCCTATTTGGATCGTACCCCACCGAGGTCATCTTTGTCTGCAAGGCAATGGTCAGAATCCGAGCGCTCAGTTTGGTAAGAGTGTGTGTGTTCACACCTATGTCTATACGTCCCAGAAATCTCCACCTTTCATGCCAGCCAAAGGCACGTATTTTGTTTGTTATGATAGAGCATATACATGGTTGCCATCTTATTTTTCAGGCACATGTTATGTGGCGTTTTTGCTTCCCCTTACATATACTTTTTTTTTTTTTCAAGATCAAAATAACACATTTCCCCAGCTTCCAATGCAATCAGAAAGAGTGTGCTCAAACATTGGCCAGTTCTTAACGCAGGGCAATTGACAATAGAACGTCCAATGTTTGCTTTTAAACGGGCCAAGAACATTAAAGACCACTTAGTAAGAGCATCTCTGCCTATACAACCCCTAAAAACTACTATAAATGATGCATGGGGTCTCCCACCGTTAACAGGCCATTCAAAATGTGGGAATTGCATTTATTGTGACTCTACCATTGAAGGAAAGTCTTTTGAATATGGCACTATTAAATTTGACCGCAGATACTTTTCCAACTGTAACTCTGCGAATTTGGTATATGCAATTCTCTGTCCCTGCATGCTTATCTATATAGGGCAGACGAGTCAAAAAGTAAAACTAAGAATCGGCCAACATCGAAGCAGGATCCGGTGTAACACAGCCAATGCACCACTTGTGGAACATTTCTATGAAAAAGGCCACAGCGAGGAAGAATTACTTTGGACGGTTGTTTCTATCATCAAACCACCTCCCAGAGGAGCGGACCTTTCCCAATTGCTCAATAAAGAGGAACTGCATTGGATTTTAAAAACTGACAGTATCAGAAAAGGCCTCAACCGCCTTGAAGACTGGACCTCCTTATTGTAATCTCTGTTATATGTCATTATGTTAATGAAAACCATTTTTAGAAAGTCACCTGTTGCCCTTAGTGCATGCTGCACTATTAGTCTCACACACTCACAATGATCTTTTCACCACTCCAAAATGGCCGCCTCACTGCTGCACATTCTCCACCAGATACCAAGTCACAGTAAGTCCTTCATCGGTTTCCACGGACCATGTGGCTTGAAAAGCCTGTTCCTCTGGCTGACCGGAAGATCGATCCCATCGGACTGCCGTATTCGCCATAGCGCTCTGGCCATCACAAGTAAGTGACTCTCGCCCTTCGGTAATTAAGCAAGGAGCAATCTGATACACTGCATCGCAGGTATCTAACTCTCCTACCCCGCTCCGTTTGTTTAGATTGAGATATCACGCTCCTTTCCTGGCAAATCCATACAATCCTGATGGAAGCCCTGGACTTGATGTGAAAGGTAAATATGTCCTACCCCCTCACTCCGGCACTCCGCCTAAGACAGACGACCGGAATCACTAACCCCACGTTTTTTTTCCTCAGAAAGCACATCTATCAGCGTTTACTCATCAGTATTCCTGAACCTACGAGGAAACCAACATGTAGGTTACTTGTTCCTTCTCCTGCCACCACCCGCGATTATTGTCACATCCAGAGACCTAGTCACATTATTTCTTCACGTCATTCACGACCCAGCCATGCAATTGCCTTAGACACTCGGCCAGAATTATTTCCATTCGATCACTAGAACGACCGCTTAGCCAGAAAGCCAATATAGATTAAATTATTTCTACCTCACATCCCATTGATCTCAATAGAGACCTTGAACCCGTGTTTATATCACTATCCCCTTCACTCGCCGATTACCCGCTCCGTCCAACCACACGCATGCCGGAACACCTCCTATCCTCACCTCTTCACTCGCCGCAATTCTCAAGTCACTCGTTTTTTTTAAAAAACTGTCTCCAACATGCCTAAACTTATATATATTTCCTGTTTTTCCTTCCCCCTTGCCTCCCATTTTCTTCATGTAAAGTAATGCGATAATAGGCATTGTGTTAATAACTGTTGTACAAAACAATAATGTTGATAATTCTTGTCCTGATGATGATGTCACAAATGTAAAAAGGCATCGAAACGTCGTCGACTAAAAAACCCCATATGCAATATGATAATGCTATATTATTTGATGCAATGGTATGGTTATGTTTAAGAGATTGAGTCTGTAGCACTGACCACAAGTATACAGACAGATTTTCGCTTTGCCCTTTTGGCCATTTCTTTGTTGTTTTGTCTTGATTGTTGTGGGTCACGGCTGTGCCCACTTGTTATCTTTTTTGGTTCTTAAAATTCACTTTATCAACCAGAACATTTAAAATACATTTTCTGGTCCGGCTGGACAAAAGACATACTACTTATCAGGTGTATGATTATTGTTTTTTGTATGTTATCTTGTCCACATGTAGGGACCACTGTTTTTTGTAAATTGATACTGCCCAAGGTCCCTATGGCATACCTTTCGGGTTCCCTTGTCTTTGTGAAAACACTCCCCTTACATATACAGCTGCTTTCAACTACCATAAGACAAGATATGGTAGAGGTGTTATCGATGCTTAAGACACTGCTGCACAAGAAGTTGGAGATTTCTTTAAGGGTTTCTTGCCCTTTTGGGGTCCTATGGCTAATAGTAGGACTATTCGACAGCTTACGAGAGTGGTCGAGGCCACTATCAATGAGACTGCAGGTGCCCTTAGCAATATTACAGCTGAGCTTCAAGCGGATCGCCTTATGATATTACAGAACCCCTTTGCTTTAGATATTATACTCGCAGATAGAGGTGGAGTATGCAAATTGATCGGATCTAGTTGCTGCGTTTTCATACCGGATAATGCCCCGACAGTGTACCAAGCCATCTTGAGATTACATAAGTCTGCTGAATCTATACATGTAGACGAAGGGAACTGGTCATTGACAGATTGGTTTTGGGAACTGCTGTTCAAATGGGGATGGAAGATTCTGATGTTCCTTGGCACGGCTTTAGCGATCTTTTTCTCGTGTTGCTTATGCATCCAGTGTGGTCCCGCCATTTGTGCCCTTTGTGCTACGATCTGTGTGAGAAGACCCGTACCGAGAGAAGTGAAAGCTAATAAGATGATGTTACAGCAACACCTTGATGATCTGATGAGAATAGATATAGACCTGGATTCAGATTGACGTGAGTTTGGGTCATTGCCTACATAATGGCAAAAGGAGGGTCTGAGGTTCCGTGGTTTTCGGGACTGGACTCCATTTTGTTTTGCGTTGCTCAAGACGCCATTTTGTGTTGCCCTCACGTAGGCCGTGGAAGTAAACGAACGAACAAGGTTGCATGAGCCTCGTTGTTCATGTACATATTAACATGGCCTTTTCAACTTACGAGTGAACTGCAAGATGCTGACCCCGTCACCTGAAACTGACCCTTCCACGAAGTCAATTTCTCTAGTAGATCGTTGTCTGAGTTTTTACGATCACTGTTCAGGATATTGTTAATTCTAGTTTCTTGCACATATCTTATCCTACTCAACATCTGAATTGCTCCTTTTCCTTATGTCTTTTCATTACATGGGTAGTGCTTTCAATTATGGGTTTGTCCGGCTTGTGGTAATCGAATTTTGGGACAGTCCAAATAATTAACTTGTGGGTTGGTACGATGTAAAGTGAGCTTTTTGGAATGTAACAATGTATGTAAAGTGTGCTTGATTGGTCAGAATTTGCCGCAATGGGTGTGCATTTGTAATGGGTTGAAAATGCCAATATAAGGTGATGTCTTGTTCTACAAAAATTGAGCAGTTTCCTGAGTTATACACCGTGTTGTATTGCTTGGTTTACTGTTACTAGCTGCAGCTAATAAATTGATCTCTGACGCCAACCAGAAGTATTCCGTGTCTCTGTAGTCTAAGACAGGAGGAACTCGAAGACTTCGGGTTCTAAGAAAACCCGGTTCTTCAGTGGAGCTAATAGCGCTTGCAGCGGCGGAAGCTCTGGAACGTCGGGAAAAGAGGCAGACGCCTTCCGATCAGGGGCTCGAACTCGAACGGGTCCATAGTAGGACCAGGGCCCGAGAATATGGCGCAAGCTTAAGGCGGCCAGGGCCCAACTCGCGAGCCTTGACCTGTACCGGGCTGAATACACGGCATTGCGTTTACGACACACTTATTACATAGGCGGCGATAGGACAGGCCGCCTACTGGCTAGCAAACTCAAGGCCAAGGTCCTACGCTCGAAAATCACATCCATCCGAGACAGCACGGGGCAGGAACAAAGTGCCGACGAGCCGATCGCTGCAACGTTTCGGACGTTTTACGCGACCCTCTATGCCGCGGCACCCAACCCAAAGGGAGGGGACGCGGATTCTTATCTCGACACAGCCGACATCACGGCCCTCAACGAGGCAAGCGCGCGCTCCCTTGAGGCACCGATAAGGACTGACGAGGTAATCTCCGCGATAGCGTGCCTCAAGCCGCTCAAATCTCCGGGACCGGACGGCTTCTCGGCGGGTTTTTATAAAACGTTCTGCCCCCTGATAGCCCCAATCTTGGCCAGGCTGTTTAATTCTTTTGAGGGCCCTGGCTCCATCCCACGCGACATGCTTGAGGCCGATATCATTGTTCTGCCGAAACCGGGAAAAGACCATGCTAACTGCGCGGCCTACAGGCCCATATCGCTGCTCAACCTAGACCTAAAGCTATTTACCGGCATCCTGGCCGCGAGACTTGGCCCTTGCCTCCCTGGCATCATCGAACCGGACCAAGCGGGATCTATCCCTAACCGGCAGTGCGCAGACTACAAGAAACGTCTGCTGCACGTCATAGACAAAACCCACTTCAACGATTCAGACGTGGCCCTCATTTCGGTCGACGCAGAGAAGGCATTCGACCGGGTCGACTGGGGGTACTTAAACGCCACACTGGCACGCTTCGGAATAGGGGACCGCTTTCGGGCCTGGGTTGCGGGTTGTTATTCTGCCCCGCAGGCGGTCATTAGGGTCAACGGGGTGAGCTCCAAACCATTTACCATCCAGAGGGGGACCAGACAGGGATGCCCCCTTTCTCCATTGCTTTTTGCTCTTTACATAGAACCATTCGCACAAACGGTCAGGGACAACCCTGCGATCACTGGCTTCAAGTTCGGGGGAGAGGCGCGGACCATAAGCCTCTATGCGGATGACATCCTCGCAGCACTGGAGAATCCTATTAACTCGGTCCTGGCCTTCTTGTCGGAAATGGAGACATTCGGGAAGGTGTCGGGGTTCAAAATGAACGTTGGGAAGTCGCTGCTCCTTCCGCTCGGATGTAATGCCCGAGCGTCTAGCAAACTTCCCCGCAACTTGGGGGGGCTTGCCTCCAGCATGTCCGTGCCTTACCTGGGCATATCTCTAACGCCGTCCACGGCACAAACCATGAAGCAGAACTATTCAGCCCTCCTTAGCCAACTATTGGGCGACCTCACGATGGGGCGCCAGCACTCACTCTCCTGGCTAGGGCGCGTGGCGGCAATCAAGATGTCGCTACTGCTGAGGGTCCTATATTTATTCCAGACGCTGCCAGTTACTCCCCCAATCGGCCTACTCACAAAACTCTAAGATGCGATCCGACAACTCGTCTGGGCCGGCCGACGACCTCGACTACGCAGGGAACTCACTAGCCATGCCACGTCGGTGGGGGGCCTGGGAGTTCCGGAAGATACTTTCAGGCGTCACAACTCAGATACCTCCTGGAATGGAACCCCCCCGAGTCTGAAAAGAGATGGTTATTTCAAGATCGCGCAATGGCCCAGATGCCACTTTGGAGGATCTCAGACGGCAGGACCGGCCCACATACATGAAAAAATCACCTATTACCCGCACTACTTTGCAGGTTTGGGACAAAGTGGCGGTGTCTCGGGGACTCACCACCTACCCTTCACCTCTGACGCCCCTGTTCGATAATCTGGCCTTTACACCAGGCATGGTTCGCGGATCCTTTCCCCAGTGGCGGTTGAAAGACTGCAGATTGGCGGGTCACCTTTTCGATCTCGAAGGCTTTATGACGATGCAAAACTTGCGGGACACCTATGCGCTCCCCCAGCTCCCGCGCTTCGAGTACTTCCAAATCCGTCACTGGCTCACGGGCAGGGCCATGTTGCCACAGGTCAGCAGACACCTCACCCCATTTGAAAAATGGCTCCATACCAAGAAGTCGGATAAGCGGGCAATAACGGAATTGTATGGAATGCTATGCCCCTCACTGCCCTCCTCACGATTGGCGGGTCAGAAGAGATGGGAACATGAACTAGGACGATCCCTCACGAGTAGAGAGTGGCAGGACATATACCACAGGGCACATCACACTGCCAAGAATGTCGCTAGCAATGAATCGGCAGTCAAAATTGCTTATTATTGGCATCTGAAGCCGGTACGGCTAAATCAGGGCAACCCACGACGAGACCCCATGTGCGGGAGGGGATGCGGTCAGCCAGGCACCCTGACCCACATACTATGGGAATGCGTAGAGGTGCAAGAATTTTGGGAACAATTACTCAGGGACATTGACAAGTATTTTGAAACTGAAATCCCTCGTTTCCCTGCTTACACACTGCTAGGCCTCCCCAACAAGATCACCTTCCCACTTAAATCGCCCAGAGGCAAACAAATGGGCTTAGCGATGGGGGCGGCGATACAACACATATTGTCAATATGGGGCTCTACGCGGAAACCCACACACACTGGGTGGCTTCACAAGCTCTGGTACACGATAGTAATGGAAAGAATACAGGCCTCCCTAACTCAGACGCAAGATACATTCCTCGAAACTTGGCAACCCCTGGTGGATTTACTTGCCGATGAATTCAATGAAATTACTTGTCCGAAATACCTCAGAGTCCTACGACTGGCTGATGAATTCCGGAAACCCTCCGGGAACTCAGCTTCCGACACCTCAGTTTGCTAGACTGGCACATAGTCCTTCTCCAATTGCTCACACCGGGGGGGGAGGGCTAGGGGGGCAGGGGGGGAGGATGGGGGGAGGGTGGGGTCAAGGGGGGAAGGGGGTTTGCACAGTTGGGGTTGTTTGGGGCAAGGCCGGTCCACATCCAGTCCACACCCGCCCACATGGACACATTTCCTTACCCAGTCATTTTGGCTTCTTATGGGGGCGGGGGGCTACGAGTCTGATTGGGGACTTGCCCCCGACATGCATATTGTCCGACCGGTGTTATGTCTTCTCTGTTTGAAATACAATTAAAATGATTTAAACAAAAAAAAGGCTTAGTACACGGGGGAAAGGTCTAGCAGTGAAGGGGTTAACCCAATATAACAGAGTCTGGCAGAGAGTGTGAAAGTGCGACAGAGAGAGTGAAAGACTCTTCCTTTAGAGGACCGGTCCAGGTAGGGCGGAAACAGTGCAAGCTTCCTTTATACAGAGAACTAGTACAGGGAGGGCAGAAACAGTAAAGCTTTCTTTCTATAGAGGACTGGTACATGTAGGGCAGAAACTTTGCAAGCTTCCTTTCTATAGAGAACAGGTCCAGGTAGGTCAAAAGCTTTGTAAGCTTCCTTTCTTTAGATGACAGGTACAGGTAGGGCAGAAAAAGTGCAAGCTTCTTTATTTTAGAGGACCGATGCAGGTAGGGCACAAACAGTGCAAGCTTCCTTTCTATTAAGGACTGTTAAATGCAGGGCAGCACAGCACACATTTCTTCACCACAGAGCATGTACATGGATCTCTGAATATCCTTGCACTGAAGGAGATTGCACTATCTGTACTGTTGCTTTCTCCTTGTAGTGTCTGGCCCAAGTAATTGACACAGACACCGTGTGATGATCCAAGATCCTCTTTATTTCGTTCCTGCCTCTTCAAGGGCTAACGGCTAACTGACCCCTTGGTCCCCGGCTCCTCCCTTTCCGCCCACCCTCGTCCCTCGCTCGGGCCAGTCCTAGTGCCTGACCAGTTTGGTCACTGGGCACTATTGCATTGACATCATTACATCTCCCCCCTCTGTGAATAAAAGAAGCAAATATATAGACACCACAGCAAACTGTATTTCTTTAAAGTTCTTCGATAAGGCGAGACGGTCTTGTGATCACACGTCTGGGGCGTGACTGGAGGTCGGGACTGTCGCGCTCATTCTCATCGGCAATCTCCATCAATGCCTGACTGTGATTTGGCAGAGTCTCTGGTTCTCTCTGCTCCAGCTTCGGTTCGGTCAGTAGCTCTTTAACATTGGGTCCGCACTTTTTGAAGTACGTCACGTTCCTGGTAAGTCTTCTTCCGTCGGTCTCTGCAGTGATCATAGTTCCTTTTTGTTGTATCACCTTCAGCGGAACCTCATGGTATCTACAGTCAGTCTTCAGGTGCTGCTCTTGTCGTGCCAGCACCCAGTCTCCCTCTTGGATTTGAGGGGGAGTAGCATGACGCCGCTCATCAGCATAGTCCTTCATCTTTTCCTTCTTCATTTTCAGCCTGATTCATGAAGCGAAATAGCGCCCGCAATGGCTGCGAAAATGCAATTGCGGGTGCAAAATACGGAATTGGCATTCAAGAACAAAATAGCGAATTCGCAAACACAGAATAGCGATTATAATAGCGATTACGCTATAATAGTCGCAGATTCCCGGTAGTCGAGCATTAGCGATACGGAAATAGCGACCAACCACGGAATCTGCGAAATGAATAGCGAAACGCAATATATTCTCTATCGGCATTCATGAAAAATATACAATAGCGAAAAACCCCAAAATCGCACTTTTGCGCGGCGCAAATTAAGGACAACTCAAAGCAGGTGGTAACCATAAAAGCCATGATTAAGTAAAATTTGAAAAACAGTTGGCCAATCACCAACAGGTCCAGGCCTGACCAATCACACATAAGGACATTCAGCAGCAGCATTAGGCGTTCCACAATGCCAGGAATGTACATGGTGGTGAGGCGGCGAAGGCTACAGCGAGCAGCACGGAGGAGACGCATGAGGCAGGAAAGGATTTACCGGCAGCGGGTCACCTTGCTGGGCCAAACCAGAGAACAGATATATGCTAAATACAGGCTGAATGGGGAAATGATCATCTGGCTGATACATGAACTTGACCCCCTCATGCAGCACCCAACAAGGCGAAACAATTCGGTGCCTACACATGTGCAGGTATTGTGCAGCCTGCACCTCCTGGCCTCCGGCAGTTTCCAGGGCATAGTAGTGGCTGCTGGGGGGATATCCCAGCCCACCATGTCACGCTGCCTCCACACTTTCGTTGACGCCATGCTCACCCAGCTCCACCACCACATCACATTTCCCACGAGCCAACAGGAATTGGACCTGACAAAACTTCAATTTTACAATGTAGCCCATTTTCCCCATGTCCTCGGCTGCATAGACTGTACCCACGTCGCCATCTGCCCACCAGCTGCCACGGAGTATATGTACCGCAACAGGAAGTCCTACCACTCCCTCAACATACAGATGGTCTGCAATGCCAAGACCATCATCACTGACATTGTCGCCCAGTACCCAGGGAGTACCCATGACTCCTTTATCTTCAGGCACAGCGGACTCCACACACGACTGCTCAGGGGAGAGTTTGGGGAAGGACACCTACTTGGTAAGTACACTTTGTCGACAATGTCACATTGCTATGAAGTCACTGCGCTGCACAGGCAATCAACATCTGCTCCTCCCATTCAGGTGACAGTGGCTACGCCCTACGGGAATACCTCCTGACCCCTTACCTCAACCCTGCCACACCTCAGCAACGGCGCTACAATGTTGCGCACATCCGGACAAGGAACTGTATAGAAAGGACATTTGGCCTGCTCAAGAGCAGGTTCCGTATACTGCACAAGACAGGTGGGGCCATGTATTACAGTCCTGCTGCCTGCTGCCGCATTGTGGCTGTCTGTGCAATGCTTCATAACATTGCAACCAAGCGCCGGATACCTGTTGAGATCTCAGGCAGTGAATCAGAAGGGGACGACCGGCCACCAGCACATGCGCACCATGCACACGGGTAGAACCCAGCTGAAGGCCACAGACGTCGCAACCACATCACAGAGAACAATTTCACGCCCACCCTCTTCCCCCACCCCACATATCACAATTGCATGCAAAATGTAATGATTACACAAGGCTAATGTGTGCTGCAAAATAAATATATTTGTTTCATTCACAAGAAAAAGGTAATCAGTACAACTATTTACAACTAACAGTATTCCTTCATACTGCAGTGTGAAAGTACATGGCAGGCTTATAGTCAGCCTGTGCCAGTGTTATTCTGACAGAGTCAATTGCGCCTCCTGCGCGTTATGCCCAAGCGCCTCTGAGGCTCTTCCTCTTCCGGGGCACCTGTACCAGGCGTTGCCCTGGTGCTGCGCCTAAGTGGCGGGACTAGTGTGGCAGTTTGGCTGCTGACGCTGGAAGCCCCCTCACTGCCATCGTCACCCCCTACAGTGGCAGGTAGAGCAGGAGGGTGTAGTGCCGTTACCGTGGTGGTTAGGTGCTCCAGGACCCTGGTGATGTCCTCACAGCACTGGACTAGTTGGTGCTGCTGTGTGAGTGACCGGCGCGACAACTGTGAGGTGGCATTTGCAGCCACATAATTTGACCTGCTGTAGGAGGCCAGCCAGCTCATGAGCTGGTGGTGGCGCCGGCTTGCTGCACTGCGCTGCTTGATCATCGCAGCAGTGTTTGCCTCCATGGCCGCCGTCATGCGGCCCATGGCCGCCGTCATGCGGTCCATGCGGTCTCCCACTCCGGCCACATTGCGCCCAATTTTGTGCAGCTGCAGCTGAATGGCACCTTGCTGCTGTGACTGGCGCTGATGGATCCTGAGCATGCGTCTCTCTACGCTCAAACAGGCATGGCGCTGTCCATTGCCCCTCCTGCTGATTGGAGCTGTGGTGTGACGGCGAGAACTCCCACGCCTGCTCTGCTGGCCTGTCACAGTGGCTGGCCGCTGTGTTGCCGCTGTCGCAGGCCCAGATGTCGTAGCACCAGCTGCAGGTGGTGTCACAGCAGGCGTTGCTGGTGCGGCAGGGACTGGAGGCACATTAGTGGGGTGCCTGGCTCTGGCTGCGGGTGGGACGGCAGATGCAGAGGCCACAACGGTGGGGGGCCTGGCTTTGGCTGCGGGTGGGACGGCAGATGCAGAGGCCACAACGGTGGGGGGCCTGGCTTTGGCTGCGGGTGGGACGGCAGATGCAGAGGCCACAACGGTGGGGGGCCTGGCTTTGGCTGCGGGTGGGACGGCAGATGCAGGGGCCACAACGGTGGGGGGCCTGGCTGCTGGTGTTGTTGCAGCGGCAGGGGCTGGTGCCTGGGTTTCCGGTTGAGAATCCTCCTCCTGGGCCTCCTCATCTATCTGCAGCCTCTCGCTGTCACTGCTTTCTGCGCCACCTGTGAGGGTAAGTGGATACTCATTAGTTGCATGTGACTGTCAGACGTGCTGATGTTACATGCATGCTGGGTGACATTCACTGGATGGCTGTGGATTTGCGTACTTTGGAACCTGTCTGGCTGCATTGTGGTACTACTACATTGTGGACATACTACATCTCCCACAATGCTTCAGGGCATTTCCTGATGCGCAACAAAGGCATGACTAAGGGCCATTATGTGAGCCTATTTGGTCAGGGACGGTCATAGGGGACAGGGTCGCAGTCGCATGCCACTTACCTTGGGTGTCTTGGGTGGGGCGGGAGGAGTCCAGAGGTGTGACACCAACGCACGCCTCCCTCTCAAGGGTGTTCTCGACCTGGTCCTCCAAGGGTGTGTTGGGAGGGACTGTAGGTCCGCCACCTCCAGTGCCCGATGCCTCTCCAAGGCGCTCCGCCACCCTCTCCTTGGCACGACCTCGGAGGTCATACCATCGCTTCTTGAGCTCCTCCAATGACTTATCGGCCACACCCACGGAGTTCACACTGGAGGCTATTCCCAGCCAGATCCTCCGTTTGTCTTGCTCTGGGACCTTCCTGGAGTTGATCCCGAAGAGTCTGTCGTGGTTGGCCACCACCCCTTCTATCAGGTTCTCGAGCTCCTGCTCTGAGAACTTCAGCTTCCTCTTACGCCCTGCGCTGTTGCTGGGGCCAGGAACAGGTTCCTCAGACATGGCAGCAGTTTGGTAGTAAAGTCGCTATCACTAGTTTAGCTGCTGCTTTCCGACTTGCTCCCTCGAGGTTTGCCTCACTGTGGTGTTTGGGGGTGGGAACTGCCTGCTTCCTGGTTGTGATGTCATCACTGTGCTCGAAAAGCGACTTCCCGTTTTCCCGATCGCGCGAGATTGCGACTCGCATTCCCGATCGCACGAGATTGCGACTCGCATTCCCGATCGCACGAGATTGCGACTCGCATTCCCGACGCAGGTAGCCGGAAATAGCGATTATTCTGCGATTATAGTTAGTCGCTAACGGATTTAGCGCCCGCGTGCGAGTCGCTTTTTTTTTCCCGTAATGTACATGAATTCTGATTTGCGAGTTCTCAATAGCGATTCGCATTTTCTCGCTATTTGAGACTCGCAAATGCCGTTTTTCGTGAATCAGGCTGTTAGTCTCTGGCCGCGATCTCCTCATGATCAGAGTCGGGATATCGTTCATTCGCTGCCGGATTCATCATTGGTATTCTGGTGCGCACTGGGCGTCCCAGCATGAGAGTGGCCCGACATTTGCCTGTGGTAGAGTGAGGCGTATTTCGGTATGCGCGCAGTACCTCGTCGAGTGCTGCCTGAAGGCTCTTTCCGGTGAGCTCTGCTTCCTGAATGGCCTTCTTGATCGTGGCCATGAAACGTTCGATCATTCCGTTGGCCTGGTGTGATCTTGCGGTGTGTGAAGTTGAGGTGCTGAGCAAAATCAGCAAAGTCATGGCTGTTGAAGGGAGGCCCATTATCTGACTTCACCACTAGGGGAATGCCCCATGCGGCAAAGACCTCCTCTAGGATCGGTATGGCACTCGATGCTTTCGTGGATTTGCACAGTTGTGCGATGGGGAATATGGAATATTCGTCCATGATGACCAGGACGTATTGGTCCGATTTGATTGGCCCAAAGAAGTCAATGGCAATGTGTTGCCAGACACCCTCCGGTAGTGGAGACATTTGTAGTGCTGCAGGAGGATCCGGACGGCTCACCAGTTGACATTGCAGGCAGTCCTTCAGGGCGTCTCCACCATCAGGTCTAGTGTTGGGAACCAGACTCTTTCACGGAGTGCTCTTTTTGTGGCTACTATGCCCCGGTGTCCTTCATGTGCTAGGTTGATGACCCCTTGTCTGAGTCGTCGTGGGATCACTATTCTGGTGTCTCGTAAGAAGAGACCATTTGCTGCTATCGACAGTTCCTAGCGGACATGTTTGAATGCCGCCATCTCTGGGTCGTTTTGTTCACTGCTTTGCGTGTGTCCCCAGCTGTTAGTTTGGATCAGACGTTTCACCTCTTGCAGGGTGGCATCAGTTTGCGTCACTTCACAAATGGCCTCCAGTGGAACAGCCAGAGGCCTCGCTTGGTCTACTACGAAGTGAATGTATTCGTCCGCGATTGATTGTTCTGATTTGCTGGATCTGGTGGGGTGCCGGGACATGTAGTCTGCAGGGTTTGCATCTTTTCCTGGCTTGTGAATTATGGTGTAGGTGTATTCTTGGAGCCGTAGGCCCCATCGCTCTTTCTCTGTGGCATTTTTGCTCGCGGGTTTCCAAAGATTGTGGTCAGAGCTTGGTGGCCAGTCACTAGTGTAAAATGTTTTCCAAAGATGAAAATGTGGAAGTGTTCACACGCCCAGACAACAGCCAGGCTTTCTTTTTCTGGCTGTGAATATGCTCTCTCCGTGTCTGTTAGACTTCTGCTGACGTATGCTACTATGTGTCGTTGGTCTTCTTCCCTGTCGTATTGTGCGAGGATGGCTCCTAATCCTATGGGACTGGTATCCACTGTTATCTCCGTCTTCTTTTTTGGATTGAAGTAAGCCAGGTTTTTCACTGACTCTACAGTTCTCTTGATCTCTCGAAATGCCCCTTCACATTGAGTGGACCACAGGAAGGGCTGTCCTTGTTTAGTGAGCATCCTTAGCGGGTAGCTTAGTGTGGCGTAGTCAGGTATATATCTGGAGCAGTAGCTGGCCATGCCTAGGAATGATCGTACATCGCCTACATCCTCCGGGCTTGGTGTGTCGTTTAGCGCTGCTACCTTTTCTGGGTCTGGTTTCATGCCACTTCCAGGGAATATGTGTCCGAAAATTTTTAGCGTTTGTTTGTGAAATTCACACTTATTTTGGTTGAGTGTGAGGTTGGCTTCCATCAGCGCCTGACAGACCTGATCTAGTGCTTTGTTGTGTTCTTGAGTCGTTGCTCCATATACGAGGATGTCATCGCTATAGTTTAGGACCTGTGGAATGTGATGTATTGTTCTCCTGATGGCCTCTTGGAATATTTCCGCTGCTGATGACACCCCGAAACTTTGTCTTTTATATGTGAATAATCCGAGGTGTGTCAAGAATATTGTGATGTATCTTGACCTTTCGTGCAGTTCTAGTTGGTGGTATCCTTTGTTGAGGTCTAGTTTTGAAAACACTTTTGCTCCGTTGCGTGAAGTGATCATGTCACTGATGTGAGGACCTGGATGTCTCTCTCTCTATTGCCGTGTTGGGCGCTCTCATATCCACACACAGACGGACTCGGCTGGTTTCTCCTTTCTTTGGGACTACCACAACTGGGGAGACCCATGGGGTTGGCCCATCTGTTCTCTCGATGATATCGGCTTCTAGCAGGTCTTGGAGTTCCTTCTCCACGGCTTCTTACAGGTGAAACTGGATTTTTCGGTGGTGTTGTGCCACCGGTGTGATTTGTTCATTTATATGCAATTTTATTTGGCAGTTCTTCATTTTTCCCAGGCCTTGAAAGAGCTTGGGGAACTTCTGGATGAGTGCTGGTTTGTCAGTGACTCTGAATAAGATGTTCACCAATTTCAATCACTCTGCAGTGGCTAGGCTCAGGAGGCAGTCGGCTTCAGGCCCCTCGATGACATGGATGTAGGCTGAAATTGTGCGATCTTGGTATGACAGTTCGGTCTCGAACTTCCCAAGACACGTTAGTGGCTTCTTGGACATCCACGTATACACTTGTACATGGGCATTAGCCAGCTTTGGCGGTGGTTTCATGCGTTGGTATTCTGTTACTGGTAAGTAGTTTAGCGTTGCCCCACTATCTAGCACGAACTTGGTGGGGTGGGAGCCAACTCTGATGTCTAGCCGCTGGTACTCTTTCAGCTGATCAAGGTCAGCTACACAATAAAGGTATTCCTTTCGGTCTTGAGGGATGGGTGATGGGGATCGGGATTCTCTTGATGACGAGCGCCGAGATTGACATATCCTGCAGGAATGGCAGCTGGATTGTGACGACCCAGTGGATGAGTCTCGTCTATCCTGGACTGCTCTGACATGATGACGACTGTTTGAAGACTGGTGTTGCCGGTGTCTTCCCCTGTGGTCACTCTTTGGTACTACCCCGCACATGCTTTCAAAGTGGTTGTCTCTACCACACTTCCGGCATTGTTGTCCTAGTGCTGGGCATGCATCTGCATGCGGGAAGTCGTATCCGCATCTGTAACATTTGAGTTGTCTGTCTGATCGTTCCCTCGTGTGACTCGTATCTTTGTGTCCTTTGCTTCACTGGTGGTGTGTCTCTTGGATCTGGAGGAACGCACCTGTGGTGGGGATCGTCCGTGCACTTGTCGAGACTGCATCCTGAATACTTGTTCCCGTCTCTCACCTTTCCCGGTTTCCATTTTCTTCGCATGTTCATCAGCTTGTTCATCTACTCTCGTCATCTCTACGATCTCTTCCAATGCATAGCTTCTCTTGAGCAATTTGCGTCTCAGTGGTTCGGAGAGACAACCTTCTATGACTCTTAGTCACAGGGCGTCTTCAGTTGAAAACTGGTCAAAATCACAGTACTTCGCCAATCGTCTCAGACGTGTTACGAACGCCCCCATTTGTTCACCTTGCTCTTGTGCGGCCAGGTTGAATGTGTACCGCTCAAAGTCGATGTTCCTTTTGTGTAGGAACTTGTGGTCTAGTGCTTCGCGTACTTTATCGTAGGAATCAGAGGACTCTTCTGGCAGTTCTTTTATGATTCGTCCACCTTCCCTGCCAATCAGGTTCTTGAGAGCAAACAGTTGCTCTTCGAGGTCTGTCACCTTGTATGCTTTCATGAAGTCCTCAAAATCTTCTATCCATTCTTGCCATCGCGGACCCATGCTCCCGCCAGATTCAAGAGCGAGGGGTTCGGGGGGGCGTAGAAATGATGCTCTCATCATGCCTGTGGGGGCTGGGTCGGGCATTGTACACCTGTGGTTCCTGACTGCTTTTACAGACCTAATTCACTCTCTGTTATTTTCCGTTGCACTCGCCAGTGCTTGTTTGTTGCTTCCGTTGCACTCATCAGTGCTTGTTTAGTATTTTGGTGCACTTGCCAGTGCTTGTTTGTTGTCTTTGTTGCACTTACCAGTGCTTTATTATCGCTTTTGTTGCACTCGCCAGTGCTTGTTGGTTGCTTCCGTTGCACTCGCCAGTGCTTGTTTGCTGTCTCTATTGCACTTACCAGTGCTTGATTATTACTTCGGTTGCACTCACCAGTGCTTGTTTGTTGGTCCTGTTACATTTGCCAATGCTTGTTTGTCACTCGCCAATGCTTGTTTGTCACTCGCCAATGTTTGTTTGCTGTTTCAGGCTCTTTGCCTGACTTCAAAATGGCGGCCGATGATCCCTCGCAGGGGATTGGACAATGCTGCCTGACTCTAAGATGGCCGCCCAGGAATCTCGTTTTCAGCGAGATTTCGATCGTTTTGCTCGTTCCTTCTGCCGGAGCCACTTAATCACTCGGCGCTTTCACTCCCCACTCACCGCTTGCCAGTTACAGCCACGATCCACTGCCAGAGTCACAGCTGCAGGTGGGGTTTGCTTTCTTTGTCTTTTGCCGCCGGAGTGGGCTCCCGGTGGCCACTTTTGGGCGATCCGCTCGAGCCTCCACACGTGTGGCGAGCTTTGCTTCTTCCGCCGCCGGGGTGGGCTCCCAGTGGGCACTCTGTACGGTGCGCTCGAGCCTCCAGACGTGGGGCGAGTTCCACTCTTTCCGCCGCCGGGGTGGGCTCCCGGTGGGCGCTTTAATGCAGTGCGCTCGAGCCTCCACACGTGGGGCGAGCTCCGGGCCGGTCAGTTACCGCCTGGTTGCCGCAGTAGCCGTCTACACGCCTGGGATCTGGCCACCTTCGTCGCCAGTTGTAGCGTCTGGCCCAAGTAATTGACACAGACACCGTGTGATGATCCAAGATCCTCTTTATTTCGTTCCTGCCTCTTCAAGGGCTAACGGCTAACTGACCCCTTGGTCCCCGGCTCCTCCCTTTCCGCCCGCCCTCGTACCTCGCTCGGGCCGGTCCTAGTGCCTGACCAGTTTGGTCACTGGGCACTATTGCATTGACATCATTACACTCCTCTCAGTAAATGAATCCTCCCCTATGCACGCATGTGTGCACTTGTTTGCGGTGTACACGACTGTGCACAAGACGTCCCTGCCATTGCAGTATTGCTTTATTTGTACATTTGTGGGTACCACCTGCTTCCTAGGGAAAATGTTGTTGCCACCGTTTGCCATCTTCATATGTTAGTGGAGGGTGCCAAAGATCAATGCATGGGTTAGAACAGGGCTTTGCAGCCCCCCAGGGAGGATTAATACATTTCTGTAAGTGATTTTAAGAATATATATGTTAAAAACAAGCATTGGCAAAGCCAGCAGAAGCAGAGGCCTGTTCCTTTAAGGGAAAAGAGGGCAGACAGTTTCTCAGTGGAACCATCACTGATCTGGTCACGCCTATGCCTGTCCCACCTTTACTCTTCCACTGCTTGCTAAAATTACCGCACAACTAAATGTTATGAAGAGTGTAGTGTGCCACTCCAGGGGTTTAGTCTGACAACCAATGCGTTCTGGGAGATGTAGTCCTAGTTCACTTCAGTAGATCAAATTGAACTTATAGCAAATGAGAACACAGATAGCTAAAGGAAAGCCAGGGCTTGAGCGCTGCTTCCTTGGTAACATGGGGTCACCCAATTACAGGAAATAGTGCGTGTGCAGTGCCAACTACGGAGTCAGCAGTAATACAAAAGAGTCGTTTTTCAAAGCCCTGGATAACAAAGGGCATGGCTCTCTCATCACTGTGTTTTACGAGTGTATAAGAACCTTGCAATTTACGGGTGTAGCTTGAACAGTAGGACTGGGGGGGTTTGAACTTCAGATTTTCCGACACCCATGTTGGCATATCATATTCAATATTGCATGAGAAGGGCTTAAGGCCCAGTGGAAGGGGAAAGGACTGGAATGCGGATTGTGAGGGGTACTTAAATCCCAGATGAAATCTGAATTGCACCTTACCAGACCCGACTGAAAGCTCCTGCACCCAAATATTTATTAAATTCTACATTTATCAGGAAGGTGTCCCATCCCCCCTCCACCCTCGCCACCGTTACTTTACTACAAGACAAATCATTATATTTTGAGACTAGTTTAAAAGCAAATGGAGCTACTTGAACACAAGGACGCCTTCTTTATTTCAGCTCAGAGAATGCACCTATGCGTCCTTGAAAGCGAGCAACCATTACTGCCGCGATCATTCTTGTGATATTGCAGACATGTGTTTGCTTTTAGTAAAGCGGCTTTGGTGACATATTCTGAGCTTTGGTCCTGAGGAAAGTACTCAGGAAGTAATAGCTGCTGCAAATTAACCTTGCGAGTAATTTATGCCATGTTTTGGAACAACGATTCCTGTGCAGTAGAAGAATCTACGCTACTGGTGTATTGCTGATGAGATTAAAATCTGCACAGGGGTCCCTAGTGCATTATTTTAAAAGCACAGATTTTGCAGTTAGCTTAAAGTAGACACGAATGACCTGGCTAATTTCCTGTGCTATATTTGGTTTTAGGGGTACTTTTGACATTTGACACTGTATGAAGAGGAACCTGTATTTTGTCAGGCATTCCCAATCAAACGATCATCAATCCATATTCTCACTCACCGTTTTATCCATCTACTCATGTACTCAAATAATTTATCCATTGAGGCACTCATCCTTCCATTTATCAATAGACTCAGTGACATTCGCTTTCAGACGCCCATCGATGCACTTAGTCGTTCATCCATTCACCCAACCATCCTGAATTCACTAACCTATACACACACAACACATGCAAAAACGTGCCAACGAAGATGCAATTTTACTATTAAAAGGTTTTAAATTATTGTTTCTTAGAGGGGCGGCCAGCTCCAGCGGGCGCTCGGCCCACGCAATGCATGTTTGCACTGTTGGAAATAGAGGCGTCATCCTTCTTCGGTAATGTGGAGCAAATCCACTGTAAGGCCCAAGGGAAAAACTTCGGTGCAACAGGTGTGCGATTTAATTTTACTGTAGCTGCTGTTCTCTCCTTCATAATTAACTTTCGAAACTACTGTAAAATGTATGCATGTATTTTACATTTCTACCTCTGGAATAGTGCAAGCAATCGTAATTTCGACAGAGCAAGACGAACTGTTGGGTTGTGTCGTCAGAAAGACACATTCATCCATTACCCCTTCTTTTCAAATATGGAGTGAATTATGATGCCCCTCTTCCCTAATTCTCCTTGAAGGAAACATATATATTCTGAATTGAACATTCTGTGCAACACTCCAGTTATTTATTCCGAGACAGAGGTGAGCAGACATGAGATCATCATGTAAATTAAATCTGGGTGTATCAGTGACTCAGTTCTTCTCTGAACGCTGTCGCTGAGTGGCAGAGCAAGGAACAATGCTGTAACATCGGTACTTACACAAATCCCACGAATTAAAGGGTATATTCACAAGAACGCGTGATAACTACCGCAAGAGTAGCGTAACTCAACTTTCAACATCGCAGCCTATCGCGGGAAAACAACTCTGTGACAACGTGGAATTCAAAACAAGGCGGTAGCATGCGATAGTCTGCCGAAACCTTGTCCAATGTCCGCGATACAACCACCTTGATGGAGACAAAAACACAAACCACAACAGCAAAAAACCTGCGATGGGCCAAAGCGCTATGAGGCAATCAGTGATAAGCAGCGCCAGGCCTGCGACACTGCCTGGCAGGCGTGAATAATCACCATAAAAGTAGAAAAAACACCCAAACACAAACTGACCAACCCCCAAGCACCATGGAGTCAGACGGAGCAGGCGCAGCGGACGAGCACAACCCCACAAACACCCCGGACGACCAGCCCGGGACCTTGGGGACAGGGAAGGGGAAGGACAAGAAGAAGAGGAAGACGAAGTTCAGTCCACAGGCGAACAGGATCATAGTCACGAAGGTGATGGAACATGATCAACAACTGTTCGTCACCTCCAACGTGTCATTGGGCATCAAAAATGGGATATGGCGGGACATCGTGTACAAGGTGGATGCCGTTGGTGAGCCCAAAAGGACAATGGTCGACGTCAAGAGGCGATGGAATGACATCAAGCGGCGGACCAAGGAGAAACTCTCTGCCCACCAGAAGGCAGCAACGCAGACTGGAGGTTGGGGCCTAGTGCCACAGCTTGAGCTGGATGACATGGGGGAGCTGGTGTCGACAGTCATCAGTGTGTAGACTGTGGCCGGAGTCGGGGTAGCGGACACTGCTTGCCACGACACAACACAACACAACCACAACAGGGTGAGTGACCACCAGGTACTGGGGGGACGGGTGGAGATGGGCACAATGGCACACATGCACAATCAAGCAGAGCACAGTGCACACCCACAATGACTCTGGGTCCTCGCTAGGGGTGGGCGGACTTTGCCTAGCCGCACTATGCAAAGCTCAGGGAAACTGTAAAAAATCTCTGCGAGCATGCAAAAGTTCTGCGAACACGTGGAATTGCCAGTTCCGCCCGTTCGCATTGTTTTTTTCCTGTTCGCAAACGCTGTTTGCGTGCTCAGGGGGAAATATCTTGCAGCAAACACGCATTGTGAGAGTGTGAACAAGCAAAAAATTCCGCCAAGCCACGGATCGCGGAATTTTTGGCAATTCTACCTTCTGCACGGAACGCGAAAATACCCAAATTCCCAAAATTCCGCAAATTTACCGCCCAGGCCTAGTCCTCGCCCAAATCCACAGACTGTCACAATGTACAATGCCTTGCTGTCTGAATGTCAGCATGTACCATGCGGCTACATACATGTGGACACATTTTAATACACCATCACCCCTTCACATCACAGGGGCACCGTCAACACCTCCTGCAGAGCAGTCCCAGCCACTCTTCACTGATGACGGGCAGGACAACACCAGTATCGACACCCAAACCATCCAGGACATCATTGACCTCATCCGCCACTCACCTCCAGGATCAGGGCAGCCCAGCTACATAGACGAGACCCCACCCACTACCCAAAGCACCCAGCAGGAGGCACCCACAGCCCCGGCACTCCCCCAAGACCCCCAGGAACAACCCAGGGCCTTCCTACGCCGTGTGCTGGAGTGCCAGAGGGAGACCGTAGAGCAGGTGCGGTTGGGCTTCGACATCATGGCAATCAAGTTTGACGCCATTCTTGCATGTGTAGGCCCAATCCATGGTCTCCAACAAGTCCTGACTGACATCGCTCGAGTCATGACACGGAGAGAAGAAAATCTGTCCGTTCAGAGTGGCTCCAATGATACCAGCCGTGAATTGGCACACATGCGGAGGCTCATGGAGGACATGGTGCGGATGGAGGCAGAAAGGATGGCAGCCACCGCTGCTGCGGCTGGGATCTACCATGCCCTGCAGATCCTCATCATGGCATTGCTGCCACAAGGCGTGGCGATGATGAATGCTGCGGCCCCCACACCATCCACATCCCCGCCCCCTTGTGTGTCTCTGTCTCCCAGTGCGGCAGGCCTAACCACTCTGGCACCTGATGTGTCAGTGGAATGCAGTGCAGCCAACAATCCACCTCCGGCCCCTTATGTGTCAGTGGCACACAGTGCCGCAGCCGGTACAGCAACACCCACAGGTGGGGCAGAGCACACATCCGGGGACTAGGACGTGGATGTGCCTGTGATCATAACTACTCAGAAGCATTAATGTCTGCCACCTGGACTGTTTCTGCTTGGTCCCGCACATGGCCTTATGACCTTCCACTGACCCCCGATTCACTCAGATGTACTCACCTTGGACAGCGACATGTACTGCCACATCCTGTTTGATGAAAAATGACACGGCAACCGGACTACGGGCTATCCTTCCTCTTCCGCATGCCTTGTCATCCCCGAATGGACTCTGGCTGGCCCTCCACGGGCCCATATTGTGTAGTGTGCTCGGCATTGTCCTGTACCGCTCTAGCTACAGAAATGCACTGGATGTGCAATATCTATATAACATAGGAGGGAGAGAAACAGTGGATTCAGTCTCGCAGAACGGTATAAGTAAACAAAGTGGAATCCACTAAGGAGGTGGTGGTGGTCCCTACAGTAGCGGGGAGCACACTGTGTTGTTTAACTGAGTTTGGATGTGGAGAGTCTATACACTAGTCTGCCACACGACGAGACTCTCCTCATCATAGAGGAGGTACTACATTCAACCTCATGGAAATACCAACCCCCACGAGGGGTGGTGATGGAGTGCATCTCAACGGCCTTAACAAAGAACTTCTTTGAGTATGAGGGCACACTGTCCCTACAATGCCACGATACCAGCATGGGCAGCACTTTTGCGCCGAGCCTAGCGGGCCTATATGTACACCACCTCGAGACCACCAAGATCCTTAACCCAGACAACCCTTTCAGGAATAACATCCAAACGTGGAAGAGATACATAGACGACTTCTTAGTTATCTGGGAAGGTAACAGCCAATCCGTCATGGACTTTCTGGTATGGCTAAACGACCAAAACACATACTTGAAATTCACCCATTCCATGTCTAACAAATCGATGGTCTTCCTAGACCTTAACATTTATCATGACTCAGGGTGTTTAAAAACAGAAACTTATTTCAAACCCACTGCAAGAAACTGTTTATTACGATTTGACAGGTTTCACCCACGCCACCTCAGAGAGAACCTGCCATATGGGCAATTTCTCCGCCTATGCCGCAATTGTAGTGACATAAACAAATACAAAGCACAGGCCCAGGACCTAAAAAAAAACTGCAAAATAGACATTACCCCGACAAAATAATAGACTCGGCAATGAAGAGGGCACGGAACAATAATCGTGAGGCCCTTTTGGATGATAAGGTCCCAAAAGACAACACAGAAGTAAGACCAGTATATGTTACCACATACAGCACACACTCGAACAGAGTGTCCAAAATGATAAACAGACATTGGAGGATACTAACCAGTGGAACCCTAAACCTGGAAAAACCTCTTTTTGCCCACAGAAGAGGTAAGAATCTCAAAGACATCCTAGTGCATACAAGGCCACCCCAGACACAAAACCAACAACCCAGGCTACAGGGGATACAAGGACACCATCCCTGTGGCAACTGCAGCAGCTGTCACTTGACGAAGAAAAGTTTGTCTCTCACCTTCAGAAACGGGAGTAAGTGGCAACAACGCAATTTCACAAATTGCAATAGTAAGAACGTGGTGTACTTAATCACTTGTCCGTGTGGCCTAGAGTACGTGGGCATGACAACCAGAGCTGTTAAGGTGAGGCTAAACGAACATAAGAGTAATGTGAGATGTAAAAAATCAACTACTAAGATGGCAGCACATTATCTGGAGAGACAACACTGCGTCAATGAATTACTGTGGACTGTCATTGAACAGCTACCCTCTGAAACAGGCCTCTTTGAAAAGGAACAAAGATGGGTCTTTCGCCTTGGCACTAACACAGATGGCCTCAACGATGCCATACCTTGGGGACAACTACGATAATAGCTACCTTCCAAGAGGAAAATATCGCTCATAGAAACCCACTGAAAACCTCGGACCGTCTCGTTCTCCCCCTTTGATACTGATATCAGGTCTATAACTGCTTTCTATTAAGTATTTTAAAAACCAACATAGCACTTATATTATTGACAACCTTTTTTCTCACTCCTTGCTTATATGACACCGGTGATACTTTTACCAAGTCCTCACCTAAATTCGAAGAAGTGTTTTTACCAAACCTTTAACGCTTTTTCTACATCAATATAGGCAACCTTTCTTCACCCCACGGCTATTCAACATAGGGCGTATCCTAAACATCGAGCCTGTAAGTACAATCCCCCAAGGGGGCCTTATTGCTACCCATCGCATGTGTACTCGCTGGTGGTGTGCAGGTCACTGGTCTAGTTGTCAGCATGTCACAGCCACTCCCTGAGGGCAGGTTTGCACACACTCCACACCCATCCGGCACAGGCATCGCAGGCCATGTGACCCTGCAAATATAAGGGGCTGACGATGTCACATACCCCTCTGCCAGTGGGGACTGGATGACGGACCCGAGGCCTTGAGGCCGGCACAGGCCTGCCATCAAGTGGCGCTGACTGGGTTTGAACAGGGTTTGTGGCACATGCTGCATTGCTGCCGGCACAGGCACTCCACCACGGAAGCTGACTGGGGTTAAACAGGTTTCGTGGCACAAGCTGTATTGCGGCCGGCACAGGCACCCCGCCATGGGACGCTGACTGGGGTTGAACAGGGTTTGTGTCACATGCTGCATTGCGGCCGGCACAGGCACCCCGCCACAGGACGTAGACTTTGGGTGCACTGAGTCATTGGCACCTTAGGCTGCTGAGCGGGTATGCAGCCTGTGATGATGCCACGTCCTGGCGGTCCGGACTCCTCTGGATTTGTGTGCCTTGCTTTATCGCAGTGTAGACCGAGTCAGCAGGTTGCGTGGGCCTACCACCACGTGGCCTCCCTTCCGGGTTCGCAGAGTTAGTGGCACCCATTGGGCTGAGCGGGTTTGCAGCCTGCGATGGTGCCGGGTGCCTTGGTGTGTCCTATGCCATGGAGTGATCAAGACCCAGCACCAGACCTGAGACCTGGTGGCCTGCGCAGTGTGGCTGCATGGTGTGGAGGGTGCCATGTCCGCGGGCACCGGGCTTGTGGCTTGCAGCAGCATTTGGTGGGACATCCTGTCTACACGCCGGAGGCAGGAGTTGAGCATTGAGGCCCGGGTATGCATGGACGGGCATGCTCGGATGGGTGGTGGGAGGGACTGGGTTGCCTCTGCCTGGGTGTGCATGTGCGGGCGGGTGATGCTGTCCTGTGCAAGTGTGTGTACTCTGCCAGTCATGTATCTGGACTCTGTTTCAGATGACGGCTCTGACTCTGATGCGTGAACTGGTGTACTGCTGTACATACCGGCAAGTGGTAGGAGACACACAGGTGGCAGCAGGTGAACAGCGTGGCCTGGGTGTGCAGGGGCAGCACTCTCTCTCTCTCTCTCCCTCTCTTCTTCTCTCTCTCTCTCTCTCTCTCTCCCTCTCTTCTTCTCTCTCTCTCTCTCTCTCCCCCTCTCTTCTTCTCTCTCTCTCCCCCTCTCTTCTTCTCTCTATCTCTCCCCCTCTCTTCTTCTCTCTCTCTCCCCCTCTCTTCTTCTCTCTATCTCTCCCCCTCTCTTCTTCTTGCTCTCTCTCCCCCTCTCTTCTTCTCTCTCTCCCCCTCTCTTCTTCTCTCTCTCTCTCCCCCTCTCTTCTTCTCTCTCTCTCCTTCGCTCTCTCTCTGTCCTCTGATGTGTGCAGGACACACCTTCTCATCATGTTTTTTGTCTTTCAGGCTGTGACCTACGATTTGTGTTGAGGGGAGCCACCATGTGTCTTCATTTCATTTCTGTGTTGATTTCAATAAAGTTTGATTGTTTTCTTCAAAAGTGAATGTGTGATGCTCATTTCTGTGATGACCCATGCAGGTCACCATTTGCGATTGTGCAACATCAGGCGGATTATTTTGTACATGTTTACGTGTAGCTGATGTGGCATGTCTTTGGTCGGGGTGCCAGGAGGGGTGGTCCTGGCAGTGGTGTTGGTGGGTGTTGTGGCCCTCTTGGGTGTCCGTGTGTAAGGATCTCACCGTTGTTTCCGCAGGAGCGTCCATGAGCTGAAGATAGGTCCACTACTTCCCACCAACACCACCGTGACTATCAAACTCTAGATAATGGGGGTGCTTGAGGGGGAAGAAGGGAAACAAAACAAGGAAAAGATTGGGGAAGAAATCCTTGGAGCGATACCCTCTACTGGCTGGTGTGCAGATACCCTCTACTGGCTGGCGTACAGATTGGCAGGAACTGTAAGGGAAGGAACAGGTCACAAGGCAGTAGAGAGGTGGGTGCACAAGAACTATATGCTGGATGTATAGTTACCTTCTAATGCCCAATCAGTAGTGTGCGGGAAGATGACTAATGCTTCCTATGCCCAATCTGTGGTATGCGGGAAGATGTTTCCTATAAATCAATAAGGAAAAAGAAAAGACAGCCTATGAAAACTTCTGGTGTACTCTGTCACGCTATTGCTCCATTACCCCCACCAGACCCTTGGCTCACCATGTAGGACTGACTGAAGGCCTTGTGCATAAAAGACCTTATGGAACCATGGAACCATGCAGTATTTCTTCAGCGAAGACTGTCTAAGAGTCATATAGAAACAAAAGGCTGATTATAGTATGTACTAACATTGGCATGGATTATAATAAAAAAGCAGCGCTACGCGCTGTTTACCCATCCTTTACAGACATCCCGGCTTGGTAGAAGTGCACCCAGCAAACAGGATCATCAAGGCTCCTTAGGAATCAGGCCAAACGTAAGGGAAATAATGAGGGGTGAATCAAGAGGGGACGGGCGGAACTCCAAGGCCGAGAGAACTCCAGAGACCAACGGAACCGCAAAGCCCAGGTCCGGCCGGTCGGCGGAACAACAAGTCCGGCCGACGAGCGGAACCTGACCAAAAACGGTCCGGCCGGCCCACGGAAGCCAACGGGAGGAGTCCGGCCCAAGGGGACACAAGAAAACCGTAAAGCAGAGAGCTCACGGACTTAAAGCTACAGTGGCTGCGTAGCGGGGAAGCCCTAGGGGATTAGGGCGCCACGGAGAACAAAGGCCCCTGAAAACAGGAACCACGGCAAACACGGGGATCACGGAGAATGGAGGAGTTCAGGAAACAGGAACAGGAAATGCCACTACACGGAAGTAACAAGCATCGGCAAAGGCTAGAACGCAAAGCGTGTTGATGCAGGGAAGTCAGGCTCTTAAGCCTGCCTGACCTCCTCGCGCATGCGCGGTAGCCAGCCGCCATCTTGGACACTCCGACTGCAATAATGACACCGTGCTGCATGTTCAGTTGCTTCATGGCATCTGTTTGTCTTCAGGTGGGGCTGTGGGATGGGCTCCCTTTTATGGTGCAGGCCGTGGTCCGACTTTACACCAGGTCAGAGCAGGTGTTAATTTCCTGCTAACGCGCATTAGCGCATGTTTTGTGTTCTTATCCCATATCTGGCTGGTCGTTGTGAATGTTGTGGTGTGGTGTTTTCACGTTTTTTGGCACGGGAATGCCTACTCTGCATCTCATTAGCGATAGTTGCGGGGTCCTCTGTGGCGATTTCTTTTTGCGGTTGCTATCGCGGGTAAACTGGTGCTGTGGGCTGTTAGCACCAGCTTGTGAATGGGGAGGTAAATTTATCACGACTTTGGCTGCAATAAAGTACTGTTAATTTGGCGATAGCTCCTTGTGAATATGCCCCTAAGTGTTCTAATTTCAGAGATGAAGGCACATAATCATACTAGCCATACTGACACAAAATCCACGCACTAAACATTTATTTTTTCAACAAAGGCTTTGTGGAAAATAAGATCCCTCCTCTCCAATCTATCAGAGCATATGCCATCGGCCATAACCACACCAACAACCTACCACATGACAACATGGGCATCAGGAGGAGGGACTAACAAGCCTAAAACCAATGGGAAGGCTGCATTTAGGACCTCAGCCAATATAAAAGATGGGCGGGAAGTGGGCGGAGCTTAAATGAAGCTTCCACGCTATAGTATATACTGCATGTCTCAACTAGACAGCACAAGCGCTGCCTAGGCGAGACCTAAAAGGAAAATACGTAGGGAAACCCCCCACTCCCTGAACCCTTTCTATAACCACCCTAGCTCACTGACTTGTTCATTAAAATTCAAGATGAGGAACAAAGCCTCACCCATTTCTAAGAACACCAGCCATCGCTGGTACCATCCAAAATTGTGGCTGGACTTCACTCCATGGTAAAGAAAGTTTATGATAGGAAAAACCACATTTCTCTTTCTACATCAGGAGGACTTGAAATCTTTACAATGGTATCCTCTCACCATGAGAACTGATACTTTAGTGATGGGAATCGTGTTGATCCACTCGGGCTTTTTGTAATTTAATCTGACGAAATATGATTTTTTCCTTTCATCAAGTTGACCTTTGATTGAATTACAATAGTCGTTCTCACCAGAACTTCATGGTCTCCTCATTGGTACGAAGCACTTTATGCATTATACAATACAATACATCTCTGCCATCCCTCTGGATATCAGAGGCCTATTCTCCCTGAAGACTGCTTTGCAGCATACGATTCCCCCTTGTGCAGGGTCTCTAGGGGAAATCGTACACCAACACCCAAGCACCACCAGCCGCTCATTTTAAAAGAAGAGCGGCTGGCTTTTCAGCAGACTGTGTTATTTTCTCCTTCGTGCATCCTTTGGTTGAAACATGAAGCATTCCCTTTCGGAAGAATGACTTACTTCCTACTGAAAATGGTGATTATTTTCTGTACAGCACATTGTAAAACATGAATTCTGTGCTACCACTGCCTTTCAGGTGGGGGCAGGAAACGCTGAAACAGCCAACATTGTATCTCAGAGCAGCGCATGGTTTAATTGAAGTGTATATATGAGCGGTTGGCTATGTGTTTTCTCCTCTGTATATATCTTTTTTCAAGTGCGTTTTTTGTAGTTATGTTTAAGTATTTCTCATTGTTGTACTTTATTATTAATAGAGAGGGTGAGCGATTCACTATGCGGAAGGTTCAGTTTTAACAGGAATTTATTATTGTTGGTTTTGGGTCATGAAAACTCCCACTATCCACTACACATATTTGTAACAACTTTTCCTGTCATTTCATTTATGGATTCTGGGCGTTGGTGTTTTTGATGCAGAATTAGGATGTTGTCAAGCTTTGCTCACAGAGTTTTATTTGCAAGACATCATTTTGTGGTTTACAATTCTTTTGATTTTCTATAGCACGTCTGTACCTCAAGATGTATGCAGTATACATCATGGCGGTGAACTGAAGAGGGAAATGAGGTCAAACGTTCCCACTTGTGCACTAATGTCAAGTAGATCTGGATCAGATAGTCTCTCAACTGCTCATGCAGGTTGAGAGGGCAGTGTCAGTGACTATCCTACTATTTGTTCTCATGGTCACTATCACATTTCAAAGAGCACTGCTTAAAAGTGGTGTGAGAGAAAAGAAATTGAAGGCTTTCAGATGCAAAGTAATGTAAAAATCAGAAATAATTCGAAGGGCCTCATTACGACTTTGCCGGTCCTCCTGCGGCACGTCACCGCTCCTTCCGCAGGAGGACCACCAAGCCATGGTTGCCCCACCCTCTGGATTCACAGTTGACAAGTACAGCAGTCCTGTGGACCGCCATACTTGTAATAGGGCCCTTAGTCTGGGAACAAAATAAAACACAAGAATGACACACATCATTACTTTTACACAAAAGCACCATCCCAATTCTACAAAGCTTATTCAACAACCTGAATGCTAATGTAATCTGGAGAAGTACAAACTATATTAAAAATATAGACAATAAGACTTTCTCCCAATGAATGAATCCAGTGAAGAACCAAATGAGATAGATACTCATTGAAATCTTACATCCACACCATAGAAAGTTCAAATAGGAGGAGGGTTTGAGCGGGAAACAACCTTTACAACGCAACTTTTACAACGCACTACCATTACAACGAAACTTTTACATCGCAAAAACTTTTACAACGCATACCATTACAACGCATGTTTTTACAACGCAAGTACTTTTACAACGCCTGCCATTACAACGTAAGTATTGGTAAGTATATAATTATATTTAATATTTTATATGTTTCGTTTTTTTTTAAGTTTTCAGTTTTTGGGTAAAGGGGTATTTTTAGGGTTCAGGGTCAGTTTTCAGTTTTGGGTAAAGGGGTATTTTTAGGGTTCAGGGTCAGTTTTCAGTTTTTGGGTAAAGGGGTATTTTTAGGGTTCAGGGTCAGTTTTCAGTTTTTGGGTAAAGGGGTATTTTTAAGGTTCAGGGTCAGTTTTCAGTTTTTGGGTAAAGGGGTATTTTTAGGGTTCAGGGTCAGTTTTCAGTTTTTGGGTAAAGGGGTATTTTTAGGGTTCAGGGTCAGTTTTCAGTTTTTGGGTAAAGGGGTATTTTTAGGGTTCAGGGTCAGTTTTCAGTTTTTGGGTAAAGGGGTATTTTTAGGGTTCAGGGTGAGTTTGGGGTTTTTGGGGTACAGGGGTATTTTTAGGGTTCAGGGACAGTTTTGGGTTTTTGGGGTACAGGGGTATTTTTAGGGTTCAGGGACAGTTTTGGGTTTTTGGGGTACAGGGGTATTTTTAGGGTTCTGGGTTAATTTGGGTTTTTTGGGGTACAGGGGTACAGGGTAAAAAAAAAATTAAAATAATTAAATTAAATAAAATTAAATTATATTAATTACAATTAATTTAAAAAAAAAATATTATATACTTACCAATACTTACGTTGTAATGGCATGCGTTGTAAAAGTACTTGCGTTGTAAAAACATGCGTTGTAATGGTATGCGTTGTAAAAGTTTTTGCGTTGTAAAAAATTCGTTGTAACGGTATGCGTTGTAAAAGTATGCGTTGTAACGTCATACATCCGTTTGAGCACACTGCCTCACATCCCAGCACTCAGTTTGTCTCACTGCATCATGGTAAATGCAGTGCCTGATAACACTTACTTCAGCAGTAGTCTTTAATTTTTCACCATTGTTGTTGCAAACTGTGCTGTGTAACTCTGGATTGTTTCCTTAATCAGTAGAAAGCAACACGTCGTTTTAGGGGGGATGGAATTGCTGCCCAAAGCAATCTCCGGTCTCTGCACTCACTGGGTGCAGATATATCAACACAAGCTTGTCAGCTCAATAGCTCAAGGGAACCTTATAAAAAGAAGGAGGGTGAGAGCACACTGCCTCACATCACCAGCACTTAATTTGCCGCAATGCATCATGGTAAATGTTGTGCATGATGACACTTACTCTAGTAGTAGTCTTTAACTGTTCACCCTTGTTGTTGTGCTGTGGAAATCTATACATGTGTTTCTTAACTCATTCTTCATCACGCAAGAGCAAGAAGTCATTTTCTGGGTTCTGTAAATGCCGCCCAAAGTCTTCTCAGGATTCTCTATGGCTCAATGGGTGCAGGTGCAGCAACACAAGCTCATCAGCTCAGTGTCCCAAGGGAGCCTTTTCAAACAGAAGGAGGGTGGGAGGACACTGCTTCACATCTTAGCGCTTAATTTGCACCAATGCATCGTGATAAATGCAGTGCATGAGGACACTTACTTCAGTAGTAGATCAACATTTTTCACCCTACTTGGTGCTGCCAGTGCTGTGTAACTTCAGATATGTGTTGCTGGATTCATTTCTATAGGAAAACAGGGCTCTTTGCAGATGCTTCCCACCTTTTGCCCCCATTTGCACTACTAGATGCTGGTTTTTGACTCTGACAATCTCACTGGAGCTTGCTACCCAGGCCCCAGTGCTAGTGCTTTTTACCCAAAACTGATATGTGTGAATTGGCATTCCCAACTGACAAAGCCTTTACCCCCTTATAAGTCTCTAGTATATGGTACCAGGGGTACCCAGGGCAAAGGTGACAAAGCGGTCCCCCGGTGCTGCTCCATGGTTTTGTGCCACCTTTGCTGACCCAAGCAAACTACTGACAGCAGACATGCCTTTGCAGTCTGTAGAAGCAATGCAAACTGCTTGAACTCAACTGTGCCCTCACCATGCATGGCACAGTCAAATGCACTATTTTTAATATATGCCAGGCACTCCTAAGGTATGCCTCCTCAGCCCAGGAGGCAGGGTGCAGTATAGTGAAGATGAGGACATATAAGTGCAAGCCTATATGTCCCTATAGTGGTGTTTCCCATTGGAGACTACTATAAGTGTTAGCGTCCATAGGATAACATTGGCTGCCAGCTCGACATTCTATAGGTTTGGAATCTCCACTATGGTACTGCCTAAATATGCCATGTTTGTTACTAAATATGATGCTTCTCACCCATGACATGAATCTTGTGACCTGAGTGACATGGCATGCACCCAGGTGGCGACCTCAGAGGTTGGCCACCTGGTTGTCCCTGTTTCTCTGTGTCCTGGCTGGCAAGCTCGCGCTTTCCAATTATTTTGCCACCAAGACAGGATTCTGATCTCCGGCCAGGCAGTGTGATCACTCTCATGAGTCAGGAAAAATGCTTGGACATGATGGAGGTCACACCTCCCCCACTCAAGCAGGCTAGTGACGTGGCACATCAAGGCGGTGAGCTTCAAAGGCTGTACTACCTCTGATTGCATCAGGGCTGACTCCCATTGGAGGAAACAGTCCCCCCACCCCAGGCACATTTCCACCAAAGCAGGCAGGAAATTATCTATGCAGGGAGGTGTACATCCCCAGGAGGCAAGCCACACCTCTTGGGTGAGCAGCCTGGTCAGTCCAGCACAATTTGATTCCTGCCATCTTTATGAATGGTAGAATAGAGGGTTCTGGGTAGAACAGGTGATATACATCCATGGAAGTGGTCACCTCAGGGGCAGACTAGCTGCTGGGACTAGCTGTTCATTGGCTAAAAGCTCCCACATCCCTAACTCCACTAAATCTAGGATTTAAGGGCTCCACCTGACACCAGAACCTCAGATCTGAACAACTTGCATTAGGGAATGACCACGTGGAGACCTGTGTTACCGACAACAGGACATTGTCCACAGCACCAAAGTAAAAGAGGGATACTTTGTCCCTGTGGTAACAGACTTACAACTGAGTGAATGAACCTCATGCTTGGCTAAACTCAGCACTTCCAGAGAGAGTGTTATGAGTCCAGATGTACCCCAATATAGGCCTAGGTAGCAGCACAACTTTTACCTACATTTGTCTTACCTTGCTCTACATAACAACTTAAATGCTTACCTTTTGCCTAGTTACATGTCACATAAATGAGTCGTTTTCTCCAAAAACGCATGAGGATTCCTAGTACCATATCTTAATCCTCTGCCTGGGTTACTATCTTCTGTATAATAACTCTGTACAAAAGTCAGCACAATCGTCATCATTAAACACCAGGCCCAGAGTACCATAACACATCTAGGTAGAACCCCTGATGGTATCTTTTGGGTATAAAAGAAACACATCTTCACTGGGCAACCAGAGGAGAAGCTTCCATGCTGACACAAGATGCTGAGATTCCTGCAAGCTGAAAACTCCGGCCCACAGTGGTCTGACATCCCTTAAAGGGTGTCCAACTCGAGACCTAGAAGAGGTCCCTTGTTCTCTCCCATCAGGTAATGGGGTTGGCTCTTTCCTAGGGGATTCTTCGCTATACACCTACAAAAATGCTAGGCACATTTAGGTATGCTTAGATAGGGTTAACATCTTAGGAGTATGCTTGATTACTAACATACGTCTATATGCCTGCATATATTCATTGTTTTAGCACCATGGTAGGATTCAATGTTTTATTTACTCTGGTGGTGCTCATAATCGTTTATATCTGTTTCTTTCTAATTGTTGTCGAAGCACACGTATTCTATACTCAAATGAGACTGTTTCAATAAACGTTTGTTGAAAATGGCCCCATCGTTTATTCTGCGTATCCCTCTGTGAACAGGTAAGCAAGAGTGAGTGAATGAAAAGTACTGTACTGTTTCCATGATTCGTGAAGGATCAAGGGTTGTAATGTTCAATAATTGCCAGAAACTATTTGCTCCTTGGTAAGGTTGGGGGGGCTTATGGTGGCACTGTGAGCTAGCTGTTAAAAGCTAACATATTTTTGGGGGTGTATGGAATCAGTCTGGACAGCAATTCCGTAGTTTGTGTTGTCTGAACTACACAATATGGTGCTGCCAACATTGGTTTTGTCCTTATTTAATGGTCAAATATAAGTAGTTCAGTCATCCTGTCTCAGAAGACCCCTATTCACACAGCTGAGTAGGCATATCCTATGTATTGGTTGTAGGTTTGTCCAAGCTTGAAGGATTATACCCCCAGATGCATCAAGCATCCATTTTGCGATTCTTTATTAGCGAAAAATAAGGATTCGCTAATAAGGAATAGCAAAATGCCATGCATGAAGAACCCGCTTAAAAAATAGCGACTTCTTGCGAGTCGCATTTGAGGAATACCTCCCAATTCATTCCTATGGGCCTAGAGGCCCATAGGAATGAATGGGAAGACAATCTTAATTTGCGATTCTCAATTAGAGAATCGCAAATTGAGATTGCAATTTTAAGGGTGCCAAGGTGTCAAAAGGACACCCTTTTGCACCCATGAAATCTGCATATGGGTACATCTTGCACACACACATGCCCTAAGGGCATGTCTGTGTGTAAAATGGAACTTTGAAAAATGCACTTTAGTGCATTTTTCAAAGTTTTTGCAAATTACCATGAAGTTCAACTTCATGGGAATTTGCGCCCCCTATTAGCGAAATCGCAAATTTATTAACTTTATTGCAAATGCAATATCAATTTAAGTAATCGCAATTTTGCGATTTCTTAAATTGCGATTTTTGCATTTGGAATGAGGCATCCCAAATGCAAAAATACCGGTCACAAAGGGGCAGATTCTGAGAATCTGCCCCTTTGCAAGCGGTTTTTAGCTTGATGCATCTGGGCCATAGTTTCCTACATTGTGCGAAACGTTATCTCTTTTTCAAATACTCAGAATACCTCAAGCGGCAGATGCTGGTTCGGATGGTGCCAGTATGGTGGAAGCTGAGCAGGAAGGTGTTCTTAACATTTCCGAAAATTGCAGAAATGCACTTCCTATAAAATGTGCAGAATATGGTCTCTCATCACTAGATGAAACTGTTACCTTCATGATCGAGGCACACGAGGCATTCAGGACAGAGGTGTTTTATTCTTGGGTCAGATTCCCCACTGCAAACTCCCAAACACATGTAATTCATTCTTACATTCCAGATGAGATACCTGAAGAGTACTCTCCATATGAGGACAAAGAACTCCAGTTAACTTACCAAAAGCATATGACTTGGTTTAAAGGTGACCTCCCCCATACCACAGAAAAAGTGAGACTTGGTCCGCTCAGCGGAGATGGAGTGACACAGCTGGTTCCACACCGCAACCAGAAATAGATATATTACCAGCAGCAGACTTAGGTCCATTTTACAGAGAAATAATACATTTATACCGTAATATCACACAGTTCGTAGAGCAAACACTTATAATTCAACTTACAAGAGTCACTCAAGCTGGTCAGCTACAAGGGGTTGCAACAAATAACACCCCACAAACACTGAACACAATTAGGGAAGAATGCCTACTAAACATGAGCAAATGCCGTTCTGGATAGCGCAGCTTAAGGCAGAGTTTCCACACACAGGCCCCCAAGAAAAAAACAGAATGCTGACAATTAGCTTGACAATGGGTATAGCTCCCACCATAGAAGATTGTACCACTTGGGTACAGTTTTCACTTCAGTTTATCCCAAAACTCATGGTAGCCCCCTTAACAGCAGTCATACCATAAAAATTGTAACAAATACAGAATAAGTATGAGGCAGGCCCTGCCCCGGATAAAAGGATGAAACTGATAGGGAATTTTGCCCAGGTATCAACAATTATGTAAGCCAACACATAAAAGGGGAGGCATCAGGGGTGGCTATCGGGCAGCACCTGAGGGAGTGCAATCCTACACAACAGGAGCAAGAACTACCTAAAATTATCAAAGAGATCTATGCTTTGCTAAATAGAGATAATTAGGGATCTACTGTGTGAAACCACATTAACAGGTAATTAGGGATTTATTGTGTGAAACCACAATAACAGGTAATCCCGACAAAGATATCTCAAAGCAAGCACCCAATTCTTCTAAAAAGAAATGGGACAACAAACAAACAAAAAATAATAAGCAGAATACATCACAATCACGGGGTGGGTCTCCTCAATTGGAGCCCTTCGATAGAAATTGCAACCTTAGGAACTGAGATAACATTAGAAAATCGGACAGGTATCAGGATACTGATACACGTTCCTCTCATTTATTTCAGGGTTCATCCAAAACCTTGGAGATGGAAGTACAGTCAGAAGACAGATCAGAAGAGCAAGCTAAGCCCAGTGACACACATTGCACTTCAGACTACATTATTAAACAAGAATGTAAACCAAAATCTAAACCTCAATTTAAAAAGAAGAAGGTAGCTGGCCTAAAACTAATAAATGCGTAGCAGAAGTAACAATATTTTGCCAAAACAAGATGGAATTTCTGGTGACAGAGGCATCAGTTACAGGAAATAACACTCCAAATGGAGGGGGACATATTCAGAAAATTGAAAGTTCTCTTTCGGGAGTACCTGACATGTGGGTACAACATCCTATTGGCGGTAAAAGATTTGCTGCCTGAGTTCATTATGGACTGCCCTAAAGGGGAAGACATAATATTACCAGCATTCTCAGTCCTCGTTCCAGAGTCACCTTAACATTCACATGCATAGGAGTGGGTGGTAGCACTAGGTCCTGCATTATACTACAATCATGTAGGGTTGGTTGTTCAGTCACCTCACCATGAAATCACAGTAAAAACTACTCAACCACCAAAGAGACAGTTTCCAATAAAATATGATGCAAAGAAACAAGTCAGAAAGATCTTATATCAACTTCAATATATAGATGTTATTGAAAGTATCACCTCTCCCATGAATAATCCTTTGTATCCTGTAATGAAACCCAACAGTTCATACAATTTAGTTTTAGGCTACAGGCATCTAAACACGTGCATATGAACATTTGCAGTACAAAATACACACAGTGCTGCATTAATGAATAACATTGTGTGGAAGAAATACAAAACAACATTAGGGGGTAGATGTATCAAGCCTTTTGCGATTCGCAACGGCCGAAATTTGCAGAATTCCGGCCTTTGTGAATCGCAAATGGCTTTTTTGCACTTTTTGAAATGTATCAAAAAATCGCAAAATAAGGAATCGCAAAAATTTGCGATTCCTTATTTTGCTTAAGCATTTAAGGAATCGCTTATTTGGCATTTGTGAAAGTGGCATGTGACGCACATACATGCCCATAGGGCATGTGTGTGTGCCATATGCACACACATGTAAATTTCAGGGGTGCAGAAGGGTGTCTTTGAGACACCCCTGCACCCTTGAAATTATTCTCAATTTGCGAATTCACAAATTGCGATTCGCAAATTAAGAAATATTTCACAATCATTCCAATGGACCTCCTGGCCCATAGGAATGCATGGGAAATTATTCCTTAATTGTGAATTCGCAAATTGCGAATTCGCAAATAAGGAAGAGTAAGAAATCGCTAAGAAATAGCGATTTTCTACATACATTCCATTTTGCGATTTCTAAATAGCGATTCCTTAAAAATCGCTATTTAGAAATCGTAAAATGGAATCTTTATACATCTACCCCTAGAATTTTAAATGGATTATTTTGCCAAATTATAGTGCCTGAAAGACAATATTTGGCAGCATTTTTGTCCCTAGGCTCTTAACGCCAATTCTGTAGACTGCCCCAAGAATATAAGAAGAGATCCAGGTTGATCTCAGCAAGGGTATCAGAGTTACTTTAAAATTATGATGAGGAGGCATTGTCCTACGTAGGTGATATTTATCTGACAGACGATTAATTATTGGATCACTTACATAGGATGAACAATATAACTATGGTGTTTACCACTGAGGGTTACAAATTTAACTTTAAAAAATCAAAAAAGGCCCACCTCAATATCCTATTCCTAAGATATGAGCTTTCAAGTGAAATGAAGTGCCTGGCAGCTGGTTTGTTTGAAAAATGTGTTTTGAGCCTGGAGGCAAGATGGCGGCCGTGGTGTGGGCTGTGTGAGCAGCTTGGTCTCCCGCTCCCGGGTTCTTGGAAGGAGAAAGCGCTATCGGCAGTTTCTCATACAGCTTGAGAGGACCTGCTTTCGGAGCAATGAAGTGATTTCGGTGTGTCCAGAGAATCGGAAAATTCAGAGGATTCGGTGACACTTTACGCGTTCTCATAATCTGACGGAGGATATCTTCTGCTCGTTTGCTATTGTTTGGGGAGGAGCCACCTGTTGTCTGCCGGACCGCGCAGCCCTGCTTTGGCCTGGCCGCGCTTGTAGCGTTTGGATGGTGGCTGGACTGTTGCTTTTCCGGCTTTCCAGAGCCCCGGCTTGGCGGCTCCATGTTTTCCGCCTAGGGTTCTACCAGAGAGTGGTTTGTGGGCACGGAGGTGCACAGGGCGCCGTACGAATGAGAATGCCGCCGAAAGCGACTACTCGGGGCGGTATGACAAAAACGCAAACCCGCCCCCTTGGAGGACATTGAAAGTGGTGAATTAGGAGTGATGGATGAGAGGAGGGAAGGTGAAAACGATGGCGCACAGAATCTCCCTAATGTTAGTCAAAAAAAGGGCGACCGAGCGGGGAAATTAAATACAGTAGCACGTCAGGTGAAGCAGGGGGCACAAACTCTTCCAGCTATGTTTGAACGACAGACATCGAAGAATGCTCTGCTACAGTCTGCTCATGGAGAGGAGATTGTTTTGGATGTTATTGACATTTGCAACAAAACATTGGGTAGTATCTCCCCCCCTCGAGACTATGTATCATCAGAGTCTACAGTCGCGACTACAAAGTTACCAACTATCAGTCTCGAGCAAGTTAAGGAGCAAGGGAAAGAAGTCTTGAATACTACAAGTACAGAGAGGAGCATTCTGGGAGCTGTGGTTCCTGTAACCTCTGAGGTTCCTGAGAATTCTCTTACAGATGGAATGACTGGTAGTTTGGGCAGCCTTGTGTCGGAGATGGATTTGTTGGTTTTAAATGATAGTGCATCCTCACAGGACTTGAAGGGGTCGCAAGAAATAGTGGATAGTTTTTATTCCATGTGAGATCACTCTTCTGATGAAAGTACTAATGTAAGTAAGGTTTGGGCTGATTATCATGAAGAGGGTAACAGTTTGGATGATGAATTAAGTCTAAATACGGTCTCCCCAACTACTGCTGTAACTACTGTCAAAAAATTAAAAACTATGGGAATTCGACAAGTAAGTTCTAAGAATGTACATGTAGGAATAGATGTGAATTCCTTAGAGAACACGAGGTCGAGACTAGACACGGAACAAACACCAAGGCTTGATGTTGAGTCGAGACCCGTGGAAGAGACCCCAGTTCATGAGATAACTTTGTCTATGATCTATAATACTATGATGGAGCATAGAGCAGAAATTAAGTCAGAGAACTTCCGCACTCAAGCAACATGCCGTAAGGTGCAGAACGCTGTTCGTCGAGTGATTAAAATATGTTCCGATACAGCTCTTAGGGTAACCGAAGCAGAGTCTAGAATTTCATCGCTAGAAGACGACTTGGCTGCTCAGAAAATAGAAGTGAATTTGATTAGAGCTCATCGGGACGATGTTAGCTTTAAACTTTCTGAGTTGGAGAACCAAGCCCAAAGAAATAACCTCCGTATTTTAGATATCCCAGAGAAAAAGGAAGAATTGGATGTCCGGAAATTTGTTTGTGAACTTTTCGCTGAGGCTTTCCTTGAATTGACTCTCTGGCACTGGACAATGGAAATACAAAGATCTCACAGGTTTCCATTCACTGTGAGAAAAACTAGGCAAGGAGAGGAAGATCGTCCAAGAGCTATCCTTGTGAGATTTAATCATTTCCTTGCCAGAGAAGCAGTTTTTGGTTTAGCAAGGCCTGATAAAAAGAGACTGGCGAAAGGTTGTAATTTTTCTGTTAGTCCGAATTTTTTTCAGGCCACAGTAACTAAACGTTGGCATGTTCGTCAGCTCATATCTGGGTTTCAAGAAAAAGGGGCAACAGTATATCTTCAAAATCCGGCCAAGTTGAAGGTTATTGTAAAGGGTCAGACTAGGTTTTTTTTCTCCGAGATTGAGGCTAAATAATTTTTGTTGTCTTTATAAGCATTGAATGTTCAAGTATTATCTGACTCGGTTTGTCTTCGCTGTATGGGCAACTGCTTAGGGGATTTTGTTGCATGAATGATTTAAGAAAATGATGACTTTCTCTTTCCTACCCAGTCGGGGTGGGGGAGCGGCACTCCATATTTTCAGGCACTAATAGTCCTTGTGCCTCATATGGTGGGTTGGGAGGGGCGGGTGGGGGACAGAGGAGGTTGGGAGGGGGGCAGGGGGGGGGAGAGTTGGGTGAAGGTGGTGGGGTGTGGGTGGAGGGGGGTTGAAAAGTCAGCAGTAGTCGGGGTGTTAATGCAGGTTGATTCTTTTTTCTGTCAAATGGTTTCATGTAAAGATTGGTCATACAAAAAATGCCAAAAGATGTGCTATCTATTCTGTTCTGTTTTCATTTGCCAGGTATCTCCTATTTGTTTGAAAAATGGTTAGGAAACTAAAGATCTGCACACTTAACATCTGTGGGCTGAATGACATTAAAAAAAGGGATGTACTAGCTAAAATTGTTCAGTTATCAAGTATTGATATATTATGTTTACAGGAAACACATGTTGCATGGGCTAAAAGGGGATGTTTAAAAAACTTAGGGCTAGAACTGGTTGCTTGCTCTAAACAGACAGGGATTAAGAGAGGGGTAGCTATTTTAATTAAATGGGGGCTTGGTTTATTTATTAAGCATTTGGAAGATAAATGGGGTCGCTGGGTAATTTGTGAATTTAGGATTGGTTAGCAGAGAGTGACGCTGTGTACTGCATATGGTCCAAATTTGGACGATTCTGAGCTCATGAAATTCTTAAACATAGAATTGGCCCAATGGCCCCAACCAGTGGTTATGTGTGGCGACTTGAATATTCATTTGGAGGCCAATTCGGACATAAGAAAGAATACGTTCTACACTGGTAGAAAGCAGCAGATATTCACTGCTCTACGAGAACTAATTTTAGATCATGGGCTCTATGATGTTTGGAACATATTATATGCAGATAAGCCAGGTTATACTTTTTTTTCGGCCCGCATAGTAAATTTGCTCGTTTAGACTACTTTTTTATTACGTCACAACTTATAGGAAAGACCAGTTTAGAGATCCTGCCCAAACCCATATCTGACCATAATCCCTTAATACTTGATCTTATTCTCGGCCCGCAGATAGGAGAGGGAATCTGGGCTTGGTCTTTTGAAAGAACTCTGTTATTGGATGAAGATTATTGTAAAGTTATGGCTAAGGTTATACAGGAGTTTTTTAAAGTTAATAAAGGAACTGCCTCGAATAAGATAGTTTGGGATAGTTTTAAAGCCACAATCAGGGGTGAAACCCTTAGTTGTTCGATTGCACGTCGTAAAGGATTATTGGTTAAACATAGGAATGACTCTAAAATGGTCCTGTTAGCTGAACAACATCTAGCCAAGACGATTAGACTTGGTCAGGACGTCGCTGCGGCCCAAAGAGATCTTACTATAAAAAGAGCTACTGTGTATGCTAATATTGCTGATCAAATCACGTTAAAATATATCCAACATAAGGAGGAATCTTATGAATTTAATGAAAAAACTGGGAGAATCTTGGCTAAAAGGCTCAGGCAGAAAGCAGTTTTCAATGATATCTCCAAGATTCTCGACAAACGGTGTCATGCAAGAAACTAAAGAAGGCGTCTTAGGTGCCTTTCAAAGGTTTTATCAAGATCTATATAGTGAATCAGCAGATGAGGCATTAAGTTATGGAGAAGGTGATACTTGAGAGATTTAGAGACTGTTGCACTTACGGATATGCAAAAACATTGCTGTCCGCTCCTATAACCTGGGAAGAACTGGAAATAGCTTTCTTAAATTTAGCTCCTGGTAAGGCTATGGGTCCTGATAGCATACCACTCGAGTTTTATCGCACCTTCAGAAAGTTGCTTAAAAAAGAGTTAAGAGAAATATTTCAACAATCTTTCTTGGGCAACCCTCCAGACTCATGGTCTGAGGCAATTATAGTAATTTATTTTTAAAAAAGGCAAGAAGGATACTGATATGGGGTCGTATAGACCGATTTCTCTTTCTACTCAAAGATAATAGCTAATAGGTTAAATGATCTTATGCCTAGCTTACTATTTAAAAGACAACATGGGTTTATTATGAAACGAGATACAACTGATCATATTAAAAGAATCATTTCCTTGATGGACTGGTTGCAAGCTACTAATTCCCCTGTCGCGGTATCCCTGTTAGATGCAGAAAAATCATTTGACAGGGTTTCCTGGAGGTTTCTATGGTCAGTCCTAGCCTGGAAGTGATTCCCGGTGGAATTTTCTATGGCAATACAAGCTCTGTATATTCAGCCAAAGGCCTCAATCCGTATCTCGGGTAAACTCTCTGGAAACATAGCAATAACAAGGGGGACGAGACAAGGGTGTCCCTGCTCCCCCTTGTTATTCGCTCTGTACATTGAGCCCTTTTTAAAAAGCTTAGAAAATAACGTTGGAATTGAACCAGTTTGGATACATGATATAGCGTATAAGGTATTCGCAAACGCAGATGATATTGCAATCACAACTTCAGATATCAAAACTGCGTTACCTAAAATAGTGGAAGCAGCCAACAAATTTGGGGAGCACGTGGGGTATAAATTAAACATCACCAAGAATCAGCTACTTCACTCAGAAGCAGGGCGCCCAAATGATATGAAATTTGAATCGGAAGCTACATATCTGGGCATCAAAATTACAGCAAAAATAGATGATATTGTCTGGCTGAATCTCGACCCAATCACAGTTTCAGTAAATAAGACGTTAGAACGGCTGAATAATCTTCATTTATCTCTTTATGGGCACAGTAATGTTTTAAAAATGCTTATTTTTCCCAAATTTTTGTATTTATTTAGTACGATCCCACTGCTTTTTCCTACATCCTTTTTTGTTCGGATTGATAGAATTTGCTCTAGGTTTCTTTGGAGCTACCGTAGGTCTAGAAGAGCTATTAAATGGTGTATTTTACCTAGGGCTAGAGGATGGTGGGGGATACCTAATTTCCGTTTATACTATTGGACAGCTCTTCTGCAACATATGGGCGTTTTGCTCTTGCAGGATGTAAAAATGGAAGAGTCAGTTAGTCCCTCAATATATGACATGGTATTGGGCGAGGAGGCCCGACAATGTCTAGTGCGTATAATTGAGCCAAGTTATTATAAAAAACTAAATTTAAAATCATTTAGACGGCTTTTGAAATTTGGAGAAAAATAAAAAAGAGAATTGGCCTGTACTCAAATCTAAAGTATTACACTCCAATAAATAACTGCCTTATATTACCAGGTGTGTTTAGAGATCAGGTCACTGTGAGATGGCACCGAGCAGGCATACGCCAATTGGGAGATTTATTTCAAGTGAATCAGATAGCCTCTTTCTCGTTTTTGCAGCAGAAATTTGATTTAGCTCTGATAGAATTTTTTTAATATCTCCAGTTGTGCAGCTTTTTATAGCAGAAAATAACTCAGGATCAAATTTCGTTTACCAAAGTTAAGGTCCTTGAAGCAATTCGAATAGGATCCAGGATAGATCCCATTTATCAATTAATGGTTGTAAATCTTGTGGATGACTTGACGATGTGGGAGTATACAAGCAAAACAAACTGGGGGTGGATAAAGTAGATATGGACAGAATAATTGAACTGTCTACAAAAGTTTTAATTAGTGGCTCGCTAAAGAGTCAACATATCATGTCCATATTTGATTTATATTATTCTCCCGCAAAACTAGCAAAGTGGAAATCCACAAGAGGGAACAAATGTAATCGGTGTGGATTAATTGCGGCGGATGCTGCTCATATGTTTTTTCAGTGTCCCATACTGAGTCAATTTATTAAGGATGTTGAATATTTTTTTAATGTTAGTTTAAGTATCCGGATTCAACTCGCGGCAGAATTGGTTATTCTAGGGCTACAGGAAAGTTTAACTAGTCCTAGAACTGTAGCAGAGGAAGGATTTTTATTTATTTGTATGTCTATCTTTCGACTATGTATAACATGTCAGTGGCTCGATATGGATCCACCAGTTTTCAGCAACTGGCAAACTAGATTACTCTCTACATATTATCTGGAGATGGCGGTATACAAATCAAAAGGAAGGAGGAAAAAGCTAATGGGTCAGAAACTGTGTTCTCCTTTGTCAAAATGGATCTAATATATGAACTTATGATCTAATGTGTGTAAATGGAATAACGCCGTAATATGAGATTGGGGATAATGGTCATAATCTGATTTTAATGGGTTGGATTGTCTTTTTTTATTGTTGTTTTCTCTGACTATCTGCTGACATAAATACCAATAAAGAATTTTTTTTTTTTTTAAAGAAAAATGTGTGTTGCTCCAACCTTCGAATCCTTTTTAGGATTCTTGAATTTTGGCAGAACATACATTTTGGATTACGCAGAAAAGGTAAAACCTTTATACGACTTAATTAAACCTAATTTTTTAGTTCAGCATTGGACACAGGAATACACAGAAATTCTCAGTTCTATACAAGGTGGCATAATAGCTTCTAATCACTGACACACATGTGTAAACACCACTAATTTAGTGATCCGTGTAATCGCGGGTTATTCTGGTTACACGTACCTCACCTTCAATGAAGGCAAAACAGTACATATTTCATACCAATAACATTTGTATAAAAATGCAGAGATGTGCTTTGCATTCACAAAAAAATCCTGACAGCAGTAAAGACTGCGGTTGTGAGAGAGAGTACTCACTCAGGAGAAACAAATAATTGTTGTAACTCCAGTATCTACCTTAGAGGCTGTTACTAAAGCAAGTATTCCAAACAGAAAAGCACTACATCCATGATGAATACAATGGAATAATTATCTCACTGCAACAGATGTAGACTACAAATATGATTCTACGTTAAAAATACATTCATACCTGCAGTGTGAACAAGAATATCCTCTCCCAAGTGAAATGTTGCCTCTAGATCAGTATGAATACATCATTTACACTGACGGATCTGCCAGGCCTGCCTCAGGAAGAAAAACAACAATGAGGCATGTGCTATTGTGAAAGGATGTATTTGGGTCAGCAAGGTCTGTCCCAGCAATACACAGATGCAGTCTCTAGGAGACTGCACGAAACACAGCTGGCAGAACTAAAAGCCCTGATACTGACACTAAATAATACATATCAGGAATTCCCCACACTCATTGAGTACGATTCATTTTACTGTGTCCAGTCTTACAATGAATACCTTCACTATTGGGGTCTGAATGGGTTTAGAGATTCCAAAGGTTGCATAATAAAGCACAAGTTAGATTGGGATCAAGTGGCAGAGCTAAAATAGGGTTGCCACTGTGTTATGTAATTCACACATTGAGTCATCAGCGTGTTTGCAGGCATGTTGAAGGGAATTCACTGGCTGATGCAGCCGCTAGGGAGACAGTGCGAACTGCTGCAGTTGCTGCAATCACTCATTCTAATACGAGAATAGACACAGATAATGATAGGTTCCTGAGATTTCTCTTGTCTGTTCCTCAGTCCACCCCCACCTTCTCGATTCATTGTGAGGTGGGTTTGGACTACATAACCGACAAGCTCACACTGGCCCCATTAATATTCTGGGTAAAGACATGGCTGAATCAAGAGTTAACCCTTAACCATGCTATCCTAACTGATGTCATGTCTTTGGACCATGCCTAGCTTATTCCCTGGTTGGAGTATGTGAGACACACCTTTTCACAGCTGGGACGTCCAGAACTCTTCCTAGTACCATCCACCATTAGGAGGGAGGATGTAAATTGGACCAAAAAGCATTTTATGGACAGGGCCAGACTAGCTCGGGAGGACCAAGAATTGTTAAAATCCACTGTGAGATCACATTATACACTAGTAATTTCTCCCTCACTTGAGCCATACCTCAGGATTATAACTAAGCCTTTCCACAGACATTTATTAACTAAACTTAGATTTAATCTGATCCATTTTTATCTAGGCAGTTATCATTCCTGGTGTAAACCAGAAGGGGGCCCATGTTGTAAATGTGATAATTTTTCCATACAGGATACCATGCATTTTATTATGTTTTGTGGGCTATACTCAGACGTAAGGCAAAGACATTTGTTACCAATTTTGAGAGAGGCTGACTTTGTGCAGGTCAGGCCTGCCCTAGTGTACTTAGAGTCTCTGAGTAGTACCCGCATTATATTTGGAATGGCAAGTTTTCTGGTGGCAGCATGGAGAATTAAAACCAAAAAAAGTGGCATCTAGTGTATTTATACTTCTAAAGTAACCGTCCGGTCCACACTGTTTACTGCCCGGGTTTTGTATTGTATCATCTTTTTTAAATGTCCGTGCATGGTGCTTGTAAATTTTAATATACGAATTATGTATGTACAAAAATGTTTTATGCTTTTTATGGAATGTTTTATGACTTTTATGGTTTTTCTAAAATCGAATGAAGTGATTTTGACTGACTGATAGCTGTGAATCACAACAATAGCTCAGCCTTGCCAAAAGGTTTTCCACTCAAGTACTCCTACAAGTTAGATGCGCAAAATATTCTGTATGCTCAAATTCCAGGAGTGGGGGATAGAGTAATACCAAACATGGATTGTAGACTAGCTTTAATTCTAGCTGCAAACGAGAGTATGGGTTCAGTACACACAGGTATCACTGCGGCTGTTTCACAACTAAAACAACGGTACTGGTGGCCGGGTATTACAAAGCATCTGTAGTCAGATTAAAGGTTCCACCGTAGCACGTCCACCACAAGCAACATTATTGATATCAGACAGACCACTTGCATGTGTCTATTCAGACCACTGCAGCCCCTTTCAATAGGATGGGGCTTACAAGTACACCTTGGTGGCAGTGAATTCATGCTCTAGATTCCTATTGGCTGTGGTTTTGCGGCACTCATTTCCGTATCATCACAAGGGAAATTCGATTGTGGAGAGAAAAAAATGGGACTTAAAGCAATCCTGAACAGCAAGGGTATTAGTCTTGAGAGGCAGTTGGGTCAATCACTAATATGGAACCAGAGGGCACTTAATAACATGCCAAGAAGGTCCCTAGGGGGCTGCACTCCCTAGTCCTGTTTGGGGTACCCGACCTCAATTGTGGCAGCACAGTGGTGGATGAAAAACATTTGACATCAATGATTGTTTGACTGTTTTACAGGAACTCAATGAATTCCAGTCGTTAAAAAGCAACGTCCAAGTAAAATGCACCGCCACTGGGGGAAGTGAAAGCTGTTCCTGCAAGATCTGCCTGGGTCCTAAGGATTGGGCACCTGGTGAGAGAAAGGAATGTGGACAAAAAAGAGTTTGGATCATCGTACAGAGTGCCTGTACTTGTCCTGGCTGCCGAAGGAACAAGAACAGTACTTCTTCTGCCTCTTGTCGGCAAGAAAGAAAAGAGTTTGGTCTCCATCAATCTGATCAAACTACACTATGTGGCCAATACAGACCATCTCCTCTCGCTACCATACAAGAAGTTCAGACAGAAAGATTAAGAACAATTGAAGATTCTACTCAATGAAGTGAAGGAGTTACCAACAATGGAATGAAGCTTGTGCTTGTTGAAATTGACAAAATACAAATGAAACACAGATCTCAATTCGGCCCAATGCCGACATCTATGTAAATATGGCTCAAAATGAGTCATCTGCCAGTTCTACAAAACCTTCAGAGCTACCAAATATAGATCGACTGCTTCTTGCTCCTTCATAGACTTTGATACGTTCTCTCTGGATCCAAGTGAACCCAAGATGCCACCAGCTCCTGTTTCCCACACACAAAAGCTCAGCGATTTCTATCTTTGGCTGAAAAAGACTAACCTCATTTCTCCCTGGCTACAGCTCTGTGTTGCGATTGGTCTACTGTTTCTAGTCCTTTGAATAGGTGTAGTAACTGTCTTGTTCTTGTTCCTGAATGTACATTATCTCCCAGAACGCTATGCAGTACAAAATAGGAATCTGATCTTGAAACCGTGGATATCTTTACATTGTGAACAAAGAGACCTGTCCTTAGTGCACATTATAGCAGTTGCAGTTCCAGAAGGAATAGTTTGCGATAGAGTTTCGTATGATGTATATGGTCCTACTGAACTTTTAAAAATACTACACTTGTTTAAAATTTCTTTAAGTGATGTCATCACCACCAGTACTTTCTATGATGATTGGAACTTTGAAACTGATTTAGAACAATCTGCTGCTTTCTCATGTAGTAATGATACATCTGAATTTGATACCATGTACTGTTACCAACACTATGGTCATCATTTCTTGCACAAAACAAGTATCCCACCTAATATTTTCTCTTACCATCAATGGGAACATTGCCCAACCCAGCCGAAAGGTAGTTCAACAACATTTGCACAAAAGTTTGCCTATTTTTCTGGGTTTAACACTTCTGACCCGAGATCTTATCACCATAAGCTTGCGCCTACACCTGCAAAGAAAAATATGCTCACTAACATAAAACAGATATACTCTACTTCCTTTATTTCCCAACTGTCTTTACAGAGTTTTGACTTTTAGAGGGCCACCATAGACACAAAATCTGTCTGAAGGACTAAAGATTGGCCAGATCAGGGTACTGAGGTCTTATTTAGAGCATACATCATACCACAGCAAATCATCTTCCTGAACAATTCAGTGCAACATAATTCCGGTCTTGGCTTCTCAAAATCAAGGACTTGCACACACCTCAGGTACCCTCACTTACACACTTTGAAGGGTGGCAAACTGTAATCTTATGGAGAAAATAATATCTAGGCATAGTGAGGGCCTTTCTCTCTCTCGCTTTTCTAGCGCACTAACTTCAGGCACCTTTATGTTTCAGAGGATCCCTCCATTTCGGATTTGTAGATGTGCATGTGTTGGAGAGGTTCCCCTGACCCTCTTTAACCTGTTTCCATCGCTTCTGGCCCGGTTATATTTAGAGGATCCCTTCATTTTTGATGAACTTCAGTTTCCATTGTTTCTGGTTCTGCAATTTTGAGAGAATCCCTTGCCTTCCATCAGCTGTTCACCTTGGAGGCGTGGTTTCATCTTTTCTTTACCTGCCTACCTTCAAAAAGCATGACGTCCCACGTATGTTGTCGTCCCCTGATCCGATGCGGACTCGCCACTCTGAAGGACGCTACGTCAGAAGCCTATGGGTAAGTTCTTTTTCCTACTTTCTACGTGGTTCTATGTGTACCTCTCTATCCTCATCCCTTGACCTGCCTCTTAATCTACTCTAGGCGCTAACTTATTTATTGCTTTTCCACTTTATCTTATTTAATTATCCCTGTCCCTATGCCCTGGACGCTGACTGCGACCTTCGCTTTGAGCTTTTTCGCACCCTTGTGTCGTTGAAGTTATCCCGATACTCGATCGATTTCATTTGGCATATTTAAGGTGAGACCTCTGTCTCTATTTTCTTTGAGGCTCTTGTTTAGTTTTTATCGACTCTTGCCCTTAGCTAGAATATCCTGTTGCCCTCATAGACAACCAGCTAGCATTTTTCCTCTGTTTTTCTTTTGTCAGATGTAACGCTGCTTCCATTTAACATACACTGAAGACATATCTTTTTCTTCCATTTTGATGCACGCCGTTCTTACTCGGAATGGAGCTCTTGTTCTCTTTCATTTAGATTCCTATACTACTATCTAGGGTAAGATCGGTGTGTCCCTATTAGAGTTCTACTCTATTTCCTTTCTGTGTATTTGTTGACTAGATGCCCTTATTCTTTCTTTTCTTTTAGCTTCCTCTAGTAATAAGTATTCTACCTTGACCCTAGTCTCTTGTTCTGTGAACTTGAGATTCTTCCTCCTGTTGTTTTGAGTTTGGTAATTATTGTTACTATTTATTCCATTTTGAGCACTTATCCTTTGTATTTTGGTGCATTTACGTTTCTAGTTAGGACACATTTTGTTGTTGGTTTATGGGGAGCCTTGTGCATACCTAATTCTATCACTACTCTCGATTTGCACTACTCCTATATTGTCTCTCTATATTTTTATTTTGAGACACTGGTTGTTATTCCTTATGTCATTCTACACCCTACATATATCATTCCTGGTCACTCTATCTTTCTGTGTGTTACTGGGTATCGCATCATTTATTTGAATTTAACCCTTTGGCAGCTGAGTCTTGTTCTTGACAAGCATGGCATGTATATCATTTCTGCACCATCATGTGCGTACAATGTACTCTTTTTAATTATCTTTTTTGAACATTGCATATCTGATGGTCTGTATTTATCAGAGGCTCGTCCCACAGTCACGCCTTTGGATCTTTCTGCTCTGAGGAGGGTGAGAGCCGCCACCGGGTCAATCACCGAAATACGCGCCGGTGTTGTTTCCACTTAATGGACCACATCTAATTCATGAACTATACTCCTGGTTATCATCTTAACTTTAATGTATCTTGGGGACCCTGGGTACATTTGGTGCCACATAAAATTTTGGAATATTCAACGTTCTTTAGATTATGATCATTGTTATCTTTATTTGTTAATACTGATCCATTTGTTTCTAATTTTTGTACTGTTGGTATGAGCATGACTGAATTCTTGATTTGTAGGATGTGTTAGTATGTGAGAGTATGAATCAGTTGATATGAATGCGTGAGTGAGTGCGGTGTGGGATGCTCTATATGTTCATTTTATAAATAAGATGCAAATGAATTATTAATAAATGTTTATATGTTTTTAATTTGTACGTTTTGACATGCCTTTGTCTTTTTGGCCAGCTACCTGGGTGTTTGTATATTAGCGACTTGTAGTGCATATCTATTATTATGGTAGAGAAATATTGTTTTCAGTAGCTTGGCAAAACTGTCCACAACATAGTGAGGATACACTAGATGACATTCTACAATTCGTGCAATTCACCAGACGTCAATTGGAAGGGATGGTTGGTTTGGCCTATCGACACCAATAGATGTCCGTCAAGATTTAGGGGTACCACCAAAGGGTTTAGTATCCAGAAGCCTGACCAATGCTATGTACAACGAATACACTCAGATGGTGACATCTTATAGTGTTGGGAAGTTATGCCTAGAGTGGTTAAAAACCTCAACACTGTCCCGGGTGAAACAATACGTGTCCTTGCTCTCTGATGACATGGATCTTAGGGATTTTTTGTTAGATCCCCAGAAGCCACGTCAAAAGTGCTTCTTATACACAATTTACAACCGGCCTGGCGGGGGCGAACCGCCCGCCATCCAAACCAGAAAGACCCCCGCCATATTAGGATGACTGGGGGGTCCGCGGCGGACGGAAAGCTGTTCGCCGCTTTTTCACCTGTCGACTCGCCAACCGGGCAGAAAACATCTTTAATATGGTGGCGGTGTCTGCAAGACACCGCCATTCATATTAGGATTCAGGTGGAGATCAGCCTTTCCATGGCGGCGGTGCCGCCATGGAAAGGCATGCAGTCTTTGGCATTGGGGGCCCGTTGCGGGCCCCCAGGGTGTTGGGAGGTACACATGTCATTTGCATGCACAAGGTGGTAGGCACCGCGCGGTGCCGATCACTTATGAATGCAAATGCACAACATGCATTTCTGACATTGCGGTGGGTGTTGCTGACAGCACCGCCCACCGCAATGTTAGAAATACAGGATGTGCCCGCCAGTGTGGCGGGGGCATCCTAATGGGTACGGAAGAACCGCCGCACCCATGGCGGGCGGCCCCTTTAGCCGAAGTGTTAGTGGGCTGACTTTTTCTACCCGCCATCGTAATAGACCCCTAAGTATGGAATATCTCTCAACAAGAGGCTGCTAAGAGATTGCGTGAGATTGACAGGGTTAACCTAGAAAATGCTTTGGCAGTAGTCGACAATGGCATGACCACATTGACATCCAGGATTTATTAATTGGACAACATTGTATCCTCAGCAATAGATATAATAAACAGGATTTGTCTATTCTTGCAAAAAACACAGTTGATGGACAGAATGTAAAACAATGTCATACATTCACCCTAGTACAAGGATCTGGGCCTAAATCCATCGTTTTTTTGCACTCCACACAACCCTGGGTTAGACACTGGCTATATGCAAATCAGCTCTGACCCTGTGCCTCATGGGAACAGTCCAGTCCGAACTACCAAGCCATGTCTTTCCCAGACCGGAATCAAGCATCCAAGGACCGGTTTCTGGCTGTCAGCCTTCATCAGCCTGGATAGCTTCACTCCAGTGGTGTGGAGAGCCTGGGACTCACGTCTGAGCATACCCAGCCCACTCGGGGTGAAAATTGCAAAAAACACAGTTGATGGACAGAATGTAGAACAATGTCATACATTCACCCCAGTACAAGGATCTGGGCCTAAATCCATCGTTTTTTTGCACTCCACACCACCCTGGGTTAGACACTGGCTATATGCAAATCAGCTCTGACCCTGTGCCTCATGGGACGTGAGTCCCAGGCTCTCCACACCACTGGAGTCAAGCTATCCAGGCTGATGAAGGCTGATAGCCAGAAACCGGTCCTTGGATGCTTGATTCCGGTCTGGGAAAGACATGGCTTGGTAGTTTGGACTGGACTGTTCCCATGAGGCACAGGGTCAGAGCTGATTTGCATATAACCAGTGTCTAACCCAGGGTGGTGTGGAGTGCAAAAAAACGATGGATTTAGGCCAAGATCCTTGTACTGGGGTGAATGTATGACATTGATCTACATTCTGTCCATCAACTGTGTTTTTTGCAGTTTTCACCCCGAGTGGGCTGGGTATGCTCAGACGTGAGTCCCAGGCTCTCCACACCACTGGAGTCAAGCTATCCAGGCTGATGAAGGCTGATCGCCAGAAACCGGTCCTTGGATGCTTGATTCCGGTCTGGGAAAGACATGGCTTGGAAGATCGGACTGGACTGTTCCCATGAGGGACAGGGTCAGAGCTGATTTGCATATAGCCAGTGTCTAACCCAGGGTGGTGTGGAGTGCAAAAAAAGATGGATTTAGGCCCAGATCCTTGTACTGGGGTGAATGTATGACATTGTTCTACATTCTGTCCATCAACTGTGTTTTTTGCAGTTTTCACCCCGAGTGGGCTGGGTATGCTCAGACGTGAGTCCCAGGCTCTCCACACCACTGGAGTCAAGCTATCCAGGCTGATGAAGGCGATAGCCAGAAACCGGTCCTTGGATGCTTGATTCCGGTCTGGGAAAGACATGGCTTGGTAGCTCGGACTGGACTGTTCCCATGAGGCACAGGGTCAGAGCTGATTTGCATATAGCCAGTGTCTAACCCAGGGTGGTGTGGAGTGCAAAAGAACAATGGATTTAGGCCCAGATCCATGTACTGGGGTGAATGTATGGCATTGTTCTACATTCTGTCCATCAACTGTGTTTTTTGCAGTTTTCACCCCGAGTGGGCTGGGTATGCTCAGACGTGAGTCCCAGGCTCTCCACACCACTGGAGTCAAGCTATCCAGGCTGATGAAGGCTGATAGCCAGAAAACGGTCTTTGGATGCTTGATTCCGGTCTGGGAAAGACATGGCTTGGTAGTTCGGACTGGACTGTTCCCATGAGGCACAGGGTCAGAGCTGATTTGCATATAGCCAGTGTCTAACCCAGGGTGGTGTGGAGTACAAAAAAACGATGGATTTAGGCCCAGATCCTTGTACTGGGGTGAATGTATGACATTGTTCTACATTCTGTCCATCAACTGTGTTTTTTGCAGTTTTCACCCCGAGTGGGCTGGGTATGCTCAGACGTGAGTCCCAGGTTCTCCACACCACTGGAGTCAAGCTATCCAGGCTGATGAAGGCTGATAGCCAGAAACCGGTCTTTGGATGCTTGATTCCGGTCTGGGAAAGTCATGGCTTGGTAGTTCGGACTGGACTGTTCCCATGAGTCACAGGGTCAGAGCTGATTTGCATATAGCCAGTGTCTAACCCAGGGTGGTGTGGAATGCAAAAAAACGATGGATTTAGGCCCAGATCCTTGTACTGGGGTGAATGTATGACATTTTTCTACATTCTGTCCATCAACTGTGTTTTTTGCAGTTTTCACCCCGAGTGGGCTGGGTATGCTCAGACGTGAGTCCCAGGCTCTCCACGCCACTGAAGTCAAGCTATCCAGGCTGATGAAGGCTGATTGCCAGAAACCGGTCCTTGGATGCTTGATTCCGGTCTGGGAAAGACATGGCTTGGTAGTTCGGACTGGACTGTTCCCATGAGGCACAGGGTCAGAGCTGATTTGCATATAGCCAGTGTCTAACCCAGGGTGGTGTGGAGTGCAAAAAACGATGGATTTAGGCCCAGATCCTTGTACTGGGGTGAATGTATGACATTGTTCTACATTTGTCCATCAACTGTGTTTTTTGCAGTTTTCACCGCGAGTGGGCTGGGTATGCTCAGACGTGAGTCCCAGGTTCTCCACACCACTGGAGTCAAGCTATCCAGGCTGATGAAGGCTGATAGCCAGAAACCGGTCCTTGGATGCTTGATTCCGGTCTGGGAAAGTCATGGCTTGGTAGTTCGGACTGGACTGTTCCCATGAGGCACAGGGTCAGAGCTGATTTGCATATAGCCAGTGTCTAACCCAGGGTGGTGTGGAGTGCAAAAGAACGATGGATTTAGGCCCAGATCCTTGTACTGGGGTGAATGTATGACATTTTTCTACATTCTGTCCATCAATGTGTTTTTTGCAGTTTTCACCCCGAGTGGGCTGGGTATGCTCAGACGTGAGTCCCAGGCTCTCCACACCACTGAAGTCAAGCTATCCATGCTGATGAAGGCTGATAGCCAGAAACCGGTCCTTGGATGCTTGATTCCGGTCTGAGAAAGACATGGCTTGGTAGTTCGGACTGGACTGTTCCCATGAGGCACAGGGTCAGAGCTGATTTGCATATAGCCAGTGTCTAACCCAGGGTGGTGTGGAGTGCAAAAAAACGATGGATTTAGGCCCAGATCCTTGTACTGGAGTCTATGTATGACATTGTTCTATATTCTGTCCATCAACTGTGTTTTTTGCAGTTTTCAGCCCGAGTGGGCTGGGTATGCTCAGACGTGAGTCCCAGGCTCTCCACACCACTGGAGTCAAGCTATCCAGGCTGATGAAGGCTGATAGCCAAAAAACGGTCCTTGGATGCTTGATGCCGGTCTGGGAAAGACATGGCTTGGTAGTTCGGACTGGACTGTTCCCATGAGGCACAGGGTCAGAGCTGATTTGCATATAGCCAGTGTCTAACCCAGGGTGGTGTGGAGTGCAAAAAAACGATGGATTTAGGCCCATATCCTTGTACTGGGGTGAATGTATGACATTGTTCTACATTTGTCCATCAACTGTTTTTTTTGCAGTTTTCACCCCGAGTGGGCTGGGTATGCTCAGACGTGAGTCCCAGGCTCTCCACACCACTGGAGTCAAGCTATCCAGGCTGATGAAGGCTGATCGCCAGAAACCGGTCCTTGGATGCTTGATTCCGGTCTGGGAAAGACATGGCTTGGTAGTTCGGACTGGACTTTTCCCATGAGGCACAGGGTCAGAGCTGATTTGCATATAGCCAGTGTCTAACCCAGGGTGGTGTGGAGTGCAAAAAAATGATTGATTTAGGCCCAGATCCTTGTACTGGGGTGAATGTATGACATTGTTCTACATTCTGTCCATCAACTGTGTTTTTTGCAGTTTTCACCCCGAGTGGGCTGGGTATGCTCAGACGTGAGTCCCAGGCTCTCCACACCACTGGAGTCAAACTATCCAGGCTGATGAAGGCTGATAGCCAGAAACCGGTCCTTGGATGCTTGATTCCGGTCTGGGAAAGACATGGCTTGGTAGTTCGGACTGGACTGTTCCCATGAGGCACAGGGTCAGAGCTGATTTGCATAGAGCCAGTGTGTAACCCAGGGTGGTGTGGAGTGAAAAAAAACGATGGATTTAGGTCCAGATCCTTGTACTGGGGTGAATGTATGACATTGTTCTACATTCTGTCCATCAACTGTGTTTTTTGCAGTTTTCACCCCGAGTGGGCTGGGTATGCTAGACGTGAGTCCCAGGCTCTCCACACCACTGGTGTCAAGCTATCCAGGCTGATGAAGGCTGATAGCCAGAAACAGGTCCTTGGATGCTTGATTCCGGTCTGGGAAAGACATGGCTTGGTAGTTCGGACTGGACTGTTCCCATGAGGCACAGGTCAGAGCTGATTTGCATATAGCCAGTGTCTAACCCAGGGTGGTGTGGAGTGCAAAAAAACGATGGATTTAGGCCCAGATCCTTGTACTGGAGTCTATGTATGACATTGTTCTACATTCTGTCCATCAACTGTGTTTTTTGCAGTTTTCAGCCCGAGTGGGCTGGGTATGCTCAGACGTGAGTCCCAGGCTCTCCACACCACTGGAGTCAAGCTATCCAGGCTGATGAAGGCTGATAGCCAGAAACCGGTCCTTGGATGCTTGATTCCGGTCTGGGAAAGACATGGCTTGGTAGTTCGGACTGGACTGTTCCCATGAGGCACAGGTCAGAGCTTTTTTGCATATAGCCAGTGTCTAACCCAGGGTGGTGTGGAGTGCAAAAAAACGATGGATTTAGGCCCAGATCCTTGTACTGGGGTGAATATATGGCATTGTTCTACATTCTGTCCATCAACTGTGTTTTTTGCACTTTTCACCCCGAGTGGGCTGGGTATGCTCAGACGTGAGTCCCAGGCTCTCCACACCACTGGAGTCAAGCTATCCAGGCTGATGAAGGCTGATAGCCAGAAAACGGTCCTTGGATGCTTGATTCCGGTCTGGGAAAGACATGGCTTGGTAGTTCGGACTAGACTGTTCCCATGAGGCACAGGGTCAGAGCTGATTTGCATATAGCCAGTGTCTAACCCAGGGTGGTGTGGAGTACAAAAAAACGATGGATTTAGGCCCAGATCCTTGTACTGAGGTGAATGTATGACATTGTTCTACAGTCTGTCAATCAACTGTGTTTTTTGCAGTTTTCACCCCGAGTGGGCTGGGTATGCTCAGACGTGAGTCCCAGGTTCTCCACACCACCGGAGTCAAGCTATCCAGGCTGATGAAGGCTGATAGCCAGAAACCGGTCCTTGGATGCTTGATTCCGGTCTGGGAAAGTCATGGCTTGGTAGTTCGGACTGGACTGTTCCCATGAGGCACAGGGTCAGAGCTGATTTGCATATAGCCAGTGTCTAACCCAGGGTGGTGTGGAGTGCAACAAAACGATGGATTTAGGCCCAGATCCTTGTACTGGGGTGAATGTATGACATTGTTCTACATTCTGTCCATCAACTGTGTTTTTTGCAGTTTTCACCCCGAGTGGGCTGGGTATGCTCAGACGTGAGTGCCAGGTTCTCCACACCATTGGAGTCAAGCTATCCAGGCTGATGAAGGCTGATAGCCAGAAACCGGTCCTTGGATGCTTGACTCCGGTCTGGGAAAGACATGGCTTGGTAGTTCGGACTGGACTGTTCCCATGAGGCACAGGGTCAGAGCTGATTTGCATATAGCCAGTGTCTAACCCAGGGTGGTGTGGAGTGCAAAAAAATGATGGATTGAGGCCCAGATCCTTGTACTGGGGTGAATGTATGACATTGTTCTACATTCTGTCCATCAACTGTGTTTTTTGCAGTTTTCACCCCGAGTGGGCTGGGTATGCTTGACGTGAGTCTCAGGCTCTCCACACCACTGGAGTCAAGCTATCCAGGCTGATGAAGGCTGATAGCCAGAAACCGGTCCTTGGATGCTTGATTCCGGTCTGGGAAAGACATGGCTTGGTAGTTCGGACTGGACTGTTCCCATGAGGCACAGGGTCAGAGCTGATTTGCATATAGCCAGTGTCTAACCCAGGGTGGTGTGGAGTGCAAAAAAACGATGGATTTAGGCCCAGATCCTTGTACTGGGGTGAATGTATGACATTGTTCTACATTCTGTCCATCAACTGTGTTTTTTGCAGTTTTCACCCCGAGTGGGCTGGGTATGCTCAGACGTGAGTCCCAGGCTCTCCACACCACTGGAGTCAAGCTATCCAGGCTGATGAAGGCTGAGAGCCAGAAACCGGTCCTTAGATGCTTGATTCCGGTCTGGGAAAGACATGGCTTGGTAGTTCGGACTGGACTGTTCCCATGAGGCACAGGGTCAGAGCTGATTTGCATATAGCCAGTGTCTAACCTAGGGTGGTGTGGAGTGCAAAAAAACAATGGATTTAGGCCCAGATCCTTGGACTGGGGTGAATGTATGGCATTGTTCTACATTCTGTCCATCAACTGTGTTTTTTGCAGTTTTCACCCCGAGTGGGCTGGGTATGCTCAGACGTGAGTCCCAGGCTCTCCACACCACTGGAGTCAAGCTATCCAGGCTGATGAAGGCTGAGAGCCAGAAACCGGTCCTTGGATGCTTGATTCCGGTCTGGGAAAGACATGGCTTGGTAGTTCAGACTGGACTGTTCCCATGAGGCACAGGGTCAGAGCTGATTTGCATATAGCCAGTGTCTAACCCAGGGTGGTGTGGAGTACAAAAAAACGATGGATTTAGGCCCAGATCCTTGTACTGAGGTGAATGTATGACATTGTTCTACAGTCTGTTCATCAACTGTGTTTTTTGCAGTTTTCACCCCAAGTGGGCTGGGTATGCTCAGACGTGAGTCCCAGGCTCTCCACACCACTGGAGTCAAGCTATCCAGGCTGATGAAGGCTGATAGCCAGAAACCTGTCCTTGGATGCTTGACTTCGGTCTGGGAAAGACATGGCTTGGTAGTTCGGACTGGACTGTTTCCATGAGGCACAGGGTCAGAGCTGATTTGCATATAGCCAGTGTCTAACCCAGGGTGGTGTGGAGTCAAAAAAACGATGGATTTAGGCCCAGATCCTTGTACTGGGGTGAATGTATGACATTGTTCTACATTCTGTCCATCAACTGTGTTTTTTGCAGTTTTCACCCCGAGTGGGATGGGTATGCTCAGACGTGAGTCCCAGGCTCTCCACACCACTGGAGTCAAGCTATCAAGGCTGATGAAGGCAGATCGCCAGAAACCGGTCCTTGGATGCTTGATTCCGGTCTGGGAAAGACATGGCTTGGTAGTTCGGACTGGACTGTTCCCATGAGGCACAGGGTCAGAGCTGATTTGCATATAGCCAGTGTCTAACCCAGGGTGGTGTGGAGTGCAAAAAAACGATGGATTTAGGTGCAGATCCTTGTACTGGGGTGAATGTATGACATTGTTCTACATTCTGTCCATCAACTGTGATATTTGCAGTTTTCACCCCGAGTGAGCTGGGTATGCTCAGACGTGAGTCCCAGGCTCTCCACACCACTGGAGTCAAGCTATCCAGGCTGATGAAGGCTGATAGCCAGAAACCGGTCCTTGGATGCTTGATTCCGGTCTGGGAAGGACATGGCTTGGTAGTTCGGACTGGACTGTTCCCATGAGGCACAGGGTCAGAGCTGATTTGCATATAGCCAGTGTCTAACCCAGGGTGGTGTGGAGTGCGAAAAAATGATGGATTTAGGCCCAGATCCTTGTACTGGGGTGAATGTATGACATTGTTCTACATTCTGTCCATCAACTGTGTTTTTTGCAGTTTTCACCCCGAGTGGGCTGGGTATGCTCAGACGTGAGTCCCAGGCTCTCCACACCACTGGAGTCAAGCTATCCAGGCTGATGAAGGCTGATAGCCAGAAACCTGTCCTTGGATGCTTGATTCCGGTCTGGGAAAGACATGGCTTGGTAGCTCGGACTGGACTGTTCCCATGAGGCACAGGGTCAGAGCTGATTTGCATATAGCCAGTGTATAACCCAGGGTGGTGTGGAGTGCAAAAAAACGATGGATTTAGGCCCAGATCCTTGTACTGGGGTGAATGTATGGCATTGTTCTACATTCTGTCCATCAACTGTGTTTTTTGCAGTTTTCACCCCGAGTGGGCTGGGTATGCTCAGACGTGAGTCCCTGGCTCTCCACACCACTGGAGTCACACTATCCAGGCTGATGAAGGCTGATAGCCAGAAAACGGTCCTTGGATGCTTGATTCCGGTCTGGGAAAGACATGGCTTGGTAGTTCCGACTGGACTGTTCCCATGAGGCACAGGGTCAGAGCTGATTTGCATATAGCCAGTGTCTAACCCAGGGTGGTGTGGAGTGCAAAAAAACGATGGATTTAGGCCCAGATCCTTGTACTGGGGTGAATGTATGACACTGTTCTACATTCTGTCCATCAACTGTGTTTTTTGCAGTTTTCACCCCGAGTGGGCTGGGTATGCTCAGACGTGAGTCCCAGGCTCTCCACACCACTGGAGTGAAGCTATCCAGGCTGATGAAGGCTGATAGCCAGAAACCGGTCCTTGGATGCTTGATTGCGGTCTGGGAAAGACATGGCTTGTTAGTTTGGACTGGACTGTTCCCATGAGGCACAGGGTCAGAGCTGATTTGCATATAGCCAGTGTCTAACCCAGGGTGGTGTGGAGTGCAGAAAAACGATGGATTTAGGCCCAGATCCTTGTACTGGGGTGAATGTATGACATTGTTCTACATACTGTCCATCAACTGTGTTTTTTGCAGTTTTCACCCCGAGTGGGCTGGATATGCTAGACGTGAGTCCCAGGCTCTCCACACCACTGGAGTCAAGCTATCCAGGCTGATGAAGGCTGATAGCCAGAAACCGGTCCTTGGATGCTTGATTCCGGCCTGGGAAAGACATGGCTTGGTAGTTCGGACTGGACTGTTCCCATGAGGCACAGGGTCAGAGCTGATTTGCATATAGCCAGTGTCTAACCAAGGGTGGTGTGGAGTGCAAAAAAACGATGGATTTAGGCCCAGATCCTTGTACTGGGGTGAATGTATGGCATTGTTCTACATTCTGTCCATCAACTGTGTTTTTTGCAGTTTTCACCCCGAGTGGGCTGGGTATGCTCAGACGTGAGTCCCAGGCTCTCCACACCACTGGAGTCAAGCTATCCAGGCTGATGAAGGCTGATAGCCAGAAAATGGTCCTTGGATGCTTGATTCCGGTCTGGGAAAGACATGGCTTGGTAGTTCGGACTGGACTGTTCCCATGAGGCACAGGGTCAGAGCTGATTTGCATATAGCCAGTGTCTAACCCAGGGTGGTGTGGAGTACAAAATAACGATGGATTTAGGCCCAGATCCTTGTACTGAGGTGAATGTATGACATTGTTCTACAGTCTGTCCATCAACTGTGTTTTTTGCAGTTTTCACCCCGAGTGGGTTGGGTATGCTCAGATGTGAGTCCCAGGTTCTCCACACCACTGGAGTCAAGCTATCCAGGCTGATGAAGGCTGATAGCCAGAAACCGGTCCTTGGATGCTTGATTCCGGTCTAGGAAAGTCATGGCTTGGTAGTTCGGACTGGACTGTTCCCATGAGGCACAGGGTCAGAGCTGATTTGCATATAGCCAGTGTCTAACCCAGGGCGGTGTGGAGTGCAAAAAAACGATGGATTTAGGCCCAGATCCTTGTACTGGGGTGAATGTATGACATTGTTCTACATTCTGTCCATCAACTGTGTTTTTTGCAGTTTTCACCCCGAGTGGGCTGGGTATGCTCAGACGTGAGTCCCAGGTTCTCCACACCACTGGAGTCAATCTATCCAGGCTGATGAAGGCTGATAGCGAGAAACCGGTCCTTGGATGCTTGATTCCGGTCTGGGAAAGTCATGGCTTGGTAGTTCGGACTGGACTGTTCCCATGAGGCACAGGGTCAGAGCTGATTTGCATATAGCCAGTGTCTAACCCAGGGTGGTGTGGAGTGCAAAAAAACAATGGATTTAGGCCCAGATCCTTGTACTGGGGTGAATGTATGACATTGTTCTACATTCTGCCCATCAACTGTGTTTTTTGCAGTTTTCACCCCGAGTGGGCTGGGTATGCTCAGACGTGAGTCCCAGGCTCTCCACACCACTGGAGTCAAGCTATCCAAGCTGATGAAGGCTGAGAGCCAGAAACCGGTCCTTGGATGCTTGATTCCGGTCTGGGAAAGACATGGCTTGGTAGTTCGGACTGGACTGTTCCCATGAGGCACAGGGTCAGAGCTGATTTGCATATAGCCAGTGTCTAACCCAGGGTGGTGTGGAGTGCAAAAAAACGATGGATTTAGGCCCAGATCTTTGTACTGGGGTGAATGTATGACATTGTTCTACATTCTGTCCATCAACTGTGTTTTTTGCAGTTTTCACCACGAGTGGGCTGGGTATGCTCAGACGTGAGTCCCAGGCTCTCCACACCACTGGAGTCAAGCTATCCAGGCTGATGAAGGCTGATAGCCAGAAACCGGTCCTTGGATGCTTGATTCCGGTCTGGGAAAGACATGGCTTGGTAGTTCGGACTGGACTGTTCCCATGAGGCACCGGGTCAGAGCTGATTTGCATTTAGCCAGTGTCTAACCCAGGGTGGTGTGGAGTGCAAAAAAACGATCGATTTAGGCCCAGATCCTTGTACTGGCGTGAATGTATGACATTGTTCTACATTCTGTCCATCAACTGTGTTTTTTGCAGTTTTCACCCCGAGTGAGCTGGGTATGCTCAGACGTGAGTCCCAGGCTCTCCACACCACTGGAGTCAAGCTATCCAGGCTGATGAAGGCTGGTAGCCAGAAACCGGTCCTTGGATGCTTGATTCCGGTCTGGGAAAGACATGGCTTGGTAGTTTGGACTGGACTGTTCCCATGAGGCAAAGGGTCAGAGCTGATTTGCATATAGCCAGTGTCTAACCCAGGGTGGTGTGGAGTGCAAAAAAACGATGGATTTAGGCCCAGATCCTTGTACTGGGGTGAATGTATGACATTGTTCTACATTCTGTCCATCAACTGTGTTTTTTGGAGTTTTCACCCCGAGTGGGCTGGGTATGCTCAGTCGTGAGTCCCAGGCTCTCCACACCACTGGAGTCAAGCTATCCAGGCTGATGAAGGCTGATCGCCAGAAACCGGTCCTTGGATGCTTGATTCCGGTCTGGGAAAGACATGGCTTGGTAGTTCGGACTGGACTTTTCCCATGAGGCACAGGGTCAGAGCTCATTTGCATATAGCCAGTGTCTAACCCAGGGTGGTGTGGAGTGCAAAAAAACGATTGATTTAGGTCCAGATCCTTGTACTGGGGTGAGTTTAAAAGTTTGAGTTTAAAATTATTTGTAAAAGCGCGCATACACCAGCGGTTTCTTGGCGCTACAACTAACAAAAATCCGGGGCCAGAAACGACACGGGGGAACTGCGAAGGGGATTATTCAAAGGACTTCCTGAATAGGTTGGCCTTAAGTTGTTTCCGGAATTGTGGGTACTGGGTAAGGGTTCAAATTTCCAGGGGAAGAGAGTTCCACAGGGACGGGGCAAGGGTAGCAAATTTAGAGCCTCCCCACTTCTTTGTTCGGTAGCGTGGAGTCATGAGTAAGGACTGGGAAGACGAACGTAGCTCTCTGCTGGGAACATAAGGGGTGATCTCAGATGAGATGAATGCTGGAGCTGAGCCTAGGCGAGCCAGGAAGGTAATGGAGGCGATCTTAAATTGGACCCGGGCTCGTACAGGGAGCCAGTGTAGAGACTTCAAAAGGGGAGTAGAGTGATGAAATTTTGGGAGATTGAAAGCCAGGCGGGCCGCCTGGTTTTGTATGAGTTGCAAACGCCGTAAGCTATATGCAGGAATACCCGCATATAGGGCGTTGCCGTAATCCAGGCGGGACACCACCATGGCGAGGATGATAAGTTTAAGAGCCGAAAAAGAAAAAAAACGGGACACCCTACGTATAGTACGCAGTGAGAGAAAAGAAGAAGAAACCACAGAGCTAACCTGGGAGTGAAGGGAAAGTTGAGAATTAATTTTAATACCAAGGGTTTTAACTGAGGTGGCGGGGACAGGAGGGAGACCGAAAGAGGGGGGCCAGAACAGAGGAGTCCAGGGGCTGGATGAACCACCCGTCAACACGAGCTCGGTCTTGTCGGGGTTGAGTTTTAAGTGGTTGTGGTTCATCCAGTCCCGGATGTGAAGCATAATAGATTGAAAATTAAGGACAGAGGAGGGAGAAGAAGACAGGTCAAAAACAAGCTGGAGATCGTCCGCGTAGTTAAACACGGCGACCTTCATTTGTTGCAAAGAAAACATGAGAGGGGCAATATAAAGATTGAATAAAAGGGGAGAGAGGGAAGAGCCTTGGGGAACCCCGCAATGTACTTTCCGGACGTCCGCTGTGAAATCACCCAGGCAGACAGCCTGGGTGCGGTCACTCAGGAAGGAGGAAAGCCAGACCAAAGCGGTCCCCCCGATCCCCGCCGCCCTGACACGGGAGAGTAAGATGGTGTGATCCACCGTGTCAAAAGCGGCTGAGAGGTCGAGGAGCACCAGGGCCTGGCGATGGTTGGTGTCCATACCCTCCCTGAGGTTGTCCAAGACCGAGATGACAACGGACTCCGTAGAGTGTGCGGGGCGAAAGCCGGCCTGGCGGGGAGCAAGGGCTCCATGCATCTCCACAAAGGAGCTCAGGGCGCAGGTGACGTGGCGCTCGAGCACCTTTGCCAAAAATGGCAAGAGGGAGATAGGGCGGAAGTTGGCAGGGACGGAGGGATCCGCACCGGGTTTTTTCAGGATAGGCACGATAACCGCAGATTTCAAAGGGTTCGATACCACACCTTGAGCCAGCGAGCTGTTAAGAAGATGGAGGGGGGGGTCAGGGCAGGTGACAAAAATGTGGCGGAGAACGTGGGCGGGACAGGGATCCTGTGGAGAGCCGGATTTGACAAAGGGAACTAAGGTGGTCAAGGTTTCCCTAGTTATGAGGGGGAAGGAGGTGAGTTCACCCTTGGGAGAGGGACATTGGGGGTCAACAAAGGAAGAAGAAGGGGGAGGGATATTGGCTTTAATGGTCGCAATTTTATGAATGAAATAGTTGTTAAGGGAATGACAAAGTTCTTCAGACGGGGCGGGCTTAAGAGTAGATCTGTCCGAGAACGCCAAGTTTTGAACAATGGCAAATATTTCTTTAGACTGGTTTTCTGCAGCCAGTATTTTGGAGGAGAAATAGGTGGTTTTGGCCTCCAAGATGTCTTTTTTGTACTGGGTCAAGATATTAACATACTCCAGTCATAAAGTGGGGCTGTAATTTCTCCTCCAGGCCCGCTCTGCGCGGCGTACTGCCAGCTTGGTGGCCTTAAGCTCTTTGCTAAACCAACGGTTAGCGTCCTTCTCGCGCTTAGAGGTGATGCGTTTGAGCGGTGCCACAGAGTCGCAACCTGAAGACAGCCACTGTTCTATGGCCTTGACCTGGGAGAGGGTGGATAAACCCTGCAGGGGAGGGAGGGAGGTGGTAAGGAGGGAAGAGAAATCTTCCAGGTTGGCTCGGCCCCAGGCTCGGACCCAGATGTTTTTGGGGCGAGGGGGCTTAGCTGGGGGGTGAATAGGTAGGGAAAATGAGATAATATGGTGGTCGGACCGCGTTTGAGCGGTGCCACAGAGTCGCAACCTGAAGACAGCCACTGTTCTATGGCCTTGACCTGGGAGAGGGTGGATAAACCCTGCAGGGGAGGGAGGGAGGTGGTAAGGAGGGAAGAGAAATCTTCCAGGTTGGCTCGGCCCCAGGCTCGGACCCAGATGTTTTTGGGGCGAGGGGGCTTAGCTGGGGGGTGAATAGGTAGGGAAAATGAGATAATATGGTGGTCGGACCAGGTGCAAGGGGAAATTAAAAGGGATTCCACAGGGCAGTTCAAAGACCAAATCTGGTCGAGTACATGACCTTTAATGTGGGTAGGGGAGTGGACATAAGGTATGAAACTTAAGGATTGAAGAGTTTCGGAGAACTCCTTTGAGGATGAACATTCGGCAGGGTCAGAGGGCCAGAAATTAAAGTCGCCGAGAAGTAAAATGGAGGAATTGTTAACAGTAATGGTAGCCAGGACTTCCAAGAAGTCAGGGAGGAACTGTGACGGGGATTGGGGAGGGCGGTAAGTAAGAAAACAAGTCAGAGGGGGAGTAGTGGAGGTAGTACGGATGACCAAGTACTCGGTGGTCATGATGCCAGGCAAAGACAAGATTTGAAAGGGAAGGTCAGTGCGTGCGATGACTACTACACCGCCCCCGGCTCTACCAGTAGAGCGATCTGCCCGGAGGGCGTAATATTGGGTCGGTAAAGTGGCTAGAAGGGCAGGGAGGGAGACATCGCAAAACCAGGTCTCCGTTAAGAAGAGGAGATCGGGAGCATGGAGGTCCAACAGGACCGAGAGTTCGTGCGCATGAGCGACAGCGGATCTGGTGTTGAGGTAAAGTGCCGTGAGGACTTTGGGGGGGGTCGGGGAGGTCTTGTCTCCAGGCGGGAATAGGGGGCCGACAGTAGAAGATGAAATGAGAGGGGGAACAGCTAAGGAAAGACCAAGGGAGGAAATGTGAGAGTAAATGGGAGCTGGGATGGGCCACGGTCCCTGGAGGCAGCAAAGTTGGTCGGGGGTGTAGATAATATGGGGGGCAGAGTGACATGCCCCTAGCCCCGGACTGTCGCGGACGGGCGCAGAGGGGCTTGCCTTTGGCACGCCTTTGGCGCGCCATCGTCGCGCCCGCTGCGCCCGTCCGCTGCGCCTCCGGCCTAAGCACATCCTTTTATGCAGGAATCAGGGGGAGAAAGGAAAAGGAAGGGGGTGTGGCCTGCAAGGTGGGCGGAGCTTACTCGCTCGCGGTGGATGGCGGCAGCGAGGGAGGATTCCCCAAGGCAGCGCCCAAGTCGGCTGTCTGGGACCTCCAAGGAAGGCAAGGATGTTGCCAAGATGCCGATAAGGTTGTGAGCACACAAAATACAAATTTCAATACAATTTTAAAAGCAAGTAAAAGACAGCGCTCCCGGCTTTCCGCCTCAGGAGTTTGTTAGAAGGACGCGCTAGCAATCAGCGCGCGCTTTTAAACAGATGGAAGGGGGAGTGGCCTGCAAGGTGGGCGGAGCTTACTCGCTCGCGGTGGATGGCGGCAGCGAGGGAGGATTCCCCAAGGCAGCGCCCAAGTCGGCTGTCTGGGACCTCCAAGGAAGGCAAGGATGTTGCCAAGATGCCGGTAAGGTTGTGAGCACACAAAATACAAATTTCAATACAATTTTAAAAGCAAGTAAAAGACAGCGCTGCCGGCTTTCCGCCTCAGGAGTTTGTTAGAAGGACGCGCTAGCAATCAGCGCGCGCTTTTAAACAGATGGAAGGGGGCGTGGCCTGCAAGGTGGGCGGAGCTTACTCGCTCGCGGTGGATGGCGGCAGCGAGGGAGGATTTCCCAAGGCAGCGCCCAAGTTGGCTGTCTGGGACCTCCAAGGAAGGCAAGGATGTTGCCAAGATGACGGTAAGGTTGTGAGCACACAAAATACAAATTTCAATACAATTTTAAAAGCAAGTAAAAGACAGCGCTCCCGGCTTTCCGCCTCAGGAGTTTGTTAGAAGGACGCGCTAGCAATCAGCGCGCGCTTTTAAACAGATGGAAGGGGGCGTGGCCTGCAAGGTGGGCGGAGCTTACTCGCTCGCGGTGGATGGCGGCAGCGAAGGAGGATTCCCCAAGGCAGCACCCAAATCGGCTGTCTGGGACCTCCAAGGAAGGCAAGGATGTTGCCAAGATGCCGGTAAGGTTGTGAGCACACAAAATACAAATTTCAATACAATTTTAAAAGCAAGTAAAAGACAGCGCTCCCGGCTTTCCGCCTCAGGAGTTTGTTAGAAGGACGCGCTAGCAATCAGCGCGCGCTTTTAAACAGATGGAAGGGGGCGTGGCCTGCAAGGTGGGCGGAGCTTACTCGCTCGCGGTGGATGGCGGCAGCGAGGGAGGATTCCCCAAGGCAGCACCCAAATCGGCTGTCTGGGACCTCCAAGGAAGGCAAGGATGTTGCCAAGATGACGGTAAGGTTGTGAGCACACAAAATACAAATTTCAATACAATTTTAAAAGCAAGTAAAAGACAGCGCTCCCGGCTTTCCGCCTCAGGAGTTTGTTAGAAGGTGAATGTATAACATTGTTCTACATTCTGTCCATCAACTGTGTTTTTTGCAGTTTTCACCCCGAGTGGGCTGGGTATGCTAGACGTGAGTCCCAGGCTCTCCACACCACTGGAGTCAAGCTATCCAGGCTGATGAAGGCTGATAGCCAGAAACCGGTCCTTGGATGCTTGATTCCGGTCTGGGAAAGACATGGCTTGGTAGTTGGGACTGGACTGTTCCCATGAGGCACAGGGTCAGAGCTGATTTGCATATAGCCAGTGTCTAACCCAGGGTGGTGTGGAGTGCAAAAAACCGATGGATTTAGGCCCAGATCCTTGTACTGGGGTGAATGTATGACATTGTTCTACATTCTGTCCATCAACTGTGTTTTTTGCAGTTTTCACCCCGAGTGGGCTGGGTATGCTCAGACGTGAGTCCCAGGCTCTCCACACCACTGGAGTCAAGCCATCCAAGCTGATGAAGGCTGATAGCCAGAAACCGGTCCTTGGATGCTTGACTCCGGTCTGCGAAAGACATGGCTTGGTAGTTCGGACTGGACTGTTCCCATGAGGCACAGGGTCAGAGCTGATTTGCATATAGCCAGTGTCTAACCCAGGGTGGTGTGGGGTGCAAAAAAATGATGGATTTAGGCCCAGATCCTTGTACTGGGGTGAATGTATGACATTGTTCTACATTCTGTCCATCAACTGTGTTTTTTGCAGTTTTCACCCCGAGTGGGCTGGGTATGCTCAGATATGAGTCCCAGGCTCTCCACACCACTGGAGTCAAGCTATCCAGGCTGAGGAAGGCTGATAGCCAGAAACCGGTCCTTGGATGCTTGATTCTGGTCTGGGAAAGACATGGCTTGGTAGTTCGGACTGGACTGTTCCCATGAGGCACAGGGTCAGAGCTGATTTTCATATAGCCAGTTTATAACCCAGGGTGGTGTGGAGTGCAAAAAAACGATTGATTTAGGCCCAGATCCTTGTACTGGGGTGAATATATGACATTGTTCTACATTCTGTCCATCAAATGTGTTTTTTGTCTATTCTTGAACATAGACAATCGCATTTGCTATCCATTCTAATATTGAGCAGTACGCTACACTCATTGTGCTCTGCTCACGTGACCTGGAGGTATATCAACACCAGGGGATCTATTAGGTTGACGGGCAGAGGCACCACTGCGTGCTGGTGGTGTGGAACAATGCATTTTTCCGCCCGCGACCAGCGGACCTCAAGCTCGCCATATAAGAATGGCAAAACATAGCCCAGTTCCCGTCTGCCACGGTGCAACACCAATCGCCATCAAAGTGTGCCCGCTACCGCAGAGGTGTGAGCCAATGGAGACTCACCGCCATGCAGAATGACATCTGCCCCGCTCCACAAATTAGGATGCCCCAAACAACCAGTTGCACAGCAGCGGAGAAACCACTCAATCAGAGCCGGCGGAAGCTCGACAGCAGAGCGCAAAACCAGAGTCCCGGTCCACACCACCCGGTCACAACCACAGTGGACCCAGCCCTACACGTTTTCCTGGGCTGTACCTGATACATCACCAGCAACTCATGGGCCGCCGTGGATACTGCCTCAAATATGCATTTACACAACCACAACACACAAATCATGGGCTGATACAGGGTCCATATCCACATCAGACACCCTGCTGGGGACAGGAACACATCCACAAGTGTACCCACACATGACCCACCTGCCACCAAGTCACCCCTTCGCATCCAGGACACGCATTTTCCACGATCATGATCATGATATCCCGGTCACTTCACCACAGGGGTGAAGACAAAGGAACACATGCACACAATGCAGAAGGCAGAGCCAGTGCCAGGCATGGGCAGGGTACAAAGACCACAGGGCCACACCTCCACCCTCCGCACAGTAGCCCTCCCACATGCCATGCGCCCTTCCTGTACACCCCCATGCACAACAACAAGCCAGGGGAATCCACACCCTGCACCACACACCAAACAACTAGGGAGACAGCCACAGCAGGAGTGGCTGCAGAGAAACACACAGCACAGAAGTACACGGCCAGAGCAACACACACACCACAACAACACCATACTCATGGCAATAAAACTGAGTACAAGCACTAAATGAACACACACACACATAAAAGGAACAAACATCCTACTGGAAACACAGCCAGCCAAGTCACACAGACATACCCCACAGTGACAGACAGACACCTACACAGACCCCATGCCACCAGCAATGGAGCACAACATATAGGTAAGCCAAAAAGGGGTGCACACAAATAGAAAGCAATTGAGAAAACCACCAAGCATATGTACATCACATGCACGACAAGGAATATAGAACAACACCCTCAGCCCATCAAAGCACAAATGGCTGGCACAGTGAGTGAAGTCAAACCACAGACAGCTCAGTGCAACAACCCAGGGAGCCAGCAAGGCAACCCATGTATGGGCACAAGGATGAAAGGAAGGCCCTGAAGTCAAACTGTGAACAGACACACATATGTATACAACTACTTCACTGGAGTATGCCAGCAGCACAACACACAGGGCCCATTGACACACTCCATGACTGTCAAACACTAGTAGGAATCTATGCATATACCCCCCTCACACCAGCAGCACACAGCACCAATGCCAAAGACACTAAAGGGTGGCAATATTTTCCAGTCAATTCACAGACAAACAATCACACACCCTGGGGATAGCCACAAACATCACACACACACACAGATGCCAGAACAAATGGCTGCACAAAAACAACAGACAGACACATAACCCAACAGAAACACACACAGAACCACAACAAGAACAGACATGCCCTGTGTAGCAAAAATGTGGAAAGGCAATGGGAGCACTGACACAAAAGGAGTGCACAACCTCATCAGTCAGGAACAATGCACAGACAACATACTACAACACAGACAAGAAGTGCACCATCACAGAAAAACACAGCCACATCAAACAAACAACAGATTCACAGGCAACAAAATCACATAACACACACAGCAGGACATCAGTGGATGCACACCAGGCAATGATAAGGCAACATACACTCACAACACAGCATGCACAACAAGCAGTGTGTGCACACCAAGCAGACCAACCCCACACAGATATGAGTGACACAACATGAACCCACACAACACTAATCAGCACAGTACAAATACAACATTACACCCAGGAAGTGAAGCGGTACCACAGCAAACATACATACATTCAACATAACACCAACAGATGTGCAAGTCTGGGACAGAAAGGTGGAAATAACTTGACCAGAGGACTGGGCAGCTCACACAGTTGAAGTGCAAATGAGCAACCATGACTGCCAAGCAGCACAAGAACATGACATATAACCAATTGGCTAAATGTCCTGAGTGACACATTGCACCTGGCCAAAGAACTGCACTACAAAGCACAGTGTCACAAATGAAGTGATGGGGAGGCACACACACATGTAAACCAAGGGGGCAGCTGACATCAAAGTGAAGTGTTTTGCATGTCAGAAGTGGACATGGCAGGAGGGTACCATACACAAATAGAGGGAGTGCAGACTCACAATGGGTAGGCATCTGAATCACAGATAGGAGATGGTATGACACCACCCACAACATGCCATACTGGAGGCAAAACGGCACCATGTGACAGCAATGCATGAGAAAACACAACCACAATGGCAGTGTGGAGCAGCAGGTCTGCACAGTCTCCACAAACAGTATCAAGACACATGGATGATCAACAAAACACTACACTGACTTGCCAGTCACACACTCTGCATACTCACAAGTAACAAAAACAACAAGTAGGAGTCAGCCAGAACTGCATGGACACACCAACACACTGCACAGGGCACAACATACAACTCACAAATGTGCAAACAACCACATCCACAGAGCTGAACAATCCAAACAGGCACTCAACTCCTGGGTGAAACGTGTGTAGTTGACAATGCAGGGGCACACACACATCAACACTCCCGACAAAGTCACCCCTTCATACTGCACACTTCCTGACCACCCAAGAGCACGCATTGAAAGTAAGCCATGGGAATAGGATGACTGGCCATCACAAGATGAACACACACATACACTACTGGGCACACATAAAGGAAGAACACACATACATGATGACACTGCCCAGCCTGCCTGCAATCCTGTGGATAGAACCCCACACTGTGCTGCCAGTGCCCCCAACCTGATATGTGTACAATATAGCCAACATGAACAAATTATGAAAATGATAACTGCATTCCATGTAAAATTGACATCATTGCTCCCACAAGTATCAGGGTCAGGATGACCTGAAGTCCCTGTCACCCATGTAAAAAATAGAGTAAGTGAGCCAAGACATTGGCAATTTTGAGGTGGCACACAGAGCATGTGGCACAGTAAACCACTTACAAACATACAGCAAAAGAACTTTACTCAGTAAGGACACTGACAAAACAGACAACAGGAGCAAACGTCTCTATTCACATATTGCACAGATAGGCACCAATGCCCAGATGCATCAACGTTTCAATTTGCGATTCCTTATTTGCGAAAAATAAGGAATTGCAAATAAGGAATCGCAAATGGCTATGCATCATTATTTTCGCAAATTTATTGCGAATCGGTAAAATTCGCAATTTTTACCGAATCGCATTAAATTTGCGAATCTTTAATTGCGATATCGCAATTTGCGATATCGCAAATTGCGATTTTACACACATGATGCATCTCATTGACTCAACTGCCAGGAAGCCAGTTCAGCAATCAGGCGCAGCTGCTCCCTAGTTTGAATGTGTGGTCTGGCAGTTTGCTGTGTGAGCCTTGCCTGAAGGTTGCTGCTGCAGTCTGTGCCTTTCTTCTGTCTTTGAAAATGGAAAATGAGAATGCAGTTGAAGAGGGGCCATGTAGAAAGAGAAAAATTAAATTTTCAGATAAAGAATTGGAAATACTCATTGAGGAGGTGACTGCAAGACAGGAGCAGCTTTTTGGTAAGCTGTCTCTTAAGGTCCCTGAGGCTGTGAAAAGGAACCTATGGATTGCCATACAATCAAAAGTCAATGCAGTAGGAGTTGCACATCGCGATATTAATAATCTCCAGAAAAGGTGGTATGACCTGCGCAGCCGTGCAAAAGAGAAGCTTGCAAAGAGAATGAAATCTGCTAAGCTAACTGGAGGTGGAACACCCAGGGATACACCCAGCACTCCCCTGGAAGAAATGGTGGAAAGCACACTTTTGTCTGAGGCTGTAGTTGGAGTTACAAACGTTGATACATCTGAGATTCCAACTCCTACTGAAGGTAAGTGAATTGTATGTGGTTCATAAAGTGTGAATGGAGACCATTAATTCGAAAGTGTTGATGTGTGTTCCACATTTTTGAATAAATTTGATAACAAATGATGTGACAGAGTCACATTCATCCTCCTAGTACTGTCAATGAACTCAAAGCAGTGCATTGTGGTAGTTGTAGTTTTTTATACATAGTTCACATAGGATAACATTTGCATTATACCAAAACAAATTGTTTCAAGCAAATAGAAAAAATGAGACTAGATAATTTCAAGTGAAATCATTTTTAAACTTTAATACATATTGCAAGGATAGTGCAAACCAAAAGTAACAATATTTTTAATGTTTTTTTAAATCATAGAGCAACTCCAAGAGTTAATTGAGCAGGACTTAAGGGATGTGCACACCCAAGATGTATCTCAAAATCAAATGGAAAATGCTCCCAATACTTCTACTGCCAATTCACAGCCATGTGAAAGACAAAGGGTGCGACAACTGCTCCAGACAGATTCAGAAACAGAGCAGAATGTCAATGTAATTCAAAGCCAGCCTCAAAGTACTCCTACAGTCACTAATTCAACGATGAGTAGGCGAAGGAGACTGCAGCAGTTTACTATGCGTAGAACTACTGTGCGTGAAAGTGGTCAGGATGGAGAGGGTACCTTCACTGGCAATCATGAAGAGGACAAAATTTTGAAGGTGCAGCGTCTGCAAGGGAAAGACATTAGGATTATAAAATGCAAAATGGGGCACATCAGCAAACAAATTGGTACTTTGGCAAGCAGTATGAATAGAATGATCAATGTGATGAAAACTGGCCATGATTCAAATGCAATGAAGCTTGACCGTATTGCAAACTCGTTGGAGACCATGTGCACATTGATGCAGAAACATCAAAAGATCAGTGCTAAAAGGCAGGTTAAAGTCCAGAACAACATGCAGGCCCATAACAGGGAGATGACTTCCCTTACAAATTGTACCCGTGCCCTCTGCAAGCAAACCCTGTCAACACAGGTACTACTGATGAAAACTGTTAAACACATTCAAAAAGGTGTGGGGTCTACCTTAGACCCATCTGATAAATCACAGTCCATGGCATCCCCTGAAAAGCTAATGGCAATGGTGGAGCAATTCCATAACAGTGCTGAAAGTGGCACATCTGAGCATTGCTTGACTGGCACACGGAGAAGTATTAGGAAGCAGAATGATGCCACAAATGCCAACATGCACACTGGAAAAAGTCCTTGGAAGGCATTAGGAGTGCGTGGCCATAAAAAATGACATTTCAATGCATCTTGCAGGGTATTCATGATTGTAAATTGTTTGTAATTCACTGCTTTTCATTTCTACATGCCTGATTTGAAAGGCCTCAATTAAGTTTTTAGTACTGTGTAATTTCCAAAAAAATAGATATTTCTTTTCATATTCAATTAAATTTCACATTGCTTGCAAACAAATTACTTTCTCAGACTTTTTCTTACCTCATTTAGAAGTAATGCTGTGTGATGTCTGCCCTTCTCCTTCTGCCCTCTGCTGCCTCTGGTCCTTGTGCTCTTGGTTGTGGTTGTGGAGGCTGAATTATATTTGGAGGTAACACATCGTCCTCATCAAGTTCTATTCCTCTTTCAGTTGCTAGATTATGTAGCATTGCACATGCTGCTACAATTTTACAACAAATGTCTGGTTGGTACTGCAATGCTCCTCCAGTTTTATGAAGAATCCTGAAGCGTGATTTCATCACTCCAAAGGTCCGCTCTATGACATTCCTTGTTGATATGTGCGCCTGGTTGTAGTGCTGCTCTTTCCTTGTACTTGGATTAAGGTATGGAGTTAAGATGTAAGACCTCACTGCATAGGCACTATCTCCTGCAATGGAAAGCAATGTAAATGTAATGTAAGCATACATGTTTGCAGTTCAATTATAAGTTTGTTGAGTGGAATGAAACATTTACCTAGTAGGTATCCATCTCCAAATTCACCAGCTAGCAGTCTACCATGAATGCCACTATGTCTAAAAATGTAGGAGTCATGGGCACTTCCAGGGTAACTAGCAACTAGGTCTGTAATTATTGTTTTAGCATTACAAACAGCTTGAATATTAAGAGAATGGAAGCATTTTCTATTGCGATAAATATATTCATTTTCTGAGGGAGGACAGATGGGGACATGGGTACCATCTACACAGCCAATGACATGAGGAAATTGTGCCATGTTGTAGAAATCCTGTTTGGTCTTCATTAAATCCTGTTGTGTGCTTGGAAATTGGATATGAAACCTTATTCTATGTAACATGGCATTTAAAAATGCATTAAAAAATCTGGAAAGGGAACTCTGGGACACACCACCAGCAATGGCCACTACACCCTGAAATGACCCAGATGCAAGGAGGTGCAATGAACACAATACCTGCACATGGGTAGGTATGGCTTGTGTCCTGCGTGTTTGCCTCTGCAGGATTGGGTCCAATTCCTGGATTAAATCTAATATTAAATTGGCATCCAGCCTATATTTCTTATATATCTCAGCCTCAGTCTGCCCCAATAAGGTTATGCGCACTCTGAAAATTCTCTCCTCTATGAGCCTTCTCCTCCAACCTGCAGCTACTCTCAGCCTCTGCCTGCGTGCCAAAAAGTAAAGTGCAGCCATCTTGAAAGACTGGGTCAAGGTCTGAGAGGTCCTTATATACTGTACAGGTGATTGACAGATCCAGTTATACCACTTACTGAAATTAGCACCAGGTTCAAGTTCTTCTTATTTTAGGAATTCCAAATAGCGAATTCTAATAAAATCGCGAATTGCTAATTTTGATGCATTGCATTTTTTCGCAATTTTTTAAGGAATCGCAATTTTTGCGACTTTTTTAGAGAATCGCAAAATAAATAGCGATTCCTAAATATGCGAAAACAGGAAAAAAATGATGCATTCCAAACACATGAATTGCATTCGCAAACGGCCGAATTTACAGATTCGCACCGTTTGCGAATGCAATTTTCTTTGATGCATCTGGGCACAAGAGTAGTGAAGAGCAAGGCACAAAATGCAGAGTATGTCCCTGAGAAGCTGCACAGGCCCGGGACATACAGCAGTGAATGACAAGACCACTGGGCAGGACAAAGTGCAGAGTATTTCCATGAGAAGCTGCACAGGCAAATGGCACACAACATTGAATGAAAAGGCCAGTGAGCAGGACAAAGTGCAGAGTATGTCCTTGAGAAGCTGCACAGGCAAGGGCACTCAGCAAGGCCAGTGGCCAGTCGAAGGCACAGAGTGAGTACTTGAGAAGCTGCACTGGCAGGGGCAAAACAGCAGTGAATGACAAGGCCAGTTGGCAGGACAAAGTGCAGAGTATGTTCATGAGAAGCTGCAGAGGCAAGGGCAAAACAGCAAGGCCAGTGGCCAGTCCAAGGTGCAGAGTGAGTACATGAGAAGCTGCACAGGCAGGGGCAAAACAGCAAGGCCAGTGGTCAGTCCAAGGTGCAGAGTGAATACATGAGAAGCTGCACATGCAAGGGAAAAACAGCAAGGTCAGTGGGCAGTTCAGGGTGCAGAGTATGTCCACGAGAAGCTGCACAGGCAAGTGGCACACAGCAGTGAATGACAAGGCCAGTTGGCAGGACAAAGTGCAGAGTATGTCCATGAGAAGCTGCACAGGGAATGTGTGCGGCCATACCTTTCCATGGTCAGCAACACAGTCTGGGGGTAACAAGGGGCAGTAGAGGCCCCCCTGTGTGAGAGACAGGTGTGTGAGGGTGACTACCACTCAGACTTGACTGTCAGGTGGACTGGGAGGTGGCTGTGTGTCGGGGACAGTCGGAGCACTTGACCGGGAAGAGAGCAGCCCAGCTGAGGTAGAGCTATCATTGGCTTGGTAAGCCAGAGGGTTGCTTGTACCAGGTGGTGTAGTGGCATATGGAGGTGGAGTCATGCTGACGTGAGACACAGTGTGGCTGGGAGATTGTGGAGGGGTGCCTTTCCCCTTCTTGGGGAGTCTAAATGGCCTTACTGTCTAGGTAGGACTGGGAGGTGGGGCGGACACAACAGGCACATTCACCACCAAAGCTGCATCAGGTGCAGACGCTGGCACTCCCTCTCAGGACCTGCTGGATCCAGCAGAACGCTTCACCTGGCTTCGCCTTTGCCCCTCCATCCCTTGTTTTCCAGGTATTACCCCTTCAGTGCCCTCCTTCCCCTGCTTTACTGGGCTTTGAATGGGAGTCGAGGTGGTGGGTGAATCTGCCTTGGATCCCTTCCTAGGTGCACCCTTGCCATGCACCACCTTCTCAGTGGGCACAGAAACTGTATGCTTCTCTTTGCGAGATACTTTAGGGACAGGAGAGTCCTTTGCTGGGGATGCCTCTGAGGCATGTGAGCCTGAGGTCTGCTTCTTTGCTTTTGGGCTTCGGTGTTGCCTGACGGGCTTTTGTCTTTGCACTCTGGGGTGGCTTTGGTCTTCTGTGCGGATGGTGTCTGTGGCTGGCACCGCTTGGGTTGTTGCTGCTGTGTGCTTTGTGTGCTGTACCGTGACTTTGAGGTCTGTGGAGCTTGATCACTATCGTCAGACGTGGCCACTGCCAGGGTTGTGGACAAAGGGACTGGATCTGGACTGTGAGTATGTGCCTGTAGAAGGGCTGTTGTCACTGTGGAGGACTGAGACTGGACAGTCCGGTGCAGCCCACCCACATCTGAATGTATGCCCTCCAAGAAAGCAACAACCTGTGCCAATTTTTTGTCGTGGTCAATGAAGGCATTGAGGAGTGCTGTATGACCCACACATAGCTGGCGCAAAAGGTCCACAGACTCAGCACTGATGGCAGAAGGTGAGACAGGGGAAGGGGCAGCGGTGCCCGGGGTGAAGGACACTCTTCCCCTTTTACTGGTACGAACACGGGCAGCACCGGAGGAAGTGGCTGGGAAGGTGGGCACTGGCCGCTGTGTGGTTGACGATGATGCAGAGTCCCCGTTCCCTGTGCCCACCAGCATGAATGCATCACCGCTGGCATCAGATGACGTGGTACTTTGCGTCTCAGGCTTGGATTCCTCCAGCAGGCTCCTGTCCCCCTCCAAGACGCTGGTCCCATCTGTGTCACTGGGCTCCTTTGCAGCTGTTGTGGTTGTTTCACCCCCACTGGTGTCCGTCTCCGTGACCACAGGAGATGCTACATGAGAGAGAGAGATGTAGGGTCAGTTCACTGGCAGCAACATAACAAACATATGCAAGCAAAGCATCCTTGAAGATGACTAAATCTACATTTTGCACACCACCCTGTGCAATCACATTGTGCTAGCTCACTATGTTCACTCAAACAGTGAGTGGAAACTGGAAAATCTGGCATAAATGAGCCATGTGATGAACAGACAGCACAACACCCTGCTAGTGGCTTCGTTCAACCAGACACACAAATAGCTCCTAGCACACCTCGGGCCATGATGGGGACACAGTATTTGTTGCCACTGACAGATCTGGATGGAGCAGGCGGGGACAACACAGACACAGACTACAACATGACATTCCACAATGGCCATGAGCACATGCCACCAACCATCTTGTACTTCGGGGCCCAATGACTGGTGCACATTGGGGTCAGATGTCTAAGCGTCCCAAACCTGAGTACAGGCAATGGACACATTGAAGAAGGCACACTCAGATTGGGCACACTGCCGTTCCCTGCCATGAGATTTCCCAGACTACCCCAATGCAGATGATACCTGAAGACCACGACTCACAATGCAGTGGGAATGCACAGTACTCAAATTACCTTAGTAATTACAGGTAGGGAAAATGCATCACACCTGCACCCAGCCCAACAGCCACTTACAAGCCACTGCATCACTCTACCAACATCACATAGGCCAGCGCTGCCACAGGCTCTGTACACATGCAGCCACTCTAAGTCAAAGTCACCCTTCCCAGAATACTCACCCCTGGCTTGCTGCTGATGCTCCTTCAAACGTGCATCAAGCTCAGGCTGTGTCACAGCCAAGATGCGGCCCATGAGTGGTGTCATGCTGCACCGTGCCAACCGCCCAGTGCGAGGAAGCAGCCCCAAGGTCATCTCTTCCACATTCTTTGCCAGCCGGCTGATGTCGTCCAACCTCTTGTGGCAGTGGGTCCGTCATCAGTTTGCGACATCCAGAGCCCACACCTTGGCTGCAATGGCCCTCCACACGGCCTTATGCTGGTGTACCTTGAGCTGCAGGCATGGGAGACAAGAGAGGGAAACAATCAGTGAGACAGTGTTATGTACCTACATCTCTCAGTACAGTAGCATGATCCAAACTCATCCCATATCAACAGATATGTCTAAAAGAGACAAGAATACATCTCACATGATAAATCTGCTTTGGAAAAGCTCATGTAAATGCATGCAGGTGTGAGGGGGAACACAGTCCCTGTACATATCACACACATGCAGGATGCCAGCACTGAAACCCCTGTGTAGATTGCCTACATCTCCTGTCAATTTTGAGGTTGAGCACGACATACATCACATACCAACATGTGGCTGGGGTTAGACTCACTGTGTCCAAGATTGCACAGCCCTCAATGTCCCTGCCCTGTGAATGGATAATTGTGTCATGGAGGTCACATTGAGGGACATGATCTCACATCTACGATATAATTTTCACAAGCCCGGTCAAGTGCAATCTACAGGGCTGAGATGGCTCATAGCTGGAGTGCAATGAGTAAAGACAGATGCAATACTCTGTAAGTTAAGTGATGTGTCCTTGTCATTTTTGGGTGGGGACTGTGCAGGCCAGGTGGGCTCACACTGAGATGGACAACAGGGGCACACACAGCCATTCAGCCAAGCAATCACTGCCCTGACTCCTGCATGAACAACTTGCTGCGTCACTGTATGGCTGACTGGGCAATACAGGTCACTCACACATACGTGTGCAGGCAGGGAAACGTGTGGCATAGGGTACACACACCTTCCCCTGGAGACAGCATGTTAGGAAATGTATGACACAACCTCACACTCTCAGGCACAGACTGCATCAGTCAAACTACATATGTGCCCCCCCTGCACTCCCCCCACTGTTGATGACTTACCACGACATGTAGGGCATCATATAGCCTTGTGTACTGTGTGAGCACCTCGTCCAACAGGACCTCCAGCTCCTCGCTTATGAAGGGACTGGCACATATTTTCTCTGTTCTTGCCATCACTGTGGACATGAGACAGCAGTGGAGGAATTGGGTGGTGATGGGTCCCTGGCAGCAGTCCCTGTAGGCAGGAGCAGATGAGGGGACTCTGGCAGCGCTCCTGTAGGCAGCAGCAGATGAGGAGTCTCTGACAGCAGTCCCTGTAGGCAGCAGCAGATGAGGGGTCTCTGGCAGCAGGCTCTGGGAGCAGTGGCAATATGAGGTTCCCTCCCACACATATATAGCCCCCTGGTGTCGTTTCAAAGGTGCTAAGCTGACGGAATTTGTGTTCCAGGTCTGCTTTTTTCAAATGCATCCAATGACCTGCTCTGCAGTGGCGGAGCACTCCTACCGCAATTTTTAAAATTGCATCATAGTACCATGAATAAGGTTCCCATTGGCTGTAAGGACAAGCTCCATGGCGGTGACACACCGCAGGGGCCAGGCAGGCGCTAACGCAATGGTGCATCTTTCAATTGCATCCAATGACCGTCTCCGCGGTGGCGAAGCACGCCTACTGCGATTTTTTTAAATCGCATCATGCTACCGCGAATAAGGTTCCCATTGGCTGTAAGAGCATGCTCCATGGCAGTGAAACACCGCAGGGGCTAGGTGGTAGAATCACATGAGGCACTGCGATTTGGGTGGCGGAGCATGCCAACCGCCAATTGGGCATGTGTATATGGCTATCACTACCGCACTGGTATATTGGGTATTGCTGGTGACACACCGCTGGGGCCAGGCGGCAGCTAACGAGATTTGGGTGCCATACAATCACATGAGGCACCACGATTTGGGTGGCAGAGCACGCCAACTGCCATTTCGGCATGTGTATATGGCTATCACTACCGCACTGGTGTATTGGGTATTGCTGGTGACACACTGCTGGGGCCAGGGGGTAGCTACAGCGATTTGGGTGCCTTACAATTACATGAAGCACCACAATTTGGGTGGTGGAGCATGCCAACTGTCATTTGAGCATGTGTATATGGCTATCACTACCGCACTGGTTTATTGGGTATTGCTGGTGACACACCGCTGGGGCCAGGTGGTAGCTACAGCGATTTGGGTGCCATACAATCACAATGGCCATCTGCCAAACATAAACAGTGCACAGTGGCCACATGGTCAATGACACATCATTGTGCACACAATGCCAATGTTCCATTTACTCCACTTGTGACTACACATGCCATGTATGTGTATGTGATTTTGTAGATTGGCATGTACTCCCTCACATGTCACTAGTGTGCCATTTGTGTAGCTGAAGGTGTCCCTACATGAAAGCTGGTCTGTAACTCTATTTTGATGACAGTCACTGTTGGCGTGTGTCATCCAGAACGTGAGATGCTGTCCCCATCTCATGATGTGTTACATTGACATTTATACACTTTCATCTCAACTAGAAGGAGACCAAATCTGCTTTGTGACTTGACAGCGCTGGAAGACATGGAGGATGAGGCGATTATCCGGAAATGCCGTCTGGATAGAGCCACCCTAAAAACACTTTGTGATATGTTGGAGCCCCACCTGCAGCCTCGCAGAACATATCCAACAGCGTTCACCCCAACGGATAAGGTGATGGCAGCCCTATATTTTTTTGCCACTGGATCTTTCAAGCACACAGTGTCCCGAGCATGTGGGATGTCACAACCTATGTTCAGCATGATGTTGCGTGATGTACTGTCCACCATGATGATCTACAAGGACAGATATATCCATTTCCCCAGGAGGCCTGAATTGGCAGCTGTGAAGGGAGATTTCTATCCCCTAGGACACATCTCCCATTTAGTTGGTGCCATTGATTGCACCCATGTTGAGCTTGTACCACCACAGGCATGTGAGCACATCTACAGGAATCGTAAACATTACCACTTCATAAATGTGCAAGTGGTGTGCAGGCAGATATGATCATCTCACACGTGTGTGCCAAATTCCCAGGCTCAGCCCATGACTTCTACATCCTGCGTAACAGCATTGTACCCCAGCTGATGGCTAATCTGCTTCCCGACCGTGCATGGATTGTGGATGAGCATGCCTAGTCATATGGCGTGCTGGGTGTGTGACCTGCTGTCCTCTGTCTCAGCAACATAGCAATGTTTATTTGTGTTTGTCACACCTAGGTGACTCTGTGTATCCCAACTGTCCCTGGTTGCTGAACCCACTGCGGAATCCCAGGACACCAGCTGACGTCCGCTACCATGATGCCCATGGGAGGACACGTCGTGTGGTGGAACGTACTTTTGGGCAGCTGAAGTCACGTTTCCGCTGCCTGGACAAGACCGGAGGTGCACTGATGTACTCGCCCGGTAAGGTGTGTCTGATTGTTGTGGCATGTTGCATGCTCCACAACCTAGCCATTCACAAGGAGATTCCCCTGATCGTGGATGATGATGAGGACCCAAGGCCCCTGCCTGCAAACCAACCCGTGTATAGTGATGAGGACCGTGGAGAGGAAGAAGGTGTTGACCTGCATCAACAGCTCATCACTCGCTACTTTACTTGAATGTGTGTGTCTATGTACAAAAAAAAGCATTTTCCACTGATGTTGCTGTTGTTGTGAAGGTGTATGTGGTATTTGTGACAGCAGCCGGTTGTGGACTCAGTGGTGGGTGAAAATGTTTCTGGGACAGCTCATTTAGGAGCATCTACAGGTTATGTATGTTGACACTCGTTGCCCATCGTGATGTGTGCATGTGGTATTCTCTTGTGGTGAAGTGTTGTGTGATGTCTGTGATGCCACACCCAGACTAGTGAATGTTGTTCTGTTGTCTTTTCCTAGGTGCCTTCACCCTGTCCTTGCCTACATACACTCCAAGCTCCTGGTACATTGTAATCATGGTGAAGACTGTACATCCTGGAATAAACGCGAGCTGACACAACAACATGTGTATGTAAGGCATGTTTATTTACAAGGGGGACATCAATCAATTAATCAGGACATTTGTAAAGCACACTACTGATCCGCAAGGGTCTCAAGGCGCTGGGTGGGAGGGGGGATGCTGCTACTGCTCGAATAGCCAGGTCTTGAGGAGTCTTCCGAAGCTTAGCAGGTCCTGGGTCTGCCGTAGGAGGATTGGGAGGGTGTTCCAGGTCTTGGCTGACACAACAACATGTGTATGTAAGGCATGTTTATTTACAAGGGGGACATCAATCAATCAATCAGGACATTTGTAAAGCACACTACTGATCCGCAAGGGTCTCAAGGCGCTGGGTGGGAGGGGGGATGCTGCTACTGCTCGAATAGCAAGGTCTTGAGGAGTCTTCCGAAGGTTAGCAGGTCCTGGGTCTGCCGTAGGAGGATTGGGAGGGTGTTCCAGGTCTTGGCGGCGAGGTGAGAGAACGATCTGCCACCGAAGGTTGCTCTTTGGATGCGGGGGACTGTGGTGAGGGCAAGGTCGGCAGAGCGGAGCTGGTGGTTAGGGGTGTAGAAGCTGAGTCGTCTGTTGAGGTATGCTCGTCCTGTGTCATGGAGTGCCTTGTGTGCATGGGTGAGGAGCTTGAAGGTGATCCTCTTGTTGACGGGGAGCCAGTGTAGGTTTCTTAGGTGTGGTGTGATGTGGCGGCAGCGAGGGATGTCGAGGGTCAGGTGTACGGAGGCGTTTTGAATGTGCTGAAGTCATTTCAGGAGTTTTGCCGAGGCTCCTGCGTAGAGGGCGTTTCCGTAGTCCAACCTGCTGCTGACGAGGGCCTGGGTGACCGTTCATCTTGTTTCGGTGGGGATCAACCTGTAGATCTTGCGGAGCATGCAGAGGGTGTTGAAGCAGGAGGACGAGACGGCGTTGACCTGCTTTGTCATGGAGAGAGTAGAGTCGAGGATGAACCCTAGGTTGCGTGCGTGGTCAGTGGGTGTTGGAGTTGTTCCCAGTGTGGTCGGCCACCAGGATTCTCCCCAGGCCGAGGGGGTGGAGCCGAGGATGAGGACTTCCGTCTTGTCCGAGTTTAGCTTCAGATGGCTGTTCTTCATCCACTCAGCGATGGATTTCATTCCATCATGGAGGTTGGTTTTGGTGGTGAGGAGGTCCTTGGTGAGGGAGAGGATCAGCTGAGTGGCGTCAGCGTAGGAGATGATGTTGAGGTCATAGAGTCAGGTGACGTGGGCAAGCGGTGCCATGTAGATGTTGAACAGTGTTGGGCTCAGGGATGAGCCCTGGGGTACGCCGCAGATGATCTCAGTGGCTTCGGAGTGGAAAGGGGGGAGGCGGACGCACTGGGTTCTGCCGGAGAGGAAGGAGGTGGTCCAGTCCAGAGCCTTATCTTGGATCCCAGTATCGTGGAGGCCTGTACGTAGGGTACGGTGGCAGACGGTGTGGAAGGTGGCTGACAGGTCCAAGAGGATGAGGGCTGCGGTTTCTCCGTTGTCCAGCAGGGCCCTGATGTCATCGGTGGCGGCGATGAGGGTAGTTTTGGTGCTGTGGTTGCTGCAGAACCTGGACTGGGATGGGTCCAGGATGCTGTTCTCCTCGAGGTAGCGGGTCAGTTGTCTGTTGACGGTCCTCTTGATGACCTACGCTGGAAACGGGAACAGGGAGATGGGCCGGGAGTTTGTGAGGTCCTTGGGGTCAGCCTTGGGTTTCTTGAGTAAGGTGTTAATCTCGGCGTGCTTCCAGCTCTCTGGGAAGGTGGCGGTCTCGAAGGAGATGTTGATGGCTTTCCGGAGATGGGGTGCGATGGTGGAGCTGTTAAATATGTGTTGTGGGCACAGGTCAGACGGGGATCCGGAGTAGATGGTGTTCATGATTTTGATGGTGTCGTTAATATTGGTCCAGGCGAGTAGAGGGTTGGTCTGGGCGGTCGTGACGTTGAAGTTGTCATGGATGTCAGTGATCCTGCGGTGGAAGAAGGTGGCAGCTGCCATATAAGGGGAGGTGGGAGGGAGGGAGGAGCAGCTTGGAGGCGGGAGCGGGGTCACAAATGGGCGAGCGGGGGGTGGGGCAGAGGAGACGTTCAACCTGGTCTCTGTCAGGAAGGCGACGTCTGGGGAGGTTGAGTTGAGTAGGTCCCATAGTTCAACGGCGTGTTTGCGGGCGGAGCGGGTGATGAGAAGAATGCATCTGAGGTGGTTAGGATCTTTACCGGTGGGTGGATTTGCGGAACGGATGATGGTGAAGCTGCAGTTCCGGCAGGTGAAGGGTCCTTGCGTGCGTTTCAGGGCGGCCAGAAGCAGGTGTGTGATCGTCCGATGTTGGAGAATTCCTTCACGATGTTGAAGAGCTCTTTGCTGTTGTGTGCATTGTTGTCTAAGCGGTATCTAAAGGAGGCCCTTTTGGCAGATCTGATAAGGTTGTGATGCCTGTGGGTGGCGTTCTTGTGGGCTGCGTAGCTGTCTGGTGTTTGTTCCCGGTGCCATTTCTTTTTTTAGCTTTCGGCAGGTTTGCTTGGAGGCCTGGAGGTCTTCAGTGAACCAGTTGGCTTTCTTGCTGGTGTGTCTGTTGGAGGGCTTCTTGAACGGGGTGATGGTGTTGGTGCAGTCGTCGATCCATTGTCTGAGGTTGATGGCGGCAGTGTCAGGGTCGGTGGGGTCGGCGGGGGTTCTCCGGGCGAGGGTGGTGGTTAGCTGGTCTTCAGTATCTTTGCTCCAGCAGCAGCGAGGGATCTGTTGGGTGCGGCGGTGCGTGGTAGATTTCTGGAAGGTGAAGTGAATGCAGAGATGGTCAGTCCAGTAGAGTTGGGCAGTGTGGTTGAAGGAGACGTGGGAGCTTGCGGAGAAGATGGGGTCAAGTGCGTGACCGGCGGAGTGGGTCGGCGTTGTGACGAGTTGTCTGAGTACGAGGTTGGCTAGGTTGTCAATCAGGGTGGTGGAGTTGCGGTCGTTGTTGTTCTGGAGGTGGAAGTTCAGGTCCCTGAGAAGGATGTGGTCTGTGGAGGTAAGGGCATGCGTACTGACGAAGTCGGTGATGGATCGCTGAAATGTGGTCGGGGTCCGGGGGTTCTGTAGACGAGGGTTCCTCTGAGGGTGGGTTTGGGATCGGTGTGGATCTGGAAGTGTAGGTGTTCGGCAGTGCTGAGGGTGTCGTCGGTGTTGGTCGAGACTCTGAGAGTGTTCCTGTGGACAATGGCGATTCCTCCTCCTACTCCGTTGCTGCAGTCCCTGCGGGTGCTCTTGTAGCCGTCAGGGATGGCTATGGCGATGTCGGGTGCCAAGGAGGCATTCATCCAGATCTCCGTCAGGAATGCGACATCTGGGGAGGTTAAGCCGAGTAGGTCCCAGAGTTCAATGGCGTGTTTGCGGGTTGAGCGGGTGTTGAGAAGAATGCATCTGAAGTGGTTAGGATCTTTACCGGTGGGTGGATTTGCGGAATGGATGCTGGTGAAGCTGCAGTTCTGGCAGGTGAAAGGTCCTTGCATGCGTTTCAGGGCGTCCAGGTGTGAGATCATCCGATGATGATAGTGTGGAGGGTGCTAGTATCGTAGTGGGTCGGTTGTGGTGGCATTCGCGGGGGGGAGGGGTTCTGGCGCTGGGTGCTGTTCAGACACGGATGGGCATAGACGGGCTTGTGGTGCTGCTGCGCAGCAGCTGCCATATAAGGGGAGGTGGGAGGGAGGAGCAGCTTGGAGGCGGGAGCGGGGTCACAAATGGGCGAGCGGGGGGTGGGGCCGAGGAGACGTTCAACCTAGTCTCTGTCAGGAAGGCGACGTCTGGGGAGGTTGAGTTGAGTAGGTCCCATAGTTCAACGGCGTGTTTGCGGGCGGAGCGGGTGATGAGAAGAATGCATCTGAGGTGGGTAGGATCTTTACCGGTGGGTGGATTTGCGGAACGGATGATGGTGAAGCTGCAGTTCCGGCAGGTGAAGGGTCCTTGCGTGCGTTTCAGGGCGGCCAGAAGCAGGTGTGTGATCGTCCGATGTTGAGTGCGTGGAGGGTGCGGGCATCGTAGTGGATCGGGTGTCGTGGCGTTCGCAGGGGCCACGGGGTCTGGCGCGGTCCATTCATAAACAGGCGCAGACGGGCTTGCGGAGCGGCCATGCAGCAGCCGCCATATGTGGAGAGGTGGGAGAGAGGAGCAGCTGGGAGGTGGGATCGGGGTTGCAAATGGGCGCGTGGGGGCGGGGCCGCAGGGAAGCAGCGGCGGGAAAGGAATGGGTGGAAATCGGGTACAAAGAAAAAAAATGGAAAGACAACAGTGACAGAGATACAGTAATAAAAGAATTAAATCAAAAAATAAAAATATTGACATGGGAACAGAAAACAACCAGGGGCATAGGTGAAAAACAAAGGAGAGAGAGCACAATACCAGGGAACAATGCAAGAAGGAGTGCAGCCGAGGCACAGGGGCCTTTAACCTACGGCGCTGACAAGAGCAGAGGGACACCGGCACACAGGTGGTGTTGTGCGGTGTGGGGGAGCGATACACCTGGAGTCAGGGTCAAGGATCGCGGGTCACCCCATGTGACAGGGGGGTGAATATTTACAATAAGGTGATTGGTGAGGCAGTGAGTTGACAGTTGTGGTACATGAGATAATCGAGTAGTCACCACATGGATGCGGTGACCCAGTCCAACAGACAGATGCCATTCACAAGGCAGTGTGGGGAAGGACAGTCCAAAAAGTTAATGCAGTGGGGAAGAGATTTGCCATCATGGCTGGCTAAGTGGCTGGTATTTGGCAGGTGCTTTGCCAACACATCCTCCCAGCGTTTTCCTTGGATGGCCCCTTCGCCGCTTGGCAGGCGGGCCTCTGCTGGGGGGCTAGTGGTGTCTGAGGACTCACCCTTCTCTGTGGGCGCAGGGGAGTATGGTGAACTCTCATCCTGCAGACCACCAGTGGTAGGGGGAGGTGTAGGTTGTGGTGCAGGCCTGTCCCTCAGTACGGCCACTAGCTGGCCCAAGAGGTCCACAATTTGGCCCATGCGGGTGTCCATGGACCTCATCAGCAGGTCGAGCTCGTGGGAATCTTCTTCTGACCGGCCTGTTCGTCCCTGGGCCTGTTCATATGCCCCAAGGACTCTGTTTATGTGTTCCAGGGATTTGGTCCCAGGCTCTGGTCGTCTGTGTGTGACCCTGCCCCACCCACCTGCTCTGCTGCCACAGACCTCATCCTCTCCCTGCCCTCCTCAGTCGGTGGGGAGGGGCGGTCATCCTGTGGGACAGGGAGAGTGTTGCAGGCAGCTCCGGTAGTGGTGGTAGTGGAGGAGGCACCAGCCGTATCAGCAGAGGTCTGCCGGGACGTTGTTATTGCCGCAGATGTGGTGGGGGTGACGATGGGGTCCTGGGACCTGTTGTGCCCTGGAACACCAGATGGGCCGGCTTCGGGCTCCTCGTCCAAAGAATCCTGGGAGTCACCATCCGAGAGTTGAATTTCCAGGACGGGAAACTGGCTCTGCATGTTGCTGGTGTTCTCCTCTGCAGTCAGTTCTTGGTCACCTGTGGGTCAGATGGGAAATGGTCATTATTGTGCACCCCGTAAGCTTTTTGCTAGTTGTGTGTCATTCAATGTTTGTACACTACACGGTTCACTGATCATCACATTGTATTGCATGTGCACTATTGTGCCTCCTGACATGATGCTGTGGTACATGCATTACTTGTCCAAGGTGTGAGGTGTCAATACACACCATGCGCCACATGCATAATTTGTGCTTACAGGGACATGTTGACATGTTGACATCTAGGGACTAACGCAACATATCACAGTGAGGACTCTTTGTTGACTTGTCTGACCTGGCAGAAGTCACATCTCGGCATGGACTGGCCATTTCATCTCCTGCATACCTTTGCCTTGTCATGTGCATATCTGGATTTGTACCACCAACCATGCTTTCTTATTTTTCTAATGTTCCTTGTTGCTCTAGCCTCATGGCACTGCACATGTCAATCGGTGCTGTGCATTGGTGTTTCACACTTTGGTTGCTGTGACAGTTTCCTATGCTTAGCTATGTGCACACTGTGCGTGGCAATAGGATCGGTGTGCATATTTGGGCAATGAGAGGGCCGGTGTTGTCATATGGCACCATTTTGTTTTATACGAATGGCTACAAGCGCATACTGGCTACTTACCTGTTACGTTTTCACATTTGGCTTTGTTATCTGACACATCTGTGTGGCGTGGTGGAGGATTACACTCTGCTCAGTGGTGGCACAAGACAGAATAATATGTCTGCCTACCTGTTAGTTTGTTTGTAGCGATCCATTGGATACCACATGCATCCGGGTGGTATCGAGAGCTCCATTGTGCTGTACTGGTGTACAAAGGTGGGAGTTGTGGTCCAGGCCTCCCAGCCATAAACAGCCCTCCCAGGTAAGATGGCTACCTACCTGTTAGCTGAAGGTGAACAATGCAATGGCTTCCAACTGCTTCTGGCTGGGAGAGTGCTCTATCCTGCTGGGGTGTGGGACAGGGGGCATGGTGGGCGTAGCGGTTCAGGCCTCCCACCCCCAAACAGCCCTCCATAGCAACATGGCTACCTAGCTGTTAGTTTGATGATGGTAATGTAATGGCTGACACATGCTTCTGGATGGGGTTGGGGAATGCTCCATCCTGCTAGGCTTTGGGACAGGGAGCATAGAGGGAGGTGTAGTGCTGGCTGCCTGTACACATGCACCCATGGTAAGGTTGCTGGCTACGTTTAGGGTGAATGAGAGTGAGTGAATGTTGGATCTGTGAGACATGTTGTTGGGAGTGTGTGGTGCACATGAATGTCCTAGGTGGTGTGGCTTTGCAGTTGTGCAAGACAGTACAAAGCAGTGTGGTGGTAGTCATTTGTTTGTATTTACCAGCTTCCACTCCCCCGGGTACTCCTCTGATACTCTCTGGATGCAGTATGGCAAGCACCTTCTCCACCCATGGAGTGAATGGTTTTGGTGGAATGGGAGGGCCACCACCAGCCCTTTCAGCCAGCTCACGGTTCTTACTCCTCCTCTCTTTGACAACCCTCTTCAAGATATGCCACCGCTTCATGATTTCCTTTTTGGATCGAGGGGTGGTCCCTACTGCATTGACCTTCTCGACTATCCTTGCCCACATTTGTGTTCTTGTGGCTAATGGTGTCTGTTGGACCAGGCTTCCAAACAGTTGTGGCTCTACTCTGACTATTTCATCTACCATGACTGTCAACTCACTATCTCCGTATTTGGGCATTTTATGTGATGCCATGGTGTGTGGTGTGCAAAGTGGCTGTGGGTGCAGGGGTGTAAGTGGTGGGTGTGGTAGTGATGTGTATGGTGTATGATGTGCAGGGGGTTAGTAGTGCAGGTGTGGAAGTGGTGGTGGCGCTGTGTGTGGTGTGGCTAGTCATGCTGTGTTCTTTGCCTCTCCTTTCAGCTGTGGTGTGTGTCCCTTCACTTCTGGAATTTTGCAAGGGATTGTGGTCAGGGAAGGGGCTAGCTTTATACTCAGCTATGTGGGTGTGTCCAAATGGGAGAGTGCTGTCAGGTGTGTTGTGTGAGTTGTCCTGGGATTTGTATTTTTCTTTTTGTCATGTGGCTGTGTCATTGGGGGGTGTTTTGTGTTTTGGGGAGGCATGGCTACTTTGCTGTGTGCACTTCATGCCCTTATTGTGTTTTTTTTTCATTCTTCCACCATATTTGTCACAGGGTGTCCACAGCGGTGGCTTTGCTGCAGCTCTTCCGCCGGCTCTCCCATTAGTCACTATTAGCAACCGTGGCGGTCAAAAACAGCAGAACGTACTGTGGGACAGTCGGGGATATCCTGATATCCTATGCGGTGTCTCTGCTATCCTTGCAGCGGGGTGGTGTTTTTCCGCCGTGATTCCAATTGCAGGGGATGGGTTTTGGCCATCTCCGCCCACTATGGGCAGTTTTTCTTGGCCCTGTTCCGCCGTAGTCAGATTCTTAGAGAACCCTTGGGATGCTACAGCTCCTGTTGGAACGGAAACGGGCTCTACAACAAGCACACAGGTTACAAGTGTTTCCTCAACAGCTGCAGCAGGAACTGAAACTGATCAACTTTGCTCCATTGACGGGATACAAGAGGTGTTTCAGGGATCGTTGTCTGTGAATGCGAGCAACAGTGATGTTGTGCCTCCCACACAGGACACATACACCTTTGGCTCTCTTTGAGATGGGAAAAATGTAGACTTTTTCCAAAACAAGCCAAATTGGAATTCGAAAACATCATTTTTGTTTTATTTTTCTCATGCTCTGACTGGGCATCATGGCTTTCAGTGTGCTTGTTGGTCTAATAGTATATTGACTATTTAGAGGACTTATAGAGCCTTTTAACTTTGCATCATTCTTTACATATACTATGTCTTTAGATGTTTTTACACTCATTTTTATATAACAATGTTTTAATGTTTTTTTCGAGAGGCATATTTTAGCGTTAGGTACTGTAATCATCCTTCAGATGAGGAGTGGGTGTTATGAGCCCCAAAATAGGCATAGGTAGCTACCCAACCTTTTGCTCTACATAACGGCTTTGGGGCTGACCTTTTGCCTAGTTCCGTGCCGAATAAATGCTGTGTAGTTTTCTCTGAAAACTAGCCTCATTATTTATGCATGAGGATGTTATGTTATGTTATGTTATGTTACTTGAAAAGAGTGTCTCGGCGCTAGGTAGGTGTGGCAGATCAGACTGAGTAAGACAACGCAAAGGCTATTGCTGGAACAACCAAGTCTTTAAAGACTTCTTGAAAGAGAGTAGGCCATGCGTTAGTCTAAGAATTGGAGGCACGCAGTTCTAAACTTTGGCAACTAGCACCTGAAAAGACCGCCCTCCAATTTGAGATCGGAGGAACACAGGAGTGTGTGCCAGAGACATCGACGAGGAATGCAGAGTGCGCTGAGGATGGTAAAACTGGACTCTTTTCCTGAGATAACGGCTCCAATGTTGTGAACGGCCTTCAAGGCCAATATAAGAGCCTTGAAATAGATCCTCCTGCGGATCAGGAGCCAGTGGAGGGATTTCAGATGCGGCAACATCCGCGTCCTTGGGACAAGAGAAAGTATAGCCCTGGCTGCCGCGATTTGGACCACTTGTAAGCGGGAGAGTAATTATTCTGGTAGTCATGGATACAGGATATTAACCTGTACCATATCATACTCCCCAGCTCAGCTAACTACAACGGCTGAATTTCTCTGGTTTTATTCGAGTGAAATGTTTGACTAACTATAACGTCCCTGAAACCTGTCATTTTTTCAAAGAATTTCTAAGGTTGTTTAAATGCTAAGTCCTAAGTATAATGTCTGTCAAACCTTAGGTTTTTTCAGTAAATTTCTGAGGTTTTTTAAAACAGTTTTCTTTATTAAAAGATGTTTGTAACTATTTTTTGCGGTTTTATTATGTACATTTTACAAAAGAAATTATAATCAATTATTTAATAAATATATAACATAGCTTATTGATGATATATAGAGTTATTTATTTGAATGATTAACATTTCGTAAATTGAAATATTGTTCTATTGTTTATAATTTTGTAGACTATATTTTATGACAGAAGTATGAACTGAAAACATGTATAGTTGTGTCATTATGATAAATATTTTAGTTCTATTTTTTTTGTTTTCTTAAAAGGGTCGCACACCGATCGCGAACCTACACGCTAGATGGGTGAATCCGTTATACGAAAGTAATTATAAAATACATATTTAGAACGAAAGAATATTTATTTTCCAGGAAGAGGTTTATTACTGAGTGTAAAAAAATTGTATTACAGAAGTTATAAATTTGTTTTCAAATGCTTTTAACAGATTTGTTTGCATGCGACAGTATTGCGCACAGGTCACGGATCTATGTGTTCGGTACGCAAATCTGTTATACGAATGTTAGTATAAAATACATATTGACACTGAAATAATATATTTTTCTAACACAGAGGTTTCTACTGAATGTAAAAAATTTATATTAGTGTAGTTGTAAAATATTTTTAAGACATTTAAAACACATTTTCATGTACATGGCACCATCGCACACCGGTCACATAGTAGCCGTGAACCCTGCTGGCACGTATTTCTGGGAACGCGTAGGGGTCGCGACTCCGGTGTAATTTTAAAAAGTATGAAAAATCTCTGTGCCAAGTTTAAATATCTGTTTTGCTTAAAGACTTTCCACTAAAATAGTTTCAAACATAATTTACAAATAGCAATTTTTTCCTTTCAAATTACATTTCGCAAATTTTATGGGTGCGTGACATATACCAAATGGGTGCGCAACTCTTATGTAACTCCATGTTACATGGAAAGAATTCTTTTCATTGGTTAAAAAGGTTTTCATTCTCCTGGAAGGAGAATCCAGCTCCTGTTCTTTTCCTCTTATTTTCGATGTGTCTGCATGTGCAGACAGATTTTTTGTAGGCTCTAGTCAATTTTTATCTTTTTGGTGTTTTGACCAACAAGTATCTTAAAATGTCATCTTCACATCCAGAATAAAAACAGCTGGAGGACATTGAGGATATTGAAAAGCCCATCAAAAAGTGAAAATAGAGAATTGTTTTGGTCTATTTATCCTTGACTAAGGGTGAAAAAAGTGAATGCTCGCAAATTCACCTACTCCATATGCCAGAAAGTTCTCTCTAGAGGATCAGAGAAATAATATTCTTGTGACTCATCGTCTATGAAAAAACACCTTGAGACAATGCACATGACTTGTTTTGCGTGAGAAGTGATGGCTCAGGAGAAGAGGGAGCAAGCTGCACAAGGTGACCCAAATCAGCCATCAACATTTGCTGGAGCTTTTCTCACCACACTTCAACCCCAGATCTTCCCCAATTGGGAGATGCAGGAATACACTGCAGGAAGTGTCTTACTACTCTCTACTTTGGAGGACTATCTATTGATGCTATCATCAACATTCTGAAAACACACAAGTGTTAAAAAAAATGTTGGTTTTAAAACCTTGTGTTTCTTTGCTCTACACAAGATTTGGTTCTCTCTAAAAAATGTTAAAAAAACACCAAACAAAATAAAAAATTGTCAGAAAATAAACTTTAAAATAGTTCAAAACAAAAGGTTCATACGGAACCCCCTATACTGTTTAAAAATATAAAAACTGTATGTAGTTAAACTGATTGCTTGCATCAATGTGTGTGTGGATGAATGTACGGATAGTGCCTGGATGATTGAATGAGTGCATAGATAGTACCTCAGTGAATGCATGAGTGTAAGGATGCTGCCTGAGTGAATGGTTGAGTGCAGGTGTACTGCCTGTGGGATTGCATGAGTGCAAGGGTAGGGCCTGTGTCATTGAAAGAGTGCATGGCTAGTGCATGTGTAATTGGATGAGTGCATGGGTAGTGCCTGACTGAATGCATGAGTGCAAGAGTAGTGCCTGGGTAATTATATGAGTGCATGGGTAGTGGATGTCTTATTGGATGAGTGCACGTGTAGTGTCTGAGTGATTGGATAGGTGCATGAGTACTGCCTGAGTGAATGCATGAGTGCAAGGGTAGTGCCTGGCTCCTTGGATGAGTAGAAAGGTAGTATCTGGGTGATTGGATGTGTGCATGGATAGTGCCTGGGAGGTTGGTTGAGTGCATGTGTACTACTTGAGTGAATGCATGAGTGCATGGGCACTGTGTGAATGAATGGTTGAGTTTAAGGATACTGCCTGAGTGATTGGATGAGTCCATGGGTAGTGCTTGCGTGAATAGCACAAGTACAAGGATAGTGACTAAGTGACTTAATGAGTGCATGAGTAGTGCGTGAGAGAATGGATGAGTACATGGGTAGTGGGTGAGTGAATGTTTTAGTGCAAAAGTAGTGTCTGAGTGAATGGATGACTAGAAAGGTTGTGCATGTGTCAGTGCATGAATACAATGGTAGTTCCTGAGAGAATGGATGAGTGTATGCATAGTGTCTGGCTGAAGGGTTGAGTGCTATGGTAGTGCCTGAGTGATTTGATGAGTGCATAGGTAATGCTTGAGAGAATGCATGGTTCCTGTATGGTTCATGAGTGATTGGATGAGTGCATGGGTGGTGGTTTAGTGATTGAATGAGTACATGGGTAGTGGTTTAGTGATTGAATGAGAATATGGGTAGTGCCTGGTTGATTGCATGAATGCATGTGTAGTGGTTAGGTAATAGTAAGAATGAATAAGTAGTGTCTGAGAGAATACATGAGTTCATGGATAGTGCCTGAGAGAATGGATGAGTGCAAAGGTAGTACCTTGGTGATTGGATGAGTACAAGCATAGTGCCAGAGGCAATGCATAAGTTCATGGTTAGTATCTGACTGAATTCTTGAGTGCAAGAATACTGCCTGAATGATTGGATGAGTGCATGAGTAGTGCTGGGGTGACTATGAGTACAGCTGATGGATTCAGGACAGCAGTCTCTGCCCTCATTTTGTCGCGCTTGGACACCTGTAACAGCCTGTACCTGAATAAAAAAAAAACCACGGGTACAGATTGCAGCTGGTTCAAAGCGCGGCAGCGAGACTGCTGACGGGGATCCCCAGATACGCCACAGTACGAGAGGGTCTCAGGCAACTCGACTGGTTGCCTGTAACAAGACGTGCACAATTCAAAGTCCTGTGCACTGTCTTCAAAGCTTTGATGGGCACTGGCCCAGAGTTTTTGAGTAGGTGTTTTAAGTGGTACATGCCGGGAAGAGCGCTTTGCTCGGCCGAAAGCAGACTAGTTGTGGTGCCACAAATAAAAAAGGCCAGGTGGGAGGAAACAGCTTCTCCTTCTGTGCAGCAAAAGTCTGGAACAGCCTGCCAGTGCATCTCAGGAATGCCACGGAGCTCCTCTCCTTTAGACATGGGCTTAAGACTTGGCTAATTATGGATTAGATCACCGTATTCTTTCTCAGGAGTTAGTATGTAGCGCCAGGACGTCCTTCGGTATAAGCACGCTTTATAAGCTCCTAAATAAATAAATACAAGAGTAATACCTGCATTATTGTATACATGTGTGGTTAGTACCTGAGAGAATGCCGGAGTGTATGGGTAGTGCCTGACTGAATGGTTGAGTGCAAGAGTAGTGCCTGAATGATTGGATGAGTGTGTAGGTTTTGCCTAAGTTATTGTATGAATGCATGGGTATGAGTGCCTGAGTTAATGGATGAGTGCAAGGGTAGTGCCTGGGTCACTGAATGAGTGGCTGGAGAGTACCTTAGAGAATAGATGACTGTATAAGTAGTGCCTAAGTGATTGGATGAGTGCAGGGCAGTGTCTCAGTGATTGGATGAGTGCATGGGTAGTCCCTAAGAGAATAGATATGTGCAAGCGTAGTACCTGGCTCATTTGATGAGTAGATGGATACTGCCTGTTTGATTGGATGAGTGCATGTGTAGAGTCCAGATGATTGGATGACTGCATGGGTGGTACCTGAGAGATTGGATGAGTGCAGGGTATTGTCTGTGTAATTGGATAAGTGCATGTGTATTGCCTGAGTGAATGGATAAGCACATAGGTAGTGCCTGAGTGAATGAATGAGTGGAAAGGTAGTGCCTGTGTGATTACATTAATGTATTAGTTGTGCCTGGGTGGTTGGATGAGTACATAGGCTGTACATGAGTGAATGGATAAGTGCAACAATGCTGGGTGGTGGATCATTGAATGTGGGAATGCGTAGTGTGTGAGTGTTTGCAAGAGTGTATGGATAGTACCTGAGTGAGTGATGAGTACAAGCCTAGTGCAAGGATGATTGAATAAGTGCATTGGTAGTGCCAGCATCAATAGTTGAGTGTAAAAGTAGTGCCTAAATGATTGGATAACTGCACAACTGGTGCAGATGTGATTGCATATGTGCATGCATACTGCCTGGTTGATTGCATTAGTGCATGGTTAGTGCCCTAAAATGAGAACATACATCAAACTTCAAAACAGTTACATTTTCACATATAATAAAAAACTCTTTCACTACTCACCTGTTCCATATAATAAACAAAACGCAATACGTACACTTTCTTGTACACAAATTTAGACAGCATGCAGTTTAAAACAGAGGTATTCTGTTATTTGTAGTCTTCTTTTGATGTACCATGTCACCATAAAGAAGGACAGATGCACACATTGACCTTTTGAAAAACATTGTAACACTTACAACAGAGACATTAGATGAGTTGCTGTTTTATATGTGGCTAGGCGTACAATTGTAAGCAGTCAGTGAATAAATTAAGCTGCTTATTATGAATATTCTATTATATATCCTTACCTCTCAAATAATTTTCATATATCACTTACTAAATAAATTCTTGGGTAGTATTATCTTGAACAGCATTTAAACTGCTTTCAATCTTCAACATCACCTACCATGAAAAAGAAAAAAAAATGTTAATTAATGATAATATATTAAAGGAATTATAATTTTTTTGAGAGCACAACATTAATTTAGAATTAGATAACAATATCAGTTTCTCTTTTTATCTGTTCTCAGATTGCACAAAACTTCACAATACACAGCGATTTTAATGTAGCATCATCATTGAACATTGGGGAAAAACTATCAAGTTGATTGTGGAAAAAACAAATAAACGTAGTACATCTTTATGAATATGTGTAGCTATTTTAAAAGTAATAACAATTAGGCCAAATAATAATCAAATCACTAATTATAAACAGTAATAGGTTGCAGTGCTTTCTACTTTCTATTGAGCTCTCCCCCAATAGGCCGAATGATGTACTCAAAACTTTGGCTGGAGAAATAGCAATCTAGCTCTGAACTCCAGGTGGGCATCATCGCAATGTGTCCGTCCTCTGTTACACTTTAAATAAAACGTATAGTGTTCAGATGTAGTAGTAGGTTCATCATGAAAAATAATAGCCACTGTTGTATAAGTTCTCCCTGAAATAGATATTTGACTTGTTTTAAAATCTTACATTTTTTTTCCCAATTTTCTTCCATCTGCTCTACAAAATTGTAACATTAAAATGACTTATTTTTTAAATCTTTCTATAAGTAATGTAGACAACATCTCTGATCTACACTGTGACCATGTGATAATGATACTTTATTTGATTTAAAAAAATCATAAAAGGGTGGACTTACCACCATGCAAGCGACCTTAACATCATAAAAAAACAACACAAAATCAACTTTAAATCAAGTTAAAAACTGATATCGTAAAATATGCTAAATTTGCGGGGAGAGGTCTAAAAGGAAAAAAAAATGAAAGGAAGGATGTGAGTTCGCTCTGGATGCACATTATTTTTAAATCATAATAAAAGGAAGAGAAGTAAAAGGTATAAAAGTATTATAGTAATTCAAACAGGGGGCACGTTGTTTTTAACTCGTGATACAAAAGGGAGACCGTTTGGGGGGGAGGGGAAGAGAATGTAAGGGTCCATGGCCGGCCAAAGCCTGGCCTATTGTCCAGGGACCTCTTTGGTTGCTGCCCTGTTTTCCAGCTCTATGGTGGCGAGATTCAAAAATGTTATGGTTTTGCATGAGAGTTCTATCCAAGATCCACTTAGGCATCTTATCACCGCCGCCCTGCAGGTTCTCACCTGGGCTTCTCTTAGAAGTGATTGAAGAAGCGTTTTTCTAAGATTCTGAAGTGCCGGGCATATACATATAAGGTGCAGTAAAGACTCTGCGCCGTTGCCACAGAGGCGGCAGTCGGGAGTTGCCCACAACCGTAGCCATTTAGGAGTGAGATCTTTGGACGAGAAGCAGCCCAGCCTTAAAAGGCTTAGTTTCCTTTTGTAGTGGTCCCTGAAGCATTCATTCAAATATTCCTGAGGTTTTAGGTGGATGTATGACGGCAAAACGATCCAGGCATGGCTTTTGCCAGCCACTGCTGCTTTATCCATGAGTAATGATGCATGTTTGACTGCTTTCTTAGTTATCAGCTTGAAAGCGGAATAAGTTATGGGCAAAAGCCAGGATTCTTCCAGTTTTAATGCCTCAAGAGCTTGCCTCAAGGTCTTATATGTTGAGTCTGGTAGCGCGGCCTGTTTTTCAACTTCTGACCAGCAAAGGTGGGCCAGGGATTTATCTGCTGCGTCCCTCATGCGCCAATAATATTTGGCGAGTGCTCCTTGTCTTGCCGGGAGCTGGTTAGTAAGACCAAACTCCAAGCGAATTTGAGCTTGAGAGATATGACGCGGGATTGAGAAAAGACTTTTAAACAGCCTGGATTGGGCAAGATTTAATACTGCAAAGTCCCGGGTTGCCAGTAATTCAGAGCCGTATATTAGTGATGGCAGAAATTTAGCGGCTGCAATCTTGAGAATGTGGCCGGTGGAATTTCCGTTTAATTGCTTTTGAACAGTTTTGAGAGCAAATTGAAGCTGTTTAGCTTTGGATTTCCCCTGTTGCAGGTGCTGTTTAAACTTTAATCGGTGGTCCAATAAGATTCCCAGGTATTTATATTGGTCTACCAGGGTTAGAGAGGTAGAATTTATTATCCAGATGAAGTTTTGTTTTTTCTTTCTGGTGCCGCAGAAGCATAGGATGTTTGTTTTTTTAGATTTATAGTCAGTTGTGCGTTCGAGAGGTACTGCGACAGTTTGGAGATCAAGCGTTGTAGACCGATGGGGGTTTTTGAGAGAAGCACAATGTCGTCTGCATATTGAAGACTTATTATAGGTGAGTGGGCCAGTTTTGGTGGATCTCCCTGAATGGTACGTAGGTCACTTTCTAGGTCCGCGGTGTAGATGTTAAAGAGCCTGGGGGCCAGTACGCAGCCTTGCTTTAAGCCATTGGTTGTATGGAATTTCCTTGTCAGGCGACGACCATCTCCTTTTTTTACTTGGACCCAAGTGTCTGAATAAAGCTCGATAATTGCTCCCAACAACTTTGGCGGCACGCCCCAGGCTTTCATTTTGGCCCAAAGATTGGATCTGGGCACTTTATCAAAGGCCGCTTTTAGGTCCAGGAAACAGGAGTACAGCGGGGTGGAGTTGTAGATTGCTTTGTTAACAAGGAGGGTTAACGCGGATAAGTTGGTCAAGGTGCCCAGTTCTGGCCGAAAGCCTGTTTGTGTCCGGGGAATTATCCCTGTGCTGCTCACCCAAGATTCCAGTTCTACCAACAGGTTGGAAGCATAGATCTTGGCCTCCACATCTATTAAGGCTATTAGCCTATAGTTGTTAGGGTCTGAACGGGACCCATATTTGTAGATTGGATGAAGAATGCTGCCTCTCCATGATTCGGGAATGTTCCCGGTCTTTAGACTGTGACCAAATAACGGTGTTAGTTGGTTGGCCCAAAACGTTGGGTCTTTCCTAAATAAGGCATTGGGAAGCCCGTTTGGTCCAGGTGCTCCATCTACTCTCAGTGATTTTATGGTGTTTGAGACCTGCTTTAGTGAGAACAATTCCATATCTCCTGTATTCTTTGATGTCAGTAAATTCCCAATGAATTTTGGAACTGGCTTTGTGCTCAGACTGGACCGGGAGGGCTCCTCTGGACACTCGTCGTTATTATCCATGGGTGAATTGTGCGAGGAGTTATATAATAAGTCGATGTGACTGCTCCAGAGCTAGTCCGTCATATTTGAGTTAAACTGGCGATGTTTGCCATTTAGCATAAAGTTTATTTTAGCCCAAAAATCCATTTGAGTTCTGCAATTTGCTTGCATGGAGTATGGAGCACGCTAGTTTTTCCCTGTACATTCGCTTGGCCAGATTGATCTCTCTTTTTAGTTCTTTTTTTAGAGATTCGATTGTGTTCAGCGTGGGTTGTGATAACTGAGGGTCTTTTTTGCTTTCGGCCCTAAGGAATGCGTTTATTTGCCTTTTTAGTTGGTGCAGTTCGGTGTATACTATTCCCCACCTCTCTTTCTTATGGGTTTGCGTCCTCTGTTGTTGGATTGGTGTTCCTTGTTGATCTCCATTACGAAGTTTTCCCAAGTTTTAACTATGTCTCTCGATGTTTCAGATAGTTGGAGCAATGCGTGGCATGACGCCATTAGAATAGGGAGATTTCCTTCGTTCCAGATTAACCGTTTTAGGTTAAAGATTTTTATGTTCAAGGACAAAGGCACAGCCTTCTCCGACTTTGTAGGTTGGGTGGTCAGGATGAGGGTCTGTGGGAAATGATCGCTTTCTCCGCGTTCCTGAATCTGGAAGTCACTAATATGATGGAATAGGTCGGGGTCAACCAGGGTACAATCTAAGGTAGAGCCTGAGTTCTTGGAGACCCTCGTTAGGGCGGCTGGTCTGTCCAGATGGCCTCTCCCATTTAGGGTGTACAGATGAAGAGCTTCAAGTTCTGAGGCACATTTCCTTCCCAATGCGCTTTGTCTGCATTGATTGCCCTGCCGTGGCACAATGTAAGTGGGGAGAGTTCCCTCCTGTCCATGTATTAGGTTCAGATAAAATCTCCCGTTATAATCATGTTTTCACTTGGGTAGGTTGATTTCAGTGACTTGATTGTGGTGACTAGTTGTTTTATCCTTTTCCCTTTATGTTTTCCACCCGGGTGCATATAGAGATTCACGATCAGGAGACCCAGGTTTGGGGAAATTTCCACTTTGATACATTGCATCCGTGTAGAGTCTAATTCGATGCAAGTTGGTGACCAGGTGAAATCTGTTGATGTGAAAATGGATAGGCCCCCTTTAGCCCTACCGGAGCGTCCATCCTTCTGGGCTGGAACAAAGAATTCTTTATATCCCACTAAAGGCGAGTTTTTGGTCTGCCATGTTTCTTGAAACAGTAGTATTTTGAATTGGGTTATAAACTCAATAAAGTCATCTTCCTCCAGTTTCGCGTTTAAACCATGAGCAGATCATGCAGCCCTGCTTTTCCCCCATCATTGGTCTCCTGTCAATTCAAGCTGCTTTCCTGTGGGATTGTGCCCGAATAGCGTGTTGGGGCTTTTCGGGCATATCTGCCTCTTGGTGAGCGAAAGTGATTGTAATTAGCCTTAGTCGCTGCGCTTCCACTTCGATACTGCTTCTTAAATCTGGCCCTTTAGCGTTTTTTAAAAGGCTTATTTTAGGGTTAGGTTTCCGCAGTGGGCTGGGATATCGTGCGGGCTCCACTTTTTTTTAATTCAATGCCCCATGTGGCAAAAGCCTCCCTATGAGACAGGATTAGATCTGTGATGGAATGATTGGTCCACGTTGTGATCGTCGAGTCGGAGCCTGATTGAAGAAGGTTTGGTTTGAACTCTATTAATTCAAGGTCGCTAGATTTTAAGTGTCGCAGATCTGGTAGTTCTTCTAGTAGTCTTAAAATGGCCCCGCTGTTCAGGATGTCATAGGACCCTCTTGAACAATATTGTGGAGTAAACTCGATTTTGTTGCTTGACGTGGACCGCTTTAGGATTTTTGGTCGTCTGGTCTCTACATTAAGTGGGGGGGCCGTTCCTGCCTGGTCCGTCTCTAGCTCTAATGTTTGTGAGTTTGCCATCTGTATGCTATTGTCAAAATCTTGTCCATTGGAGACTGGAGCTGGTGGTACATGAGATTCTCCGCCCTGTGTGTCTCGTAACTTGATTCCCTTGATCTTTGCGGCATTATCTAAGTTGACTTGACTTTTGATGTCTGGGGCTTGACTAGGTGGGTTATTATCGCTTAATTCCTTCCTTTGATTAATGGTTATGTTTGTTCCTGGCTCTTGAAGTAGTACCTTACAATCTGATTTTTGTCCCGCAGGTTTAAAGATGCTGAACACTTTTAATGCATTCTGATTTGTCATTGTTTGACCTATTGCTCCTTTTGAAATTGAGGGTGCCTTGGTGGGTAGGTGGACCGTCGGCGTAGACCCTTGCTCTGACGTTGTTCTAATTTGGAGTGAGACGCTCTCATGATGTTGTTTGGCTTCCGTGATCTCAGAATTGTTGAAGGATTTTTCCGAAGAGGTTTGAGGAACCCATCGGTTGTGTGCTTTTGCATTTCTGGCTTTCCTTAGTCGCTTCCGTTCTCTCTTTGTAAGCGTTGGAGCCTGTTTGATGTGATTAGCGATTGGCGCAGCATTGGGAATTGGCCCCTGGATTAACTCGGCTACCTCTGTGCGGTTAGCCGGGTTTTGTTCGTCTAGGCTAGCTGTCGACCTGTTTTCCTTTGCTGGGGGAGAGTGTAGATGGTCTTGAGCTTCCAGGCTCTCTTCACCCCTTCTCGCATTGGTCAGCCTTGTCAGCCTGCCGGGGCCCTCTTTGGAATGCTGATTGCCGGTTGATTCACTTGTTGTTGTGGTTGTATCCGTGGGAGAGTCTTTTGGCGAATCCTTAACAGCCCCCAGTATCTGGGTCATCAGACTGGGTACTGTGGCCAGTTTGTCTATTATGTTGGAGCAGTGACAAGTGTAGAAAGTGTGATCCTTGTTTGATTGAACCTTGGTAATCATAGTATTTAAGTCTTGTAAGTTTGCTTCGATCCCCTGGACGTGAAACGCCAGGAGATTGAGCAGATCAACTTGAGTGTCCAATTTGTCCCCATGGTAGGACATGGCGGCTCCTATGGTTTCCATTGTCTTTAGTAGTTGCGGCCAAATGGAAACCGTTTGACTGTTCTATGGCGATTCCCCCTGAGAGTTCTATGGATGGGGATGGGTGATATGACAGAGTAGACAAAGGGGACCGATTGGCTAAGATGCTTGCGCGGTTGGTCGCTCCCTTGCCTTTTGTCGGTGCTCTCTTCCTTCTCAGGACCTTGGTTGTTTTGATCTGGTGACTCACATGTGCTTCTTTCGGGTTTTGCAGCCTTGGATGATGTTAAATTTAGTTCATGTAGCTTCGATATCTGACTATCTTTGATTGCATCGGTGTCTTCAGTAACTCGTCCGGTGGAAAGAAAGCGGTGGTTTTTTTCCCAACCCGGCATGAGCTGACTGGACGTTGGACTGTGAGAGTTTGCCTGTGGCGTTGGGCACGTTTTTTTAACACGGAGTTGCTCCTGAGACTGCGGAAGGGATTCCTCAATTGTAGTCGGGGACGTATTCTGAGTTAGATGTGCACTCTGCATACTCTGCTCTATAAAAGCCGAGTCGTCAGTTGCGGCCGAGGCCCTATGTACTAGGGCACGCGCCGGTAGTGTGTGGATCGTTTGTGGTAGCTGAAAGGGTGGTCCCCCCTTAGCTTGCTCTGAGTCTTTAGCTATTTGTTGGGTCTTTGAAACGATTGTCCGGAAAGGACCGGACCCCTTACACCCGGAATTCCTTCTTGACTTTATGGTATGGGCTTTGCAGGATTCACTGTAACACCTTTGCCGGTATGGTGGTGATGCGGACCGTGGGGCTTCCTTGTTTGTACCCTCCATGTAAGCGTTGTATTGTATGCTGTTACATTTGGAGCCGGAATCATGTAGTGGGGGTACCTTTCCGCCCCCTCTCCCCGTGGAAAGTCTTTGACAAACATTGAGGAAGTCTGTGATCAAAGTCCTTTTGCTTGCTTTTAAATGCGGGACCTGTTCACTATGCACCGGGAGTGGTGTTGCGTCTCTTGAGTTGTTTCCCTCATTCTTCACTACAGGGCTGCTAGTTGTGCAGTCCTTGTTGATCCTATTGGCTCCCTCGACCAAGCTTAGTGAACCAGGATTGTCAGATTGATGTGACGTGCCTTGTGGGGTTTTTGCGAGGTCTGCAGAGTCTGTAGCGGGGGCTGTTGTACTAAAACCTAGATCTTCCTGAGTTGACTTTGAGGGACTCTTACCCCTGCCTGCGGCTATCCCTTCGACTCCCTCCTCCGCCTCTTCCACCACCTCGTTCGTCGTACATGGGGGACCCCCCTTGACCTTCTTTGTCTTCCCCTGTGATGTAACTGCTATAGCGTCCTCGCCTCGTTGTTTCCCCGACCTCATACTACTTCGAGGTGGGCAGCGCAGATTGACCCTTTGGTTGATATTGAAGTGGCACGGTATGCAGGCTGCGTTGATAAGTCAATGTTCGCCTTCTTTATAACTTTTATCTCTGTTAGCTGTTGGCTTTTTAACTCTATCAACTTTAGTAGTAAGTTTGTAGTGAATTGTGGTGAGTTGCGTTGTTGGTTTATTGCTGGTTTGGCTGATTTATTAGCCGATTCGCTGCTGTTTGGTTTTGCCGCTTGAGATAAGAGTGACAGAGAATGGCAAATGGTAAGTGGCAGAAAGTGGCAACAAACTGCAAGTGGCAATCGGCCAGCGGTGAGCAAGCAAGCGGAGCACACGGGGCCACAGGCTGGGAGGACCTAGTCAACCAACCTCCCTGGGTCCACCCCCGGCTCTTACTTTGCGGCTGCCTCTAATGGCTGCCGCACTTGCTTTTCGTCCTCCCCTCCAGCCGCCGTCTCTTACCTTGCTGGCACCTATTCACGTATTCTCCAAGGTGCAGTTAGCGGCTCCTCCTCCTCCGCTGGCTGGCTGAATGCGGGCAACGATTTCTACGGGAAAGTTTGTTGGGTGTTTACCGGGAGAGGCCCAACTCACAGGGTGATCCACAGGATGGCTCGCTGCGGCTCCCGGCTTCCGCCTCCGTGGGCCGTTCCCACCGTTCCCGCAGTTTATATAACCCTCAAGAAGCTGCCGAAACTGCTCCCGCGACTCCTGGCCAACTCGCTACGGCTCCCGCCTCTCTCGGGCCGTTCCGGCCGGCGTTTTCTGCAAGGAACGCCGTTTACAGGGAACGCTGCCCGCACCGGGAACCGCTCCCGGAAACCGCAGATGCTCACTGTAGCTGTCAGGGGTCTCTGTGAAGCGGCGGTCGGCTATGGCGGACGACGTTGCCCCCAAACGCAGGCACCGAATCCGTGACTGTGAAACTCTGAGACTCCTAGTTAGCGTCCGCCCTCTGCACATGCGTATGAGAGGATCCGGAAAACGACCATGTCATATCTTGATTTGTTGTTCTAATCAATTTGTTAAAAGGCACGGATTTGCAGTCTGGTATTATTACGTTTATGTTAATAATGGGGGTCTCTAGTTATCAAGGGACCCTTTCTCGTCGTCAGGATAAGGGAGTTACAGTCCAAAAATAACCATCGCTCACACCCTTGGTAGCTTGACATGAGCAGTCAGGCTTATCTTAGAGGCAGTGTGAAATTCATTTGCACATAACCAAAAGTAATACAGTGTAAGCACTACAAAAGGACACCACAACAGTTTTAAAAAATATCCAATATTTTTTATATACTTAAGACAAGAACAAAAAGGATAAAAATCCACAGTACCATACTTAGAAATCTTCAGTTATCAAAATAACCTTGAAAAATAGTTTCTTTAAGTCAATAGCTCCCTCTAGGGCTATCAAGGCATCGTGAACAAAAACATCCAAGCATTTCTGGCTGACTGTGGCATAGCGGACCAGCTACGGTGTCGGGAAGACATGAAAAACAGTACCTTTAGAAATGCATGGCGTCAGTGACCTCTCGTTGAGCTTCCGAAAGCACGGCATCCGCAGGCGTCGGTTCCGGAGGTTGGCGCAGGAGATGTCGGACCATTGAAGACACATGTGCTGCAGATCAAACTCCTCATGGTTGAAATCAGGAATGCTGGTGTCAGCAGGTGTCGGGTTCTGTGGTGTGAAGTGCAGCGGTGCAGCATGTGGTGCTCTTAGGGTCGCGGTGCGAGCAGCAGCTAGGTGGTGGCATCAGATGGCGACCTCAGTGAGACCAGGGTCATGGTGCGAAGTGATGCGGTGTTCGCGGTGCAAGCAGCGTCATCATCGTTGCTGAAGCGCTGTTGTGTGCTAACGAACTGGAGTTGATGGAACTGGCATCTGTAGGCCAACCCTGCGGTGTGGGATGAGGGCGGTGCTTCATGTAACTTAACAAGCGGCGCCCTCGAACCACGGTGCAAGCAGCGGCATCGATTTTGGCATTGAGCGTTGTCGAGGATACCAAGGCGGCGGTGTAAAGCGAGACGATGCGGAGTGTGGTGCCCACAGGTTGCGGTGAGAGCAGCGGTTCGGTGGCAGCGTCCGCAGGCATGGTTGGTGAGACCAGGGTCAAGGTGCTGTGTTACGGGGGTGCCCTCTGTGGTGCCTTCAGGAAACGGAGTCAGCAGCGGCGTCAAAGACAGCATTGGGTTGCTTTTTTTTTCTGTTACAGCACAAAACACACTGTTCCCAGTGCTGAGGGCAGAAGAACTTGAAGTCTTTGCTGTTCCTGTGACTTCTTGAACAGGAGGCAAGCTCTACTTAAAGCCCTTGGAAAAATTCACAAGAATAGATTGCAGAAAGTTCAGTCCATTCCCTTCACTGCCGAAGACAGAAGCAGCCACTGCAGGCCAGCACATCAAAGCACTCAACAAAGTGGTAGTTCCTCCTCACAGCTTCTCCTGCTCTCCTTCTTGGCAGTCTTCTTGGTCCAAAAGAGTTCTAAAGTTCAGGGTTTGGGCCCCACTTTTTAAAGCCCAAAATCCTTAGTCCTCTGAGGCAGAGAGTTTCAGTGCCCATCCATAACCAGTTCTGCCCTCTCTGGTGTGGCTTCCTGGCAGGAGGTGCAGACGGCAATGTCAGAGGCAGACCAGGCCCATTCAGGTGCAAGGAAATCCATCCCCCCACTCCAAATGCAGCCCAGGTCTATTCAGCCCTTTTCTGACCCACCTAGACTATCTGGAGCCACTGCTCTTCCCCACACCCTGTCATCCAAAACCCAGACAGTCAATCCACAAACCCAGCAGAGGTCTTCTGGATGGCTGCGCAAAAAAATACCTCCTTTCTAAAAGTGGTATTTTCTAACACTGAATATAAAAATCACCTTCACTAAAAGATGTATCTTTAGATTCTGAGTTCAGGCTACTAAAAGTCTTTTCTCTACCTAGTTCCCTAGTTTATAAGATGTTATAAATAAACTCCCCATTCTGTCCTATGGGAACAGGTGGCCTTGCAATAGTGAAAAATGAAATTGGCAGTAATTCACTATCACGACATGACACACACACCAGGGCATGTACTGCCTTTCACATACACTGCACCCTGTCCACAGGGGTCCCTTGGGCCTACCTTAGGGGTGACTGATATGTAAGAAAAGAGAAAGTTTAAGGCCTGGCAAGTGGGTACACTTGCCAAGTCGACATGGCAGTCTCAGACTACACACAGGCTCTGCAATGGCAGGCCAGAGTCACATTTGCAGGCTGTTTGTGTGGGTGTCACAATCCAGTGCTGCAGCCCACTAACAGCATTGGATTTACATGCCTTGGCACACTCGGTGCACTTTACTAGGGACTGACAAGTAAATCAAATATGCCAATCATGGAAACACCAATCCATAACACAGTTTACAACAGGAGCACTTGCACTTTACCACTGATCAGCAGTGAGAAAATTGCGCAGAAACACTAAGCCATTAAAAACAGAGTCAAAACCGGGAGGTCAGAAAGCAAAAACTCAGGGGAAACATGTCAAATGATGCCAAGTCTAACACATGTCCCCTCCAGCTGAAAGTAGGAAGAACTACCCAACCTCCTGGGAGTTCTCTTCACTAAGGATGAAGAACCCGGACAGACCATCTGCGTTGTCATGTTCTGTGCCAGGGCGGTGTTCAACCGCAAAGTCCATTCGCTGTGGGGAGATAGACCACCTCAACAGTTTGGGATTCTCATTCCTCATTTGCGCCAACCATCTGAGGGGCCTGTGGTCTGTATGACCCCGGACGTGATTTCCAAACTGGTAGGGCCTCAGCTTCTTCAGTACCCAGACCACAGCGAAAGCTTCCCTTTCTATGGCACTCCACCTCTGTTCCCTGGGGAGTAGTCTCCTGCCAAGAAAGACTACAGGCTGGTTTAGGCCCTCTTTGTTTGGTTGCAAGAGCACCGCTCCCACACCATGCTCTGAAGCATCAGTCTGCATGACAAATTTCTCTGAGAAGTCGAGTGCCTTGACCACGAGTGCGGTGCATATGGTGGCCTCTAGGGCTTCAAAAACCTTGTGGCAGGACTCAATAAAGATCACCTTCTTGGGCAGCTTCCTAGAAGTCAGTTTCGTTAAGGGGCAACAATGGTGCCATAGCCCTTACCAAACCTCCTGTAGTAACCGGTGAGACCTAAAAATGCTCTCACCTCTGCCTGGGTCTTGGGGGGCTACCAAGCCAGAATGCTGTCAATCTTGGGCTGTAGGGGCGCCACCTGGCCACACCACAGAACCCTGCCCGATCTGACACCTACGGGCCTTAATTGTGAGGCCTGCCCTTTGCAGGGCCCTCAACACTCCACCGGTGTGCTGCAAGTGTTCTTCCCAGCTGGAACTGAAGACTGCAATGTCATCCAGGTTGGCAGCACTAAAATTCTACAGTCCAGACAACACCGGGTTGACCACCCATAAAAGGAGGTAGGGGCATTGGCCAACCCAAAGGCCATCGCTCTGAACTGAAAATGTCCTTCTGGGGTTGAGAATGTTGACTTCTCCTTGGCCCTATTGGTTAAGGCAATCTGCCAGGACCCAGATGATCATTCAAAGGTGCTGAGAAACTGGGCAGCTCCCAGCCAATCAATGAGCTTGTGGTACTGAAAATTCTGGATCCGTGTCATAAACATCGTCGTATCATGACGATTTTGATATCAGCAGACCGAGAATGACTAGTATACTATTCACAAGCATTTTCGTCATATTCGAGTGACGAAAATACCCTGAAATTAGAGATTCCGTCCTGAACCCTCGGGTTCCATTTTGTGTACGGCAGCCATTTTGTGATTGCCCTCACATAGGCCGATGACTAAGGCCAAAAACGAGTCTGAAGGACACGTACACCTTTGCCGACTTCTCTGTGACCTGGGCAAGCTGACTCCACTGCCTGAAGCCAAACCTGTTCGGCCAGTTCCTTTCCCAGTGGCCGATCGAGATTAGTATCAAGGCACAACATACCATAAACCTTTTCATCGCATACAAACCATGCCTAATCTTACACACACCTGTCTCTGACTTTTGCTTTATGACTTGCTTTACGAGGAGGAGGTGCCCGATTTTATTAGGGGTCCGCCGATATCTGATGAAAAATGTTGGGCCTTGCCGGGTAATTGATTGTGGGCTGGACAAACTGAAAATAAGCTTGTCATCATGATTCTGCTTTTTCTTTGTAGTGAAAATATGTGAATGGTCAACTGTAAAATAAGGAATGTTTGCCTAAAGCATAATATTTTGTATAAAAGGGATGGCTAGCTTTGTAAGTTGAAGCAGTCTCCTGAGAATATACACCGTGTTGTACTTCTAGGATATCTGTTACTGGCTGCAGCCAATAAATTCGATCTTTGACTTCACCAAGAAGACTCTGTGTTTCTGTAGTATGAAACAGGAAGAACTCGAAGTCTTAGGGTGTGTTCCCTGGCACCACTGGGTTCTGAAAAACCCAGTACTTCAGTTGGCGCCCAACGTAGGGCGATTTTAGCGGTACCGGTCCAAGCCAGAGGTTCGTGAGGAGCTTCGTGTGAAATTCTGAAGGAAGGCCAACCACTTCATCGACCCCTGTATGTCGACGTGGTCCGAAAGTCTTTGCTGCGAGGTTCCCCGCTTCCCAACGGCTACGAAGGACTGCTGCCCTGAATATCGCCCTGTTTTGGACCTTTGATGATTTGTAGAGCGAAACGATAGACGAGTCTTCTGGTGACGTCATCGATACCTCAGTTAAGTATAAGTGGAGTGTCTCCCAGTCCTTAGTTTGGTTCTTAGTTTGGGTATCCGCTTGGGATCTTTGATTTGGAACTTGCAAGTACCAAAGCCGAGGGACTCGTGTATTCACGAGACTATCGTATTCGATAATCCTTTGAAGTTTGAAGCTAGACTAGAGAGCGTAGATGCCTGGTCTTAGCAGACTTGGAAATTTGTTTTGTCTTGGTTGTAATAGGGATTCCCAATTGGAGGACTCGTGTCCGGTTCCTCCGATTGGAACTCCAACCTATGAACTGTATGTGAAACATGGCGTAGGCCCCATCACATATAATGAAGTATGGATCTGATACACCAGGAAAGATGGTGTTCTAAAATGGCCCCAATATGGTAGCTTTGACACGGGGATCGTTTCTTCACCGCCCTGTGTTGGATGCTGTTGGGCTGCCAGTGAGGATTTTCAGGACCTTTGTTGAACTGCTTGCCGGACCCGCTGCGCGGGTCCTGCTGCGCCGTCGTGGGATTCTGCTTGGGTCTCCGGACTCGTGCTGTGACTGTTGGGGGCGTTTCTGTTAGGCTGGTAGTAGGGCTGCGAGCACTGCAGGGACTCCATCTACCAGGAGTTCCTGCCCGGCCAACTCGGAACCACCTGGCCCGCTCTCCCTGCTAGCCCCGCCCCCGTGTGGAACATTCTATAAATCAGGCACAGAATCCGCAGCGCGGGAGCGCGGCGGGAGCGCGCCGGGAGAAGCCCGGGACAAGGGCGGGGCCGTCTGTGGCCGTCCGTGGTCGGTCGTGGTTGGGTTGGGCCTCCCCCTCTGGACCTCGGACTTGGGATTTTATTTCCCTTCACTTATTTGTCATTAGGTACAGTGGGCTGCTGGTTTACTTATTCTGTTGTTTTACTCACTCTGCTATATATGCTGTGTTATTCTATGCCTGTATAGCCTGACCCGCCCTAGGTATGCCTCTACGCTCGGGTAAGGACCGCTCCGTTACCCTGCAGACCTCTAAGGGGGCGGTTTCTGGTCCCTTGGATGCTTTTATTATCAAGGCCACGGGAATTTTGGAGAAGGAGATAGCCTTTGTAGAGAAAAGGCTATCACTAGACCTTGTTAGTGGTAAACGTTCATCTTTGGGGCCTATTGCTTCTGCAATCAGCCCGCTACCCCCCCATTACCTCCTCCAAATCCCAACATGGTTCCTGTTTTAGTGGAGGTTCACTGTGAAGCTGAAGGCTCTTCCTTGTTGCACTGTAGTATCGACTCTGATAACTTCGATACTATAGAGAGTAGGGTGGAGGGTAGTGTGCTGTCAAACAGTCCTTCATTGATAGTCTCGTCCTCCGAAGGGGACTCCCCGAATAGTAATCTTCCTGGTAAAAGGAAGCGAAATAAGGGACGGCAGAGAGGGGGTGTGTCTAAAATACCCAAAATGGCTTGCCAATCTCTGCTCATTAATAATCACGATATATCGAGTGGCTCCCAGCACCCTCTACTTTCTAGTGCTCATGCCACTTCTCCCATTGCTCCATCAGGGGTCCCAAATCTTTGCCCAATAAGCATGAGTAGTAGTGATATTGACATACTTGCAAAAATGGAAGTCCTATTTAAGACACTCTTGTTGCCGGTGTTAGAAAGAACCAGATTGATGAATTTAAAATTAGATGGTCTTGAGAACCTGGTAACTGCTAATTCCTGCTTACTTAAAAAATTGCTGAATGACCGCGCAGTACCGTTGGTTCCTGCCATCTCCAGTAATACTAAACCCCAGGGAAAAAATCATATCCCTGCTCAAGCTCCCCCATCTGTCAGGCAGTCCCATACTAATTCTAACGGGTTGGGACTTAATACTGCCCCCAATTCACTTTCGTCCACCGTAGCCCATGCTCCAATACATAAGAAGGCTAGCTCTAAATCTAGTGGCCAGCCTCAGCCTAGCACCTCTAAACAAGCAACTAATATGCAGGCTTCGTCCTCTAAGAGGGGCAAGCCCAAACCTCCCTCTCAGCCCACTGGGAATCCCGGTGTTGCTGCTGGGCATGTAATGACTAATACTACTCAACTCTCAAAGAAAAACATTAAAAGAGGACCCCTGCCAGCGGACCTACCAATTGATGCTACGCCGTATACCATTGTCCTTACTGGTGTTGCACCCCTAAGGGAGGTTCATTCTGAATCCCATGGCGATCTTATGAATAAGGTCGCATTTTGGTTAAATAAAAATCGCCCTCTCCCACCCTCCTCTTCAACGAAGATCCTGACTGTTCGTAGAGTTGATTGGGTGGGTTATTGTACGAAGGATTTAGAAGGCGACTGCATTCTTATAAACTTTCGGGACCCTTGGGTGGTAGATCATATTCGTAGGGAGGCCAGGTTTGGGAGGTTGGGAGATGTGCAATCCTTGGGGTTGAATTATTTTTATCCCAAAAGACTTGGTGCACCTCGCCCTAATTGTTTCCCAATGCATAGATCTGTAAGGAGGAACATGATAGAGAGGATACCCCACTCCCCCTTCTATCCCTGTCTGTCAAACCGGTTCGAATCACTGTCCGGCCTAGAGGGTATTGACTGACTGGAATCAGACAAAGGGTTAGAAAATACTTGTATAGAAGCTGAAGGTACCAACTTGGTGGCATACAACCCAGAACAGTGTTTTATTGAGGGTCTTACAGGGAAAGAAAGTGATATTGTAAGCCCAATAACTTCTAACCAGACATCTAGTTCCCTTCCTGGAATGGTTGTAACAACAGAGGAGGATTTGTGTGTATTAGAGTCTAACACATCTTCTAGTCAGGTAGGGCCGCTTAAAGTCGTTTGCTTGAATATTGCGGGATTAAAGGGTCGAATTGATTCTGAAGAATGGGCAGGTTTTATCGACACCTTTGACATTGTCATCCTTCAGGAGAGCTGGGCCCCTTACCCCATATATCGGGCAGGGTATCTTAATTTTTTCAAGCCAGCGTTCCAGGGCCCTAAGGGCAGAGCCTCAGGAGGTCTAGTGGTTTGGGTGAGGCAGTCCACTGGGTACAGACTGACAGAAATTCCTGTAGCTAACCCTGATCTACTAGGTATTAAGCTTAATAGGGCTAATGAACAGGACATTGTAGTTATAAACATCTATGCCCGTGGACGTCCAGGTGGTCGTAGGCCGGTCATCATGGACGATCTAGATCAGCTTCTCGAGGCAACAGGTAATGACAATTTTATCCTCGTAGCCGGGGATTTAAATTGCTCGTTTGAACCCCTATTTAGTGTGGGTAAGGATCTGGGGACAGCAGAAGATGCTGTTTGGAATATCCCACCTTTATCTATAAACAAGGGAGTAAAGGCTACTGAAGCAGCACTCCTTTGGCTAGGGCTGTGTTTGGAGTGGGGTCTGCGAGCAGTAAATGGGCGCACGACCTCTGACAAGGCAGGGCATCCCACCTTCAACAATGGGGTCAGTATGAGCCGTATAGATTACATCTTAGTTAAAATAGAATTTTGGTCACTGGTGATTGATATGGAGGTTGTGGTTCGCCCGGAGAGTGATCACAACCCCCTCTCGCTAGGTTTGAAGCTTCAAGGTGATAGTGGCGGGCCTCCCAAAAACCCCTGTCTAACGTCCGAGGCTATTTTGACAAATGACAGAAGAAGGGTTAGATGGGCCAGGGTAGTTGAAGATCCTTCCCTAATAAAAGATATAGAGAAGGAAGTCTCGGCAACATTGATTGCCATGAAAGCCCTCCCATCCCTCTCGGGGGTTATCCCTCAGATTAGTGACCTGCATGACCAATGCTTTTTGAAACTTAAATCCCTTTTAACGCATCCATCAATCCCAAGGAAAGGAAAGGCACCAGGCTTGCAAAATAAATGGTATAACAAGAGTTGTAGGGCAGCGCACAGCAGTCTGATCAGGGCGATAAAAACTCGAGTCACTGATGACATTAAAATGGCACGGCAAAGATATAAAAAAGCCCAATGGGCCACGAAGAAAGAGTAGGATGAACACCACTGGACCGAGCTTCTTTCGGCGTGTCAATCTTCCAACCAAATTAAGTTTTGGGAAATCGTAAAGTGGGGTAAGAACACAGACTCCCGGATACCAGTTAATCATGTATCTCCTGATGACTGGGTGTCCTTCTTCTCATCTCAGTTCAGGGCTTTAAATATTGATTATCAACATACAGAGCAAATGAAGGGAGTACACATGCCTTTTAACTCTAGCCATACGCTCGTTTTTACCACATCTGATACTGAGCAGGCCCTTAGTATAGTACAATCAGGGAAAGCTCCAGGGATGGATGCAATACCGGCAGATCTTTTTAAAATTAACACACACATTTGGGTTCCCTATATCACCATACTTGTTAATGCCATCGCTAAAGGGGCAAGGATTCCGGATTCTTGGAAAGTGGCGGAAATTTTACCATTCTTTAAAAAAGGGGACCGATCGTCCCTGGGAAATTACCGCCCGATAAGTTTAATTGACTCAATCCAAAAAATAGCTGCTAGGATGGATCTCGCAAGAATCCAGGGGTGGATGGAACAGGATAACATTCTCTCCCCAATGCAAGCCGGATTTAGATCAGGCACCAGTACAATAGATCAGGTCTTCAGACTAACCATGTTGTACTGGAAGGTTGTTTTGTTGGGAGGAGGAGCAATCTATGCCGTCTTCGTGGATCTCAAGTCGGCTTTCGACCTTGTGCCAAGGGAGAAAATGTGGGCTGCTTTTAGATCTATGGGCCTGCCGCCAGAACTCCTGGACATGGTGGTTAGGCTACACGAGGATAACTTTGCCAGGGTGAGATGGGGAAAACAAGGGCAGGTGACGGATAGCTTTCCAGTAACACGCGGCGTCCGTCAGGGGTGTGTGCTGGCCCCTACCCTTTTCCTTTTGTTTATCAAGCAGGTGGTTACGTTTTTTTCTGAGACGCCGACTGATGCCCCATCTTTGGGCGGGGTAAAGTATCCGATGTTGATTTTTGCGGACGATACTTTGCTTCTCTCAAAGACCCGGAGGGGGCTACAGACAGCACTCAACAGGTTTGATGAGTTTTGCAAGGCAAACAACCTGCAAATTAATGTCGGCAAGACCAAATTTATGGTCTTTAGTAAAAACCGCCCCATTAAAAGCTCGGTTAGTCTAAATGGTACCTGCATTGAACAAGTGGAGATAATTACGTATTTGGGCGTGACATTAGATCATCGCCTCTGCTGGAAACCTCAGGTTGAGGCATGTATGAAACTTAAATGTAAATGTATGAAACTTATATAGCGCAGGACTTACCCTGGGGCATCTCCGCGCTTGCTTAGGGAACCCGTCCTGGTATTCCCCTGTGAGAAACCCCGGCAGGGTGTCCACAAGGTGAAAGCCAGGCATCCCGCCGCGAGGGGCCGATGTGGAGATTAAGCAAGCTATTGCCCAGAGTCGCAGAGTGTGACCCCGTGAGTCGAGTAGGCACCGGAGCGAGAATTGTCGAGACCGTGGAATTTATGAGCCCGAGACCCGCCGAGGCGGGGAATCGAACCCTGGTCCACGGTCGATCTCAGATTCTGGGTCTGCCGCCTCTAACCACTGAGCCACACTTCTCCACGGCATTATACCTTAAATTTGCATGCCTCACGGGTTGTTTGATCCAGGAGCATAAGAAGTCCCTCACCAAACGTATTGCTCCAGTACTTAAGATCTAAGTGCGTGCTTTCTTGGGTATACATCCTATTGCAGACAATGGATACCGAATTTTTTTCTGCTGGCCAAACCGCTAGTGGCATTGACTTGTAAAGATACACCGAATCCCCTTCCATGGTCTGAAGATTGTCAGAAAAGTTTTTCCGAATTGCGTGATGCATTATGTTCGGCTCCTGTGTTGGGTACCCCCAACTACAGTAAGCCCTTTACATTGTATGTCCATGAGAAAGAAGGATGTGCATTGTCAATGCTGACACAGTCTTTTGGAGACAAGCAGCGTCCATGTGCGTATTTTTCGTCGACTTTGGACCCGGTAGCTAGAGCATTGCCGAGTTGCTTGAGAGCCACAGCGGCAGCAGCTGTTTCTATTCGACAGTCTGCTGGTTTGGTGATGAATAATACATTGATAGTGATGGTTCCACATGCAGTGGACACTTTATTAAACAGGACCAAGACACAGCACTTAACTAGTGCTCGATTGTCAGGTTATGAGTTGACACTTTTAGCGAGTCATATGCACATAAAAAGATGCAACACGTTGAATCAAGCTACGTTGTTGTCGATTGTATCAGAGACATATGCTTCTGAACAGCATGATTGTTTTCTTAGGACAGAGGAAGAAACGAAAGGGAGAGTAGATCTTAAAGACACTCCTCTTGTGAAGTGTGATGGTACCTTATGGGTGGATAGTTCATGCTTCAAGCTTCCGAATGGTGATACGACTGCGGCATATGCTGTTACGACTTTGCATACGATTGTTGAATCTGCACGTATCCCACACAATTCAGCTCAAGCAGCAGAGTTGATTGCACTTACGAGAGCGTGTGTGTTATCAAAAGGAATGAAAGTGACCATATATACCGACAGCCAGTATGCGTTTGGTTTGGCTCACAGTTTTGGACGATTGCGGAAAGAACCTGGGTTTTTGACTTCGCATGGAGCAAAGATACAGCATGGTCAGTTGGTGAATGAGCTTCTTGAGTCACTTACTTTGCCATTGCAAGTTGCGATTGTGAAATGCAGTGCACACAAGAAGGTTACTGATGATGTTGGTCGTGGCAATGCATTTGCTGATGAAGTCGCAAAAGAAACAGCAAGGGATGTGATGAGTTGAATGTATGTTGCAGGCCCCTGCAAGATGGGTTGGTGACGTTGGAATGTGTGAAGATACATTAGAGAGTGTGAAATCTATTCAAGCTGAAGCTACAGAGAAAGAATTGAGTGTGTGGAGAGAAAGTACGGGTAAAATGGATGCAAATGGTTGTTGGGTCGAATTGTCAGAGCATCAGTGATGGTTGCTACCCGATGCGTATGTGCTTGCAGTGGTTACAATGGCCCATGGAATGGCTCATATCAGTGTGAAAGGGATCTGTAAATTGTTGGCTCCGGTATGGCAAAATGCTGGAATTCCTAAGTGTGCAGAGAATGTGGTCAAGAATTGCATGGTGTGTCTGAAATACAATCCTGGTAGGGGAACCCCAACTCCAGCTGGTCATTTTGCACCTCCAGCGTATCCGTTCGAGGCTTTGCAGCTAGATTTCATCCACATGGAAAGGTGCAACAATTTGAAATACGTATTCGTTGTCATTTGTGCCTTTTCGAGATGGGTAGAAGCATATCCCCTGAAAGACAACACTGCCTTATCTACAGCTAAAGCCCTTGTCAAAAACTTTTTCCCTAGGTTTGGAATGCCGAGAATGGTCTGGAGTGATAATGGAAGTGAATTTGTGGGTCGAGTGATGAGGAAAGTATGTGAAGGGCTAGGTATCCAGCAAAAATTCCACGCTGCAAATCACCCCCAATCAGCTGGACTAGTAGAATGCTACAATGGCACACTAAAACTGAAACTGGCCAAGATACAAGCAAGCTCTTGTCTTAAATGGCCTGACGCTCTGCCTTTAGCACTCCTATCAACAAGAATGACTGTGCATTCGCGAGTGGGACTTAGTCCTTATGAAATCGTGTTCGGCCGTCCGGCCAACATATGGGGAGTGCCAAGGCCGACAAAATTCAGTGAGATCGAACACCCTGTACTGCTTGATTATTTGTATGAATTGACGGCCGAATTGCGTGTTTTACACCAACAGGTTCACGATACTCTGCCTCAGGTCTCTGAAGCTCCAGGACATACTATCGATCCTGGATCATGGGTGCTGGTCAAGAACTTCCAGCGGACAAAGAATGACCAGCCCCGTTGGACCGGCCCCCACCTAGTCCTTCTCTCAACGAGATCAGCCGTTCGAGTGGAAGGAAAGAAGAACTGGATCCACGGCGTACACTGCAAGAGAGTCCCTTTGCCTCTGCCGTACGACCGGTGGGTCCAGGAGGGTATCGCTGACTCTGAGACTGAGACTGTGCCTCGTTTTCTGCCTTTCAGTGATGCACGTGTAAAAGGAACAATTTCTGAACGAGAAAGTGACAATCTTTTGCAAGAAGCTGTGCCACCATCAATTCAATTGGACACTACTGAGCCTGACCTCTTGTTTCAAGACCAGACATTACCTGGAAAAAGACGTTATAACCTGAGGCCGAGAACTATGGACAAATAAAAAGATTTTTTTCTTTACCATTTTTTTTAAAGTGCAGCTCTCTCCATCTCGAAAAACTCCATCCTCTCAAATTGCTTCTCGCGATGGTAGGGTGTTCTATGCTAAGGAATGCTTCTGTCAGTCCAGGGCAACTCCCTTAGACCAACCAGAACCGTCGACCTAACGTCTTCGGCTGCACTCCAAAGACTTCGGCAACCGCGACCCTACAGCTGAACCCGGATGGTGGTTCGAAAAAGAAAAATAAAAAAAGTTTCTCAGATGAGAGAGACCTGCCAAAGAGATGAACTTTAAAGCTAAAATTTGCAGAATGATGACCAAGAAACGTTTTTTGATATTATGCATTTTCATGTTGTTCAGTGTAATGATGTTTTTAATAGGATATGTTTTCTTTTCTTTTCGAGTGACCTTTGCACCCACTACACAGCCCATACCTCCTTCTACTGCCTCCCCACATTCTTTTCACCCGCTTCCTGAACATGAATCCGCTAGGAGATTAGAGTTTATCAATAACTCCTTCGTTCAGCTTTTGCACCAACACCAATTAGTAGTGAACACAACTAACTGTTGGGTGTGCGGTCTTATGCCTCATACTACTGATAAAGGTATCCCTTATCTGGTCCTGCCTTTCAGCCATAATGGTTCTGTGTGGACATACAGAACAATGTTCATCTATGCACATGAAGTCCAACCCCTACGTTCTATAAAAGATAATCCAAAGAATAGTGCTCTAGTTAAGGGTATAGTAGATATGATTAGGGAAGCTATTTCCTATGAGACTATCCCGAGAGACGAGACACTAGCATATATTGGATGGAACGTGACCGGATATGGAGTTACTCTGAGTGAGAACCAGCGAGCAAAGAGATCCTCCCCGATTTGGATTGTACCCCATCAGGGTCACCTATGTCTGCAAGGTAATGGCAAGAATCCCAGAGCTCAGTTAGGGAAGAGTATCTGCACTGAAACGTATGTTTTTGCGTCCCAGACTTCCCCTTCGTTCCTAGCAGCTAAGGGTACCTATTTCATCTGCCATGATAGAGCCTATACGTGGTTGCCCCCTGACTTTTCGGGCACATGTTTTGTTTCGTTCCTGTTGCCTCCCACCTACACAGCTGCGGCAGATTACCATAAGACAAGGATAGTTAGAGGTGTCTTCAGTAAAGAAGACACTGCAGGACAAGAATTTGGAGACTTCGTGAAGGGTTTTCTGCCGTTTTGGGGACCCATGGTTAACAGCAGGAACATAAGGCAATTGACAAGGGTAGTGGAATCCACCGTAGTTTAAACTGCCGGTGCCCTTAGTGACTTGACTGCTGAGCTCCAGTCGGACCGTCTTATGACTCTTCAGAATAGGGTCGCATTAGACGTCATACTTGCAGACCGAGGTGGGGTATGTAAAGTGATCCAATCAAGTTGCTGTGTTTTCATTCCAGATAACGCTCCGACAGTGTACCAGGCCATTTCCAAACTACATAAGATCTCCGAATCTATTCATATGGATAAAGGAGATTGGTCGTTGATGGGGTGGTTCTGGGAACTGTTATCCGCCTGGGGATGGAAGATTCTGATGGTCATTGGGATGATCTTAGCCATTCTTTTCCTGTTCTGTCTGTGCGTACAGTGTGCTCCTGCTATATGTGGCCTCTGTTCTACATCGTGTGTAAGGAAACCTGTATCGAGGGACGAGCTAAGTAATAGGATGATGCTACAGCAACATCTCAATGACTTTATGAATATAGACCTGGACTCAGATTAGCGTGGGGATAGGTTATTGCCTATGTAAGGGCAAAAGGAGGGTCTGTGGTACTGAAAATTCTGGACCCGTGTCATAAACATCGTCGTATCATGACGATTTTGATATCAGCAGACCGAGAATGACTAGTATACTATTCACAAGCCTTTTCGTCATATTCGAGTGACGAAAATACCCTGAAATTAGAGATTCCGTCCTGAACCCTCGGGTTCCATTTTGTGTACGGCAGCCATTTTGTGATTGCCCTCACATAGGTCGATGACTAAGGCCAAAAACGAGTCTGAAGGACACGTACACCTTTGCCGACTTCTCTGTGACCTGGGCAAGCTGACTCCACTGCCTGAAGCCAAACCTGTTTGGCCAGTTCCTTTCCCAGTGGCCGATCGAGATTAGTATCAAGGCACAACATACCATAAACCTTTTCATCGCATACAAACCATGCCTAATCTCACACACACCTGTCTCTGACTTTTGCTTTATGACTTGCTTTACGAGGAGGAGGTGCCCGATTTTATTAGAGGTCCGCCGATATCTGATGAAAAATGTTGGGCCTTGCCGGGTAATTGATTGTGGGCTGGACAAACTGAAAATAAGCTTGTCATCATGATTCTGCTTTTTCTTTGTAGTGAAAATATGTGAATGGTCAACTGTAAAATAAGGAATGTTTGCCTAAAGCATAATATTTTGTATAAAAGGGATGGCTAGCTTTGTAAATTGGAGCAGTCTCCTGAGAATATACACCGTGTTGTACTTCTAGGATATCTGTTACTGGCTGCAGCCAATAAATTCGATCTTTGACTTCACCAAGAAGACTCTGTGTTTCTGTAGTCTGAAACAGGAAGAACTCGAAGACTTAGGGTGTGTTCCCTGGCACCACTGGGTTCTGAAAAACCCAGTACTTTAAGCTCATCAGCTCTGGGGATGGGGTGAGTGTCAGTCCTGGTTACGGCATTGAGCCCAATGTAGTCCACACAAAACCACAGTTCTGGAGTGCACCGGGTGCAGCAGCGGTTGAGACCAAGACTACTGGGCTGGCCCAAGGACTGTTGGAGGGCACATCACCCCTAAAGCCAACATCTTAGAGACCTCCTCTTTGATGCTTGCTCTGGCCCTGTCAGTCAACCTTAAGTCTTGTGTTCTGCAGGAGGGCTGTCACCAGTGTCCACGTCATGGGTACACCAGTGAGTAACACCTGGGGTCAGAGAGAACATTGGGGCAAACTGTCCCAACAACTGGTAACAGTCGCTCTGCTGTTCTGGGGTCAGTGTAGGGGAGAGGATCACACCTTTCACTGACCCATCTTTCTCCTTGGTGAACAGGAGGTCAGGGAGAGGTTCACTCTCCTCTTCCACCCCATCATTTGTCACCAAGAGCATGCTCACTTTGGCCCTCTCGAAGTGGGGCTTGAGGCGGTTCACGTGCAGGAGCCTCAAAGGGTTCATGGGAGTCCGCAAATCCACCAGATAGTTGACATCACTTTTGCGCTCCACCACCTCAAATGGCCCAGTCCACTTGTCCTGCAAGGCACACGGTTCCACTCGGGCCATGATGCACACTTTTTGCCCAGGTTGAAATTCATCCAGACTGGCATTCTGATCATACCACTTCTTCATTTCTTCCTGGCTTGCTTCTAGGTTCACCTGAGTGAGTTTCCTGAAGTGGGGAGTTTGGTTTCTAAAGGCCAGCATGTAACTAAACACATCCTGGGAAATGTTCCTGGGAGCTGCATCCCAGCCTTCCTTCAGCAAACTCAGAGGTCCTCTCACAGGGTGACCATACAGAAGCTCAAAGGGACTGAACCTAAGCAACTTCTGTGACACCTCCCTGTATTCAAAGAGACAGCATGGCAAGAGGACGTCTCACTTACGCCTCATGAGTACATTATCATGTGCAGCAGTTAGCTACGGAAGCACAGAGTGTGATGCACCTCAAAGGAGGGAGTTCTATGAAAACCAAGCAGCAGGTAATATTGGACATTGTCCATTGTGGGATCAAGACACCATTCCACTGTTGGGACCTATAGTAGACTGCACCCGGTTGAAGGAAGTACCTTGATCTCAACTCTCAGATGCAGTTCTAACATCGCCCATTGTGGGATCAAGACACCGTTCCACTGTTGGAACCTACAGTTGGTTGCACCTGGTCAGAGGCGGTACACAGAAATTAACACAGACTTTATCTTCTGACATTCTCAATCATAGAATCAAGACCCCGTTTCACTGTTCGGACCTGCATCTACCGTGGTGTAGTCCTGCGACCACAGTCAATAAAGCTCAATTATCATGTGCAGCAGTTAGCTACGAAGCACAGAGTCTGATGCACCTCAACTGAGGGAGTTCTATGAAAACCAAGCAGCAGGTAATATCGGACATCGTCCATTGTGGGATAAAGACACCGTTCCACTGTTGGGACCTAGAGTTGGTTGCACCTGGTCGAAGGGAGTACCTTCATCCCCACTCTCAGATGCAGTTCTAACATTGCCTATTGTGGGATCAAGACACCATTGCACTGTTGGTACCTGTTGGACTACTGTATTAGTGGTATACAGAGCACTCCACGCTGCTGGGCCTCAGACTGGGCGCTGTGTTCCTGTGTTACGGTAGCCAGCATTGATCTCAGGAACCTTCCGACCTCGCCGACCTTGGCCCATGAGCTTCTGCCGGCACGTGGTGGGCAATGTTTCCTCTAATTTATTTCCTCTGTGTGCTGCAATGTAACGTCTCTGTGCACTGCAGCCAAGGCTATGTGTGCCAAGAAACTGACCCTGCATGCATACGTTACCCTGATTTCCACTTTGGGCCAAGCAGGCATGCACTCACAAGTTTCTTTATTAGCATTTGTTATGCTAAACATGTTTATAAACCCACATTGTCTGTTAGTCCTTCTGTGATGCAGCTTTTCCCTGGCATTCATGCTGCACAAGAGGTAGAGCTATGCAAGACTGGACATTAATAGGGAGGGTTGAGCCAGATACAATCCTTTAGAATATCCCACATGAAATGATACAGCAGTGGCATGCAAAAAATATAACAAAGACTCTTTCAAATTAAAGAGAGATTATTTTGATACCAGCTGAATTTGAATGTATTCGAAGTACAATAAATGAAAGCACAGCAAAATGAGGATGACAAACTTTGACACATAGGAATTGGGTAGCAGACAGCCACAACCCTAAAACATGACGCAGAATTGCGCTGAATATGCAGCATCAGATTGTAACACTAAGAGCCATTCTTCAATATCCCATTAGGTTCCACATACCATAACATTGGGATTTTTCAGTTACTACATTAGGCGTAACACAAAAATGGGATATAAGACTGACACAAGCCAGACCTATTGGCTTTGTCAATGCGTTTTAGGTGTATCACTCTCTCATGAACATACTACATTTCACCTCCTCTATCTAAACACCTCCAACACACAAACAAACATCACACACCCACTCACCTGCTGCAAGTGCTCCGTGTTGTTTCTCTTTGGTGATGTCTTAGTTGGAAAGTTGTGTATGTTTTCCATCCAATTTTAAAATGTTTACAATTAACATATATATGTATGACCATTACTCACTGTGGCTTGTACATGAGCCAGAATGGGAGGTACATGTAGTCTGCTTTAGGACTCACTGACAGGCACTGTGAGCAACAGGCACTGCATTCTGCCTTAACTACAAAGCTCTCAAACATGTCCCATCATATTCACCCACCCACTGTTTCTACGCAATTAAGCACACATGGCTACAACTCAGTTCACAGTATGCACTGTCATATAATGCATAATAAATTGCAAATAGACAATGTTTGGGAGGAGGGCAAGATGGCGGCCACTTGAATCGAGTGACGTCACTCCCTGTCTGAGTCGGCAGTATTGGATGGTCTTTGGATCGAGAAGGAGAAAGTTACTTGCGGTGAAGGATCAGTGATTCTGGACGCATTTCTAGGAGCTCAAGGAAGCAGTTGAGGAGTTTCTGTCCGCGAAGAAGATCTATGTTGGTAGACCGTGAAACACAGAGGTTTTGGCTGCGGTCTGTGCGGCTTGTAACCACCGCCCTCTGGAGCCGAGCACACCTGGGGACCTGGCGGGTGTGGCTAGCGGAGAGAGCGTGGAAAGCTTACAGTGGGTCAGCCGCGCTCGGCGGTCAGCTAAACTCAATGCCCCCCAGCAAGAAGGGGAATGTTCCCGCAATAGCCACCAAAACTACGGGGGAACTGTCAGCTGTCGGCACAAAGAAAATACCGCCGGCTGCGGAGAAACCAGAGAGAGCGGGGAAGCAGGACAAGCCGGAGAAACCAGCACTCAGGTCAATGGCGGTGAGTGCCAAAAAAGCGGGGTTAATTAAAGGGAAACCCGTGGAGAAACCCGTGGAGAAACTTCCACCCAGCGAGAGCGATAATATCAGGGCAAAGGATTGTGGAAAATTGGGGGCTATGGCAGGTGCAGCTGAAGGCATGGGACGGGGGAAGGTAGTAACCGTTCCGGAGATGTTTTCAGGGAAAATAACTGCAATTAAAAACTCCCCACAAGTCCCATTAGTCTCGCAAACCCCTTTTGCCGGCATGACCATACTAGCATGGATAAAATGGGGATGGTCCCGGATGTGCAGAAAGATGGAGGCTGGGGCGGAAAAGACTCTGGGGGGCAGGAAAAAGCTAAGATAGCTGTAGGAGCAAAAAGTGAGACCATGCTTATGACACTGCTTGAGACCTCAGTTACTACGTGCAATGAATTCAACGGTGCTGAGGGGTCTAAGGGGTCTAATAATGCTACGGCTGAAAAATCTCCTCAGAGTCAGTTATTGGAGCAGGGGGACACCTTTATCTTCTCAACCCCTGCTAGAGGGAAACCTGAATTAGAAGCTGGCAGTATAACGGAGGCCCTAGATGGTGATAGCTTCTTCTCTCTTGCTGAGGAATCTGACATTGAATCTACTGAGGACTCCATTAATGAAAATCTTACTTCTGGCGCAGAGAGTGAAGCCCCCCAAATACAGCTGACACACTGAAAAAGACCATACCCCGCCACATCAAATCCAGGTCGACGGCCATACAGAGACCAAGGAATGATGGCTCTCAGACCAGTAATAATCCTCAGTGGGACTATGCACAGAACACTATCAGTCTTGCTGGATCTGGAGGATCAAGGACTCATGAAGAAGAACAGAATGGCTCCAGGGGCGAATCCAATTCACCCCCATCCAACACTTTGATCTATGCCATGTTAAAATCTATTCAAAGTGAGGCACGACAGGAGCATAGGAGGGCTCAGCTAGCGACAATGAGGATACAAGGGGCTATCCAGAAGAACACCAAGGCTTGCTCAGAGGTTATATCCAGGACCGCGGCCCTTGAGGAAAGGATTGTCGAGCTTGAGTCCGGGCTACAGAACACCGAAACGAAAACTACGGCTAATGATGAGAAACTGGCTGATATAATGTGGAAGCTAGAAGATTCCGAAAATAGGCTTCGCAGGAATAACCTACGAGTCTTAGGGATTGAGGAGAAGGCTGAGGGTCAAGATATTAGAGGATTTGTTCTGAAGTTGTTTCAAGCTGCTTTTCCTGAGCTCTCTCATTGGTCTTGGGAAACTGAGATACAGAGAGTGCATCGATTTCCTCTCATGTTGAAAAAGAACTCCGATCCTGAAGCAGAGCTGAGGGCTATTCTGATATTCTTGGGCAATTTTTTATTGAGGCAAGCTATTTTTGAAAAAGCATGTCCAGATGCCAAAAGATCTGCAGAGGGTCATACCTTTTTCGTGCGCCCAGATTTTTGCCACGCAACAGTGGAACGGAGGTGGCGACTTCATCTACTCATTATTACCTTTCCAAAAGAAAGGATGCAAGGTGTTCTTAATGAACCCTGCACGTTTAAAGGTCATCTCTCGTGGCAAGATACGGGTTTTCTCTTCAGAAATACAGGCCGAAGAATACCTGAAAGAACTTCCTGATTGGCTAATGGCTTGGGGACTCTTAGTATAAAACCCAGATTTAATCATCGTTTGGGACTTGATTTTCTAAAAAAGCTAAGATGTCTTACACATTTCTTTTATTTTTTCACTGATTCTTCTTGGATGTATTGATTTTTTTGTTTGCGCTTTCTTTCTCGCTCCTTTGTTAGGAGGATATATAGACAGGGAGTGACCGGGGGACACTCGGGATGTGGGAGGCATCACATGGGTCTTTGGATCTATTTTGCCTGTGTTTGGGGATGGGGGTGAGGTGGGAGGGGGGTCAGGGTGGGGGATGCGCTATGGGGGGAGGGAAGGTTAGGATTGGAGTTTGTTTTTCGAAATAAGTTAATTGCATTAGGACCAATACAAAGGGCCGGTGGTGTTTTTTTTCTTCTTAGGAAAATTTTTCCTGAGGCATGGCTAATATCCGAACAGCCTCTATTAATATTTGCGAGCTTAATGACCCGATCAAATGGCGTCGGATAAGAGAAGATATGCTATTCTTGCGGGCAGATATTATCTTCCTTCAAGAAACGCACATAGAAGCCAGTCGGCATAAACTTCTAGATTTTGAGGGGTATCAATTGGTATCATGGACTAAATTGGAGGCTAAGACCAAAGCAGTCGCTATTTTAGCACGACTGGGGAAGGTTAATATAATTCGCTCTTCTGCTGACAGGCTTGGCCGCTGGGTCATTGTGCAAGGAAAATTCCAGAATAAAAATATCACACTATGCTCTATATATGGCCCTGTACTTGATGACCAAGAATTATATAAATGGTTAAATCTGGAGCTGGTAGGCTGGCCAGCACCGTTTATAATCTGTGGTGATTTCAATATCAATATGGACTGTGAACTTATGAATCAACCAGGGATGGCATATGTTTCAGGAGGGTGCACAGACATAATATCGACTCCACAATATCGAATGGACAAAATATCGAGTTTAAAATATTGAATATAATAAAATATGGAAAACAAAAATATCGTTGTTAAAAATATCGATTACAATAATGATAATAAAATATCGAGTCCAAATATATCGACTCAAAAATATCGACATGACAAAATATCGATTAATAGTCAAAGTAAAAAATATCGATATTATGTTGAAAAAAGCTAAAAAATATAAATAAATTTTAATAGTAATATAAATTGTAGTTAATGTTTAGGAGCGGGATGTTGGGTTCATAGGGGATAAGGGTGGGGAGTAATTTAAAATAAATAATTAATTAATATATGTTTGGAAAGATATTTATATTTTGATTAATTGGGAAATAAGTATTATTAATTAGTTAATTAATTTATATTAATTTTTATAAAATTTAAATTAGTAATTAATTGGTAATTAAATAATATTAATTAGTTAATTGGGAAATAATTAATATTAATTAGTTAATTAATTTATATTAATTTCTATAATTTTTTAATTAGTAATTAATTGGTAATTAAATAATATTAATTAGTTAATTGGAAAATAAATCATATTAATTAGTTAATTAATTAATATAGTTGGTAATAAAATGTTATGTAGTAAATAATTGGCAATTAGTTATTAGTAATTTGTATATTGGAAATTAAATAATATTATTTAGTTAATTAATTTATATAATTGGTAATAAAATGTTATGTACTAATTATTTGGTAATTAATTATTAATAATTAGTTAATTGGAAATATAATAATAGTAATTATGTAATTAATTAATATAATTTGATATTAATTTTGTATTACTAAATAATTAGTAAATAATTAATAATAATTAGTTAATTACATTATTTAGAGTTATTGTTATATATATAATATTTTGTTATAGTTCATTAAATAATTGGTGAAAAATTTAATAATAATTACATGAAAATAATTACAGCTAATGTGCGAAAATATTTTCATCTTTATTATTGATATAAATTGTAGTTAATGTTTAGGAGCGGGATGTTGGGTTAATAGGGGCTAAGGGTGGGGAGTAATTAAAAATAATTAATTATTTATGATATGTTTTTATACATTTAAATTATCAAATAATTGGTAATGAATACATATTAATTTGTTAATTAATTCATATTATTTGGTACATATTTTTCATTAGTAAATAATTAGTAAATAATTAATAATAATTATTTAATTTAATTATGATTTTTTTATGTATTTAATATTTTTTTATGATTAAATATTTGTTTGGAAATAAATATTATAAATAATTACATTCTATTAATTACAGCTATTTTGGTAATATATTAACTTATTAAATTTAGATAATTAATCATTAATAGTTAATTTAATAATATTCATTAAAATTGGGTACAGGAGGAATTTTAGTGTTCAGGGTCAGTTTTCTCTCTTTAGGTAAAGGGGTATTTTTATGTTTCTGGGTCAGTTTTCAGTTTTAGGGTAAAGGGGTATTTTTTAAGTTCAGGGTCAGTTTTCTGTTTGTGTGTAAAGGGGTATATTAAAGGTTCAGGGTCAGTTTTCAGTTTTTGGGTAAAGGGGTATTTTTAGGGTTCTGGGACAGTTTTCAGTTTGTGGGTAAAGGGGTATATTTAAGGTTCAGGCTCAGTTTTTGGGGAAAGGGGTAAATTTAAGGTTCAGGGTCAGTTTTCAGTTTTTGTGTAAAGGGGTATTTTTAGGGTCCAGGCTCAGTTTTCAGTTTGTGGGTAAAGGGGTATATTTAAGGTTCTGGGTCAGTTTTCAGTTTTTGGATAAAGGGGTATTTTTGGGGTTCAGGGTCAGTTTTCAGTTTGTGGGTAAAGGGGTATATTTAAGGTTCAGGGTCAGTTTTCAGTTTTTGGGTAAAGGGGTATTTTTAGGGTTCAGGGTCAGTTTTCAGTTTGTGGGTAAAGGGGTATATTTAAGGTTCAGGGTCAGTTTTCAGTTTTTGGGTAAAGGGGTTTATTAAAGCTTCAGGGTCAGTTTTAAGTTTGTGGGTTAAGGGGTATATTTTTAGGTTCAGGGTCAGTTTTCGGTTCTTGGGTAAAGGGGTATTTTTTGGGTTCTGGGTCAGTTTTTATTTTTTGGGTAAAGGGGAATTATTAGGGTTCAGGGTCAGTTTTGTGTTTTTGGATAAAGGGGTATTTTTTAGGGTTCAGGGTCAGTTTTCAGTTTTTGGGTAAAGGGGTATTTTTTTGGGTTCAGGGTCAGTTTTCAGTTTTTGGGTAAATGAGATTTTTTAGAGTTCAGGGTCAGTTTTCTTTTCTTGGGTAAAGGGGTATTTTTAGGGTTTAGGGTCTGTTTTGTGTATATAAAGTGTGAGAAAAAACATTATAAGTATTACAAATAATTGAAAAATTTTAGTGATTAAATGTTGCTAATTTTTTTGATAGTTATTATTTTTTGAACTACTCAAAAAAATATAATAAAAATATATGTTAATAATATTTATACAATATATAAAAATATTTGACACATTTTACACATTTACATTATACTAAAGTAGCTATTCTAATTTATACATGGTCAGTCTTCAGCACCTTTCCAGATATTACTTTCACTTGAGTAGGAATAGTAAATAATAATTGGTCATTGTCCAGCAACTTCTCTGATAATACTTTGACTGGAGTAGGAATAGCAATTATTAATTGGTCAGTGTCCAGCACATTTGCATATAATTTTACATTTGTGTGTTATTATATTACAAAAAAATGCAAAATGGATGTTTTCAAATAACTTTATTACAATTTTCTAATTTTTTCATGTGTAATACAATGCAATCACTATCACATAAAACAAAAACATTTTTTGAAATGTTGTATTTGCAGAATAACACATTATCATTTATGTACATGTTTTAATTTGTCACACAAAATTTTTTCCCCAACATATTTTTTTGTCAAAACACAATATTATTATCAATCACTTTCTGTAACAAGTATTTATATTGACATAAATAAAATAACAGTTATTTTTCTGTTTCTTCCATTTATATTTAATAATGTTAATATTATATATTAATATTATTAAATATTTAATTTTAGTATTTAAATTTTTATAAAGTAACATGACAATTATTATATTTGCTCAAGATATGGAAATAATAATTAAGACATTTTTTTAAACATATTTCAGACAATGTTGTTTTTAAATTATACATATAAATATATTATGTTGTTAACTTTATAACTGTAAAGGGGAATATTATGTTTAATAATAATATCTGGTATTGGTAAAAGATTATTTATGCAATTATATACTTTTATAATACTTAGACATTATTATAAAAATAATTTAATTAATTAATAAAAATAATAACAAATATATTTATTATTATTATTATTAATTAATAAACTTAAACATTTATCTTTTCTTTTCACAAATACATACATTCAGAGAAATAAAAATACATTATTTAAGGGCATTATTTATATAGTAAATGGTTATAATTTTTATTTTAATAATAATAAATAACTTATATTATTTATTATTATTAATTATTTACAAAACATTTATAATGTTTAGGTATAAACAAATACAAACTTATTCCTATAAATGTACACAAAAATACATTTTTAACATCTATTATTTCAAGTGTTACATACTTATTTAATATTATTAATATATATTAATTACTATATATTAATTAATATTAAAGAAATAAAAAATGTTTAAACAGTTTAAATTATAATGAGTGTACTGTATTAATTTGTTACAATAACAATGTGTATGTATTATATTTTTATACTATAACATTGTATTTTCTATGATACTTTTTCTAAATTGGTTTAAGGGGACTACTTTTTTACCGCGTAAGGTTATTGCGCTTCATTCAGGACTGGAGAAGCTCGCGGTTGGGAGTTGCTTCGTGTGGAGAGAGGTAAGGTAAATTTTATATACTATTTATGACTGAGTGGTAATGTTTGAGGGTATATTCGAACTGTGTAGTGTTTTTGTGTGTATGTATGAATTGTTTATGTAGCGTTTAGGTGTAATGTCGTCGTTATAGATGCGTCGTGTATTTTTTAGTTCTACTGTTATTTGAATTGTTAGGAAATGTCTTCTTACATGGTTAATGTTAATTGTGAGTGTATTTACTAATTTTATGGGCTATTTGTGGGTGGGTTTCGTTATGTATTTTTTTTACAGGTTCCGGTTCCTCGCATGAAAACTACATGGAAGGAAGCGTGTTTTTTTTCGGAGATACTAATGTATGACTTATTATGGTTCTATTTTTACGTGTATCTGCTATTTTTCGTGTTTGCCAGGAGCGGATTTTAATAATTTTAACCCCTTTTCGGGTTTTTGGAGGGTTTCGTATTGGATAGATACATTGGTATGCGTCACCGCTTTTTTTAAAGTTGTGTGTATATCACTTTAAATACTAAAGTGTCCACACTACTGTTTTCGGGATTTCCTGGAGCGTTTATTTAATTTTTACATATTTTTCGGGTTTTTGATGGTTTACCATATTGGATTTCTCTTACTTTGTAATGGATTGGATGGATTGTATTTTGCTTCATTACGTCTCTTTCATCTACAAAAATTCTAAGTAATTTTTATGTTTCTATTTATTGGGTGGGAAATGTCGATCTTTATGTAATGTGTATGTGTGATGTAATTATAAATATTGCATATTTGTTCAGAAATAATGTCCAAAATTTTGATAAGTTTGTAAAACAAATATGTCTTATTTATAATTGTTTTGAAATGTTTATAATTTTTATATGTACCATTATTGTAAGAAGATATTAGTATATTTTGTCGACATTTTTATAGTAGGGTTTTAGCTATTATTGACAGATATTCTAATCCTCTAGTTGTAGGGTATAGGGTGACTTGACTTTGCAGTAGTCGGAACATTTGTTTAGCTTGTTTACTTAGTTTTGGACCAATTTGGGTCATAGATTGTTCCATTCTTAGTTCTTGATAGCTTTGTTCTTTTATCAAAGCTTCTAGTAGGTTATGGAATGTGGGTCTAGTTCTGCTTGTGGTAGCTTGGAAAGCATTATGACACCCTTCTACACTGTTGTTGGTTTTAGCCTCTTTGTTTAAAGTACTAAGATAGACATTCCACCAAGGGATTTGGAATTTGGGTTGGCGTCGATGTCCAGATCTGTGCAACCTTCCCACCCAAGTATCTTCAAAATAATCCAGTAATGGGGTTAGTTTATCTTCATTCCTCTTGTAATATGTGCTGTCAATTAATAAATTATAGTGCTCCGCTACATCGGTAACAGGAACGTAGGCCAGTGCTATCAATTTTTTAATTTGATAGGCAAAGGTGCTATCTGTTGAGTACAAAATACTTAAAGTTGATTTTTGGAGATGTCTCCATATGCTCTGATTGAAATGATAGTAGCAACCCTGGATTGCTGTGTGGGGAAATAATTTCAAAATGCTATTAATCATAGCTAATTCGAAATCAATAATTATTTTTTCAGGAAAATAATTATTGATTTCATTTTTGAGAACATTTAATATTTCTGTGTAAGTGTTTTGCTGTTTGTTTGGTAGCAAACAGTAAATGAAAGGGATGTTATAGTTATGGTATAACCCGTGGATGGAATATAGTTGTTAAAAGGTTTTGGGCATGGTTTAAATGTTCCATCCATCATCCATTGGGGACACTGTTGGATTTTTCTTAAATTACTTGCAGTTGCAAACATTATGATTCTGTTTGTACTGCTTTCATTGTCAAAAAGGATAAATTTGTCTTTATTGTGTGTGATGGACATTTCTGGTGAAATAATAATTTCCTCAAAAGTAGTAGGGTTGGGTGGGGTTGTGGAAGTGCGTCTTTTAGTGTATGCAATTGTGCGTTTTAGGGAGTCAATAGAGGGTAGTTGACCTGAAGCATGGGCTGGGACTTTTAACAGTTCCTCTTTAAGGATTTGTGTTGTTGGTCTATCACTTTGTGTACTAGCAGTCTTTATACTTTCTAAAGCATCTCTTATTTCAATTTCTGTGACATTGGGGGGATGATTGTGTTCCCTAGTAAATAGCGCATTAGTTTCCTCTGTAGTAGTCCTTCCATAACATTTGTTTGAGTAATATTTTGTACATTTCCAGAAAACTTTTCTTGAGTAATATTTTGTACATTTCCAGAAAACTTTTCTATCACTTTGTCTTTCCTGACTATAAACATAACCTATATAACATAACAGTAATTTATTTTTCTCTGACATAACAAATTCTGCACCTTCTGTCATTTTGTTTTACTTGTTCTAGGAAAGAGTAGAAAGAAACAAAATCAAATAAGATATATTTCACTTAGTGGTGCTAACGTAATTAATGTTGTATTTATACTTACGTTTACTAAAAGTTGTAATCACAAATGCAGAACTGTATTTTGAAGGACTTTCTTGTATGTATTTCTTTATTTACTGTTGGTATGAAAATTTAGAAATGCTTAGTTAATGTTTATACATAACAAACGTTTTCCTAGGAAAAAGCAGTTTTTTAATTTGCTTAGTACTACATTTGATGTGAACATTACATATACTTACTTGTTTAAATAGTTGAGTTGTAGTATTTGGTGGAGTACATCAAGGTAGTAAAGTTTAGATCTGTAGAGAAGATAGAATAAATACATGTCACATATTATAAAAATTATTTTGAACCGTTGGGAAATGGGAAATATTTAAAAGTATACTAACTTCTAAATATGTACTTTTCTTTGCTGTAGGTAGAATAGATGTATGATGTATTCACAATATCTGTAGAGGAAATATAAAATACATAACATGGTGTTAAGAACATAGTTCTTGTTTTTTTCGGAAGTTTTAGACAAATTGAAGTATACTTACATTTTTTACAAGGGTAGTCTTGTCTTTTGGTATAGTTGATGTTGGATGTTTTTATTGGATCTGTAGGGAAGATGTAATATGCAACATATGTTGTTTAGAAAATAGCATTTTAAATATTGGTTGTTTACTAACAAAAACATATATACTTACATGTTTAATTAGTGTAGTTCTATACATTTGTAGTGTTGAAATCGGAAAATCGCAGAATATCTGTGAATGAAATGTTTTAAATAAAGTATGAATCTTGTGAAATAGTGTTTAAAAACAGCTGTTGTTGCATAACAGAGCATAAATATATATTTACTATCTTATTTTGCGGGGGAAGAAATAGGAGCATGTATTAGGAATTTTTTTGTAGTAGTTTCTATCAGAAAAGTAGGAGGAGATAAAAATTAAATAAGTGGAAGAGTTAGGAGATATAAGTAAAATAGTAGACTACTAATTTAGAATTTTAAATAATGCAATGTTACTTACTTGAATGATTAGCTAGTGAGCTGGATCTTTAAAGATGTTTGTTCAGGGACAAAATCTTCAGAGTGTTGGCATCTTCTTTCTATAGAGTTAGCAGCAGCAAATGGTAGAATGCATTTATCCCTTTTATAGTATGTGTATTTTGTGTGCTTGGATTTGATTGGTTGTAGGATGAAAGGAAGGATTGTATAGGCTAGTTTGAATTTTTTTATGTTAATTGGTGTGTTTGTTGATGTCAGAATGGTGGTATGAGGTGCTTTCCACATTAAAGCAGGTTAGTTGTTAAATTAAATAGATGTGTAAGTGTAAAAATATTTTGAAAATTTTAGTTACTTGTAAAGATTATTTTTCAAATGATAGAACGCATTTTATATAATGTATAGCAAATGATGATAAATAGTAATGTTATAAAAGTAACAGGTATTATATGTAAAATGTTTTTTGTATAGAGCAATGACTTTTATAGACGATTAATATGGTATTTTAGACATGAAAGGGTACAAAAAATAACTCGATATTTGTTTAGAAACGATATTTTTGTACTCTATATTTTAGTAGTCGATATTTTTGTAGTGTTAGGTGTAATTTCATGAACAACGATATATTAGTAGTCGATATTTAATACGACGATATTTATGTACTCGATATTCTAAATACTCGATATTTTGTAGTCGATATTTTTGTATTTTGTGTAATAAGTATACAAAGTCGATATTTTTGTACTCGATAATTTTTGAACGATATTATTGCTAGTCGATAATGTGACCGTCGATAATATTTCAGTGATCCGTTTCAGGAGACCTTATGGCTTTAATTCTGCTAGATGCGAAGAAAGCCTTTGACAGGGTCTCCTGACCTTTTTTATGGGCTGTATTGAGGCTTATGGTCTTGTGGAAAGAATCATCCTTGCTATTCAGAGCATGTATAAACAACCAATGGCTCAAATCTCGGTTATGGGAATTTTGACAGGCACAATTAATATTTTAAGAGGTACACGGCAGGGATTCCCCTGTTCCCCTTTATTATTTGCAATTTATATTGATCCCTTAATTAAAACATTTCTTTCTAATGTTTTGATCCGTCCGATTAGAGCCAAAGGTGGAGACACTAAAATTCTTGGTTATGCGGATGACCTTGCTATTTTGACAGATTCCCCGCAGACCGCATTGCCAGAAATTCAGACTATGACATCACGGTTTGGTACGTTGTCAGGGTATAATTTGAATGATGCTAAAACCCAAATAATATGCAATGATAAAATCTCTCTGGCGGACCCACAGGGTATCGGTAAGGCAAAGTATCTAGGGATAGAGATAAGTTCTAGACCTGAGGAGATTGTGGAGATTAATATAAAACCTTTTTTAGGTAAAATTGAAACCGATGTGTGCCGGATTAATAATCTGCAGTTAACATTGATGGGTAGATGCAATGTTGTTAAAATTATTTTTTTACCAAAGATTCTGTATTTTTTTAGAACTATTCCTTTAGGGTTTGATCAAATTTGGTTTAAAAAATTGGAACGAAAAATCTCCTGGTTTGTATGGGCTGGTAAACGACCTAGGCGAGCTATGAAATACATGACACTACCTAGAGAGAGGGGGGGCTGGTCCCTACCAAACTTCCAGATTTATTACTGGGCAATAACGTTGAGGCATATTGCCGAATTACTAGATGGTGAGGATCTGGACGGGTCTGATATATCAATTTATCGTTTAATTTACGGGGAAGAGGCTAGGGGGCTTTTATTCAGACATATTGATTTCGCTTATTTCAAACGGGTGAGGTTTAAGGTTTTGCTGGCGGCTTTCAAAGTCTGGACGCCTGTGCGGAAACTATATAATATTGAGAGAATACACTTATATACCCCTGTTACAGGAAACACTCTCCTACCGGAAATTTTTGCGGATGGGTATTTTAGAGAATGGATTGTACAAGGAGTTACTGTAATAGGAGATATTGTCTCGGAAACAGGGGTACTGACCTTTGAATGTATAAAACAGAAATATGGTATTAGTAATCGGCATTTTTTCAAATTTTTACAGATTTGAGATTTTCTTTTTAGAAAAATTGTTAGCTGGACCTGTATTCCGCTAGTTGAAATGATTAAGGGGAGGCAATCGACTATCTCTATGATTTACAAAATGGTAAATGAAAGAAGGAGTGATGACTTAGCTAAGCACTTTAGCCGTTGGCAGACTGGAGTACATGCCGGACAGGAGGTATGCGAAGATTCATTGGGTTTTAGTCGTACCGCTACTATATCCACAAACCTCCAGGTTCAATGCTTTAAGACATGGCTTAATATGTACATAACCCCACATCGTATACAACAATGGGGCGGGGTGGTGGGAGTTAACTGCCCCAGATGTGAGGAGTTTGCTGTAGATAGTATTCATATGTTTTCATCCTGCCCTTGTTTGATTCCATTGCTTAACAAAATTGAACAACGGTTAGAACAAATGTTCGGATACATGATACAATTATCACCTCAGGCTATAATGTTGGGGGTAGTAGATCTGAATATGATTGAACCATAGCGGAAGTTATTTTTTGTAGCAATGCCTACGTTGAGATTGTGTATAGCAACGGTGTGGCTAGACCCTGCTCCCCCGAAATTACATGAATGTTTCAGCAAATGTATAAATGTCGGGAAGTGGGAGTTACTGGTTTTTAAGAGGAGAGGTCCGAGGGCTCGAAGAGAGGGGGAACTGATATGGGAGCCTCTAACCAATTGGTTGAATCGGGAAAATTAAGGATATCTAAAGTCTGATGAAACCTCTAATGAAATGGATGGCGTTTTTTTTTTTTTTACTTAGGCCCTGCTATATCTTAAAGTTGTTGTTTTAAATTTGTCTCTCTTTTTCTTTTCTTCTTTTTCCTTTTTTGTTTATTGTGCTTTCCGATCCTTCTGTAGCGATCCTCTGGGGGAAGGGAATGGGTGGGGGATGGTTGAAAATAGTAAATTTGAATAATGACATAGATATTATGTACTGTATTATTCTTTTTCATGCCTGATTTTGTTATTATGTAATTTCTCTAATAAAAAAATAAAAAATAAAAAAGCAAATAGACAATGTTTGTAAAACCTCATCCTCTCAGGTAATGCACAATAAAATAATACATGAAGCATCCATGCATCTCAGCATAATTTGTGTAAAATGGGCTGGTTGACTGTTGATGTAAGAATTTGTGTGATGTGCATTTCCAAAACATAGATTTATTGTTGTATGCACTGTGCAGTGATTATTATTACTTCTACTTTTATAAAGTCAAACTGTGTTTTTAAATTAAACAAATGGAAAGCTTTATTTCAAGTTGAAGGGAAGTCTGCATGATCCACGAATAGGCAGGAAAAGGTTTCACACCTGCTCGGACAGTGGTGCTGCAGTTACACGTAATACTGTTATGGTTATTTGTGTGAGGGTCCTGAGCAAATCCACTTTCCTGTAAAAAAATACAGTCCTCCATCTTTGCTAGCAGTGGCACGTAGCTAAGGTTTATGCATATTTTGGAAGGACCAGGTAGCCAGAAGCATAGAAATGATGCCATGGGCTCTGGAGCAAACGAGGGAAATGGCTCTTGTGACTCATGTTGGGATAGGAAAATACAGAACTTTACAACATGGCTTAATGGCCCCCGGTGCCACTGCACCTGCCACACCAACTGTAGCTACTTCCCTGGTACTGACATCAGTGCATGCCCAGTACACGGAAACAGTGAGCTGGTGCCTCTAAAAGAAAATGCTGAAATTAGTGTTGTGCAGATGTGTAGCTTTCATTGGTGCAGCAGGTTCAGTGACACCATGGCACAGCACCAGAGGAGCCCACTGAATGCTGATTATTGCCATATTTCACAGTTCAAATACCCATTAGTGGCTGATTTTTACAAAGTGAAACTAGAAAACCTGGGATTGATCCCGGCTTTCTCCCATAACCAAATTGTGTGGCCTTAGGCAAATAGTTTATTTCAGGAAAATGCCATGGTTTAAATAGGTGAGTTCAGCATAATAGGCATACAAATATATTGTTAGATTTAAAATTTTATATAGTGCAAACATCGACCCAAAGGTATCAGAGCGATTTACATGAGATCTGTTGCGTTACAGACTGACGCATTCATTTTTGTTAGGCACAGGGAGCTTAAGTGATTCGCCCAGAATCACAGGATGTTGAGCGTCACTGCAGAGACTCGAACCCGGTTTCCTAAATTCGAGGTCGACCGTCCTAGCTGTTTGGCCATATTCACTAGACTATAATGTTGTTGCTCTCTATACAAGAATGTGGGCCACATATAGGGTGCACATGACAACTTCTTTCCTCGGTTCACAAATGGCATTGCTACAGGGGAAGGGAAAGACTGGTTCTATTTTTAAAAAACGTACTTTTAATCAGTGTTGTGCACTATTATACTAATGTGATATATTAATGCCACAGCTTCAGCGTGTTAAAGAAAGGTGCATATTTTTATTTTGAAGAGGTTTTATCTTATTTTAGGTGATGTTTGCTGCATGATTAATGACAAGCATTTCAGGGCTCAGCTCGGTAAAAGAGGCCTGTGCACTGATATACTAAGAACTATCAGGCTGATCTTTATCCACAGACATCAGCTGTCCCATCATAAACAGGAACAATGCACAGAGCACATTATTACCAGGCCTTCCAAAAATGCCAATTGATGCTTGGCAGTGAATAAATACATTATTCAGAGACGCCACTGCTGCCTCTATATCCTTGTAGCCACCGTCAAGTTCAGAAAAACTTATGAAACAAGTGGCATGTGCGCAGTTTGAGACCAGCCCTTAATGGACTTCAGAGTCATTCTTAACACCCCATCAACCCCCTGCCCTCCTCCCATCTTCCTCACACCTCTCGCCGGCACACTGAAATGATCCCTGCCCCCACAACACACATCAAAGTTTCTTTCAGCCCAGGGTGCAGTTCCAGTCAATCGATTACGTCCAGACCTGCTTGTAAGTTGTGACCCTCTGCAGCCCTCCCCCCGGCCCCACTGCTTCTTCCACAGTGAACTTCTTCTCCACACTATATTGCCTCTGCTTCTTCCTACCAACACGCAAGTGACCATTTTACAATTCACCTCATGGTATTTAAAGTAGCTGCAAAACGCTCTCTTGCGTGAATTGTGAAGTGTGCGCTCTTTACAATTCAGATTGCGTGCTAGGGGAAGTTATAGTGCGCGCGTGCACATGCGCGCTCGTTAGAGGGAACGCTGGTGGTGGGCCCTCTTTCACATATTGCGGTAGCAAAAGGTGAACTGTGGGGCATTTGTGCGTTGCAGCGGCCATGACGGTTTCTGAGTAGCAGCAAGCTGAGAGCATCCTTCACGCAGTCACCTTCGCTCACGGGGTCAACCTCGTGGCGGTGTAAGCTGCGTACTCCTGGCAGACACGTTTGCAATTCCTGAACAAAACCACACCCACAGAAACAAGCCTTTTATTCATACCCCTACACTCACCTTTTGTACGCCGAGCCAGCCCACTACGCCAAAGATTTGAGGGTGGAGGGAGCACGTATGCGCTATGTTTTCGTAATCTTCCCTACTGACTGCACTATCATGGTTGCATCCACTGTCTACTTCACTCAATAGACCATCAGTGTATGTTCACATGTACATGACTGTGCTCTGCATACTCAAGTCTGTCCGGCACATTCCCTCAACATTTTGCATCGTATACTTTTATAATCGAGAATACTTGCCACCTTCACACATACTTTGCTCCCATCTCTTCCCGCATTCTGCATTGTGTGGCAGAGGTGCCATGCCATGTTTGGTTGGTATACATGGCTAGCCACGGTTCCCACAATATGTAGTGTTGTTGTGTCCGCTAGGTATACATGTTGTTTGTCATATTGTATGTGATTATACAAGGTAGCTTGTTTATTCACAAGCAGTGGTTTGTCCCATTTACATATTGCTGTCTTAAAGAGGATACAGAACTTTTTCTCACAGGTGAAAAGTGCGACCACTATGGCAGTCATTCATTACTATCCAAGAATCTTCAACTGCACAACGCTACTAAGCTTACAGCCCCCATTCTTCTGTGCTTTCTGAAAAGCATGCCAACTCCCACAATCAGACCAACATTCACACAACTTTCTAACAGCAGTTATCTGCTTCTTAATAACATGCACTCCTATGGAATGTGAGCTGGCATACCATATGTCCTTACTGTTTCAAACCGAGTAACTTCCTGTGGCAAAGTCTATCCCCACCCACACAAAACAACTCCCAAACTTCAACTTGACTTTCAATGCCTTCTTTTAAGACAGATTTCATTAAATTAACCAAACTGAAAGCGCTTTTGTTCAGAACAGAAGTGTCCCTCACTTCTGCAAGAGAAATTTATCGACTGCAGATAGCACAAACTTCAAGTAAAATACAGTCCCTTTTAAATACGAACCTCCCATTACACTTTGTGAACTGTTACACAATTTTCAACACATCTCACACTCAAGGACTGGCACACTTTTTTAACACGGTCTCCTCCGGCCTTCTCACAGTCTTTCAAACTGTTTTTGGTATAATACCAGACTTCATTTATTCAATCATCTATGGAATAACAGGAACAGTGCCCATAATTCTCACTTTCTTTGCAGCCATCCTACTACTATTTTTGCTTGTAAAAAATGGCTGCCCTCCCTGTGCTAACAACCATGTCTGACGGAATACGCCTCTACGCGAAGCTACATCAATAATGTCAAAAAATGGAACAACTTTTCTGCTGCCTGCCTCTATCTATTATCGGAGCCAGCTACAACATGACATTTATTTACACATATGCAATCTGCGTGCAACCATCTTTTTAATGCAAAACTTGCCCATTCGACTGGCCAATGGATCTATGCCTTGCCAACATGTTATGTTATGTTATGTTATGTTATGCGTTTTTATTTGGCGCACAGATGCTCCAGCGAAGGAGCGTCCTGGCGCCCGACAAGGTAGCTGCACAACACAACTAAACAATAAGCAACCAATATAGAAAAACTAAGGGAATAAAAAGGTTTTCACCGCACGGCGAAAAGAAAACAGATCCCTCATAGCGCGAATCGCCGGGGGCAGGGAGTTCCACAGGACCGCCGCACGCACTCGAAACGAGCGTCCTCCAGCTCGACTCCGCTTGAAGCGCGGCACGACAGCTAGTTCTAGGTCTGCAGATCTTAAGAGTCGAGCTGGGGTGTAGTGGGCGAGAAGGGCCATAAGGATAGTTGCTGGGGACCCCTTCAGAATTTTATAGGCGACACAGAGGACCTTAAACTGGATCCGCTGGGCCACCGGGAGCCAATGCAATGACCGCAGGGTATTGGAGGTAGGACAGAATCTTGGGAGGCCTACCACCGCTCTTGCAGCATACCATACCAACATACCAACAATCACTCACGATATCCAGCAGGCAATGGAGTATCTTGAAAACCATGAACTTGATTGTTCAGGCAGTGGAGAAATGACGGATGCAACGTAAAAAGGTATTGTGGCCGAATGGGATTTCTGCGCATCCGCGAAATATCTCCTGCAACTTGCGACCTTTAACAACATCGCAGATTGACTGCCAATTCAAAATTCCACTCCAACATTCAAGGAACATTACTGTCCCTTCGAGGATATGAATTGGATCCCTTCGCTTTTCTCACAGGATGGCAACAATGACCTCTTGGAACATTACGCACCTCAAGCCGCTGAAGAACTTCCGGACTGCAATCTCCAAGATTTGTAAAAAATTCACATTATTCTTGGATTGATTTTTTTCCAACATTTTTTAATTTTTTCCTTTACATTTTTTTAATGCACTTCATTTTAACTATTTTCATATAATAACTTTCTAAGTATGCTCAGGCATTTAAACTTTCTTTTCATTATTGCCCCTTACATCTCCAGTAGTCTAACCAGGGATGGGTGATGTATGGCCTATGCAAATATGCTATTTACTTGCTAAATTAGCCGAAACCCGACATCGATTTTGAAACCATGTCTATTCTTTGTGCACACGTCTCTCTGCCTGCTTCTTATCCACAAAGCCCTTTCACACAAATGTACTCATCCTCAGCCTCTGCTCACGAGCAGGTGATTAAGATAAAAAATCACGGCATTGTTTATGAACTGGTTGGCACAGTGTGGTAATCGTATCCTACCTTTATTTTCATTATAGAATAGAGTCATTCATGTCTAATAGCTATTGTTTATGTCACATGGAACTGTAACATATAATGAGGAATTCACTGATACAGGAGCGTCAGTTTGAATACAACAGAAGCGGTTGGAGTTTGCCTCAGCTCGATGCCTTAGCTCTTTGCACTAAAATTTTTTTTTGAAGGAGCTAAAGACAATAATGTATGGATTGACGAGAAGGGTATTGAATGTGCTTCTCAGAAGCGCAATTTTGTGTTCCTCCTCAAAGTTCTGATGTGGGTAGAACTATTACCAATTCTGAAATGCACCAGATTGAATCTACTGTACAAGAGATTGCTGAGTGTTCTACTGTTGATAATGTTATGTTACAAAAAAGGAGTACCAGGGTCCCTAAGAAGTTTGATGATTACATTTTACAATTTTTTTTGTTTGTTTTCTTAAAGGATACATGTGGTAATCGTATCGTACCTTTATTTTCATCATAGAATTTTGAGTCATTCAAGTCTAATAGGTATTGTTTATGTCACATGGAACTGTAATATGTAATGTGGGATTCATGATGCAGGAGCTTACGTTTAAATATAACAGAAGCGTTTGGAGTTTGCCTCAGCTGAATGCCATAGCTCTTCCACCAGGGGATCCACTTATGGCACTTAAATAAAGACACATTGTCTATAACTTTCAGACTCCATCACTTTATTACACATAGCCACTTTCTTAGACACACCTGATTTCACCATTTCTCTTCTGTGGCATTGCAATATTCTGCATTATGTTCTTCACGATTATTTCTTTATTCCACTACATTTGAGTCTTCAGAAAGTTGAGGCGAGTAGTTCGCTTCCCACTCCTTGTATAGTACAAACGCATACTAACACTACTTACACAGGTATGCTACATTGGCCAGTATCCTACAGCACCCAAAGTACATCACATTACAGAAATCAGCTCACGGCTTAGACTCACGGTTTCATCTCCGAGTCTTCAGACTGGTACCAGTGAGTAGTTTGCTTCCCCCTCCCGTTGTACTCTAAACGCATACTAACACCACCTGCACAGCTATCCTACAGTGGCCAGTATGCTACAGCACCCAGAGCACATCAGTTTACAGCACTCAGCTCACGGTTTAGGCGTACACTTTCATCCCCGAGTGTACCAGCACGTCACCTCAGCACCATCTCACTCTGGACAAAGCAGCACTTTCACACCGGTAGGGATAAATACTTCAGCACATCAGTGTACAGCACTCAGCTCATGGTTTAGGCGCACGCTTTCATCCTCGAGTGTACCGCCACCTCACCTCAGCACCATCCCACTCTGGGCAAAGCAGCACTTTCACACTGGTAGGGATAAATACTTCACCACATCAGTTTACAGCACTCAGCACACGGTTAGGCACACACTTTTATCTCAGAGTGTACCGGCACCTCACCTCAGCACCATTTCACTCTGGGCAAAACAGCACTTTCACACTGGTAGAGGTAAATACTTCGCTTCACACTCCCTGTATAGCACACCCCAACCACCCCACAGAGCTCACAGCGCTCCTAACTTCATTTATCCTACTTTTTCGCCCTTTTTTTCCCCTTACTCGCTTCAACGGAATCACAAAATGGCTGCCAATACTTCCTAGTTGCAACCGCTCGCAGTGCGCGCCTCAGATGGCAGAATTCCAAAATATCGATACCCGTAAATTTCAATATTTCTCCAAAACTGCTGAACGGATGTACACCAAATGAACAAAAGACCCTTCTCCCTGCGAAATTTGGGGTCATTCCATTCACCCGTTCGACCTGTAGCCTTGTCTAAGGTTTCCTATGGAAATTGACATGGAGAAAACACGTTTTGGGACCCCCTTTTTTCTCAGCCCCCCCCTTGAATAATCACCCCCAAACTTTCAACATAGCAGCTGATATGAACAAAGATTTGTTTGGGAAACTTTCATGAAGATTCATCAAACGACGCCAAAGTTATAAGCAAAACAACAAATGTTCTTCCTATGGAAACTTGGTCCTCACTATAACTACCTACTGGCGACTGCCAGTAGGTAATATATATATATTTTCAGTGTTAAAAACATAGGTTTCGGGACGTTTAGTAAGTTGGAATTTTCACTCATACAAAACCAGAGAAATTCAGCTGTTATAGTTAGTTGAGCTAACTATAACTTGTGCCCCCGCAATGCAGTGCTGATGATGTCACATATTTCATCACTCATGACATGGTCAGTGACATCACTGATAACATCTCAAATGCCCTAATACATACTTGGGCGGGGGATTAAAACTACCTCTAAGTCAGAGGTGCAGAAAGATGCTTATTTAACTAGTAGTCGCATTTGCAGCGTGGTAGAGAAAAGGGGGTCAGGAATTCCGCTGTGTAGGACTTACAGGAGGTACTAGGAGAGCTTCTTTTTCCCCCAAAGTCCCTCAGGAGTAAAGTGGACTTTATCCCCATCCCGTAGTCTGTCAGGAGGCAGAGTGGTGGAAAAAGGGGGCATGGCTGCCGAAGATGTCTTAGCAATCCTACTGTGTGGGACTTACTGGAGGTAACAAGAGGGGTAGTTGGCCCCCAAGGACATCCTTGAGGGCCAACTACTCCTCCTATTACCTCCAGTAAATACCGCACAGCAGGATTGCTAAGTTCTCATACCAATCCACGCCCCCTTTACCCACCACTCTGTATACACGCTCCCTGGCGCACTCTTGGATGGGGATTGAAGTTCCTTTCACTGCTGGGGGTCCTTAGGGCCCAACTAGCTTATCTATTACTTCCAGTAAGTCCCACACAGTGGGATTATTGAGAGGTGGATACAAGCCATGCCTCCTTTCTCCACCACTCTGCAAACGCACCTTCTGGCATGCTCTTGGTTGGGGGGTGAAGTCCCCTTTCCTCATGAAGGCCCGCCAGGTACCACCAGTATGCTCCACACAGCTGGATTGCAGAGAGTGGTCCGAGGCCACGTCCCCTTTTTAGACCACTCTGCAAACGTGCCTCCTGGCGCACTGCTGCTAGGTTGACGAAGTCCACTTGTGTCTTTAGGTCCTCAGGACACAAGAGGACCTTAACCCCATCCTGCAGGAGCCGGCATTGGTTTTGGACAAGGGGAGCTACTAACAAGCTTCCCTTACCCCAAAGCTCCCACCCTGCCATAGCAAACAACAATGTCCTGGGGGTGGACACCCCGGGACATTGCAGAAGCCGGCCCTGGGGGTGGTGGTCCCCTGGGCCATCAAGGGATCCAGGAGGGGGGCTATATGGCCCCCCTCCCAACATGCAAATACCCTTGGGAGTTGGTGGTCCCCAGGGACAGGGGTCCGCAACGGATCTCCGTATTTCAATAAACAGAGTCCTGGGGAGGTGGTGGTCACAGGGGCAGTGTGGGGGGCTCGAGCCCCTCCACAGTCATTATTTAAGAAAGCCCCTGGATGGTGGCGGCCCCGGGGCTGCAGAGGACCCCGCGGGTACCCGCTTATTATTGTGCATTGCCCCTGGGACCTGGCCCACCTGGGGGCTTATAGATAACGAAGCCAGATTCGCGCACCCAGGGTGAATTCGGATGATTTTGTTTTTGGGGGGGGGGGGCTGGGGGTCCTTGTGGGACCCCCTGAGGAGGCCTAGGGGGTCAGGGTGTTTCTACCCTGCCCCCATTTTCTTGTTTTTTATCTTTGTTTAACTTGTTTCTTGTGACTCGATTACCAAGGGACTACCTCCCCAACATTTGATAATACATGATGAACCCTCTTTTGGAGACTTCCACCACACCTATAGTGGAAAACTACTGCCCTGAGCCAGGCTGTCACAAGTGAAGGTTCACTAACCTCTATGCCGGGTACAACAGGAGCGATGCTGGAATACCAATCCCCCTACTCTGGCAACACCTGTGAGTCTAGTCATAGAACTCTACAGATAGATACCATAGGGTAAAAAGGGACAAAAGAAACAAAAACGTGGTGCAATAAATCAAGAATACTCGAAGTAAGGGGGGATAGCAGCCTTCACTCGTCTGGGTGCCCCTGAATACCTGCAGGGGAACAAACAAACAAACAGTAAGTGAACCCCTCCCTACGCTAGCGAAGGAGGTATCAATGAAGTAAGAAACATCCAACTGCACACTTACAGAAAATACTGCGCCACTAGCTCCAAGCAAAAACAGTTCAAAAAATGGAAAAAATAAAGAAAAGAAATCAAAAGAGTTATTATAAGTTCTTCATAGTCAATGAATCATCCAGGTATTAACAGCATGACCTTTCCGATTAGTTTCCAATTAGTTAAGGTCAAAATAATTGTACTTAGCTGCCCATAAGAACGATCACACATGCAGATGAATTCAGATGTTCCAAACAGGCAAACCTGCGCCGCTTCTTCCTTCAGGAACAGCGAAGTTCAAAGAGGATGAATTCAAATTCAGTTAACGTTTCAAGTCTATCAAAAATCAAATCCTTTCCGTTTGTGTTTTCTTCAAGGCAAACAAAAATATATGTCCTGTGATATCCGTGTTGTATCCTCGCAAGGCACAAGGAATATCACTAACTCCGGCCAATGCCGCGAAAGCGCTCCAGCGCTAAATCCAATGTCGAGACTCAAAGTAGAATGCCATTACGCACGAAAGCGCTCCAGCGCGGCTCGAAAATAGTCTCGAACAAACAACCCCTGAACCCTGGAGAAGAACAAATAAAGAACTCGGCATGGGGAAATCCAGGAAGTCCTCAAGTGACAAGCACCGGGGAAAGGGAGGAGCAGGTTTAGATAGGCAAAAGAAAAGAGAAAGGAAAGTAGAACAAGACTTCAGGCATTCTGGGAGATGTAGTAGTCTACTTTCTCACTACGCTATGGCTTAATCGTGACAGAACCCCCTCTCTACGTCCGACGTCTCGGCGGACCACCAGGCTTATGGGGATACAAGGTGTGGAATCGTCGTAGGAGACGTGGACAATGTAAATTACACTTGGGTTCCCATGTGCGTTCCTCGGGGCCATACCCCTTCCACCCCACGAAATACTAAACTCCACCCCTTGCTCTCCTAGAATCCAATATAGCCTCAACCTCATATTCATCCTCACCATCCACATCTATAGAGACCGGTCTCACAGGCACTCTAGACCCAGGGAGGCAAGGTTTGAGAAGGGATACATGGAACACCGGATGTATACGCCATAGGGAGGGAACTTTCAACTCCATAGCTACAGGGTTGATAATCCGAACAATGGGATAGGGACCTACGAATTTGGGCTGAAGAGGTGTATTACCCTTAATCCTCAAATGTTTAGTACACAACCAAACCCTGTCTCCCAACTGGTAAAAAGGCTCTGAAATTCTCTTCCTATCGGCGTTAGCTTTATCCCTAGCCCTGGCTGCTTCCAAGTGTGCCTTGGCTTCCACTAAGACTTGTTTCAAGTGTGCATGATGTTCTTGAATAGTGGGATTAACCGATGTTCCTGGCAGTTCTAGTGGCAACATGTTGGGGTGATAACCATTGATGCAGAAAAATGGGGAACATCCTAATGACGAGTGCTCTGCGTTATTATATGCAAACTCTGCAGTCCATAGTAATGTTCTCCAATCTTCTCCGTGTTGAAGTGTAAAGCATCTCAGGTATTGCTCTAAGGTTTGGTTTAACCTCTCTGTCTTCCCATCGGTCTGTGGGTGGTAGCTGGTAGAGAGTCTAGCGTCTATTTTCAAGATGGCACACAAGGCCTTCCAAAATCTAGACGTAAATTGAGATCCCCTATCTGTGATGATAATAGAAGGGATGCCATGTAATCTCACTATGTTTTGTAACACCACCATAGCTAATTCACCTGAGGTGGGGAGTTTATGTAAAGCTATAAAATGACCCATCTTAGTTAGATGGTCCAAAACCACCAGAATAGTAGTATTACCAAGGCTGAGAGGCATTTCGACTATGAAGTCCATGGAGATGGTATGCCAAGGAGCAGGAGGAGGGGGTGTAGGCCTGAGTAACCCACTTGGCCTTTGATGTGAGGTCTTGGCTTGAGTACAAACGGAACATTCTGAAACATACTGTTCAGTGTCTTTTCTCATAGAGTTCCACCAAAAATACCTCGACACTGTTTGTAGAGTTTTCTGTTGTCCTAAATGCCCACCCAGGACAGAATCATGAGTCCATTCAAGAACCTGCTGTTGTAAAGGCCCTTTTGGCACATAGAGCCACTTATCATAAAACAATAATTTGTACTTGCTTGAATGATGAGTGGGATTCAAAGCGATCCATGCATTGGTGTCCTGCGTTTCCAGTTGTGTCTGCACCGTTTCCAGAAAATCAGTACTCAAGATAACTGCCACCTGGTCTTTCTGAAATGATGTCTCCTGCAGAATAGGGGGAGGCTCTTGGAGACTAGTGGTTTCCTTCACTGCATAGGAAGGATTCCGAGATAAGGCGTCTGCCTTGCCATTTTGAGGTCCTGGTCGGTATTTTATCAGGAAATCATAGTCTGCGAAAAACAAAGACCACCTTAGTTGTCGCGGTGTCAATGCCCTAGCGCTTTTCAGGAAGAGAAGATTTCTGTGGTCCGTATAAATCTCTACGGTGTGTCGAGCCCCCATTAAATGATGTCTCCATTCTTCTCAGCCTTTCTTTATAGCCAATAGCTCCTTGTCTGTTATGCTATAGTTGGCTTCGCTGGTACTCAGTTTCCTAGAAAAGAATGCTACTGGGTGGAGTTGTCCCGTGTCAGGATGTCTTTGGGACAGTATGCCACCCACAGCATGATATGAGGCATCAGTTTCCATCAAAAACGGTTGACTTGCATCCGGATGACGTAAGATAGGAGCACTCATAAACTTTGCTTTCAACGCTTGAAATGCTTGTTCGGCTGGCTCATTCCATCGAAAAGTAGCACCGTTTCTCAGCAAAAGCGTCAATGGTTAGATGATATTGGAAAAACCTTGGATGAATCTCCTATAAAAATGAGCAAAACCGAGGAAACTCTGAAGAGCTTTCACACACAAAGGGGATTCCCACTCCACAATAGCTTGAACCTTCTTCTGATCCATACACAATCCATGGGGACCGATGACATACCCTAGGAATTCAACCTCAGGGGTATGGAACAGGCATTTATCCATTTTAGCATATAATGCATGTTGTTGTAACCGTTCCAGCACCGCCCGCACATGGGCACGATGTTCACTCAAGGTTTTTGAATATATTAGGATGTCGTCTATTCACTTTAGGCTGGCCAGCACACTGCCGAGGGGCAAGATGGCCGCTGACAGGCCGTAGGGAGCAGTCGCCTCCCTTCCTGCTCCTACTATGCTGAAGTTTTATGCGCTGCCTCTGGGTGCCACCGCTTGTTGCTGCTGCTGAAGGGGAGAAAAGGAGCCAAATGGAGGGGCTGGATGCAGGAATATGCCTCACACATTTGATCTAATCCGCCGCTTCATTCACTGGTTAGCAAGAAGTGTATCACGATTACCGCACTTTTATCTCCGGGCAAAAACGCTGAAAACTGGTCCTCCACGCGGGGGGTTAAACGGAGTGGAAAAGCAAGCGCTGATACCTGGGCGTCAGAAACCCCAGAAGGAAAGGGGAAAAGAAGCGTGTAAAATCTTTTGTAGTGACCCAGGCACAGCTCTGTTCCCAGTCACAATGTCGACAAAACCAAAGTTAACAGCTCAAACACGAAGAAACAGAAGGCATGAGAATATGGAAAATTCGGAGAATGCAGTAATCGCTCCTCCGGAGAGAAGCATGACGTCGAAGGAAAAGGAAAAGAAGCCCGAAGTAATTAAAAAAGTCTCTAAAAAACAGGCTATTGAGGTTTCCGGTAAAGAAGCGAATTTACGGCAGCCCACCCTCCATGAATCATTTGCGAACCAGATGCCAGGCTCTGTAACCAATCCCTCACCTGCAGCTCGGGAATAGATGGTAGCGCGGGAGATCTAGCAGAGACGGAGGTGCCGAGCCAAGAGCTGCGTGATGGTATGAGTGGAGCGGTAGAGAACGCCGCAGCCATCCAAAATGACGTGCAGATCCCATAGAGCCCGGAGCGTCAGCACCTCTGCCTACAGCCGCAGGCACTGCGCAACAGACGGCAGCACAGCAGATGGCAGCGGCTAGCATGGACGATGGGATCACGGCCGACCATGGCGCTGTGGAGCCGCAGTTACAGGCTACACTAACAAACTGTATGGACCCTGAATGCGGTAAGTAGAGCGCGGTTAGCGAGATGCCTGCGTTATTACCGATTGGGCATAAAACTGTTGTTGAGACTGCTGATAGTGGAGAATCACATTTAGATATTGATAATCGTCCTCCACCTCCCATATGCAAGGCTGTTGTTGTGCATACCGATGATCAATGTAATCTGCCAGATCTGGAGGCTATAATAGGACAATTAAGGAGTAGTGAGGCCTGCCCGAAGGACTCGGAGCCTAATGCGCAGATAGTATGCCTGCGGGATAACTACTCTGTCCCTGTCACTGTCGGAATTGAGGGCAGTGGTGGTCCAGAACCCCTATCCAGAGAACGTAGAGGGCAGCCTAGAGGTAGACTCCCCGATCCAGGCTCTCCTAGTGATGATTGCTTCTACTCTGTTAACGATGAAGAGGGGGAGGAGGAGAGTGATGAAAGCACACCATCTGGCTCTGTGTCAGAAAGCCAGTCTGATACTTCAGAAGCTGAGGGGAGAACAGATTCACCTGCGTCATCCCAAGAAATTGCATCTGCCCATAAGGTCTCAACAAAACGGAGGGCTAAATTACTGAAAAGCCTCAAGAGTAGATCGCACAATCGGACAAAAAGCAATATGAGTCCAAAACAGATAGAAGTCTCTAAAAAGTTAGACTGGGACTATTCAGCGACTTCCCCAATGTATCACGAAGGAGGCAATATCACACTGCAAACCCTGAATGATAACCCTGGGCAAACAACCACTATGGATATGCTTTATGCTACTTTAAAGCAAATGCACGGGGAGGCTAGAAGTAAGTCTCGGAGGGCGAAGCAGGCCAACCAAAAGATTCAGGGCTCACTTCGCAAGGTAAATAAGCTCTACGCAGATATGGAAGCGAGAGTGACAGAAGTAGAAGCAAGAACTGAGAGACTAGAGGAAGATGTTGGGAAATGGAATGAGTTAAAAAATGAACAAGAAAGGATGGCAACGGACATTCATTGGAAACTAGAGGATTATGAAAACAGACAGCGAAGGAATAACGTTAGGCTCCTTGGGGTCGCGGAAGGAAAAGAGGAGCAGGATGTACGAGCATTTGTTGTTACCCTACTTAAGGGGGCTTTTCCAGAGCTGTCCTCTTGGAACTGGGACAACGAAGTCCAAAGGGCTCACAGGTTCCCTATGGTGCAAAGAAAGGAGCAGACAGCAGACAAACCAAGAGCGATCCTGATCTACGTAGGAAATTTTCTATTAAGACAGGAAATTATAGACAAAGCCAAACCTGAGGCCAGACGATCTTATAATGGCACGACGTTTTTTGCTCGGCCAGAGTTCTGCCACGCAACGGTGGAAAGGCGGTGGCGCATGAGACAAATGATTACTCCCTTTCAAAATGCTGGCTGTGAGGCCTACTTAATGTTTCCCTGTCGCCTCAAAGTTTTAGATAAAGGGCAGGTTAAGATCTTCTTTTCAGAAATTAAAGCGCAGGCATATTTGAATGAGGTGAAAGAGAGGAAAGAAGGATCAAATCCATGATGGTGGTCTCCAAGCTGCGGGGTGGGAAAAAATAATGCATAGATATAATAAAGGACTGGCAGTAGCGGCAGCGGTGGGTAGCTCAGAGACATGGATTTTGTGAATGGGAGCGGGAGGGGCGGGTGGCACCTGCGGCTACAGCTGTCACGTATAAGTCAGGACTGACCTATTTGCCCGTAAGGGAGGGGCGGGAGGGAGGAAGGGGTGGAGGGGGTGGAAGAGGGGTACAGAACACAATGTTTTTTTTTGTGAGTCAACGCATGCAGGGTAGTAGGGGAAAACTGGTAGTGGCTAATTGGAAGAATTCAAATGCTGAAAAACTGTATATTACTGACATAAGTTTGATGGGAAATTTTTTTGATGTGCACTAATGAGTACACGTGTAATTACGGTCAATGTTTGTGGTCTAAATGATCAAACTAAAAGACAGAGGGCTGCAATCTGGCTGAGATCTCTAAACGTGGATTTGGTGTGTCTGCAGGAGACCCACGTAGAAGGGGGGCAAGGTTACCTGTTAGATCAATTAGGATTTACCGTATTAGCGTATTCTAAGCAAGGGGCTAAGAATAGAGGAGTGGCAATATTAGCAAAACGTAGGGATACTCTAGTAAGGAGAAAGCTTGAAGACCAATGGGGGAGATGGGTTCTAATTGAGTGTAAAGTGAATGGAAGCTGGATTACTGTAGGTTGTTTGTATGGATCAACGGAAGATGATCCGGATATTCTGGATTTCTTGGATTTGGAATTGGCTACTTGGCTACTGTAATTCTGGCTGGGGATTTTAATATCAATGGGGCAGGTGGATTGGGTTTGACTTCTAGTGGGGGCTATCACGGTAGGAAAAAGAGAGTTTGGCGCTCATTGTATAATCTCACAAGGAACAACGCGCTAGTAGATGTATGGGGGGCTCTAAAACCTGCTGAACTGGGTTTTACTTACTACTCAGCCCCACATAAAGTCTGTGCTAGGCTAGATTATTTTTTCATCTCATATTCCTTGCAACCCAAAACTAAAATTGAAAGACTACCACGGATAATATCCGATCACAACCCCCTGATTCTGACACTAAATATCGGGGGAAATACCGATGCGGCCCGAACTTGGACATTTGAGAGAGGGCAACTAAAGGATGATGCCTATATTTTGCATATGAGAGAGTGGATCAGGAGTTTTCTAGATATAAATAGAGGTAGTACGGCAGCAGGGAATATGTGGGATTCTTTTAAGGCATGCATACGGGGGGAGACAATAAGCTTTAGTGCAGCAAGCCGGAAGGAGGATAGGCAAAGGGAGGTTGTGCTGGCTCAAGCACTGATAGACGCAGAGGAGGAATTAACCCAGAGTGTGCTTAGAGGAGCCCCATTAGATCAAATATTGATTAGGATAGCAAAAGCAAGGATGGCAGCTGAGGAGGGTATAGCTAATAAGGCAGCAAAAATATATTCAGCATACAGAGAAAGATGTTATGAATTTAATGAATCCGTTGGCCGTACGCTCGCCATCCGCACAAGACAGAGCGTCTCTATAGGGCAAATAAGAGAGATACAGGATGATGCAGGAAAAACAATTACAGACTCCGAAGGGATTCAAGAAGTCTTTAGAAAGTATTATACCTCTTTGTATGATCAAGAGTGCCTGACTGATATCACTAAAATAAGTAATTACCTGCATAACATACCAGTAGATACGTTAGCAGACGAGCAGATTAATACACTAGAGGCTTTGTTTACACCAGAAGAAGTATTGAATGCCCTAAATAGCCTTCCATCAGGGAAGGCTGCAGGACCTGATCAAATCCCGCTCGAATTTTATAAAATAATTTGGGATGTAATTAAAAAGGATTTCATTACTACAATGCAGCAAGCACAGACAGGAATATCAGCTCCAAACAGCTGGGCGGGGGCAGACATTGTTATAATTTTGAAAAAGGGCAAACCGTCAAACCAACCTGCCTCTTATAGGCCAATAACTTTAATGAATACAGACACAAAAGTATATTCAAAAATACTTGCACTGAGAATTGCAAAAGTAATCGAAACTTTGGTTAGTATTAATCAGCACAGGTTTATACCAGGGAGGGGCACTATGCACCATACACGAAAGGTTATCACTCTGTTTGATTTCGCAGAAGTCACAGGAGACCCGCTCGCAGTAATGTTACTGGATGCTGAAAAAGCCTTTGACCGGGTCTCCTGGGACTTTCTATGGTTTATTCTGAGAAGGGTAGGATTGGGGGAGGGAACGGTGAAGGCCTTGCAGATACTATATGCAGAACCAACCGCTCGTATAAAAGTAAACGGGGGGTTTACATCATCTTTCCAGATAAAGAGGGGTACACGACAGGGGTGTCCCTGCTCCCCGCTGTTATTCGCCCTTTATATGGACCCATACATAAGGCGTATAGAACTAAACACTAATATTACCCCAGTTGAGACCGGCAGGGGCCCCTGCAAAATATTGGCCTATGCTGATGATGTGGCAATTGTAACATCTAGTCCCACGGAGGCTATAGAGTTGGTCGAGCTAGAAGCACAAGTATTTGGTGAAGTGTCTGGTTATGCACTTAACACTGCAAAAACACAAATTATTAAAAACAACAAGATAGATTGTACTGACTCCCGGGTGGTCCACAGCGGAGTTTATTTAGGGGTAATAATAACCCCGGACCTGGACAATCTTGTGGAATTAAATATATCACCAATAATAAATAAAGCTAAGAAGGATTTAGATAGGCTTAACAACATACATTTTTCAATAGTAGGCAGGACTAACATAGTCAAAATGATTTTTCTCCCAAAGTTTTTATATTTATTTAGGGCTATACCCCTATTATTTGAAGGGAAATGGTTTAAACTTTTGGAACATATGATAAACCGTTTTGTCTGGGCACACGGGAAGACTCGAAGGGCGCTTAGATATATGGCACTACCGAGGGCACGAGGGGGGTGGGCCTTACCGGATCTAAAATTCTATTACTGGGCAGCCTGCCTTCAATACATGACATGTTTGCTTGGGGGAGCAGAGAGTGAAGGCTACTCTGAGTTAGGGACGCTAGCAATTTACTCATTAGTACTGGGGGATCATGCGGAAAACTGTTTGTTGAAATATACAGAGTATAGTTATTTTAAGAGAGTTAAATTCAAAACGGTTATGGCAGCATATAAGATCTGGTTTTCTTTTTCGAAAAAATTTGGCTTAGGCAAATATAATGCTTATGCAAGGTTGAATAATAACCCTGGCTTTCCTGGGGACATATTCTCAGGGGCAGTGTTCTCGGAATGGGGAAAACATGGGATCAACAGACTGGGTGACCTGATGGGAGCAAATGGGCTGATGCAGTTCAATAATTTACAAGCAGTATATGGGCTAGACAACAGCCATTATTTTAAATACTTGCAAATTAGAAGTTTTGTTTTGACTAAAACTGGAGGGCCGGCGGGATTTGCATCAAACTCAATTCTGGATACTATACACTATACAGGCTGGTGTAGATTGCACAATTAAAAGATTCTATTCCGAACTAACAGAGCATCAAGCAGATGACCTGGGAAAATTTGAAGATAAATGGGTACAAAAAGTAGGTATAGAGAAGGAAAGTTTCCATAGATCTCTGGAACTAGGGCAGAAATTATTATGCACAGCATCACTTCAGGCACAGCTTTTTAAAATGCTGTATTTCCTATACTATACCCCATCTAGGTTGGCACAGTGGGGAGCAACAGCGGGTACTACATGTCCGAGATGCGATAGTACTCAGGCTGATTTAGTGCACATGTTAGCTACCTGTCCACACTTAAAAACAACCCAAGATGAAATAGAAATATTCCTTAAAAGATCTCTAACAATAGAAATTAACTTAACTCCCTCACTTATACTTTTAGGAACAGACATCAGTCTTGATAAGACTAATTATCAGTATTTTATTTTTGTGGCTATGGCCGTTTTAAGACTCTGTATGGCTACAGCATGGCTGGATCGACTTCCCCCCACTTTTCATCAATGGCTAAGGAAATTATTGGCTGCCTTTAACGTGGAGAAGGCGATCTATGCAAGAAGGGGTAGAAAAGGCAAGAAACTTGGAAATGAGATCTGGCATCATATTCAGGAGTGGAGAGGGAGAGATCCAGGGTAGACTTGGAAATTACCTGTGATAAACCTCTGTTTACTTATAAATGCATACCGTGAATTGTTTTCATGTATATTTTTTCCTCTCTATGGTTGAACCTTGTGTATAAAAATTTTCCTTTCTTTGGCTTTTCTCATGATCTGTGACAAATCCAGCATGTTAAAATACAATGTACTTTCGCTGTGTTCTGTACAATGAAAATGGGGGGAGGGGGGGGGGGGGAATAAAAAAAAAAGAAAAAAAAAAAAAGGATGTCGTCTATATAGACTATTGTTATTGTTATTGTTATCTGAGGTTTGTATAGCGCCAAATCACCGTCAGGTCTCTAGGCACTCATGACAGAAGCAGTAACAACAACTGAGTAGGTAAACAGGAGACATCCAATAACCCACGTAATACATCATCCATGAAATATTGGGAGGCGGCAGGGGCGTTGCATAGACCGAATGGCATTACAAGATACTCGAATATCCCACATTTTGTGCGGAACGCAGTCTTCCATTCGTCCCCCTTCTTTACCCGAACAAGGTGGTATGCTCCTCTAAGATCCAATTTAGTGAATATCGTAGCTCCTTTCAACTGGTCTAATAAGACCGCGATCAAAGGTAATGGGTACCTGTTCTTCCTGGTCACCCTATTTATAGCTCGATAATCGATGCAAGTTCTCAATCCGCCCTCGCGTTTCGGGATAAAGAACATAGGCGAAGAAGCAGGGGAGGATGAAGGTCTGATAAACCCTGTCTTTAGCATCTTCTCCAGATATTGCTGTAGGTAGGTGTTCTCAGTCTCTGTCAATGCATAAATTCTACTGCAAGGGATGCTGGAACCAGGTTCAATGTCTATCTCGCAATCATAATCCCGATGCGGTGGTAGCCGACTGGCTTGTTGTTCACAAAACACGTTCCGATACTGTTGATATTCCTCAGGCATGATGGAAGTAACACAAACACTGGGAGTACAACAAGCACTGGCCAGTATCTTTGCCGGACTGTCTTCCTGGGCCTTTTTCTGTAATTGGCCTTGAGTACAATGTTCCACACAGTACGCTGAATTCAGATCGATGGTGCGGGCTGCCCACTTCACTAATGGGTCATGCAGCGTAAGCCATGGCATTCTTAAAATAAGTTGGAAGGTAGGAGCATCTATTAGATCGAATTGGATATATTCACAATGAGTTGATCCTGTTCTCATCAATATTTGAAGGGTATGAAAAGTCACAGGGCCCGACGTCAAATCAGTACCATCGACAGCCTTCACAGGTTCAGGTATAGCCTTCTGAATACATGGTACCCCAATGATTTGGGCATATTTACGATCCATAAAATTGCCAGTAGCTCCCTAATCCAATAATGCGTGAACAAGCACAGGGTCAGCAACTGCCCATTCCAATGTTACACAAACGTTCATATGGGGTGCAGTGTTTTGCATCGTGTTAGCCAAAGCAGGAAAGACCTCTTTATCATAAACACTCAAACAAGGGGTCTCCAACTTGTCTGAGCTTCCTCGTTTCCCGACAGCTCTAGTTGACGCTCCACCACCAACACCTTGCTAGAGTCCTTCCCATCCTTATACCTAGCATTGGTCTTGGTCTTACAATCCTTAATAAAGTGGCCTGGCTTTCCACAATACATACACAACTGATGTAGGCGCCGTCTGTTTCGCTCTTCCATACTTAACGGTCCACGTACCCCACTTATTTGCATGGGTTCACTTCCATCACTGGATTGAGGAGACTCTACCACTACTGGTTTAGGTCGAGGAAAAAAGAATTTGCCATCATACCGCTGTTTGTCTCCTTTCCGTTCTTGCAAGCGATGATCTAGCTGAACAGTAAGGTCTATTAACTCCTCGCAGGTAGTAGGCATATGAACCACTTGGGCAAGGACGTCTTTCATTTCGCCTCTCAACCCTTGGTAATACAATGAGACTCTCTTCTCTATAGGCCACTCTGTTTCAACTACCAACCTGTTAAAATTGGTAATATACGTTAACAAATCCAGGGAGCCTTGTCTTAAGGTAATTAGTTCTCTGTCTAAAGAGAGGAGATGGGCTTTCCTATCAAACAGTTTGCTCATTTCAACGCAAAACGCTGTGAAATCACTTAGGACAGGATCATTTCTCTCAATCAACGTGAATGACCAACTAGCCGCATTCCCCCCTAGGTACGACATCATAAATGCCGTTTTAGTTTGATCATCGGGGAAGACAACGGGTTTACACATAAAGTGTAATTTACACTGTCCTAAAAAGATACAGAATTTCTTAGGATCCCCTAGAAATCTCTCAGGAGGTGCTAATGGCAACGTATGGGGCTGTATTAATTGAACCAGGGATGTACCCACTGCTCCCTCAGGTGCAGGAGAACCAACAGAGGAAGAGGGAGGAAGTAGGGTCCAATTCCTGATATATGGTTGCCCTCTAGTACTAGTGGGACCCATACGTAACATGCCAGCAATTTCATTCCGCATGATCCCCATCTCATTCCTCATCTCATGATTTTCCTCTCTGGCTGCATCTACTTCTAATTTCAGGGCTGTCATGGTTTCCAGCAATGAAGTAAGCACTATGTTTGTATCCATCGCTCAGGTTGTAAGTCAGCGTGGGCTTGTCACTCTGTCACAAGTGAAGGTTCACTAACCTCTATGCCGGGTACAACAGGAGCGATGCTGGAATACCAATCCCCCTACTCTGGCAACACCTGTGAGTCTAGTCATAGAACTCTACAGATAGATACCATAGCCGGGGAAAGGGTAAAAAGGGACAAAGGAAACAAAAACATGGTGCAATAAATCAAGAAGACTCGAAGTAAGGGGGGATAGCAGCCTTCACTCGTCTGGGTGCCCCTGAATACCTGCAGGTGAACAAACAAACAAACAGTAAGTGAACCCCTCCCTACTCTAGCGAAGGAGGTATCAATTAAGTAAGAAACATCCAACTGCACACTTACAGAAAATACTGCGCCACTAGCTCCAAGCAAAAACAGTTAAAAAATGGAAAAAATAAAGAAAAGAAATCAAAAGAGTTATTATAAGTTCTTCATAGTCAATGAATCATCCAGGTATTAACAGCATGACCTTTCCGATTAGTTTCCAATTAGTTAAGGTCAAAAGAATTGTACTTAGCTGCCCATAAGAACGATCACACATGCAGGTGAATTCAGATGTTCCAAACAGGCAAACCTGTGCCGCTTCTTCCTTCAGGAACAGCGAAGTTCAAAGAGGACGAATTCGAATTCAGTTAACGTTTCAAGTCTATCCAAAATCAAATCCTTTCCGTTTGTGTTTTCTTCAAGGCAAACAAAAATATATGTCCTGTGATATCCGTGTTGTAGCCTCGCAAGGCACAAGGAATATCACTAACTCCGGCCAATGCTGCTCCAGCGCTCCAGCGCTAAATCCAATGTCGAGACTCAAAGCAGAATGCCATTACACACGGAAGCGCTCCAGCGCGGCTCGAAAATAGTCTCGAACAAACAACCCCTGAACCCTGGAGAAGAACAAACAAAGAACTCGGCATGGGGAAATCCAGGAAGTCCTCAGGTGACAAGCACCGGGGAAAGGGAGGAGCAGGTTTAGATAGGCAAAAGAAAAGAGAAAGGAAAGTAGGACAAGACTTCAGGCATTCTGGGAGATGTAGTAGTCTACTTTTTCACTACTCTATGGCTTAATCGTGACACAGGCATAGACAAAGGAGGCAGAGATGAGCTGACACCTGCCCGATGGGTACATTCTATCAGTAGTCCAAGGCCAGTGTGCCGAGTCTCAGCGTCTCCTAACATGGGAGCAGAGTTACACATTGAGAATGGTATACAGAAGCAGAATAATTGCTTGTTAGCAAGTGAGGTAGCAGCGTTTAACGAGACAGAAATTATTAACAAAGTACAGTGTTCTGCAGAGGCAGGCAATTCTGAATACTAAGGCCTAGTACAACCAAAGTCCAAGCAGTCTAATACAGATTACGAAATACAAAATGGAGTCACATGGGCTAATCAAAAGCATACATATTACAGGGATAACTCAGTAGGTTGCATAACGTGAACACAAATGGCATCTATTTAGCCACATATTGCAAATCCATTAAATCATAGACAAGTGCATTATAGGGCGGGGGATTTCAAACCTAACAAATCCACTTTACGTCACTCTAATATACGCCACTACATTGTACACTGATCAACTGCACGTCACTCCACTATACTCCACACCACTCCACTTGGCACCACTCTACTCTATGATAATATACTGTTCTCCACTCTATTCTATGAAATTACAGTGAGTGCCACTTAACTGTTCGCCCCTCTACTGTAATCCTTGCAACTATATGGTATCCCCCTCTAAGCAATTCTACTATACACTACTGTATTGTATGCCATTCCACTCAGTGCAACTTCATGGTACACCACAGCACTCAACACTATTACACTGTACGCCAATCCACTCTACAGTGCTCCATTGTACTCAACCGCAGTATAAGCCACTGAATTCTACCACAATCCACTGTATGCTATTACACTTTACAACACTACATTCCACCCTAAGTCACTACATTCACTCTTCTACAGTTAACCCTATTTGACTGTATGACACTGTACTCTCCGCTACTTCACTACGTACCAGTCCACTGTACATCATTAGACTTAACGCCAATCAACTTAACAGTATGTCAGTCAACACTACAGTATTGCACGCTACTCCACTGTATGTAGTCCACTGTATGCCACTTCACTGAACACTATTACATTCTACTGCACTCCACTGTCCAGTCCTCCACTGTATGATACTCTACTGTAAGCCAGTTGACTGTATGTCATTTGACTCTACACTATTCTACAGTACTCTATTAGACTTTACACCACTACATTCTACCTCAATCCACTACATAAGTCCATTGTATGGCACTCAACTGCATGCCAATCCACTGTATGCCAATCCAGTCTTCGTTATTACAATTTATGGCAATCCACTCTAATACACTCCACTGTACATCACTGCACTGAATGCTATTCCAGTATACACTATATTCCAATGTATACCTCTACAGTGTACAACACCCCAGTCTATGGCACTCGACTGTACACCAGTACGCTCTATGCCAATTCACTGTAGACTATTCCAATGTATGAAACTCCACTCTACGCTATTCCATTGTATGCCACTCCACTTTACGGGCCTCCAATGTACTCAACACCAGTATACGCCACGGCACTCTACTCAATTCATGGTATGACATAACACTTAACAACACTACATTCTACCTCATTTTACTAGTTGCCTCTCCTCTGTACGTGGCTACACTCTATGCTTCTACAGTTAACTCTATTCCACTGTATGATACTGTACTCTACACTACTCCACTGTATGCCACTCCAATGTACATCTCAATACTAAACACCACTACACTCAACGTTATTCCACTCAAGACTACACCACTGTACGCTTCTCTACTGTATGGCACTCCACTGTATAGTACTCCACTGTATGCCACTGCACTCTTAGCTATTACAGTCTACTACACTCCATATTCCGGTTTCCACTGTATGCTACTGGACTGTATGCCAGTTGACTGTATGTTACTTGAATGTGCACTATTCTACTGTAGGCTTCTAGACTTTACACGACTACAGTACACCTCGCTCCACTCTATACAAGTCCACCCAACAGCACTGAACTGTATGCCACTCCACTGTATGCCACTTCACTGTATGCCACTCCATCCTACGCTATTCTGATTTACAGTACTTCAATCTAACCTTGAATGAAAAGTAAATGATTGCATGAATGAATTTAATTACTAAAGTGCTTTTGTGTCTCTTGTGACATCTTAGAGCGCTTTTCATCAAGCCCTCTGGAGAGATCTCTCCCCTTTATTAGGGGTGGGCGGCAAATTCCGTTCCGCTCGCAGAAATTGCAAAATTTTTTTTTGCGTTCCGCGCAAGACACGAAAATGTCAAAACATCCGCGATCCGCGGCGGAACGGAATTTGCCACCCACCCCTACTTCTTCTGTTGTGTGTGGCTAAATGCGTCAGAAAGGCACACTTTGTGAAGCTGCACAAAATGGGCACAGAATGCCAGGAATGGAAATATAAGAGTTTTGGAGTTGTATAAGAATAATGCATTAGACACATATCTGAAAAGCAGGTTAAAAGCACTAGTGCCACTCTAGTATCCCCGTTTCATACAGCCCCTTGGTAAATAACAGCTTCAGTGCTCGGGGAGGGGGCGTTTGATGCAGCACCGCTGATCCTGGACACATGAGACCTGAAATGGAACCCGTAGGTCACCCGGGGGCCACGCACCGCGCTCACGTTTCTCACGCCGAGGCCGGTCACCATGGCAATGCTGTCACCTACCGGGACACTGCAGGAGCAGACAGTGAGGTGCTGACAGGCCAGGGGCAGCCATGCCAGTGGCAGAAAGGTTCAGAGGGTGCTGCCTGATTACTGCAGCCTCCTGCACCAGCCCACACTCCTCCCGGCCAGCCCCTGCTGCCCCCTCTCACTTCCGGCACTGGCTTGGCTTACAGGAGTGTGCATGAAAAATATTCAAGCTTATCCAGAACCTCGCACACCTTTCCTCTGCCTAATATTTTGGTTTTCTACCTGAGCAGTGCCCTGAAACCAAGTGAGTGTTATTGAAACTCTGGACAAAATCTCCTAACTAAACCGGTGCCCTGTGATTTGCATGGATGCGAGCAGGCATGGGACACAACAACACACACCTCACACTCAGACACAGCTGGGCGCTCATTACACCTGCTGTGCCAGTGATGTTTCCAAGTGTGTGAACCCAGCACACACTTGTCATCGCTGTTGCAATAGATTCAGCAACAGTGGCCTCCGTTGTGTCACAGTGCACATTCCTGCACACCCAAGAGCACTTTTCACCAGCAATTGCCGCCGCCCCTAAAAGAAATGTTGTCTGAGGGCAAAAGGCAAAAGGCAAAGCCCCTCCATTGAAGAGCACCCCTCCCCCCACTCACACCCCATACAGCTGACAGATTTACTTTCTGTGCTTTACTATCTTTTAAAGACGGCCCTCCCTGCCTTCAGAAGGTTTGTTTCTGTTGATAGGATATAGCGCGAGCATGCTTCGACTGCTGTGTCACAACGCTTTAGTTTAGCTCTAAAGATGTAGCTAGAGTGAAAAGCTGGGTAAGGGGTGGGAGACACACAGCTGAGACAGGGCAGGCAGACACAAAGTTATATCACTGTGCAGCACTAACTCTTTGTCAAACTCTTCGTAAAGAGGCAGGATATGAGAACTCCCCGGCGTGTCTGCAGGCCAGCACTTACCCTGGGATGTAGTGCGGGTCCGGGGTCATCAACGTGGGGCTGATCTTCGGGGCAAAGTTGGTGGCCATGCTGCTGGATGTGGGAGTCCTCTCCCTCTCTCTCTGCAGGTGCCTCCTGCCCTCCCTGCCTGTGTTGTGTCTGTTTGGCCCACGCCAGCGTTTATTTAGTGAAACTGTAAAAAGGGTCAGCCCCGATCGCACCCGATGCCCAGTCTGCTGGTGCAGGGCGACTGTTTTCTTCTTGAGTAGTTACCAAATAAAGAGACGGGCACTGGAAGTAGGAAGACAAGGAAAAAGGTTTATTACTCATGAGGAGAGCATGTCCTTTGGGACACTCAGCATGGTGTCTTCGGGAGGTGCTCTAACAAGTTTCTCTGAGGCTTCGTCTTTTATACACAGGTTTATGACACACACACACATCCTTCATTATAATCAAGGCATTGTAAAGTATGGAGGTATTCCAACACATGGCTACAGTAGGCCCTTATTCTCCATGCAATAGGAGGGGGCTGTCATGCGGCTGAGTGTTCTGCTGATTCCATTGGAATGTGTGCTCCTGATCGAATCTCAGGGGTGGGGGTGGTCATGATCAATAGCGGCTCCTTTCAAGAGAGACGAGTGCATACAGTAGTGGACAATGAACTGTATCCTCAGGCTAAGGGATGACCAGCGGTCCGTGCAGACATTCAGGCTCAGAGGAAGAGGTCATCAAAGGAGGGGTATTCATGGAGGGACAGGAGGTGTTGGTCAGGCGCGGGGTGCGTTTCTTTAGGGACAGAGTCATGCGGGAGGGGAGGGCTCATGACTCGCGCATGTGGGAGAGGGGGGCAGTCAGGGGCATGGGGGAAGCTTGCAGGGTCAGGGAAGGGGCGCTGGCGATCGACCGCAAACTGAGAGACCATGGTACCTAAAATGGCTGTCGTGTACGTGTGTGCATGGGTCTATGCTAGTGGGACAACACGGTCAGAGTTTTAGCGATACCCATTCTGTTTACACCAAGGGGTACGGTGAACATAAATGAATGCCGCTTATGTACATACACATTGCTATTTTTAACAGTCGCCACTTTTTACATAAGCACGTTCAATTTCTACACAGTCGATGTGATAGGCAAAATATAATACATGTTAATTTACATTTGTTGAGTTCTAAATACAAGCCTAGAGATGGGCATAATATTTAGTCAGGGTTTAAAAGACTTTTTCTCCGATGACATCAATATACAGTAAAAAGTGCCGTATGTGACCTTTGGGCTTGAGTGATCGATGAAAACATTTTTGTAAGCAATAAAAATTGAGGGAGAAATGCCATTCGATGTAAACAACTAGTCAAGGGGTGAGTAGAAAGTTCTGGAAGGGGGGGGTCTTAGTGAAAATGTCTTTTTCAATGACGAGCCACCACTGGTAGACTCTGATAGTCCGTTTTTCTTTTCGTTGGCGCTTTTGAGCACCGGCGGTGGAGCTTAAAATCCAGCTCGGAATCATCCTTACACGTTGCAGGGTGCGATCAGTCCTCTGCTGTTAGATCACAGTCCTGTTTCATAACTCATTTTCTTAGAGGTGCCTCATGCTGGGCACCTGCGTGTCTTTCTGTTTTTCCGTGGCAAAATCCTAGTCCATAGTCAAAGTTTATATGAAAAAAGTTTGTTGAATAACCGAGGGAAGAGAGGGCGGAGTGGGGCCAGATCTTCGAACACACCAAGGGAGCAAAGGATGATGAGCAAGCAAGCCCAACAGTCGGACTCGAAAAAGGGGACGGGGACTTTCAGGCACAAGTGGGTCAGCAAGTCGAGGGCTTCAAGACAGCCCTTCATTCTTTCATCTGCCGAGATTGGGAGTTGTGCCTCGTCCCGCGTCTCGTTGCTCTGCGGCTCCACCTTTGGTTGCGGTCACATGTGCTTCATGATCTGTGGCCGGGCTGTGCGTCGCGTCCAGCTCCTCTCCTCCGGTTATTATATCTTTAAATGAGTAGAAAACAAGTTTTTAGAACAACTGGCAGGAGAAGACATTTATACATCTTAATTCCGTCCCCAATCCTGTGTAGGTGGGGGATAGTTCATCGGTCACAGTCAGAGGTCGTTATTTTATGGAGTCTGTAGGAGTGCATTGCTATGGAATTCATCAAGGTACAGTGCTCATTCGTGACGTTCGTGGAGAGAAATTGGAACTTTACACACAGTGTAACATTATAGACAATTCAAAGTCGAGTCCTTATGTAGAGACTCGTTCTTCCCTGTAACCCAAGTATCGACAATCTTACATTTCCCTTCGGGGTCGGCTAACTCTCGTATGTGGGGCGTTATCGTCATGAAGAAAGGGGATGGACGTAAGACATGCTCTTCTTGGGGAGTGAACGTTAATCGAAGTCATTGATTTCGCTTTCGGGGGTAGATGACATGTAGCTGGGGTTAATCGGGGGAATGGGGACGTTTGGACAGGGAGCTGGGGTCGATCGGGAGAAGTGGGGTACTCTGGACATCCACGCTTAGGCGCAAGGGGCGGGGCAATCGGGACATTCGGGGATCGCATTTTCTAACGAACTGAGAAACAGAAGACCATTGACGTTATAGTTCCCTTACAAAAGGCCAGATTAGGGGACATCCGTCGTCTCACCCGTCCTTTCCTTCATTACCAACTCAGGTTCTATTGTTTGCAGAAGGGAGAGGTAGTAATATGGCAAGTCTCAATCGTTTTGGTTTTGGTCAATTTTGCTGAACACCTTTGCGTTCGAGGGAACCCAATTATGTTTGTGTCGGAGGGACACAACGCCACCATACAAGAAAAAGAGGAAACGGGGGGGGCTTCTGGAGAGAGGGAGAGAGAGAGGGAGAGAGAGAGAGAGAGAGAGAGGGAGAGAGAGAGAGAGAGAGAGAGAGAGAGAGAGCGAGAGAGAGAGAGAGAGAAAGAGAGAGAGAGAGAGAGAGAGAGGGAGAGAGAGAGAGAGAGAGAGAGAGAGAGAGAGAGAGAGAGAGAGAGAGAGAGAGAGAGAGAGAGAGAGAGAGAGAGAGAGTCGTACTCGAAACGAACCATTCGGTACACGTATGCCGTGGGGAGAGAGAGAGTCGTGTACAATAATGGTCCATTCAGTGCGCACACAACTTAGAACGGCAGGGGCTAAGTAATGCGGAAACACAAGCGGAGGGATGACGTATATTCATGCATCATGTACACACAAATTCAGACGGGGGAGACAGCACATGTATCACACACAAAGATCCAAGACAAGACATAAAACAGTTATTGGCCAAAATTATCTTTTCCTGTACGTTGTGCGCCTCTTAACCTCCTAAGCTCTTTTTACCTTTTATTCTTCTCTTTTATCGTTGGCTGTCTTCACTAGTGGCTTTCTTTGTACACGCTCACGCCGTTGGCAATTGGTCACGAACTAACCTGGTCGGACTAATGCTCACGGTGGTTTATCTGAATCATTTTTAGCAAGTGCGTTTCCAGGCTGAGACAACAGTTGGTGTCAATTGGAGAGCAAGGGGGCAGCTTTTAGTTATATGCCTATGTGGATGCGAAAAAAAGGAGGTAGTAGGTTTTCAAATATTGGCAATATCCCTAGTCCTCTCGGCGGGGGGATACTTGTGTAACCCCTACCTCGAAATACCCTAAACTTTTCCCTACTTAGTTTAAAACGTAAGAATGCTCAATCATGTGTGTACATTATTCTTTTTGTTTTATTCGGTGTTTGTCGCGGTCAGGTACTATAATCAGACCCTTTTACCCGTCTCTTCGTCCGCTGGATCACCATTTTCGTCGGCATTCCGAGGTGACCTGCAGAGAGAGGGAAAAGAAGGGAGGGGAGAGCAGGCTACATTGATACGCACTCGCGCGCATAACCCAGAAAGGTTTTTACTTACTGCGTACTCGGCCTATCTCCACAGGATGTAGTCACTGCCAACTGGGGCGTTTAAGCCCAGGTGGACCGTTAGCGTGACTTTTCTTATGCAGGTAGCATATAAAGTATAGGCTAAATACCAGAATCTTCAGCGGTTGCCTTTGGTTGTATAAGAAGGAAAAATACACAACTAAAATTCGACCCTTCATATTTGCAATATTTCTACGTGCTATACATTTTCAACCCTTTATCTGATCGAGCTTAGTCATTCCACCTACATTTCAGTTACATCGAAAAATAGGGATTATTCATTTAAGACTTTATCAATTTACACGGACAACTATAGTTGCTTTCTTAAAAATCTTTAATAAGAATGTTAATGCATAAATACGGGCCTACAACCCCGTGGACCGGCCACGGAGCAGGCTGGAGCGGAGTCGGTGGTCGTTTATTTCACAATAAAGGTGCAAAAAGCGCAATAAAATCATATCGAGACTTCAGTGTGAACGAGTGTCATAAGTGTTGGGCTTCCAACTTTCAATAATCATGATGTGCAAAATTTTAAACAACAATTCATTGTCCGAATGTTCAATCAATACCCATTTGATGTCAATTCGCCGTCTGAACACATAATCAGTACCCATCCAATATCACTTCATTGTCCGAACCTATAACCAGTACCCATCCCATATCAATTCATTTCCCGAACTGACAGTACACATCCTGAATCCATTAATTGTCCGAACATATAATCAGTACACATCCTATATCAATTCATGTGGTTAAAAAAACCCTTCATACATAACTCATGACACCAGGGCCGAACAATCGGGGTACAACAAGGAGTTGAAAGTTTCATTTGCATCGGCGCCATTTTGAGTGCAGTCAGGCAGAACCAGGCATAGTCTAAATGTCTACTAACTCGTGGTTGGGCCCAGAGCTTCCTTTGGTAGTCCAAAGTTCCGTTAAAGGGCAAAAGAAAGGATCGGTGGTTTGAACCATCAGTCACAAAGGGGAGGGAGGCAACAATGTTCCTACCGGGTCATACTGTGCTTTCACCGGAACTGATCCGAATTGTGGTCTATAGGACTCTAGTCATTCAAACTGAGGCTGGCGCCAGCATGGGAGCGCCGACGTCCTGCGGCTACATTTCCATCGTTCCGTGGGCAATCATGGCAGTCACTCCCCATCGGGGGTATTTGCGGGAGTCGGGGACTCCCGCCGCTCCTCTAGAATCTTCAAGGTTGTGGAGAACTATGACGGTGGAGTCAGTAAGTGACCGGGCCATTCCTTCATGCTGGGCCCGCTCTTGCCAGGTCGATCGCCATTTTGAGAGTTCGGCAGCTACCGGCGATCGCGGGGTAAAGTGAGCGGACAGGCTCCACCCTGCCGGGCGAGGCGTTGCAGCATCGCCACAGTGGAAGAACCCTTTTCCGGGCGCCTGGAACGTTGAGGGTGCAGTTGGGAAGCCTCCACCTGAGGAGGCGGGAGAGGCCTGTTCGCACCGTCTCTCCCTCCCAGTGCACCACACGGCGTCTCGTTTGACATTTGTTATGGCCGGGCCAGGCGATGAGGACGGGGGGGGTCGGAGGCATGTGCAAGACATCCCCCCCAGAGTTGTCGCAGCAATTATAGAGGAAAGAAGTGGTGTCTGGCGTGTTGTCGCTGCTATTACGAAGGAGAAAAGAAACAATGTCCCGTCCGTCTTTGGGCCGGGCTTCCGGTGGATGTCGGCCGGACGCCCCTTGCTGTGGCCCCATGAACGGGTTCCTTGGTTCATCGGCTGCAGCCGGATCCCATCGGCCCCAGCCCCCGGCCGTTGGTGGCCGGACCGGAAGAGCATGTGGCGGGACTACCTGCAACTCTCAAGGGCCACCGCGGCCGGACTGGGAGAGAGAGGGGAGGGTCGAGGACATTCCCCCCCCTGCAACTCTCCGGTGTTGTCAAGGCAATCCCCTGGCCGGGTCCCGCTGGCCTCGGCCTCTCCTCCGGCTACGCCCTACGTTAGGATCTCCTGGCCAACTGTTGGCAGCAGGACCCGCCTTATATGGGTTGCTGTCGGCTGGGCGTGGTTGCAACCCTGCTCCACCTTGGAAGGTTCCAGAGTGGGGGCGGATGTTCTGTTAACTTGTATTTTCCCCAGTTTATCGTTCTTATTGTTTTCCGGTTTCTCATTACGGGTTACTAAATAGGTTTTATCATTAAGTATTGTTATCGTTTTCCTTGTTCGTTATTTAATAAAAAGTTCATTTTTCATCAGTGGCCTACTGAATTCGTTTTCCTATTCCCTTCTTTCCAGGTTGTTTCATGCTAAAGTTTTTCTGTTAACAGGTTACAGTGATCACTTTATTATCTCATATGTCCTTTTCACTAGGGGTGCTCTCTGGTCGGGCCAGATGATCTTCCTCTAGTAAATGGTCCGGGTGAGACTGGCGTATCAGTCAGTGGGGAGTAGATAGGCATGGCAGATTACAACGGGGGACAAAAGGTCCGCATTACCTACCCTTCACTACTTGCAAAGTTTTTCCTACGTTTCTTTGTAAACAGGGAATACCTCCAAAAAAAAGAACCAATTCCCAAACAGTCAATGTTCGGGCAAACAATCAATCAATGAGGAACGAAACAGGTACGACGTGTTAAAGGTTTGCGTTACCTATCCTTCACTTTCTGCAAAGGGAGAGAGAATATTCCTATTCTTCCCCGTTTGTAGGCAGAGAAGATTCCTAAGAGAACCAACTTCGAACAATTCAATGCTCGATTCAATCAATCAATCAATGGGGAGAAAAATAGGCACGACGTGTTAAAGTTTTGCGTTGCCTACCCTTCACTATCTGCAAAGACTAAACAGAGTATGGCGATTCTGTGTTTGTTTGCAAATAGAGAATCTCCCAGAAGCAATCAATAGGCAATACTAGTATTTTCAAACAATCAATCAATCAATCAATTTCGCAATTTGTCGTGTGTCACGACCTTACCCGGACCGGACCATGTGGGCATTTCTTCGCCTTCCTTTTTCCAGCGCCCGATCGTTCTCTTTCTCCATGTTTTTACCGCAGCATTCCTGTGGGATTCCAGTCAGGACAATAGGTCACTTGAGAGAGGTCCGTTCGGAATCGGTGAAGCTCATTCAATCGGCAGCCGGACGAGGGCCCTCTCAAGGCAGGTATACTCCAATCATTTAGATGTTCACCCCATCGTCTGGACCTCTCTTACCGGACCTTATGTCGCTGATGGACCCCGCGTTTGGGGCGCCAATTGTAAAAAGGGTCAGCCCCGATCGCACCCGATGCCCAGGCTGCTGGTGCAGGGCGACTCTTTGTTTTCTTCTTGAGTAGTTACCAAATAAAGAGACGGGCACTGGAAGTAGGAAGACAAGGAAAAAGGTTTATTACTCATGAGGAGAGCATGTCCTTTGGGACACTCAGCATGGTGTCTTCGGGAGGTGCTCTAACAAGTTTCTCTGAGGCTTCGTCTTTTATACACAGGTTTATGACACACACACACATCCTTCATTATAATCAAGGCATTGTAAAGTATGGAGGTATTCCAACACATGGCTACAGTAGGCCCTTATTCTCCATGCAATAGGAGGGGGCTGTCATGCGGCTGAGTGTTCTGCTGATTCCATTGGAATGTGTGCTCCTGATCGAATCTCAGGGGTGGGGGTGGTCATGATCAATAGCGGCTCCTTTCAAGAGAGACGAGTGCATACAGTAGTGGACAATGAACTGTATCCTCAGGCTAAGGGATGACCAGCGGTCCGTGCAGACATTCAGGCTCAGAGGAAGAGGTCATCAAAGGAGGGGTATTCATGGAGGGACAGGAGGTGTTGGTCAGGCGCGGGGTGCGATTCTTTAGGGACAGAGTCATGCGGGAGGGGAGGGCTCATGACTCGCGCATGTGGGAGAGGGGGGCAGTCAGGGGCATGGGGAAGCTTGCAGGGTCAGGGAAGGGGCGCTGGCGATCGACCGCAAACTGAGAGACCATGGTACCTAAAATGGCTGTCGTGTACGTGTGTGCATGGGTCTATGCTAGTGGGACAACACGGTCAGAGTTTTAGCGATACCCATTCTGTTTACACCAAGGGGTACGCTGAACATAAATGAACGCCGCTTATGTACATACACATTGCTATTTTTAACAGAAACATTCATCCTTAGTAAATATTCTGGCAGCCGAAGTCCTTAAGTGCACACTTCTGCAACCTATAGCATGTTTTGAGATGCTGGTGTGTGAACCCGAATCTATCCCTTTGTGGTGTTACAGATGTGCACAGTAGCACAACACAGCACCGTGTGACTCTGCTCCCCTTGAGCCTACAGTTTCTGGACTGAAGTGTCTCACTCCCCCCCCTGCCACACAAGCCCATGCCCCCCTTACCCTTGAAGATGATGAGACTGTCAGCCTTGCACTCTCCGGCTGGGCACTCCGCCACCGAGTCCAGGTGGGTGGGCACCCCCTGAGAACTCTTCACTGATGGGATTCGGGTAGCCGGGCTCCAGCTGGTTCTCACGATAGGCCCATGTCTTGTCACCCTGGAAGTACATTAAAGTAGGATTAAAAGCACGAACCTCAGACTAAACACACGTGGGCTACTACAGTTATTTCCTTAGCTTAACCCCCTCCTTGTTTTCCTTTAGATTACTTGGGTTGTCGGACAGAGTGCCTCTGTTTCAGCCTCTTGCTGGATGCAGATAAACATGGAGTCCAGCCTGAGCTGTCCTGCAGTTGGAAGGATCTCGGCTCCAGTGGCGAGCAGCACTCAGAGGGTGTGATCTGTGGCACATCATGTCACTGCTCCCCTTCCTCGTACCTTGAACAAGAATATTCTCTCGTGCGCCTCTGGCTTGTTTTTGTGGTGAATTCAGAAAGCGGCGTCGAGGGGGGGGGGCTCGATTTCAGGCCACGTGTTGTTGATGAGCTCGGCGTGGCCCCTGTATCCCTTTCACACAAACCCATCTGTAAGAGAACGGAAGTTAGAGGAAGGTCAGAGGCTGTAGGTTCCCAATGAATTTGTATGATGCCATCGAGTTTGTCATGTGACTGCCTCCATACCCCTGCAGCATAACGAAGATGGCTGATGCGTTTTGCTGGAGTGCATTGCAAGTTGCAAGCAGAATACATAAATAAAGCAAGACACTGTGACCAGGTTGGTTTTATTCTCCAGCAAACATATTAGCGCCACTTTTCAGGTGATACTTTGGATGGGTGCAGCAAAATCTCCGCGAGCATGCAAAATTTCACGTTTCGCTGAGATTTCTTGCCGTTTCGCGGAAATTTGCTCATGGTCTGGGACTACCGACCACCCCCTCCCTGTCGTGTACACCACCACATCAACCCTTAAAGTAATTAGCCATGCGAGTAGTTTTGTTTGGAAGGCAGGGGGTCTCACGACCCCCCGGCCGTATTTATTAAAATATGAAAACAAATTAAAATTGTTAAAATAAACATTTACACAATCATTAATATGCAAAATTCTGACATTAGATTTACAGCAATGTAGACAGTTATGAAGAGCTAACCTTAACAAATGTCTAATACAGCGTGTTCCTAACCGAATCTAACATCCTACGTATGAATTTTGCATCCTAACATTTCGGGCCTACAGCAAAGTCGCTAACCGGTGTCAGATCCTTATTATCCAGCTACGCCCTCACGTATGAGTGCGCATGCACAACAGGGCCCGGTTACCGGGAGAGTACGTCCCTCTCCTGGTTACCCCCGTACGCTCTGTGAACTCCATTAAACCAAAAAGGAGGGCCCTTTCACTCACGCCGTTTGATGATGTCATAGTAAATGTGCGGGGTGGCTAACAGCCCAAGGAAAGCGTGACTCCCTCCCCCGCACCCTTCCAACCAAGCGGATATCCTGTCCCTGAAGTTCTAGGAGAGACCATTGGCCCCTCCCCCTGGGCGACCCCATTCAAGAATGGTGACGCCCCCTAAGGACCTTAAATTGCTGCTCACCGATCATGACCTTACCGCCACAGGCCAGCATCGTTGACCGACAATCTGGCCCCCCAACAAACTCCTATTCTGAAAGGTCATACCTACCTCGCGAAACCTTCTAATAATGCTAAAATATTCCTTGTTAGTAACTCATTGCCTGCCTCAGTCAAGTGGACCCCATCCTGCAAGTAAAATGGTCCCCCCAGATGCACCCATGTGCCCCCTAAGGAATACTCTGCAATTGAGGTGTTCGGACTATTTCTCTAACTTGTTGGTGATCCTCTTTACCGAGTGATTCAATGCCCTAACAGAGTCCACCCCCCTCCACTGCAGCCTGGGTATCAACTGAGACCACACTATGGTTCAACCCGGGCACAACTTCGCCAGCCGATAACCACTGAGGACGGCGGGGCGTGTGTGTCGAGTAAATCTGAAAAGAACGCCCTAAGCTGGCTGAGGCAGAGCCCCCCACCATGAAAGGAAACCTTGAAACCCCCTGCTACCCTCCTACACTGAAAGGTCATGCCCTAAACTAAACTTCTCACACCTAGCCCTCATATGTTCAGTCCCACTATCGAGCCCTACCAACTCCTGGCAAGATCATATCTTGTCCCTATACTCCCTTTCGTAGGCAAGACAAATTCTCTGCAATGGTTTCAACCCCAGACGTGTACAAACGGACGCCGTCTTTCAAGAAGCACGACTCCCCCCATATGCACCCCTGGGATATGATCTGCAATTAGCAAGCCTCACTACTGCTGTTACTAGATATTTGCTTCCATGGGCACAATATGGCCTCATATACTCGCCTCCCCACTTTGGGAGGTCTGAAATGTCTGCGCCAGGGTGTACCCAGGGTACGGACATTTCGATCCCCTTCTACCCAGGCGTCCTGGTGTACCTGTTCGTTCCAGCCCCCCAACACCCCAAAATGCGTGCTAATTATGCTAGGGCTGACTGATCCAGAGAAATTAAACGGGCCCCCATGGGCCACCAGATGGGCTTAATTGAATAGCATTACGCTGCGCCCGATAGACACTGCACTCCTGAGGCTGCATCCACTGACAGTGCAACTGAAAAGGCTAACCGCCAGTGTACGTCTACCTCCTTACTATGGAAGTCCCCAAACGTGCTGTGTCTACTAAAACGGCAACTGGGAGCTCGGGCCCCCGCGAAGGTAGAGTCTAGCTTCCCGACAAGAGGTGCTGAGGTGTTGCATAGGCCTATTACTCCTGGCTGTGGCCAGGCACACCACTGTGCACTGCCACATTACGATCGTTGACCCTGCCAATTGGTAACCTATGAATATACTATGACGACCGCGGTGGCCCTGCGAGCACAGGCGCCGTTACTGTAGAAATACAGTTTCCTGATAAGGAACATACTGCCATTTTATGTGCAGCAACATCCCGCTACATTACTGCGGCCAGCCAAATCTGGGGTTAACACACCAATAACAATCAACCCAGTGTTGGCACCTCCTGAGTCCTTCATCGATCGCCCATCACACTTGACGTCGTTGCTTGCCATTTCTGTACCTGACGTACGCGTCCCTTTTGCTGTCCACCTGTTGCAGTTGTTGCGGTGTGGAGCACTTCCCAGATATCCGCCATGAACCCGGCCATGCATAAATGGAAAAGACAAACACAAACCATTAGTGTTTCTGGCTTCCTGATGCAAGCTGCAGTACACATGCCCGTATTACATTGCCGTCACAGGATGTATGACGTTACAACGCATGCTTTTACCACGCATGCTGTTACAACGCAGTTTTTACAACGCAAACCTCGCAAACCTTTACAATGCATAGCGCTTTGGGGTGCTGGATAGTGAATAGTTTAATTTACTATTCCAACTCCAGTCCCCGTGGACATTAGGGAAGGTGTTGGATAGTAAATGAAATCTATTCCCTATCCTAGAGCGCCCCCCAGCGCAATGCGTTGTAATGGTTGTCATTGTAAAACCTGGGTTGTAAAAGCACTGCGTTGTAAAAGTTTCGTTGTAAAGGATGTTTCCCCCGTCACATGCTAAGCCTTAGTTAAGATTAGCACCAGACGCATTCCCATAAAACTTGCAATTACAAGTGTTTAGCATAGCATCAGTCTGTGTCACATGCGGAGTATTTGAATTAGAGTTACAGGTATGGTGCCCGATAATATGACCCTTAGTATATAATAGACCTGGAGTCCCTAGTGAATACAATAGCGCCTTCATACACTTCACAGGTACCGTCTGCGGGTGGCCTACCTGTGATGCAAGCCCACTACCAGCATTCGGCCTACAGGCCCCGGCACACCCCCTTATAACTCCAGAAAAATGTAACCTAATTTCCACCGAGGGCACCTGCCGTATCTTTAATAGCGCCTTGACGGATACTTATGAAAGATTCCCCCCCACTTAGTCCAGTACTATTTCCCTTACATGAGTAACTTCCCCATGAGAGCGCTTGCCATTAATGTAATAATGCATCGGACTAAGGGACTCTGAGCGTTGTGAGTCCTGTGTAGTTGAATAAACAGGATGTTGAAAGCCCCTAACATCACTTCCAATTTCTGCTTTTCTATCCAAGTTTTTAAGCATATAAGATTGAAAGGTACAGTCTTTTGCCATTTCAGCAGCAAAGTCTTTAAAAATAGGATTGCACAGTGCTATCCATGCTGGGCTGTAAAATGGCCCAAGAGCCTTTCACCGCTCCCAGTACACCATTACCACTTTGGCTTTTGGTAAAATACCATCCAAGCCAACCTGACATGATCAAAGCAACCCCTGACATGTGTTTAACCCTCCTCAGAGAAGTATAACTCTGTCCATACCCAAGTGCACACCCAGTTTAAGTCTAAACAAAACCCGTTCAGAAATACAGTGCTGCATAAACATGTCATAAAACAAACGCAGAGGACTCTGGGTAGTTCTCAAGTGTAGGTGGAAAGCAGCTCTCGTATAGAGGACTCTCAGCATCAGTAGGACACTGCGTTTTGAACTCCCCCTATAATCAATGATACAAGAGTCTTTTACACGCTACTGGTTTCCCAAATTGAATTCATTACTAGGCCCACCACGGTGTTATAAGCCTTCAAAATGAAATATTCAAGTCCCTTGTTTGGCTTTCTGCTTTGAGTTGCAAAGGAACATGGTTAACGTCTGTGCCTAGCAATAATGTGCCGCGCAACCTGTGAACTGGCTTACACACCATCATCAAGACCTACACTTGAATGCATGTTACACACAAGGAGGACCCCAAGAAAGAGGTCATTCGCATAGAGAAGTTTCCTCGATTGTTTAACTATCAGTCCAGTTGATACAAATGATCATTCTAAAGTGTTATACTTAAACTTATAATTGTGAAATAAAACATTCAACCCAGCAACCACTCAATGAGATTCCTCACATTTCAATGGTAATAAAATTAAGGGAGGGATGCCAAATGTTGTGAAGCAATTACTCAAGTGGGAAAATTAATCAGCAAAGGTCCAGGCAACCCAGAATCAATTACGTACACATATTTTCCATGTTACAGTTTTATGTAGCAATAGCTTGGTCTGGGGGCATCAAGGCGCCCCGCATATATATATCACACTGAATTCATTGCTATGCCCACCACGGTGTTATTTGCCTTTGAATGAAATATTATCATCCCTTAATGGCTTTCCGCTGCAGTAACAACTAAAGTTAAGAAGGTGCAGCGACTGTAAACGACAAAACTGGGGTCTAGTCTAGTGTGATGCACACTTGTAGTCTTTCTGTCATTTCCCCCAGCTATATATTACAAATATCATACCTATAGTCAGGACTATTGGCTTTGTCAGTGGCTATTCGCTGCCTAAGATAAATCAGCAGCAACCATGACTTGTAATATAATTGAAAAAAGCTAACATCTGAAGCCCTGGGGACACCACAACAATATTGCTGCTACAAGTATCGCACCTATAAGTCCGGACTATTGCCTTTGTCAGTCGCTATTTTGCTGCCTAACCAAAATGAGCAGCAACCATGATAAATAAATAAATAAATAAACAAACCCTACGTGGGCAATGGTCTGCTAACCTGCGCAATCCCTTCCGCAAAATAACCTGTCACGAATTTACTGGCAGAGGATTAGCATAACATCACCGAAAAAACTGCTGTGGAGCAGTGCAAGGTGATCACTGTCGTAAAGCGCTCACCATATTTAAATTAAAGCATGCAAAGCAGCGTGCTCAAAATCTTCAAAATAACATGACTGAGACATGGCTTGCTCTGCATTGCATAGCATCTGTAGCAAATAGTGAAACCGCTGAGCAGCGTACCAGCCCTTTAAGGTGATCACAATCAACAAGTATGGTGTTGTATTCCCCACAAAAGTCTACCCATAATTGCACAGGCTATTATCGACATCGCTGCGAGATTGACTGGTTCCCTGCAATCTATGTACTTCGTAAATTCGTGGGCAAAACCACCCAATGCTGGTGGAATCTGCAGAGTCTGGCCAATGATCTGATATTTTCGAATTTCAAATCTGTTTACTGAAAATCGTCACGTTTCTCGTGTGTCCAGTTTATTAGTCAACGGCCACCGGCTAAACAACTTCCAAAACATATAATGAGCTACTGCAAACAGGTTTGTCATTTTGAAAACACTGGATTGTGATTGATGTAAGTTCACGTTTGCAATATTGGCAGCTCGTGATGTCAGCTCACGCTTCCATACCCTCTCCTCATAAGGTGCCAGCACTGATGTGAATATGATGGCTGTTTCTCGTGGTGGTCACCTTAGCACTGATGTGTTCATACAGGCAACATGTTTCCCTACTGAATAGATCCCACGAGACAGAGGTGGAGACCTCACGTCATAGGTGGGATGATCGGACGTCAGCAACTAAACACAGCTGTGTCTGCTGAGTACCCGGAGGCAAATAGGGATTAGAGCTTCAAAGACGTCACCTATCGCGCCCACTGTTTTATTACAATCTCTGATTTACTAGCCCAAAAGGGAAGCACATGACTCCGTTTTTTTAATCGAGACTTAGGAGAATAATTAACGCTCTAGACACTACAGTGAAGAGGAGCTCGGGGATCATTTGAGAATTTCGATGCCATGAGCTATACCTATTATCTTTTCACTTCATACATTACTGCTCATTTTCTGTCAGGTTAAACAGATTTTTAGTAACAGTTATCGCAATATTTCTCATACCATGTTCTCTTCTCATTAATCACGGTGAATCTCAGCCGCCCTTTGTTCTAACAGAGCCCTGTATGAGCCACAAACATCAACAAACAAGGATTGGTCCCAGAGGCTTCCCGATCGAAAGTTAGAGTAGTGCCAGTTGCGACATTACAGCTGGACCAATTACAAACTTTGAGAAACAACAGCCACCACCACAGTGTTGTTTTTCCAGATCAAAGGACAACCCTCTTGGCAAACAAAAGAAGCCCCGCAACCCACCAGCGCACCACACATAGCAAAGAACGCGCACGCTTTCAACCTTTGGGGCTGTGTAAGCGTATCGGACAAACCCCCCACCTGCCGAGCACACAAATGCACAGTAGTTTTTTATTCTAAGGCGGGAGCGGGGATACTCACACCACCATTCAATAGCCTCCGGTCCGTTCTGAAGCGGCCATGCACCGCAGATCGAGCCGCCTACGCAGCGGAGCTTCCCGGGTGCCATCCACGTCGCGGGCCTCAAAGCAAAGCAGGGCGATGAGTCGTCCAGAGTAAGCCGCCAGTATCCACACTGCTCCAGTGCAGTTCCGCCGCTGCTTATCCCCAAATGCCGGACACCGGCACCAGTCTGCCTGGAAAACAAAAGAAGAATTAATTACAGCCTCCTAGAGGCTGGAAGAGGCAGGCCGTGGCGCGCTGGACCCGCTCCGCTTCTTTGCCACCGCCATCAAAAGCTTGGGCTCCCGTTGGCACCCAATCCTATGGTCACAGCTGCTCCACACGCCCCTGCCGCTCCGCTGGATTCCGAAATCCACCCGTTTGTTTCAGCGTCGAGTGGTCCGAAAATTCCAAGCCTGAAATAAAAATAAAATAATTATTCAGCCCCTAGCTGAGGGGCACTGAGCGTGCCTGGAGAGCGCGGGTGCAAGAGGGCGCCTTCCGTGTTCCCCAGTCCTTTTAACCTCTCCTGTAATGGGGGCTGTCCAGCTCCCGCTGGCCTGCCTCCACCTGGCCCCTCCCCTTGACCCGGAAGCATTCTTACTGCTTCCGGGTCAACGGTGGGACCTGCACCAATCGGTGGTGGGGCGCCCCCCAGCCGCGTCATCAAGACGCGGCAAGAAGGGGGGTGGGCACGCCCCACGATCGATGATACGGGGGAGGGGAGAAGCCTGGCCCTGCCATACGTGCGTGGGGGCCGAGCGGCCCCCCTTTCCTTAAGGCAACTTCGCAAATTCCGCCCACCCGTACGTTATGCCTGTAGAGAGCCACTCGGCCCTTGCCCTACAATGTATCGACTTTGTACACGCATGCATACACCCTCGGGGCGGGCACGCCCCGAGGTATATAATAAATGGCGGAAGACCGCTCGGGGTCTTTCCGGCGTACCTTATGTGCTGTGAGCGTGTCCAATTATTCCAGGCATCTCCTGACCACGTACGAGGCCCCGACCTCGCACCCAACATTGGCGATGAGGCCGGTACCGCCCACGCGCGTGCCTGTCTGCCTGCCAGTGTCCTTGGCTGCCCTCGGCGGTGATCCACCTCCTCGAAGCTGCCTGCACGCCCCTTCACTGGCCGCGGAGCTCACCCGCCTAGCCGACTTCCCGGCTCTGTATCCTCGTGCGTGCTCGGCTGGAGGCCCCCGCCCATGCGCCTCCTTCAAAGGGAGCGTGTTCAGCCGGCGGGAGCCTGCCCACGCGACGACCGGGTGAGTGCTTTCTCTGCTGCCCCGCCTGCGTGGCACCCCTGCGGCCTGGCCTGGCCCCGCGCTACTCGCGTCCAGGGCCGAGTGTCTTCTGCCTTGCCCGGGCGCGTAGCGCGTGCGCGCTCCACCTCGCGCGCTGCCCCGGAGGGGGGGTGAAAAGGAGAGACGTTGCACGTCTGAGCCAGGCCTACTGCGGCTATCCAGCCTGCGTCCACACCCGCATAACTGCGCCGGCAGTGCTCCGCTTCAGGATTAGGCTCCTCCGGCCCTGCCTCTATCACGGTGGGGTCCATCAGCAAACAAGCATTGGCAAACTCAAGGACAGTGTTCCCTCTCACACCCTGCGTGTCTCTCTCGGCGCTGCTGTGCACATCCACCTGAGGAACACAGCCTCTGTGCCTCCAACAGCCCCGCGTCTGGAGCATAGAACACGGACTCACAGACACAGAAATGTCGGATCCTGCGACGGGAGGCGCGACGGCTGCGCCCGCCACCAGCACTGCGCAACCAGGCCCCGCCGGCCTGCCCCAGAACGGCGACACTGGCCCGCAGTTAATCGGTCATGCCCACACAGGGATGGCCCCCATTCCTCCCTTCAGTGAGACAGCTGATCCGGCTACCGCGGCACCGCGGTGGAAGGCGTGGCTTGGCCGCCTGAATCTATACTTCAAGGGCACTCGGGAAACCGATAACACTGTGAAGAGATCACTCTTGAACCTCTATGGAGGCCCGGAGATTTACGACCTCTTTGAGACCTCTTTGGTGACCATCTTGCCTCCAACGCGAGTGGTCGCTCCCCCCGCTTCCTCCCTCACCTGTGGTATCGTAGCGCTTACATCTGCTTTGGCTGACTGGGCACTGTAATTTTACTTGCTAGCGTGCACTTTTGCTCATTTATTTTCATAGCGCTTTGGCTGAGTGTGAACTGTTATCGCATTTACCGTGCAGTACCTGTGATTATATTAGCTGCGCACTGTCTGCATTGCATTGGCTGTGTTGATATTTAAACTGTGTCACGATCTGCACTGTCTCCGCGCACGAACTCGCTCCCACCACGATAGTAGCGGTAACATCTTTTGGCCCTCATAGCGCCCCATTGCTCCTTGTTGTTGTTGTTGTTCGGCCATTTCCCAGGTTGACCCGAGCCCTCCCTCGACCTCGCTCCCGCCTCCCTGCTGCCCCTCCCATGCTCCGCCCCTCCACTATCCATTTATGACTAATGATCCAACGCGCAGCGTCCACGCGCAGCGTTCGTGCCCCAGTTGCGCCGAAGGTGCGCCAAAGGTAAGCCCGTCTACGCCCGTCCGCGCCTGGACCGCGCCCAGCGCCCGTCCCCCTGCTCTATGCCGCTCCCAACCCCCCAGAGTCACTTATGATGCCGCTACTCTCCTCGCCCTCAACGCCGGACGCACCCCACTTTGCTGCGAAGCTACCCCAGGACGTACCCACGGCCCATTCTCCTGCCTCTCCTGTAAGTTCAACTGCGTCAGGACCCTCACCAAACACACTTCCTCCACACACAGCTCCGAACCCAACGACTTGAAATGCATCCTACTGAACACCCGCTCGGTCCACAGACATGCAACCGAACTCTGGGACCTAATCGACACTGCGTCACCTGACATCGCCTTCCTTACTGAAACATGGATGAATGCATCTTCTGCCCCCGACATCGCCATAGCCATACCGGACACTTACAAGATCATTCGAAAAGACCGCACCAATAAAAAAGCTGGAGGAGGCATCGCCATCGTCCATAGAAACACCATCAAAATTACAACCAGCTCTGACGTCAATCTTGCAACCGCCGAACACCTCCACTTTCAGATCCACACCGAACCCGGGACCACACTTAGAGGAACACTCATTTACAGGCCCCCAGGCACCCGATCTCAATTCAGTGACGACATCACTGACTTCGTCAGCCCGCATGCCCTCGCCTCCGAGAACTACATTCTTCTAGGAGACCTCAACTACCACCTTGACAACATTCACGACAACAACACCACCACCCTTCTGGACAACCTGTCCAATCTCGGACTCAAACAACTTGTTGACACCCCCACTCACATAGCCGGACACACGCTCGACCCTATCTTCACCTCCAGCAAGCACATCTCCTTCGATCATACTACAGCCCTCCACTGGACGGATCATAGCTGTGTTCACTTCAGCTACAAAACAACCCTGACCCACAACCGTCTACAACCCATTCCCCGTAGAAAATGGAACAAAATCTCCACCGAACAACTCCTCACATCACTCAGCCAAAACACTCCCACCCTGGCAACGGACCCAGACCTAGCGGCCACCAACCTCAGGCAATGGATTACCCACAGTGTGGACGAACTAGCACCCCTGAAAAAACTCTTCAATATCGTCAAAGAATTCACCAACCCTCCCGCAGCATCCAACGACATCACTAACTCCCAAGACCTCTGCGATGCGCTATCCTCCTTCTTCTACAACAAAATTGCCGACATCCACAACAGCTTCAAGAATACTCCCAATGACCAACTCACCCCACCCACTTCAGATCCCACCCCTCTAACTAACTACCTCAACTCCTGGAACCCAATCACCATTGAAGACACCATTCGCCTCATGATCTCAATCCACTCTGGCTCACCTTCTGACCCCTGCCCCCACTTCATCTTCAACAAAGCTGACTCCATCATCGCTCCCCAACTCCGCGATGTCATCAACTGCTCCTTCGACTCCGCCACCTTTCCAGAAATATGGAAACATGCCGAACTCAGCGCCCTTCTGAAAAAACCAACAGCAGACCCCTCAGATCTGAAAAACTACCGACCCATGTCCCTACTCCCTTTCCCGGCCAAAGTCATCGAGAAAGCCGTCAATAGCCAACTAGCAGCCTTCCTTGAATCCAACAACTCCCTGGATCCCTCACAGAACGGCTTTCGAGCCAAACACAGCACCGAAACCGCCCTCATTGCGGCGACCGACGACATCCGAGCACTCCTGGACAACGGTGAAACAGTGGCCCTCATTCTACTCGACCTCTCCGCCGCCTTCGACACTGTCTGTCACAACACCCTCATACAACGCCTCAACAACATCGGCATACAAGGAAAAGCCTTGGACTGGATCATCTCATTCCTAGCCGGGAGAACACAGAGAGTCCGACTCCCCCCATTCTACTCAGAGCCCACCGAAGTCATCTGCGGCGTACCTCAAGGCTCCTCACTCAGTCCCACCCTCTTCAACGTCTACATGAGTCCCCTCGCCTCCATCGCACGTCAACACAACCTCAACATCATCTCCTACGCCGACGACACCCAGCTAATCCTTTCCCTCACCAAAGACCCCAACACCGCCAAAAACAACCTTCACGAAGGTATGAAAGAAGTAGCCGAATGGATGAAACAGAGCCGCTTAAAACTCAACTCAGACAAGACGGAGGTGCTCATCCTAGGATCCTCTCCCTCAGCTTGGGACGACTCCTGGTGGCCTTCCGCTTTGGGATCTGCGCCCACACCCACAGACCATGCACGTAACCTTGGCTTCATTCTAGACTCCTCCCTCTCAATGTCCAGACAAGTCAACGCCGTATCGTCCTCCTGCTTCAACGTCCTTCGCATCCCCCTCGAAACAAGAAAGACTGTCACCCATGCACTGGTCACGAGTCGACTGGACTATGGCAACACACTCTACGCCGGAATTACAACAAAATTGCAGAAAAAACTCCAGCGCATCCAAAAAGCATCAGCGAGACTTATATTAGACATCCCGCGCCAAGAGCACATCACCGGTCACTTAAAAAACCTCCACTGGCTTCCCGTCAACAAAAGAATTACTTTCCGCCTTCTTACCCACGCACACAAGGCCCTTTATAATCTAGGACCCGAATGCCTCAACACCCGACTGTCCTTCTACTATCCCACCCGCCAACTAAGATCATCCAATCAAGCCCTCGCCGCAGTCCCGCACATCCGAAAAACCACCATGGGTGGCAGATCCTTCTCCTTCCTGGCTGCCAAGACCTGGAACTCACTCCCCACCCACCTCCGCCTTACTCAGAATCACATCTCCTTCAGAAAAGAACTGAAAACATGGCTATTCGATAAAAAGTAAACCCCTCCCTCCAGCGCCTTGAGACCCTTTGGGTGAGTAGTGCGCTTTATAAATACCTGAACTTGAACTTGAACTTGAGACCCTCCCAAACACAGGTAGCGAAGATAACTACGACGCGGCGGTGAACGCTCTGAATGCTCATTTTGATCCCCAACTGAACAACGACTATGAAAAATTTAAATTCAAACGAGCATGGCAGACGGAGGCCGAGTCCGTTGACATGTATTATGCCAGGCTGCGCCGGCTGGCCAGCAGCTGCCCATTCACCGACCCGCGTGAAGAAATCAGGGATCAAATCATCGTAGGTTGCAGATCCAAGTTGCTCAGAAAACTCATCCTCAGGCAACCCGGAATCACGCTGGACGACATCCTTGTCCTCGCTCGCTCTCATGAACTGTCGGATTCCAGAGCTGATGAAATGGAAATGGCGCTACGCTCCCCCATGGCCCCACCAGTTACACCCAAGATGGCGCCCATCAAGGAAGAAAGGATAGACGCGCTACAGAGAAGGCCGACTGGTGGTCGCGCACGTCAGTGGCAAGCCCGTGACGCCCAGTGCGCATACTGCGGTGGAGACCATTCGGCGACAGCAGTGTGCAACGCGAAAGGAAAGACATGTTCGAAATGTGGTAGACTCAATCACTTCGCTGCGGTGTGCCAAGGAGGGAGGTACAGGCCCAATGCCCCCAGGTCGCGGGCGGATATGGACCTAGGTCACTAACATCAAGGGTGAGACAACTATCGCTGGAATTAGAACACCCGCCTCCCGACACGCAAGCCCAAGACAGGAGGCCGCACTACGAAGATGAGGACGATGACGAAGTGTACGTCATATCTACGTCAGCCGGGTTTCCACAAAGAAAAGGCCACCCCCCATGTGTACGATCTCGGTTGAAGGAACGGAAATTAGAGCGCTCATCGACACCGGGGCATCGGTGAATGTGATGGACTCCGAACAATATGAACAGATGTCGCCCCGACCCACACTTGCCCCCTCAAGCGCACGCATATACACATACGGTGGCACTGAACCACTGCCTCTGCGAGGAGTCATCAGCACCACCATCATCAATGGCGAATACACAACAGAGGCCCGATTCCACATCACCGAAGGCAAGAAGGGCACGCTTCTCAGCTGTCACACAGCCGAAGACCTGGAACTGGTGTTCTTCGCCAACCTAGTCCACCAATCGCACGCCGACAACATGCTACAAGACTTCCCCGCGCTATTCAGTGGCCTCAGGAAGCTCAAAGGAAAGAAAGTTAGACTGCACATAGACACTTCCATACGTCCAGTCGCCCTGAGACACAGAAGGGTGCCTTTCAATCTCAGACCCCAGGTCGAGGAGGAGCTCAAGAGACTTGAAGATCTAGATGTCATCGTGAAGGTATCGGGGCCAACTCCCTGGGTGTCCCCACTGGTCATAGCGCCCAAGCCCAAGCAGCCTGGCGCCATCAGACTGTGCGTCGACATGAGACTGCCCAACGCTGCCGTAAAAAGGGAGCGCCACATCACCCCAACGATGGACGATATCATCGCCGACCTCAACGGGGCGAAGTGGTTCTCTAAACTGGATCTCAACGCTGGGTACCACCAGCTGGAGCTTGAGCAAGAGAGTCGGTATATAACAACTTTTTCAACGCACGTTGGACTCCGACTGTACAAGAGGCTGAGCTTCGGCGTGTCATCAGTGGCCAAAGTATTCCAGAACGCGATCAGAGAAGTTCTGTCGGACTGAGCGGAGTAATTAACCTAAGCGATGACATCCTCATATACTCAAACACGCTGGAGGAACATCATGCCCACGTGAGAGCCACACTGCAGAGACTCCAAGAGCACAGACTAACCCTTCACAGGGCGAAATGCTCATTCTATCAAGAGGCCGTCGACTTCTTCGGCTATACGTTCACGCGTGAAGGTCTCAAGGTGGACCCAAAGAAAGCAGAAGCCATCAGGAATGCAAGCACACCCCGGAGCCCATCCAAAGTCCGAAGCTTCCTCGGAATGGCCACATACTGTGGCCGATTCATACCCAATTTAGCGGCCCTAGCAGAACCACTGAGAACGCTCACGAGACACGACCAGGAGTGGGAATGGACCTGTGCGGCGAATCAAGCATTCCAGGACATCAAGACGGGCCTTCTGGACAAAGCCACAATGGCGTACTTCCAACCGCGCAGGAGGACAGAACTCGTGGTAGACGCCAGCCCTGTGGGCCTGGGGGCAGTACTACTCCAAGAATACGGCCGAGATGAATGGAAACCTGTTGCTTACGCCAGCAAAGCCCTCACAGACACGGAGACTCGGTATGCCCAGATCGAGCGAGAAGCGCTAGCCATAAAGTGGGCCTGCCAACACTTTCACTTATACCTCTGTGGACAAGAGTTCACCATAGTAACTGATCACAAACCACTGCTGCCACTCTTTACCGGATCATCCAGGCTAGCTCCCCCACGAATTGAGCGGTGGGCGGTCCAACTACAGGGTTACAACTTCAATCTGGTATTTCGACCTGGGGCCCACAACCCGGCCGACTATCTGTCTCGACACCCTGATGTGACAAAGAATGCACTCCCACTCGCAGATGGACAAGTCGCCGAAGAGTTCGTCTGCATGATATCCATGGCCGCCTGTCCTGACACGCTAACTCTGCAGGAGATAGGTGAAGCCACCAACGCAGATGAGACACTGACTCGAGTCAAAAGAGCCCTCGAGGATAGCAGCTGGACTCGGTTCCTCGACGGGGTGCAAGGTCTGAGACCGGAAGTGAGCCATGCCCGGCAACAGATATGGCAGATCCGCAACGAGTTGAGCGTAGGAGACGAAGGGATCGTGCTGCGAGGGCACCTCATCGTCGTACCTGAAAGCCTCCAACGACACATGCTCACGATTGCCCACGTAGGCCACCAAGGGATGGCCAAAACGAAAGCCCGGCTGAGGAACAAAGTCTGGTTTCCTGCCATGGACAGCATGGTAGATGACATGGTACGGTCGTGTCATGCTTGCACCATTACCGGGTCAGATCCAGCCCCAGCTCCGATAATCACGGAAGATGCGCCAACAACCCCGTGGACTCACCTGAGCATCGACTTCGGGAGCTTCCCGGATGGCAGACACACCCTGGTGGTAGTAGACTCATTCTCGAAGTTCCCAATTGTGGAGATTATCACGTCCATAGCGTTTCATCAACTCAAGAAAGCGTTAGATCACATCTTTGCCACGATGGGGCTCCCTGAAGAAATAAAATCAGACAACGGGCCGCCATTTCAAGGAAAGGAATTTCAAGCGTATCTGGAAGGCCTCCGGATAAAGCACAGGAAAATCACACCATTATGGCCACAAGCCAATGGCGAAGTGGAACGACTCATGCGGACCCTCAACAGGGCCCTCCGCATCGCCGTGGACAATGGGAGTGACCAGGAGGCAGCTCTGGATCAATTTCTAAGCGCATATAGGCAGACCCCACACAGCACCACGAAATGCGCCCCCGCGCACGTTCTGTTCAAGAAAGCTCCACGGGGAAACATACCAACATCCCCCACCTGGACACCAGAAACAAGGGACAGCGATGCGATCCAGTCGCGAAGAATCAGTACCAACCAGAAGGCGAGTGAGGCTCGACATGCGAAACAACCTGGATTACGGGAAGGAGATACCGTGGTGGTCCAAGATCGTCATCCAGGGTGGAAGTTCAGGACACCTTTCGAGCCCGAGAGGTGGACGGTTGAGAAGATCCAGGGAACCATGGTGACCGCACGCCTGGGCCACCAGACTGTCACCCGCAATATATCCTGCTTCAAAAGAATAGGAGGGCCGGATGGCACTCCCGCCAACACCGGAGAAGCATCGGGTGCAGAACTTGACTGTCAAGACGAAGATGGACTATGGGCTGAAATCCCGGCACCGTGCCTGAACCCGGACAGACCTAACGAAGACATCAGCCAACAGAGCACACCTCGAGACACCGTGTCAGGACCTTTGTCGCCAGCACGGAATGTCGAAGCAACCCCGGCTGGGGCTGCCGGTTCCCCTGCCCGCAAAAGCCACCGGTATTATCTAAGGCCCAACCCCGGACCGAGCCAGAGATTAAGGGACTTTATATGGACCTCGCCCTGATAAGACAAGAAAAAAAAAATCGTTCCAGAAGCGAACTAAATTGAAGGAGGGATGTAGAGAGCCACTCGGCCCTTGCCCTACAATGTATCGACTTTGTACACGCATGCATACACCCTCGGGCGGGCACGCCCCGAGGTATATAATAAATGGCGGAAGACCGCTCGGGGTCTTTCCGGCGTACCTTATGTGCTGTGAGCGTGTCCAATTATTCCAGGCATCTCCTGACCACGTGCGAGGCCCCGACCTCGCACCCAACAATGCCTTGTTTAAATTTCTATTGCTTTAATTTAAAACACAATTTCGGACCCGCACCCCCGACTCTTTCTACTTATTTAAGAGCTTGCATCAGTTTGACATGTAGCGCTACAGTAATGCCCAAACTTAATAAACAAGTTGGAGCGCATTTAATAGGAACTTGCACATAACCTTCGTGCTGTGGCAAACTTTCCAAGGAAAGCAACAGACTGAATAAGAAGAAGTGACTTCGTGCATTCGGTTCCGCACGTTCCGCAGCACACCACGCTTCTGTCATCGGTGAGGGATTTCCCGGCTGACACAGGGGAGGGTGTAGCGTATGAAGGCAGATGCCTTCCAGCAAGAGTCATTCTCTTCTCATCTCCTTTGGTGCCTTCAGGGAGCTTACGGCAAGCCGCGAGACTCACCCTCCCTTTGTAGGTAGAAATGTATTGATCAAGGACATCTTCATTCCAAGGGGCTTCTGCACAGAGAGGATGGGCAGATTGTATGATACTTTGAGAAACCGCTCATTCTTTTATTTACAGAGCTCAAATGGCGGTTGATGTATGCACTGTCTCATTATAAGCTGCAGCCAAATTACCAATGTTTGTATGTACGTGTTATGAGAACAACATTTTCGGCACTGTGCATTTACGGTGTGTTAGGACGTTGGAATGTTGGGAGCTCCGATATGGTTCTCTTTCCGTTTCAACCTATTTAATGTAGAAGATTCTAGTCCTAATGGGCAAAAGTTCTAATAGCATTCTAACCTAGGTGACGTGGGCTGTGTCTGTTGATAAAGGGCCTTTCCCTCATTTCAGGTACTAACGTGGTTATAGCCTATACCTATGTCAGACATCCTTTAACAAGTTGATTAATAAAAGGACTTTAATGTTGTATTAGAGCATTTGAATTTTGGGAGTTCCACTGAAGACAACAAAGTGGTAGAGAGCCAATAATTATCTTTCTGTCTGCTTCTACACATTCTGAGTTACCGCAGCTTTATGTTATTTTATTAACAACTGCACTGTTTCTAGTATCTTTTCGTAATACATAACCAATTGGTTTTTGAAGTGTTTAATTTTTCACTAGAGTTTTTATTTTTATTCTTCATGTGTGCTCTCACTTTCTAAAAGAGCTATGCACCAAGGTTTTGAGTGGTTTGTGGTGAAGTTATTTGTACCCCCTGCCGTACATGATGAGGATATTCGGAGTTCCATAACCTCATAAAATACCTGGGACTTCGGGCTCATTCCTCCATATTGTTACGGAACTCCTCTGTGACTTGCAATATCTTTATAATGTACAGCAGGGGGTACTTTATGCTGCATATAGTACTTTTTCTCTCCAAGAATATCAGTCATTAATAGCATTTCCCTCTTCTTTGTCTGTGGCTCAGGCCTTTAGCTCAGGGAGAGTCCTTTAAAATGAATGGTCTATCTCTCTGTAAGCAGGTCTAATGCTGTAGTACCGCACTAGAAACGAACGATTATGCATGTGACCTGAGTCAGTCAGTTCAATAAGGTAAGTTAACCAATTCATCTAGATTTCACAATATTATGCAGAATTACAAGTTTAAGAGCATGTTGGTGGTTGCCAACCAGTGCAGGGTGCCATGTAAAATATATTGCTCTTCTGCCTGCAGTTTTATTGACACAAACACGACAACTGCGTCGTTTTCTACTCTCCCATAATATGACCAGTGCTTAGAAATCCATAATAGTCTAAACAACAGGATCATTTGTTACATCTTCATTTAATTTTTCCACATTTCGTCGACAGTTGCTAAGATCCTGAAACAAGAGTTTTCCATCTCTGCAACAACAGATCTGACTTAAGTCAGGCATTCACAAAGTGATTTCAAAGTTTGGGTCTATATTATTCAATTTTAGCTGCCATTAGTCACGCCTGATGCCACAGTTCTAATACATGCTGCAATATTTATGTGCTCCCTTTCCAGCCAGGCTGTGCCACTTAGTGTGTTCATTTGTACGTAGTTTGGAAATAAAGCGGGCGAGGGAAGCCTGAGTCACTAAAAGCTACCTTTGCAATGTAACTTTTTTTTTACTTTGATTATTTGCCTATGCACCTGAAAATCTGAACATGGAAGGGGTACTGAGGAAGTGTCGTGCTTGATGGAACTCTTAATCTGGAGAAAGTTAATCAGTCGCCCTGCCCTTAAGTGGCCTCTGCTAGTTTCTTTGACTAAAAATATCGGTCTACATTTACTCAACTTCGTACAGTTCAGTGTGTAAATTAGCAATTCTATGTCGTGCAAATGGTGAAAGAGTGCCTAGCATCATACCTGCTTACAGTCGTGCACTGATGATGTCAGCAAGTGCACACGTGCGAAAAAACTATTTTAGCATGCCACTGAGCGTTGTGTACAGGTGCAAAGGCGATCTAGTGCTAGCTTGCCTAATATTTGTAGTTACGGTTCACTAAGGTTCAATATTCAGTACAAATATCAACTCAATGACAAGGGTAAATTTCGTAACATGGCCAATTTTGCATAGATCACACATTTTAGGCATAGGTATAGGAAGTGAAAAACAAGCATCCGCACCGGCATGACTCACTGACTGACAGATGAGGGCCCGTAAGGCTCCCTGTCCCTTGTCTAAGCAAGGGTCACACTATGGACAGATCATTTTGAACTTGAACTGACCTCTAGACCAGATCAGTACAGACAATGGCCTCTGATATCTGACAACAGGATGAGCTTGCATGCTAGCGACAGCAGTAGTAAGCCTGAACACTTAGCTAGATTCCTCCTGAAGTCTATTATTAGGCAATCCCTCAGTGTTTCTTTTTTTAAATATAATGACTGGCAGTATCGTATAATGTACCAAAATATATTACACCCCCCTCTCTGGAACTCTCAAACGTCTCTGTGTCTCAAGCGAAAATATGAAATATTACTGGTAGCAGACATGCAGGCTCCCACACATGATTCTTTTAAATGTAGGATAAAGTTCCATGAAACCATGAGAAAAATCAAATTGAAAACATTCTTTGCGAACATCAAATGAGACGATACGAGATCCTTTGGAACTGACCTTAGGAGACCATTTACATTCTGCCATCCTGCCACTGCGGTGGGACCTGAAGTTGCAGTTTTCGAGTCATTAGTCCTGCAAGACATAGAAAAAATTGAGAACATGCAGGACACTTTGAGGTACCAGAACATGACCAAAGATGACTGGGAGGAGATTAGGAGTCTCCAGGGCAACCGTTCCTTGACTATTAAGTCAGCCGATAAGGGAAGGGCGGCTGTTGTCCTTAACTCTACAGACTATGACGCTGAAGTCATGTGCCTTTTGTGGGTTCGTGCTAACTATCAACCCCTCAACCGTGACCCAGCAGAGGAATTACTTAATATCATACGTGAGATGGTGGGCAAAGCAAGGAAAAACAAGTGGTTTTCAGCCAAGAAGGCAGAGTTCCTGGTAAATGACAACCCCAGGACTCCGTCCTTCTATATACTCCCTAAGGTGGGCTCACAAAATAGAGACATTTTAAGAAAACAGGGTGTAGATTTCATACTACTATTGTGTCTCTGAGAAAACGGACTCGGGAGAAGCACAGTCACAATTAGCGCACTCCATTACCTGAAGTGGCTCCTCGGTGCCTCACGATCACCATTGGCCTATAAAAAGCATTAATATAGGAATGAGCCACATTACCGATTTTGTGAGATCGTGCAGAATGAGTTTCGGTCCTCATGAGCGCAGCAAATGGGCTAATATGTGTCTATACTCAAATAATCAAAAAACGAGTATTGCTGATTTTTGTGTTTGTGTGTTGTCTTGTTTTTTATGTGTCTTCCAGATTGATGATCACAATCGTTTGGGCCAAGATTGTATTAAGAAAAACTCATTTTAGCAGTATTATGTTATGCTCACTTCCCTCTGCAGCCGGTATGAGTGAAGAGGGCTGCTAGAGGGTAAATATCATGAATTTGGCAACTTACATAAGGCTTTGAAAGGTGACATACTGGGTTTTTAATGTTTTTATTATTGTGCTTTTCTCTACTTGACAGTCGACATAGAACGAAGTGTCCAACAGTGGTGCGGTGATAAGGTGTGTAGCCCTGACGAATTTGCCGAAACTTTTGAGGCAGAGAAACATGTTGGCAATAGGTAATGGTATGCGATGGTAGCTACCAGCCTTTTTAATTCAACAGATCACGCCTGATAATTAGGAATAAAGTTGCAAAGACGTGTGCCTATTGATTTTAATCAAATTTTTCTGTCACGAGCAGAGTTATAGTTTCTGCTAATGCGCACGTTTCACTTCTTGTTTTTTTTGTTTGGTCACGTTCTTGTTTCTTCTTTTCTTTTTTTGAACTGAATGACGACCAGTGATGAGAAAAGGGGCCCAGTCTGGTGAGTACTTGCCAGTTACCCCGAGGGTGGTGTTCCCGTGAGGTGTCATTCTTTTCGCCACACATTTTCTGCAGAAATATGTTTTGCAAAGTTCCAATTTCATTTGGTGGATGCACTGTGTAGATTAAGGTTTCAGACATCCTGTGTTGTTCTATGTGACTGTCGAGAGAGGTTGGCCAATATATTCTTTTTTTTAAAATTCTTTAAGATATCGGACGTATTGCAGTAAGATACCCCTGAGTAAAATGATAGTGGATAGGGGAGCGCAACAGTAATCATTGACATGAGATTGATCTGTTGTAAGGCATACTGACATAATTTATGCCCATAAGACAGGGCTTTGTGGTTGTTGATAGCAGACATACAGGATCATAATATCATGGACCTGTATATAACGATGCAACCATTTTACGTCAAACGTGGCTGCAATTGAATCAGTGACACAATGTTTATGTTACTATTGTCTATGTTTGTAAGTGTGTGAATACATTCATGCTCAGGGTACAAGACTAACCCATATGAAGGCTAAGTCAGTAAAATGAGCTAATTCCCAAACACTTGCATGACCACCGTTTGCTGTGTTTCAATGTAGCAGCTCACAAATCTTACTTAGCACACAGATAATGTGTGAATTTGCTGTGCTTTCTCAGCATTTGGGTGCATACATGGATGTTTTAAAATATTTGTATTTTTTTTCAATGGTTGTTTGCAGGTGTATCCACAAAACAACGGGTCTGGTATGACAATCTGAACTCTTCATAGGATGCATGGAGTCCATGTAAGATTAAGCAAGGACAAGAACAGCCCTGATGAAGGTACTCAATTCTTTGGGTGATACAGAAGGCTGAAACATGTTGGGTAAATAGGTTGATTTAATGAGTCATTGTTTTCATCAAAAATCACACAGGAATTGTTTTTAACCATATCCGATGTCTCCAGTTATTAAAAGGGATAAGCTCAGGGGTCCCTGCTCTTGTCCAAAACAATTTTTCAGGAACTCCAAACCAGAAGTAGAGTATGCTACATTTGTATTTACCTACCATGGTATGGATATGCACCAACGATGAAGCATTCTCTTTTGATTCCTGAAATTATATGACATTGCAAGAAACATTACTTTTCAGGTGTGGTGACTTCAGCACTTGCAGTGTGTTATTTGATTAAGGTGAGGATGTGCTCAGGTCAGTTACCTCTCACACTCTCTGTCGCTCTCTCCAGCAATATGTCTCCCAGCATTCTGGGAGTAATAGCATCAGCTAAGGAGAATACTGGCATTGTGATTTAGACCCACAAGCAATTAAAGCTCTGCAATGCCAACCTAGAGGGACAGGTCTCTATGATATACCTAGCCGGAACTAGCAGGGGACAAGGATGAATTCAGTGTGGATGCTTTCCACATGGTCAGTTTAAAGCTTAGCAACAACATTAAGGGCCAGATGTATGTAGCTAAATGTTTATGATTGCCAAATAAGAAATGTATATGATTAGCATTTGGTAATTGCAAACACCAATGTACAAAAGTGTGCTTTACACTTGCTGCAATTCCCTGTGGGTCGCATATAGATCTACTTCATTAATAATCATGAGGTATGTCTTGGTTTGCGACCCATTGGGTATCGCAAAAATCCCATGGATGGTGGCCCACTGAGGTCAGCAGACCACTGTATCTGTGATCGCTTTCCAATAAAGCATTTTTAAGAAATATTCAGTCCGTTCTCGTCAAGGGAATCATCATGTTATTTTACTCTCCCACAAACTAAACCCAGAGCATTACTATATTATACATGATCTTCAGAGTTAGGGGATCCCCCAAGGAAGCAATAGCAAATGGGGTAAGGTGCAATCCTCTCTGATTCCTATGGTAATCCTTACTCTGTCACACTGCATCACCTTAATGTTAAATCTATTTGTGATTTATGCACAATTTACTAGCACAAATTTCCTGCATATAATATTTCGGTCCATATTCTCAAGTAAATTTCCCAGAAAATTCCAGCCCTGTTTGAAACCCTTCTCAACCTGGAGGGACACCAGAATAGCTAGATTATACTACCTATCAATTTAGTCACCAAACCATATCACTTTTGTAAATATACTGGGGGTTCTCGTTCCTTGCATAAACCCTGATTTTTATGGGTTGTTTTATGAGAATGGATGGGTTCAAGTACCTTCATTAGTATGCAAGTTAATGTTTCTGTTTTATTAACACAAAAGGCAGTTAAGATGTGCTTCGCCTAGGATAATTCGTAAGTTTCAGGAAACATTTTTGACTCTGTTACTCCAACAAATGCCTTTTCTGAGCACAGAAAGTGTTGTGGAGAAATAGGGATTGATTTATTTTCAATGTCAGAAATACTTTCTAAAAACTTCCATCCAACCCATCAAGTCCAAGTACTTTGCTGATCCAAAGTGTACAAAGAAGAACCAGAGGTTAATGCTGAGCAAGAAAAATTAGACGATGTTTCAAGCAGTTACCCCCGACGAAGGGCTATAAAAAGCCCGAAATGCATTGGGTTGAAATAAAGATTCGCTGCTTTGAACTATTGTTTGTATGGGATCATATTTTCAAGGAAGCCTGGATGGGCCCATGTGAATACGTGAAGTTTCCTAAATACAATTTGTTTAACATGTGGATTAATTTCGAAAAATGAGAAAGAATGGCAACATAATGGTGAAAAAAGTGCGAATTTAATTATGGTGTAAAAGGATGATAAATAGGTTGGATTTGATATCCACAAACATGCTGTGCGTCTGGGAGTGGAGCGGTGTTGAAGCGCTCCCCACATGGCTTTTCTTAATGAATGTGCTTTGAGGGCAAGGCAAATCCCAGTTTCGCACGCAAATCGTCAAGGATGGACAAAGACTCTATGGACTAAATAAGGACTATAACGGTGTGCATGCCACCACTTCCATTGATCCAAAGTGTATTAACAAATTTCACTGCAATCTCAATGTATATTGGCCTTTCGTAAAGTCTCAAAATAGGATATTGTTAACATTGTGAGTTCCTCAAGGGAAAGGTAATGATCTCGCTGTTCACAGTTTGAGACCCTTGAATTACAGTCTCTTCATAAAATGTCTTGAAGCTTCTAACTTTATATTTCTTTTAAGTTGGCCCATAATCAATAATTGATGTAATTTCCTGCACCCTTACTTGGTTTACGTTGGCTTTCAACAAGCATGGTAGCACCTTCCTGCTTCATTGTACATCTTTAGAAGTTTCACTCTCCTGTCTCTCATGTTCACTTGCAACCTACTGATTGGATCCTTCTCTACACCTTTCAAGAAAGTGCCACCTTATGGTGATGATTCAATATCTTCACTTTTACATCCAACTTTAGTTTAGTGATGTCTATATTTTTTCAGGTTTTCTAAAACAGCTATTAAATGGTTGCTTTGGAGTACCTTGAAAGCATCCCTTGTACAATGCATTGGATAGTTGTTCCAACTGTTAATCTCAAGGCATTCTTGAATCTTTTATTCTTACTAAAAACAGGATCTTTGAGCAATCAGGGTTTACTCTCAATGTCCTATGTCCTGGATGTTAGACCTGTCAGGATTAGGAAGGTCTTCCCCTCCACTTTGTGCCATCCTCCTCCATTTTTTCTGATTTCAAGTTTGCTGGTAGTAGGACAGTGTACACGTAACTACTGCTTAAAACATGGTAATATTGGCTTATCATCAAATAGCATATTTAATTTACTCATAAGTCCCTTGTAAAGTGGTACTGCATGTATTTGTTCCAGGTGCTCAGTAAGTTGTAGGTTGATGGCCTTCTTGAGAACCTTTGCAGGAAACCATAGAAGGGAGATGAGCCAGTAGTTTCTTAGGTTCTGTAGGGTTGGCAGGTGGTTTCTTTAGGAGGGGCCACATTTCAGTGTGTTTCTAGTCCTCAGGCAAGGAGGCCAAGGTCATGAAGGGTATCAGAACCTTCTTGAGCCCATCCCCAATCGTCTTGCTCTCGAGGTTGAAGATGTGGTGGGGGAAGGGGTCTGTGAGTGCTCCTGAGTGCACAGAGTTTATGATGGAGATTATGGCTTGAGTTGTGAGAGGGACCAAATGGGGGAACAGGAGCTTGGCATTTGCATTTATGGGTGTGAGCAGGCTAATGCTGTCAGTGACAGGGGGTTGGGGTTTGAGCTTTTTGTAGGTCGCTGAGATCTTAAAATGGAACAAGTCCACCAGGGTGTTGGACAGTTCTTTCGAAGGGGTGACGTTGTTCTTGGCAGCTGCAGGGTTAAATAACTTCTTCAAGATGGTGAAGAGCTCCTGCTGCAGTTTGTGCTGACTTCTATGCAGTCTGCAAGGGTGTTTTTCTTTGTTTCTTCCAGGAAGTGGTGGGACTGGTTGAGGTCTGTCTTGAAGTTTCCCACTGTTGCTTTTGGTGGATTTCAGCTCTGCGGTGAACCATCTGACTCTTCTGGCAGGTCCACTGAACTTGGCTGGCTTAGCAGGAGCGATTGTGTCGGCGTGCTATGTCATCCACTGGGATTAGTTCTTCTCAGCCTGTTCTGGGTTTGATACTGTGTCTGTGAAGCAGGAGAGGAAGCTGGCCATAAAGGAGAGAATTACTGTGGAGCATTTGGCTCATGAAAGGAGTCTTACAGAGCTTGGAAGCAAGGCAATACAGAAAGAATACAGCAATGACGGTGGCAGCAATTTTACTGTGTCTGAAGGAGACAAAAAGGTCTGCATTTTCAACTTGTGCTCAGTTATGTGCTGGGAGATGAGTTTGTCAAGTATTCTTCTGCCTATGTGACACCCCTGATGGTGAACAAAATTCTAGAATAACACTAGGGGGTGGGGGGAATGTACACATGCTTACAGTGCGGCAGGACACCCTTCTTACTTTTGAGGTTGAGTACCAAACAAGTTAAGCACCTAGGAAAGTCATCTTGATTGTAAAGTTTAGACTGACCCCTGAAAAGTACCGCTAGAGGATCAGGGATGGTCAGAAGCTCCCCAACCAGTCCTAGGTAGATATTGTGGCCTACTCCAGCAAGGTTCTGAATGGTTGGGTGCAAGGAAGCAAAGTTACTGATTACAATGGGTTGTAAAATCTACTTTTGAGAGGTCACAAGTTCAAATATGTTTTCCAGAGCTATGCAAGTAGCTAGTTGACAGCAAGCTGACTGACCCCAGGATTATTGCTGAGAAGGCGAACCTCTGGGCCAGCACCAAAGTGTCCAAAAAGGTACCTGGGTGAGACTACCGGTGCACAGACATAATATCGACTCCAAAATATCGTTTGGACAGAATATCGAGGAAAAAATATCGTTTGGACAAAATATCGACTGGACAGAATATCGACAGCCAAAATATCGTTTTTAAGGTAAGTGCAGTAATATCGACTGTAAATAATATAGAAAGTGAAAATATGTAAGTATATACTATAGATAGTAAAATAAATTGTTTTTATTTTTAGGGTTCAGGGTCAGTTTTGGGTTTTTGGGTAAAGGGGTATTTTTAGGGTTCAGGGTCAGTTTTGGGTTTTTGGGTAAAGGGGTATTTTTAGGGTTCAGGGTCAGTTTTCAGTTTTTGGGTAAAGGGGTATTTTTAGGGTTCAGGGTCAGTAAAGGGGTATTTTTAGGGTTCAGGGTCAGTTTTCAGTTTTTGGGTAAAGGGGTATTTTTAGGGTTCAGAGTCAGTTTTCAGTTTTTGGGTAAAGGGGTATTTTTAGGGTTCAGGGTCAGTTTTCAGTTTTTGGGTATTATTTTATTATATTTTATTACTATATATATATGTTTAATAAATATGAAATAAAAAAATATTTATTTAACTTTCATTAATTATTTAATTATTATAAGTTAATGTAAGTAATTTTAAGTATATTTTAGTAATTAAATATTAATATTAATTTAATTTAACACTGTTTTTAGTAAATACGATAGTTTTTACAACTATATTTTTGTAAACGATATTTTGTACTCGATATTTTTGTACTTACCTGTTTGTACATACAAACTCGATATTTTTGCTGTAGATATTTTTTCCTCGATATTTTGGGTAGTCGATATTTTGGTAGTCGATATTCTTTCAGTGATCCGAGACTACCACAAGGGTGGCCAGGGGTATCATCAGTATAAAAGAGGGAGAAAAAATTAAATCTAAGGAATTCTCCATTTGAGGAGGCTTTTGACTCCAAATCGTAATTATGGGAAGATTTTGATGCTTCTCGAGGAGAAAATCTTCCTCAGATTTCAACCGCGGTAGATCCAGCAAGTTTGGGATTGTGTACGTCACAAAACATCCACCTTAAGTTGCTTGCTGCTGGCTAGCAAATCTTGTGACATTCCCAAACAGCAAGGAAATCTTGAGGGTGATCATAAGCGCCCGCTAAGTTGCTCCCGCACATGCAAAGGTAATTTCAAGCATGGCAACAACAACAAACATTTCGCTCCGGTGCTGAACGCAGAATTTATAGGTAACTCCTCATTCTACGTGAAACTCAGAGTTCCCAAACTCCACAAACTCCTCGAGGAGAGCTGAGTTTTATACCCAGGCCTATTTGAAACACACACACCTACCCAAATTCCAAATACCATGGTGGATTAACTATGGGAGCACCTTGGCACAGAAAGCTAAAAACAAACAACGCAGTAGAAGGATGGCACAATACGTTTCAATCCACACTAGGCAGAACTCAACTTACAATATTCAGATTTATAGAAGCATTACAACAAGATCATAGCTGGTGAAAATTAAACATGGAGCACTCTGTTAGTTAATTTGGCCATAAACTTAGCAAACACACCAAAAGAATGTACAACATGCTGCAATTTAAAGTCAAACTCTTCATAAATAGCAAGGACTAAATTATTATGAAATGATAACCAAAAGGATGCTATAACATAGATCTTAACCTAAATATTAACAGCAATAGATCTAAATATACTGAAACCCAACAAACAACACTATAACTATAAGCACCTGATTACGATGCTGGTCGTACCGACCGACCCTCGAGGCTGGGAACCTTCATTAGAGCGTATTACAAAGCAACTGCTGCTACTGCAGTGGCCGCTTCTACGGCGGAGCACCTATCCCCAAATTGGTCACTGCATTTGTGTACAAAACATACAGGAAACATGTGAATTATACAAATATGCATGACATATGTGGGGGTTTGTTTTGTGCACTCTGTACTTAATTGATGGAGTGTGGCAGAATGTGCACAGTCCAGTCAATAGGGATACATTCGGCATGAGGACTTACCTGCATTCTGGTGCCCTTAGGATCGTAGTCATCATGTTTCAGCTGCCCAGGTGTAGGGGGGACCTGGAGGAAGGGATGGATGGTGGCGCCTGCTAGAGTGGAGCAGGTTTGGGTGAGTATGCACCCCAAATCTTTCATTTCTGAAGATTCAAGGCAGGTGGTCAGGCCACCATGGCCAGGCCATTGGAAAACCTCATTGCAATCCAGACAGTGGTCAGAGATCCCTGTGATGCCCTATGGCTGCTGTTTTTCTCTGACCACCACGTCGGTGTTCGGAGAAAAGCTGTCAGAGTGGGGGAACTTTTAGTGGTCGATGGGATTGCAGGATACATGCATCTTAATCAGGCAGCCAAATCAACCGCTTCTGATGAGACTGCTTCAGCCTGATCATCTCCAACAGGACCACAGAAGATGGTCCGACCGGCATCGTAATCAGTCCCTAACTTTTAAATTTCCTTCCCAAATCCCCTCTACCCTCAAAACCCTGAAAACATCCTTAAAATTAGACTTACTGTACCGAAGCACAGCAGCACCTTACCGTGACATGGTTCCAAGAAAGGAGACTAAAAATAACACAAATAGGTTACAAAATGGAAGGTTGTTGTAAAAAAATGCCTGCCAAATGAGCTAAATAAAAGACTATCTCCTCATAGGAATGAATGGGAAATATTGTACAAAAGTTAAATAAATGTTTAAAACATTATAACAAATTACTCAACATGTTAAACATATCAAACAATGTTATATAAAATATAAAACAATTGTAAAGTTAAAATAAATAATAATAACAAATATATACATTTATTTAATATATTCTAATATAACATGTGAAAAGAATGTTGAAAAAATAAATATAAAAAAATTCAGAAATTTAAAAAAAAATTAAACAATTTTGTAACATATAAAACATATCAATCAATGTAATAAACAATTATGAAAAATGGTAAAGTATAAATTAAATAAGATTACATAAGATATACAATTATTTCATAAATGTTAAAAAATTGTTAACAATTACAAAAAACTTTGAAAATGTATATCATACAAATGTATAGAAATAACATTGATCTGATTTTTAACTATTAAAACATACTGATCTTTATTACATTCACCTAATTTCATACTTTTACCATTTTTTACGTGAAGTATATATAATACAAATTGTAAAACTATACATCAATAAAAAATTGAAAACAAATAAAAATTGAAAAATATGTGACATGTTTTTATTATACAAAATTTGTGAAAGGTCACTAAAGAGGAAATATTTACAATCCCCACTCCAATATAACCATATTGGGGAAAGTGTAGGACACTAAAAGGGGGACAATTACTATTCCCCCTTCAATCTTACCAATACAAGTAAGGTGGTGGAAACTAAAGGGTGAACATTTACTTTGCCCACTCCAGTTCAAAGCAATTCGACAAAGGTATTAGACACTAAAGGGATGGCCTTTACTATGCCTACTCTAATATAAACCAATTAGAGGATGGTGTTGGACATTAAAGATGTGACATTTTCCAGTCTGACTCCATTCAACCAATATTGGAGAACATGTTGGACACTAAAAGGGTAGCATTTACTTTCACACTCTAATCTAAACCAATTTGAGGAAGATGTTGGACAATAAAGCAGTGACATTTACCAATCCCCCTCCAATCTAACCATATTAGGGAACATGTGACATTAAAGGGGTAACATTTACTATTCCTATTCTAATCTAAACCAACTCAAGGAAGGTGTTAGACACTAAAGGGGCGGCATTTACTATTTTCACTCCAAACTAAACCAATTTGGGAAAGGTGTTGGACACTAAAGGGAATACATTTACCAATCCCACTTCAATCTAACCATATTAGGGAACATGTTGCGACACCAAATGGGTAACATTTACTATTTCTATTCCAATCTAAACCAACTCAAAGAAGGTGTAAGACAATAAAGGGGTGGCATTTACTATTCCAACTTGAATCAAAACCAATTCAAGGGGGGTATTGGACACTAAAGGGGTGCCATTTACCACTCCCACTCCAATCTAACCATTTCGGGAAAGGTGTTGGACAGGAAAGGGCTAACATTTACTATTTACCACTCCAACCTAATCCATATTGGGGAAGGCGTTGGACACTAATGGGGTAATAATTACTATTCCCACTCCAATCTAAATTAATTTAGGGAAGGTGTTGGTTATTCAAAAAGTTACATTTACTATTCCCACTCATATCTACTGATGGCCTGATATGTGTTTGGCAGGACTCCTTCAGAGAGCCACATCAGCTTCCACAGGAGGACCGCCAAACCCGTAGTGAGACCACCCACCAGATTCTGACTGGAATACTCGTCAGGCGGATGGTGCCTTGGAGGGAGAGGAAAGCATTGGAAAGACACTGAAGTGGGACTGCCACAGCATGTTCCTGCAGGGAACAATTTTGTGCATTTCTTCCAGTGCAGGAACTTGGTAGTGCAATACCAAGGAGACACACCATGTAGCACCCTGCATGCACCCCCAGGCTCAGGGGCAGCAGGGGGCCCTTTAAAGACCCCCTAAGTTGCGTCTCTGCCACCATTCCCATGACGTACTCACAGCCATTGGAAAGCATGGTGAAAAGACAACTTGCAATATTCTTGGCAATAGCGCAGTGGCACCACCAGCATATTATTTTTCCTACCCACTGCACCACCACTGCAGAATCACAGATCCTCTGCATTTGCAGCTGTTCTGTGTGGTTCGACTGCCACACTCATAATGCGGTACAAAAGGGGGTGGCACGGTGCCGCAGTATGGTGGTAGTAGTAAATACATTGGGAAACCCAATACACCCTGGGGAACTGGGCAAGTATGGTGGTGGCAGGACCGCAACCAGATGTTCGGCGGTACAACTCGTAATCAGGCCCTAAATAATTTCAAATTTAATATTCTACTTCAAAATAAAACATTTGACATAACATATTACAAAATACAAATAATAAAAAGACAATCAATAGCACACATTCTGGAATTGTTTGCGTAGTGTAAAATGTTGTCAAATATTATGCAAAAACACACTAATTTAACCACAAATCTTATGATTCAGTTATATTTTAAATTATAAAAGTACTGTTTTAATTACTGTTAAAAAATAAAAAAGTATTTATTAATATTCAGAAAAGTATTATAACACATTTAGAAAAAACTTTTGGATACATTTCATCTTTAAAAAAATGTTTTTTATTTGTATATGGAGACAAGAAAACCAAAACGAACAAAGAAACAGGGAGAGGAAATAACATAAATTACATTTCCAACAGTTTTCATTTTTTATTTTTAGGGAACAGGGCCAAAACTAAGAACAGGATGTGCCCAACAGAGCATGGAACAAAGCCACAGCCCTGGTAGAGATTCATTGTGCATAATACAAAGTAAAAAAAAAGAACATTTCAAATTAATCTAGACTAGAGGTGGAGGAAAGCAACATGGTAGAAAGGTGGAACTAGAGACCTGTGTCCAGGACAGTAGCTGTATCCACCATCCATTGGTGGACTGGTTCTCAAATTCGGCTCAGGCTTATTCATTCACTATTAGAGTTCTTTCCAGCATACTATTGTTCAGAAATTCAGGCCACCAGATCCAGGAATCAGTGGGCACACTTAAAAGCCAGAAACGCGTCTGGCTGAAGAAACTGCAAAACAATATAAACCTGCTAATTGAGGAGGTACAGCCTGTGAATATCCCAACATAATCAACCTCAAATCAGATGTAACCACAAGATTCGATATGCCATGCAACTTTCCAAAAACAAATTCCCAGAACAAAGGAAATGCTGGGCAGGATGAAAAAACATGAACCTCGTTGGCCACCTCAAGCCCGCAGTGGAAACAGCCATCCTCCAGTCATAATTTCATTGCAAAGAAGCGATAAGGAGTATAGTATCAATCATTTATGCATTAGAGATTATGCACCTTGATATGCAACACATTGAAAACTGCTTGTGCCAAGATATTGCTTTACGGCAAACCATCAGCAGTTACTACGGTATTAAATAATTGACTCCACTTAGTAGTTCTTGGCTGGAACGGGTCAACCAAATGATTCTGAGAGGTAAAATGAATTTGATTATAAACTGGTCCACTATTTCTTAACACTGGAGCTTCTATGATAAGTTCTAGTAAAAATTTATCAGAACACCCTATCTCATCATCCTTGAGACTAGAAAACAAATGTTGTAATAGGAGATCTGTAAAATTAGGAATGAGGAAGAGAAAACTGTTATTGTAAGTTCTCAAAGGAGAAAAAGCATATCCTTCTGACAGTTGCCCAAAAATAAAGAGATTGGGCGTTTCCCAATTCTCCCAAAAGCCGTCATGAATCTGAATGGGTAAATTAGGATTATAGCCTAGGAATATGGGCTAATTAACCAGGGAAAATACCAGAAAATATATGCTTGAAAGAGCTCCAGATAGGATGAAAAAGTTTTAAAGTCTTAAAATTAGGTTTTCTTAAAAGCTAATATGACCACAATACTGATCCCTGGAACAATTGATTCACCATTTGAAAAAGGATCAGTAAAAATACCCCGTTGTTCCCAAAACTCCCACCCTAACACCAAACAAAGTGATGAAAAAATGAGGCCAAATAGTAAATCAGCAGAATTGGAAGTGAAGGCCACCCAACTCCTTACCCTACTGCAAGAACTAAGGGGTTCATTAGGATGGTGGACGGAAAGCGTCAGGACCACCAGTCTCACGGGAAATGACCGTCCAACCGCACCGTGGGGAAACCGGCAGTGCAATTAGGATTCCCCTCCAGTAAAACCCGACCGCGGCGGACGGATGTATCCAAAGACCGCTGACCGCGGACGGAACCATAGAAAACCCGACCGTGGCGAACGGATGTCTCCAAAGACCGCCGACCGCGGACGGAACCATAGAAAACCCTACCGCCGTGGACGGAGTGGCCGCGGTAACAGCCCAACCGCCGACAGTGCAGCGGAATGACCGGCCGCACGATTAGGATAACATCGCCAGGGCAACGTAAAGAATCACCCTCCACGACCGTAGCGTAAAATAACATCAACAATTGTAAGTATCAGCGGAAGGTCCAAAGCCAATCCACCGTGGTGGTCAGACCCAAACCTACCATGAACACACCCCTCCCCCAATAACCCACATCAAAAACACACCCTCATGGTGGAAAACCTGACAGGCAAGGGTCCACACCCACCACATACCTGACTGCAAGATACCATTGGGACACAGCCACAGAGAAGAAAATAAAAGGAGCCCCTCACATCCCCACAATCCTTTGCATCACAGCAAAACTGAGAGGAAGAGGCACACAGCAGAGCACAGCACCACATACACCAATAGCCACACAACAACCTGCACATCAACACACACACCTCACCATCCACCACAACACCATCCCAACAAACCACACACCTGCACCCCCAACACCCTGCACAGCACACACCATGGCCCACAAGAAACAGCCTAAATTCACAGAGAGTGAGCTGAAAGTCATGGTGGATGAGATTATACGTGTAGAACCCAACCTGTTTGGAACCCTTGTACAGCAGACCACACTGGCCAACAAAACCAGAATGTGGGAAAGGATAGTCACCAGAGTGAATGCATCAGGGACCGTGCCACGCACCAAGAGAGACATCCAGAGGCGGTGGCACGACTTCAAGACAAAGGTGAAGTCAATCAGAGCCAAGAACCACGAGCGGGCCAAGCGTACTGGCGCTGGCACTCCCATCCAGCCAATACCCTGCAGTGAATGGGAGGAGAAGGTGCTTGAAATCCTGCACACGGAGAGCCTGGAAGGAATAGCTGAGGGATTGGAGGCTGGTAAGTACAACCTAATGACCACAATCACAATACCAAGTACTGCCTTGCACAACTGCGAAGATACTGCACCTAGGCCCCACACCATGCACTACAACTCCCAACAGGCCCCCTTCACCCACAGCTGAGCAAGATGGAGTCCCTCCACCATGTGCTAGCAAGACTACCCCCCTCACCAACCATTCAGGTAGGCAGCCATCTTCACAGGTAAGGGTGTACCTGATTGAGGGGCCAGCACTACAACTCCCAACAGGCCGTCCTTCACCCACAGCTGAGCAAGATGGAGTCCCTCCATCATGTGCTAGCAAAGCAACCCCCCTCACCAAACGTACAGGTAGGCAGCCATCTTCACAGGGAGGGGTGTACCTGATTGAGGGGCCAGCACTACAACTCCCAACAGCCCCATTCACCCACAGCTGAGCAAGATGGAGTCCCTCCACCATGTGCTAGCAAAGCAACCCCCCACCAAACTTACAGGTAGGTAGCCATCTTCACAGGGAGGGGTATACCTGATTGAGGGGCCAGCACTACAACTCCCAACAGGCCCCCTTCACCCACAGCTGAGCAAGATGGCGTCCCTCCACAATGTGCTAGCAAAGCAACCCCCCTCACCAAACTTACAGGTAGGTAGCCATCTTCACAGGGAGGAGTGTACCTGATTGAGGGACCAGCACTACAACTCCCAACAGGCCCCCTTCACCCACAGCTGAGCAAGATGGAGTCCCTCCACCATGTGCTAGCAAAGCAACCCCCCTCACCAAACTTACAGGTAGGTAGCCATCTTCACAGGGAGGAGTGTACCTAATTGAGGGGCCAGCACTACAACTCCCAACAGGCCCCCTTCACCCACAGCTGAGCAAGATAGAGTCCCTCCACCATGTGCTAGCAAAGCAACCCCCCTCACCAAACGTACAGGTAGGTAGCCATCTCCACAGGTAGGGGTGTACCTGATTGAGGGGCCAGCACTACAACTCCCAATAGGCCCCCTTGACCTGCAACACTGTAGCAAGAAGTACCACACACCATCCTAGAAGTGTCAGGATCAAAACCAAAAAACAACCCTTAAACAGGTTAGTACATAGCCCCTGCAGACCGCAAATTTCTGTGTACAACCAAGAACCATTGGACCACATAAGGTGCCACCACAATTTGAATGTGTGACACATCAACTAGCCATGTCACCTCTGCACACATCCTAGTACATGGAAATGCCATTTGAGAAATACTGGCAGCACACTGAACACATGTAGTAGAAGGTCAGTGCAGCATGTCTAACAGGGCATACAGCCACCATCAATGGCCATGTGTGCACAGATACCAGGCCCCAGTATGCGCTGTTGAAGCATGGCACATAACTCCATGGAGGCCAACAACATGAAATAAGCCAGACGCATCAGATGACGACTCCCCCATGTACAACAGTAAGCCAGGGTATTCCGAACCGTTTGTACACATGGCCATGTTCACGTTGCATTGCCATATCAACAATGAGGACATGACCACGTAATCAAACAATACCTAGGTGTCCCATAATAAAGCACCATAGTATGACACCTAGCCAAGGGGCGTATGCCACCCCACCCCCTCATGATGCCCAATACTATGTACCACAACAATGTGATGAGTTTGTCAATCTTGTGCTGCATGACATGACATCCCAAACGTCACAACAACCAACCTATGCAGTACACATCAATGACTCTCCATTCTTTGTACAACAGGTGAACGTGAACTGGCAGAAAATGTCAGCAACCTGCAACACCAGGCAACCCCCTCAGACCATGGACTCTCCGGTGCAGATGACCTTGACGCCTCGGATGCTGTGGATGAAGCTGGTACACCAGTGTCACCAGTGCCTTCACGGTCCCAGGACATTGCTGTCACCACCACCTTGACCACAACACCAACAGTGGCCCCTGCCGTCGGGACCTGTGCTGCCACTACCACCACCACCACCACTGCAACAAGTCTTCCCTGTGCCAATCTCCCAGACCCATTGGACAATGAAACACCCTCCACATCCCAGGAGAGCAGGGAGAGTGTCCAGGCTAGGGCCCAGGTGAAGCAACAGGTCCCGGACAAGAGGGTAGGTGCAAGAGTAGGTGGCCAGCAAGACCCACCCAATTGTGGTGCCGAGGCCCTGGATGCCATCAACAGGGTCGTGGAGGTATATGATCGTGCATAGGCAAAGGCACGCCAAGGCGCACTGGAGCACCAGCAGCTGTTGAGGTCCATCGACAACAGGATGGCACAACTGGTGGACCTCAGGGGGCAGCAAGCAGCGGCTCAGAGGGACCAGCCTGCAGGCCATATACCACCTCCCCCTCCCCCCAGTGGCCTGCAGGATGTCATTCCACAAACATCTCCTGAGTCCACAGAGAGGGATGCGTCCTCGGAGCAAGCTGCCCCCACAGCAGCCCCCCCTCCGGCCAAAATACAGAGGGGACGTCCGAGGAAACAGCCAGGTAAAACCAGTGGCAAAGCACCAGACAGCCACCAGACGAGGAGCCAGTGCTGACTTCACCATACCCTGAGCCTGTGATTCACTCTGCTGACTATCCTCCCCCACACCGCCAGGTCATGGCATAAATCTGTTGTACTGGGTTCCCACAACAATGTGGGTTCTACACGATGTTCTCATCCATCATGACTTTCAATTTGCTGATCCCTGAAGGACTGGACTTTTAACAGTACCAGCGGTGCCAGGGAACAACACCTATAACCTTCATGGGATACCTGTTTCGGCGCACAAACTACAGAGACACGGGACACTTCCTTCGGCGTCAAAGATCAGCTTTTATTACTGCAGGGAAACAGGAGTCATAAGAAGTACATGAACATGTAGGTTCTGCGAGTCTGCTTCAAATTGTATTGTAGGTCGCTCTCTTTTATACAGAAAGTTGCCATTGCATAACATGTGGACAAAAGATTACAATCCGGTTCCCACAGTAGACTTAAAAAGGGTCGCTTTCATGTGTTCAGAATCCCGGAACATAATTACAATAGCCATGCCGGTTCCCAACTGTCTTCCCACCATTAGGCACACCCATTAGAGTTGTAAATGACAAAGAAGGAGAGACAAGAGCAGCTGTAAGGAAGTCGGACACGTGTAGAGAAAAGAGTGTGGGGGTAATATCGGAAGCATGATCGCGAGATCAAAAGAGTTGGATCCATTGCCTGTAAGGCTGTCACAATAGACCGGTACAACCAGATTACCCTCAAGCTGTGCCATCTGCCTTTGCTGTGTCATTCCTCCGGCCATAAAGACGCATGAAAGGAATATGCGTCTTCCGCAAGGCTGGGGAACTAGAGGGTCAAGGGGCGAACAGTTACCTGCTCGCTGACTATGTGAGGGCAAGAAACAAAATGGATGCCGTATCTAAAATGGAACCCGAGGGTTCAGATGAAGAACACGTAATATTAGGCGAACCCTGGCAGGTAGTGTAGCGAAAATTCGCACACTTGCCGAACTCATCATTTGCGGTTCGTAGATACCAAACTTATCCATATTCGGCAATGCCCAGAACATCATAATAATTTTTACGGAACCTCATCCCCACCCCCCCATCTTGTAAATATGTACTCCCCTAACACTGCCACCATTGTAAATAATCACCCTTCAAACACTCATGTCCGTGTGTACTCCATGTTTTAATCACAGGGTGTACAATGATGTAAACGTTACCATGTCCAAGGAGCAATGCCTGTCTGTACTCATGGTGAATATGATGCGACCTAGGGAGAACATGAGAACAGCATACACATGTCAGGAAACTGCATCATAGCCATCACACCACACCGCACTTCACGGCCGTGCTATCTACCCATTCCACAATTTGCACCAGTCACAACGGGAAACAACCTTTACAACGCAACTTTTACAACGCACTACCATTACAACAAAACTTTTACAACGCAACATCCATTACATAGCATGCCATTACAACGCAACCATTACAATGCATGACACTACAACGCATGACACTACAACGCATGACACTACAACGCATACCATTACAACGCATGTCATTACAACGTAGTCATTACAACGCATACCATTACAACGCATACCATTACCATCCAACACTTACCCTTCTGTTGCACCCCCTGGAGTTAGAATAGTAATTTTTATCCCTACACTATCCAACACTTACCCTACTGCTGCACCCCCTGGAGTTAGAATAGTAATTTTTACCCCTACACTATCCAATACTTACCATACATGCAACGTAATGTTATGCGTTGTAATGGTATGCGTTGTAAAGGTAGTATGCGTTGTAATGGAATGCGTTGTACAGGTAGTTTTTAAAAATTTGTTGTAATCGCATGCGTTGTAATGGAATGCGTTGTAATGGATGTTGCTTTGTAAAAAATGCGTTGTAAAGGTGTGCGTTGTAAAAGTATGCGTTGTAACATCATACAACCATCACAACATACCCATTCTTGAGCCGTGCATGACTACCAAGTCCCACACACATTGGCATCCAGCACAGAGCCAACTACAGGCAGCACTCACATCCGACATCCAGACATCAACACCAACCACCCCTTCCGCATACCATGTCAACACCATACGTTGACACCCACCTTTAAGGGAAGTAGCGCTCAATGAGCTGACGTCTCTGGTCCACACCTTCCTCCTCTCCACTATCATCATCACTGGACACGGGCGGGATAGCATGCGGAGCCACTTGTTGGTCTGCAGGGACCAGGATCAGGGGGATCCCCTTGCGCAGGGCCAGGTTGAGGAGCATGCAGCAGGCGACCACAATTTTGCAGACCTTTGTGGGTGCGTAAGGCAGGGCCCCTCCGGTCTTGTCCAGGCAGCGGAACCTTGACTTCAGCAGCCCGAATGTGCGCTCCACCACCCGACGTGTCTTGCCATGTGCCACATTATATCGCTGTTCGCCTGGGGTAGTGGGATTCCGTACTGGGCTCAACAACCATGGGCGGTGTGGATACGCAGAGTCACCTATGGGAGAGGTAGACAGGCACATCCAACATTACCACTGTGGTGGGGATCAGCAGGGCACACATACAACACAGTGGTTGACACTTACAACTCACCAACAAGCCAGGCACGTTCCGGATGCAGATTCACCATCAGTTGGGGAACAATGCTGCTCCGCAGGATGTGGGAGTCATGTGCAGAGCCTGGAAATCTGGCACACACATGCGAGATGATCTGATCGGCCTGGCACACCACTTGCACATTGATGGAGTGCTAATGCTTCCGATTACGATAAATGTGTTCACATGCTTGTGGTGGAACCAGACCAATATGTGTGCCATCAATGGCACCCACCACATGTGGAATCCGACCCAGAGCGTAGAAATCAGCCTTCACAGCTGGTAATTCAGCTGCCCGTGGAAAATGGATATTTTCATCCTTAAACAGCATCATTGCTGCCAGGACATCATGCAGTACCATACTAAACATGGGTTGGGACATCCCCCCTGCTGTACCAATCATGTGCTGGAATGTGCCAGTAGCGAAGAAGTGAAGTGCCGCCATCACCTTGGCCGTTGGTGTTATTGCACTAGGATGTGCCCTGCGTGGCTGCAGGTGGGGCTCCAGTTGGGCAACCAGGATCTGCAATGTGGGACGGTCCAAGCGGAATCTGTGTATCACCTCGTCAGCCACCATGTCCTCCAGCACAGTGTATGGACAGTGCACATTCGGAGCCCTCCTACGATGGGAGCACATGTCAATTGTAAACACAACACAGCTGTACCACATTTGTGATCATGACAGACACAGCAACAACAATGACTGACATCATGTCACCACAGACTACATGTGGGTTGGCCCTGGCATACAACAATGGCACACCTGTAGACTTGCCACACATTGACATCCCCACAATGACATCACGGCCATGTGTATGCACAAAGGCATGTTTCCACATGTAGCACAGACAGCCCTGATTGTGCAACATACACCTCATGTGTGGAACTGCATCCCCACAGGCCCCAATCTAGGTGCTGCACCATGCCAATACATAAAAACGCAGTGCATGAGGTCAGGCACCTCTGACTAGACTTGCATAGGCTGGACATGGACACATGAGAGGGCAATCCATCAAGCATACATCACACAGCAACAAAATCAAAGTGCATCCATCACATCATCACATGTTGTTGCACAGACCAAGCATAGACTCACATGGAGCCCAATCTGCAGGTCCATGGTAACACTGAACTGTGTAAATGTTAACCAACAACCCATGTCACATGTGAGCCACCACATCACAACATTGTCACTGATGTGCACTGGCCTGGCATGTGCACACAGCACTGGTCTAGGTGGGTAACTTGCAATGTTGGCACTGCCCTGTTGCATGATCATGGTGGCCAATGGACACCCTTGAACAGCGCCCTTCGCCACTGCATGATGTGTTGGCAGGTACCATGTACCTGCTCTGCCACCCATATCCCCTTGCCAACACGGAATGTGTGCCTGACCAGGCAGTTATTGGCCTTGCGCTGGCAGTGCACGCCTGCCGCAAATTCCAAACTTGCATTTAGCCTCCACTAAGGCGGTTCCCATTGGCTGTTGAATAGGGTGCCATGGCGGGGACACACCGGCGCGGTCATGCGTGCGCTGCTGCTAGGGTGCATCTTTCAAATGCATCCAGTGTCCGGCACCGCAATGGAGGTTCACGCATACCGCGGGGGCGGGGCACGCTTTCTGCAACATTTGAACCTAAATTGTGAAATGGCAGTTGGTATGTCCCTCCATGCAGATAGCGGTACCCACTGCCGTTCCCCGGCAGTGAGTGACCGCCCATGCCCATTGAGTCTAGGGGCCAGCCAGGCACATAGCGGTACCCAACGCCGGGGAACGGCGGTGGGTACTGCTATGTGCCTGCGGGCCCCTAGATTCAATGGGCATGGGTGGTCACTCACGGCGGTGGGTACCGCTATGTTCCTTGTGGGCCCCTAGACTCAATGGGCATGGGCGGTCACTCCCCGCCGGGGAACGGCAGTGGGTACCGCTATGTGCCTGGCGGGCCCCTTGACTCAATGGGCATGGGTGGTCATTCACCGCCGGGGAACGGCGGTGGGTACCGCTATGTGCCTGGCGGGCCCCTAAACTCAATGGGCATGGGCGGTCACTCACCGCCGGGAAACGGCGGTAGGTACCGCTATGTGCCTGGCGGGCCCCTAGACTCAATGGGCATGGGCGGTCACTCACCGCCGTTCCCCGGCGGTGGGTACCGCTATCTGCATGGAGGGACATACCAACTTCCATTTCACAATGTAGATTCAAATGTTGCGGAAAACGTGCACAGCCCCCGCGGTATGCGTGAGCCTCCATCGCGATGCCGGACAATGGATGCATTTTAAAAATGCACCGTAGCGGCAGGAACGCATGACCGCGCCGGTGTGTCCCCGCCATGGCACCCTATTCAACAGCCAATGGGAACCGCCATGGCGGTTGCTAAATGCAAGTTTGAAAATCGCGGAAGGCGTGCACTGCCACTGCGGGGTCAGTCATTGGAGAGTTTTGAATAAGACAGACCTGGGACAACAATTGCAACTGCCCTGTACCACTGATATTACCTCTGGGCCCTATATATGTGTGGGAGTGAGCACCACATCTCCACTGCTTCCAGCCACTGCTGCCTGCACCCATCACCTCTACCTGCTTCTGCCTGCTCCCTACAACACCCACTGCTGTTGCTGCAGATCCAGTCTCCAGCCAGTTCTGCCTGCACCCATCACCTCTACCTGCTGCTGTCTGCTCCCTACAACACCCACTGCTGTTGCTGCAGATCCAGTCTCCAGCCAGTGCTGCCTGCACCCATCACCTCTACCTGCTGCTGCCTGCTCCCTACAACACCCACTGCTGTTGCTGCAGATCTAGTCTCCAGCCAGTGCTGCCTGCACCCATCACCTCTACCTGCTGCTACCTGCTCCCTACAACACCCACTGCTGTTGCTGCAGATCCAGTCTCCAGCCAGTGCTGCCTGCACCCATCACCACTACCTGCTGCTGCCTGCTCCCTACAGAATCAGATGCTGCTGTGCCAGTGTCCTGGACACTGTGATGTCGAGGGTTGTGCAGATGCGGTCCCATCCCTTCACCACTGAGGAGCTGGATGTCCTCGTGGACGGGGTGCTCAACCAGTATGGGAGGCTATACGGTTCCCCTGGAGTGCTGGTAAGTGTACTGTGATGTAAATGAGGGGGCATGGGGTGCACCACTTACTCTTTGCATCTGCTGTCTGGGCATGCTGGAGGGCTGTGTGGGACACAGTTGGGCATGCTGTGTGCATGATGATGTGATGTCTACCCAGTTCCTCATGATTCGCAGTCCGCACTTTGAGATAGGTGTGGCACGCAGTGTCTCAGAGCACATGCCATATGAAGGCTAGTTATTAGTGGGCTGACTCAGGTCTGTTGTGTGCATGTGACAATCCGTGTGGGCGGTGTAGGGATTGCATGTCCATGTCCCTCCATGTTGGGGCCATGGCACAGATCCCTTTTCACCAGGGCCATGTCGTTCGGTGGTGAGCATTTTAGGGCAATATGGGTGTGCTCCAGCCCTGCCTGGACATTGTGGGGTTTGTCTGGTTCACTCACAGGCTGATTTGCTACAATAATATGACATCTGATTCACCCATGGGCACCAAGAAGATATGTGCATGCTGGTACATGTGCTGTTCCACTCCCCATCCCAGCTATCTAGTTTGTGTGTGCCTCCCATGCCTTTTCTCTAAGTCTCATGGCATATGCACCTACCATCCATATCTGCTGTTCCCCTGCTATGTTTATGTGATTCACATGTACAGTGTGCCTGTGTTGACTGACTAATGTACACTGACATGTCTTCCTCTTACCTCCCAAATCCGTAGCTCAAACTTCACCAGTGTAAGGCCATATGGAGGGCCATAGCACGCGATGTGCATTCCGTGGGGGGGTGCAACAGGCGACATACACACTGTCACAAGCGGTGGGACGACATCTCCCGGCTCAGTAGAAACGTGGTGGAGATGACATTGGGGGTGATTCCATGTGCTGGCAGGTTGGCACACCGTTCCATGACCCCACTTATGGCACGCCTCCTAGCAGTGACACATCCTGATCTGGCTGCACGATTGAGTGAGGAACAGCAGGAATCTGGAGGTGAGTCTACAGTATGGGCTCATTTTCTTAATGAGTGCCCACATAGGTTGCAGGTCACAGCCAGTACTTGCCTCTGTGATGTTGGCAGTGTGCTTCAATTGCTTGTGAGTGGACTCTGTGTTGTGTGCAGTTGTCATGGCTTTCCAGCAGCAAGACATACATGGTGCATTCCTGTTCTGGCCCTGTACTTGGCAATCAGATCTGTGGCCTCATGGCATCACCTGCATATTTGTCCGCTATGACGTGCCATGGATGTTTGACGCACATGTTTCACATGTACAGGCAATTTGTGCTAATAGGTGATGGAGGTTGGGGATGCACAGGCTGGGTATGACATGTTGTTTGGACTTCCAGGTCTGTCGGCAACTTGCTTATGAAATTTGTGACTCTGGCACTTACGTGTACCCACATCTCTCTCTCTTTCAGCATTGGACGAGGGCAGTGTCAGACAGACAACAGAGGCAGTTGGTGACAATGCATCGTGCTCTGATGTAACACAGGATACGACCGAGACAGATGTGAGCACCATCGTTGAGGGTGGCAGTGGTGTGCATGAGGACTCAGTTGTTGAGACACCAACATCCTCGTCATCCGACAGCGGGGGTGAGTCTTCATTGTTAGGTGACACAGGGAGTGGGAAATTGCCCCCCTCAACAGGCATACAGCGTACAGGGCCCACCCTCCCGCAAACTGCAACAAGTACTGCCTGTGCTCGCCAGAGTCGGAGACGCAGAGTGTCCTTTGGTCCAAGCACCGCTGCACCTCACCCTGGTGTGCCAAACTGCCCTCAGTGCTGAGGCAGTTGACCTTCTGCACCAGCTGCGTGTGGGTCAGACTAACAAGCTAAATGCATTCCTGGACCATGACAGGAAGTTGGGCCAGGTGGTAGCTTTCATGGAGGGGATGCATGGGGATGTGGCTGGTATACACAGGACTGTCCAGTCCTTGTCCTCGAAAGTGACAGCAGCCATTCAGCTGTCACATGCCCAAAGTTCTGCTTCTGTCCCTGCGTCCACACCACAGGCTGTAACAGAGGAGAGTGACATCTCCGATCCTGCCTCACACTCTGGATATGGCACACGGAGCCAACACAAGCAGCAGGCAAAGCAACAGAGGCCACAGACATCATCCTCTGGGAAAGCTAGAGGCAGTGCAGGGCACAACGTAAGCTGCCCCTCAGATGAGACACAGGGCACTAAGGCATCCCCATCCATGTCCACTTCCAGGGACAAGGCATCTCCCAAGGACAAGGTATCTCCACGGGGAAAGGCATCTGCCAGGGACAAGGCATCTCCCAGGGACAAGGCACCTCACAAGGACAAGGCACCTCACAAGGACAAGGCACCTCCCAAGGACAAGGCATCTCCCAAGGACAAGGCATCTCCCAAGGACAAGGCATCTCCCAGGGACAAGGCATCTCACAAGGACAAGGCACCTCCCAAGGACAAGGCAGCTCCCAGGGACAAGGCACCACCCAAGGACAAACCACCTCCCAGGGACAAGGGACCTCCCAAGGTCTAGACATCTCCCGAGGATTTACAGGCATCAGCCATGCCTCCCCTGAAGCTGGTGTTGATGAGGGATCGTTAGATACATGTCTCAGAGGTTGATTCACCCCATACCTCGACTCCCAACACCACCCCTGTGAAGCAGAGGAAGGAGTACAGTGTTGTGGGGTCCCTGTTTCACAGGTGTTTGAGGGCAGAAGGCAGGGCCAGAGCAAGCATTCAGCAGGGTCCAGCACGTACCCAGTGAGCAGACCACCACCAGCACATGATCCACCTTAGATGGGAAGTGTGTCTCTGGAGCCAGCACAGCTTCCCAATCCTATCAAGTCCAGACCGACCTCACAGATCCCCAAAAAGCGTAGACACACACCGCAAACAACTGAGCCTCATACTGTCTCGCCTGTACAGCTGTCTCCAGCTCCCAGAGCCACCCAGCCTCCTGGACCATACAGCCCAGGGGGTCATCAGTACAGTGATGTCACTACCTCAGATGCAGTTCACTCTCATGTGTCAGATACTGGCACTGTGTCTGTTGTCCACTCTCAGGTGTCAGATACTGGTACTGTGTCTGTTGTCCACTCTTAGGTATCAGATACTAGCACTGTGTCTGTTGTTCACTCTCCTGTATCAGGTACTGCCACTGTATCTGTGGTTCACTCTCATGTAGAAGATACTAGCACTATGTCTGTTGTTCGCACTCCTGTATCAGGTACTGCCACTGTATCTGTGGTTCACTCTCATGTAGAAGATACTAGCATGGTGTCTGTTGTGCACTCTCCTGTATCAGGAGCTATCTCTCATGTATCAGATGCTAGCGCTGTGTCTGTTGTTCAGTCTCCTATGTTAGGTGCTGCCAGTGTGTCTGCACCTCCGATGGTACACAGTCCACCTGATTCTCTGGTGTGAGTTTAAGTCCCCTTCACACACATCTCTTTCACATTACTGGCTGGACTGTCTATTGTAGCCACCCTGACTGTGTTGTTGTCCATGGCAGTGTATATGCACCACATTTCCCTGTGCTGCCTCAGATGTACCTGCTTCTGTTCTGGCCACTGGCCCAGTTTGAGTTATGATGCAATGTTCCACTGACTTGTGCTGCCTCAGATGTACCGGCTTCTGTTCTGGCCACTGGCCCTGTTTGAGTTATGATGCAATGTGCCCCTCACTTGTGCTGCCTCAGATGTACCTGCTTCTGTTTTGGCCACTGGCCCTGTTTGAGTTATGATGCAATGTGCCCCTCACTTGTGCTGCCTCAGATGTACCTGCTTCTGTTCTGGCCACTGTCTCTGTGGGTACTGTGCTGCTTCTTGCCCCTTGGTTGTGCAGCTTCGCATGGACATGCTCTGCACTCTCTCATTGCCCTGCTTGGAACTGTGCTGCTTCTTGCCCCTTGGTTGTGCAGCTTCTCATGGACATGCTCTGCACTCTCTCATTGCCCTGCTTGGAACTGTGCTGCTTCTTGCCCCTTGGTTGTGCAGCTTCTCATGGACATGCTCTGCACTCTCTCATTGTCCTGCTTGGAACTGTGCTGCTTCTTGCCCCTTGGTTGTGCAGCTTCTCATGGACATACTCTGCACTCTCTCATTGCCCTGCTTGGAACTGTGCTGCTTCTTGCCCCTTGGTTGTGCAGCTTCTCATGGACATGCTCTGCAATAATGTGTACTGGCCACTGGGCTGGCTCCTGGGTACATCAGAGTGCTATCTTTGTGATGTTTAATAAAGTCAGTTACTCATGTTGTCTACTTTGTCAGTGTCCGTGCTTGTTGTGTACTTGCATTGTGGATTTCTTGTGATTTACAACATGCTCTGTCTACTACTTTCACATGACCAGTGGTCTGTATTTGTTTTCAGCTCTAACAGGCAATAGAATTTGTCTTGTCTGTGTAACAGAGGCTGGGTCGCTGGCGGTCGTTTACAAATGCAGTGACCGTCCAAATCGGTCCACCAAAGCTGCCCAAATAGGCAGCCCTCAGCTGGGACTGGACACCGCCCCCTCAGGCATTGCCCTAGTGCCCTCGTTGCCAATCCGACGCTGCTGGTATGGACAGGTACCAGTGTACATGCATGCTGTGGCGTGGTATGTGTGTATTGCATGCTTGCGTACCTGCGGCGGCGTCCACAACGGTGCATGACTTGCTGATGGTGAAGTACGAACAGGGCCGGGAAGGCGTGTAGGGCTGGGTCCATGGTGGTCGGGTCTGTGCGGTGGATCTCGTGGCACTGCTTTCCCTCTCTGTTATGGTGCTTCCGCTGTCTATGAGATGGAGGTGTTTCCGCTGTGGTGTTCTGGTTTGTTTGCAACTACGTAATATTGTGGACGGTTGGGACCTCATTCCGCACGGCGGTGAGCCTGGATTGGCTCCGTCCGCCGTGTTGCCTGGTGTGTTCACGCGGCGGTTCACATTTTTACGCGGCGGACGGTAAATGTGCCCAGTTCCCCTTCCTAATATGGCGGACGGAAGGCCTGCTGCTGGCGGACGATGAGGTGCATTTTCCGCCGCCTCCAGCCCAGCGGGCATGCATCCGTCCGCCTTCATAATCGGCCCCTAAATCTTACAGCAAGACTCTCTGTAGGACCATACAAACCTTTGCCATGAAGCATCAAATTTTGTGAAAAGGGGCATTGGAAGAAAGAGTGGAATACAGTGGAAGAGGTAAAGATATCACAGTAGAATAATCATCCTAATCAGGTTATAGTGGCTGATCAGACCCAAGTAAAGGTGATTCCATTTAGAAAAATCTTTGCTGTGTGTTGATAGAGCAAGCCATAGGGATCTTCACTATCTATCCGATGTGAACAGATAGGGTAATCCCTAAGTACCCCGAGACTGCACCCATCTTTCGCTCAGACCAGGGGGAGTCACATTGGACAGGTCCCGAGTTTTATCTTGGATCAGCTTATAACCAGAAACTTTCCCAAATGTTTGAGCCATTGCTACTACTACACTGAGGCCACTAATCGAGCTGGGGGTGAGAATTGCCAAAGTGAAAACCTTGACTTCATACCGATGTATTCTCAGGGGCGGAATCTCTTCAGATTGTAAAGGTGATTGGATGAAGGGTTCTATATATAAAGCAAAACTGGGCCTAGATCTGCAGTTTCCATGACCCTCCAAAGGAAGGGCCAGGTAACCTGGTGAAAGGTCTTCTTTGCATCTAGAAGGATCATACCATTTGCCCTCCCAATCAGAGGAGGCAGTCTTCAGAGCCGTAATTGCGGTATTGACATGAGATGTGTCATAGCCAGGGATAAAGTCATGCTGATGCCTCCTGTGGACCAACTCCAATATTACTATGGATAGAAGGTTAGTAAGCACTCAAGTATAAATCTTAGAGTAAGCATTGATTAAGAAGATTTGGTGGTATAATTTGCAAGATGTGGGATCCTTCCCATTTTTTGAGAATATAACAATATTGTTCTCCCCCCAAGGCTCTGAGAGAGTTGTGTGTGCTTTTAATTTAGCCCTCTGAGTATGGCTCACCTTCTGATAGAAATACCTCCGCACATATCAAAGAATATCTTCGATGGTAGAGGAGCAGTCATCTCTGTAGAGATCTTGGTAGAACAGTCGGAAGATGTCTCTAATAGCTTCTGGATCAACCACCAGCTCTCCATTCTCTCCCCTAATCTGCTGGATGGCATTTGAACAAAGGCTATCCCTTACTCAAAAGTAGAGAATTTGCCCTGTTTCTTCAATATTTTAAATCTGGTCATTTGACTGTCTCATCCCTATTTAACCGCCCTATCCTAGATCTGTTTTATAAGGGCGATGGACTGCTTGATCAGGCCCTCCGCCTAGGGCCCATCCTTTGCAAGAATATAGCTGTTTACAATGCATGCGATTAGATCACATGCCATTAAAACGCAGTTGTTACAAAGACTGCATTGTTAGTACGCATACCATTACCTCGCAAGTCATTACAACGACTTGCTGTAGGGGGTGCGCTGGACTTAGGAATAGTATTATTTACTATTCTTACTCCAGTTTGTGCAACAGCAGGGAAGGTGTTGGATTTTAAATCCAATACCATTGCGTCCCCAACAGCAAATTGTTGTAATGACTTGCAATGTAATGGCATGCGTTGTGGAGACAGCATTGTAATAGCGTTTTCCCCCTTCGCAATGATGCTATATCCTAAATTGGGTTCTACAGAGTTAAGAGTCCGACGTGCCACCGTTTCTTCCATTATTTTTCCCCTGCGTTGCTGAGAAGTAAATTTGAGAGTTTGTCCCCAATACAAAGCCTTACGTACATCCCAGACCACCTGAAGTGATGCTAAGCCAAAGTTAAACTTCAGAAACTCACACAAGAGGGTGTTCTTGGTGCCACCATACCCATCCTTGAGTAATAACTGATGTTCAAATGTCTAGCCCCACTGTCTGCACAGGCCAACTAGGCTGGATGAGCAAAGATGGAGTTGCGATCAGATACAACCTCGGATTGAGTATTAACTTTGAAGATGAGGGTAGAGTGTTAATGACCAAAAACATATCTAGCCTTGACATTGCCTTATGGGGGGCCAAGTCGAACATAAATTCCAGTACATTGGGTCACTCAAAGTGTCAACGTATGACCAAGGCATATGAGGAAATTAACTATTGCAGAGCCCCCGATACAGTGCTTCCCCCATGAGAAGACCCATCCTGAACCTGGTCGAAGGTCAGAGACTGAGATGCCAAGCTTCAATTAGGGCATAATGTCACATTATAAATGCAGCATACAGTATGAGGTGGTGACTAGAGAGGCAGATCTGAAAGGCTGCAGTCAGCACTGTCGAGCATATTCTATTCGGAGTTGCCATTTCACTGCCCTATTTAATGGGGTGAACACATTATGAAAACGGTGGCAGAAGGGCAAGAAAGGGGGCTCACAGGACCCCTGCTGGATTTGGGCCTGGGGGTGTATTCGGGGGGACACATGTAGTGCCCCCTGGATTTGCAACATCCTTCATGCACAGTTTGGCATTTATGTCACACCATGCAGAAAGGTGCAGTCAGCGCTCTGAGAGTGGCAGTCTGTCTGCTAGGCTCTTACAGGATACTGACAGACTGCTGCTCTCAGCACCACCCAACAGACAGGGAAAAAACTCCTGATCTGGCAGGCGAATGCAACACAGGTTTGGCAGTCCCACAATGGTCAGTGAATTGCAGCATCCACTGTGGGACCATCAAACTCGTAATTAGGCCTATGGATAGTTAACATAGAGTTCTCAGCCACACGGCCACCACTTAGTTAGATGTTTCTGGACTTTTTGAGCTTCATAACAATAGAAAGACTGACCCTCCATCTGGATCCATACAATAGCTGGCTCCATGTGTGAAATTGATGCCTCAAGCTTCAGGAGGGTCTGGATGTTCTCCTGGGGCTACCAATTCCTCACGAAAGTTTGGTGGAACACGAAATTCCCCACCACAGGCTTTAACCAGTCTATTAGGGATGGCAGCTTGATAGATCTGTTGTCGCAGGATAAAGTTGCCAATAAAGATAAGAATAATCCAGGGATATTTCAAGAGTTTGCTAGATGGCCTGAATAGAAAACGATGTGCCCTCTGGATCATACAATCCAAGTCCCAGTCACTCTGAGCGGCTAAAGCCTCTCAGAAAAGGCAGGTGAAGAAGTTCTTAGGATCATCCCCTTCTGTTCCTTCAGGGACCCCAAGAATCAGCAGATTGTTACAAGTGACCTGTTCCCTACATCCTCTACCCATTATGAAAGGGTAGTGAGCTGTAATTCGTGATGAGGGATCTCAGAGCTATTTCCTTCCACTGCCTGTCAAAGGGCCAACTGGGCTGCTTCCACCACCCCATTCAAGATTGTATAATATCCATGTTTTTTGACAGCTTGCAGAGAACAACCTGGTGTTAGATGATTGGCCTTCAATGCCAGTGAGTCTCTCTGATAATCCTACCTGTGCTGTAAAATGAGATATTAGATGGACCACAAAGTAGGGACCTCCTGAGTAATTCTTGCTGGTTGAGATCCTGTTAGGGAGAAAATCCTCTCCCATAGCTTGGTCGGTGGCAGGAGATTGATCCACGATGGATGGAATCACTGGAAGCTTCAAAACCAGAGGCGAGTGATTAGTGAATGTCAGCTCTGTCCATCTGGGTCCCATACAAATTTCTTTGTCACATCAAGTGACTGGACAGAATCTTCTACCTCTTGATCAAAACCTGCTTATACAAAGTTCTCGGGTTGGCTAACAGGCTGCCACCCAGGCTCATTCCTTTTCCTGGAGAGGGGTGATGTGATGGCTGAGAAATGAGACCATACAGTGGAGTACCTGAGAAACTCTAAGTAGTTAGTATGGACCTTATCGGCTAAGACCGATTGGGCCCCTTGATCAACATCCTCATCCCAGTCCCTGGCGGACAGGTCAGAAAAAGAAAAGAATGTTATCTGCCCCCCACACCACAGCAGCAGGTTCCAAATTGCCTAAGGAAGGAGGCTGGGAGAGCAGAAGGGTTATATCCCTTGCCGCTTTGTTTATCAAGTTCGTACCCTGCTGAACTGGAAGGGTGCCATTCAAAGCAGTAGGCTCTTTGTTGGCTACTGGAAGATTTACTAGAACACAGAACAAATTAGCCAGAGCTGTCAATAGTACTTCATTCCTTTCAGTACCAGAGACTATTTCTTTACTGGAGGCAGTAAGGGCAGAGGATGAAAGCAGAGCAATAAAGGAAACCAATGTACGCTGGGAGCGAGGCAGCGTGCTGCCCTGTCCAGCCTGCTGAAGGCAGACACCAGGTGGGGAACATCCCGTCGTGGCTGTACAACAGACTCTAAATCTGGGTATGCCTCAATGGGGATATCCCTGGCTTCTTCTGGGTACTTGAGGCTTTATACGGAAGCATCATGGAACTTTTATCTCCCCTAAGTCTGCTGCGATTACTGATGTTGCTGCTACCCTGTTTTCCTAGTAACAGTCTCTTCTGCTCCACTTGGGAAACACAGAGCTGGCCAAGTCCAGACGCCTTCTCTTTCTTAGGCACACCTTGGCTGGAATCTTGATTTAAAGTAATTCACTGCACAGACTGACCCCCAAAATTATAGTAGAACCTCCTTATTGGCCAGCACAGCTTCAGCCTGTGATCATTGCAGTCAGGGGGTGTGAGCCAATGCCTATCAAGACAGCATGCAAAAATGTATCACGTACCCCGAGAGTAGACAGGCTGCACACCACTTTTGAACTGGAGCCTGCAAATATGCAAAAACTCAGAGCAGGTGTTTTTCTCACCAGCATATGGTGAGTATATCCAACTCTACCATGTGGGCAGTTTCTACTAGTTCCTGAGCCTGCCAAGCTGGATGGCAGCACTGTAATTTTTTTGCCATGGAGCATAAAGCAAGAGAAAGACCACGAGCCTCTGCCAAGGCATCCAACACCTTTTATCCCAGGATACCCGCCTAACAACTACACAGATGCCCAACGTATCCCCGCGTGAGGGGGCAGAGGAAACCCAGCTGCCTGAGACCGAGTAGGAGATGGAGCTAGGTTACAGCTCGTCATGGTGCCCAGCTCCCGCTCCACGTCTCACATCTCTTCACTTTGCTGCCAGCAACCTCTCAGGGACAACTGGCCCGGAGAGGGAGAGGTCAGAAAGCCAGGGGTCAAGCCGTCTCACTGTGCACTCTTGTAGAGTCGGCTGGTGCTCTGCCTCAGCCGCAAGCAGCAAGCCGCTATTGTCGTATGAATATTTTACATTACATATGACATAATAAACAAATTACACTAACATTTATAAAAACAAAGGACCTGATTACGATGGTGGTCGGACTTACGTCGGACCACCATCCTATCGGGATGGGACAGCCGGAGAAGCTGTTGGTGGTCTAGCACTCTGAATTACAATGTGAGCTCCTGCAAGGCAGTCACAAAGTGTATTCTGTGTATTGTGGTGTGTTCTGCAGCACACACCACAGTCCAGAAAACACACATTGTGTATATGCCTGTACTATGTGGCAGGTACCATGCGGTGCCTGCCACATGGTGCAGGGTTCCCCCAGAAACCATCACTGAGGGCTAGGGAGAAAGGGGGCCCACTACAGGCTCCCAATGTCTCTTTCCAACAGCATTTTCATTGCAGGTAACCTGCCACGAAACAGCTGGCAGGGAGGGACATCATAATCGCAACTGCGGTGCCTGGCAGGCACTGCCACCATTGTAGGGATAGGAGTATCCTCCGACAGTCCGACGGGCTCATTGACCCCGTCGGATCTGTAGCGGTCTGTATCGGTCAGTCTCATCGACCGTCACCCCTCCAACTGCCATCCTAATGTGGCAGTTGGAAAACATGCTTACGATGGCGGTGATACTGCCACTGACAGGCTGTCGGTCTCACTGTCATCGTAATAAGGGCCATTCATTTTAAAAATAAATTTTGTTAAACAACGCTGATTTTACCTTTTGCCCAGCTGCCGTCTTGAGGGAGGAGAAACCCACAACTTGCGGTACCCGCTTCGCGGGTCCCGCTTCGCCGCTGCTGCCACAGGAGTCACAGGAGTTACAGGCACCAGCTGGGCGTGTGAGCGTGAGACAGGGCTGCGAGCGCAGGAACCGGGACTCGCTTTCCCAGGAGTCCCGGTAATCCTCCGGCCGAGTCACCTGGCCCGCTCTCCCTGACCGCCCCGCCCAGCTCATTATCCTCAAAAGACCCCGCCTTTCACTGCCTGTGGGGACGCTGATTTTACCTTTTGCCCAGCTGCCGTCTTGAGGGAGGAGAAACCCACAACTTGCGGTACCCGCTTCGCGGGTCCCGCTTCGCCGCTGCTGCCACAGGAGTCACAGGAGTTACAGGCACCAGCTGGGCGTGTGAGCGTGAGACAGGGCTGCGAGCGCAGGAACCGGGACTCGCTTTCCCAGGAGTCCCGGTAATCCTCCGGCCGAGTCACCTGGCCCGCTCTCCCTGACCGCCCCGCCCAGCTCATTATCCTCAAAAGACCCCGCCTTTCACTGCCTGTGGGGACGCTGATTTTACCTTTTGCCCAGCTGCCGTCTTGAGGGAGGAGAAACCCACAACTTGCGGTACCCGCTTCGCGGGTCCCGCTTCGCCGCTGCTGCCACAGGAGTCACAGGAGTTACAGGCACCAGCTGGGCGTGTGAGCGTGAGACAGGGCTGCGAGCGCAGGAACCGGGACTCGCTTTCCCAGGAGTCCCGGTAATCCTCCGGCCGAGTCACCTGGCCCGCTCTCCCTGACCGCCCCGCCCAGCTTAACCCAAACTTACGCCCATAAAAACCAGTGATCCACGCTGCGCGGGAGCGCGCGGGAGCGCCTGGGGCTAAGCCCGGGCAAAGGGCGGGCCCTCTGTGGCCCTCAGAGGCCGAAGGAGGCCGGGCAGGGCCATACTCCTAACTCTTACTTGCCAACTCTATCCTGCCCTAGGTGATGCCCTCGCCGGCACCTTCCGAAACCCCATTAAGGGAGGGGGGCAGCAATACAGGGACCCTGGACAATTATTTTAAATCTGCCAAAGGAGATGGGGCCAAAGAAAACTCCTTAGAGAGACGTAGGGCGGAGCGACGGCGCTCCATTGAATCTATAAAGAGCAGATCCCTTACAGAAATTATCCCGTATCCTACCTCCCAAGAGGAAGGTACGCTCCTAAATAGCTTAAATCCCCCGACTCCTGAGGATTTCCCCCTTCTACTTCGGGAAATTCCAGGCATCCCCGGTATGGCGCCTACAAGGTTTATAGATACAACTCCCCCCACGACTTGTCCTATTTCTGTTAATTTGGTTACGCAAACTCCCGCTTCAAGCACTAATAAGAAGAGTAAGCCAAAACCAAGTGTTGTGGTAGAGGTGCATAGGCCCCCACCTAGCAAACGCTGTAGGAAGTCATTGGGGGGGCGAGGGAAAACCAAACTTTCCCATCTAGATTTTGGGGAAAAACACACAAATGCCTTTCAATTTGGGAAGGCTAATGAGCCTGTGCCCACTGTTGTCCCCTCTAAGGTCCCAAGCTCTAATACAGCTAGCATTAACAGCGACCCAATGGCCAATTTTTCTACTACAAATCCCCCGCCCATATCCATAGGGAGTATAGAACTTCTATTCCGTTCCCTTCTCCAGCCGATTAACGACAGCCTAAATAAAGTAGAGACTAGGCTCACTCTACTAGAGTCATCTCTCACTACACTAACCACCTTAGTGAGCAAGCAATCCAAAAATGTGGGACCTTGTCCCCCCGCAGGAAATCCTCCCAAGTCAGGAGCATCTCAGGGTGCCAACATAGTCCATCCCTCGAGTGTACCCACTGCCCCCCCCCTTGCAGCCTTTAATGGCTATCCCAGTCAAGGCACCGCGCAACATCTTACCCAGTGGGCCCCCACAATCAACAGTCGCTGCTCCTCAAAGCTCCCAGATGGGGACTAACGACGGCCATCAAGAAGCCGGTGGAGTCCCTGCTTTTTCCCCGGGTCGGCCACCCTCAAGACCACGGAGACCAGATCTCCCGCCAGAAACTAATAGTCTAACGGTGGTACTAGCAGGTGCCCCCCATTTAAGAACAGGAGAATATGAAGATTACCAATCTTTAAAGAAAAAGGTCATTAAATGGCTAAATTGGAACCGACCCCTACCATCACATTTCAACAATGAGATCATTATGGTTAGAAGGGTCCCTTGGCTAGGGAGGTCCAGAAAAACAATAATAGGGGATTGCATTTTGGTATCCTTCAAAGATCCGGGCACTGTCCTGCATATTTGTGAGGGTGTAAATCGATCACTGGACTCAACTATTCAGACCCTTCCAGTGGCCTTTTTCTTCCCTCCAATTCGCATGCACAATGCTCCATCGCATGATGAATGGACAAGGGTGGAACACAGGCGCAGACCTAAGGATTTTGTACAACGCCCAAATCTTCAACTGCCGGATACCCCCTATTTCCACTTCAACCGTTTTAATTGCTTGAACAGCTTGGATGGGGTTGATTGACTCTCCGCACATTATGCAGTGCCTCGGGATAACGGTTCCTGTTTATTCTACGAGCCATTTCTTTTGACTGTTGGTAATATTCCTGGATCATCGAAGGACCCAGTGACTTCGGATAATGGCACCCCAGGACTTTTGGATCTATCTGTCCACAGTGCTGAGAATGCATCTGGAACACTGAATGATCCGGTGCTTGTGGCCAATGCCTCTTGTAGACTTCCTGACCCACCCGCCCCTACTGTTGGCAATGCGCCAGATCTCTTGATTGAAACGGTGTCCGAAACTACCCCCTTCAACCCTTCTGGCAAGGCAAACAATACATCTGACCATTTGAGGTTAATATGTTGGAACGTTGCGGGGCTGGCCAATAAATTGGGTGACCCGGAATGGGCAAATTACATCGAGACCGGGGACGTATGTATGTTCCAGGAAACCTGGGCCAGGGAGGATTATGGTCATCAAGGCTACTTGTCATTTTTTATTCCAGCTGGGTGGGAAGGCAAAGGTCGTCCTTCGGGGGGGCTTACGACTTGGGTCGCATCTCATCTGGGCTGTGTGGCAACTCGGCTGCCGACCAACTCCGAAGATATTCTTGCGGTCTCATTATCCTGGCCTAACCAAGTGAAACTTGTTTGCATTAACATCTATTCTAGGCCAGTGGGAGTTGCAAAGGAATCGCAGACCATAGATGAACTCTCAAATTATTTATCTGAATTACCGAGTGGTTCATTCTATGTGGTGGGAGGGGATTTTAATTCCCATTTTGAGCCACTACCCGGTCTTCTGGAGGGGTTTTCACCGGAAGAAGAGGCCAGATGGGCAGTGCCCCCAGTGGAAGCTCCCCCCCCGAAGGCTTGGACCCCATTAGCATTACAGATCACAGCCCTTACCCTTAAGTTTGGAATTAGAGCTTGCAATGGGCGATTGAACTCGGATATACCCAGTAAAACCACCTACAATAAACTTGGAAGGGAATCTCGCCTGGATTATGTCCTGGTTCAAATAGTGAAGTGGCCGGCAATACAGGACTTTAGGGTGATGGAGAGGTCGGATAGTGACCACAACCCGCTCGAGCTTGATCTTATCCATCCTGGCCCCCAAGCATCCGCGACTAACGCGGAAGGGAACAAACCTGCTCTTCTCCTGGATAATACCAGGAGAAGAATTAGATGGGAGCACTTGGTTGCAAGTAAGAACAAACTCCCCTTGCTCTATGATGGGATAACTCCCATCTTGGAAATTGTGGGGGGCCTGGATTCCGATCCAAATAATAAAGATTCCCAGGCCAAACTGTACAAGGCTCATGAGGACCTTATAAATGCTGCGGCCCCTCATCTCTCCTCTAGTTTGCGAAAGCCTAGAGAGGTGCGACAAGGCAAAAATTCATGGTATAACCCAGCATGTAGAAGGGCAAAAGCAGAACTCCTCAGACTAATTAAGGAGGGGCTAGGGGGGGACAGCTTAAAACAAAGTAGGAGAGCCTACAAGAAGCTTGTTGCCCATGCTAAGGCTGAATGGGAGGAAAATCAGTGGGAAGAACTCACTAAGGCCCTAGCGATCCAAAACCATCGTTTGTTTTGGAGGATAGTGTGCGGGGGGTCAGGGAACCTACATTCGGCACTGGAGCCCAACATCGCTCCAGAGGTGTGGCAGGCACACTTTCAGTCCTTATATAGCTCCGAGCTGGGAGAATCTTCTGCAGTTACTGAGGTGGGCTGGCCGGGATATGAGGGTGAGCCTATAACGCTGGGTGAAGTCACTGCTGCCATTTCAGCCCTGGCTTCTGGAAAGGCGCCGGGACTGGATGGCTTACCTGGAGATATGTTTAAACAAGAGCCCATTGTCTGGGCGCCTTACCTTGCTGCCCTCTTCAATGGAGTCATTGGTGGCATGGAAATTCCCAGTACTTGGCTGGGGGCAGAGGTGGTCCCTATCTTTAAAAAGGGCTCGCCTCTGCTCCCAGCCAACTATAGACCCATCAGTTTAATAGACGTGGCACAGAAACTGTTTGGCAGGGTCTTGCTGAATCGGCTCCAGGACTGGATGGAGGAGGTGGGTGCCCTTAGTCCTTACCAGGCGGGATTTAGGAGAGGGGTATCCACAGTGGATCAGGTCTTTAGATTGAATCTCAGCTATTGGAGGGCAGCAAAATTCGAGGGCGGCAGTTTGTACACAATTTTTGTGGACTTACGAGCCGCCTTCGATTTGGTGCCGAGGGGGAAACTTTGGAGCGTGCTGGCAGATATGGGCGTTCCCCCGGACATCCTACTAATCCTACGGAGGCTCCATCAAAATAATTATGCCCGAGTGAGGTGTGGGCGCTCGGGGGAACTGACGGATAGATTCCCCGTTGGCCGCGGGGTAAGACAGGGTTGTGTGTTGGCACCGACCCTGTTCTGCCTCTTCGTCAACGGGGTAATCGCCCACCTAAATGCCACTGACTATACTGACGCTCCCAAATTGAATGGCAGCAGGGTGCCCGCAATTATGTTTGCGGACGACACCCTGCTGCTATCCAAAACCCCAATGGGGATACAGAGGATCCTCGATTCATTTCTGGCCTTCTGCACCGACAGAGGGCTAGAAATCAACGCAGCAAAAACTAAATTCATGGTTTTGAATCCGAGTAAAAAATTGCGGCCGAATCCGCAACTGGGAGCTGTGCGACTCGAGAGAGAGTATCCACCTTCGAATATCTTGGTGTGACTCTTAACGAAACCATGTCTTGGGGAGCCCATCAGACTAGGGCAAACCTCAAACTTACACAAACTACTGGAGGTATTGCCCGGATGATGACCGGTTCATCATACCGCCCACTGGGGGCACTAATCCAGATATACAAGGCCCAGGCTAGGGGTGCGATCATGTATGGGGCGGAATTGTGGGGTCATACACCCTGCCGGAGTATGACACTTACGGAAAACAAGTTTATAAGACGGATAGCCGCACTTCCGCCCAGTACTCCGCTGCTCCCCCTGAGGCTGGATTTGGGCCTACGACCGTTAGCGGACGAAATAAGCTTGAGACCTATAGCTTTTTGGCGTAGGTTGTGGAGCAGTAACGATCTCGCAGAATATAGGGCGGAATTGGCCGAATTATTGAACCATCCAAAAGCGCTCCATATCCCCTGGGTCAAAAACATTCAAACTACCTGTATGGAACTAGGGCTCCCTGATTTATGGACGGACCCGGCGAATGCTGCATTAAGCATTTCTAAAAAGTCAATATATACTATGAATACAAACTAACCAGGGCCCGATCAATGCAGCCAGAAGGGTCCTTATCCTCTGAGTTTTTGCAAAGCAAGGACCTTTATAGGTTCGAGAAGGTACTGGATCCTATCTCTCCTGTTTTAGCTAGGAAGTTGTTTCTCCAATGGAGATACGGCACGCTGCCCTTTCGGTCCTTCACAAGCACTTGGTCACCTTGCTCCATCACAAAGCAGTGTCCGGCCTGTGATGCCACGGAGGAAACCGATCTACATGTGGTTTTCTTCTGCCCTGCTTACAAGGCAGCTAGAAAATATTGGCTCCTCCCATTGATAAGGAATATGGGCTGCAGGGAATATGCACCAATGTACAGGATTTTAAAATCTGATGTCTCTGCCCCAATAGTTTTTGCATTAACAAAATTTCTTATTAAGGTTTGGTATACACGTAACCGCATTTTAAAAACGTTGGGTCTCTCTTAAAAATTTTAAGATGTACAGTTCAAGTATTTTGTATACATATTCCAATGGTTTTATCTTTTATGAATCAATGTATTGTGATGTATTTGTGTATTGTTACCTTTTATGGCCAATGGCCGAAATAAAGACTGGAATAAACAAACAAATTACACCATTTTTTTACTTAATACATTTTTTTAATATGCAAACATTTATGAATATTATACTTACTTAAAAAACAGCTTATATATTTTTAACATTTAGGGGCCAATTCCGATTCGGTGAAATCCAGTCCGAATCGCCTTACGGAGCGTTTTTCCCATACGATTCGTACGCAGAACCGTACCCGAACGTACGATGTAGTACGATATGTACTCAATGCAGTTCTCCATACGAATCGTACAAAAGACTGTACAATTCAAGAAACCGTACGGATCGCACTCGGAACTCGCAGTACAGGATGTTCATATGGATCGAGGCAGCTTTTTACGAACCAGCAAGTACGATTCGTCTGGACGACACTCCATACGACTCTTTCTCTACGGGACTTTAAAACTTCCGTAAAAGCTCATTTCGTCTCTAAACGCGTGCGAAACGAACTCCCCCGGGTATGCGAGTGCACCCCATGTTCGCAGGGGTACGGTGCAAACTGGTACGGTGCGTCGGGGTACGGTACATCGTGGTATGGTGCATGGGTGTATGTAGCATAGGTGTACGGTGTGTAGGTGTACTGTGCATAGGGGTGCAGAGCATAGGGGTATGGTGCATACCCCCATGATCGCAGGGGTACGGTGCGTATGTGTATGTGTGGTTCTCCGTACGAATTGCTCAATCGCCGCTTTCCGTACAAATCGCGTTCTCGGTCCCCGGTCCGGATCGTACTTGGCGGGTCGTACGGTATGTTTACGAATCGTACGGTTCACTGTGCGGCTCTATGTCGTACAGATTTAACCTCATTTTTCGTACAGTTCGCAGACATTCATACGTCTTCTATTCCTACAGATCGTACTACGCGATGCGTGAGGTTTTGTACGATTCGTACGGAAACGGCTACGATTACGAATCGTCGTACGGATTCGTTTCCCGAATCGGAATCGCCCCTTAATATTATATCTAAGGCTCCCTGTTTCCATTTTTACTGATTTTTACAGATAAATACACAGAGAAACCAATGTGGTCCCTGTCTGCATTTATTTTTAAAAGTGAACAAATACTGAAAATTGTGCTTCTTTGAAGTGAGTCTCTGGACTATCTTTAATGAATTGTAATTCAACAGCTGAGCAGATGGACAGCATGGGAAATTAAAAAACAGGATGACATTACTTTAAATAATGGCATACGACAACATGCGTTTGTGACATAATGCTAATATTTAGTGGATGTATTGTTATGTAATATTTGGCATCTTAAATAAACTAAATTGCAACAGACATCAAAGTATCAGTGTGTGTCTATCAGTTAAATAAAAATGGAAATGTACAGTTTTACAATTTCATTTATACACAAAACGTAATATAAATTTGGAAAAATACACAAAAAATGGTCCAAAAATAAATATGGATAAATATAGAGGGCGATGTTAAAAAAATAAACACTATAAAACCAGGAGCCCTAATTATATCATACCTTAAACATATATCCTAAAGTAACATCCAATTAAAATTTATTAAATCATTATCATAAAATGCATGCAAAAATTATAAATGAATAATTTGCACATTATTACATTTTTACCTTATAAATTAACATTTAAATATATATTCTTCAAAAATCTCCCCACCATTATCCTCTAAAAAAACAAATATTCCTCCACTAAAAAACAAACTTTTAATTGCGTATATTCTTACAACCTAAAACACAACCTTCAATATTTTCACCCAAAAAAATACCAAATATGCTACAATAAATTACATAGTAATTAACACTTACAAACAATATTACGTACAATGATATTTTAACATCAATATTTTTTACAATGATATTAAAATCATCACTAAAACCAACACTCTTACCTTCAATATTCCTGTTGAAGTACGGATATTCTTATCACAATATTTTTGTATCATGATAGCGGGGTGCCGCTCGAAGGAGTAGACTTGTGTTTTGGGGGCACTTGGACCCAGCGGATTGAAACTGCCCACCAGTTCCCGCCCACAACTTCCTCATAACTCCTCGCGGCCCCCGCTTCGCGGGAGCCGCTCGGAGTAGACTTGTGTTTTGGGGGCACTTGGACCCAGCGGATTGAAACTGCCCACCAGTTCCCACCCACAGCTTCCTGATCGCTCCTCGCGGCCCCCGCTTCACGGGACGCACGCAGGCGGGTGCCTGGCGAAGCATGGGCCAAGGGCAGGCCCGTCTGAGCCCGTCCGAGCATGCACGAGGACGGGACGGGGGACTTCCCTTTCACCTTCAATTCGAGTAACATATGAAGGTTAGTACACACTTGTTGGATAATTAAGACTGCCCTTGTTTGCTGGTTATCTTCCTTGTTACGTTATATTGGAGTTGTAAACAAGGAAGAAAATGGCTACAGCTAATGCGGGAAAGGGGAGAAAGTCGCTAACAGGAGGATCGATTGTGGGTACACTAGACCAATTTATAACAAGGGCATCTTCTGTGCTGCAACGGGAAATTGAAATAACTGAAAAAAGGCTATCTATGGAGCCAATATTTGAGAAGCGGTCATCATTAGGCAGGCTGGCCCAGGCATCTTCCCCAGTGCCCCAACTTACAGCTGTCATCGGGCCAGCTGGTTCCAGCGGCGAGGGCATCCAGTCATTGAATATAGTTGATAATTCACCAAGACTCTTAGCAACTGGGGATATGGTAATAGCTGGCCCTTCTACCCATTCGCAAAACCATGACATTTTGGGAGCAACCAGATTGGGATTGCAAACACGGTCTGAATCTAGTGCCAAACGGGGGACTTCTTATCAGGCACCAGATCCAGCGGTCAAAAGAAAGCATGGTGGAACCACACAAAAGAATAGGAAAGCAAAAATTCGGAAAAGTGGCAACATGGGGAAAAATACAACCACAGTACCTGTTGCTGAACCTGATATCCCTCAGTACACTGCACAAGTGTCCTCGACTACATCAAGTATTGGTGGCACGATCCCTCCCGAGTGCAGGGAAGACTTTTGGGTTAAATTGTAACAAATATTTACTGAGACCTGTCTTCCTATCTACGATAGACTAAACTCTATAGAACAGAGACTCTAGTACCTTGAATCATTGTTTACTACAGCACAGGCCGAGGGTGGTAAGCGGCCAGTAGATGGCACTGGAAATTTAGAGGGGCCGTCTAGGTTAATGAATGTAGTTTGCCAGCATGTAATCCCGTCTGCAACAAATGTTTTGGTGGATTTACCAGCACTAAGTGATTTACCCAATGAACACCCTATTCAACCTAGTGATTCTTTTGTGCCCAATGACCAGGCAATACGCAGGAATCCGGAGGGTGGGGAGGTCACGGGGGCATTAGGTCATGATCAATTAGTAAACACAGTTAAGACCTTCGATGCACCTAAGAGTGTACTACCTCGTTTAGATCTACTGCCTAAATCTATACCTTTTGTGGTGGTTTTAGAAGGGGTTTCTGTCCTGAGCCAGGGAAAAAAGGAGGCCTACAGTGAGCTTAAAAACAAATGTATACACTGGTTAAATTATAACAGGCCTCTCCCTAACCAGGTCTCCAGTGAAATTCTCTTTGCGAGACGTGTAGGCTGGGTGGGGCCCAGGTGAAAAATATGCAGGGTGATTGTGTTGTAATCAACTTTAGGGACAGACACGCCGTTGATCACATCTGTAACTGGGTGACAGGTAGCTCAGTAACACAAATTCAATCCTTCCCCCTAACATACTTTTACCCGGTTGCGTCTACTAATTTTCATTTTGGCTCCAATAGAAGAAGGCAGCCCTGGAGGGATAGGGAAAACCTGGACTGTAATCTCTATCCAGCCCACACTAATTGGAAAGGTGCTCAAAACTGTCCCCCCGCATTGGCCATGTTCCATCATAACAACAGATTTAGCATTCTGGACCAAGTTGATTGACGGTCGAGGTGTGGTTCGCCTCAACTTGTCAAAGCTGACAAAATGAGTTGTCTAGAAGTTAGGGATGGTGGTATAGGAATGGAATGTAGTATCCTTCACTATGGTCTTCTGGAGGGTGAGAACAGCCCCGCGGCAAATAGAGGTTACATCGGGGGGGGGGGGTAAGATTAGCAGGCAGGTTGGCGTTCCATCAATAGCGGTACAAAAGGGGGTGGTGATGGACGGAGCATCTGAATCAATCAAACACTTACACCCAGTCAAAAGATCTGGGTTTAATCCATCACCGTTCTTTAGCCCACTCTGCCACCCCAGTTCAGACATGGATAAAGAACGGTGATGGATCAAACCCAGATCTTTTGACTGGGTGTGAGTGTTTGATTGGTTCAGATGCTCCGTCCATCAGCACCCCCTTTTGTACCGTTCCATCAATAGCACCTAAGGTGAGAGTAAGTAGTACGGGAAAGGGAGGATCCAACCGAGGGACGGGGGGAGATGTACACGGATAACCCACCACCTGGGGCAGTCAGCTACAGCAGGATAGATGGGAGGACCAAAGTGCGGGAGGCAAACGGTAATATCAAAATTCTTTCATGGAATTTGGCAGGGATCAAAAATAAACTAATATGCCCAGATTGGGGCTTGTTTATAGAGAAACATGACATTTGCTTTATGCAGGAGACGTGGGCCCTGGAAAATAACCAATGGAGTTGCTTTGCCACTTTTAATATAGCAGCCGTAACGAGCGGTAGGGACAGACCATCCGGGGGATTAAGCATCTGGGTGGGTACACACCTAGGTGCTAAAGCAGAGCAGCTGCTAACAAACTCACCTGACATACAATGTGTTCTCCGATCACTCCCACAAAACAAACATATTGCTTTAATTAATATTTATTCTAGGCCAACGCAGAGTGGGCAAGAGTCTAGAGGTATTGAACAATTGAAAGAATAAATATTGACCCTCGACCCAGAGAACATCCTAATAATAGGGGGAGACTTTAATTGGCAGTTTGAGCCCCTTAGTACCCTGAGCCCAGATGACCCAGATAGTGAGGATGAGTTCTGGAATATTCCGGAACCTCTGATCCCACCGGTCAGAGCGTGGACGCCGTTGGTCCTACAAATACATTCTTTTACCCTTTCTTTATCCCTGAGGGCCTGCAATGGGAGACTAAAATCGGATAGACCTGGTATACCAACATTCAATAGAGAAGGGCAAACGTCGACCATAGACTATGTAATGGTCAAATCTAGATCTTGGGACAGGGTGTTGGATTGAGATCTATCAGCGGAAAGATAGTGACCACAACGCTCTGGTAATGGCATTTAAACCAGGGAGCTGGGGCCTGTCGAATTGCACAGCTGATTCAACCCTTGATCAACAACCTCTCCTGTTACATAACAACAGACGGAGAAATGGCCGCACATTTTGGATTCTCCAAATAAGTTAGCACAAGTACATCAGCGGGCCGTGCCGTATTTAAGTGAAATGGCAGGGGTTGGGCCACTGGGCACTCAAGCGGGGCAGGACGATAGGCCTGTAGAAATTCATAACCAGCTGACCTCTAAAATGCTTGGGGTGTTCTATCCGGAAGCAAGCAGTAAGGAAAAACCGGTTCGATCTCATCCCTGGTATAATGTCACTTGTCTTAAAGTGAAAAAAGACCTACTAGAATCTATAAAGGCCAAGGATAAGACGAGGATAAAGGAATTTCGGTCACAGTATAAGCGGGTGATCAATGCAGAGAAGAGGGCCTGGGAAGCTAACAAATGGGAAGATTTGAGACCTGCCCTAGAGTATAAGAATCTAAAATCTTTCTGGGCAATAGTGAGTGACGGTGGAAGGGATTGTAGAGCAGCAATAACACCAAACATAGCACCAGCTGTATGGGAAGCCCATTTTGGAACCCTGTATGCATGTTCAGGCAATGACGATTCAGCACCTTTGACCCTGGTCCCCCCCCCCCATGAGTATCGATGGGGGGGGGTTCAGGAGATCACTATTGCTGAGGCAGAATTTGTTATAGGCAAATTATTACCAAACAAAGCGCCCGGACTTGACAAGCTTCCATGGGACCTATTTAGGTCGGAACCAACAATATGGGCTCCGTATCTCTGTGTCCTGTTTAATTCCATCTTAATGGGAATGGACCCACCAGATACTTGGCGTGGGGCAGAGATTGTTCCCATCCATAAAAAAGGCTGCCCCCTGCTACCTTCCAACTACAGGCCTATCAGCCTGATAGATATCACCCAGAAGTTGATAAGACGTACAATCCTGGAAAGAGTTCAGGCTTGGGTTGAGGAAAATTAGATTTTGAGTACTCTCCAGGCCGGCTTTAGGACGGGTACGTCAGACCAGATGCTCAGACTTCAGGTCCTGTATTGGAAAACAGTGAGTGTGGAGGGTGGCAGCCTCTACCTCATTTTCCTGGACCTGAGGTCTGCACTTGATCTGGTCCCTAGGGAAAAACTGAGGAGTGTCCTTTTGGATCTTGGTATCCCAAAATAACTCCTGGATGTGCTGATAAGGCTCCACTCAAAAACCTTTGCCCAAGTGAGATGCGGGAAGCATGGAGAACTGACAGCTCGCTTTTCCGTAAAAAGGGGGTGCGCCAGGGGTGCGTCCTGGCCCCCACACTTTTTTTTTTTTTTTTTTTTTAATAACAAGACTTTATTAGTATTGTTCGGTAGAGTTACATTCAAATGCCGCCATATGGGAAGGTCAGAAGCATTAATCATTACATGAAGGTAAACATTCAGGTGTTTTAGACCATTCTGGCCGTTGGTTACATTCAGTACACAGGGCATTGAGTACATACCGAAAACATTTTCCTCAGAACTAATTTGCGCTTGCATTTTGTATTTTGTAGAACAACAAAACAGAGAACTAAACATATGGCTCAACATTGATCGACACAGTCATAATCGTGGAGTATCGAGGAAATTGGCAGCTGGCAAACTGAGACTCCGTGTATATCACCTCCCGCCACCCCCTAGTGAGTCCACCCCACAACAGCTGCCCTTAGCACAGTACGCCCTATGCAGGGCCCCCGCATGTTACATGAAGCACTCTTCCACATTTAGGGGCCGATTAGGATGGCGGTTTTTCCGCATCCTCCGGGCCGGCGGAAGTGTCCGCCGGCCTGGAGGATGCGGAAAAACCGCGGCGGAGACTCCAAAGACCCACCGCCAAATTAGGATGGCTGGTGGGTCTGGAATTCAGTCTGCCGCTTTTCCGCCGCGGTCGGCTTCCGACCGCGGCTGAAAAGCTATAACATGGCAGGCGGTGTCTATGAGACACCGTCCGCCATATTATGATGTTGGTGTAAATATGCTTTTCCACGGCGGCTTTTCCGCCATGGAAAAGCATACGGACATTCACTTTGGGGGCCCGTTGCGGGCCCCCTGGGTGAATGGGGGGTGGGGGGTGCACATGGGGGGTACCTATGGTACCCCCCTGCATTTGCGTACACAAAGCAGCAGGCACCGTGCGGTGCCTGCCGCTTTGTGCATGTAAATGCAACACATGCATTTTTAACATTGCGGCGGGTGCAGCTTGAAGCTGCACCCGCCGCAATGTTAAAAATAGAGGATGTGACCGCCACCCTGGCGGTCACATCCTAATTGCCATGGAGGGACCGCCGCTGCCCATGCGGACGGTCCCTCCTACTCAGGGGTGGCGGACGGACGCAAGTCCGTCCGCCATCCTAATCGGCCCCTTAGTCAGTGTCAGTGTCCTCATCAGAGCTCTCACTATCATTCTCAGGCAACGGTTCACAAATGTCACCTCTGTAAGAGTTCCATTGTAGCCAAACCCCATTCCATTTTCGAGGATTGTCTCTCATCTTATATACTGCCCTCTCCGTTATCATGAGCGTGTCCATGTTTCTGAGCCACTGCGCCAGTGTGGGGAGTTCAGCTGCACCCCACTTTTGCGCAATGTCGCGCTTGGCCACCATGCAACCTATCGTAACCCACAGTTTACCATAGTGTGTCACATCGGTAGGACCCCAGACATTCAGCAAGCACACCCTGGGATCTTGAGGTATAGTGGAATTCAATGTTTGTGCGATGGTACGGATCACCCGCTGCCAATAGCTCAATATGTAAGTGCAGCTCCAGAGTGTATGCAAGAGTGTGCCCTCCCCCCCACATCCCCGTAGACAGAGCGGGTCATCCGCCCTCTGCAGTTTGTGTAATGCCACTCGAGTGTAGTAGATTCTATGGAGGACCTTCAGTTGTATGAGGCGGAACCTAGCCGAGATACCGGCTTCACGCGGGGATGACAGAGCTGCATTCCATTCGGATTCATCGAAATCCCCAAGGTCTTCCACCCATTTATCCTTAAGTTTAGCTAGTGGCTCCGGTAAGTTATTAAGCAGTTTTCGGTACGTTAGGGAAGTCGCACCCTCCAGCACACAGTCCGTGAGCAGGCGGTCTTCCAACGGGGAGGACTCCGGAGGTGTGGTGCCTGGCGGGATTGCTGCTAGGAGAGCATGTCTGATTTGTATATACCTGAATCGTTCCGTGTCCCTTAGGTCGTATTGTTGTTGGAGGGAAATGAACGGGACCATCCCCCTCCCTGGACCACATGTCTCCCACAGTAGAAAGTCCAATGGCATCCCACTGATCGAACCCCTTAGTACGCCTCAGATGGCCCAATGCTTTAGTGTCCCATAATGGTGTTAGTTTTGTAATTACTCCCGCCCAGTGTAGTTTCGATTGTGCTTTATACCATAGTTGTACTGTGTGTTTGGTGGGTCCTATCAGTTTCGACGCAATGCCCTTGTGATATAGAGGCGCCAACATGCTGTTAGTGCCCAGTTGGGACCGGTCCGCCTTAAAGGCTGGGTCATCCTGCGGTGCGTGTATCCATTTATTGAGGATTTTGAGTTGTGTCGCCCAGTAGTACAACTGCATATTAGGCAGTGCAATTCCACCGTCGTACCAGCTCCTATTAAGTTTCGCATGCGCAATTCGCGCTGGCCGATTTCCCCACAGTAAACCCGACAGCAGCGCTGTCACCTTTTGAAAGTAGCTGGGGGGGATAGGTGTTGGGGCGTTCTCGAGGACGTATAAAAAGCGAGGCAGTGCCAACATTTTGAACAAAGCTGCTCTGCCCAATAACGTCAGCGGGAGCGTCTGCCAGTGTTGTACATCATTTCGCAATCGCAGGAGAGGAGGTTGTAGATTGCGAACAGAGAATTCTGCCGCATCCCGGGTGATGTGTATTCCCAGGTATTTGAAGGATGTGAGTGCTACTCCTAACGTGCATGCGTCCGGTAATGCCGGGAGAGGAACCCTAAGAGTATAAATGATTGATTTTGACCAATTGATAGTGTAGCCCGACACTTGGCCATGGGAGGTGCAGATGGCTAGAAGGTTAGGGATGCTGTTATTTAGGTCAGTAAGATAAATTAGCATGTCATCAGCATACAATGACACTCTGTCCTCCCAGCTCGAATCCCACTTAAAGCCCCTCAGCAGTGGCGTAGTCCGCACAGTAATCGCGAGAGGCTCTAGAACTAACGCGAACAGGATGGGTGAGAGAGGGCATCCCTGCCGGGTTCCCCGCCCCAGTTGTATTTCTCGTGATATGTGGCCATTCCCCACCACACGTGCAATCGGATCCTTGTACAATAGCCGGATCCAGGCAATAAAGTTTGGACCGAACCCCATAGAGGAGAGGACCGCGAAGAGGTAATTCCACTCCACCATATCGAACGCCATCTTGGCGTCCAATGACAGGATGGCCGCCGGTTCCGTCAGGAGCGGGATTCTCGCCATGACCCCTTGCACCCTACAAAGGTTCAGGGCTGTACTTCTACGTGGCATGAACCCAGATTGATCCGGATGGATCAACTGACCCAAGTGGGGCATGAGTCTGGTCGCCAGCAGTTTTGCCAGAATCTTAGCTTCGGGGTTCAACAGTGAGATAGGTCTATAGGATGTGCACTCGTTAAGCGGTTTACCCGGTTTCGGTATGGCCACAATAATTGCCATCCGCTGGTCCGGTGGTAGCGTGCCTCTCTCCCTACTGTCTACGTACATCCGCAAGAGGGGCGGACCCAGAGACTCAGACACTGTTTTGAACCACTCGATGGGTATCCCGTTGGGGCCCAGAGCTCTGCCTGGGTGGATAGCGCCAATTGCCAGTTGAATTTCATCCGCAGTTATGTCGGAATCCAATTCCCTCATGGCATCGTCAGTTAATTTGGGCATCGCCACGCGGCTCAGGGCATCTCGGGCCTCATCCTCTGTAACAAACCACCGTCGGTGTGTACACCGCACAGAAGTGATCGGGCAGAACCTCTACTATGTCGCCTGGTCGAGTGTGTACCTTCCCGAGTGTATCAGTAAGTTGCAGTATGTTCCTGCCGCTTCCCTGTTTTTTATCCAGCCAAGCTAGAAGTTTACTGGCCTTGTCTCCGATGTCGTACACCCTGTGTTTGGTGGCCGCAATGTCCGCCTTAGTCAGGCGTCGCATATGATCCACAAGAAGCCGTTGACGTAACTGTAAGGAGTGGAGGGTAGCACAGGAGGGATCCGCCATATGGGCAGTGTTGGCTTCGTCGAGCTGCTGTTCCAACTCAGACGTCACCTCTCCCTGCCGTTTCTTGTAATGTGAGATCGCAGCTATCGCTTGCCCCCTAAAGACAGCCTTGTAAGCTTCCCAGAGTATTGAGGGCGAACTCACTGAAGCTTGATTTTCTTCAAAGTAGTGTTTGGTAGCGTTCTGTAGGTTTTTACGAATCGCCGGGACCTTAAAGTAGCCCGGATAGATCGTGTATAACCTTCTACGGGTGGCTGAACGGCTGGACAGCGTCAGGTTGATAGGCGAGTGATCAGAGACACCCCGTGGCTTTATTTGTGTGTCCTCGATGGTGAGACAGCCGGTCCCTAACGTGAGGAAGTGATCGATCCTAGACAGACTGTTGTGTGTTGCAGAGTAGTAAGTATATTGTAATTGTTCCGGGTGTAGTGTGCGCCAAACATCCACCAGGCCCTGTGCCTCCAGAAACCCGCCAAATTTGTTGGCGCCAGGTGAGTGTGAGCGCCCGGGGAATCTATCACGAGTGTCGTGAAGTACTGCGTTGAAGTCCCCCCCTATAATCAAGTCCCCTTCCGGGAGTTCTAAGAGGAACCTACCAAGGTCGGGCAGCGCCACCGCGTGAAGTGCTGGGGGGATGTAAACTGATACTACGGACAAAGCTCTGCCCTCCCATTGGCCGGACACCGCTGCGAAGCGGCCCTGATCATCTGTTTTGGTGGAAGTGATGATGTATCACGAGGATTTGTGCATTAGTATGCCCCTGCCACGTGATCCCGGAGTGAATTCCGCATGTGTAACCATGTGGTAGCCCCGTCTATCCATGGCCCGTGTAGTAGTGCCCATCATGTGTGTCTCCTGCAGCAGGACTAGGGCAGGACCCGCCCTCTTAATTCCTTGAAGAACCAGGCCTCGTTTGATCTTATCGCCCAAACCTCGGACGTTCCATGACATAATGTGTAGTGGGGCCGTCTGAACGGGATCATCTAGTCTGGCCATGGCAGTGGGGTGTGTTTGTGTCCCTTCAGTACCTTCGGGTGTATGTCGTACCGCCTCCTGCCAGTGTGGGTACCCCATCGGGTCGTGTCGTGTCGTGCATTGTCCATGTTGTGGTGCGACGTATAGTGTTGAGCCAAGCCAAAAACCTGTAAAACCAAACCAGTCACATAAGTAAATACCCCCCCTCTCCCAACAACCCCCCTCCCTGCTTCCCTGCTGTTCGGACTTGAACCTGCCCGCCTCCCCAACTTAGCAGAGTGCATTCCCCCAAACCCAACCAGTGTACTTGCGCGCTGGGGTGAAGGAGTCTCCGAGGTCAGCGGTCTCTCAATCTTCTCCCCGGAGGCCCCTCGCCCAGTGTCCAATAGCGTGCCTCAGGTGCATTGCATAGTAGGTCCAAACAACTGTTTCTAGGCCGGAGATCATTGTTCATCATTGTGTTCTTCATCTGCGGCCTCGCTGTGGGGTGATCCCTCGCTCACTCCACTACCTCTCGGAGTCTGGGAAGCCGGGAGGCTGCCGGCCGTACGATCCTTCTGCTGCCGATGCGGTCGTCGAGGGTGAGCGTTCGTTCTCCAGCCGTCTAGCCAGTCCCTTGCGGATTCTGGGTTGTCGAAGAACCAGGTCTTGTTCTCGGCGACCACTCGTAGTCTTGCGGGGAAGAGCATGGAGTACGGGATCTCTCTCGCCCGGAGCTCTTTCTTGATCTCGATGAATGTCCGGCGTCTGCGGGCCACCTCCGCCGTGTAATCAGGGAAGAAGGCCACCGTAGAGTTCTGGATTTTTATCGGAGGGGACATTCGGGCTGCCTGTAGAGTGACATCCCTGTCCCTGAAGTTGAACAGCCGGGCTACAATGGGTCTCGGAGCCGCTCCAGGTTTCGGCTGGCCTCCCGGCACACGGTGCGCCCTCTCCACCGAGAAGAAGGCGGATAGCCCCTTGGGTCGCAGTTCATTGGTGATTAGGCCCTCTACGTACAGATCCATGGCTCTCACCCTCTCCGTCTCCGGCACGCCGAGTATGCGGACGTTGTTCCGCCTGGAGCGCCCTTCCTGGTCGTCGAGCTTCTCACGTAGCACCTTATTGTCCGTTACCAGCTTTTCGACCGCCAGTTGGAGTTCGGAGACGTCCTCCACCAAGGATTTCGTTACTACTTCCATAGCGTTGACCTTTTCCGTCATCTTGTGGAAGTCAGCTCTGATCAGCATAATGTCCGTGGAGATCGTGCCCACTGTCGTTTGCAAATGTGCCAGGGCCTGCATCACGTCATCCAAAGTCGCTTTTTTAGGCCCCTGTACCTCCACGGATCTACCAGCCGTCTCTTTCCCGGCCGTCGGGGACACCGCAGGCCTGTCGCAGGCATAACGGTCTATTCGGGTCTGCGTAGGCCACTTTTCAGGCCTCTCCCCGTCATGTCGCCAGAATCCGCGGTCCCTGGGCAAGCCAGCGGCGGGGGACCGCGTTTGCCCCTTCTGCGGCGTATGGTGTCTGCCGGTGTTGTAGGTTAAGTTCGTGGCAGGCGGGGGTGTAATAGCTGGCTCGGGAGTCCTCTGGACCGTGGGCCGCGTCACGATGCCCAGCCGGGAGTGCGGAGAGGAGAATGACGGACGGGACCCAGTTCCCGCACCTCCGGGAGTTGCTGTCACCTTGTTTCTCCCCCTCAGCCAGGGGGGCGAGAGCCGGTTTCTAGGGGTTCTACCCGGCGCCGGTGTCGCTCAGCAGGTGTCGTGGGGGTGAGTGATGGGGCGCAGGTGAAGGACGTGCCCGTATCTTGCGGGGCACCGAGTCCTGCAGTGCCGGGCGCTGTAAGAGTAGTCGCCTAATCCCAGGGCAACCAGCAGGGAAGGCCCCGCAGTCTGTGTGGTCTGTGAGGCGGAGATCGCCGCCTGTGATGCGGCGGGTAAAGTCCGGATTTTGGCCGGGCTCGGCAGTGTGGCGCCGGCTCTCCACAAAATGGCGGCACTCCGCCGCGGAGCAATCTGGGGCTGCTGCCCACCGGGCGGTCTCGGGGCGCGGGGGAGCGAGGCAGCACCTACCCGGCTCTGTACAAGTGAAATTGGCCGTGTCCGCGCCCGGTTCAGTCTGCACTCACCCCGGGAGCCGGCGTCCGTCCGCCGAATGGAGGTGCGGCGGGCACTTCTGGTGCGGGTCCCCCGGGGGCAGTCACGCTTCCTGGCAGGTCGGAGAGTGAAGGCAGTCCCCGGCTGCGCCGCGTCTCGGAGGCCTCTCCGTCACCGGGGTGGATGTCAGCCTTCGGTCGTCGGACAGCTACCGCACTTGCATCCTTCGGCACCGCTCGGTCCCGGGCTCAGGGTTCCTCCTTCTGGGGCAAAATAGTCAACGGATGGAGTACAGGATCGCTGGAGAGGTCGCTTCGACCGCAGAGCTACTCCTCTATGCTGCCGCCATCGTTGGCTGCAAGCCACGCCCCCCGCCCCCACACTTTTTAGTTTATTTATCAATGGGCTTATTGACCACCTATTAGGTGTAAAGGATATCGATGCCCCAAGTTTAGCTACTGGCCGGGTACCCGCATTGATGTTCGTGGACGACACCTTGTTGTTATCCAAGACATCAATGGGTATCCAACATATTTTGAATGGCTTTGCCGATTTCTGCACATTAAGAGGCCTGGAGATAAATGTATCCAAAACTAAATTTATGATCTTTAACCCTCCAAGGCAGTCCTGCCCAAATATAGTACTGAATGGCATACCTTTGGAAAGAGTGAAGACCTTTGAATATCTGGGCATCATCCTCGAGGAACGTCTGGAATGGGATGCCCAAGTAGCAAAGGCTGCCCTGAAGCTGACACAAACGGCAGGTGGGATACTGAAAATGCACAGAGTATCGGTGTATAAGCCTGCTGCCCCAGTCATTAAAATGTATAAAGTACAGGCCAGAGCAGCCTCTATATATGGGGCGGAGCTCTGGGGGCACTATAAGTCCACTAGTCTTACAAGGGTTGAGCACTCATTTATGAGGAACCTGCTAGGATTGCCAGTTAGCACACCATTAGTACCCCTCCGGTTGGATTTAGGGCTACTCCCTTTTGAGGAGGAAGTGGTCCTAAGGCCACTTACTTACTGGAGAAGACTTTGGTCAGTCCCTGAACTGGCTCCTTATAGAAACGAGTTCAGGGATGTTTGGGCCAAAATTAGAACCAAGAAAATCCCGTGGCTAACCCACATCAAGGAACTATGCAGAAAGATCGGTCTACCAGCGCTATGGGGAACACCCGAAATATTGTGCCCGGTATTGTCTAGGGCCGATCTGATATACCACTATAGGCACCACAACTTATTGTCTCTTCACGTGAGCTCTGCAGCTGGTAGACTGACATCTCAGTTCCTCCTAATAAAAGAGGTCTATAAAAAGGAGAATTACCTTGACCTAATTTATCCAGCATCGGCAAGGAAACTGTGCATGCAATTTAGGATGGGCAGTCTGCCGCTCATGTCATTTACTAGTAAATGGGACTTAAACAAAAATACTGAGCGCCCAGCGTGCAAATATCACCTTGAAAATGAGGTTCATGTCTTCTTCTTTTGTCTCAAATACCAGGCAGTACGTAAATACTGGGTGAAACCTATCTGTAGGAACCTTGGCTTCAGAGAATGTCATAAGGCCCTCCGAATACTAAAATACGACACGCACCCTCCTATCGTTTTTGCAGCCTCCCGCTTCTTAAACGGGATGTGGCAAAAACATAGACATTTTCTAATGAAATAATTTTTAATTTACATATCTGTATGAAATCAAAAGTATACTCTCGATAACTACTGATAATGGTTTAATTCGATTTTAATATGTGATGGTTTTATCATTGTATTGTAGGTGTATGTATATGATTGTGCTTGTCCTGGATTGTTTTATACTATTTATTCCCTGTAATATAGCGTATGTGTGTATTTTATTATCTACTTTTATGGTCCGTTGTGACCGAAATAAAGTTTTCAAAGATATTTTTTGGGGGGAAATCCTGTCCAACCATCACATTTCATTTTCAATCTCCAGTAGATGCATAAGCATAGCAGCTGGTCGGCATTACAATTTAGCCACGACAGAGAGAAACTTGCAGAAAACGTTTTCCTTTCTGGGTTGGCTGAGGTGTCTAATTATGTAGGTGGTTCTCTGTTGGGCTAGTGCAGGTTGGGCCACCATCACCCCAAAAGGTAGCCAGACCTTTAGGCAATGACCTATGCCATTTCGTGTGGATTTTCTAATTTAGGAGCCATATTTATCAAAGTTTATCAAAGGATTGTTTTGTGCAGTGGGCAAAGCAGGCACCCTGCATTAGTACTAAGCAGCCAAAATTGTGCGAACACAAGCAGAGAGTAGAAATGCGATCTATCTTGATAGATTTGGTGAATACCTGCCCTTTACCTTTCAAGCAGCGCAGAAAGGTGTCTTACTTGTAATTCTGAGCAGTGGCTATCAAATAAAGGTTAATCTTTAACAAAAGAGGGATGGAGAGGGAATAGTGGATTCTGTCTCCCCTAGCAACTATCATAAACAAAAAGGAATCCACTAGGTGGACGGCGGTTGTTACCACAATGGTGGGGAGCAACCAGTGTTGTTAAAATACCCCTCACACACCAACAGGCCCCTTGGTGTCATGCTTCATCATCGGGGTCTTCGCAAACCTCTACGGAATGCGGCGTGCTACGACTTCACGACTACGCAGGAGCACTTTATGAGTGAACTATGTGTTTGGTGTGTGTGAGGGTACCAAAATGTGAGTGGTGAGGTGAAAGTGAGGGATTAAAAAATACCTGGCACGTGAGTGCTGAAATTTTTTTTATTGAGTCTCCGGCTGGTATTGTTAAAAAGAGTGCTAGAGTGGTTGTGGTTTACTAATTAGGGTAACCCAACCAAGTTAGTGCGTCGACATGTTTCGGAGTTATGGAACTCCTTCTTCAGGACGGGAATATGCACTACTTATCCCCACCTTACTTATCAAATAAAGGTGCAATTATGTTGTGTCAGATGTCACATGATTGTATGTCATGTACATGGTGTTTGGACAAAATATCGAACAAAAAAGTTTGTGCTGTAGAAATATCATGCCAAGAATAACCGAATTTCACTTATATCGTGGTAAGTATTATCGTAGTTATTAATATAATTTTTAGTTTGTTTGTAATAGCAATGTTAAAAATATCGATGTAGTAAATATTGCCTGATATAATATTGTTTTTTTATGATAAAATAGTATGTAATCTCTTAATTGTTTTTAATGATTGTGTTTATATATATTTTTTTTAATTTTAAAAGTTGTTTTATTTATGAAATTGTTGAACTTTCTATGTTTAATTGTTTTAATGTATTTATTTTAATCATAGAAAATACATTTTCAGTAGAGGGATATTGGGTTAATAGGGGATAAAGGTGGAGACATATTTTGAAAAAAAGTTTATTTGAATTTTGTATTTTTAAATTAATAATTTATTAAATGTGCAAAATAATATTGTTTTTCTGAAGTGAAGTGTATTCTATAAATGTTTTAATTCATATTGAAATTTTATGTACAATAAGATATGTTTTAATATGTCTTATTTTTAGAAAATTAAAAATTAAAAATAATGTAAAACAATATTTACATAGTTTTAATAAGTTTGATATTTGGATTTATTTAGATCATTTAGTTAAAAATATTCTATTTTTAAAATGAAATTATAATTGTAGCACTTATTTTAAAAGTTTTGAAAATGTTTTGCAAAATAATTTTACAAATTATTTATTGTATAAATCTAACCAATACTTTCTGCAATTTATTTAGCAAAGTTCCCAATTTACAATATTTGTATTTGTATTGTGTAAAGTTATAAATGGTAGATAATATTATTTACATGTTTGAATTTTTTTAATAAATAAAATATAAATATATTTAGTAAACTTTGATAATCTGTAATACTAATAGTGTATTGTGCATTTTTTAATTATAATATTCTGAGTAAAATGTTGTACTTAGAATTAGACAAAAATATTTTAGCTTTGAGTTCTTTATGTCTTCCTTAGGTTGCTTTAGATTGGAGTGGGAATAGTAAATGTCACCCCTTTAGAGTCCTACACCTTCTATGAATTGGTTAAGAGTAAAGTGGGAGAAGTAAAAATGTCACCCGTTTATTGTCCCACACCTTCCCCAAGTTAGTTTAGATTGGAGTGGGAATAGTAAATGTCACCCTTTGGGACTGATTACGATGTCGGACACCGCCTCGGTCTCTGGACCGACCGACGTCCGGTCAGTGGTCACAACACGGCTATTACAATGTGACTGTACATGGTCGTAGCACAAGCTCCCATGGAGAAATGTGAGAGTCTGTTAATTCCTGCATAGCGTGGCAGGCACCGTGATGGTGCAAAGATTAACAGGTGGATACCATAGGCCCCTCGGCCCCCAACCCGAGGCCACGGAAGAATAAGGGCCCTGCTAGGGGCCGCCAAATTTGCTGCAGGCTTTCCATGTCAGAAAGCCTGACATGCAAAGCCTGTCGGAAACCACCAACGTAATCCCCAGTGTGGAAATGCTTGTTTCTTAGGCGTAATAAGGTGCCAATATCCTGCCTTCAGGAAACACATCTAATGGGTAATGAACCTCACAAGATGAGTAAGAAGTGGAGGGGACTAATTTTCTTGGCAACTTACCCCTCGTGTGCCAAGGGGGTGGGCATCTGGATTGCGCCTTTTGTCCACTTTCATCATATATACAGTGAGGCAGATGTTGAGGGATGATACCTTCTGCTTCGAGTACACTAGATGGTAAGGTCATCATGATTCCATTTCTATGAGGGGCAGGGCCGTTTCTAGGTGTTTTGCCGCCCTAGGCCAGATTTGAAAAATGCCGCCCCCTCCTTCTTACTACTATCACTCTCTCCCCCTGTCATCCAGGGCAGAAGAATTAATGCATTAGATATAAAAGAGCTTGTATTCAACATTAAACAATAAAACACATCACACATGAAATAACTAAATAAGCACTGTTCATGATATTTTATTTCATTTTTAAATTTCTCTCTTCTAACTTCAATGGTGTTTTCTAGGGCCATTGCACTCTATGCCACAACACTGCACTCTATGTCAGTGCCACTCTAGTTTACTCTGAACCACACTACACCGCCCTACTCTATGCCACTGAACTCTATGACACTCCACTATACTCTACGCCACGCCACTCCACTCACTATATTCTGCTCCACTCCACTCTAGTCTACAGCATTTCACTCAACTCAACTGTATGCCACGCCACACCACTCAACTCAACTCTACTCTGTGCCATGCCATTCTACATCACTCTACTCAACTTCATTCCACTCTACTAAACTCCACGCCACACCACTCTATGCCCCTCCTCTCCATTCCACGCTGCTGCACAACATGGCTAAAAGACACAGGCAAAGTCAATAGTTCTCGCGCAGGTGAAACCTATTGGCTTTGAAAATGCTTGTTTAGTTGAGAGGGTAAATATAAAAGGATCCCCTGCCACCCATTATTTATGCTAGAAGTCATTTACATAATGCATATTGTTCCATTAGTGCGGCCTCAAGCGCAAAGTAACGCTTGCCAAAATACAAATCGTTTGCTATACGTAAAAAATGACAAAATAAGTGAACCTTGATAGTTCTAGCCTTCGACCAATCCACCAGCTAAGGATAGTTCAGTGAGTTCAACGCCTGCTGCTAGGACACTTGCATAACTGGAATGTACTAGCAATGGATCATTTAGGGCCTATTCAGACTATAAGCCGTTCTGGGCAACTAACTTATGTAACACGTAGCTTTGGTAATCAACATAAAAACCCATGAGCCAGTGCGCTTCTAAACTGCAGGCCCTTGGCTGTAGGCGCTTTATAATAACAACATCATTGCTATGCTTCACTGCACATGATGCACGTGTGGGCACACACGTATTTTTTTGGTGCAATTTTTGAAGTACTTCAAAGAAAGGCGCTGATTTTCTTTGTGCGTAAAAGGAAACAAGCCTTTTCACTGCACTTAAAATTCTGTGCAGCGCAGTCGCTTCCCCCGCCCTCTCCCCACCACACTACACTGATGGCTGACTTCGTGGGAAAGCTGTGTTAATCGTTGCAAACTAGAGTTCGTCGCCGGCACAGAAAGCTCTGATGCTCTGATGCCGATGCCTGCCTGCTGAGGAGAGAATTACACACTAGCAGCAGTAGCAGCAATACGAGCAAAAACTAATACGCCGCAGCTGAAGTAATCTGTGGAGCTGCGAGGCGCTCTGTGAGGCACTGTGAGATGCGATACTGAGGGTCTCTACGTCTCCGTTGAACGCGCTGGGACTGAAAGCACTGAATGCACCTGGATATTGGGAAGCTGCAGAATACAGGGAATACGGTGAATTCTGGACTTTTTGAGGCTTGGGGGCTCTTGGGCTCGAGGGCTCGGAAAAGCTCCGCGGCTCGGCAGCCCCGTGGGACAGAGGCTCAGGAAGAGCTTGACGGTGGTTGCGTGTGCAGGTGCTGGTGCTGCTGCGAGTTGGATCAAGAGACTGGGGTCAGAAGGTAGGAGCCCGGAGCCGGGAGCCGGGTGCCGGGAGCTGGGAGCTGCGAGCTGGGAGACAGGAACCAGGAGTCAGGTGCTTGGGAGCTGGGAACCAGGAGCTGGGGACTCAAACTGAAACTGTGAAACTGTGAAGTGAAGTGAAAATTGCGAGCTACAATGCAATATCACTATTAAACGGATACTAAACTATATTGTTGCACTGCATTGCCACTGTTACTGCGGCTCTGATATTTTAAAAAGGCAGTGCTGTTGGAATTTTGGAGATTTAGGAGTCAGTCTGAGCCCGAGTTTTGGAGTTTTGAAGTCGGTGACTGAAACTGTATAGTGAGAGCCATGAGCTGGACATACTAGGTGATACAATTGCAATATCAATACTAAATTACACTACTACTACTCTATATTGCTATATTGCTGCACTGCACTGTCACAGTCACTGTTACTGCAGTTCTGATATTTAAAAGGCAGTGCTGTTGGAATTTTGGAGATTTTGGAGATTTCAGATAAGACGGGGGGAAAAAAAGCGCCGCCCACTGCCGGGAGAAGGGAGTAGGGGGAGAAACAGTGCTCATGGCGCCCAAGCTTATTAAGACCAGAGTAGTCAGAGGCACCCCCGTGAAGGGAGGAGTGGACGAGGCGAGTTCACCAACGCTCAAACCGATTTCACCAGCAGTAGTAGCAAGGATTCCCCGACTGACGGAGAAACTAACGGGCAAACAACTAGCCGCTCAACCTCCCTCACTTATCCTAAATACTCCTCTAAAGGGCAACATCACAACAGCAACTACTAAAAAGAAAGACAAACAAAAGGATACAGACGAAGGCGTAGTGGCGTTTGTTGAAATGTCTGAAGATAAAACTACTGATAGCAATAATTTGAATAATTCTGGACTCAATAATTTGGTTTTAACTGATCAGATTAATATAGACAACTTAACTAAAACCGCCACACCGGCCTCACTAATCTCAGGATCGACCCTAGCTGAGGAGAGAGCTGATGAGAGAGCTAATAGTCAGTGTGATAAACATTGTGATGGTGAGGATAGAAACGAAGACACTGAGACTGAGATACTTCCAGAGGCTAACATTGACGATGAAGAATATGAGGAGTTAGTGGAAGGAGGAAATACTGACGACGCAGATAATGATACAGAATACAATTCTGCGCAATTAAAGTCTAGCAGATCCTCTGCTTTTAAAAAAAGAGGGAAAGCAAAAAATAAAGCAAAAAAAGGGGGGAGAAATAGGAACCCTGCTGCTTTATTACCTACATTAATACCAACTATCAGTGGAGGGAAACTGATTACGGATCAGAGCCAGCTGAGTAAGTGGGTCCAAATCAAAAAAAGAGGGCCTAAAAATCTGCCATTAGATGTTCCCGAAAACAATCATATTGCAGGGAAGAGCTTCAAAACTAACTTAAAAAATTTGCAAGTAGTTCTACCCGAGAGTTCTGATTTAATAGGACTAGATTTGGAAAATTTGCCTACCACAGCTGCCCCTCCTGCTTCTCCGGCTTCACCTGCCCCCGGGAATACACTATCTACTGGGAACCTAAGGGATGGCACTACCGGATCCATTATATTGAGTCAAAATGATAAATCCCTCGTCTCTCCATCTCCCCATAGTGAGGTAACGGTACCATTTAATATCTTTACGTCACCTCCACTGACCTCTACGAATGCATCGACTTCTGCTAACGTCTCATCTTTGGACTTAATTTTGAAAACATTAATGGCCCATCGTCAAGAGGTACAAGAACAGTTTTCAAAACTAAGGGAAGATAATAGTAAAATACACAGCTGCCTTCAGGAAGTCACTAGCAAACTGAGTGGAGTGACTAAAGAAATTGAGGAACTACAGCAAAGAGTAGTAGATGTGGAGGAAACCTTAGCCACTACTACGGTCGCATCAGATCGACACAACGAAGAAATAGAGAGTTTACAGAATAAAGTGGAGGATTTGGAAAACATGTAAAGACGCCAAAATTTGAGACTCTTTGGAATACCCGAAGGTTCGGAGGGAGCAGATGCAAGGGCATACATTGTAAAAATGTTACAGAGGGCATTCCCGAATCTGTCTGATTGGGACTGGGATTCTCAACTTCAACGGGCACATAGACTCCCTATCATCCCTAGATCTCAAGAAAGCAAATATCCACGGCCTTTTTTAATCTATTTTGATAATTTTTTGCTGCGACAAGCTGTCTCTATCAAAGCCAGACCAAACACCCCAGTGACAATTGACAATCTAACTTTTTTTGTAAAATCAGACCTCAGTAAGGCTACTATGGATAAAAGGTGGGGGCTACGTAAACTGATCGATCCCTTTAAGTCTTGTGGAGCAACGGTTTATCTTCAAGAACCGGCCCGCCTCAAAGTTATAAAGTCCGGACACACTCACTTTTTTCATGATGTCAAAGAGGCGGAACAATATCTTTCTACAATGGACTCTTAAACTTAATTAAGAAAAATAATGGGAAAGAAGGGAAAGGATGGGAAAAACAAGATTCACAGGACCAAGCTATCATGGATGCTACAGTCATCAAGAATTGACTAAGATCATTTTTCAGTTCTCAGTTATGTTTATACTCTTAAATGGGCTATAGGTGCTTTATCTTTTCTTTTTGTATGAGAATAATACAGAGGGATGGGGTTCCAGGAGAATCCTCTCTGACTGGCTGCCCTTCAAGCGGCAGCAGAAGATAGAGGGAGGCTTCCGGGTAGGTACAGGGGGGAGGGATCCATGGGGCTTCGAGGTAGGCTCAGGGGTAGAGTTGAGGGTGGGAGGGGTGGGTGGGTTTGCTGGTAAGGGTGGAATAAAAAATGGGGGGAAAAATTATATTGCAAGAAAGAATTTTTGCACAGACAAAAGTAAGACATGCTTTACTATTAAAGACGTTATTCAGAGGAAAATCAAACGCATAAAAAGAAGAAATGTCTAAAATTAGACTACTAGTTTGGATGTTGCTGGTCTCAATAGCAAGCAGAGAAGGAAATTAGTACAAGAGGAAGTAGACATGTATAAACCACATTTTGCGCTTATGACAGAAACACACATTAGCTATCAAGACAGAAAACTGCTATCTCAAATAGGGTACGAGTTGGTGTTATGTACAACTTTGGTCGCCTCCATTAGGGGGGTGGCCATTTTAAAACAGAAACGACTGGGGATTGATATCCTTAAAACTGCTTCGGATACACGGGGGAGGTGGGTAATTGCTCAGATTCAAACGGATCTTAAGAAAATTGTTATGTGTGTAGTATATGGGCCTAATATAGATGATCCTAAGGTGTATGAGCAGCTAAGTATTGAGTTATTAGAGTGGGAGGGGGAGGTGTTGGTTATGGGGGACTTTAATTGTGTTATTGATTATGAAATAGATTCTACGGGACATGGCACTCATACTAGAATGCGTAAGGTTAGATCTGCAATTTTGG